>NC_092748.1:74306036-75556036 GCF_047496795.1 Chiloscyllium punctatum
ATCCCTCTTCACGTACCTAAGCAACCCATGCACATGGGAGAAAAAAAATACAGTTCTGTTACTTAAAGGTCTAGGTTGCAGAATACAGCCTATTGAGAAAAGTGCTGTCTTTATGAAAACACGTTTTTGTAGATAGATTGCCACACATTGACATTTCATGGAAGTTTTTGACAACTCTTAACAAAATGGACGATTCCAAGAGCTTTATACACCTTTTACAAATAATCTTCTCCACTGTTGACAAGCCACAATAGTATATTAATCCATCCATCCCTCCCCACAAATGATTTATGTTCCCCAACACTGGGGTGGCACGGTGGCTCAGTGGTTAGCACTGCTGCCTCACAGTACCAGAGACCCGGGTTCAATTCTCGCCTCAGGCGACTGTCTGTGTGGAGTTTGCACATTCTCCCTGTGTCTGCGTGGGTTTGCTCCGGTTTCCTCCCACAGTCCAAAAATGTGCAGGTTAGGTGAATTGGCCATGCTAAAGTTTCCGTAAATGTAGGGGAATGGGTCTGGATGGGTTGCACTTCATCGGGTCGGTGTGGACTTGTTGGGCCTGTTTCCATGGTGTAAGTAATCTAATACTTGATGTCCACTCTAAAGGATCCTGATCGCCATCATTCCTCAGGTATCCATGGACCACATTCCCAGAGGTACCTCAGCTGTCTACTCAGGTATCTTACCTATCCAAAAACAATACACAACGGGTAAAACTCCATGTTTCAGAAACTCCAAAGCACTCCAAAATCAGATCTTTTTGATAATTTAAATGGCCAGTTCTGTCCAGAAATTGTGCATGAGCAAACTATGGACTACCCTTCAGTCCCAAAATAAGAAATCAGTTTGGGTTGTCACATTGATTTCTCAACTTATTCCAGCATATCACCCCAGCTCAGACACTCTCTACAATGGTAAAAATCAGGCCTGGTATTTTAGTGGATCATACTATCATTCATATAAACGCCAATGAACATAGGTCAAACCTGTACAACCCTTCCTTACAAAACAAACCTTTCTTCTCAGGAAATCAGTTGAGTGAATATTTTCTGAAGAAATTCTAATGCAGTTATATTCTTTCTAAAGTGAAAAGATCAAAAATGTGTGCAGCACTCCAAATGCAGCCTAACAAAAGTACAACTGTAGCAAAATTTCAAAAGGTGCATTCCTCTTCCAATAAACGCCAATGTTCTTTTGCCATCTTAAATCACTTGCTGAACTTGCATTCTTTTGTGAGTAAAGGGGTATCGTCAGCTTCCTGTGAACTATATAGCTAAATCATACAGGGTGAGGTGAATGACATGGGCTTTAACAATATTTGTGCCAGAATCAGATGAGAAGTCTGTCTAGGTCAATCTCGCAAGCATCTCATTTTATCTTTTATATTTATGAAAAGCAGTAGTGAGATTCACAATAGGCAGCCACAAAATTTCAATTAATGGTGATTATTGCTCATTAAAAAATCTTTTTGATGCCCAGCTTACCTCATTAATATTCCTATCTGAATATGGTCTGTTAAAACAGCAGAAATAAAAAGCTGATATATTTGCATTAAATATTAAATTTCAAGAGTGCTTATTATGAGTTGCCAATCCTGTAAACTTCTTATCTATTTTCCTGTTAGATTATAGTCTCTTAACTCTTTATTTTCTATGTAAATTTATGGTCATAAATTTTATGTTCGTACTAACCAATTTCCTATAGTTTTTGATCCAACCTATTCATCTCAGCTGCCATGTTAATTTGGGCTTCCTGAATGCAGTATTGTGCTTTAGATTTGCATGACTCCACTCTGATTATTTCAGTGAGAAAGTGCATTCTCTTTGCTGTCATGGCTAACTTGCATTCCTAATTTCAATGTCAGGTATCAAAGGATGATCGAAGTGACATTGAAACCAGCTCTGACGAAGAAGATTCAACACCTTCTATGTCAAAAAGTGGACATAACAGCACTACCAATGGGACAAATGGCTACCTAAGTAGTGGTCTTTATTCCGAGGAACATTAGTTATTTGTATGGGAAGTACTTATATTGTGTTGCAACCCTGTTAATTGTATGTATGGCACGCACAGCCTGAAAATATGATCCAAGAAGTATTTCACAAAATGTGTTATTGAATGCGTTTTATCACCTATCTCAGTATCAGATAACGGTTTAGAAATATCAAACATTCTGATAGTGCACTGCCATTTCTGTATGAGAACGAATGACAATAAACATTATGTACATGTTGGCATGCTATATGTAGTCTAACTCAATGGGAATGGTATTTTCATATGTATTGTCTTTGTATATTACATTATTTATTTTTATATGTTTGAGATTTGTGGTAAAAGGGAATTTTCAGTGGTTTACTCTGCCAGTAATTCATTGGGAAGAGTAAAAGCCATTATAGATTAATTATGTTGTGCACAGCTCAATCTGCTGAAATTTGTGACCTGTCACATTTCGTAGACCACTTCTAGCTCTCAAGTACTGTGGTTTAGCCAGCAGTAGTGATATGTTCCATGCTTTCTTTTGTGTTATTTCCTTTCAAAATTTCAATGATATTTGAAAGAGGCCATTTTCCCCACTGGAAGTAAGCAAAATCTGAATGCTGGAGGCAAAGTGCTAAACTATATAACAAGATTGCTTTAAGTATGTTTCTGTGGAACAGTCCAATCACCTTTCAATTTGTGAAACTGATAAATAAAAAAAAAACACTTCTTTCTGTGTAACATCAATGCAAAATGTAACTATTTTGTTCCTTATTAGGATGAAACAAACCAACTCTATTGAGACTGGCCTTCAATGTCCCAAGGAAAAACACAGGATAGAAAGAAATGTATGGGTAGCTATCCAGAGAAAGCATCGTGAGGGTTGAATAGGCTAGTATGTGTTTTCTTTATACTTTGTTGTAATAAAATTAAACATAACATGTAAATAATTCACTTAAACCATGCTTTGTTATTCCTAGAATTTACTATCATAAAGGAAACAATGCATACATCCAGTTCTCATTTCAATTGACTGACTTCTGACCCAACCATGTCGCAGCAAAGAAGGTTAACATTTTCGAAGATCAGGAATACAAATTATTACTCATTAATAGAAAATGGGCATTACTGGCTGTATCAACAGTTATCACCAATCCCTTGGGGTGGCACGGTGGCTCAGTGGTTAGCACTGCTGCCTCACAGCGCCAGAGACCCAGATTCACACTGTCTATGTGGAGTTTGCACATTCTCCCCGTGTCTGCGTGCGTTTCCCCTGGGTGCTCCGGTTTCTTCCCACAGTCCAAAGATTTGCAGGTCAGGTGAAATGGCCAGGCTAAAATGCACATACTGTTAGGTGCAATGGTCAGAGGGAGGTGGGTCTGGGTGGGTTACTCTTTGGAGGGTCAGTGTGTACTTGTTGGGCCAAAGGGCCTGTTTCCACACTGTAGGGGAATCTAATCTAATCCTTGTTGCCCATGAGAAGGTGCTAATAAGCTGCTTTCTTGAGCCGCTGCAGACTCACAATGTCAATAGGAAGGGAGGAAGTTCCATGATTTTGATCCAGCAACACTGAAGGAACAGCAACACATTTCCAAGTCAGGATGTGGGTGACTTGGACAGAGACACGCAGGTGATAATGTTCTCATGTATCTGCTGCTCATGCCCTTCTGAATGGAAGTGCTCATGGGTTAGAAAGGTGTTGTTGAAGGTGCATCTTGTAGACGGTGCATACTGTTGTGGAGAAAGTTTTGGATGTCAAGAAAGTACAGGGCATTCTGCTAGAAAGTGTTTCATTAACACAAATTCGCTATAACACGATCGACGAATTGGGGACACCCTTTCTAAAGCGCCAAGTTTTAAAGCGTGTATTGGTTATAACGATTCCGGCCCCATTCGTTTAAATAGTGCTTCTATTATGAGATTTTCTTATTACACAAAATTGCATGAGAACAGAACTATTGCATCACAGCAGAACTGACTGTATTGTGGAACTGCTTGGTTGGTGTTGCAACAAGTTCTAGAGCATGAGTTTAAATACTATTGCTGGAATGTTACCAAGGCACCATTGCAGTACCCAATGCATCCATCCTTTTCTTGATATCGTGAAGAATGAACTGAAATGGCTGAAGACTTGTATCTATGGTTATCCACTCAACTGTTCAGGCTGATGACTGTTGCAAATGCTTCAGCTTTTTTTTTAATGCATTGATGTGCTGGGCTTCCCCTCATTTAAAGATGAGGCTACTTGTGGAGTCTCATTTTCCAGTGAGTTCTTTAATTTCTTTATCAGGAATTATTATTCCTTTACTTGAAGGCTGGTGGGAAGATTGGAAGGTGCTGGTATCAAACGCAGACTGCATTGGACTTCTCACTTTTTTGGAGTTTTCAAAATAGAAGTTGATAAGTATTTGTTGTATAAAGATTTCTAGGTTATGAAGTTGAGTTGGCAGATATGCCTGATCTCTTGAAGGATGCTTTGAGGACATCCCTGAATCATTCCCATTGTCCTCGTTAGGGTTTCCTGCATGAATGAGTTGCAAGTAAAGCAGTCATTTCAGAAGTCACGCATTAGGTACACAAACAATATGTCCTGCTGAGTGTTATGAGTAACAAAAAGAGAAATTGCTGAAAAGGCCCAGCAGGTCTGGCAGCATCTGCGGAGAGAAATCAGATTCAACATTTATCAGTGTTTCAATGGAAGGCAAGTTGACTTGGGACAACAAGCTGCTTGGATAACCTTTCTTGGCACTGGACTTGAAGTATCTTGTAGCCGCACCACTGATGGCAATTCTCTTGTGCCTTGAGGTGACTTCTACAAGCTGTCCTCAGGATTTTACATGTTTCAACAAGATCACCTCTCAATCTTCTACACTCCAATAGGCATAGGCACAATCTGTTCAACCAGTATTTCTAAAAAAACACCTTATTCATAGAAATGAATTAAGTCAATGTTCTCTGAACTGCTTTTAATACAATTATACCCTTTATTAAAAAATAGATAAAGTGTGGATGAAATCTTGGCTGAGTTAGCTAAATTTCTGTCTGGATTCAGAGGTGCACTTTGATGTATGAATATTGACACCTTTTTTTGGAGGAAATCTGGTTTTCTGATCTTGCAGCATTTCCTTCTGGCCTTTTAGCTATTGGGAACGTCTACTGTGCAAAACACACACAGCACCCCCCTCTGCAGGTGGGGTGCCTATTTTAAATAGGCTATAAATATATTTCTTCCTGCACACCATTTCAGACTAGTGCTATGGGATAATGGAAGCTCCTTAAAAACAAGATGATTTTGAAAATTTGTGAAAAAAATGGAAAGCATGGTGTAGACTCTGGAACATTTTGAAAGGTACATGAAAAATGTTTTTACATTTTCAAATTTCACTTTGATTGGATAAATATGTTTTCACTTCTGTGGTGCATATTAGGAATCTGGCTTTAATGGTAAATTGACCCTGACTTTACAAGTGCTGTGCATTGAGTAATTCGAGGTAGGATGGGATAGTATGGGTGTGCAGGAGTGAAGGAGATATGGATGTGTTTTAAGGGTATTTGAAAATTATTAGGAGCTGCTGGAAAAAAGTTAATAAGTGGTAGTGTTGAGGGTTGTGTTTGCCACTCCCAGATTCTCTTCACGTGTCTCAAAAGACCACTCAAATCTCCAGAAGCACCCCAAAATGTTCAGTAACAACTTATTTTACACCCATAGGTTGGGTTTGTTGTCAAGAGGCAATGTCGAGTCGTACGCTATCTAGCAAAATGTCATGTAGAATCATTCCTGAGTGATATCAAGCAAATGACAATCAGTCTTTAAGCAGCTGCAAGGCAGTCATTGACAGCCCAGACTTCAACTTGTTTCACTTTCCACTTGATAGAGAGTCGAGGAATAGGGAGAGAGAACAGTTAAATGCGTGGCTACAGGGATGGTGCAGGAGGGAGGGATTCCAGTTTCTGGATAACTGGGGTTCTTTCTGGGGAAGGTGGGACCTCTATAAACAGGATGGTCTACACCTGAACCTGAGGGGCACCAGTATCCTTGGGGGGAGGTTTGCTAGTGCTCTTGGGGGGGGGGTTTAAACTAACTCTGCAGGGGCATGGGAACCTAGACTGTAGCTTTAGGGTGCAGGACCTGGAGTGTAGGGAGGTTAGGAACATGGCATCAATCTCAAAGGAGGGTGCCTGTAAACAGGAAAGTGGCTTGAAGTGTGTATACTTCAATGCAAGAAGTATACGAAATAAGGTAGGTGAACTTGCAGCGTGGGTTGGTACCTGGGATTTCGATGTTGTGGCTATTACGGAGACATGGGTAGAACAGAGACAGGATTGGCTGTTGCAGGTTCCAGGGTTTAAATGTTTTAGTAGGGTCAGAGGTGGGGGTAAAAGAGGGGGAGGTGTGGCATTGCTTGTCAAAGATAGTATTACAGCGGTGGAAAGGACGATGGATGAAGACTCACTATCTGAGGTAGTTTGGGTTGAGGTTAGGAATAGGAAAGGTGAGGTCACCCTGTTAGGAGTTTTCTACAGGCCTCCTAATAGTCTTAGAGACGTAGAAGAAAGGATTGCGAGGATGATTGAGGAGAAGAGTGAAAGTAATAGGGTGGTTGTTATGGGGTCTTTAACTTTCCTGATATTGACTGGGAAAGCTATAGCTTGAGTTCGTTAGATGGGTCGGTGTTTGTCCAATGTGTGCAGGAGGGTTTCCTGACACAATATGTAGACAGGCCAACAAGAGGGGAGGCCATACTGGATTTGGTTCTGGGTAACGAACCAGGCCAGGTGTTAGAATTGGAGGTAGGTGAGCACTTTGGGGACAGTGACCACAATTCGGTGACTTTTACTCTACTGATGGAGAGGGATAAGTGTGCACTGCAGGGCAACATTTATAGCTGGGGGCAGGGAAATTATGATGCGGTGAGGCACGACTTAGGATGCGTGGCTTGGAAAAGTAGGCTTCAAGGCAAAGGCGTAATTGATATGTGGAGCTTGTTCAAGGAGCAACTATTGAGTGTCCTTGATAAGTATATACCTGTCAGGCAGGGAGGAAAGGGTCGTGTGAGGGAGCCGTGGTTTAATAAGGAATTGGAATCCCTTGTTAAAGGGAAGAGGGCGGCCTATGTAAAGATGAGGCGTGAAGGTTCACTTGGGGCGATTGTTATAAGGTAGCCAGGAAGGATCTGAAGAGAAAGCTAAGAGCAGCAAGGAGGGGACATGAAAAGTCCTTAGTTGGTAGGATTAGGGAAAACCCAAAGGCTTTCTATAGGTATGTCAGGAATAAAAGAAAGACTAGGGTAGGAATAGGTCCAGTCAAGGATAGTAGTGGGAAGTTGCGTGTGGAGGCTGAAGAGATTGGGGAGACACTAAATGAATACTTTTTGTCAGTATTCACTCAGGAACAGGACATTGTTGCCAATGTGAATACTGAGTCACAATTAATTAGAATGGACAGCTTTGAGGTATGTAGGGAAGAGGTGTTGGAAATTCTGGAAAGGGTGAAAATAGATAAGTCCCCTGGGCCTGATGGCATTTATCCTAGTATTCTCTGGGAAGCAAAGGAGGAGATTGCAGAGCCATTGGCCTTGATTTTTATGTCCTCGTCTAAGGAATAGTGCCAGAAGACTGGAGGATAGCAAATGTGGTTCCCTTGTTCAAGAAGGGGAGTAGGGATAACCCTAGTAACTATAGGCCGGTGAGTCTCACTTCTGTTGTGGGCAAAGTCTTAAGAGAGAATTGTAAGGGATAGGATTTATGAACATCTAGATAGGAATAATGTGATCAAGGATAGTCAGCATGGTTTTGTGAAGGGCAGATCATGCCTCACAAACCTTATTGAATTCTTTGAGAAGGTGACTAAGGAGGTGGATGAGGGTAAAGCGGTAGATATGGTGTATATGGATTTTAGTAAGGCGTTTGATAAGGTTCCCCATGGTAGGCTACTGCAAAAAATACGGAGGTATGACATTGAGGGTGAGTTGGAGGTTTGGATAAGGAATTGGCTGGCTGGAAGAAGACAGAGGGTAGTAGTTGATGGTAAAGGTTCATCTTGGAGTGCCGTTACTAGCGGTATTCCGCAAGGATCTGTTTTGGGACCATTGCTGTTTGTCATTTTTATAAATGACCTGGAGGAGGGGCTAGAAGGCTGGGTGAGCAAGTTTGCGGATGATACGAAAGTCGGTGGAGTTGTTGACAGGGAGGAAGGATGTGTCAGGTTACAGCGGGATATAGATAAGCTGCAGAGCTGGGCAGAAAGGTGGCAAATGGAGTTCAATGTGGGTAAGTGTGAGGTGATTCACTTTGGTATGAGTAACAAAAAGATGGGGTACTGGGCTAATGGTCGGGTACTTGGTCGTGTGGATGAGCAGAGGGATCTTGGTGTCCATGTGCACAGATCTCTGAAAGTTGCCACACAGGTAAATAGTGCGGTGAAGAAGGCATATGGCGTACTGGCTTTTATTGGTAGAGGAATTGAATTCCAGAGTCCTGAGGTCATGTTGCAGTTGTATAAAACTCTGATGCGGCCGCATCTGGAGTATTGTGTGCAATTTTGGTCACCATACTATAGGAAGGATATGGAGGCACTGGAACGGGTGCAGAGGAGGTTTACCAGGATGTTGCCTGGTATGGTAGGAAGATCGTATGAGGAAAGGCTGAGGCACTTGGGGCTGTTTTCATTGGAGAAAAGAAGGTTTAGGGGTGACTTGATAGAGGTGTACAAGATGATTAGGGGTTTTGATAGAGTTGACCATGAGAACCTTTTTCCACGTATGGAGTCTGCTATTACGAGGGGGCATAGCTTTAAATTAAGGGGTGGTAGGTATAGGACAGATGTTAGTGGTAGATTCTTTACTCAGCGACTCGGGAGTTCATGGAATGCCCTGCCAGTAGCAGTGGTGGACTCTCCATCTTTATGGGCATTTAAACGGGCATTGGATAGACATATGGAGGATAGTGGGCTAGTGTAGGTTAGGTGGGCTTGGATCGGCGCAACATCGAGGGCCAAAGGGCCTGTACTGCACTGTATTGTTCTATGTTCTATGTTCTAAATATAGGCTTAAATTTGAGTTCAGGATTTCTGCTTGTGATTCTATAACTCCTATTGGGAATGCCGTAATATAAAGGAATGGATTTAAGTACCAGCAGTGAGAGAAGAGGGATAGAAAAATAGGTTTGCCCAGGACATATCAAAGAATGCCAGATGCATAGTGGTATTATCAATATGAAATTACACAAAAAATTACCAAAGAAAACTAACCTCCAAGTTATTTCCTCGCAATATTAAATAAAATAAAAGTATCCTTCAAAAAGGCGAAGTGAGAAAGTGTGACTTAGACCCTAAGTCATAGGAGCAGAAATTAGGCCATTCAGCCCATCGAGTCTGCTCCACCATTTAGTCATGGCTGACAAGTTTCTCAACACCATTCTCCCGCTTTCTCCCCACAGTCCTTGATCCCCTTAATTCTCAAGAATCTATCTATCTCAGTCTTAAATATACTCAATGACCTGTCTCCACAGCCTTCTGTGACAATGAATTCCATAGATTCACCATTCTGTGGCTGAAGAGGGTTTTCCTTATCTCTGTTCTAAAAGGTCTTCCCTTTACTCTAAGGCTGTGCCCTCGGGTCTTTGTCTCTCCTAGCAATGGAAACGTCTTCTCAAAGTCTACTCTGACCAGGCCATTCAGTAGTCTGTAGATCCCCCCTCATCCTTCTAAACTCCATCGAGTATAGACCCAGAGTCCTCAAACATTCTTCATATGTTAAAATTTTCATTCCCGGGACCATTCTCGTGAACGTCCTCTGAACACGCTCCAAGGCCAGTACATCTTTCCAAAGATATGGGGCCCAAAACTGCACACAATCTTCTCTGAATAATGATGGTATATTATCAGTCATAGTACAATAGAAATTATTCAGTTTTCTATGTGGCTCAGAGCTTCAGGTGTTATGATACTATAACATACAGTAATCCTTCTAGTTAATTAAGATTTGTTTCACTTTCATTCACATTTTGAACATGTGGACCAGCAGCAGGCAGGTGGGACTAGTTTAGTTTGGGATTATGTTCGGTATGGACTGGTTGTACCGAAGGGTATGATTCTGTCCTGTTTGAATTTGTGACTCCATGTTCTAGAAATTGGGCAAAACTATTCAACCTGTGCTGAAATTTACTTTTCACTGTCTTGTTCAGTGATGGTTAGCTGGGTTACTTTGCAGCTTTAAGAAATTGCAATAATTCCTCAATTCTAGGTAAAAGGTAAGCCTTCCTATTAAATGTTTTGTAATTAGTGTTGACCTTCGGTTTTCCATCTTTCTTTCCCATGAGGACTATGAGGAAAGCATGCAGACCTGATAAGTCTTGGGTGACACCTCGCCCCCAAAATCTTCTGCATGTAGTCTAGACTTCCTCCCAGTGATGGGGTGTGATCTGACAGTAAGGAAACTTTACTGGATGGAAAACTTGAGTCACAATCCTGTGACTTACCAGGTCACAATATACAATATCATCACCTTTACTAAAATCTGTTCCAAACTCTGTGAAGGTAGAAACAAGTTGCCTCCTCTGGGTCTTTTCCAACTTGCCAATGTCCATCTTTGAAATAAATTCAGAGATGTCTTCTCCATTTGGTCCATGTCCACCTAAAGTTGTTCTTGGTTGGATTTAAACACTTTTCTCTCTGAAATTGGCAGTCTGCTTGGGTCCCCTATCCTTTTCTCCCAAAATGGCAAGGTTGGCTCCTTGAAGTTACACCAAGTGACATGTGACATTCTGGCAAGGCCTAATATTGACCAGTTGCAAAGAGCTGGCGTGAGCCTTCAGGAACAGCGATAAGTGGATAGGTAAAAGAACCACTGGATCTGCTGCTACTTGAACAGTTCTAAAGTCCTATTCAGGCTGATAGACCTGGAGCATGTGCAAAGACTCCTGTGGCCCATCTACTGACTTTGCAAAATATTGCTCATAGCAGTCACTACACATGCTTTCCAAAGTTCTTCGGATATCTTTTAGTATGTTCAACTCCCAACGACACTCAACTTCCTTACTTACACGACAATATCAATCAAGTCATGAACTACTAGAAACCACAGGTTATGTGAAATATGGTTGAGAATAGGTAGAAAGAGCTCAATGAAACTAGCCCTGCAATGAAGAGGGAAGAGACATCAGTCTCCATAACAAGATGCTCACAGAAATGTTGATGAGTAATAGTTGACACTTCCAGTATCAAGCGGGCATGACATTTTTACCTTGCCAAATTTCATGTTCACTATAGTGGAAGTCCATATCAATCTGTTTAAGTCTGAACCTGTCACTTAGTAACCTCTCCCGCCTTCCACCCAGCTTGGTTCACAGTGGGAAGCCAAACTAGTTTAACAGCTTGTAAGAGGTGAAGGGTGTTGTACTGGATGTACCTTATAATAATGGTGGCCATGGTTATTGAAGACAGTCTCATTTGAAGTGTCAAGCCCTGTCAAAATTCCAGCATCTCTTAGGTTTGGATGCGATGCTTACTGTGGAGGTTGCACAGCAAGGACTGGAGCTTCACTTATTGTGCAGCAATATGATCTGCCAGCCTCTTCAACCTGAGGTCTACACTCCATCTGCATCTGTGCTGACAGTCACCTCCCTGATCGTAGTCACTGCCTCCTCTTGGGAGTGTAATCTTTTTCCATGAACTGAGTGATATGATCCTGTGCTTCAAAGGAACCAGACCTTCACTTCTGCTTGCTTGTACTTGATAAACCTTTGCTGTAGCTGTGTCAGTCTCCTGCTGTCCCCAGAAGCCCCTGTCAGTGTTTCAGAGTTCCATTGCAGACTTCTTTGAAATCTGTATCTATCCCCAGTATTTCCCAATGGATTCTCCTGCACAGATGTTCCATCACAAATACAGTCCGCTCTTTTATGTTGGGTCCCCTAGATGCCATAACCAGCTATCCATCTTCAATCCAGACTTCAACCCAATGGATCATTGGATATTCCTCCAGTCCTTTCCCAAATCTGTCCAGCTTCCTACTCATTGGAACATTGAATATCTGACAAGGAATTCTACTTCTTTCATCCATAGTACCAAGCAAACAAATGTGGAAAGCCTGTGCCAGATTAGGCATGAGGTTCTGCTTTCCTCTGTCAATGCCTGAGCTTCCGATGATCCTGGAGCAACCTCAGCCTTCCTCCTAGACATTGACAATTTCAATGGTGGTCCCAACTGCTTGAGTTCCACTGCTTCTTTCTCACATCTCTTTTCAAGAGTTCTTTCCTTTCCTTTAACATTACCATAATTACATTTCAATCAAAAAAATAATTTACAGGAGTTAGTTTGTCTGTCAGATGTAGATTTATGTCTTTTAATCAACCTATTGAGATATGTTATGACAAACCCTGGAGCTAATGGGACTTGAACCCAGACCTACCAGCCCAGAGGTGGAGATAAGCACCCCTGATCAATGCCCTCCCTCCCCATCACCACCTGCTGCTGAAGGGTCCAGATTTAATGAATTCAAATTTCATCATCTATAATGGTGTTGTTCAAACCCATGACCTCAGAACATCGATAGTGATTCTGGATTACTATGCCAGTGACATTATCACCAACGCCATCACCACCTCCCCTCTGCCGACAGTTCCATTTCACTGGCTCATTAATTCCTAGCTCTTTACCCGATGTGGAGGTGCCAGCATTGGACTGGGGTGAACAAAATGACGTCACCTGACAAAAGAGCAGCGCTTTGAAAGCTTGTGATTTCAGATAAACCTGTTGGATTATAACCTGACTTCTGACCTAGCTCTTTACGGACAATAGAAGAATATATTTCGCAGCCAGTTATATAACACACACTTGCAAGCATTGATCCTTTTAAGATGCTCACATCTGCAGATGTGCATCCTTCTAGAATAACTGCTGTTCAGGCCAATTAAACATTTCTCCATTTAAGAAGCTGCACATATACGGTCATGCACAAAAGATTAAATATTCTGTGTATTGAAATAAATCAGCCATGTGCAACAAAGAAAATTTATAGTGAACAATCTTATGAATATATCATATTGTGCGTTTAGGCTCTATTAGTTCCAGGTTAGCAGTTCCCCATTAACACTGAAGCTCAGACTGCTGCCAAATGCAAAACTGTCTGTACTGAAGAGAGTTTTAATTGAACTGTATAAAATTAGGGATCAAGACAGAGTGGTTAGAAATGACGCATTTCTGTAGCAAAGAGGTCATTAATTGGATTGGGGGGTGGTTTGGAGGGTCATATATTTAAAGTAATTTGTAAAAGGAAAAGAAGGCGAGTTAAAGGAAGATATTTCCACTTAGGTGGTGGTGGGGATTTCAAACTCACTAGCAGAATGATAACAAACGCAGAATCTAAAATCAATTTAAAAAATATTTGACTTAAGCAGACAGGAACCACGAATCAAAAGAAGGAGAATGTAAAGAATGTTCAAAAGATTGGAAATGTAGATTTATAAATAGTCAAATTCAGGTTGATCAGGTTAATCCACTAAACGGCAGGTTGATTGTTAACGATGTAAAACATCAATGGCCAAATCTTTAAACGGTTTGTTTTTTACGCTATTTGGTGACAAATTGAGATATCCCAGTATTTGCTCAGATTACAAAAGCATCTCAATTATAAAAATTCTCTGAATGTTTGTTCATAACTCTGAATTTTTGAGGATTCATGCTTTCTAACCTCTGTGATTTAATTAATTCTTCCAGCACAATGCAGTGAGAAATCTGTCACCTGTGTGATAAGTTGATGTCTATTCACGTTTCCTCATTGCTGTGATGCCTTATTCAAGTTAAAATACTTTAAGAAAAGATAGCTGATAGTGATCTATATTGTGTATATAGTGTGTTACCCTTGAATCAAATCAACGTGGCAGCAGAGTGTGTGGTCTGAGCATAGGGCCTGTCCACTCTCGTTGGCTTTCTTTCTTTCATGTCCTAATCTGAGCAATAAATATTCATGCTGACACTCTTCTCAGCAAGTGGCCTTTTCCATCCATGCCTCACTATCACCCACTGTTCACTAATGTTGCCCATCATTCCTCTGTACAAGCCATTACAAGTTATGTAGAAGTGAGGGCATGGCGTGGAAAGGAGTAGTGACTTGTTTTGGAGATGGAGTATGGGCAATCAATGGTGGCATGTTGGGCATGTCCTCTAGTGACAAGGATATTATTAGCCACTGGCAATGTGTCCACCTGGTCCACTGGAAATGAGATCTTGTTCCAGGGAAGCGTTCTCATCAGCAGTCATCTGTGAGCTAGCGCCTTCTGAGGCATTTGTATTCACACAGTCAAGTGATCTGCTCCTCTGTCTTGTGGTTTTCACCTTTTTCCAGCATGACCTTAGTGTTCATCCTGCTGTCCTGAGAGGGCAGTCTTGATGCTGTGCATGTTTTTAGTGCAAATTCTGCTCTTGCCTCTCATCAGAGGTGGAAGGTGGTCCTGTAGAAACTGCTGAAAATGTGTTGCTGGAAAAGCGCAGCAGATCAGGCAGCATCCAAGGAGCAGGAGAATCGACGTTTCGGGCATGAGCCCTTCCCGAAACATTGACTCTCCTGCTCCTTGGATGCTGCCTGACCTGCTGCGCTTTTCCAGCAACACATTTTCAGCTCTGATCTCCAGCATCTGCAGTCCTCACTTTCTCCTGTCGAAACTGCTCCCAGGCTGGCAACAAGGAAGCACTGCTGAATACAGGTGAGATGCAACACAAATGAGCTGACTTCCAAAATGCTGATATTTATCTGTCAAGCAATGATAACACTTCCTCAGAACAAAAAGTGCATTGAACAACAATCTAGAACAAGAGATCATAGTTTAAGGATAAGGTGTAGCAGACTTAAAACAGAGATGAGTATTTGGTTCTCTCAAAGGATCGTGAGTCGATGGAATTCACTGTCCCAGAATGCAGTGGATGCTGGTACATCGAGAAAATTTATGGAGGACATAGATTTTTAATTAGTAATGGGTTAAAGATTTATGAGGATCAGGCAGCAAAGTGGAATTGAGACCGAGATGAGATCAGTCATGATCATGTTCAGTGGACAGCAGTCTTGAGGAGCTGAACTATCTACTCTCACTCCTAGCTCTGATGTTCTAATGTAAAAAGAGTTTATTAACTATAAATGTGAGAACATACTACACATACACACAAATATGGAAATAAAGGTGAGTCCAAATGGATAAAATTAAAAAGAAAACCAGATCTAAATATCAGACTCTGTTTTGTTTGCAAAGTGAACTTTTCAGCCATTGCAGTGAAGGTTACAGGAGGCACTGCCATTGGTAGTTGAGCAGTCAGTTTCACACTCTTTAGTTTTGTAGTTAAGATTCTTTTTGAGCTTAAATGAAACCCAGCATTCAGGGTGAAACTGTCCTTTTGTTTTCACAAATCCTCAACATAGAGATGACTAGAGGCTGGATCTTTGAGTGTGATTTTTGCAGCACATAAATGGTTGAACCCTGACTGTCCGTCCCACCAGCCCACTACACAGAGATGGAACTGGCTACTTAATTGCTGTACCTTTCAAAGGGAAAAACAAAATATATCTGCAGTTTAGGAGATAATCCATAAGATGACTCTATGTGGCTTCCTATTGTACATTTGATTTTGCAGCCCCTCATTATTTTTGCAGTCACAGGATCATCATCTTGTCTGTTTTGATGTGTCTTCTACCCCCAAAAGCAATGGTTTATTGTTTGAAGTTACTTTCGCATCTGTGGGAGAGACACTGTCAGAGTGACATGCATTTTGGCTCTCTCGTTCTCTTTCTCTCTCTCTCTCCAGCCAAATTTACCGCCAAAAGAAGAAATCGCATTTTGTAATTAAAAATGTCCAGAGTACTTTTGGGTCTGACCTGTGGCAATGACAATGTTTACAAGCCACAGTATGATCATTGCTATCACAACTTAGATGGCACATTTACGAATGTCTTACACCTTCACCTGGTCTATCGTCTGGGACTCTTGCCTCCTTGAGTTCTCTAACCATTTCTATCCACCTGAAACATTACAAGCCTACTGACTCCAAAGTTTAGCTCTACTACACTTCCTCATAGTTTACTTCCCACAAGGATTCTATTTCATTTTCCCAGTTTGTCCTTCTCCTTCACAGCTGTTCCAATTATGCCACCTTCTACCAGGGTGCCTTCAACATGCCCTACTTTTCCTCAATATAGGATTACCCCCAATATGGTTGGCGTGGTCCTTAGTCATGTCGAACTGCATGTCTCACATTCGGTCCCAATCCCTTCCTCTTTTTCCCAGAACAATAGGATTGTCCTGACGTCATTCTGCGCCCACCCCAACCCACCCAAATCTCAATATTCAAAGGATCAGCTTCCACTATCTCTCATCACCAACAAACTCATCTTCCCCACCCCACCATGTTAGCATTTGGCGGGGACCATTCACTCTGTGATACCCTGGTCAACTCTTTCATCTCTCCTAAGACTTCCTCATTCCCCCATAATATTTCCCTTGCAGGAAAATGTAACACTTGCATATTCATGTCTTTCCTCACTGTACAAGGTCTAGGGGAAGCAGTATTTTACTTGTACCTCTTTCAGTCTAGTCTACTTTTTTGCTTCTCACAATGCAGGCTCCTTTATACTGGTGAGATCAAACACAGACTGGGTGACTGCTTTGAGGAGCTCCTCACTCTGTCCTTTAGCATGACCCTAACCTTTCTGTTGTTGTCATTTCAATAAATCACCTTCTTCTCATGCTAACATATCCATCATGAAGCACTGCAATGTTCCAAAAAAGCTCAATGCAACTGTAAAAAAAAACATTTTACTTAAGCACTTTGCAGCCTCTGAGGTCAATATTGAATTCTACAGCATCAGTGCCTAGCTAATGACATCCATTTTTCTTAACTTCTTCTCCGCTGCCCATCACACCCTCCAACCACCATCCCATTTCACCACCATTCCCCCCCCCCCCCCCCCCCACTAGCCCACCCAACCACAGGCTTGTTTGTGTCTTGTTTATTTTGTGCTCAGCTGAGCTGAACCATCTTCACTCTTCCACATCTTAATTTATACCCATGTTATATCTCTGTTGCTCTCTACCTCAATTTGCAACCTTTTGCACTGAGCTTTTCACCACCCATTCTCGCTACTTCTCTTCTTCCTCTGTCAAAAGTATCAAAATATAATTTTCCCCACCTTTTCTGAACTGAAAAAGTCATATCAGACTTGAAACAATAACTGTTTCTATCTCCTCAGATGCTGCCAGACCTGCTGAGTTTCTCCAGCATTTTCGGTTCTTTTCACATTTGTAACACTCTATTTGCAATGAACTGCCACCCATGTCACAAATGTGGCCTTTGAAGCTTTCATTTCTTGTTTTCCTCCCACTATATATACTTTGGAGGACTATTTCTGGCTGGTGGTATTTGTACATGACTGGGTTTGAAATATGGTGCGAGCACTGAGAGTCCCATTAGATCCTGACTGTAGTGAGTACTTCTGCCACTGGTGAATGTACAACAGTGCAATGCTGTGGGGGCATGGTGCAAACATAGTGGGGTGAGCATTGGCGAATTGAGTGAGATAATCATTACAGATCATGGAGAACAATCTTCCTGTGTTTCTTTCTGCACAGCCCATAATATTCTTTACAAAACTATAAACGGTTACACCTATTGGCTGAAAACTTGACCTTCCATTTTCCAGCCCTTAGATCCAGCAGCAGAGCGCACACGTCCAACATTGTTCCCAATATTTACACTGTTTGAACAAGGAACACCTGCTGGAGCCAGGTGAACAATGAACTATACATATTAAACATTTGTTTACAGTAGAAGCACTCATGGAGCATGGTCTTGCAGTGGCTGAAACAAATAAAATTCTATTTTTGTCCTTGAAAAAACCTTGCCCTATTTTGGCACTATGCCCCAGTAGAGATCAAAGAGCCAACCTGAAATAATTTCAAGACCAGCAGAGATGACCAGGGTCAGCGAGAGGGATTTATTCTCCTCCAGAGCAGCAATCTTAATCTAAGAGGTGGCACTATTTCTATTAAATTATAGACTAAACAACTTCATCCAAACATATTAACTATTTATGCTGATCAGGAGCTAAAACCTCAATACCCAGAATGGAGGAAGTGCCATTGATTTTCTTTGTTTGTTTTACTACCTTTCAATTTCAAAGGAAGTTGTTTAGAATTCTGTTCCACACAATCTCCTTTGCACTTGGATGCTTTCATTCTGTTAAATAATTGACAATCTGATGTTCCATTTTGTAAATAAAAGGGAGGTTTCTCAGCTTATTTTCAATAATATGGACATGCACATAAATATGCCAATTACAGCCACAGAGAGAATGATGAATGTGGTAATGTTAATTTGCTCACTATGATTGAACTCAAAAGTTCAATTCAGTGGAAGAAAACAACATGTTCAGAATAAATATAAAATTATTTCTGAATGCTATAAAGAATGCTATGCAAACTGTCAACAGGAAATACAAGTTGGGATGTAATCAAAAATGGCTTAACCTCTGAAGATTTCAGGAAATGAGTCTTTAGCTGTTAATTACATATTTCCATTCAATTTAATGGAAAAATTCAGTCCTCATGTTGGGAAACTGAGCGAGTAAGCAACAAAAATATTGGGGGTTCCACAAAATAATACAACTTTTATTGGGCATCATCCAAATCAGTGTTCAAAGTAACCAATTAAATGAGTAACATATCCTGACAGCAATGTATCTAGCAAACCCGTGGTATAATTTTGCAGTGCATAAAAGTCACACTAACAGGAATGCACATTGAGATTACAAGAGTTAAATATTGTTAATGTGCAATTTTGAAAAAAAATATAGTTATCTGCTCAGTAAAATTTTTCACATTTATACATTCTGTGTGTTATTTTTATGTGGTTTTAGTTGATAAGTAGTTTGGTACACACAGGTTATTTAAACTCATTCACACAGTATATACAAACAATGATTTTTTTCTCTCTGGTTGCCCATTAAAAGTTACTATATAAATATGCCTTTATATATTTCTATAAGTATTTAAACTCCCCTTTACTAAAGGGTTTATACGAACACTAACGTAGAAACATAGGAACAGGAGTAGGTCATTCAGCACCTGGAGCCTTTCAATGAGATCATGGGCTGATGTCTGGCCTACCTCCATACCTTTGTCCCATACCCCATAATACCTTTGCTTAACAAAAATTATCTATCTCAGATTTAAAGTTAACAACTGATCCAATATCAACTGCCATTTGTGGAAGAGAGTTCCGAATATCTACCACCCTTTGTGTGGAGAAGTGTTTCGTAATATCTCTCATGAACAGTCTGGCCCTAATTCTACAACTAGGCTGCCTAATCCTAGAATCTAGAGTTTATCTACTCTGTACTTTCCTGTTAATATCTGGAAAACGTTGATCAAATACCCCTTAACCTTCTAAATTCTAGAGAATTTAAGCCTAATTTCTACAATCTCTCTCATATCTAAACCCTTGATGTCCAGGTATCATTCTTGTAAACCAATGCTGTATTCCCTCCAAAGCCAATATATCCATTCACAGGTGTGATGCCCAGATTTGGCTCACATATTCCAAGTGGGGTTTCACCAGGGTTTTGTATAACTACAGTTAACATCTACACTCTTGTACTCCAGTACTGTAGAAATAAAGGCCAGCATTCCATGATCTTTCTATATTATTTTCTGCACCAGTTCATGACATTTTAAAGTATACACCTGACCCCCACCCCCCCCAAGTTTCTTTGAACATCTACTGTACTTCATACCATCTAGAAATTACAATCTACAAAATGGATAAGCTCACATTTGCTTACATTGGACTTCATCTTCCACAATTTTACCCATTCATTTAGGTTATCAATATCCCTTTGTAATTTTATGCTATCAACACTGTAAGTAATCTAATCTAATCTAACCTACACTGTCTACAATGCCACCTAATTTTTTTGTCATCACTAAACCTAGATATATGCTTTCTATGCCAGTATCCAAAATGTTAATAAATTATGCCAATAACTGAGGCCTTAACACAGATCCTTGTGAAATATCACTGGTCACATCCGGACAATTTGCGTACCTACCCATTATTCTTATTTTCTGTTACCTGCCACTCAATCAATTTACCAGCTGTGCCAGTAATTTGCTCTCAGTTCCATGGGCTTCTGCTTTAGTTAATAGTCTCTTATCGGACATTATTAACTGGCCTTTTGGAAGTCCAGGTAAACAACATCTACAGACATTCCCCAGTCCACTATCTGAGTCAATTCTTCAAAAAAGTCAATAAAATTTGTCAGGCATGACCTGTCAGGATTTCAGCTGGCTGAACCTGACTAAAAATTTTCAAGGTGTTCAATTATCCTTTCCATATTTATATACTCCCAACAATTTCCCATGAAAATATTAGGCTAGTTGGTCTGTAAGACCCTGGTTTTCTTCTTTCACCCTTCTTAAACAGCAGTAATTTGTGCAATTTTCCAATCCAGAGGGATGACCCCTATATCTAGGGAACTCTAAAAGATTATGATTGGGGAATATACAATGTGCTCCCCTACTCCTTTAACACACTTGGATGGAAATCATCAAGTCCTTGGAATTTGTCATTTTCTAGTCCCATTAATTTTCTTGTTGCCGATGTTTTGTTTTTATTCAGCCCCTGCTCCCTTTCCTTGGGACTTCTAGCAAGCTATCTTCATTTTCTACTGTAAATACTGAGGCAAAGTAGTTTTCATCATGTCTGCCATTTCACCATAGTCATTGACAGTATTTACACTTGCAATCTTTAATGGGCCAACATTGCTGCTGACCACCCACTTTCCACTTCTGTAACTACAACATTGCTTCTTAATGATTTTGATGTACCTTGCATATTTCCTTTCATAATTCCTGTTAGTAACTCATAACCTGTTTTTTCTCCCTTTGCTGATTTTTCCCATTCATCTGGATCTGTTCTGTTATTTTGCATTTTTGTCAGCCTTATCTTTGTGTTTTATGCTGTCCCTTATCTCTTCAGTTGTCCATGGATTTGTTTTTTTCTCTGTGAAATGGAGTTTCTCCCTGTCAGGGGTATAAAATGGTTTTGTATTGTATTAAATGTTTCATTAAACATCCACCATTATTCTTCAATTGTTTTACCCATTAGCAGATATTCTAGATTATGTGATCTGGGTTGTGAAACTCTGCTTTCTAGAAATATGATTTCAAAAATTTAAAGAGTATTTTTTAAATTATCATTAGAAGTTACAATGGATGAAAACTATTCAAACAATTGTGCCTTTTCTAACCTTCTCAAAAAAAAGAGCTAAATATTTAACATCATCCTTCTTTTCATTGGAAGATACCCGAGTGGTTATTTCTTATTAACATGTGCATGAAACTTCTGCTATCTTCAGATTGCATTGTTCTCTTGGACGGTGACATCCAGAATTGCTCTCCTCATGAATATCCTTTTCCTGTACTGGATTGTGAATGAGTTGTACACTTCTTAACTTTTCTGTCTTAACAAAGAAGAAACTGTTTCCATTCCCCCGTATTAGATCCATTTTTTCTGCTTAGATCTTTTAAAGACTTGTTAAAGGTGGCATGGTAGCACAGTGGTTAGCACTACTGCCTCACAGTAGCTAGTGACCTAAGTTCAATTCCTGCCTCAGGCAACTGTCTGTGTGGAATTTGCACATTCTCCCAGTGTCTGCTTTGTGTTTCCTCCACAGTCCAAAAGGGTGTAGGTTAGGGGAATTAGCCATGCTAAATTGCTAGTAGTATTAGGTGAAGGGGTAAATATACGGGAATGGGTTGGTGTGAGCTTGTTGGGCTGAAGGGCCTGTTTCCACTGTAAGTAATCTAACGTGGACTCCTCAGCTGAGAGGAGTAATTTCTCTGACCTTTTAAGAGAGACAGATGTTTGCTCATTTGTACTATGAATTATAAACAATCAATTACATTTAATTGAAGAATAGTGTATCAAACATAAAGGCAAATTCCCGTGGAAAAACAATATGGTTACTGCCGGCAACATTTCACACCAACACATTCTGCTCCCTCAGTGGTGTAAATTTCAAATTCCAACTCTCCCTTGACACTCCAATCTCCATAATATTTCACCTTTTCAGGTGATATTTAAATTTGGGAAGATTGCTCACAGCAGTAAAGGAAATTAAGATGGATGGTATTACTCAACTGCTATTCCTTACAGGAACTACCTATTTACTTTTTTTCAGAAAAGCAGTCACTTCTATTTAGGTTAGTGTGCTACTTTATTTATCAGTTATAATTATAGATTTGACATGACCTACATCTTGCTAAACAAAAGTCAAGGAATTAATCTTCAGCATTTCAGAACACTGAATACTTACATACATTACCAAGCTTGTTCTTGTACTTCAGTCAATAGCAGTGTACACCTATTTATAAACCATTGCATTCACATGAGTAATTTAAACGACAGAGAATACATTGCGAAGTGAACTTTACTTTTCATTATTTCATACTTCAATTGTCCAAAGTCGCGCCCACATTAACATTTCAAATAACTGGCTTGAGCTAGATCTTCGCACTGCTATGGGAATCTCCGTATAAGTAATTTGTGATCAACATATATAAAGCAATGGCTGATTGTATTATAATTTGCAGCGACTTGTCTGATGAGTGAATACCAAGACCGTCAGTCACTCTTAAATAAAATGGGTAAGCTCCTGATCCGCCTTTGTGTTGATTTTCATTCCAGTAAATTAAAGTAACAATTGGAACAATGTTACTTTGTAACGTGGCATCTTCTGATATGCAAGATCCTTTGATTAAAATTGACTTTAAGCTACTTTCTGCACAATTCCTGTAAAAGAAAACTTAAAGAGACGATGCTTATGTTGTTTTTGGCAGTGGTTCTCTCTGTGAGGCGCATGGGCTTTAGGACCCAAGAGATATGCGTTTCCCTGCTGTTTCACCATCAGATGACTGTCTGCTCAAAGTACAAGTGCAAACTCGCAAGCAACACTCATTTTCCTGGTGCGTGTGAATTCAGAAGAAGGGCAAAATGAGAGATCCTGTGAGCGGGTGTACTGTAAGAAAACATTATTTTCACTCCTTGTTCAAGCTTGCTGTTCATACATTTGAAAGTAATATCAATTAAGACATGGTTCGTCAGTTTGAGAAAGAAGGTGGTTAAAGAGTTTATCAGGACAACAACTTTATGTCCCTGTTTAACTCAACTTTCACTTTGCATACTTAGATTTTTCTTTTTTGAGTCATTCTCGTTTAAAACGCAAATTAGTGAAACTCGCAGTGTGAGATTATTGTTACTGCCTGTGAAGGTTTTATATAAAATGAGGTTTCCAACTGTTGGAAACTGTATATTCAACGAATCTATTACTTAGGAGCGAAGCAGAAACCAGGAAACTCCAGACATTTTTTTATTCATTCAAGGTATGGGCGTCGCTGGCTGGGCCAACAATATTTGCCTATCCCTAGCTGCTTTTAACAAGGTAGTGGGGAGCTGCCTTCTTGAACCATTTCAATCTATGTGGTGTAGATAGAGCCACAATGTTATGAGGAAGTGTTCTCGAATTTTGACCCAGCCACAGTTTAAGAATGGTGATACAATTGTAAGTCAGGGTAAGAAGTGGCTTGAGGGGAACTTGCAGGTGGTGGTGTTCCCATATATCTCTTCTTTTTGTTCTTCTAGAATGAAGTGGTCATGGGTTTGGAAGATGCTCTGTAGTGATCTTTGGTGAATTTCTGAAGTGCATCTTAGAGATGGTACACATCGCTACAAAATGTCAATGGTGAAGGGAGTGATTGTGGCTGTATGCCAAACAAGAAGGTTGTTTTATTCTCAGTCGTATTAAGTGCTGTTGGAACTGCACTCATCAGGGCAAGTGGGGAGTATTCCTGACACATGCCTTGAAGATGCTGAACAGGTTTTGGAGAGTCAGGATGCAAGTTACCTGCTGCAGGATTCCTTGCCTCTGACTTGCTCATGTAGCTACAATATCTATATGGCCAGTCCAGTTCATTTTCTGGTCAAAGGTAATCCCTAGGATATTGATAGTGTGGGATTCAGTGGTGGTAATGCCAGTGAATGCCATGTGATAGTTTCATTCTTTATTGGAGCCAGCACTTGTCTGGTGCAAATGGTCCTTGCCACTTTTTAGTTCAAACCCAGATCCTCTTGCACTTGGACATAGACTCCTTCTGCAGAATCTGAGGAGTTGCAAATGGATTGCTGAACATTTGAGCAATCCTCAGTAACCATCTCCATTTTGACCTTACGATGTAAAGCAGGTCATTGATGAAATAGCTGAATATAATCGGGCCTGGAACATTGCCCTGAGGAAATCCTACAGAAATATTGTGGTGCCGAGCTGAATAACTTCCAACCATCTTTTTTGCCTGTTAGAAATGTTTACTTCAATTCCAATTTACTTTAGTTTTGACTGTGCTCTTTTGTACCACATCAATCAAAGTCAGCCTTGATGTCAAGGGCAGTTACTATCATCTCACTTCTGAAATTCAGCTCTTTTGTTCATGTTTGAAGGAGGCCAAGAGCGAAGTGGCTCTGGCAGAACCCAAACTTGAGCATCACTGAGCTGAATATCGATAATATTGTTGTCCCTTCCATTACTTTATTGATGATCGGGAGTCAACTGGGGTAAAAGTTGGCCAAGTTGAGTTTGTTCTACTTATTGAATATGGGACATACTTGGACAATGTTCCACATCCTCGGGTAAATGCAAGCAGAAGAGCTTGTTACAGATGCAATAGATTCTGACTCACTTCATCAACATTATTGCTGGAATGTTGTCCGGGGATATAACCTTTACATATCAAGTACTTTTGGATAATCCGTGATATCATGTGGAGTGAATTGAATTTTCTGAAGACTGGAATCTGTAAGACTGGAGACCTGTGTCAGTTTAATGGAAGGTTATCGGAATCTGTCATCAGGGTTTTATATCCGGGAAAAAATGTCAAAGCTTGTCAAAGAGTTCATATTTTTTGTGACATTTAGGTTATATCTAACAGATCTAGATTTACTTTTGAAAAGTTTGCTAAAATGATGCATAAGGGAAGACTTATAAATTATTTTTTTTCATGGAATTCAAGTCACTTTGTTAAGGAACAGTACAACAGAATATTGGCATAAAGGGAAAGCATTGGTTGTGGAAGGAAGTTTAACATGTGGTTTGATAATAGGTAGAAGATAGAAAGTTTTTAAAAAATTGTTCATGGGAAGTTGACATCACTGGCCTCATTTATTGCCTATCGAGCAGTTATAAGTCAGTTACATTGCTGTGGCTGTTGAGCCCCATGTAGACCTGACCAGGTATGGGTGACAGCCTGTCCTCCCTGAAGGGCATTAGTGAACTAGATGGGTTTTTATGACAACTGACGGTGGTAGATGGTCACCATTAGGCTAGAATTTTTGTGCAGATTTTTATTGAATTCACATTTAGCCGTCTGCTATGGTATGATTTGAAGGAGCAGCGCTCCAAAAGCTAGTGCTTCCAAATAAATCTGTTGGACTATAACCTGGAGTTGTGTGCTTTTTAACTTTGTACACCCCAGTCCAACACCAGCATCTCTAAGTCTGTTCTAGATTAGTAGTCTAGTGCCATAACCAGTACACCAGTGTCTCTTGTACGCTCTTCATGACAGGATTTGGTAGTTGAGGCTAAATGTTACTTGGAGGTGTGATAGGAGAAGGTGAGCTGCACTAAACATGGAAACTCAGCAGAATAGCAGGACCCAATAAACTTTCTTCATGCATCTCCAAAACTTTTGGGATGTGGGCCTTTAGAACAGACTGCAGCTGGGAAGAGGACAGAAGGAAGGGGGATTTGGAGACTGAAGGGTACAGATGGATGGTACATGGAGAGATACAAGGCCATGAGTTGGTTCAGTAGGAGAATGGGGTGACATGAGGGGTTGAAGGTGGGGTGGGGGGGGGAGGTATGGAAGCTCAAAACTAGGAGGTGCATGGGAGACTGTAGATGATCAGAGTGGAATGTCAGAGCCCTGTATGGAGAGTTCAGTGTAAGATAAGAAGGATTAGGTGTTTGGTGATGCAGGGATATTGGATTTAGCTGGTTCCCCAATGCTTATAATTCTGGACCTAGTGGGATGCTCAAGGCTTTGGGTTCCGCACGCAGCAGCTCTCACACTTTTTTCCTACTGTTTTGTTTTAGCTGCAGGAATTTAGTTGGCCTCGTATTAAGGTGAGATTCACGTGCTTCTGATATTTAAATTGTGACTCACCCACCTGGGAGCAGACTGACTACCTGCCCACATTAAAACTGAAGGTAGACAGATTAGAATTGGGATTCTGATTTTAAACAAATCTCTCAAACCTGTTGTGTTTTTGGAGGTTTTAAATTACCTGCTGTTTCCAGGGATCTGTTCTGGGCAAAATAAAAACTAAGAGAACTGCGGATGCTGTAAATCAGAAACAAAAACAAACTGCTGGCAAAGCTCAGCAGGTCTGGCAGCATCTGTGGAGAGAAATCAGGGTTAACATTTCAGATCCAGTGACCCTTCCTCAGAAGTTCTGTGCTGGGCATCAGGTTTTGATTGCCTTATGAGAGATATTTGGTTTTCATATAAGACACCTTATTGAAACACATAAGGTTCTTAACCAGCTTGACTTCCCCTCATGGGAAAGTCTAGGATAAAAGGCTTAATCTCAAAGAAAGCAGTCACCAATTTAAGTCATAGATGAGGAGGAGCTTTCTTTCTCTCAGAGGATAGTGGATTTGTGGAATTCTTTATCACAGAAAGTTATCTAGATTGGGGTGTTAAGTATATTCAAGGATGTGATAGGCAGCTTTTTAATCAGTAGGGGAATCTGGGTTTATGGTTAAAAGGCAGGAAAGTGGAGTTGAGAATTACCAGATCAGCCATGATCTTGTTGAATGGTGGAGCAGATTAATTGGTCCGAATGGGAATGGACTACTACTCCAGCATCTTGTGATCTTACCTTTTCTAATGTCTTGCATGAAGCAATAAAAATGTTTGTATCCAAATTTTGCAGATGATAGTTCGGAAGAGTTATAAGTTGTGTAGATGGGATCAGGCGGAGTAGACAGGTTAATTAAATGGGCAAAACTGGCAGATGATGTATAATATGGGAAAGTATGAGTTGATCCACTTTGGAACAATAAAGATAAATTGAAAACTGTCTTAATTACAAAGTACTAGAAACTGTAGAGGAACAAAAGGATTTGAATTTACAGGTATATAAGTTATGAAAACTAGTGCACAAATGCAAAAAATTAACCAAGACATAGATAGCAACGTTCACATTTACTTTGAGTATTATAGATGAAGGGGGAGGGTAGTGATGTTTTACTTTTGCTGAGTTTACATCAAGTTTTATCTGGAGTATTGCACTGAATGTTAGGTACCACACCTCACTAAACATATTTTAACCTTACACTGAATACAGCACAGATTATCTGAAATGCAACAGACTTAAAGGAATAAATTAGCTGGACTGGTTGAATAAACTTTAAGTTTAAAGGATAGGGAGTGATCTAACTGAGTTGCTTTAAATGAAAAGATTTGATACCGCAGATATAAATAATTGTTTCCTTCATTTGAGGGAAATACAGATCAGTTTTTAAAATTAGAGCTAGATTGTTCAGGAATGAAATTAGGGCACACTATTTCACACAAGGAGCAGTAGAAATACAGAATTCTCTCTGCAAAAGACTGTGGGGGCAAGATGAATTGAAAAAAAAACTATTTTTATTAGTTGTGGGTGGTGTTCATATAGTGGTAATGTCACAGGATGAAGAAGCCAACGGCCTAGAATAATGCTGTGAAGACATGGTTTAAGTACCATCATGGTGACTGGTGGAATATATATTCAATTAATAAACCGAGAATGGTAATGGTATCGCAAAAACACCACTTTTGTTGTTAAAAACCCATCTGATTCATTAATATTCTTTCATTAAGGAAATCTGTCATTGTTAAATCTGTCATAATTAAATCCAGGAAAACAGAGACCGATGAATGTCTCATCGGTGGTAGGGAAGCTATTGGAGAGGATATATAGAAATAGGATTTACATGTCTTTGGCATAATTAGGGACAATGAGCATGGCTTTTTGTGGAGCAGGTCAGGTCTTACTAACTTGATTGATTTTTTTTTAAAAGAGATGACAAAGGTGATGGATGAGAGTAGAGCAGTGGATGTTGTTTACAGGATTTTAGTAAGGTTTTCAACAAGGTCTCTCGTGGTAAACTCATGGGGAAGATTAAGATGCATGGGATCCACAGTGACTTGGTCATTTAGATTCAGAATTGGCTTACCCATGGAAGACAGAGGGTAGTGGTGGAAGGATGTTTTTCTGGCTGGAGATCTGTGACTAGGGGTGTTCTGCAAGGGATCAGTACTGGGAGCCCTGCAATTGGTGATTCATATGAATGGCTTTAATGAAAATGTAGACAGATGGGTTAGTAAGTTTGCAGGTGACACAAAGATCAGATGAGTTGTGGATAGTGTAGAAAGTTGTCAAAGAATACAGGATATAGATCAGTTGCAAATATGGGTGGAGAAATGGCAGATGGACTTTAATCCGGACAAGTATGAAGTGTTGCACTTTTGGAGATGAAAATTAAGAGGACATGTGGAGTTACTGGCAGGGCATTGAACAGCAGATCTTGGGGTCTTAATCCACAGCTCCTTGAAAGTGGCCACTCAAGTAGATAGGGTGATTAAAGAAGGCATATTGCATGGGGCATTGAATCCAAGAGTCAGGAAGTGATGTTACTGCTTTATAAAACTTTCCTTCACCACACTTAGAGTATTGTGTTTAATTCTCATTGCCACATTGCAAGAAGGATGTGGAGGTTTTGGAGAGGGTGCAGAAGAGGTTTACCAGATTGCTGACTGGATTAAAGGGTGTGAGCTCTAAGGAGGGGACTGCACAAACAATGGTTATTTTCTATGGAATCGTGGAGGCTGAGGGGAAACCTGATAGAAGTTTATAAAATTATGAGGGGCATAGATAGGGTTAACAGTCAGAACCTTTTTTCCAGAGTTGAAATGTCTAATAATAGGTGGCATGCATTTAAGGTAGGAAGGGTAAAGTTCAAAGGAGATGTGAGTGGCAAGTTATTTCCATGGAGAGTGGTACTTTGATTGGGGCATTTTAAGGGCCTTTTAGATAAACACATGAATAAGCAAGGAATGGAGGGATATGGACCATGGGCAGGCAGAAAGGATTAGTTTAGTTTGGCGTCATGTTTAGCAAAACATCATGGGCCGATGGTTCTGTTACTGTGCTCTACTGTTCTATGTTACTGGTATTATCTACGTTTAACTACAGACTCATAACAATATGGTTGATTCTTACCTGCTGTCTGAAATGACCTAGCAAGCAGTTCAGTTCAAGGACAATTAGAAATGGGGCAACAAATCAGCAGTGACCACATCACATGAAGAAGTGTAAAAGGGATCGGGATCAAAGATAGGTAACGGATGGAGTTGAAATACATCAACTATTATCTAGTTGACTGGTGGAACCAGTTTAAGGCACTTAATGGCTTGCTGCTGCCATGTTTCAAATAATAATACTGTAAGTAGGTACTCAAATTCCACATGAGAAATAAATGGTTTAAGTTGGTTTTACTTGCATCCTTACTTCATTTCTGACGACCTTAGACCTGACTTTAAAAAAGTGACTATGTTTCCAATTATTTTTGGTCAAAGATGAAGGTGTGCAAATATTAACTGACTTCTGGCTATTTTCAGCACGATCGGATGTATCATCATATCAAGATGTTTGCCAAAAATGGTGACAGTTACTCCAAAGAACTCATATCTGTCCTTCAGCAGAGGTAACAATGAACACAATCTTAACGTAATGATTAGCATTACAAAAATCTGTAAGTAATTTTGTTGTAAAAAATTTGCAATGAAATCTTTTCCTCTAGCTCTTTTTCTGAATGTTGTAAAGGAGTTTTATGACTGGCAATTCTGAACCATATTATGCAGTACAGCGTATCTTCTTGAGCATGTGAATCCTATCATTCTTCAATGGGGTAACTAATAACTTTAAAACTCAGAAGACACTTTGAATCATTATGTTTGTGTGGGTGAGAAAAATACTTAATCAGTGAATAAAAATAATTATCAATATCTGCTTGGGTAATTTTAAATGCAGTAGCTATGTCATTATTATTGCTTCATTCTAGTTGTGTTGTTCAATGCATGACAACATACTCAAACACTCCCTTGAAAAAGTTGCAGAATTTAGTATACTTTAGCTGCAATTTGTACTTGTTCTGGCTCCCAGAATAAATCAGTAAGATATCCGTGCAATGAATGATTTTCTATATGTTTATGCCAAACAAATTTCAGCCAGAATACCAATTTGTCATAAATAACTTTTAAAATTTTATGAAAACAGATTTCAGGACATGTCATTTTTGTCATAATGCAAGATTTCATGCTAGGAAGTTAACAATAATTAAAACATATTCAATTTCTGTCTGTCAGTTAAATAATCTGACTGTGTTAGGAGGTGCACTTCTTGTCATTGGTATGCTGTGTGTGGCTGAAAAACTGGTCCATGATTGACAAATTCTTGTATCAATGAAATGTGCTTCCCTCTCAAATTTTATTTCGCTGAAATATTTCTCCATCACAAAAAATGTTTTTGTTTTGTTTACATGCGCTTTGTAGAGACATGATTTGAAATCTATACCAAAATATCCAAAAACACATTTTTCTTTGCTGAAGAGTTTTGTTGATGACAGGTTTGTCTGTCTTTGCCTTGTATTTTTTTTAAAGAACTTATTGTTTCACCTGAGGAAAATGACACAATCACAGAATTTCTGAGCCTGCTTCTTCAGGGGTTCGTGGACTGAATTTAGGCTTTAAACGTTTTTGCTCATAGGCATCATATACTCATACGACAGTATCACAGTCAACATGTGATTGGGTAGTTTGGTGCCACCATTCTCTCTTTCTGACTAGGTCTATGGAGCTTACTTGGTCTAAGGTGGTAAGAAAAAAACTACTAGGAAGTTTAATGAGAAGAGCTCTTGTCTTAAGCAAGATGTAATTTATTGCATGATAACAATCAGATACAAATTACTTTAGTAAGAAGATTATTACTAAGACTTTTGGGAGAACTGTAACGACAGTCTTCCTTATAATGACAGTCTTCCCCTGTTTTGCAGTCCTAAAATGTTCCCCCTTTCCCATCTAAGTTATTATAGCATCATCACAGTGGGTTGTGCTTAATACAATCCTCAGCATTAACCCTTTCAGAACTATCACTTTATACAACACGTAACACTTGGAATCCACAGTAATGATCCAGGAGAGTGGAGCCTGGCAGCAGCTGGGAAAATTGAATCTTTCCACTTAACTTGAAATGACACAGGCATTTATGAGTATTAATAAAGGCAAGGTCAAGATAGTCCTCCTGGACATAGGGCTGCCCTCTCATTAGAGAGAATGAATTGATAGGGGTTTAACAACACTTCAGGTGAGGAGAGTGGTTGAGAAGGAGAATTATTCATGGTAACCTCAGCTGGTGTGGGAATTGAACCCACATTGCTGACATCAGTCTGCATTGCAAACCTGACATCCAGCTAACTGACCCTATGAGTATTAATATTGTTCAATGAAATTGAGGCCCTGCCTAATGAACCCATTAAAATTATTTGACAGAATCACTCAGGAAAAGATCAATGAATGGTGTGTGTGTGAACTTGTGGAAGATTTTTGTTAAGTGACTGACGTTATATTGTTAATTAAAATTGAAGCACAGTGGGTTAGACAAGAAAGTGGGGACCAAATTGCTTCTCTGTTGGTTTAGTAATCAAGAATTGAGGCTTTTGCTGCCACGGTCTTTGTTCGATTCTTGGTCAGAGAATGAGAATTTCTAAAGGGGAGGTTATGGCCTAGTGGTATAATTGCTGGACTATTAATTCAGAGACTCAGGTAATGTTCTGTGGATTGGGTTCAAATCCCAATTTGAATTCAATAAAAAGGAAAAATCTGGAATTAAGAGTCTAACAATCACCAAGAATCCATTGTCGATTGCCATTAAAAAAATCTGTTTCACGAATGTCCTTTAGGGAAGGAAACTGCCACCCTTTCCTAGTCTGAAATATGTGTGACTCCAGACCGACAGCAATATGGTTGATTCTCAACTGCCCCTCTGGAATGAGCAATAAATGCTGGCCTAGCCAGTAACAGTTTCACCCTGTGAATGAATAAAACAAAAATTCTTTGGACCCTGATGGAACAACTCAAAGACTAGACAATGTAGATTCTGGACTATCTGAGTTAGCATAATAACCAACAGGGCTTCTTGGTTTCATGAGGAGCTCAGTCCACATTAGACTTTTTATGCCGGCTGGGATGTTTCTTTCATAAGGTGCTGGCTCATGCAGCAGGTGAGGCTATATGGATAGAGCTCAGGAACAGGAAGGGTGTAATCACTTTGATGGAATGTAATTACAGGCCTCTCAACAGTCAGCAGGTGATAGAGGAACAGATGTATGGACATATTACGGAAGGATTTAACAACAACAGTGGTGTTGTGGTAAATTATTTTATCTTCCCCAATATTGACTTAGTTCCCTTAGTTCCAGGGCTTTGATGAGGGATAATGTGTTTGATATGTCCAGGAGGGTTTCTTTCAGCTGTTTGTAAATTGTCCATCAAGGAAAGGGGCCATACTAGACTTGGTATTGAGGAATGAGCCTGGCCAAGTGATCAAAATTGGGGCAGCATTTCGGGAGTAGTAACCATAATTCAGTAGTTTTAAGTTACTTATGGGTGAGAATAAGAGTAATCCTTGGATGGATGAAAGTACTAAAATAGGGAAAGGCTAACCAGGACAACATGAGGCAGGGACTGGGGAATGTAGATGGGAGGCAGCTGTTTGAGGGTAGATCCACATCTGGCATGTGGGAATACTTTCAAGGCCAGTTGATTAGAATTCAGGACTAGCACGTTGCTGTGAAAATGAAGGATATGATGAGAGATTGCATGCTTAGTTAAAAAGAGAAAGGAAAATTTAGGAAATTGAAGATATATAGATACAAACAAAGCAGGAAAGACCTTAAGAGTTAAGAGGATTAAAGGGGGTCATGAAATGACAAATAGGATTAAGGAAAATCGCATGGTGTTTTATGTGTATAAGGATCAAGAGGGTAGCTAGGGAAAGGGTATGTCCACTCAAAGACAAATGAGAAATTTTTTGTGTGGAGCCAGATGAAGTGATCGACCTTGTTCATCTAGGAAAGTTACTAGCAAGTGTAATTTCAGATGGGAAGATGTTGCACATAATAAATATAGGGCTTTAAGGTGTGTCTTTGCATTTGCTGAGCCTTATTTTTCTCTTGCATATCAAGAGCATTTGTGCTATTTCTTGGATCAATGACAGGATGACCTTCTGAGTTGTGTTCATTCTTTTGCTGATCATTATCTCCGTCTACATTCTCCTCCCTTTCCCATGATACTTCCTTTGCTTCCTGTAGCTGGACTCTATCCAGTATGTCATTATGCAGGATGCAATGACTGATGACAATTGAGGAGACTTGCAGCACAGCATATTTCTTTGGGAGGTTTATTTTTGCTGCAGTGTGTTTCAGGATAAAATTTAAGTGCAAGTGGGCGCTCTTATCCGAAGTGACAGATAAACCTGACAGCTTGCTACAAACGATTTCATTGCCTAGGTTGCTGTTTCAAATAAAGGGAATTGTGTGGACATTGAACTCTTCTTAAAACTGCAATGAGGAGCTGGCATCAATCTTTAAAAATGGGTAACTCTGTGCCTTAACAGTTTTACCAATTGCATTACTCTATTATAAACACATGACAGTTGTGTGCTTTTCCAGAGCTGATCTAGAAAAGAAGTATGGCAAAGGACTCTTGCGACTTGCAAACAAAATTACCAAAGCATCTGCCAATATAATTAAAAAGTAAGTAACATATCTAAAGTCTATGTCTCTGTATTTAAATAAAAAATGTACCTTCTTCTCCTATGAGGCAATGGCAATTCAAAAGAATATCTAGCTTTTTGGTAAATGAAGTGAGGACTTCTGCCTCCAGTTCATGATTTTCAGATCGTTAAGATGCTCCAGTGAAAAGATTTCTTTTCAACCACCTTCTAATCCTACCACTAAGTAGTTAAAATCCAAAGATTGGCATATGAGCAATGGGTTCTGTTTCATGGGGCAGTGCCACCAGTATTGAGGAAAAAGAGTTGTTCTGTTGGATGGGTTTGACTTTACCCTTGCTGGACCAGTGTCCTGGAAAATCATATAACTAGAGTTATAGATGGGCCTTTAAAACATTAGTTGGTGAGGGCGTCGATTGAATGGAAGTTTTAAAAAATCAGAATCAAAAAAGAGAAGAGGTATGGGTAAGAGGCAAACAATAACATTAAGGACTGGACAAAATATTTCAGCAGAATAGTACAGCAAAAGTTAGAACCAGAATTAAGTAATAAAGATTAAAATGTCAAAACTTTTATCAGGTTCTTTATCTGAATGCATGCAGCATTTATAACAAGATAGATGAGATGACAGCACAAACAGAAATGAATCATTGTGACTTTAAAAAAGCACTATAATTCTTATTGGGGATTCTTATCTGCATGTTGACCAAACAAATCAGATGCGCCAAGGTATGGTGAAAGATGAATTTTTATTTGTGTATGAGATTGTTTCTTAGAGCATTAGTTGTACAACCTACCTTGGAACAGGCTAACTGGCATGAAGGAGGAGTTGAAGCCTAGGGCAGACCATTCTTGATATTTTTGATTGGTGGCCTTTTTCTTTTGCTCTTAACTTCTGCTCCCACCATTTCTTCATTAGTGTTTTGTTTTTGAAAATGTCAAAACTTATCCCATTGCTACTTTATTTCCCAATAGCCTCTGCTTGTGTTCAATATTGCCACATTCAAATCACTTTTACACACAAGACCAAAATTAGACTATTGTATTTTATTTTCAACTTTCCTCTAATCTCAGAATAATAGTGTACCTTTATAACAACTTTCTGTCTATATTACCTCATAACATGTTTACTTTTTAATATGCCACTTGAGAATCCCTTCTGAAAGTCTATATCCATTGTTAGCATTTGTTTATCACTCCAGGCAGTCACCTAAAAAAAAATGTATTGGCTTAGATTTTTCTGGAGCAGGATATGCTTGTTAGTTAGACTTGTTCAAACATACATTTGTATATACTTGCATTTTCTGGAAGCTGATAATGAGGCAACAGGGATAAGCTTTCTCTTCGTCACAGGTTACTGACTAATTTATATTTTAGCAGTGGAGTGCTTGTTCACATGCAATTGTATTTTCAGCAAACTCTGAGCCATTAGTTATCTCGATCCTGACTTGCCTTGATGAAATCTACACATGCTTTCGTTAATGAACATTTTTTGAATGCTAACTAGTTCTAACTTGAGGATTCAAAGTCTTCGATCCAGGAAACATAGCCAGGACACAGTGAGAAGAACATCAAATTATAAACAACAGACTTCCATGAAAACTAACTTACTTAATTTTTATGTGTACCAATATGCATAATTCAGTGTCATTTTTTCTTAAAGTATAATCCTCAGACAAAGTAACAGTTAATATCTTTTATTGGCATTGTGAAAATGGTTGGACTCAGGACATTACCTGGTGAAGTCCAGCAGCAATGTCCTAGGGTTGAGATGAATGATTGACCTCTTAGGTTCACAACTATCTTACTTTGTGCAAGCATATCCTCCAGCCATGGAATAGTTTCCCCATGCTTCCAAATTCTTTCTGTTCTGCTAGGATTTCTTATTGTCATTCTTTTTGGTCAAACTTTGCCTTGATGTCTTTTCCCAAAGGCTAATCCTGATCCATTTCTTTGTCTGTTCAACTATTGTTCTTTCTCTCTGGGCTTCATTTCCACCTATCTTTTTTCTCCTCCTCCTTCCCCCGATGCCTTCTTTAGCATTTAAATACCAATCTTTTCCAAGCTACAATCAGTTCTGAAAAAGGATCACTGGACTCCAAAATATTAATTGTGATTTGTCTGCACAGATGCTGCCAGACTTGTTGAGTTTTCCCAGCAATTTCTGTTTTTGATTCTGATTTCAAGCATCTGTAGTCCTTTGTTTTTTTTTGCTTGTTGTCTTACTATTGCTTTATCTTACCTCTGCAATTCAGATTTGTTGTCTGTGTTTAGACCAAAGTTGAGAGGTCTGACAAAGCCCAGACTGAGAAAGAAGTCTAGAGTCAATGTTGAGGATTCCTGGACACCATCTCCTTGACTGTTCACTCATTTGCTGATGGGCAGATCTTGATGTTCAGACAGGAAATGCCCAGGGATGGTGTTGTAAGAATCTGAGATTATGACCTTTAGTGTCCCAATTTTTTTCTTTTTGCTTGATGTTGTCAGGTTCACAGACTATCTGCTTTGATGGGTGGACCTTTGTGTATAGTGTCAGGGTTGATGCAATTCTTGTAATTTCCTATGTTGTTTCAGCAAACGTTTAGGAAAGATATTTTTATTTGTTGTGAACCAGTACAAGAGATGAGGCTTAGGAACAAGCACTACCATAATTCTTCTAACACAGCTACAATGTTGACAGTTGTGGAAAATCACCCACTTATCCCCTGTCCACAACAAGCATGGCAAGTCTAACTTGGTTCATTGGAACACTCAGTGCACTCTTGATCATCATCAGCAAAGTGGTGGAAGAGTTATCGATAGTGCTGTCAAGTGGTGTTGCTCAAAAATAATCTGCTCACTGATACTTGGTTTAATTTTACCAGGATCAGAGCTGACTTCAGCCGTTGGCATCATTAAAACCTTGGTCCAAACCAGAATAGAAATGCTAAATTCCAGGTGTTAGGTCAGAATGACTGCCTTTGATATCAAGCCAACATTTGACCAAGTATAGCATCAAGGACCCCCAGCAAAACTGACATGATTAGGAATCAGATAGCTCTTAAAGTTGGGATTCTCCTTACACAAGAAAAGATGGTTATTTAGGAAGTTAATTATCTCAGAATATCACTCCAGGTATTCCTCAATGCCAAGTCCTAGACCCAACCATTTTCAGCTTCTTCATCAATGACCTTCCCTCCTTCATAAGGGCAGAAGTGGGGATTTCGCTGATGATTGCACAACGTTTAGTATCCTTCATGGCTTCTCACATACAAAAGAAATCCTCGTCCATGCAGTAAAACCTGGACAACAACCAGCCTTGTGTTGATTAAGTGGCAAGCAACATCACAGCAGGCAATCATTGTCTCAAGGAAGAGAAAGTGAGGACTGTGGATGCTGGAGAGTCAGAGTCAAAAAAGTGTTGCAGAAAAAGCACGGCAGGTCAGGCAGCATCCAAGGAGCAGGAGAATGGCTTATGCCCAAAACGTCCACTCTCCTGGTCCTTGGATGCTGCCTGATCTGCTGTGCTTTTCCAGCACTACCCTTTTCGACAATCACAGTCTCAAACAAGGCAGAATTTAACTGTCTCCTCTTGACGTTCACTGGCACTATCATCACTGAATCCCCCATTGTCAATATCTTGAGTGTTACAATTGATCAGAAAATAGCCATATAAATATTATGGCTGCAAGAGTTGGTCAGAAGCTCAGAATTCCCCTCCTCTCTCACCAACCCCCATTCACTATCTCCAAAGTTCAATTCAAGAGTGTAATAGAATGTTCTTCCCTTGCCTGGGTGAGAGTCAGCTCTCACAACACAGTACAAGCTTCACACCAGGCAGGATAGGGTATCTATTCAACACGTTCAGCATTCACTCACTTCACCAGCAATGTACAGTGGTGGCAGTTTGTGTCATCTACAAGGTGTGAAGCAGCATCTTGTGCAAATTCCTTCAACACCTTCCAAAGCCCACACCTCTACTCCAAGAAGGAGAAGGGCAGCAGATAGAATAAAATCTCCACAGTGTGGAAACAGACCCTTCGGCCCAACAGGTCCTCACTGCTCCTCTGAAGAGTAACCCACCCAGACCCATTCCCCTACCCTATTACTCTACATTTACCCCTAACTAATGCACCTAACCTACACATTCCTGATCACTGTGGGCAATTTAGCACTGTCAATTCACCTAACTTGGACATCTTTGGACTGTGGGAGTAAACCAGAACACTCGGATAAAACTTACGCTAACACAGGGAGAATATGCAAACTCCACACACAGTCGCCCAAGGCTGGAATCAAACCCGGACCCTGGTGCTGTCAGGCAGCAGTGCTAACCTGAGCCACCGTGCCACCCTAACAACACGTTACAAGCTTGGGATCACCAGAAACTAAAATTGCTGTTCTACACTTCCAAATTTGGAACTATATTGCATTTCCCTTCCTGTTCCTTCAAAATCCTAGAACTCCCTATCTAATAGCACTGTGAATATACCTGAGCCCCAAGGCAGCACTCATTTATGGAAGTAGCTGAACACCATCACTTCCCAAAGGCAATTAGGCAGGCAATAAGTGCTGGCCTAGATTGCGATGTCCGTATCCCACAGATGATTTTTTTAAAAATCAGAATGATGGCAAAAATCTCCAGACTCATAAGTAGGTACAGTATTTTCTGACTGATGATTGTGCTTTTTTAAAACAGCTTATGTGTTACAAATTCTTTATTGAAAGCCATGATTTGAAAATTCATACCACATCATTTTTCAGGCAAAAAGAAATTTGGAAGCATCTGGGTCATTACTTGAAAAATATGCAAAGGAGAGATCCAACAGCTGTTTACTGTCCCCATTGCATTATTGGGCAGCCTGGAACATAGCCAATGCCAAGTGGTGGTCAGGTACAATGAGACGACCACCAAAACAAAAGTTCTTCTTTTATGAATACTTACCAGAATTTGGATTCAGAAGTTGTAGGATTACTAAAGTGAACATTTATATTCTGATGAGGACGAGACAAAATCATTTATTACTTTTGTAGGTTCCTTTTTTTTTAAAGGAAAGGTAATTGAGCTTGATTCTTGGCTTCAATACTTCTCTGTACTAATGTAGATGAAAGTGGAATGAGTGTCAATTAAGACAAATCCATCTTGAGCTATTAAACTTTTTTTTTTCAATGTCTTGAAGCTGGTTTTTTCAAGATACAAAATATTGGTTCTGAAATAGTTAAGCTGGAAACAAGCCTCCCATAGATATATCCTAGCCACTGCCTTTCTGGTTTGGTTTGTGTCTGGTCATGTGATATTTCATGTCATGGAACAGAACTTCATTTGTACAAAGTGAATATTAATTTACAGAAGGTTAAACATTAACATCCAAATTTGTCAGTTGTTCATTGTGGTTCCCTCCAGTTGCTGAATCATTCACACCCTCTGGGTAAGAAGGAGAAAAAGGTTTTACTCTTTTTGAGCATCATACAGCAGTCTTGCTGACATAAGGAGTTGTGAACATGAAGCACGGCCAGGATTAGGGATTAGACTTGTCAATGATGCTCTGTGAATAACTAGCCTGTTAGTACTTCTGTCAGGGTTCACACATGAATAATGGCCAGATGGTAACTGGCATTCATGGAATTGTATCCCAGCTGGGAGTCAGTGTCATTAGAAGTGACAGTGAAGGCAGAAAATTGGCATCAAAAATAAAAGACTGATTGTCTCTCAGTCTCCATGGAAACTCCTATCTTTGAGTGCACAAATGCTTGTAATTTTCAGTTGTTGAAATTTATGTAATAATTATACATTTCAAACACTACAGTGATGGCATTTTAAAATTATTTGCTATGCCTCAATTATATTTTTATCAGGGTAGTTTTGGACAATATACAATGTTTTGTTTTGAAACAAGCTTATTCATGATATAATTGATGACTTCACGTTGTCAGTTATTTAACAAATACCTTTGTTTGCAGCTCCATATTTGATGGGTGGAACTGCGTCTCTCAAGAAATGACGTTTACTGCAGAATTGCACGGGTGCGTTTAAAGGTGACCTGGGATGAGTCCGAACCACTGTTTCAGTGCCATAGCTTGGAAACACATTCTTCCCTATTCTGTAAACTTGAGCATTGAAGTATTTATATTATACTTTTACGCTGATAGATACTGTAGTGGTCAGAGTTCTCAAGGTCAATCTATCTGTCACTAAGGCAAGTCACAACTCAATAAATGTGAGATTGTGAGCAATGACTGTGTGCAGTTGGGCTCTCCTGACTCAGAAGTGAGAATACTACCACTGTTAACTCACCCTGGTCATCTCTGCACATAATTTATTGAAACCATATTCCAGACTCAACTGGCTGAGGAGTATCAGAAGAAATAGTGAGGTTTTTTTTCCAGAATCAGATGTCTTTAATATTAAAGTTCTAGATCTGTGCTAAAATCATGGGATATGTCATTATCTGCTCCATCTGGATTTGAATAGAAAATTCTTTATGTAAACTGCTTCTTGTCAGATCATTTATCAAGAATCATTGATATGATTCCTACAGCATTTCCTATCACTCAAAATTTAAATGTGGAGGAGCTAGGATTGGATTGGGGTGGACAAACACCAGGTTACAGTCCAACAGGTATGTTTGGAAGCACTACCTTTCAGAGTTGCTACACCATCAGGTAGCTGTGGAGCAGGACCATATGACACAGATTTTATAGCAAAAGATTACAGTGTCATGCAACTGAAATGTTATGTTGAACAAGCCAATTTATCGTTTCAGTTGCATGACACTGTAATCTTTTGCTATAAATTCTGTGTTCTGCTCCATAGCTTCCTAATGAAAGAGCAGCACTTCGAAAGCTAGTGCTTCCAAATAAACCTATTGGACTGTAACCTGGTGTTGCGTGATTTTGAACTTCAAAATTTAGAAACATTGTTAGGTATAATATTTAATCCTTTGACGTTTGTAGTTGTAGGTGATGGCTTTCTGTGTTTAGAAGTAAATGTATTTTTTTTCCATCTCGTAACCTCCAATTACTATTTGAAGTCTCACAATTGAAAGGTTAGATTAGCACCATTTGTTTGCCATTTTCCATTTTTTTGTTTCTCTTGCAGATGATTTGGCTCATTTTAAACAATTGATTTCAAGTTCAATAAACTGACCTTTTAACTTCCCTTGGCACCATTTTCTTATGATTGAACTCATGGTTCTTCCTCCTCCTCCTCCTCCTGTTCCTCGGATGCTGCCTGACCTGCTGTGCTTTTCCAGCACCAGAGTCTAATCTGGACTCTGGTTTTCAGCATCTGCAATGCTTGTTTTTACGTATAATTCAAATTTGCCCAGTGGATTTGTTTTTTCTCGAAACTGATCAAAATCTATCCACATCAGTCTTCTGCTTTGTGGATGATCCTGCCACAATCTTTGTCAGTGCTGTTAGAAGTCTCTTCATTGCACATTTTGTGTCTTGGTTGCAACTGTTACTAAAAAATAGAACCAAACTCACAGTACTCTTGAGCAAAGTAAGCAGCAAATCAGGTCACGCTCAAGGCATGAAAGATGAGAATGAAAATATTGGAGGATTTGGTAGTGTTTACATGAATACTAAGAATGAGGAGATGCCTCATTGTGCCTACATGGGCATACTTATCGAATTCTTTCTGCATAATGTTGCATCAGTAGCTCCTGCTGTATATACTCTTTAGTGATAAACATACCTTCATTATAAAAGGGATTGTACTTTGTCTAATCTGGCCATCCTACCTAAAGACATTAATAACAGTCTGAGAGTTTAAGACTGCAGCTTCTCCAGCCATTGCCCCTACTCACTCTCACTACTGCCTTAGATCTGTTCATCATTCTATTCCATTCTACTACCTGTTTTGTGGAATTCAACTATATAACAATACTCTGCATTAGAATTGTTATCCTTGTTTCAATGTAACTACTATGTCTTCTCAAAAATGTTCTCATATCCTATATAGTCATTCATAATGTGAGCTGAAAAATGTGTTGCTGGAAAAGCGCAGCAGGTCAGGCAGCATCCAAGGAGCAGGAGAGTCGACGTCTCGGGCATAAGAGGAGGAAGAACCATGAGTACAATCATAAGAAAATGGTGCCAAGGGAAGTTAAAAGGTCTAGTTTATTTAACTTGAAATCAATTGTTTAAAATAAGCCAAATCATCTGCAAGGGAAACAAAAAATGAAAAATGGCAAACAAATGGTGACCAAAGTTATAAAGGTGGTAGCCTCTTATCATCTAAATCATAATGATTATAGGCACGCCCATGAAGTTAGTTTCTATATGTATCCCAATGCAATTATTGCATCTCTGCCAACATTATTAACTCAATTGTATTTCTCCATAGCCTCACCCCACCCTGTGTGGGATGTTTACTTCAGTCTTTACTGATTTGTATACTTTCCTGCAACTCTAGATTACCATTCCTTCTGTTCCATCAACAGAAGCTGATTGCAGCTGTAATAGGAGCACGAGTAGACCATTTTGCACCTTGAACTCATTTTGCTAATCTGTTGCAATATGACTAATCTCTACCTAAACTGGGTGTACCCACATTTTTTCATATACACAATAGCCTTACCCAATACATGTTTCAGGACTGAGATTGACAAATATCAGTCAACCATATCCACAACATTTTGGGTTGGAGGGTTCAGACTTTCATTATCTTTATACGTGAGGAAGTGCTTCATGTTTTCACTCACCTACCTGGCCTAACTTCAATGTTAAATTTATTTCCTGTTATTTGAGATTCACCCATCAGAGGAAATATTGACCCGACTGAATCATTTGATTGTTTTAAACAACCATATTAGAAAAAAAGGTATTTGTAGCTTGATACATTTTTCACGTGCTCGGAGATATTTAGATTTAAAAATGATTGTATATGTTATTCAAAACAGGAAATTAGCCATTGCCATTCAGCAAGAAGCAATTAAACCAATCCGTCAAATGCTGGATGAACATACTAAAAGGAGAAAGTCAGTATGTATTATGCATTCTATAAAATGTGTTTTCTGTATGTTAGCTAATTTATTTCTGCTGTCCTTTTAACATTAATCTTTCCTCTTCTGTCCAATCTTACACCTGCACATCAGGTGGATAATGCTGTTGAAAAGTCATCAAAACTTGTTACAGACAACTGGAATCAACAAATTAAGGTATAAGTTAACATTTTTAATATTTCCCTTAGACGTTTTGTACAATTTCAAACTTTTTAAAGTCATTTGAATGTTTTTAGCTTATTTTATATAAGCACAAAAATATATCCACTGAAGTTGCTTTTCTTATAAACCAGTACAATAATTTTAAATATAAATTGTATTGAATATCTACCTGAATTTTGAGTTCAAGGGCTTTGAAAAATATATTAAAAATATGGAGTTTCATTGCTTCATCAAATGTCATCAGATAAGAATAACTTACTTAATACACAATAACTCCGATTCTAATTGACTACAATGCTTTTGGATTACAGATGAAAAAGAAGTTGATGCGATCTGCCAAAAACCATGAATCTAACTCTGATTTGGTGGAGAACAACAAACAAATAGTATCTGAAAAAGAGAAAAGAAAGGTTGTGCATACTGCAGTGTTTAAAACAGATAAGTTTTGCGGGACAGTGCTGTCTGATCTTAAGTCAATTGGGATGAAATTGTGATTTTTGAATTTGTTATTTGGTTATAGCTGGCAGTATAGTTGCCTCTTTATCATTCAGCAGCTATCACACTTTGTCAGTGCTATCATTAAAGAACTTAGGTTGTTTATCTTTCAGCTGATTTCCATTTTTCAATAGTTTGGTGAACCATGACCAAATTGATATTGGCATGTTTTGTCACCATGGAAGTTACAGGCTGGGTCCTGTTGGAATGGATTAATAACTCCTGAGAAATAGTTGAATTTTATAACACCATTATTAAAACAATTATTAATGGTACTGTTGTAGCCATGACAATGATATAGTTGACTACAGAGTTATGTACAGAAATTCAAACATATGGAAACAGCATATGCACAAAGTCCCTTTCATCTACTTAGCCTGTCCAATATACTTCTGATCCAGTGGATAATAAAGCAGCCATTTCCACCAACATAAAGCCATGTCATTTCTTCTAACTAGTCCAAATCATATAAATTAAAAACAGAAAATGCTGGAAGTATTCGACAGGTTTGGCAGCTCTTATGCAGAGAGGGAAACAGCTAATGGAATGTATGGTTGGTGATTTTTTTAAAATCCCACAGATCCTGGCTTTACTATTGCAGATTACTGTTATTAGTCGCAATCTCTCTGAAATTTGTTCACTAATCATTATGATGTCTTCAGTCCTTCTAGTTTCAGTCTTCTGTGAAGGCCTTTTCTATGGGTTCCAAGCTCCATTCCAAACCATGATGGTAGACTTTTAGAACATAGCCTTTTTGCATCATTTGTCACCTTCTTTAAAATTCTCTAAAATTGCCCTGTGAAATTAAAACAAGTAAAGATTCCCAAATATCTCCCCTCATACATAGTATACCATGCAAATGACATATTTTTACAGTTTGTGAATAGAAATGTGTAACACAATTTTTATCTTTTATTATTCAGTTCAACTGTCTTCTGTATTAATAGCATTTATAATTTAATACAAATATAATGAATATAGGACTGTGCTTATAATAAACTTGGAGAGTTATCACTAGGGGTATCACCTGGCAAGGTAACATTTTTTTGTGATCCATTGCTACTGATCAGTCCAAAATATATTGCCCATCCCTAATTATCATGGAGAAAACGGTGTTGAGTGCCTTCTTGAAGTGCTGCAATCCCAAGGTACGTGGACACCCATAGTTCTGTTAGGAATGGATTTTCAGGTTTTTGACCCAGTGTATTGAAGGAACAGCGGGATAGTGGCAAGTTAGTGTGAGATTAGATTCCCTACAGTGTGGAAACAGGCCCCTCGGCCCAACAAGTCCACACTGACCCTCTGAAAAGTAACCCACCCAGACCCATTTCCCTCTGACTCATGCACCTAGTAGGATGGGCAGTTTAGCATGGCCAATCCACCTGACCTGCACAACTTTGGATTGTGGGAGGAAACCGGAGCACCCGGAGGAAACCCACACAGACACGGAGAATGTGCAAACTCCACAAAGACCGTCTGCCCGAGGCTGGAATCAAACCTGGGACCCTGGTGCTGTGAGGCAGCAGTGCTAACCACTGAGCCCCATGTGGTGCGTTGCTTGAAGAGAAATTTGCAACTGGTGGGTTCCCATGTATCTGTTGTCCTTGTCCTTCTGGGTGATAGAGTTCACAGGTTTAGAAAGTGTTTGGTGACTTGTTACAGTGCATCATCTTGATGGTACGCAGTGGATGAGATGCTAGTCAAATGAGTTGTTTTGTCCTGAATGATATCGAAGTTCTTGAATGTTATTGAAGTTGCACTGGTAACTGGAGCCTATTCCATCTCACTCTTGATGTGATGGTGTAGATGATGGATAGGATTCTGGGAGACAGAAAGTGACTTGCTTGCTGCAGGATTCTTAGCTATTCACCTACTGTTATAGCTACTGTATTTATATGGATAGTCCAAAACAGTTTATGGTTAATTGTTACCCCACAGGACGTTAATATTGGGAGATTCATTCATGCATACCTTTTGAAATTCAGTGGCGGTCACTGCTTGACATTTGAGCATTGGTCCCATTTTCTAGGACTCCTTGGTCAACAAGGCTGTGCTCGCTGATGTAATTTCCTATGCTAAGGTTAATGCTGGGTGGTTTGTTCAGTTTAGTTAATTTGTTTAGACCTTGTGGTGGCTTTGATGCAACTGAGCAGCTTGCTAATCACTTTGATCGGGCTATTAAAGATCAATAAGACCGTATGAAATAGGAATAGGAGAAGGCTGTTTGGTGCCTCCAGCCTGCTGTACCATTCAATAGAAGCATGGCTGATCTGACACTCCTCATATTCACTTTCCTGCTCTTGCATCATAATCCTTGATCACATTCTCTCAAGAATCTCTGCCTTCAAGATACACAAGGGTTCTGCCACCATATCTCTCTGTGGCAAGTGGCAAGTAGTTTCAGAGACATTCAGTCTTTAAGAGAAGAAATACTGCCTCATCTCAGTCTTATATTCATGCCCTTTAATTCTGAGAATCTGGTCCTGTATTCTCTCATGAGAGGAAACATCCTCAAGCCCCTTAAGAGTTCTATATGTTTCAATGAGATCACCTCTCAATCTTCTAAATTTCAATGAGTACTTGGGGCTTTTTTCCATTTGAGTGTCGGACACTGAGGGGGTGACCTAATAGGGGTTTATAAAATCATCATCGGCATGGATGGGGTGAATAACCGACATCTTTCTCCCAGGGTAGGGGGAATCCAGAGCTAGAAGGCATAGGTTTAAGGTGTGAGGGGAAGATTTAAAAGGGAGTTTAGGGGCATCCTTTTTGCATAGAGTGTAGTTGTGTATGGAACTAGCTGCTAGAGGAGGTAATGGAGGCTGATACCATCACAACGTTTAAAAGGTGTCTGGATGGGCATATAAATAGGAAGGATTTAGAGGGATATGGGCAGAATTTTGGTAAATGGGACTAGATCCATTGAGGATATCTGGTCAGCATGGATGAGTTGGAACCAAAAGGTCTATTTCTGTGCTGCACAACTCTATGATTCTGAGTAGTTACCCAACCTGCTTAATCTTTGCTCATAAGACAACCCCTCTACGCTGGGGATCATCCTAGTGAGCCTTCTCTGAATTGCTTCCAATGAAGTAATATATTTTCCTAAATAAGGGCACCAAAATGTCCCCAGAACATTAATTCTGGTCTTTGAATTGCTATTCCAGTGACATTACCACTGTGGCCCTGCATCTTCATGAAGCACCTTGCACTCAAATGCGCTAATTCTACATAGTTGTTCAACCCGTTTTATGGGTTTTATGAATACATGTTTGTATTCATGGATGTTTATGGGTATATGAAGTGCATTGTTAAGAGCAGCTTACCACCGGATACACAAACTGTGTAGTTTACTCTAATTATTCTCTAACACTCACTTTAAGTGAACAAGCTCCGCTTTCTTCATTTGTAATCCTAATCATCCCTCTAGAATCAGGAACTCACTATCGGGCATTAGCTCCATGGTGCAGAATCCTATGGACTTGCATTCAATGTGAGTTCTCTTTATTCAAAAGCACAATACTGCAAATACTGGAAACTTGAAGTAAAAACACAAATTACTGCAAATACTAGACATGTCTGGCAGAAGTGTGAAGAGAAAAACATAGTTAACAATCCAGGTCTGTGATATTTGAAGAGAACTCTGATTTATTTTATGTGTTTTTCGTATTCATTAACCTAACTTACAGATTTTATATTGTGTATGCTTTAATATTCTTTACTACACAATTGTGGTTTTTTAAATACGTTGTGCTATTAGAACAATTTTTTAAAGTAAATGTTTGTTGTTAATGCTTTAATCCCATAGCTGTTGAAAAAAATGAAAAAATCATCAGGGATACTGACAAAAATTGACCAGCAGTATTATGAACTAAACAGGGCTGGTGAGGACGTCAGACTCAAGTGGGAGTCTACATTTGAACACTCTTATCAGGCAAGTTAAAGGTATTTATACAAAAAGGGACTATTTTAAAGGATTATATGATCTCTGTGGAGTATTTTTAGAAATCCAATAAAAGCAGTTTTGGTTAATTAATCGAAATAATGAGAATTATGGCTCAGTTACTCATTTCTGTATAACTTCTTATCACCAGGAAAAAAAATTACCTCAAAACAATATAGATGAATTAGTAGCACAAATTGAGATAAATAAGTATGAGCCAGTACACATTACAAGATGTGGCTGCAGGATGATCTAGATTGTGTGACAGTTAGGAAGAAGAGGAGGCTCTGAGAGGGTGGAGGAATGGTTCTGTAGTTTAATGATGATGTTAGTACAACAGAGACTGATCATCTAAATTCATAAAACTGCTTTATAGAAGAAGTTTGGGTTGAGATAAGAAATGATAAAGACGAGTCATTTAGAGTCATAGAGATGTAAAGCACAAAAACAAACACTTCAGTCCAACTTGTCCATGCCAACCAGATATCATAACCTAATCTGGTTCCATTTTCCAACACTTGTGGGAATTTTGTGCAGGCTTCCTAACAGTGACCACATGGTAGGGTACAGTGTCAAGGAAGAAAAAATGGGAGCTTGTCAAAGGTTAGAAGCAATTATTATGGTGAATTTCAACATTGATGTAGACTGGAAAAATCAAATAGGAAAAGGAAATTTTAAGGAGAAATTCATTGAATGTTTTCTGGACATTTTGTTAGGCCAGTGTGCTATGGCCATAATAGGAAGCAAGCTAAACTTGATCTGTTTTTGACTAATATGATACAATTAGTTAATGACTTCATAGTGAAAGCACCTCTGGATTGTAATGACTGTGATTATAATTGAATTTTTGCATACAGTGAGAGAGTACTATTATAAATTTACACTAGAGAAGTTATGAGGGCGCGAAAGCAGAGCTAGTGAAAATGAATTGGCAATTTCTGTTAAGGACAGGTTAACAGATATACAGTGACAAACATCCAAGGGGATATTCCAGAAAATGCAGAATGGGTACATTTGAAAAAAATAAGAAAACTTCTAAAGGATAGACCTGCCATCTGTGCTTAATATTTTTAAAAAACGTCAACGGTAGTATCAAACTCAAATAGTTGACATATAGTTCTGCAAAAGCAGATGGCACATCAAACAATTAGAATGTAAAAGAAAGCAAGGAATTACTAAAAGATTAATAAGGAGGGGAAAAACTAGAGTAAGAGAGAAAGCTAGCCAAAAATATAAAAATAGATAAGTTATTTCAGATATTTCAAAAAGAAAAGAGATATCGTTTTAAGCATTGGCCCTATAGAATATGAGTCTGGTGGATAAAGAGATGTCGGATGAACTGAATAGGTACTTTGCATCAAGAGAGAATACAGGTAGAATCCCAGAAATAGAAGTACATCAGGAATTGAAAGGGAGGAAGTAATCCAAGAAAATTACAATTACCATGGAAGTAGTGCTGAGCACATTTTTGGAACAGTATGTTAACATGCTCTTAGGTCTGATGGATTTCATTCTGAGGTCTCAAAAGAATTAGCCCCTGAAATAGTTGATACATGGATTGTAGTTTTACAAACTAATTCAATATAGGAGTGGTTCTTTCTAATTTGGAAAATAGCTAACGTAATTCCTTTATTCAAAGAGGGAAGGAGGTAGAAAGCAGTAAACTACAGGCTAGTTAGCTTAACATCTGGCATAGGGAAAATGTTAGAAGCTATTATTAAAAATATTCTAACAGGGCACGTGGGTGAGTTCAAGGTAATCAAGCAGAGCACACATGGTTTTGTCAAAATGAAATCATGTTTAACTAGATTACTGGAGTTTTTTGAAGAAGTAACTTATGCTGTAAATAAAGGGGAAGCAGTTGATGCATTAAGTTTATATTTCCAAAAGGCATTTCATAAGGTTATTGTGAAAAAAAAGCTCATGGCATGGAGGGGATGGGAGGTGTGGAAGGTTACATTGGCATACATCAAAGATAATAGAATGCAAAGAATGGGAACAAGTGAGTCTTTATCAAATTGACAGGGTGTCACTAATGGTGTGCCACAAGTTTCAATGCGAGTGCCACAAGTCTTCTCAGCTTATATAAGTTCATTGAATGAAGGTAGCTAAATTTGCTGATAACACAATGATAAATGGAAAAGCGAGTTGTGAAGAGAACATGAAGAGCCTAGAAAGGATATAGATAGGTTAAGTGAGTGAGCATCTTGCAAATGGAGTATGAAGTAGAAAAGTGTGAAGTTGTCTATTTTGGCTGAAAGAATAAACAAAAGCATGTGATCTAAATGGGAACAAGTTGCAGAGCTTTGAGATACAGATGGATCAGAGTGTCCCATGTATGAATCAAAAAGGTTAGTATGCAGGTACAGCAAATAATCAGGAATGCTAATAGAATTCATGGTTTGTTGTAAGGAGAATTTAATACAAAATTAGGGAGGTTACGCTTCAGTTATATGCCCATATCTGGAGTATTGTGTACAGTATTGGTCACCAAATTTATGGATGGACGTTAATGTGTTGGAAGCAGTTCAGAGAAGGTTGACAAGCCTAAAACTTGAAATGAGTGAATGGCCTTATGAGAAAAAGACAGACAGGCGAGGATTGTATCCTCTGGGGTGACTTAATTGAAAGATACAAGATCCTAAGGGGACTTGACTGAGTGCATGTTGAAAGGTGGAGTATAGAGTGCAAATAAATCGAGAAAATACAAGTTTTTAAAAATTCATCGCTGGCAATCATTGTCTATCCTTGGATTCCTTGATGAGGTAGTGGCAAGCTTATTTTAACCACAACAGTGCTACAGTGAATGTATTTCTACAATGCTGTGAGGAGCTCCATGATGTTTTACCCAATTACTATGAAGTGAAATGACAAATCTCATAATGTTAATCACAGGTGGCTTCCTTTATGTTTTAGTTCACTTGAGAAATAACTGCAGCTCACAGGAGGGTGAAATTATTCTACGTATGTCTATTAATGATGTTCTTATGTATCTCATAGATGCTGACATAGAGGTATTAGCAAAAGGCTGTAATCATATCACCTGTATGCATTCAGAGTATCCTTTTACAATAGCAGCAAAAAAAAACAAATATCCATGTCACATATCCATGCATTCTATGACAGAGTGGTGTTTGGATGACCTAAACTAGGAGTGATTTTATTTTTACTAAATGTTGTGTTAAAGTATGTGGCTGTACCTACTAGAGAAGGTGCAAAACTTGACCTACTCTTGGGAAATAAGACTGAGGGGAGCACTTTGGTGCCAGTCACCATAATTGTATTAGGTTTTGAAATGGTGATGGAAAAGGATCTAAAAATTATAGTTCTAAATTGGAGGAGGACCAGTTTTGACAGTAGTAAGCAAGAACATTTAAAAGTTGATTGGGGGCAGATATTTGCAGGTAAAGGGACAATTGGAAAATGGGAAGTCTTTTAAAAATGAGATAGCGAGAGTCCAGAGAAAATTTGGTGAAGGGCAAGGCTGGTCAGTTTACGAATGCTGGATGAGTAGAGAAATTGATGTTTTGGTCAAGATAAAGAAGGGTCTGTTTGGTATAGACAGCAGAGATCGAGTGAATCCTAGAAGGGTATAAAGGTAGTAGGCGTATACTTAAGAGGGAGATCAGAAAGGCAAAGAGCAGGCATGAGATAGTTTTGGCAAATAGGTTTAAGGAGAATCCAAAGGGATTCTGCAAATACGTTAATGACAAGAGGGTAACTAGGGAGAGAATGAGACCCTTAAAGATCAGCAAGGCTGCTTAAGTGTGGAACCGCAAGAGGTGGGGGGAAAAACTAAATGAGTATGTTTACAGTGGAGCAGGATATGGAAGATAGAGTATGGGAAATAAATAGTGACATCTTGAAAAAGGTCCATATTACAGAAGAGGAGGTGCTGGACGTCATAAAATGCATAAAGGTGGATAAATCCCCAGGACCTGATCAGGTGTACCCTAGAACACAGTGGGAAGCTAGGGAAATGATTGCTGGGACCCTTGCAGAGATACTTATATTATCGAAAGCACAGGTGAGGTGCTGGAAGACTAGAGGTTGGCTAACTATAAAAGAAAGGAGGTAAGGAAAATCTAAGGGACTATAGACCTGTGAGCCTGACATTAGTGTTGGGCAGGTTATTGGAAGGAATCCTGAGAAACAGGATTTACATGTATTCCTGATGAAAGGCTTTTGACTGAAACGTTGATTTTCCTGCTCCTCGGATGCTGCCTGACCAGCTGTGCTTTTCCAGCACCACTCTAATCTTAACTCTGATCTCCAGCATCTGTAGTCCTCACTTTTGCCTATGTATTTGGGAAGGCAAGGACTGATTAGGGATAGTCAACATGGCCTTGTGCATAGGAAATCATACCTCACTAACTTAATTGAGTTTTTTGAAGTAGTAGCAAAGAAGTTTGAGGGCAGAGCAGTGGATATGATCTATATGGATTTCAGCAAGGCATTTGACAAGGTTCCTAATGGTAGACTGGTTAGCAAAGTTAGATCACATGGAATACAGGGAGAACTAGTCATTTTTTACAGAACTGGTTAGACTAGTTAGCAAGTTTAGATTGCATGGAATAGAGGGAGAACTAGCCAATTGGAAACAGAATTGGCTCAAAGGTAGAAGACAGATGCTGATGGTAGTGAAGGGTTGCTTTTCAGACAAGGCGTTTAGGACCATTGGTGTGCCACAAGGATCGATGCTGGGTTCACTGCTTTTCCTCATTTATATAAATGTTTTGGATGTGAACATAGAAGGTATGGTTAGTAAGTTTGCAGGTGACACCAAAATTGGAGGCATACTGGACAGTGAAGAAGGTTACCTCAGAGTACAACGGGATGTTGATCAGATGGGCTAATGGGCCGAGGATTGGCAGATGGAGTTTAATTTAGATAAATGTGAAGTGCTGCATTTTGGAAAGGCAAATCAGGGCAGGACTTATGCACTTAATGGTAAGGTTCTGGGAGTGTAGTTGAACAAAGAGACCTTGGAGTGCAGGTTCATAGTTCCTTGACAGTGGAGTCAATATATTTGATAATGAAGAAGGTATACCTCCCTTTATTAGTCAGAGCATTGAGCGTAAGAGTTAGGAATGTTGCAGCTGTACAGGACATTGGTTAGGCCATTTTTGGAATACTGCATTCAATTCTGGTCTTCTTGCTACAGGAAGGATGTTGTGAAACTTGAAAGAATTGAGAATGTTGTCAGGGCTGGAGGGTTTGAGCTATAGAGAGGGGGTAAATAGGCTGATGCCATTTTCCCTGGAATGTAGGAGGCTGAGGAATGATCTTATCGAGGTTTATAAAATCATAAGGGGCATGGATAGGATAAACAGACAAGGTCTTTTCCCTGGTGTGGTGGAGACCAAAACTGGAGGGCATGGGTTTAAGGTGAGAGGGTAATGATTTAAGAGGGACCTAAGGGGCAACGTTTTCATGCAGAGGGTGGTATGTGTATGAAATGAGCTGCCAGAGAAAGTAGTGGAGGCTGATATGATTACAACATTTAAAAGGCATCTGAATAGCTAAATGAATAGGAAAGGTTTAGAGGGATATGGGCCAAATGCTGGCAAATGGGATTAGATTTATTTAGGATATCTTACCATCGTGGTCGAGTTGGACTGAAGGGTCTGTTCCCATGCTGTACATCTCAATGATTCTAAGGGGAGGAATAATTCTTTTAAATCAAACTATTGTGACAAGAAATAATAATCAAAGAGAACACCAGGGTTTGCAAAATACCTATGGATACAGCTGAAAGTAACATAGAAAATAATAAAATAGTAAGTTAATCGGTGAAGTTGTAGAGGTTAAAAAGAGAAAGTCTCAGAGAGAGTTTATGTACACGTATGTAAATACATAACGTATTGTGAATAACATTGTGAAGTTGCAGACACAGATTAAAATTTGGAATTATAATGTTTTGATGATAATAGACGTTTGGTTGTTAAACAATCTTGGGATAAGTTGTTCAGCAAAGATAGAAAATGAAGGAAAGGAGAAGGGGTTGCAGTACAGTTAAAAAGGGCATTGCAGTACTGGAGAAGGAAGATGTTTCAGAAAGTTCAAGGACATAGTTAATTTGGCTGGGACTATGAAATAGAAAGGATGCAGTTATGTTGATTGGCATAGTCAGTAGGCCAAATCAAAACGTGCGGTGTTGGAAAAGCACAGAAGATCAGGCAGCATTTTTAAAAATTCATTTGTAGGACTTGGGCATCGCTGGCTAGTCAGCATTAATAACCCATCCCTATTTGCCCTTAAGAAGGTGATGGTGAGTTGCTTTCTTGAATCACTGCAGTCCACTTGCTGTGGGTTGGCTCATAATGCCGGTAGGGAGAGCATTCCAGGATTTTGACCTAATGACTGAGAAGGAATGTCAGTATATTTTCAAGTCAGCGTGATGAGTGTCTTGGAGGGGAACTTGCAGGTGGTGGTGTTCCCAAGAACCTGCTGCCCTTGTCCTTCTAAGTGGAAGTGGTTATGTGTTTGGAATTTGCTGTCTAAGGATCTTTGGTGAATTTCTGCAATGCAGCTTGTAGATAGTACACACTGCTGCTACTGAGCGTTGGTGGTGGAGGAATTGAATCTTTGTATGTGTGGTGCCGATCAAGCAGGTTACTTTATCCTGGATGGTGTCAAGCTTTTTGAGTGTTGGAGCTGCACCAGGAAAGTATGAAATATTCCATCACACTCCTGACTTGTGCCTTGTGCCTTGTAGATGGTAGATAGACTTTGGGGTGTCAGGAGGGGAGTTGCTTGCCGCAGTATCCCTAGTCTCTGACCTGCTTTGTAGCCACTGTTTATGTGGTGAGTCCAGTTGAGATTCTGGTCAATGGTAACTCAATGAATGTTGACAGTACTGGGGAATTCAGTGATGGTAATACTGTTGAATGTTATGGGGTGGTGGTTAGAGTGTCTCTTATTGGCGCTGATCATTTTCTGGCGTGAATGTTAGTTGCCACTTGTTGGCACAAGTCTGGATATTGTCCAGATCTTGTTACATTTGAGCATAGACTGCTTCAGTGTCTGAGGAGTCACGATTGGTGCTGAACACTGTGCAATCATCAGCGACCATCCCCACTTCTAACCTTATGACAGAGGGAAGGTCATTGATGAAACAGCTGAAGATTGTTGGGTCTATAGGAAACTACCCTGAGGGACTCCTGCAGAGATTACCTGGAGCTGAGATGACTGACCGTCCACAACCACAACCACCTTCCTTTGTGCCAGGTATGACTCTAACCAGTGGAGTGTTTGCCCCCACTACCCATTGATCCACTTTTGCTAGGGTTCCTTGATGCTATACTCTGTCAAATGCAGCCTTGATGTCAAGGGCTGTCACACTCACCTCACCGAAACATCAACTCTTCTGCTCCGTGGGTGCTGCTTCACCTCCTGTGCTTTTCCAGTGCCACACTTTTCGACTATGATTTCCAGCATCTGCAGTCCTCACTTTTTCTCGTAGTCAGTAGACCACCATCTAGTGGAAAGGATATAGAGGAACAAACCTAGGAGGTGTTTACAGAGAAATTAGATTAGATTAGATTCCCTACAGTGTGTAAACAGGCCCTTCGGCCCAACAAGTCCACAATGACCCTCTGAAGAGTAACCCATCCACCTCTGACTAATGCTCCTAACAACTATGGACAATTTAGCATGGCCCACACCTGACCCACACAGCTTTGGAATGTGGGAGGAAACCGGAGTGCGTGGAGGAAACCCATGCAGACACTGGGAGAATGTGCAAACTCCACACACAGTCGCCCGAAGCTGGAATCGAACCTGGGACCCTGGCGTTGTGAGGCAGCAGCGCTAACCACTGAGCCACTGTGCCGCCTCAGTGTCAACATAGAATATTTAAATATAGACCAGAATACTGGTACTGTAAGGAGCAACAAGGAGAAGTGTTCTGAGATTATATTTGGGTGAGTTTCCCAAAGCTTGATGTGTCCAGTTCAACAAGGAAGAATGTGTTGTTTCTTCAGGTATCAGTGGGAGAACTTTTAGGGCTCAGAGATCTTTGTACAAGTTAGAGGAGAATGTTGAAGAATGACATGAAACAATCCAGAGGAAGAGAATTTAATTGGCAAACGGCTTACTTTAATGGGACAAAAACAGAGTTGAGCAGAATTGATTGGATTAAGGAGTTGATGAGAAAAGCAGTTGTTCCTTCAAAGAGCTTATGGCTCAGGTATGTTAAAGGTTTATTCTCTCTGATGATAAAGGTAGGACGAAAATATCCAGAGCTCCCTGGATGGCAAAGGAGGTAGAATTTAATAGTATAAAGAAAAAATGTACCTAAGACTGATGTAAGACAGAAAATATAAGTGTCTAAACATTAGAGAATGGTGAACGGAGGAGGTTTACACATGGAGGCAGGGGCATAGCTGAGATGTTAAATGATTATTTTGCATTCATCTATACAAAAGAGGAGGATGCTGCCCATGCCACTGTGACAGAGAAGGAGACTGTCACTGGAAGGATTCAAAATTAATAAAGAAGAGTCTTGTATAGATGGTTGGCATGTAAAGTTGAGAAGATACCTGTACTGGATGAGTTGCCAGTAGCCAGTATGAGTTGCAAAAGGATTTTGAAGGAAGCAAGGGTAGAAATCACTGGTGCATTGGGCATAATCTTCAGTCTATCCTGAACATAGGATAGGAACCAGAAGACTGGAGAATTGTTAACATTATGGCCCTTTTCAACAAAAATTGACGGAACATCCAGCAATCACAAATTGGCTCATTTCATTTCAGTGATGGAATCTTCTAGAAACAGTAATCCAGGTTAGAATGAGTAAACACTTGAAAATATTTGAGGAAGGCAAAACAACAAATTGCTAGAGTATTGGCAGATATCTTTGTGTCCTTTTTGTCTACAGATGAGGTCCCAGAAGACTGGAGAATAGCCAATGTTGTCCCCTAGTTTAAGAAGGGTAGCAGGGAAGTTCAGGAAATTACAGGCCTGTGAGGAGGGAAATTATTGGAAAAGATTCCCAGGGACACAATCGAGATGCATTTAGAAGCAAATGGACTTGCTAGTGATGGACAGCATGGTTTTGTGTTGGGGAGATCATGCCTTACCAACTTGATTGAGTTTTTTGAGGGGGTGACAAAGATGATTGAGGGAAAAGTGGTTGAGATTGTCTATGTGGACTTTATTAAAGCCTTTGACAAGGTCCCTCATAGCAGACTGGTACAAAAGGTGAAGTCACATGTTATCAAAGCTGAGCTGTCAAGATGGATACAGATCTGGCTTAGTCTGGAAGACAGAGGGTAGGGATGGAAGGATGCTTTTTGGAGTGGAGGGTTGTGGTGTTCCACCGGGAACAGTGCAGGGACTCTGCTGTTCACGATCTACATAAACGATTTGGAGGAAAACATGGTTGGTCTACTTGGTAAGTTTGCAACTGATATAAAGATTGGTGGAGTTGCAGAGAGTGAGAAGGATTGTCAGAAGATACAGCAGGATATAGATCAGTTAGAGACATGGGTAGAAAAATGGCAGATGGAGTTTAATCTGGACAAATGTGAGGTGATGCATTTTGGAAGGGGGTCAAGTACAGGTGGACATTATACAGTGAATGGCAGAACCCTTACGAGTATTGATATGCAGCGGGATCTTGGTTTGCAGGTCCACAAATCACTGAAGGTGACAGCACAAGTGGAAAAGGTAGTTTAAAAAGGCCTATGGCATGCTTGCCTTCATTGGAAGGGGCAACAAGAATAAGGATAGGCAAGGTATGCTGCAGCTTTATAGAACTTTGGTTAGGCCATAATTGGAATTTTGCTAAAACTCGCACAACACCAGGTTATACTCCAACAGGTTTATTTGGTGTTGTGTAATTTTTAACTTTGTACACCCCAGTCCAACACTGGTATCTCCAAATCATTGGAATTTTGCGTACAGTTCTGATCACCACACTATCAGAAGGATGTGGATGTTTTGGAGAGGGTATAGAAAAGTTTTACCAGGATGTTCCCTGGTATGGGAGATCTTGGCTAAGAAGAATGGGCAGCACGGTGGCTCAGTGGTTAGCACTGCTGCCTCACACCAGGGTCCCAGGTTCAATTTCAGCCTTGGCCAACTGTCTGTGTGGAGTTTGCACTTTGTCCACATGTCTGTGTGGGTTTCCTCCGGGTGCTCCGGTTTCCTCCCACAATCCAAAGATGTGCAGGTCAGGTGAATTGGCCATGCTAAATTGTCAATAGTGTCCAGGGATGTGTAGGTTTGGTGCATCAGTCTAGGGTAAATGTAGAGTAAAACAGTAGGGAAATGGGGTTGAGTGGGATACGCTTTGGAGGATCGGTGTGGAGTTGTTGGCCAAAGGGCCTGTTTCCACACTCTAGGGATTCTGAGTATTCTAAGAAAGGTTAGATGGACCAGGTTTGTTTTCACTGAAAAGCAGGAAGTTGAGGGACAAACTGATAGAAGTTAATAAGATTGTGAATGGTATGGATAGAGTGGATAGTCTGAGGCCTTTTCCCAGGCTGAAGGGTGTGTGTGTGTGTCTGTCTGTCTGTCTGTCTGTGTGTAGGGGTTTGGGGTGCAGTTTAAGAGATGTGTGAGGCAAGTTTTTCACACAAAGTGGTGAGTGTCTGGAACATGCTGCCAGAGGAGGTGGTAGAAGCAGCCACAATAGCAGCATTCAAGGAGCACCTGGACAGATAGATGAATAGGAAGGAAATAGAGGGATACAGATCCTGTAGGTGAAGGTAGTTTTAGTACAGATGGGCAAATTGTGGCCATGCAGGCTTGGAAGGTCGAAGGGCCTATTCCTGTGTTGTATTGTTTTTGCTGTTGTTCTTATTGGTCATAGAATAAAAGGGACAGTAGGAAGGTAGATATCAATGGATACGTTTCAAGCTGGAAAAAGCTTTGTAGTGGACATCCCCGAAGGCTGGGACTGGGACCTTTGCTTTTCCTAATATATACTAATTCTCTGGATCTTAGCGTACAGGGTTTGCAGATGACACTAAACATGGATGAATTATAAATGGTGAGGAGGACAGTATGGAATTCAAAAAAGACATTGACAGTTTGGAGGAGTGGACAGACAGGTCACAGGTCAGGTTCAGAACAGGGAAGTGAGAGGTGATGTACTTTGGTCAGAAAAATATTAGAAGACAGTATGAAAAAGGAGTTACAATTATAAAGGCAATGCAGGAGCAAAGGGACTTGGATGTTAATGTGCTGAGATCATTCAAGGTGGTAGGACAGGGAGAGAGCAGTTAGTAAAATGGAAGTATCTTTGGCTTTAAAGAAGAGCAGTAATGTGATATTGATTTTGTACAAAGCACTTGTTAGTACTCAGCTGGAATATTGTGCTCGGCTATGGGCATTGCATTATGGGAAATATGTGAATGCACTGAGAGAGGACAGAGTAATTAATAAGAATGATTCCAGGAATGAGAAACTTCAGTAATGCTAGATTGAAGAGGTTAGGAGTGTTTTCCTTGGACAGGAGGCTGAGAGAAGATTTTGTTAGAAGGTTTCAAAGTCATGAGGAGACAGGATGGAGTGGACAAAGAAAAGTTGTTCCGACTTGTGAAAGAGAATGGATCCAGAGGGCATAGACCTAGAGTGATGTGCAAATGAAGCAAAGATGTTATGGGAGGGGGGGGGAGGGAAACAAAAGTTCCACAACAAGTATCAGGGTATGGAATGTACTGACTGGAAATGATGGAAGCAAGTTTGGTTGAGGCAGTTGAGAGGGCATTGGATGATTGTACAGAAATGGGGTGCTGTAAAATGGGGAATGGGCAGGAAACTAAGGCTATGCAATAGAACTAGTGCAGGCATGATGGGCTAAATAGCTTCCTTCTGTGCCATAGCCATAAGATAGAGGAATAAAATTAGGCATTCAGCCCATGGAGTCTGCTCCACCACTTGATCATGGCTGATATGTTTCTCAATCCCATTTTCCTGCTTTCTCCTGTAACTCTTGATCCCTTAGTAATCAAGAATCTATCTATCTCTGTCTTCAATGACTTGGCCTCCACTGCCTCTGCGCCAATAGGTTCCACAGATTCGCCATCCTCTGGCTGAAGAAATGTCTCCTCTTCTCAGTTGTAAATGTCTGTCCCTTCACTCTGAGGGTGTGCCCTCAGGTCTTAGTCTCTTCTACTAGTGGAAGCATGTTTTCCACATCTCCTCTATTCACATCTGTCAATACTCTAAGTTTCATTGAGATCATTGCGCCTCTCCCACCTACATTCTTCTAAATTCCATCAAGTGCACCCCGAGTCCTTAACCACACTTTATATTGACAAGCACTTCATCCCTGGGATTATTCTTGTAAATCTCCTCTGGACCTCTTCTAACACCAACACATCCTCCCTTGGATACAGGGCCCAAAACTGCTCACAATATTCCAAATGCAGTCTGACCAGAGCCTTATATTGTCTCAGCAGTACCTTTTTGCTATTGTATTTTAGCTCTCTTGAAATGAATGCTAACATTGCATTTGCCTCCTGACAGCCAACTGAACCTGCATGTTAACCTTAAGAGAATCCTGAACTAGGACTCTTAAGTCCGTTTGTGTGTTACCTTGTCAAACGCCTTCTGGAAAATCAAATGCATAAAGTCCACTGGCTCTCCTTTGTCTAACTTGCTTGCTACTTCCTCAAAGAATTCTAACAGATTATTCAGGCACAATGTCCCCTTAACAAAGACGTGCTGACTCTAGCCCTATTTTACCACACACTTCCAAGTACTCCATGATCTCATCCTTGATTATGAACACTCTAATCTTAACAATGACTGAGGTCAGGCTAACTGGTCTATAACTTCCCATCTTCTGCTTCCCCTTTTTTAAACAGAGGCGTTACATTTGCCATTTTCAGTCCTCCGGGAATCTCCCTGAATCCATTAATTCCGGAAAGATCGCAACCAATGCCTGCAAAATCTCTTCAGCTGCTTCCTTCAGAACCATGGAGTGCAGTCCATCCAGTCTGGATGATTTATCAATCCTTAGATCTTTTCAGCTTGCCCAGTTTCTACTCCTTAGCGATAGTCACTACACATCTCTGCTCATGACTCTTTTGGAGTTCTAGTTTTCTACTGGGGTTGACAACAGTGAAGACTGATGCAAAGTATCTATTCTGTTCCTCTGCCATTTCTTTATTTCCCATTACTTCCAGTCTCATTTTCCAGTGGTCCAATGTGCACTTCTGCCTCTCTCTTACCTCTTTATGTATCTTTAAAAACGACCTATAGCAATCTTATTTTATATTACCCTCATATTTCATTTTTACCCACTTATTGCCTTTTGTTATCCTCTGCTGGTTTTTAAAGGTTTCCCAATTCTCTGGCTTCCCACAAGCCTTCATCACACTGTATGCCTTTTCTTTTGCTTTTATGCTGTCCCTGACTTTTCTTGTCAGCACGGTTGCCTTGTCATCTCCTAGTATGTCTCTTCTTCCTTGGTATGAATTTATGCTTTGCCTCCAAATTACCCCCAGAATCCCCTGCCATTGCTGCTCCACCATTTGTTTCAGCTGAGTTCCCCTTCCAATCCACTTTGGCCAGCTCCTCCCCTTGTGTCTTTGTAGTTACCTTTACTCAATTGTTATACTATTACATCTGATTCAAGCTTCTCCCCCTCAAACTGCATGGTTAATTGTATTCTGTTATGATCACTGCCTGCTAGAGATTCCTTCACATAAAGCACCCTAATCAAGTCTGCCTTATTACAGGGGAACCTCAATTATCTGAATTGCAATTATCCGAAAATTGGACTATCTGAAGGAGAACTTGAGGTACCGACAGAAACATTACATCAAAGATGTGCGTCCAACACTGATCACGTCTTTTCTTTACAGTGATTAAAAGTGCTGCTGAGAACAGCCCTGGACTGATGGGAGCGCAGGCACTGTCTCTAAATGACTGACTCTCTCTCTCTCTCTCTCTTTCTCTTCCCATACTTTCCCTGGAGTTCTACACAAGGAACCCCCCTTCCCCAGATAATCTCTCCAACAATGATAGTACAGAGCAAAGGTGGGACCTGTCAAAAAGTTGCATTAAAAAGTTTGTGTGTGTGTATATGCTACTTGGAGACTTATGCCCCAAAAGGCAGTAGCAGCAGCAGCAGTCGTCTTGTTGTTGATGTTCAGTTCGGCTGCCCCAGAGAAGGGGTGGGGAGGGGGGGTGCAGTGATGGACAGGGTTTAGGGGTGGGTGGGTGGGGGGTTGGTGTTGGATGGTGTTTGGTAGGGGTGAGGCGATGTTGGACGGGATTGGGGCAGGCAGGGGGCAGTGTTGGACAGGGTTTGGGGGGGTGGCTGGTAGGCAACGTTGGGGGGGTGCAGGGGCTCATGCGCGGTGTGCTACTGCCTAGTCTGAACAGGGAGGAGACTTAATGAAAAACTCCGAGCTCCAGAGGAAAGGTATTGAATTGATTAGCCGAAGAATCAATTATCCGAATGAAATAGTGCCCGCCCATCTCTTTCAGATAATCGAGGTTCCCCTGTACAGATCACCAAATCCAGAATTCCTAAGTAGGCCGTACCATAAGCTGCTGCAAAAAAAAATCTTATAGCAATTCTGTGATTGTGGGGATGAATAAGAAAAGATATACTGAACTTTGATTAAACCTCACCATAGCCAGCAATATATAGATGGAAACCTGATGTATAGACTTGTTGTTATGTTACTGTTTCCTTGCTTCTTAATTTAAAGCTATATTTCCTTCTTTTATTGCATAGGATAAACAAAGCACTCTGTGTCTATCTGATCGGTTTAAATTTAAAGTGTCTCAGATCATTCATTATTTTCTTCTTTCTAATAGGTAATATATGATTTGGAAAAAGAAAAGATAAGGCTGCTATGTGACATTTTAAACAAATACAGTGAACATATCACTAGTTTTGGAAGAACACTCATAGAAGTAAGAACTGTACTATAAGTATACTTCTATTTTTATATTTATAGGAATAATATTATGTAATATTGATGCATATGCATTTGTAAATGTTGTGTTTACATAATGAAATGAAATAAAATACATTGTTATCTTTAGCGTCAAAGTCAAATTCATGAAGCTGTACAAAATATCGACATTGAGAAAGATATTCAGATATTGTTGGACAACACATCCATTTTATCAGATGAAAACAAAACTGAATTTCTTCTTACAGATTATTATGTAAGTATATATTTAAATTTAAAGTTAATAAATACTTCACTGAATAACCGAATGTTTGGATGGAGAATATAGTCAAGTTAGCCTAATGTCTGTCATTAGGGAAAATGCTAGAGTCTATTATTAAGCAAGAAATAGTCAGACATTTAGAAATACATAACACAATCAAACAAAGGGTCAACATGATTTTGTGAAAGGAAATTATGTTTGACAGATTTGCTAGTAGAGTCCTTTGAGGATATAAGGAACAGAGTTATAAAGGGGAACTAGTAGACGGAATACATTTGTATTTTCTGGAAGTATTCGATAATAAGATTTTTATACAAGCTGGGAGCTCACTATGATGGGGTTAATATATTAGCATGAAGTGATGATTGGTTAACACACAGAACACAGAAATTCTGGGTTTTTTTCAAGTAGGAAACACCTAGCTAGTGAAGTGCCACGAGGACCAGTCCTAGGGCCTCAATTTACTATTTGTGTTAATGACTTGGATGAGAGGGCAGATTGTAGAACTATCCATGTTCTCTGACAATTCAGGTGAAGGGCATGTTTGATGACAATTTGATGACAAAACAAGGAATCTGCAAGACAATAAAAATAAGTTGAGTGAGTGACAAAAGCTTGGCAGAAGCATCTAATGTAGCAAAGTGCAAAGTCATGCACCTTGGCAGGAAAAATCAAAAGGCAGACTGTTATTAAAATGGACAGCAGCTCCAAAACAGTGCAGTATAGAGGAATCTGGGTAGTCCTGTGCATCAAACATAAAAAAAATTAGCATGTAGATGCAGCAAGTAGTTAAGTGTTGGCCTTTATAGCTAAGGGCTGGAATTTTAAAAATAGAGAAGTTGCATTACAACAATGTAGAATGTTGGTGAAGCCACACCTGGAGCATTGTTTATTTTCATTCTTTCTGGATTTAAGAAAGCATGTACTCTCATTAGAGACAGTTCATCAGGGTCTCACAATGCTGCTCCTTGGATTGAAAGAGGTGATTTATTAGGCCTTTATTCATTATTGTTTAGATCAATGACAGATGATATTATTAAAATAAGATTCTGAGAGGGCTTGACTGGGTCAATGTAGTGATATTCCCACTAATGGGGTATCTTGAACTGGAGGACAGAATTATAGATTAGATTAGATTCCTTACAGTATGGAAACAGGCCCTTTGACCCTACAAGTCCATACCGACCCTCCGAAGAGAAACCCACCCAGACCCTCTGACTAATGCAGCTAACACTATGGACAATTTAGCATGGCCAATTCACCTGACCTGTACATCTTTGGACTGTGGGAGGAAACCAGAGCACCTGAAGGAAACCCATGCAGACACAGGGAGAATGTGCAAACTCCACACAGACAGGTGCCTGAGGCCGGAATTGAATCTGGGATCCTGGTGCTGTTAGCCACCGTGCCACCCCAAGAATAAGGGGCACTATTTAAAACTGATATGTAAAGGAATTTCATTTACTGAGAGTAGTGAATTATGGGAGTCTCTATTGAAGAAAGTTATGGAGGCTAAATATTTGAAAATATTTTGAAGAGGATGTAGCTGGATTTTGAACTGTTGGGAATTGGGGGCTGCGATGACCTGGCCAGAAAGAGAAGTTGATGCCAAGGGAGGTCAGTTATGACCTTGTTGAATGGCACAGAGATTTGAGGTGCCAAAAGACCTACTTCTATCTTATAAACTCTATCTTATGTTGTTATGTAAAAGTGAAAAGTATGCAAACAAATGTTGACAAAATAATGTTGACAAGGGTCAGATAATGGAAGTGTTGAAAAACATTCAACATGCTCATTAGCAGTAGAAAGATATTTAAATTGAAAGCCTTTGTCCATCTTTTTACTGCACATTTGATTTAAAAATCTGCAATCAGAATTTAAGGCAGAAAATAATCCAGCGATTTGAAGGGACATTGAACTAAAAACACAATTTGCAGTCTGTTGTACTTCTAATAAGAGTAGTGACTGTACTTCCTTTGCTGTTAACCACCCTTTGGAATGTCCTAAATTAGTAAAATATGAATACATCTTTCTCTTTATAACAGGAGGAAGATGGTAGAAACACAATGGATAAGGAAAGAAGGAAGACTGCACTAGCACAGAAACTGCAAAGACTCCAGGATGATATAAACAAAGTAAAGAAGGACAAAGAAGGTTAGATTCCACTTTAAGTTTTCTCTAATGAGAAAGAACCTGATTTAACATGAATATTTGAACTCTAAAACTCTAGTAACAATAACTATTCTGATTGCTTTCTCAGGATTAGAAAAAATGATCAGTACAAGTTTCAAAAGTCCTTCATTTTCAGATCCACAGACTGAAGAAAAAACTGTCTCAATGCGAGATGAGGTATAGCTCACTATCATGTTAATGTTCAGATTAAGTTAGACTTAAAGAACTGTGAGACTTTAGAGTGAATAACGCTATTGGATAAATCTGCCAGTATGGAAATAAATCAAATATAGGCCGCTTTGTAAATATGAGGAAAATTCTGTTTGGAACAAATAAGTCCACAGTGTCCAATTTTGGATCAGATTTAATTTTGAATCCTGTTTTCTTGTTTCGTATTACATTACTCACTCAAAACCTATTCATTCTAACTAGCTCCACAGTAAAACAGAGTAGTTCAGCCTCTTCCAGGAAGGCTTAACCAATTCACTTCAGTGAGCCTAACAACATAGCATCGGGAGGCCATTTGTCTTTCAAAGAGCTACCCAGTTAATTCCAACTCTTTTCCAACATCACCATTTAATTTTTCTGATATTATATTTATTCAATTATTTGAAAGCTATTACTGAAGTTATAATCAGGATCTAATCTGGCATTGTACTCCAAATTCTAAGCATTCATGTAACCATTTTTTCCTCATGTTCTTTGCTTCTTTTACCAATTACCTTGGACATAATTTTAAATACGAATCATCTTTTTATTCAGCTGTTGGAAATATTTTTTTCCTTTTTATTTTCTCTGTCAAGACGTTGCTGGATTTTAAAATGTCTATCAGATCTCCTGTTCGCCTTCTGTACTGTAAGAAAACAGAGGATTGTAGTTGATGGAACATGTTCATCTTGGTGTCCAGTTACTAGCTGCGTACCACAAGGGTCGGTGTTGGGTCCACTGCTATTTGTCACTTTTATAAATGACCTGGATGAGGGCTTAGAAGGGTGGGTTAGTAAATTTGCGGATGACACTAAGGTCGGTGGAGTTGTGGATAGTGACGAAGGATGTAGTAGGTTGCAGAGAGACATAGATAGGATGCAGAGCTGGGTTGAGAGGTGGCAAATGAAGTTTAATGTGGACAAGTGTGATGTGATACATTTTGGACGGAGTAATCGGAATGCAAAGTACTGGGCTAGTGGTAGGATTCTTGGGAGTGCAGATGAGCAGAGAGATTTCGGTGTCCATATACACAGATCCCTGAAAGTTGCCACCCAGATTGACACGGTTGTTAAGAAGGGATACAGTGTTTTGGCCTTTATTAATAGAGGGATTGAGTTCCGGAACCAGGAGGTTATGCTGCAGCTGTACAAAGCTCTGGTATAGTCACACTTGGAGTATTGTGTACAGTTCTGGTCACCGCATTATAAGAAGGATGTGGAAGCTTTGGAAAGGGTGCAGAGGAGATTTACTAGGATGTTGCCTGGTATGGAAGGAATGTATTATGAGGCAAGACTGAGGGCCTTGAGGCTGTTCTCATTAGAGAGAAGAAGGTTGAGAGGTGACTTAATAGAGACATACAAGATAATCAGAGGGTTAGATAGGGTGGACAGGGAGAGCTTTTTTTCCAAGTATGGGGATGGCAAACATGAGGGGACACAACTTTAAAGTGAGGGGAGATAGGTATAACTCAGATATCAGAGATAGTTTCTTTATTCAGAGAGTAGTAAGGGTATGGAATGCTTTTCCTGCATCGGTAGTAGATTTGCCAAGTTTAAGTGCATTTAAGTCATCATTGGACAGGCAAATGGACATACATGGAATAGTGTAGGAGAGATGGGCTTCAGATTAGTATGACAGGGCGGTGCAACATCGAGGGCCGAAGGACCTGTACTGCGCTGTACTGTTCTGTGTTCTGTGTTCTAACATCAACTTTTCCAATCTATCTATGTAACTGAAATGTTTCGTCCTGGAACCATTCTAGTAAATCTCTTCTGGACTCTCTCAAAGGTTTATCTCCTTTATACAATGTGGTGTTCAGGGTCAGACACGTCTCTTAAACTGCAGACGAATTTGTATTTCAAATTTGTTTAGCAGAACCTCTTTGCATGCAAAAGCTATGCCTCCATTAACAAAGCCCAGGATCCCATTATTATTTAGTTTGTCACATTTGACGTGCCACTTTCAAAGATTTGTATACAAACATCTGCAGATTTTTGTTCTACTTCAAAATGTGCCATTTAATGTGTTGTCTCTCCTCATTCTACTTGTCAAAGTATATTACAGCATACTTTGTATGTTGAACTTCATTTGTATATCCGCCAACCTATCTACATTCTCCTGAAAATTGTGCCAAAGTTCAAGTCATTGATGTATTTAGAAAGAACAATGGTTCTATTACTGAGCCCAGGGGTATATATCTCCCTTTAGTCTGAAAAAAAACTTATACAGGCCGTTCTGTTATAATGCGCGTTTCATCAATGCAAATTCACTGTAAGGCGATTGATGAATTGGGGACGCTGTTTCTAAAGCATGAACTTTGAAAACATGTGTCAACTGTAACGCGATTACAGCGCCAACACTTTAAGCGCTGTTTCTAATGTGCAATTTTTCTATAACACGGGGTTGCAAAGAACGCAATCATCACATTATGGAAGAACTAGCTGTACCCTACACTGCAGTTGTGTATTGACAAGTAATACTAAGAATGTATGCTGAATTTAAAAAGTAGCATTGAAGCATAAATTTAGAGGTAATAAAATGAGAACATGTCAGTGCTATAATGTATATCTTTTTCTCTCATTTTAAGAATTATAATAATCTAACTTCTGCTCCTAGGCATCTCTGAAACTAATTCTCTTGGAATTAAATTTCTACAAACTTGCATCAACTATGGCAGAGCTAGAAGGAAATCCTAAACCTTCTCATCCATTAAGTGAAAACATCCTTAAATGGAAAGATAAGGTGCATTCAAAGTTTAAGTTAATGGCACTGTACTTGGAAATTCAAAGTAAATGTGTCCTAGTTTTTCTATTTATCAAGGTTATACTGTCACATAATTGCTACTTTTTATCTTCTTTTGACAAAACATTGAAAAAAGTGAATATAATTTGTAAAATAATTAGTTAAGTTACAAATACGTTTTACTTTGAGGGAATGGCCAAAAACAACTTCTCTTAAACCAAAGTTGTTAAATGAAAGTGTGATTATTTGAATTTTCTTCTGGCATTAAACTTTTACTTTACTCTTACAGTTCAAGCACCCGAAATTACTTAATTATCAGGAATAATCTATAAAACACTATAAATGTATAATTGAATAATTCTAGGACCAGTGCCATTTAGAACGTAGAACAAGACAGCGCAGAACAGGCCCTTCGGCCCTTAATGTTGTGTTTATCTGTGAACTAATCTCAGCCCATTCCCCCTACACTACTTCATCATCACCCATATGCTTATCCACAAGGACTGTTTGAGTTACCCCAAAGGTGGCTGAGTTATCTACATTGGCAGGCATGGCATTCCACGCCCTTACCACTCCCTGAGTAAAGAAGCTGCCTCTGACATCTGTCTTAAACCTGTCACCCCTCAATTTGCAGCTATGCCCCCTCGTACAAGCCAACGTCACCATCCTAGGAAAAAGACTCTCACTGTCCACCCTATCTAATCCTCTGATCATCTTGTATGTCTCTATTAAATCCACCCTTAGCCTTCTTCTTTCCAATAAGAACAGACCCAATTTACAACATAGAAAAATTAGTTGAAACTTGGGATGGAAACTAGCCTAAATTGGAAAATGCCATTCATTTGGGAATGTGGGTTTCAAACAATGGGAGAAAGACAAAGTAAAAACAAAAGGATTGCTTTGCTTTGGTTTTCTGTCTTGCAAGATTGCATTGCTTAGGCGTAAAACAGGTGGTGGTGGAGGGGAGAGGGAAGATTTCATGCATGAGAGTCTGCCATCATGTTGAAAAAGGATTTTGATGGACCAAATGATCATTTTCAATTTGTCAATTTAATGGGCTGAATGCTACAGTATACTGACCAGCTGTGTTCATGACAATGAGTGGGTTGGACGGGGTGGGGGGGAACAGTAGGTGGGATGTGATGGGATAGAGAGGTGGCAGCCCACTCCAACCTGTTTCCTCTGATATGGAGGGGCATAAATGGTAAGGCACCCACAAATCCAACCTTAGGAACAGATGGTGGAGGGGGAATCTGAGTACTTTATGTGGCTAATTATTATCTACTTAGTGACCATGGCTCTTAAAGTAATATTGACATTCTGATAGTGAGAAGAACACAGCAAGATGGTAACAGACCCAGATTCATATTAATACAAAATTGTTACATCTCTGGAAATACAGTTACTTTCAAGCAGTTATTGCTCCTAACACCTGATTCTGGTTTCAAAGATATGCTGGGAAGTAGCAAAGATTCTTTCTGGTTCTTATCTAGTCGAGAAGACTAATCATCATCATCTAACTTAGCACTTCCTGAGTAGAGTACTTTACTCAGAGTCATAGAGATGTCCAAAACAGAAACAAACCCTTCGGTCCAACCATGCCGACTAGATATCCCAACCCAATGTAGTCCCCCCTGCCAGCACCTGGCCCATATCCCTCCAAACCCTTCCTATTCATACACCTATCCAAATGCCTTTTAAATGTTGCAATTGTACTAGCCTCCACCACTTCCTCTGGCAGCTCATTCCGTATGCATACCACCCTCTGCGTGAAAAAGTTGCCTCTTGGGTCTCTTTTATAAATTTTTTCTCTCACCCTAAACCTATGCCCTCTAGTTCTGGACTCCCCGATCCCAGGGAAAAGACTTTGTCTATTTATCCTATCCATGCCCCTCATGATTTTATAAACCTCTATAAGGTCACCCCTCAGCCTCTGATGCTCCAGGGAAAACAGCCCCAGCCTGTTCAGCCTCTCCCTGTAGCTCAACTCCTCCAACCCTGGCAACATCCTTCTAAATCTTTTCTGAACCCTTTCAAGTTTCACAACATCTTTCTGATAGGAAGGAAACCAGAATTGCACACAACATTCCGACAGTGGCCTAACCAATGTCTTGTACAGCCACAACATGACCTCCCAACTCCTGTACTCAATATTCTGACCAATAAAGGAAAGCATACCAAACGCATTCTTCACTAGCCATAAATACTTTGATTTCATAAAGATATTGAGAGAACAGTACATCTAAATCTCAAGTAATTCTACTAAATACAGTTGAGTTGCATAATAATTGTCAACATGTAACATTTCACATGCAGTTGTTCAGTTGAGATAATAAATTTTAATTTTGCAGGAATATCATCACAGCTTGGTACAGGTATCACGTTCAATGAAGATGAAAAATGTGCAGTGTAACAGAACGTTAAACTCTGCATCTTCAGATAGCAGGAGAGATCACTACAAACACAGCCCCCAGCAGACATCTGAAGTCATATATGTAAATCATACAATTCATTCAAATCATTCAGAGTCAGGAACGGAGCGATCAGAAGTGGATGCAAACTCACCTGACTATGGTAATTTAGATGAACAAAATAATTTTAGTCTAAAAATGTGAGCTTTGTTTTGTGCAAACTGTTGGGAATATTGCTGATAATATGTTGCCAAAGCTTCTGTCTTTGCATTCAACTGGGCAAATAATCGCAATAATTTATATATCAGGAGAAGAGTACTGTCATTGACAGTTAATTCTGATTAGCTGCCCAATCACTGAATCACACCTGACAATAAACAACAGTTATTGAATAATCCTGAGTGCATTCAATCTCTATTCACAACCAATTTGAGAGCATCAGTCAAGCTTGTAATGTGATGGCACATTCACAGTTTCTACAAATGATAGACATTCATAATCATAGACCTGTTCTTGTGCATATGCAAGAATACGTTCATACGTTTGTCATTTTGAATTAACCAGGAACATGGGGACCCTGTATTTTCCCACTGTTTTCTCCCTGATAATGCCTTAGATGAGAGTAAAGCAAAAGTTTTGGCACTATGTCTTACTGTTTAGCAAGAAAACATATTTTTTACTGAAACCTTGGAGGTAAGCAAATTCTGAAGTAGAGAATTTAAACAGATTCAATTTATTATAAGTCATTTAGCCATCAACCCTCTTTTAATCTTGTCATAAGTTATTACTTCCATGTTTCATACATTTCTTGATCTCCTATGCTGCTTCAACTTCTAATGTTTGAAAATTCTGCTTTGCCAAATCAGCAATTCAATAGTAAACTCAAAAAAACTAAAGCATTTCCCATTATTAGAAATAATAATACTGGAAGATTAATCTTGGAAACAGAAATTTATTGGCTGTGTGTAAACCAGGACATTTAGTGAAAGTAGAACATCTCAGCTGAGATTGACAGTAAATAGAATAGGATCTTTGGGACACATGGTATACATCTTGGTTGAAGACTTAAAAATGAGTCATGCATTCCCATGGTCAATTGTATTTACATAATTTTACCCATTATGATTTTTGTCCTGCTGGGAATTCAGAACAAGAGAATATCATCTCAAAGTAGAGAATCAGATAAAGGAGATATGTCTCCATTCTAATCCAGAGAACAGATAATTCTCATTTGGAAGCATACTCAGTTCAAAGAATCATACATTTCTAGGTACAAAGAGAATCGAGGGACATTGCAACTAAATATGAGAAGATGGATTGAAATTTAAATATATTCTTACATTCTGCGAGTATTGCTGTTTTGCAAAGCCATTTCAAAGCACACTGAAAATAGTTAAGCATTTATATGTAATGAGACCTTTAGAACATTTTATCAGTTGAAATGTGTTAGTTGGTAGATGAAACAAACAATGTAATTCCTTCCCTCCATCATATGTTCAGAATTGGGGATGTTTGCCAATGATTGCACAAGGTTTAGCACCATTCATGACTTCTCAATTACTGAAATAATCCATTTTCAAATACAACAAGATCTGGATGATGTCCAGGCTTGGGCTGACAAGTGCCAAGTAACATTTGCACCATACATAAACCATCTCTCATAAGAAACAATATAATAACCACTGCTTGATATTCAATATTACCTTGACTGAATCCCCCAGTATCAATATCCTGGCTGTTACCAGAAACTCAATTGGACTTGCCTGATAAATAAAGCACTGTAAGAGCGGGTCTGAAGTTAGGAATACTGCAGCAAATAATTCGTCTCCTGACTCAGCAAAGTATATCCACTATTTACAAGGCACAAGTCAGGAGTGTGATGGATAACTTCCCCACTTGTCTGGATGGGTGCAGCTCCAACAACACTCAAGAAACTTGACATAAACCAGGACAACGTATCCAGGTTGATTGCCACCACTTCTACAAGTATCCCTCTCCTGTCAAACCTCAGTGGCAGCAGTACATTCTATCTTACAAGATGCACTGCAGAAATTCACCAAAGATCCTTAGGTAGCACCTTCCAAACCCATGACTACTTCCACCTAGGACAAGGGCAACAGATACATGTGAACATTTCCATCTACAAATTTCCCTCCAAGCCACTCATCATCCTGAATTGGAAATATGTCACTGTTTCTTCAATGTTGCTGGATCAAAATCCTGGAATTCCCTCCCTAAGGGCATTGAGGGTTTACCTAATGCGTGTGGACTGCAGCGGTTCAAGAAGACAATTCACCACCACCACCTCAAGGGCAAATGGGGACAGGCAATAAGTGCTGGCCAGCCTGCAATACCCATGTCCCATAAGTGAATAAAAAATTGAGTTGCCATGTACAGAGTGACCAGAGCTAATTTTGTGATTTCATCACTTATTTAACCATCCTCACTTTAGAACACATTCATTCACTATGGTAGCAATGAGAGTCTTCTGTATAGGTCTGTAAAATATCACCTTCATAGCTCTTATGAACACATTCAGTTAAAAGAACCTACCTGAGAGTTCAAAATAAAGTGATAAAATACCATTAAATATTTGCACAAGATGCAGAATTGAAAAATTGTGAAAATTTCTTCGTATTGAGAGATGCCTGCTGAAGGCACAAGCAAATTTAAACTAATGATTTTGATGTTTTAAAAAAAACATCACAGGATGTGACCGTGTCAGACTAGACCAGCATTTGTTACCTGCCTCTAATTGCCACCGAGAAGGTGGTGATAAGGCTACTTTGTGAACTGCTTCGATTCATGCGCTACTAGGGAGTTCCATAATTTTGACCTACTTGACAGTAGGGGAGTGTTTAAAATGATGGTTAGTTTGCCCTTCAAGTGGCCTTTGTCCTGCAACACGTTGAGCTTCTTGAGTGTTGGGGAGCTACACCCATCTCAGCAAATGGAGAGTATTACATCTCATTTCGTACTTGTACTTGTACTTTACAGATTGTAGACAGGCTTTTGGAAATCAAGAAGTGGGTTAGTCTGCACAAGATTTCCAGCCTTTGATGTGTTGTTGATGTAGTGGAAACTGCTCCTGCTAAGTTTCTGGTCAGTGGGAGTAGATTTGTTCTCTTGTTAAAAGTGGTCATTGCCTTGCATTTGTGTGTACAACTGTTTCTTGCCACTAATCAGCCCCAAGCCTGCGATGTTGTCACAAGGCTTGCTGAATATGAACATGTACTGCTTCTGATGATGGCCCATTCGTTTAGCATTGATATCTTCTAAATTGATTTCAAAACATTTAGAAGATTCTTATTTAACTCTGCAGTAATCAAACCTGTTGAAGAGATTGGAACATGCAAAGCTCTATATGATTATCAGGCTGCCAGAGATGATGAACTTAACCTGAAACAAGGTAAGGACTTGCATCACTAGAATTTTGCTAAGATGAGCATATTTCTACAATTTCTCAGGATGATTGCAGCACCACTCAATTAGCAATGAGAAAAGACACAATGTTTGAAATTTTCATTCAAGGAATGTGGATGTTGCAGGTTAGGCCAACATTTATTGCCCATTCCTAATTGCCCTCAAAGATTGTGACGAGCTGCATTCTTTAACTACTGCAGTTCGTGTGGTATAGGGAATAGTATAATGTCGTAGCGCGATTAGGGAGGGAATCCCAGGATCTTGACCCGGTGAAGGAGTGATGCTCCCATTATCTGCTGTCTTGAGCTTCCAGGGGGGTAAAGGTTGAGGGTTTGGAAGTGAGTGAATAGTGAAGGCATTGAGTTTATGTTAATTATTAATAATTTAGTTGGCTGATCATAATTGATGCAATAATTGAAGTGAGACCACTAGAAAACAACAACTGTTGCTTGCTGAAAATGCCATACTCATGGATATATTTTGACTTCCAATTTCTTTTCCCAATGTAGGTGACATACTTACTATTTACAAAAAGGATGCTACGGGATGGTGGCTTGGCAGTTTGCAAGGAACGAAGGGCATTTTCCCAGCTACCTATGTAGAGGAATTACCCCAAATGGAAAAAATCAGATCAACAAAAGCATAAAATAGTTCAGACACTACATGTCACTTATTGTTGGATGACAACAGGGTGATTTGGAAAGCTTCTGAAAAGAAGAGTTGTAGTATTTCAATACAATCCTGCAAACTTGAATTAATTTTTATTTTAAAATCTCATACAAGTTTTGGACAAGGACTGTTTTAAATCTTAAATGTGGTCATGTAATTTATGCTTGTGAACTGAAAAGCAAACACATTAATAGGCCAGAACTTACTGCAGCGAGCAAACAGATTTATTCTCTCAAAGTTCTCTTGCAGAGTTACTGTAAGTGCAAGTGGAGAACAGTACCCTCTACAGGATTTTTGGGACCAGCAAAGAGAGCACACAACTATCTCCTTCATCACATTGAAAGTTAGAATACTGCAGTCTGGACAAGAAGTTAAGTCAGAATAACACAATAAATTTTAAAATAGGTACTAAAAACGAAAGAAACAGGGTTTAAGAAGTTTGGCTTGAGAGAATCAAGACAAAGAAAAAAAGTCTGCTTTTCATTTCTGAAGGAATTAGACAACTGTAAAATACTCAGTATCAGTGACAGTTTGTCAGTAATTAAGACTGACCATGCTATTAAAAGGAAAACATAGTCTGAAATAGGCAAGCCCAAACTTTGTGGTATGTCAAGTTTGCCTTTGCCATGTAATTGTAGTGAAGTCAAACCATTTGATGCACTTGAACGGGAGAGCAGACATCAAGATGTTATTTTGAGCAGCACAATGAGGACAGCACATCTTCAATTTTCACATTTTAACTGTTTCTATGTTCAAGTAAAGTTGCTGTTCAAATCATGCATTAATGATGCTGTTAGCTTCAGTTACTTTTATAGAAAATACTAGCCCTTTAGTGACATCCACGCTGAATTCACAAACTCATGTTTCTTGAAATAAATCACTCACAGGCAAAGTACATCTTTGATCGTTCAGAACATGTAAAACCCATAGAATTGTTATGGCTCAGAAGGAGGCACATTGTGCTTGCACTGATTCTATTACCTAATGCCAATCTCCTGCATATCTCCCATATTGCTTGATACCATTTCTATCCAAGTAACTATCTAATGCTTTCTTGAATGCCTCAATCGAATATGCTTTCATTGCGTTGCAATCATTCCTATGTAGGGCTTATGCCCGAAATATCCATTCTCCTGCTCCTCGGCTGCTGCCTGACCTGCTTGCTTTTCCAGCACCATAATCCAGACTCATTGGTCTGAACACATATACACCCAGGACCCTCCATTCCTACATGCTGCTTAGACTTTTACCCTTTCTTTTAATTTGTCTTCCAATGTTCTGTTGACCAAAGTGCATCACCTCACACTTCTCTGCGTTGAATCATCTGCCTCCTATCCGCCCACTCCACTTAATTGTCACTGTCCTTTTGGAGTTACACACTGTCCTTCTTACCATTTATAATTCTTCCAGGTTTAGTGTCATCTATAAACTTTGAAATTGTCTTCTGCACACCAAGATCCAGAGCACTAACATATGTTTGGAAAAGCAAGGATCTTAATACTTACTCTGGAGAAATCCACTGCAAATCTTCCTCATAGAGTTTAAATCATGGAGACAGGCCCTTTGGCCCAATCTGGTCCATGCTGACCAAAATGTCCATCACCAGTAACCCTATTTCCCTGCACTTCACCCATATCCTTCTAAAACCTTTCCTATCCATGTATTTGTCCAAATGCCTTTTAAATGTTGTTAATGTACCCCCTCAACCACATCCGTTGGCAGCGCATTCCATATTCATACCACCCTTTGTGTCAAAGGTTGCCCCTCAGGTTCCCTTTCATTCTTTTCCCTCTAAACTTAAACTGATGCCCTTGAGTCTTTGATTACCCAACCCTGGGGATAAAAGATTGAGGGCATTCACCCTACCCATGCCTGTCATAATCTTAAACACTTCTATAAGATCCCCCTCAGCACTGTAAAGAAAAACATCCTAGCTTGTCCAACTTCTCCCTATAACTCAGACTGTTGAGTCCCGGTAACATCCTTGTAAATTCCTTCTGCACTCTTTCCAGTTTAATAACATCCTTCCTAGAGCAAGGTGACCAAAACTGAACACAATAGTCCAATTGTAGCCTCACTAATGTTCCGTACAACTGCAACATAACTCACTATTTATATACTTAATGCCCTGACTGATGAAAGCCAGTGTACCAAAAGCTGCCTTCTGGCCTAAAACATATCCGTTGACTATTATTGTTTCCGATCACTCAGTAAATTTAGATCCATGTTATTGTCTCTTTTATTCTGAGGCCTATAACTTTCTTTCTAAGTTTGTTGTGTGACACTGTATCAAACTTCTTCTGGAAATCCATGTATACCACCAACAGTGTTATCCACGTGGATCTGTTGCCTCTTCAAAAAAACCCCAAAAGGTTAACACAAACAGAAATTGCTGGGAAAACTCAGCTCAGTGGTTGGCACAGTGGTTAGCACTGCTGCCTCACAGTGCCAGAGACCCGGGTTCGGTTCCCGCCTCAGGCGACTGACTGTGTGGAGTTTGCACGTTCTCCCCGTGACTGCGTGGGTTTCCTCCGGGTGCTCCGGTTTCCTCCCCCAGTCCAAAGATGTGCAGGTCAGGTGAATTGGCCATGCTGAATTGCCCGTAGTGTTAGGTAAGGGGTAGATGTAGGGGTATGGGTGGGCTACGCTTCGGCGGGGCGGTATGGACTTGTTGGGCCGAAGGGCCTGTTTCCACACTGTAAGTAATCTAATCTAATCTAACATCTGGCAGCATCTGTGAAGAGAAATAAAGTTAACGTTTTGGGTCCGGTGACTTTTCCTCAGAAAGTTAAATATGATTTTTTTCCTTTAGAAATCCATGCTGACTCTTCCTAATTAAACAACCTTTTTTTCCATATGATTACTAATTCTATCCCAAATAACTTTCTAGAAGTTTCCCACCCTTTAAGTTAAGGTAACTGGTTGTAATTGTTATAATTAACCTTACAAGCTTGCTTGAATGAAATTGTAATGTTTGCAATTTCTCAATCTTTTTGATCTAGGTATTGGGATGAAAGATTGTGGCCAGTGGTCCCACAATTTCTACCCTCGCTTCCTTCTAAATCTGCGGATGCATCTCATCCGGTCCCAGTAGCTTGTCAATTTAAAGTCCCAATGATCTATCCAAGATTGCTTCCTTATTAATTTTGAACCCTTCTAGTGACTGAATCTCCTCCTCTGCCAGAATAGAATGGACATCATTCCGACCACATCTGCAGGAAATGCACCCAGCTCCAGCTCCTCGAAAACCAATTTAGGGAACTGGAGCTGGAGCTGGAGCTGGATGAACTACGGATCATCCAGGAGGCCAAGGGAGAAATTGAGTAGATGTACAGGGAGGTGGACATTCCTCAGACACAGGATAAGGACAGCTGGGTTACAGTTGGGGGGATGAAAGGAACCAACACGTAGGGCAGAGATCCCCTGTGGCCATTCCCCTCAGCAATAAGTATACCATTTTGGATACTGCTGGTGGGATGGCCTACCGGGGGAAGCCGTAATTGTCAGGTCTCTGGCACTGTGGCTCAGAATGGAAGGGGGAAGAAAAGAAAAGCGCTAGTGGTAGGGGACTCAATAGATAGACGGATTGATAGGTGATTTTGTGGTCAAGAACAAGACCCTTGGAAGGTATGCTGCCTCCCCGGTGACAGGATCCAGGATGTTGCCGATCAAGTTTACATGGTTCTGAAGGGGGAGGGTGAGCAGTCAGAAATTGTGGTACATAATGGCACCAATGATATAGCCAGAAAAAGGATTGAGGATCTGAAAAGTAACTACAGAGAACGAGGTTGGAAGCTGAAGAGCAGGACGAGTAGTGTAGTAATCTCGGGTTTGCTACCAGTCCATAAGATAGTGAGGTGAAGAACAGTCAGCAAATGCAGCTGAACACGTGGCTGCGAGGCTAATGCCTTCTGGGGAAGGTGGGACCTGTACATGAAGGACGGGTTCCACCTGAACTGATGGGGCACAAATGTCCTGGGTGGGAGATTTGCTTGTGTGATTTGGGAGGGTTTAAACTAGTTTGGCAAGGAGGTGGGAATCCGAACTCCATATCTGAGAGGGGGGACAGTTGTAGATGGGGCAGTGACAGGATGTAGTAAATCTAGTGGGAAGGTTTCTCACGTGATGAAACAAAGATCGGTTCAATTGTGTCTGCTTTAATGTAAGGAGTGTAAGAAATGAGAGTGATTAACTTAGAGAATGGATCAGGACTTGGGGCTATGATGTTGTGGCCATTACGGAGATGTGGGTTTCACAGGAGCAGGAGTACTTGCTAGCTGTTCCAGGGTTTAGACTGTTTAAAAATAACACAGAGGGTAGAAAAATAGGAGGAGATGTAGCATTGCTCATTAGAGAGTGCATCACAGCTACAGAAACTAAGGTTGTTGAGGAAGGTTTCTCTACTGAGTCAGTATGGGTGGAAGGTAGGAACAGCAAGGGAGCAGCCACCTCATTAGTGGTTTTCTACAGACCCCTAGTAGCAATAGAGAGATTGAAGAACACATAGGCCGGCAGATTTTGGAAAAATGCACGTGTAGTAGGGCTATTGTTATGGGTGATTTCAACTTTCCTAATATCGACTGGAACCTCCTTAGTGCAGATGGATTGGATGGAGCAGTTTTGTATTGTGTGTTCAGGAGGGCTTCCTGACTTAGTATGTAGACAGGCCAATAAGGGGAGAGGCCAGTCTGGATTTGGTGCTGTCAATGAGCCAGAACAGGTGTCTGATCTCGTGGTGGGAGAACACTTTGGTGACAGTGACCACAACTGCCTCACATTTACCATAGCCTTGGAGAGAGAAAGCAGCAGTTACACCAAGGGTAGATATTTAATTGGGGAAAAGGAAGTTTTGATGCTATCACACAGGAGTTGGGAAGTAAACTGGGAGCAATTGTTCCACAGAAAGGGCACAGCAGACATATGGCGACTGTTTAAGGAGCAGTTGTTGTGAGTGAACCACAAATTTGTATCTCTGAGATACGTAAGAAGTGGTAAGATTAAGGATCCTTGGATGACGAGAACACAGGAGCTTCTCGTCAAAAGGAAGAAGGCAGCTTATGTAAGGTGGAGGAAACAAGGATCTAGCACAGCTTTAGAGGATTACAGGCTTGCTAGAAAGGAGTTCTGAAATGGACTGAGGAGAGTCAGGAGGAGGCACGAGAAAGGCTTGGCAAGAAGGATTAGGGAGAACCCAAAGGCATTTTACTCATACGTGAGGAATAAGAGAATGATCAGGGAGCATATAGGGCCAATGAGGGATAGCATAGGGAAATTGTGCGTCGAGGCTGAGCAGATGGGGGAAGCTCTAAATGAGCTTTTTGCTTTGGTTTTCACTAAGGAGAACCTTGTTGTGAGTGACAACAGATCAAGATTGATGAAGTTGATGTGCTGGAAATTTTGGCAAACATTAAGATTGATTAGTTCCCAGGTCCAGACCAGATTACCCTCTTGCTCCAGGAAGTTAGAAAGGAGGCTGCTAAGCCGCTGGCGAAGACTTTGCTTCCTCACACTCTACGGGAGTCGTACAGGAGGATTGGAAGGAGGTAAAGGTTGTTCCTCTTTTCAAAGATAATAGGGAAATCATTGGCAATTACAGACCAGTCAGTCTTACGTCTGTGGTCAGCAAGGTTTTGGAAAGAGTTCTGAGGGATAGGATTTATGACTATTTGGAAAAGCATAGTGTGATTAAAGACAGTCAGCATGGCTTTGTGAGGGGTAGGTTATGCCTTGCCAATCCTTTGAGGAGGTAACAACTTAGGTCGACGAAGGTCGAGTAATGGATGTGGTGTATGTGGACTTCAGCAAGGCATTTGATAAGGTTCCCCATGGTAGGCTCATTCATAAAGTCAGGAGGGTGGGATACAGGAAGATTTGGCTATCTGGACTCAGTGTTGAGTGAGGAAGCAGGGCTCTTGGGCTTCTGATCTTTGTAGTTTTTATAAACGACTTGAGTGAGGTGGTTGAGTAAATTTGCAGGTGACATAAAGGTGCCCTTGATCATATTGAGGGCTATTGCAGGCTGCAGCGTGACATAGACAGGATGCAGAGCTGGGCTGAGAAATGGCAAATGGAGTTCAACCTGGATAAATGTAAAATGATGTATTTTGGAAGGTCGAACTCGAATGCTGAATATAGGATTAAAGACAGGATTCTTGGCAGTGTGAAGGAACAGAGGGATCTTGGTGTGCAAATACATAGATCCCTTAAACTTGCCAACCAAGTGGATAAGGGTTATTAAGAAAGCATATGGTGTTTTGGCTTTCATTAAAGGGGGATAGAGTTTAAGAGCAGCAAAGTTTTGCTATAGCTCCTCAAGCCCATGGTGAGACCACACTTGGAATATGTTGTCCAGTTCTGGTCGTCCTGCTATCTGAAAAATTCAGAGGCTTTGAGGGTGCAAGGAAGGTTTAGCAGGATGCTCCCTGGACTGGAGGGCTTGCCTTATGAAGAGAGGTGACCTGATCAAGGTATACAAAGTAATGAGAGGCATGGATAGTCAATAGCCAGAGACTTCCCCAGGGCAGAATTGACTGGCACAAGGTGTTGTAGTTTTATGATATTAGGAGAAAGATACAGAGGGGACATCAGAGGTAGGTTCTTTATGCAGACTTGTGATGCATGGAATGCTTTGCCGGTGGTGGAAGCAGAGCCATTAGGGACACTTAAGTTACTGCTGGACATGCACATGGACAGCAGTGAATTGAGGGGTGCGTAGGTTAAGTGATTTTAATTTACATTAGAATTAATCCTTGGCACAACATTACGGGCTGAACCTGTACTTTTCTATGTTCTATCATTTTGCTCTTTTTTGGAAAGAAAATGTAAAGTATTAATTTAATACTTCAGCCATGCCTCCTTTAGCCATTCTTTTACTGTTCATGTGCCTGGGGAAGATGGTGGGACTTCTGTTTGTTTGCTGCTAGTTTTTTTTCCTCATAGTTTCTCTTTGCTTCAAGTTTGATTTTTCACATCCTCCCCAAATCCTTGGTGTTCCTGTTGATTCTAAATTGCACTTTTGGTCCTAATCTGTCACAGGAACACATTTTTTTCTCATTTTATTCTCTATTTCCTTTATTATCCAGGAAATTCTTGATTTTTTTTTGTCCTATATTTACCATTAGATGGAATATACCTTCACTATACTTGAATCATCTGCTTTTTGAAAGTGGTCTATTGTTCACTTACTGTTTTTGCCCTCTTATTCCAGTCAATTCTGCTCAGCTCTGTTTTTGGCCCATTAAAGTCAACTGTCTGCCAATTGTGTTCTCTTGCTCTGTACAGTTGCAATGCCTTCCTGAAACTTATAATACAATGATCAATCTCCTAAAAGTTGCACACTGACACTCGATTCACGAGGCTCATCTCATTTCCAAAGACCAGATGCAATAATACATTCTTCCTTGTTGGACTGGATACACACTGCTAGAGGAAACTCTCCTGAACACTTGTGTCCCACTGTCTCTTACATTACCAGTATCTCAGTCTATATGTGTGTAATTGAAAATCCCATTTAAAAATAACTCTATAATGTTGGCAATTCTCAGAGGAACATATTTGCAGGGAACGTACTATGTACTTCCCACTAGTTGATGGTGTATAGACAATATCAAGCAATATAATTGTACCTTTTTGGAATCTGGCTCTGACAAAACTGACTCTGCACTTGAACCCCTCGGAGACATCTTCCTTTTTCAGTACTGCAACCTCTCCTTTCCTATCTTTACAAAAGAACTTATACACATGAATATTTAATACCCAGTCTTGCTGTTCCTCGAGCCAGGCCTCCTTCATCACTAAAACATCATAATTCTACACTGCACTTGTTTGTAACTTCCCAACCTGATTTAGTATATTCCGTGCATTTACAAACATGCACACAAACTCTGGTTTTGGACTTTTTTCTTTCCCCCACTGATTTTTGCCTATTAACTTACTATTCTCTATGCTATTGACAGCTGTATAACTATGTATTTTGCAAGCCCTAGTAGTCTCTTCATTTCTCTCCCATCCCCCTGTGTAGTTGTTTAAAGCCCTCCCAATGGCACTAGCAGAACACCACATGGAACTCAGCACCAGCTATGTCTAGTACAGCCCATTTGGCCCCAAAGGCAGTCCCAGTGTGTCAGGAATTTAAATCCCTCCCTCCTATACTATCTTTCCAGCCAAGCATTCATCTGCATTATTTTCCTATTTCTGTACTCATTTGCATATGGCACTGGAGATTACAATATTTGTGATCTTGCTAACTAACATTCTACTTAGCTGTTTAAATTCTAATTGCAGGACTACATCTTCCTTCCTATTTAAGCCATTACAAAGTCAATGATTTTACATAACTATTAAAATACTTTAAAAACATGACAGGCCTATTCTTGATAAATATTTTATTTGAGTCTGAATTATGTTTAAGAAAAATATGCTTCATTTATACTGTTTACTTGGAAACATTCTTTTCCTGCTCAGCTATACCAGTGTAATCAACTCAGAGCCTATTCAAGCACCATCCAATAATGCTATGTTTAAAATAAAAAGTGTAAATAAGCTGCATAAATGTCTTTAGATGAATAACTTGCAGAAAACATTGTTGAAACAGGATAATGGAGAGTGACAACCAAAGTCAATAATAACTGTAAAGGCCAAATGACTGGAATTAATAACAGTTCTAGACATTTCCATTGTTGTGAAAATAGCACAGAAAGTAGCCCAATTTTAGCCTTATATCTTAAAGATCCAGAAGGAAGTGTCTCTTGAGGGTCATTTCATGATGCATGATTCAGCTGTGATGTATCTAGCTTCTCGTGGTTTATCAAGGTTGCTAGGAGGGCTTCTTGTGGTATAGTGTCTGTATCCCTGGAACATGAAGCCCAGGTTCAAGTCGCACCTGTTCCAGAGGTGTGTAATAACTTCTCTGAACGTGTTAATTAGAAAAGTAGGTTAATTTATGCAACTTGCTTCTTCAGTTCTACTATGCACAACACATTCAACAACTTAGTGGTGTGGAATCATTAACAAAGTATGCTAATCTGCTCCATAAGAAATATACAAGTTAATGTCAAGCAATAGTTCAAAAATTACAGAAGAATGAACTTAAGAGTCTGATCATTTGTACCATCATTTTAATGAAAACTTAAAAAAAATTAGCACACAAAATGTTTAATAATGATGATTTGGTAAACAAAGGACATGTTCAAGTCAAAAACAGTGTCTGAACTCAAGCCGGACCTACACAGATTCTTCAAGGTGGGAGGAAAGTGAAGTTAAGGCTACAATCAGGTCAGAAATTAATTACTTTATTCTTATTGACTAGCAGAGCAGGCAGTAGCCCAGTGCTCCTACTACTTATATGGTCATATATAACAAGCAATATAATTTTATGTGAAATAGTTGTGAACAAGTTTTGTTTTAAAAAGGATACAATTGTTACACAGCCAAATACTATCATTGATTCAAAGAAATGGGAAAAAAATTAAACAACAAAAGGAGAACATTTTCTAACCTAAATAGGAAAACCAGGAATACAACCTCAAACTATACTAATGTTGTAAAAGCTTTCCGAACATTGGCAAGAAATGCAGAGAAATTGTTGGTTTCTTTGAGTTTTTCCTGCAGTGAAGACATACATTCCAGTGGTGGCTCACATGAGGTAACTAAAATGGTAAAGAAAACCAAGAATGTTAGCTACTGGAAATTGATAATAAATAGTATACTGTTACAGTCATATTTAGGAGTTTTTTCTGCTTTATTTCCATTTTCTTTACAAAAGGCAGGAGGTCAAAATTCTCTTTTGGCAAGATCTGAAAGTGAATTCAAAAAATGTGGAATAGCCCCATAATTAAAAAGAAATTACCACTAAACTGGATTGTTGTAAAATTCTGACTAGATCACAATGCACCATCTTGTCTCTCAAGACAATCTCTTCAGGGTGGGGCCAATGCATTGCTGTAGTTTGCAGCAAATACTCAAGGTGGGAAAAACAATGACTGCAGATGCTGGAAATCAGATTCTGGATTAGTGGTGCTGGAAGAGCACAGCAGTTCAGGCAGCATCCAAGGAGCTTCGAAATCGACGTTTCAAGCAAAAGCCCTTCATCAGGAATAAAGGCAGTGAGCCTGAAGTGTGGTGAGATAAGCTAGAGGAGGGTGGGGGTGGGGGTGGGGCGAAAGTAGCATAGAGTGCAATGGAACATCTCCGGGACACCCGCACCAATCAACCACACCGCCCCATGGCCCAACATTTCAACTCCGCCTCCCACTCTGCCGAGGACATGGAGGTCCTGGGCCTCCTTCACCGCCGCTCCCTCACCACCAGACGCCTGGAGGAAGAACGACTCATGTTCCGCCTCGGAACACTTCAACTCCAGGGCATCAATGTGGACTTCAACAGTTTCCTCATTTCCCCTTCCCCCACCTCACCCTAGTTCCAAACTTCCAACTGAGCACTGTCCCCATGACTTGTCCGGACTTGTCCTACCTGCCTATCTCCTTTTCCACCTATCCACTCCACCGTCGCCTCCCTGACCTATTACCTTCATCCCCTCCCCCACTCACCCATTGTACTCTATGCTACTTTCTCCCCACCCCCACCTTCCTCTAGCTTATCTCTCCACGCTTCAGGCTCACTGCCTTTATTCCTGATGAAGGGCTTTTGCCCGAAACGTCAATTTCGAAGCTCCTTGGATGCTGCCTTTATCTGCTGTGCTCTTCTAGCACCACTAATCCAGAATCAAATACTCAATGCAACTTGAGATAGGCAATAGGTATACAGTACATCCAAAGACCAAAAGTATTAAAGAGTTTATTCAATGTTCAACTCCAGGTGATATCTGTATGTTTTGCTACTTTAAAACGTAAGTGACCTAATCCGACAAAAAGTGAGCTTGCTGCTCAATTAGTGGTCCTGGCCAAAGAGGACAATCAAAGGCATACGACAATTACGCCAGACCCACTGCTGTCTGGCAGAACACTGGAGGGCAAGCAGCCTGACTGTATAAAGAAGTTGACAAACCACACTGAAAACCTTGTGGTTTTCACATCATTAGCACTTCCATGCTTCTGCATTTGAATGTGACAGGCAGTCAGCATCACCTAGAGGAGCAGAATCGCAAGACAGTAGGTACAGACATAGTTAGATTCATTGTAGCCGATTGGAATTGGTTCATGCTCTGGTACAGAGCAAGGAGCTTGTTGTTTTGAGTGGTTAAGGTCTTTTCTATTCGAAAATGTCTCATCTTGTGTTAAAACAAAACATAAAAAGAGAAAAAAATATAAACATGGAAATAAAGGTCAGAAAAAATCAAGTCAGAACAGAGCAAAGAAATTGCAACATTTGTTTTTGATCGTGATAGATTCCCAGTGTAACTCTCCCAATGAGCATCTCACCTGGTCTCATTCTTCTTCATTCCTCCTGTAACCTGCGCATTTTTCCCTTTCAAATAATCCAATACCCTTTTGAATGCCTCAATTGAACCTGCTCCACCAAGCTCAGTGCATTCCAGATCCTAACTATTCATTTTACGAAGAAGTTTTTACGTTGTATCACTTTTGCTAATTACAGAGTAAATATGGAGAAAATGTTCCCACTCGTGATATGATGGAGAACGAGAGGACAACTTTATAGACTTTCCATGATTTTGAACATATCTATCAGATCTTGTCTCAGCTTTCTCCTTATCAATGAAAAGGCCCAATTTCCCCAATCCGTTTTCACAATTAAAATGTATATCCCTGGAACCATTCACACAGGCCTCTCCAATGCCTGCACACACCTCAATGTCTGACGCCCAAAACCGGATACAATACTCCAGCCCAGGTAAATCTAGAGTCTTACACAAGTTCAACATAACCTGCTTGCTCTTTTACTCTATGACCTACTAATAAAATGTGGGATATTGTATAGTAAAATAGCTTCTCTCTGAATCTGTGCTGCTACCTTTAATGAAATATGCACATATACACCCTGATCTCCCTGTTCTTGTACACCCTTTAGAGGTGTACCCATTCATTTATATTACCTATGTTATTCCTATCAAAATATATCATCTGATACTTCTTGATATTGAGTTACATCTAATACATTTTAAAACTGTACACCAAAGGCTAAATCATTCATATGTATCAGAAAGTGCAAGATACCCAACACTAACCCTGGAGGAACAAACCTTCACCAGACTGAAACATACATTACTCCTCACTTTCTATTAATCAACTAATTTTCTCTCCATATGGCTACTATCCTTTTAGTTCCACGAGTTCTAACTTTGTTTTCAAGTCTGTTGTAAAGCAAGTTCAAATGTCTTCTGTTACTTGTCCTCATTCAATACACAGCAGTCACAAGGTTTCAACTGATCTTCACCAATTATCTGTGTCCTGCCATGTGCATGTGTATGATCACATTTCTACTGATGAGGTCAGTGACCTATTGAACAATTTGACCATGGCAAGGCCAGAAACCTTTGTATATATGAGCTCCAACGCATGTTTTTTTGATCTTGGAGTATAATACAGTTGAGCTATCCATAGAAATATAAATATCACAAATGCACGCAATACTAGTCATCTCAGACTGAAACTGAAAATTCTAAGTATTTAAAGAATTTTTATTTTCACATCTACAGAGCAGTTAACATTAGGAAGAAGCTTCCAGCAAGATGTTGGATAAATACACAGTCGTGATGTTTGAAACACATTAGTGCAATAATAGGTCAGAAAATTGTATATTATTTTTGAAGGTCAATATGTATTTATGCAGAATGTTTCCTTAGAAGATTAAACAATTGGATTTAAAGTCTAAAGTCTATGGGGAATGGGTTTAGGAGAGAGTTGATGCATTTTAACGAACAGGTTTGTTATGCACAAATTATCTTCACTCGTTTGAATCTGTTCTTATGCTTTCTGGAAGGTTATACATTACAATTTTCAGAAAAGCCATACCTTCATAATTTCCTTCTTCGCTGATTTTCAGCAGAAATGTAAATGGCTGCTCAGGACTTTTATGGCTGATGCATCTGAAGATAAACTGGAGTTGTTCCCCTTTTGAAGAACCGTTAAAATTAGTATTACATCACAAGACAAGTCTATAAAAAATACCTTCACAAAGAATGATTCCAAATTCAAAGATTCATGTCTTACTCTTTATAAATAAAAAGTTGCTTCTGATTGCTACCTGCTGACAGTTTGCAAAGTACAACTGCGTTTTAACTTGAAACAAGTGCTCGAACCTCAGTCTTAACAGTATTAAACCTGGTTTCACCTGTTATTCTTTAAAATTTAAGAAATTCAAAGTCAAAGACAATCATCATTGTAAAAGATGATAATGGAGATATAAATGTAGTGTGAACTAAATTAGACCAAACTAAATGTGTCAAGTTCAAAACAGTGACTAAATCAGAAGTTTACAGAAACTGGAAATATTTGTACATAGCAACATTTTGTACAAAAACACTGAACTAAAATATTATTCTATCTGTACACGTTTTTAGGGTAAATGACTGCCAACTTCAAGCAACTCAAAGACCATGTCGTTTTTTAAAAAAAGATTCCTTGTTCTTACCCTGCACCTTTCGAATTTCCAGACCCATTCGCTTCTTGAACATTTCTGCTGACAAATTTAATTCCTTCAGCTTTGCTTTATTTTGATCCTTTTGTGTAGAAATTACTGTTTGTGAAGAAAGAACTAATTATTTTCATGGTTAAAAAGAACAATTTTAAATGAATAGACAATTATGAATTATTAAATGCCACTAAATTCACAATTACCAATTAATTTGTATTTTATGCACACTGTTGCATATGCAATTGGAAACAATTTATTAATTATTTTTGTCCAAATCAACATCATTTGACTTAATATGTCTTACTACAATTGTACATTGCTTTGTCAAAACCACACTTGAGTACATGTATAGTTTTGGTCTCCTTGCCCTAGAAAGGGCTTACTTGCCTTAACGTAGCAATACAAAGGCTCAGTAGATTGGTTTTTGTTTTGGAAGGTTTGCCAAGTGACATGAGGTTGTGTAAACTAGATCTACTGAGATGGGGATTGGCCAGGTGAGGAGGGGTGAAGGAGAGTGTGTGTGAGTGAGAGATATAATGGCATAATGGCACTGAATTTATAATCTATAGGCCTAGATTAGTACACAAGGGTCAAAGCTCATTGTGGTGGCTGATGGAATTTGAATTCAATCAATAAATCTGGAATATAAAGTTTGTACTAGAATTATAAATCATGAAACTATTTATGAAAATAACACCTGCTTTATTATTATGTGGCCTATATGTGAACCCAACTCCACAGCAAAGTGGTTGACTCTTTACTATCCCTGAAACAGCCTATTGCACTACTCAGTTCATGAGCACTCAAGGATGGGCAACCCATGTTAGCTTTACCAGTGATGCTTGCATCCCATGAAATAAAAGAACTCTGTTTGAAAGAATAAGATGTGATTTAAGTGTAACATATGAGATTCTGAATGGAAGAAGGGGTAGAGTGGTTGATTCTTCTGGCTGAGGAATCATGAACATATAAGCAGTCTCAGGATAATGAATATATGATTTGTATGAGGAATTTCTTCACTCAAATCATTGCGAACCTTTGGAACGCTCCACCCTAGTGAATTGTGGATGCTCGATCATTGGATAGATTAAGGTAGAAATATACTTGGTTACTCAAGTAGTCAAAGTATGGGGAGCAGGTTTGAGGGGCTGTAAGGTGTATTCCTGCTCTTATTTCTTGTGTTCTAAGTATAGTCAGGTTACTCTTCTCCACCCACCATCCAAATCACATCGTACATACATTCCTGCTTTTTGCGAAGTCCTTCTTTCAGCTTCTTGATTTTTTCTAATACATCCTGCTTTTGCCTTTCAATATTTTCACAATGTTGGCTGATGCTCTGCAGTTCTATCTGTGTTTTTTCCAGGAATGCATTCTGCTCAGCAATAACTGCAAAAAAAAAGACAATTCCCTTAGTGATGAGATGATTCAGCTGAAATATAGAACTGCAGTAAATTAGTACTTTAAGGAATACCCTTTTTAGTTAACTGGATCTTTTCACACATCTGTTTCTCCTCTTCATATATTTCTAAGCATCTGTCTGTAAAATAAGGAACAATTGTGATATTTCTGTATAGATGATGTAAAACTCAGTCAGAAATTAGTCATCTGAAAAGAGTAGGCTTAATGTTGCATCTTTTAAAAAAAAGGCAGGATCACACATTCAAATAATATCTTTTAAAAGCTGCAAATCAAGGCCTGAGTTTTTGACAGGACTCCAGAAATTTTTGCACCAATAACGGAGTTTGATCCTAAATACACCAGCAACTAAACCTGTACTAAGCAACAGAGGCTCTAAAAACACAAGTATACATACAACTCCAATTTGAGGGCCATTGTAGCACTTCACTTACCATTATTTTCTGTTGTTAATTAGCAGTCTATACAAGATTGTTCTTGCATAGTACATTGATGACTTTTCTAAATTCTGTTCAGACAATGCTTTTGTTGGTAAATTTTAGAGTCCATTAAAGATGGGATTGTGGAGTATTTGGAAGTGCATGGTAAGATAGGGTTAAGTCAGCATAGTTCATTCAAGGGGAGGTCATGGCTAACAAATCAATTAGAATTCTTTGAGGTGGTAACACGCAAGTTAAACAAAGGTGAGCCAGTGGACGTGATCTATTTGGATTTCCAGAAGACTTTTGACAAGCTGTCGTAAAGGAGGTTGCTAAATAAGATAATGGTGTTAGAGGTAAGGTTCTTGCATGGATAGAGCATTGGCTGGCTGGCAGAAGGCAGAGAGAAGAGATAAAGTGGTCTTTTACAGGATAGTAGCTGATGAGGAGTCCCCAAAGGTCTATGTTGAGACTACAACTATTCATATTAAACATCACAATCTGAATGAAGGAACCGAAGGCATTTTTGCTACATTTACAGATGACTCAAAAGATAGGTGGAGGGACAATTCATGTTGAGGAAGCAGAAATGCTGCAGAAAGACTCAGACAGACAAGGAGAGTGGGCAAAGAAGTGGCAGACGGAATACAATGTGGGAAAGTGTAGGTTATCCACTTTGGTAGGAAGAATATTCCAAACAGGGAAGAGCTTTGGAAATCGGAGGATAAACTGGCTTTGGAGGGAGTCTGGGGGAGGCAGACAAGAATGATCCTGGGAATGAAGGGCTTATCATATGAAAAGTGGTTGAGGACTGTCTGTATTCAATGACATTTAGAAGGATGAGGGGATCTCATTGAAACTTACAGAATATTGAAGGGTCTAGACATAGTGGACAGGGAGATGCAATTTCCACTAGTAGAGAAACTAGGACCTGAGGATACAGCCTTAGAGTGAAAGGATGGCCCTTTAGAAGAGAAATGAGGAATTTTTTTAATTTGTGGAACTCATTGCCACAGCAGGCTGTGGAGACCAGTCATTGAATATAAGCCAGTGATAGGTATGTTCAGGACTGGTAAGGGGATCAAGGGTTACAGAAAGAAGACAGGAAAATGGTTGTAAAACATAGCAGCCATGATATGGTATAGCAGACTTGATGGGCCAAATGGCCCAATTTTTCTTGGTCTAATCTTCTCCCTTATAAACACATCATTTGGTGGTACCATATACAGACAAAGTCAGGTTCCAAGTACACACTTTGAATACTTTAAATCTCCAAAACTTGTACTCCATCCACTCTGCTTATCCCCAGTGCAACCCCACAAACTAGTGTTAAGATACTTAATGTGAATAGAACACTAATTTGAATTCAGAAATGTTATCATTTTTGAGATTAGGAACATAGGAAACTTGTGGCAAATTTCTTCAATTGTACATAAGTTGGTTTTTCTACAACATGCGTTTCTTCATCGCAAATTGGCTTTAATGCGATTGAAGAATTTAGATCATTATTTGTAGAATGAAAACTTTCCTTACCTGTATTGGCTATAACGCAATTCCAGCACTATTAATTTAAATGAAGTGGCTGTTGTGCAACTCTCTTATGACACAAAATTGCACAAGAATGGAACTATTAAGTCATATTAGAAGACTGTAGCTGATAAAATACAAATGTACCTTCGGTGATTTTTAAAGATTCTCTGTACTTCTGTTTAAATCCTGTTGGATTATAGTTTTCCCATAAACTCAAAAATTTGATCCTGGTTTCATTTAGCTTTTCATTTAGCTGACATTGTGCATCTTCTTGGAAGATATCCATTAATATAAAGCAAATTATTCTGTTCTTAAAAATGTTTTACACCTGTAAATATGAAAGGAAATTAAGTAATTGATAGAGTCTATAATCATTAAGATATAAAGATTATTCAGATCACTGTCACCATATTACAATAAACTGTGGTACTCATACCACTGCATCAATATGCTTAAAAAAAGTCAAAGGCTAAATCATGCAAAGATAAAAGCAGTTCAACAGCTACACAGGACATAATACATTGCTATGAACATTTTAAAAAGACTTCAAATATTTTCCAACTATGATGGATATTAATAAGGGATGGATATTCTTTAGGTTTGGTGTGGGGCAATGAAAGCACTGAACAAATGAATGAAACATTCTTAAAAATTATATATTTCATAAAAAGATTTTCTCTAAGTGTTCAAGAGGAGTAATGTAAATTATATTACAATATTGAGAACTAGTCCATTGAAATATTTTGAGCTTTGGAATTCATTGTTTTGTATTTTTTGTGTGAAAAACTCACTATGAAATAGGCAAGTTTTTGCTGGGACTATATATGAAAGATCAAAAAGCAAAAGGGTGGACTCTTATATTGACCCAAAATGAGAAATACCTTAATTAGATAGCTGGATATTTAAAATGACTGAATGATGGTTACTGTGCATGTTCAAACCTAGAGATGAGGAATTCTCACTGATCAGTAATCATAAAATATCTTCCTGTATTGTCATTTGCGTAGATCCTGTCTGAGTGATTTTTCGGTGAACTGAAATGCAATCCAGAATTTAGCATTAGGCAGGTCACCAGCACACTCACCTCAGGTAGACAAGCAATGTTAAAGCTTTTAACATTGCAATGCGTTTGACCATTTTACTTGGTCAGCCAAAGTAAATGTTGCAGGATTGATATAATATTTAGTTCACTTTCATAACATAGTCAATCCAGATAGAAAGTTTCCTTTGAAGTATTATCAATTTCAAAGCCTTTGCTTTCTCAAAATGTTATTTTAACATGGGTAACATAGAACTTGAGATTTGCCAAACATTTACAGAAAGAAATAAACACAATATGTTTTTTTTTCTGTTAGATAGTTCCTGCAAGAAATGGTTGATTCCTTCTGAAACGATGCGTGGAAAACATTGAAAAACAATGCAACTATTTGACATTGAATATAACCCCATAAAACACAAAACAATGTTATTACAAGATCAAAACTGGAAAACAAACTAATAACAACCAAAAGGATGCTGTAAATTAGAAGCAAAAACAGAAATTGCTAAAAAATAGCGTACAGGTCTGACAGCATCTGTCAAAAGAAATCAGAGATAACTTTTGGCGTCAATGTTTGGACCCTTCTGAGGAAGGGTTGCTCAACCCGAAATGTTAACTCATATCTCTCCACAGATGCTGCTAGACCTGCTGGATTTTTTGACTAATGTCTATTTTTGTTCCTTATTTTACTTCACTGGTATACACAGACATTGAGGTCCCTTTGCATACCCATATTTTGAACTGTGTCAGCATTTAATCACTGCTGTGCCTTTTTGTTCTTCACGTGAAATGCATCCCTTCACATTTATCCATGTAATTTCACATATTACTTGTTTTTGCCCACATACTCAATCTTGGTCATACTGGAGCGTTCACGCATCCTCCTCACAACTTTCAATCCCACCCATTTCATCAGCAACCTTGTAAATATTGCATTTTTCACACAACTCACAATTCTCCCTAGTTCTGTGTTGTCAGTAAACTTGAAAGTATTGATGATTATCTCCAAACCTTGTAATTTCTGCTTTCACCCTCGCTTCTTGGCGAATTTCTCAGTGATTTGCTTTCTCTGTGATTTGCTTTCTCTGACTCTTCTCAGTGAATCGGTGTCTCTTCTTGATAATTTTCTTTTTCATTCTAATGCTTTCTCTCTCACGATAACAAACTCCCTTCTTCACCCACTTGGTGATTTTCTCACTCATCTTCTTGGAAAATTGCTCTGGTGATTTTTCCTTTCTCATCTCAGCGATTTTTCCTCTGTCTTCTCACTGATTTTCTCATACTCTATCTTTTCTAGATTACTTTCTTTCTCGTCCTTCCCTCTTGGTGATTTGCTCTTCTTCTCAAAACTCTCAGTGCTCACTCTCACATTGAAACATGGGATCTGAAGATAGAGGCCACTTGGCCCTCAGAGACTGGTGTGCCAAGAACAGAAAACATAAGACACACAAAAACTAGAAGGTCATTCAACTCTTTACAACACACCTCTATTGTATACAGGCACAGTCAAACCAATCTCTCCCCATTCAATAGTCCTAGCATCCACAGTACCAACCTTGTGGACCTTTGCTGCATTCCCAATGGCAAGTGTATCTTGCCATTTTTCAGTCAGGAGACGAAAGCAGCACAGAATACTCCACAAATGCAGTCTCACAGAGTCCCACTAAACCTGTAGTGAGGCACCTCTACTTCAGAGTGCATAACTTCTTGCAGTGATGACAAACTTACTATTTGCCTTTCCAATTGTGATCTGTGGCTGCCTGTTTACTTTCAATAGCTGATGTACAACAATACCCAGAGCCCTGTACACACACATTTTCAATTATGTCAGTCAAATAAAACTGTTTTCTTGTTCTGCACATGGAAATGTAGCCCTTTACAGTTACCCACATAATACCCCATGTCCATCTTTGCCCACATACTTGTTGATAACACTGAAGCCTCTTTGTAACTGCAGTACAACTCTCAAGCCCATCAGCATTGTCAACAAACTTGTAAATATTGCATTTTCCATACAACTCCCAATCCTACCTAGTTCTGAGTCATCAGCAAATACAGAAGTATTAATTCCTTTTTCTCTTTCCTCAGGAAATTCTCTCTCTCTCCCTCACTGAGCTCAGTGACTTTATATCTCACCTACACCTTGAGATGAGATTTCTCTCTGCTCGCTAATTTGCTAAATCTCTCACCCTCACTTCTTGGTGAGTTATTTTCAGCTGCTCCTTTTCTTTCCCTCTCATTCCCCTTGGTCGTTTTTGTTCTCTCACAGTGGATTCCTTCCCCTCTCTCTTTAGTCATCTGCTCTTACTCACCTCCTGTCGATGATTTTCTCTCTCCGACTACTTAGTGAATCTCGCTTAATTTTTGTTGATTTACTGTCTCTTGCCCTTCAATAATTTTGCTTCTCGCCCTTTGTCTTTTACCTTGATCTATTCCCTCTCTTCTCACACTTTCTTACTAGAAACCAACCTCTTTGACCTCTCAGTGATTTTCCCTCTCTAAGTGATTCTCCTTCCATCCCTTTTGAAAGATTTTCATTCTGTCACGACGTTCTTAGTGCTCTTCCTTCCCTTGTGGTGATTTTCTCACTCTTCTCAATCATTTTCTCTCTGTTTTTTTTAATCTTTGTCTTTTCTCAGGGGTTTTCTCTCTCACCCTGTCCTATCACAGATTCTCTCTCTTAGATGTTCCTCTCGCTGAATCTCCCTCTTGGCAATTTTCTCTTGTTCACTGCTAAGAAATTTTCTCCCTCTGTCACCTCTCAAGGAATCTCTCCCCTCTTAGTGAAAAGTTCTCTCTCAATCTTCTTTGTGATTTACACACTCCTCTCAGTGATTTTCTCCCCCTCTCAAGTATTTTCCTCACTCTCTCACTCCCTGCCCAGTGATATGCCCTTTTTCTGTCCTCTGATTTTCTCTACCCCTTTCTTCTCAGTAATGTTTTCCCTCTCTTCTATGGAAGCTTTCCATGCTTTCAGTTTCCTCCATGATATACCCCCCACTCTGTCATCGTGCTTCTGCTTTTTTGTCAGCCTCTTCACTCAGTGATTCATGCTAATGGAGTCAGAGAGAATGTACAGCACAGAAACAACTCAGTCCAATCATCCATACCTACCAGATATCCTAAATTAATCGAGTCCCATTTGCAAGCACTTGGTCCATATGACTCCAAACTCTTCCTGTTTATAAACCCATCCAGCCTCCAACGCTTCCTCTGGTAGCTCATTACATACACACACCACCCTCTGCATGAAAACGTTGCTCCTTAGATCCCTTTTAAATCTTTCCCCTCTATCCTAAACCTATGCCCTCTAGTTCTGGACTCCTCCATGCCAGGTAACAGATTTTGTCTATTCACACAGTTTACACACATGCCCCTCATGATTTTATAAGCTTCTATAAGGTCACTCCGACACTCCAAGGAAAACAGCCACAGCCTATTCAGCCTCTCCTTCCAACCTTGATAACTTCCTTGTAATTCTTTTCTGAGCACTTTCAAGTTTTACAACATCCTTTCTATCGGAGGGAGGCCAGAATTGTGGTTCATTTTGGCAATTTTTTTACTCCTCTATTCTCAGCACTTCATCCCCCTACACTTCTCAACAAATTCCTCTCATGGTATCCTCTTGGTGATTTTCTCGCTCTCTCTTCTCAGGCATTTTCTCTCCCGGTCTTCTCTCAGCGACACCTTCTCCTCTCGGTAACTTTATGTCTGACTCTCTCTGCTCGGAGAATTTTTCTCACTTTGCTCTCTCACTATCCTTTTGGTGATTTGCTTGCTCTCTCTTCCCCTCTCGGCAATAGTCTCACTTGTTCTCTTGTCTCGGTGAATCGCTCTGATCGGTGATATACCATTTCGTCTCGCAGTGACTTTCTCTCTTGCTATCCTCGGTGTCATTTTGTCTCTCTGGAATTTTTTCGCTTACTATCTCCTCAGTCAGTTTCTCTCTCACTCTTGGTTCTCAGTGAATCTCTTTCAGCTTGGTGCTTTTCTGTATGTCTCACTTTCTCAACCTCCTCAGTCCTTTTCCCTCTCTCTTCTCAGTGATTCACTCTCCTCTTGGTGATTTTCTCACTCGCGCTGAAGCTACTCAGTGATTAACCCTCTGTCTTGTCAGGTGATTCTCTCCCTCACTTTCGCCTCTGGGTGATTTTCTCCATCAACTTCTCCTTTCAGTCAGTCAATCTCTGCATCTCGGTGACTTTCTCCCTCTCTCCTAGCTCAGAGTTCTCCTCAAACTCTCACTCCTTGCTCCTTGATTTTCCCTCTCTCTGTACCTCTTCTTGGCAATCTTCTCTTTCTTTTGGTTATTTTTTCTCTCTTAGCCTCTTGTCTCAATGATTTTCTCTCACTCTCCCATCTCTGAAATTTATTTTCTCATCCTAGCCTGGCAGTCAGACAGACAGGCTGAGCGTAAGGAGACTGTCTTCTCCCTATCACCGCTCCACATTTTTCTCTCTCAGTAATTTTCCTTCCCATCGATTCCTCTCGGTGAATTTTCCTCTTCCTTCTCAGCAAATTTTTCTCTCCATATCGTCTCGCTGATTATCCAACTCTCTCTTCTCAGTGATTTTCTCTCTGTTGCCTCTCCTCTTGCAAATTTTATTTCTCTCCCTCTTGTCTTGGGTGAATGCAGCTCTGTCTTCTCAGCATTTTCCTCTCTTGCTATCATCACAGTGATTCCTCTCTAACTCTCTCTCCTTGATGATTTTCCTGTTCCTTTCTCATTGCTTCAGTGATTCTCTCTCACATATAAACACAGCATCAGTTGGAGGATGCACAGGTGTGTGGTGGGATCCCGTCCACACTCACCCCAGCCCGGATGGAATTGCACATTGGCCCCAAGGTCCCGTACTTCCCACAGGAGCCTGTGCCCCACAACCTGAGCCGCCTCCGGAATTTTAATTTTGTCCCTTTTAAGGATGTAAAAAGGTGGGCCCTCTATTGACTGCTGTTGCACACCGCCCACCTCTTCTCCCTCATCCACCACCTGGACACACCTTGGCGTGCCCATTTGCCACTGGGTGGTGGGGATCCCCAGTGGAGGGCTCTCTATGCGGGAATCCTCCCCCTTTCTCTCGGGGATCTGGGGTAGAGAGTGCTGCACGCAGCGGTCCCCTGCAACCACAGATTGTGTTGGTTCACGGACTCTCCTCTTGATAATTTTCTTTTTCACCCTCCTCTAAAGGGAATTTTCACACTCTCAACAATTTATTTTCTCATTATCTTCTCATCGATTTCCTTTCTAACTCAGGGTCCTTTTCCCTCTCACCCTCTCCTCTTGCTGTTTGTTTCTCTCTCTCTCATTCTTGAGTGATTCTCTCTCTCAAAGAAATGTAGGATCTAGGATCTAGGAGTAGGAGGAAGACAGTTGACACTCAAGGCTTCCTAACCCTTAATGGACAACAAAGAAACATGAAAACTAGGAGTAGACCCTTCAGCCCTGTACATCTGCTCTGCCATTCAATATGATCATGGCTGACCGTCCACTTGAACATCATATCGATGTTTTCTCTCTGCCTTTAATACAGAAAAAAAACAACAATCTCTTTTGAAGATTTTCAGTGAGCCTGTTTCCATAGCTTTTTGTGGTAGCAAATTCCACAAGCTGACAAACCTCTGAGTGCAGAAATATTTCCTCAACTCACCCCTAAAGTGCTATACCATGTTTTTGGACTGTGATCCCGGATTCTATACTTCTCGATCAGGGGAAACATTATCCCTACATCTAGAGTATCCATCCTTAGAATTTTTTACCTCTCAATCAGATCGTCTCTCAGTCTTCTCAACTCTAGTGAATTCAGGCAGCATCAAGCCAATCTTTCCTTGTATACAACAGTCTCCCATCCACAATATCAACATTTGCTGCACTCCCTCTATGGCAAATATATCTTTCATAGTTAACAAGACTAAAATGACATGCAAACCTCCATGCCAATCTCACCAAGGGGGTGTGCAAGGCACTACATTCCTGTAGTAACATCCCTTCTTCTGAATATAAAATTTCTTTTGAAAGAGGCAATCACACAAGTTGTTTTCCTAATTGCTTGCTGAGACTACCAGTTTATTTTCATTGACTGGCATAAAAGGATATCCAGATCCTTTTGTACATCCACCTTTACAACTTCATCGCCATTTAAAAATACTGTGTTGCATACAGAAACATATAACTTCACTGGACCTAAGAGACCTGGGTTCAACTCCTACCTGTTCCAGAAGTGTGTAATAACATCTCTGAACAAGTTGATTAGAAAATAAGTTGAATATAGAAAAATTGGGCATCTGGATAGGTACATGAGTAGGAAGGGTTTAGAGGGATATGCACCAACTACAGACAAATGGGACTAGGTCAGATTGGGATGTTTGATCAACGTGAATGAATTGGACCAAAGGATCTGTTTCCATGCTGTATGACTAAGTCCCTGAGCAAATATGTTTGCCAGCAAGTTTACTAAAGGGTGGCAAAGGGGCTCAGTGGTTAGCACTGGTGCCTCACAGCCTGGTTTCAATTTCTGCCTCATGTGACCATCGATGTGGAGTTTGCACATTCTTCCAGTGTCTGTGTGGGTGTGCTCCGGTTTCTTTTCACAGTCTAAAGATATGCAGGTTACGTGGATTGGCCATGCTAAGTTGCCCATAGTGTCCAGGGATGTCCAAGTAAGTTAGATTAGTCATGGGAAATTCTAGGGTTGGGGGTTTGGATGGATAGGGTGCTCTTTGGAGGGTCTGTGTGGACTCGATGAGCCTGTTTCTCCATTGTACAGATTCTATTATTCCATGTTTCACAACTTCTACTATGTGTTTGATTATACACAACTTGTCTAGATTGTTCTAATGTCTCAGTGCATCCTCCTCACAACTCAATTTCTCCTGTCTTCAGTAAACTTGGAAACATTGGTGACTTAGTCTCTTTCCCTTCTTGGTGTGTGTCTTCTGCATAATTTGCTGTCTTCTCTGGGTTATTTTCTCTTTGCCACCCTCTCTTTTTCATCAATTTCTATCCTGTCTGAATTTTCTATCTCTCTCTCTAATCAGTGATTTATTCTGTCTCACACAGCGCTCATTGGTTCTCTCTCTCCAAATCTTCTCTTGCTGAATCTCTGTGCCATTCTCTTCTGTAATTTTTTTTTCTAATCCTCTATCACTCCTGTCCCTCCCCTGTGATCTTACTCCCTCTTGGTGATTTGCTCTCAGAGGCCCTCGCTGAATCTTTCTTCTCTCTGTGATTTGTTCTATCTCTTGCATACTCTCTCGTCTTGGTGAAAGCACTCCCATCTCAGTGATCTTCCCTGTCCATTCTCAATGATTTTCTATATCTCCTGTCTGATTTTGCCCTTACTGAAACTCTCCTCCCGCTGATTTCTCTGGGTCTCCTTTCCATGACTTTTTCGGTAGTGTTCTTACTTACCTGGTCTGATCAGTGAATTGCTTCCTATTCACCATCGGGTAACCTTATCCCTCACCCGCATACCTATCATTGATTTTCTCTCACTCTTTGGTCGCTTTATAGATCTCCTTTAGATTTGCTTTCTCTCTCTCCTGAGCAATTTTCTGTTCCCCTCCCCCCGGCTTCTTGCGGTGAGTCGCTCTCATCTAAGAAATTTTTGCAGTCTTCTCAGTAATTTGCTCTCTCTGTCAACGATTTGCTCTCTTTCCTTGTGATAATTTTCTTTTTCACACACTTCCTTGCTTCCTGGTTCTCTCTCGTCTACGATTCTTCTTTTCTCACTTTCTACCAAGTGATTTTGTTTTTGTTTCCTCATACTCTTCCTGGTGATTTTTATTTCCTCACAAACTCTGTGCCTAGTGATTTCCCCGCTCACTCTTAGAGATAATTTTTTCTCATAAATATTCTCCCGGTGATTGTTTTCTCTCCCACGCCTTCTTCCCGGTAATTTTCTCCCCGGAGATTTCTCTTTATCTCTCACTGGTGATTTTCTCACTTGCACACTCTCTCTATTCTCTCTCAAACCTTAGTGGTAACTCTCTCTCTCTCTCTCTCATGCAGTCTCTTTGGTGATTTTCTGTCATCGTGGTGAATCGAGAGAGTGGGGTTGGAAAAGCACAGCGGGTCAGGCATCATCCCAAAATGTTGATTCTCCTGCTCCTCGGATGCTGCATGACCTGCTGTGCTTTCCCAGCAACCCCTCCCCCCCGCCCTCCCACTACCCCCCCAGCTCCCCCCCCCCCCGCTCCACTCCCCTCCTCCCCGCTCCCCCCGGCTCCCCCCCCCCCCCCCCACTCCCCCCCGGCTCTCCCCCCCCCCCCACTCCCCCCCGGCTCCCCCCCCCCCCACTCCACTCCACTCCCCTCCTCCCGGCTCCCCCCCCCCCACTCCACTCCACTCCCCTCCTCCCGGCTCCCCCCCCCCCACTCCACTCCACTCCCCTCCTCCCCGCTCCCCCCCCCCACTCCACTCCCCTCCCCTCCTCCCCGCTCCCCCCCCCCACTCCACTCCCCTCCTCCCCGCTCCCCCCCCCCAACTCCACTCCCCTCCTCCCCGCTCCCCCCCAGCTCCCCTCCTCCCCGCTCCCCCCCAGCTCCCCTCCTCCCCGCTCCCCCCCCCACTCCACTCCCCTCCTCCCCGCTCCACTCCCCTCCTCCCCGCTCCCCCCCCCCACTCCACTCCCCTCCCCTCCTCCCCGCTCCACTCCCCTCCCCCCCAGCTCCCCCCCCCACTCCACTCCCCTCCTCCCCGCTCCCCCCCAGCTCCCCCCCCCACTCCACTCCTCCCCGCTCCCCCCCAGCTCCCCCCCCACTCCACTCCCCTCCTCCCCACTCCCCCCCCACTCCACTCCCCTCCTCCCCACTCCCCCCCCACTCCACTCCCCCCCCCACTCCACTCCCCTCCTCCCCACTCCCCCCCCCCACTCCACTCCCCCCCCACTCCACTCCCCTCCTCCCCACTCCCCCCCCCACTACCCCCCAGCTCCCCCCCCCACTCCACTCCTCCCCAGCTCCCCCCCACTCCACTCCCCTCCTCCCCACTCCCCCCCCACTACCCCCCAGCTCCCCCCCCCACTCCACGCTCCCCTCCCCACTCCCCCACACACTACACACGGACCCATCCACCCCCACTCACACACACTACACACATGTTTCTGATTTACAGAATCCATAGTTCTTTAGGTTTTTCTCTACAGACTTGTTGCTTTTCTCTCTCGGTGATTTATTTTTCGTCTGTTATACTTTTTCTCACTCTCAGCAGTCGGTAATGTTCTCTCTCCCTCTGACGATTTAATTTCTTTCTCATTTACTTTCCCTCATTCTCCCGTTGATCATTTTCCCCTCTCTTACCTTTCGGTGATTTTCTCTCACTCTCCTCTCTGTGAATTTCTCCTCTTTCTCTTTTTCAAATTTCAACGGTGGCGCTCAAACTGGAAGGCACTAAATGTGAGAGGGCCGCGGGGGGGACTGTACTCTGTGATCTTTTATTCCTGTGGCAAAACAGACACCACCTACAACCTCGATAGCAGAGGCAGTGAGAGAATTTGAAGTTTCAAGATTTTGAGATTTGCACGGTAATTTTTCCGTAAATACAGATCAAGAGTTGGTACAACCCAGAAGCGAGCGTCAACGAATTAACTTCCGACAGAAGTCACGTTGCAACCGGAAGCCAACGGGTGGTAAACAAAACTGACAGCTGTTCTAAGGCGCGGGACTGGGAGGCGGGGCCACAAAACGCTGGAGAGGGGCCAAGTGGCTGATGGGCCGGGACAGAAGGGCACGAGGCCAGCCAGGTGGCCGAGGAGCGCGTCGGATGGTGGGGGAGGGCCAAGTGGCCGAAGGGCGGGGCCAGCTGGCCGAGGTGGGGGGGAAACTGACCTTCAGAACGGGGGCCAGGTGGCCGAGGGGCGGGACGGAGCGTGTGTTGTGACGGGTCCGACGGGTGAGGTAGGCCCTGGGTTTTAGACCTCCCCCTAGTGCGGGGTAAAAGCAATGACTGCAGATGCTGGAAACCAGATTCTGGATTAGTGGTGCTGGAAGAGCACAGCAGTTCAGGCAGCATCCAAGTAGTTTCGAAATCAACGTTTCGGGCAAAAGCCCTTCATCAGGAATAAAGGCAGTGAGCCTGAAGCGTGGAGAGATAAACTGGGGGGGGGGGTGGGGAGAAAGTAGCAGAGTACAATGGGTGAGTGGGGGAGGGGATAAAGGTGATAGGTCAGGGAGGAGAGGGTGGAGTGGATAGGTGGAAAAGGAGATAGGCAGGTAGGACAAGTCCGGACAGAAGCGCTTCACAGGAGGCTCCCAAGCACTGAGGATGTCACCTAGACAGGGGACAAAATGTCTGCAATACAAATTCCCAGCTCGGCGAACAGAACCACAACCACCTTGCAAAAACTGTAACAAACACTACATTGGACAAAGAGGCAGAAAACTATCCATCAGGATACATGAACATCAACTGGCCACAAAAGGACATGACCTACTCTCACTAGTATCCTTAGATACAGATGAGGAAGTACACACTTCGGCTGGGACAATACATCCATCCTAGGATAAGCTAAACAGAGACACACATGAGAATTCCTAGAAGCATACATTGACTTGGACCCCATTTACCATCCGCTGAGAAAAAGAACAGGAAATGACATCACCACCAGAAATGATATTACCAAGCCTCGGAAACCTAAACACATAAATAGAAAGAAGGTCACTAACACCAGTACTTCACCGAAGGCTCACTGATGATGTTACCTAGTATGGTGATGAAATATCTGAATATGAACCTTCCAGCTCAGCAAGCAAACTTTCATGAAGGGCTTTTGCCCGAAACGTCGATTTCGAAGCTCCTTGGATGCTGCCTGAACTGCTGTGCTCTTGTTATTACTGACACTGGGGGGGGTTTTAATTACAAGGACCACTTATCCAGAAGCAAACTTTTATCAAAATTTCTCAAATCCTGCTAACAATTAATGCTACCATAACAAAATACACTATAAATTAACTCTTTACACTACAAATGCTATCTTGTGCTTTAACGCAACTCTGGATGATCTATATACCACTGCACAAGAACTTGGCTTCACTCTACATGGTGACGTCGTCTAGTCTTCTCCTGATAGTCTCGGGGTGTCCTCTCTTCTCGGTGGTTATTCTGGAGTTACCGCTCTCCAGTTACTGCTTCTAAAAGGTGATGATGCAGCGATTCTTATTCTCCAAAGTCTTTGCGTTCTTTTGGGAAGGTCTTGAATATCCTTCAATAGATCAATCAGGCTCAATTACCATGATCAATCAAACCAACCAGGTATTGGCATGTTAATCCTTAGGCCTCTTTTGCTGGCGGTGCTGGGTGCACATGGCCGCCTCTTAATAAGAGGGTGAGGCACTTCCATGTCTCGAGCACACCTCAATGTTTCCGATCACCCAGAGGACGACATTCTGTTGACTCCATTCAAACCCAAACTTGGGTGTAATATAGGGTCTGCAGCCACTAGGTTTGTTTGTAAACTGTCTGTTGGTAGCTGCAGCCTGTCTGGATTCTGCAAGATGTTGATTAGCACAGTCACTTTGGTCAAGGCTGGGTTCAATTTCCAAGCATGCTTTAGTCTTTGTTCATTTTATCAAAATTCATCATGAACCTTTACAATTTGAGCAGGCCATCCGATCACATGGTGAAGTAGGCGATTGACACGCTTGCCGTCATCGGAGTACCAAGCACAGGAGTTGGGACCACAGGTTACAGCTATACAAGACATTGGTAAAGCCATATCTGGAAAATTGCATACAATTCTGGTTGCTCTGCTATAGGAGGAATGCTGTTTAACTGGAAAGAATGAATCAAAGGAGCAGGAGAATCGACGTTTCGGGCATAAGCCCTTATGCCCGAAACATCGATTCTCCTGCTCCTTTGATGCTGCCTGAACTGCTGCGCTTTTCCAGCATCACATTTTTCAGCTCTGATCTCCAGCATCTGCAGTTCTCACTTTCTCCCTGGAAAGGGTGAAACCAAGATTTACAAGGGTGTGTGTTATGGCCAGGCCAGACCCCTCAAAACAGTTCAAGAAGGTAGCCCAGACCCTAACTTTGCACTTGTTTTAAGCAAGAGTACAGTGGATATTCCAGGAGAGAATCAGTTGGCCAAGCTACTTAGTTTTAAACAAAACCGAATTTATTTCCAAGATTACTGAATGAAACACAAAGAACAGAAAACAAAATAAAGTATCCTATCCAAAAACCCAACAGACTATCCCAACTTAATGATGCTGTTTCAAAATACTTGCAATCCCCATAAACATCCTTGGTACAAAAGGTAAAAAACACAAGTTCTTACAGGAATGAAAGCAGAGAGAGAATTAGAGGGTCCAGCACTCTTTCTTCACACACCCACTGCTGCATTAAAACCAAACCAAAGAATAATTGAGCTGAGAGAACTGGCCACTCCACTTTCATTATAAAAGTGATTTTCTTTTCAAAGCTTGAGAGCCTTCTGTTAGCTGTAAACAAATTGGCCTTAAATTCCCCTCAACCTCAGACCTTTTAGAACTGGTGTCATTTTCAACCTCTCTGAAAAATGAGCATGACCTAATCTTGTTATTACTGACATGGGGCGGGGGGGGGGGGGGGGGTTTAATTACAAGGAGAGGCTGAGATCTTTTTCTCTGTAACATAGGAGGCTGAGGGGTGACCTTACAGAAGTTTATAAAATTGTGATGGGCAATAGATAAGGTGAATAGTCAAGGCAATATCTGTAAGGTTGAGGTGTCCAAAGCTAGAGTGTATCAGTTTAAGGTAGGACTGGAACAATTTAAAAGGGATCAACGGGCAACTGTTTCACACAGTGGGTGGTGCATACATGGAACAAACTGCCAGTGAAAGCGTTACAGGTGAGTACAAATTACATTTAAAAGACATTTAGACAGTTTCATGAATAGGAAAGGTTTAAAAGAACAAAAGCAATGAACAAGTTCACTTTAGGACACTTGATGGACATTGACAAGTTAGGCTAAAGGATCTGTTTCCATGCTGTATGATTCTACAACTATTATCAATCTATGTTACTCCCAAGATTATGACCTCCTATTTTGTACAATACCTTTAATATGACACTATTTACTGTCTGATGGAAATCAAAATACCATACATACTTGTTATCCTGTACCAAATCTGATTGTTATATCCCTTAAAAAAACTAGTAATTTTTTCAAACATGATTTCCCTTTCACAATGTAGATTTTTGATTACTTTAAGCTTTTCTAATTGACCTGACATTACTTCCTTAATAATTAAATAATTTTCTTGATGACAGATGTTAGGTTAACTAGCTATAGTTTCCTGATTTGTCACCCTCAATCCTTGAGCAGATGCTTCATAATCGTAGCTGTCCAACCTGCTGAACCCTCCTGGATTCCGATAGGTTCTAGGATAACTTAACCTAAAGAAAACGGCTTTGTAAAGGTAGTAGAGGTTATCAGGTCATTGCAGCCTGTCTGCTTATCTCTATTAGTTTATCAAACACATTGTCCCTCACAATACTGACTGTTCAGAGATCTTTCCTCTCGTTAGCAACTGGTTTATATTATCTTTGGAATGTTTCCACTATCCTCTATTGTGAAAACAGTGGTCAGTGACACCTACGCTATATTTTTATTTCCTTTTTGTGTATTTATGATATCACTGGATGCCACACTAAGAACTGGAGAAGTTTCTGATCACAGATTCATGAAAATGTGAAACCGAAACAAATTCATCTTTAAATATGGCATGAATTTAGCACAATCCTTCGAAGCTGATTATTTACACTAACTTACACACACTTTAGGTTGTGTATTCTAATGAAATTCAAAACCAATTAAGTGCAACTTGATACCACCTTGGTTAAATTTGAAAATAGTCATTTATCTACCTGAGCTTCTATCAAAAACTAAGCATATTTCTTTCTTCTAACAAATAACAATATTCTGTGGGGTGAATTTGTACTTGCAGAGTTACATTGTACTTTTCTCAAAGACTGCATGAATCCACGTAAGACTCTGTTAACTCATTTTTTAGATTAGAATCAGTCTAAACATTATGGCACAGACAACAGAACACAGGGGGCTAACACCTTCAACATCTTACCTGGGCTGACACCAACTGTTACAATTAACCTGAGAATGTAACTTTTAAAAAAGGTTTGTGATTTGCATATGAAAGAAGTGAAACTATCATGGTCATTCTAACAGATGAGAGACGTAACAAACAATCACGGTATTTTTCAAAGTATAATTCCAGTTACATTGCACTAAACGTTTGCTATAAATTCTGTGTCTTACAATTGTGTACCCCATAACCACCTGATGGAGCAGCGCTCCAAAAGCTGTTGGACTATAACCTGGTGTTGTGTGATTTTTAACTCACCATTATAGAATTAGTATGGCTCGTTTGTAAATTTGCTTCCACATCCCAGTGACATATCAAATAGTTCAGTAAAGGATGATCATATATAGCCATTTACAGATGATTACAAAGTACTTTAATCAAAACCAAAATACCATAGCTGCTGGAATTAATCTTGAACAGTATTAAAATAATATTACCTTATAGTGCACCTAGGTTGGCTAGTCTGTATTGTATCCTACTTCACCAAATTGTAAAATTCTTGTTTCTGGATTACACTGGGCCTAATGTGTAATTTCAGTATCATTCAGAAAAAAATTCAATATTTTGACTTTCCCCTGCAAACTATATTTTAAATTACTTTCCACTAGTGAAGCAGCATCAGCAAAACAAAAATCACTGCCTACTGCCAGGAAAAAGGTGAGAAAATCATTAACAATAGTTTTCTGTTGAGAAAATTACACTCTTGGATTTACCTTTTTGTCTTACAGTAGTCCATGTCTAAGCTCCAATTTCTTAACCTTGTTCTATCAAGTGTATGTTTCCAGTAATTTACATCCATCTTAAGTTGCTGATATGAACAGCTATATAGGTTTTCGTGAATGGATTTATCAAATGAAAAAAACAGTAGTTTCTAAACCTACAGACCCACAACATTCAAACAAATAAAACCAGAACGTTAGAAACACAGATTCCTATGACTCAGAATTGGAAAGCTGACTGTGACATTTTATTAAATGCCTTAACATTTCTTTATATACATTATGTAGTAAAAGTATTGTGTAAAAGTTGAATGAGCTAATTTGGATATGTCAGTAATAGCTTCTAAAGTATTGAATTTTAATAATGTTTACAACAATGATTACTACACCACTAAGAAAAATATTTACAGTAAATTCTTTATTCTGAATAAGTACAATAGGTAAAACAGAGCCAACAGGAAAGTGCATTATTTCAGGTAGTACCACAAATTATAGCTTTAAAAGCTCATTATTTTTTCAAAATCCAATGTCTTAGCTATTCACATCAAAATACAAAAAAAGTGTAAAATTTCCAGAAAGTTTTTAAAAGAGAAAAAAAAAAATCACAGATAATATGCCTTGAACCAAGTGACTGGCTACACTATTTCAGAGAGCAATCAATGTCACTACTCTAATTCTGGATTTGCATGTAGGCCAGTCCAGTCCAGTTAAAGATGGCAGATTTTCTTCTCTGAAAGGCACTGCTGAATTGGATTCTTTTAAAAAAAAAGATTGATGATAGTTGTCAGTCATAAATCTGAGATCTACTATTAGTTCTAAATTTTAATTAATCAAATTTACTTCTACCATTTGTTCAGTCATTCCCAATAGTCTGGACCTCTGGATCGCTAGTCCAGTGATAATACCACATCATCAGTCACCCTCCACCCCATAGTTCTTGAGAAGGTATACCAACATTGAAGCTTGTTTTCTCTGTACGTCATGCTCTTCTGCATGAATACCATTTTCAAAATAAGGAGTAAACTTTCAGGACACGTTGATGAAGATAATACCTCTGCTATTAAAACTAGGCCTGTAAAATGAAAACATTCATCTTAATTAACTATCACAGCTTCTACAAGTGTACGAATATGCACTTAGGATGAACTATTTACAAAAATATAGTCCATTGTAAAAGCAGCTATTCATTTGCTATACCTCCATTTCTTACAAGCTTGCAAGCAAAACAATACAAGCATGCCTTTGTGGGAGGGTCTTTAAAATTCAATCAAAAAACACTAAGGAGATGAATACCAAATTAAATTTTTATAACTATGTATAGTACTATGAAGTCACAGACTTCAGTTCTAATTGAAACAGAATAATTTCAGTGATATACATCAAACATAAGTACACAGTTGAAAGAAATGCTTAACTCCATTGTGACTCAGTAAATTCTGTTAAGATTCAATCTTTTATCTTGTTTAAGAATAGCTGAATCAGAGACCTCAACTGTCATGCAAAAACAAACTTACCAAAATTTTGCTTGTATTATTAAAACGAAGTCCTCTTCAGTAATGCGAAGACACTACAGTTCGATGAATGAGACTTCAGGCTAAAAAAATAAAAAGACTGACTATACTTTTTTTATAGCAAAATGACAATTTATCACAAACATTTATAATATGACACCTTTAATAAAGTACGTTTCACAGGAGTGGAAAAAAATTGAAGCTAGGCTATACAAGATATTATCACAGATGACCAAGCCCTTGGGCAAAAAATAATTTTAAGGATTAATTTAAGGGAGGAAAAAAAAAGAGGGATTGCAGACATTAAAGAGGTTTAGGATCTATTGTGTTCCAATACAGTCTTAATGTTAAAATATATTTGTTCATTTTTTTCTTGCACTTACATACCTGCTTTCATGTAACAAACATCCTAGTACTATACAAAGTGATAGAGGGTATAGATGTGGAGTAGGTGATTCGGTATATGACTAAAGAAATTGAAGAGGTTGATTTGGGGAAAATCCTTTGAAGATAGAGAGATAAGTAACAAGCTAGAAAGGGAGATGGAAGTGTAGTGAGAGTGGAGAAAAAAAACAACAAAAGATTAGGACAGAAAGAAAGATTTGGGTATACTGACAAAAGATAGCACAGGTTGGGTGAAATGAATCAGTAGTAGGATTGAATGAACAAGAAGAATAAGGAAAGTGTGTGAACTAGAATTAGGAGAGGCAGATGTGTAAAGAATCAATTCCTCTAGGCAGAGAAGCTGTAGTAACTGAAGCTACCTGACCCTGGCAGATATAATTTTAAGAACATTGTAGACATTTAATTCTGTAAACTGCATTAAAATCACAAGCTACAAATTCAAAATAACTGGGGTTCAAGCTTCAAGATAATTAGGCATATATTTAATATTGCACATGTTAAATAGTTACACCTGCTCAACCCTTTTAATGAACACTATTAACATTGTAAACTACAGTCAGTTTGATTTTAAAGACAATTTGTTGGAAAATGAGTGTATACTGGCCAGTAAACTGGTCAAAACGTGGCCAGCCGTAGGTACCTTCCTTTTTATTTCCCCTCCATGTATGATGCAAACTTGTTACATTTCACAAGTCAGTCTTAAGACTGGAGGGTTCCTGTTAACATTCACATGATATCAAGTCCTGTAATCTGTCAGAAAGTAGTTGGTATACCTGACTGTGGCAGAAGTAATTTTGAGACCAGAATTATGGAATCAAACTTCCACAAACTGCATTAAAATCACTTGCTATAAATTCTAAATAACAGGTTCAAACACAAAATTTGGTAAGTATTTAATATTGAAACTGCACGGTTGCATCTGCTCAATCCTTTTAATGAACATTAATTGATATCATAAAATAAAACAAAGAACTGCAGATGCTGGAAACCTAAAACACAAAAACAAAATTGTTGGAGAAACTCAGCTTTCGAGGAGAGGAGACAGAGTTAATATTTTGGACCCAGTGACCCTTCTTCAGAAGACTCAGGAAATTTGGCACACCCATAAGGACCCTCACAAACTTTTACTGATGCACTATAGTCAGCATACTGTTTGGGTGCATAACGGTCTGGTATGGCAGATACTCTGCTCAGGACCATAAGAAACTAAAGAAGGTTTGTATGAACAGCCCATACCATCACGGATGCTAACCTCCCATCAATGGATTTCATTTACGCATCCCGTTGCCATGGAAAGGCAGCCGATATCAAAGACCCATCTCACCCAGGTAATGCTCTCTTACAACCCCTTCTGTCAGGCAGAAGATACAGAAGCTTGAACACACGCACCAGCAGATTCAAGAACAGCTTCTTCCTGCTGTTATGAAACTGATGAATGGACTCTCTATATTCAAATAATGTTGACCTTGCAATGTTGAGGTTGTCTAGTGCACATCCTGTGCAGTTTTAACTTGTATGCCAACTCTGTCCAAATTTCTTTTCACCCCATAATTTATCTGTACTGCTCATAAACAAAGCTTCTCACTGTATTTAGGATGTGAAGGAGCGGGTGTTGTAATGGGGTGGACAAATGTAAAAATCACACAACACCAGATTATATTCCAACAGGTTTATTTGGAAGCATTAGCTTTCAGAGTGCTGCTCCTTCATCAGGTAGTTGTGGAGCAGGACTGTAAGACAGAAAATTTATTGCAAAAGATTACAGTATCATGCAACTGAAATAATATATCGAACAAACCTAAATTAATGTTAAGTCTTTCATCTTTTAGAATGGTTTGTAGGTTTCGGTTCATTAATATATAAATCTCAGAACTACTTTTAAGTCACATTCGTGAAATAATTGAAGGTTTTATATAAAAAAAGGTGGCATCTCAGCTCAGAGAATACCTTAAAGGTGTGAGGTAAGAGTCAGACTGGAATTTATAAAATATTACATGTATGGAGCATCTGCATTGACTGCCTGCACATTGTACATTTGAGCAAAATATAGTGCATCTGCACATATATTTCTGCAAATACAAAATTATCCCATAAACGTATGTGTGCGCATGTTGGGGCGGGGGTGGGGAGGGGGTGGGGGTGTGAAGAAGAAGGAGAGAGAATGAGAATAGTGTCGTGGGGTCACCGGTAGTGTGATGAACCCAAGGCCCCGGGTGAGGCCATCCTCATGGGTTCTGAACTTGGCTACCATCCTCTGCTCAGCCACTTTGCATTGTTGCCTATCCTGAAGTCCCCCCACCATGGAGGATGGTCACCCGATAAAATGTCCCTGACCGCTGAAGTGTTCCCCGACTGGGAGGGAATATCCCGGTCTGGCGATTATTGCATGGTGTCCAGTCATCTGTCGTTGTAGCTTCTGCTTGGTCTCACCAATGTACTCTGCCCCAGGGCAACCCTGCCTGCAGCATATGAGATAGACAACGTTGGCGGAGTCACAAGAGTACCTGCCGTGTACATGGTGGGTGGCGTCCCCACGAGTAATGGTGGTACTTGTATCAACACACTGACATGTCTTTAACAACCAGTTCTTCATCCAGACACACAGAACAGCCATGGAGACCAAATTTGTACCCCAATACGCCAACATTTTCATACACAAGTTCAAACAAGACTTCTTTGCTGCCACAGGACCTCCAACCAACACGATATATCAGATATATTGACAACATTTTCTTCCTCTGGACACATGGCGAGGAGTCTCTGAAACAACTACACAGTAATAGCAACAAGTTTCATCCCACCATCAGACATACCACAGACCACTCTTTAGTAGCTGTCTCGTACTTGGACACATACATCTCCATCAAGGATGGGCACCTCATTTGACCACAAACCAATGGATAACCTCATGATGCTACACTTCTCTACCTTCCAGCCTAAATATATTAAAACAACCATCCCCTAAGGACAAGCCCTATGAACAGTATCTGTTCAGATGAGGAGGAATGTGACAGACACCTGAAGGTGCTCAAGGATGCCCTCAAACAGGGTATGATGCTCATCAATCGGCAGTTCAGAGGTGCCACAATGAGAAACTGTAATGACGTCCTCAGGAGACTGACACTGATAGGATAGCCTTCGTTGTCCAGCGCTTCCCGGGAGCCAAAAAACCACGCCATACTCTTCACAGCCTGCAGCACGTTATCGACGAGGATGAGCACCTTGCCAAGACCTTCCCTATGCCTCCACTTCTCGCCTTTAACCAATTGCTAAGCCTTAAACAAATCCTTGAAGGCTGGGCAGTTTGCTGCGAACACCGACCACAACACTGTACCACCCTGTCAGGGCAACGAGTGTAAGCCAGAGTGTTGACACCACCCACTATGTAAGCTATAGATACTCATGTGACTCGGCCAACGTTGTCTATCTCATATGCTGCAGGCAAGGATGCCCTGAGGCATGGTACATTGGTGAGACCAAGCAGATGCTACGACAATGGATGAATGGACACCATGCAATAATCACCAGACAGGCATTCCCACCCAGTCGGGGGACACACTTCAGCAGTCAGGGACACTTGGCCTCAGATCTGTGGGTGACCGTCCTCCAAGCCAGACTTCGGGATAGGCAACAATGCAAGTGACCGAACAGAAGCTGATAGCCATGTTTGGTACCCATGAGGGGCAGCACGGTGGCTCAGTGGATAGCACTAGTGCCTCACAGCATCAATTGCAGCCTCGGACCACTGCCTGTGTGGAGTTTGCATATTCTCCCAGTGTCTGCGTGGGTTTCCTCTGGTGTTCCAGTTTCCCCTTAGGCGAGAGAAAGTGAGGACTGCAGATGCTGGAGATCAGAGCCGAAAAATGTGTTGCTGGAAAAGCGCAGCAGGTCAGGCAGCATCCAAGGAGCAGGAGAATCGACGTTTCGGGCATAAGCCCTTCTTCAGGAATCCAAAGATGCGTAGGTCAGGTGAATTGGCCATGCTAAATTGCCCATAGTGTTAGGTGCATTATTCTGAGGGAAATGGGTCTGGGTGGGTTACTCTTCAGAGGGTTAGTGTGGACTTGTTGGGACGAAGGGTCTGTTTCCACTGTGGAGGGAATCTAATCTTGCCGGGACCTTGGGTTCATGTGACCTCACTAAACTATACACACACACACACACACACACACACCCGCTCCCCACCCCACCTCTCACTCACGCACAGGCTTATATCCCACCACACTCACTCACTTTACCAAGATTGCGCACACAAACACACTGTGTCTCTCTCATGCACACGCACACACAAGTCTATGGAATGAATTTGTATTTGCAGGCAGTCAATACATGTAATATTTTGTAAATTCCACTTTGGAAATAGAATCAGTCTGACTCAAGATTGGGATACAGAGACTATAACCTCACACTTTTAATGCATTGTCTGAGCTGCGATGTCACTTTTCTAAAAAAAAAATGAAAACCTTAAGTTATCTTGAGAATGTGACTTAAAGTAAGTTCTGGGATTTACTGAATGAATTGAAACTTGCAACCCATTCTAAATGATGAAAGACTTAACAACAATCTAGGTTTGTTCAATATATCATTTCAGTTGCATGACACTGTAATCATTTGCAATAAAATCTGTGTTATGGTCCTGCTCCACAACTACCTGATAAAGGAACAGCACTCCAAAAGTTAGTGCTTACAAATAAACCTGTTGGACTATAACCTGGTGTTACGTGATTTTTTAAACACTATTTAGGTACATGTAACAATAAAACCAAATCAACATTTATTTTTGTTAATTAAAACCATATCCACTTTCAGGGAAAATTCAATTCCAAACACATCTGGCCCAGCATGTTGACAGCAATGACAAGGTTACAACATCCAACAGGTCCAGACAGACTAAATGTGACAATTGTAGATCAATACGCAAAACAGAGAACATGAACAATCAGTTCTACAAGTGATCATACTGAATCTGCACCTGACTCTTCAGTCATGCGAGAACTACAAAGTCACTCAAGTTTGGACATACAGTTTATAAGTCTACCATAATTACTCAAGTTTTGTGTCTCCTGTTTGGTGTCCTTGATAATTTATGTTAAAATAAATCAAAGTATTTGCACCAAAATCTATCAGACCCTCAAATCTTACACTAAATCAACACTTCAGGTGATTTTAACATAACTGCCAAGTTACTTTCCAATTTACTAGACAAACACTTACAGCACAGGTGGATTTGGCCCATTGTCTGTGCCAGTCAACAAAAGACTTGACAATATTAATACTGGATAGATCAGACCTACACAACCAACTTATCCTGCATGGACTCCAGACTACTTTCAGATCATCACAATTTGGACCTGACCAGGACAACCACTACCTACAGCAAATCCAAAGTCTCCAGTAACTGTTCTTCCTCTGAATCCTCCGCTCCATGCTCGCAGCCATGTGCCGCCACCTACTCTCCCTGCAGTCAGTCCTGCCCCAGTTCAGGGCCACACTCTCCCAGACCTGCAAAGGACCTCATCCTGAGAAGAACCCACACCCTCAAACACTATCTCCAGCTTATTGGACATAACTACACCAAACTTTCTTGTACTTACCTCCAAACTCGGGATTCATTAATCATTCCAGAACCTTCTCCCAGCCTCTGGAACCACTCAAGACACTGTTCGCCACGTGGCTGCTACAGCTATGATCATCGCAGCAAAAATGATATCACTTCTGCCCCGGCTACCCCACAGACTGTGGCCACCACTGACTATACTGTCTCTGCGATCACGGCCAGGACCACTGCCTCCGCATTCGCCACAAGAAACAACGTTGCCAAGACCAGTGCAAAAGACTACCCGTCAAGTCACTTCCACCCCCATGTAGTTGCTGCCGCCTCAGCCACTTCTACCCAACCAACATCACTCACCGGAACACTGCTGACAAATATGCAGCCGCCAAAGACATTGCAAACGTCACAGAACATCACTTCTGTCCCCGCGAGTACCACCAAATGTACCGTTTCTGCCCTCCTGACCCCCCCCCCCCCCCCAGTGTGTGTCACTTCCTTTGGTGACATCACCCAAAATATCATGACCACACCCACTCCAGAGATAGTCTCCACCCCACTCCCAATTCCAGCTCTACACCACTTCCCAGCTCCCAGGCTTGTCATGTTTTCACCACCCCCCACAGATCTCCCGCTCACCAAGGTCTCACCTTCATCCCACTACACTCCCAGATGAATGAATTCAACATGTGTTGCGCCATTGAATTTTTATTCTGCTGCCTCCATGCTTAAGTTCCATCAGGACTCCCACCCACCCTCCAAGGACCCCTTAGTCCGCCTCCAACATATTCCATCCACTTGGAACATCCTGCCCTGGTCTGTTACCCACCTTCGATCTCTTCATCTCCAACTGCTGCTGCAACATTGACCACCTCAACCTATCCACCCCTCTCATCCACTCCAACGTCTCAACCTTGCAATGCACAATCCTCCACTCCCCCCACTCCAACCTGAACCTCACCATCAAACTAGCTTACAAAGTGGGGTGCAGTGGTGGTTTGGCACTCCAACCTGTACACAACTGAAGCCAGGTGCCAACTCAAAGACACCTCCTCCTACTGCCCCTCGACCACAACCTCACCTCCCACCACCAAACTATCATTTCCCAGACTATCCACAGCCTCATCACCTCAGGGGATCTCCCATCCACAGCCTCCAAGCTCAGTCCGGGAAGCCCACACCGCCCGATTCTACCTCTTACACAAAATTCATGAATCTGACTGCCCCGGTTAACCCATTGTCTCCGCCTGCTCCTGCACTACTGAACTTAACTCTGCATACCTTGACACCATCCTGTCCCCCTTGGTCCAGGATCCCCCACATTCATTTGGGACACTACCTGTATCCTCCACCTCTTCCATGACTTTTGGTTGGTGTTCCTGACCTCCAATGCTTCGTTTTCACCACTGACATCCAGTCCCTGTGTGCATCCATCCGCCATGACAAAGGCCTCAAGGTCCTCCATTTTCTCCTCTCCCACTGACCCAATGACCTTCCACCGACACACTCATTTGATTGGCTGAACTGGTCCTCGCACTCAACAAATTCTCTTTGAATCATCCCCCTTCCTTCAGACAAAAGGGTAGCCATGGGCACCCGTTTGGACCCCAGCTCTGCCTGCCTCTTCGTCAGATATGTGGAACAGTCCATCTTCTGTAGTTACACCAGCACAATTCCCCACTTTTTCCTCCACTACATCGATGACTGCATCGGCACCAACTCGTGCTTCAACGAGGAGGTTGAACAGTTTAACTTCACAAACACATTCCACCCAGACCTCAAGTTCACTTGGACCTCCTCCCTTCTCAGACACCTCCCTTCTCATCTCCATTTCTGGTGTCCAACTTAACATGAACATCTACGTCAAGCCCACCGACTCCCACAGCTTACCTGTACTACACCTGTAAAAATGCTATCCCTTACTCCCAATGCCTCTGCCTCATCTGCTCCCAAGAGGATCAATTCCACTCCAGAACATTCCAGATGGCCTTCTACTTCAAGGACCACAATTTCCCTTCCCACGTGGTCAACAATGCTGTCCAGCGCATTTCCTCCATTTCTTGTACTTTTGCCCTTGAACCCCATCCCTCCAACAAGAACAAGAATGGAATTCCCCGGTCCTCACCTTCCACCCCACTCATTTCCGAAGACAAAGCATCATCCTTCGCCATTTCTGCCACCTATAGTCAGACCCCACCAGAGTTATATTTCCCTCCCCACTCCTACTAGCGTTCCGCAACTCCCTCGTTAGATCCAAGCCCTCCTCCAACCCATCTGCCACTCCTGGCAACTTCCCTTGCCACTTACGTCCATCTACCTATCGCATTCCTAGCTACCTTCCCCACCACCACCACCCCCCCAGCCCCAACCTTCCATTTATCTTTTAACCCCCTTGCTGCTACCACCCCCCCATCCACCCCATTCCTGAAGAGTTTATACACAAAATATCTATTCTCCTGCTCCTTAGACACTGCCCAACCAACTGTGCCTATGCAGCACCACACTTTTTGACTCTGATCTCCAGCATCTGCAGCCCTCACTTTCTCCTTGTTGTCAGGTGGGTTAAGATTGTTCACTTGGTGCAATACCAAGGGAGATCAGTCAGTCACATGGGACAGATATGAATCTGGTTATTAGAGCAATGCTGGCCAACAGCATATTTCACCAACTACTGGGAAGAATAGAGAGTAATAAATTTGCACAGAAATTAATTACAGATATCAACATTATAGTTAATGGTTACTTCAAATACCCAAATAGATACTGCGATATTGGTAGTGGAAAGACTACACTTAGAAATTAGTTGGCAAACAGATTAAGGGTCAATGGGAGTCAGAAGTTTATGACATGTGTCACTTTAGGTAGAAAATGCTGGCAGCTCGTGCAATTATAGTTACAACTTCATTGACATACTTCTAAATAAAGTAGCTTTAACTAAATTAAAGCTCACAATCCAATACTGTTCACAGTTTTCTGCTTTATTAAAAAGAGCAAAAAAAATTAAAATGTCCTTGCATTCTCCATGTGTGGTGATAAAATCCCCTAAATATGGGCAACTACCCACTAGCATCTGCAACCAAGGATAGGCTGCCATTTTCACAACAGGATGCCACCACCAAATACATATTCCCTTCCACTTCCCTCTCGTCAGCATTTTGCAGGGGCAGTTCTCTCCTGGATCCACTTCTCCACTGCCAACACACCCATGGCAATTCCCCATTATAGAAGTTGCAACACTGCACATTTAAATTCCTGTCTCCTCACTATCCAAGGATCCAGAGACACCTTTGACCTGAATCAGCGATTTCCCTGCACTTCATTCAATCTAGTCTACCATATTTGCTGTTCACAATGTGGTCCCCTCTACATCAGAAAGACAAAATGCAGACTGGGCGACCGCTTTGCGAAACACACATTCCGTCTGTAAAAACAACTCCGAGCTTCAAGTTGCCTTTCACTTCAACACACAAACTTCCCTGGCAGCATTTATCTTGAGCCTGTTGCAGTGCTCCAGCAAGGCTCAATGCAAGCTGGAAGAACATTTCATATTCCGCTGGAGACCTTGCAGCATTCAGGATTCAATGATAAGTTCAATAATTTTGGAGCCCATACACCACCTTCCATGCACTTTACCCAACACAACCCCAACCCCACCTTTCCCCCTCACCCTCCCCTCAAAACCATGCCCCTGTCATGACATGGGTTGGTTGTCCTTGAAACACCCCATATTCACCCACTCATGGTCCCCATTCTCAACTTCTCTCCACTGGCTTACAAACTGTCCCTTTGCCTGCCTAACTTCCTTTCTCCACCTATCAATTCACATCTTGCCCTTCATCAGCATTAATACCAGAATATCCTATCAGTTCTGAAGTTGGGTCACTGGACTCAAAACATTACCTTGCTTTCTATCCGCAGATGCTGCCATATCTGAGTTTCTCCTACAATTTCTGCTGTTGCTTCAGATCTTCAGTATTCCTAGGAATGCTACCTGACCAGCTATGCTTTTCCAGCAAAACACTTCTCGACTCCGATCTGCAGTCCTCACTTTCTCCACGTACTGCTCTTTGTTTTATGTCAGTGCGTTTATCCGAGCCCTCTATTAGCCACGTGGACACACTAAATACCTTCAGAATACGTCGCATTTGAAATTTAACACTCTCGGAAGACAAACACTGGGTTCCAGTGTAACATTTTACAAAATCCCGGTTACTCACCGCGAGCACATCCCTGGGTTGTCCAAGGCCAGCACCAAGCGTGGCCTTCAGTCATGATCGCCGCCAGGGGGGTTCGCTCCCACGCGCTGCTCAGCAGCTCGAAATCCCTGAGTCACATTCCCCCAGCCCGCCATAAGTCACCAGGAGAACTCCATTCCCTGTCTTCATTCCGCGAGCGGAGAGCTTCAGGCTCACCGACCGAAACCGGACCCAGCCAGCCCGGGGTGTCCTCTCTCACCCCGGTCCCAGCCAGCTGTCTGTTTGTCTCGCCCGCGCTGGCGGCCATTTTCAAACGGTCACTAACTGCCCACCCGCCGAGAACAAAATGGCGGAACGGGGGTGTTCATCCGTTGAAGAGGAGAAGGGAATCATTCATTCAAATCAACATACCCTCGTGTACTGAGACGTTATTATTGTTCATTCATTTCAAGGTTATCGATATCGTTGTTATTTACAGTCCGTGAGACGTGAGAGGACTGTTACGGTTGATACGAGGCATTTCATTTACAGCTTGGAAACAAATCAAGTGCAATTATACTGACTAAAATATCTGCACACTACAACCAGCAATTTATTCAGATTTGTCATGACACACTTCTGGAGCAGGTTAGACATGAATCCAGGGCACAAGAGCCCCAAGGTGCTGTCGATATTTTCGGTAAAAACAATGACTGCAGGTGCTGGAAACCATAGTCTAGATTAGAGTGGTGCTGGAAAAGCACAGCAGTTCAGGAACAGGAAAATCGACGTTTTGGGAAGCGGGTGATCACCGACCGCAACGGGACCCAGTCAGCACGGGGTATCCTCTCTCACCCCGGTCCCAGCTGTCTCTGTTTGTCTCTCCGTCCTCGCCCGCGCTGTCAGCCATTTTCAAACGGTCACTAACTGCCCACCCACCGAGAACATTCCTGATGAAGGGCTTTTGTCCGAAACGTCGATTTTACTGCTCCTCGGATGCTGCCTGAACCGCTGTGCTTTTCCAGCACCTGCTCTCGATATTTTGCCAACTAATGGGAAGGATGTAGAGTAACAAATCTGCAGGGAAATTACTGAGAGATGCCAAGGTTGTTATTGATTGAAATTTCAATTATGTAAATATATACTGGGGTATTGATAGTGAATTGGTTGCACTGTTGGATCTGGTTTTGGAAATGATTAGGCAAATGGATCAAGTGTCATTTTGAGGTGGAGATTAAAATGATGACAGAGTTGCTCATGACAGATGTCATGTCAGGTAAATAATACAATTGAAAGAACCAAGAGTATAGAAAATTCAGAGGGGAGGTAATAAAACATTCCCTCACCAAAGTGCTATCTCACACCTCTCTATTGAACATCATCTGCTATCTGCTTGTCAACTCTATCAACTTGTCTATGCCTTTTTTGGAGCTCTACACCGTCCTCCCCACAGTTTCTAACTCTTCCAAGTTTGGCATCATCAGCAAATTCTAAAATCATCTCCTGTACACCTAGATCTAGATCATTAATAAAAACCAGAAAAAGCATTGATCCTAATACCACCTGCTGGGATCACCATTTAACCTTTCTCCAGTCTGAAAAATAGCTATTGACCATTACTCTGTTTCCTACCACTTACCAATTTTGTATTCAACCTCTCCAGGACCAAGGCTATAATGTTTGCAATTCTCTAGTCTTCTGGCACCTCTCCTAAGTCTAATGAAGACTGAAAGAATACAGCCAATGCTGCTGAAAGTTCCACTGTCCCTTGCTTCAAAAATGCTTGGATGCATGTCATATAGTCTCAGAGTTTTGACAACCTTAAATGCTACTAGTCTAACCATCATTTGTTACTTACCAGTTTTGAACCCTTCTAGTGATAGCTAGCTGTCACCACGGCCTGATTACCATCACAGTGTTTGGTAAAGACAGGTGCAAAGTGTCCATTTACTACCTCAGCAATATCCCTTATGGATGTAAGTTTGCTCGCTGAGCTAGAAGGTTCGTTTTCAGATGTTTCATCACCATACTAGTTAACATCAGTGAGCCTCTGGTGAAGCACTGGTGGTATGGCCTGCTTTTTATTTGTGTGTTGTAAGTTTCTTTGGGTTGGTGATGTCATTTCCTGTTCTTTTTTTCTCAGGGGGTGGTAAATGGGATCCAAGTCAATATTCAAACAAACAGCTCTGCCAACCATCCAACCCAAACTTTGGGTCTGCTACATAGATGACGCCTTTGTTATCACTAAACAAAACAAATTAGAGGAAACTTTCAAGACCATCAATAATATCCTTACTGGCATAAAATTCACGAAAGAGGAGTAAAACAACAACAAATTGCCATTCCTAGATGTTGCAGTAGAATGACCAGCCAATGGAGAACTTCAAACCACGTCTACAGGAAAACAACACATACGGACCAAATACTGAACTACAGAAGCAATCATCCCAACACCCACAAATGGAGCTGCATTAGAACATTATTTCAATGAGTTACCACACACTGCAGCACATAGGAACAATGAAGAGCAGAGGAAAATTACCTATATGGTGTATTCAAAAAGAACAGGTACCCAATGAACACAGTCTGCCTATTTCTCAGGAACAAACCCAAACAAGTAGACAAAACACGTCCAGAAACCCTAGCCGCTCTCCCCTACATCAAAGACATCTCAGAGATGACTGCCAGACTACTCAGACCTTTAGGCACCATGGTAGCCCACAAACCCACCAAAACATAAGACCATAAGACTTAGGAGTGGAAGTAAGGCCATTCGGCCCATCAAGTCCACTCCGCCATTCAATCATGGCTGATGGGAATTTCACTTACCCGCATTCTCCCCGTAGGCCTTAATTTCTTGTGACATCAAGAATTTATCAATCTCTGCCTTGAAGACATTTAGTGTCCCGGCATCCACTGCACTCCACGGCAATGAATTCCACAGGCCCACCACTCTCTGGCTGAAGAAATGTCTCTGCATTTCTGTTCTGAATTTACCCCCTCTAATTCTAAGGCTGTGTCCACGGGTCCTAGTCTCCTCGCCTAACGGAAACAATTTCCTAGCGTCCACCCTTTCCAAGCCATGTATTATCTTGTAAAACAGCAGCGAATGAACTTGAAAGACCCTATTCAGACAACAAGCAAAACCAATCTCATTTACAAAATGCCTTGCAAGAACTGTAACAAACACTACATTAGACAAACAGGCAGAAAACTAGCCACTGGAATACATGAACATAAGCTAGCCACAAAAAGACATGACCCACTCTTACTAGTATCTATACATACAGATGACACCACTTCGACAGAGACAACACATCCATCCGAGGACATGCCAAAGAGAGATGTGTTAGAGTTCCTAGAAGCATGGCACTCCAACCAGAACTCTTATCAACAAACACCTTGACTTAGATACCATTCACCACCCCCTGAGAAAAAAAAACAGGAATGACATCACCACAGGAAATGACATCACCAACCTAAGGAAGCCTAAACACATAAATTAAAAAGAGGGCCATACCACCAGTGCTTCACCAGAGGCTCACTGATGATGTTACCTAGTATGGTGATGAAACATCTGAAAATGAACTTTCCAACTTAGCGAGCAAACTTACATCCAGAACCTCAACCTGAGCTACAAATCATCTCAAAACTTGCTAATACCCCTTATATTAGAGACTTTGGCCTCGTTTTAGCATTAGATTAGATTCCCTACAGTGTGGACACAGGCCCTTCAGCCCAATCAGTTCACACCGACCCTCTGAAGAGTAACCCACCCAGACCCATTTCCCTCTGATTAATGCCAATTCACCTGATTTACATATCTTTGGACTATGGGAGGAAACCAGAGCACCCAGAAGAAACCCACGCAGACATGGGGAAAATGTACAAACTCTACATAGACAGTCGCCCAAGGCTGGAATCGAACCTGGGAGGCAGAAGTGCTAATCACTGAGCCACCGTGCTGCCCATCTGACCGCTTTTATGATTTATATGACAGCAGAAGAGTTTGGGATGACCTTTCTCTTGACTGCCAGTCTTTTCTCAAGTTCAGAGAAATTACACCCCTTTTCTTAACTCTAAAGAGTTCTACTTAACTGATCCCTTCCATTTCTTTCTCATGGACCCCTAATGAATTTAAAGCACCCCGTGTTAACAACCAACAGAACGAATGCCATATACAAAATACCTTGCAAGGACTGCAACAAGCATTACATTGGTCAGATGGGCAGGAAGCTCGCCACCAAGATACATGAGCACCAACCAGCTACCAAAAAAATGACCAACTATCACTAGTATCCATACACGCAGACGAAGAGGGACACCAGTTCGATTGGGACAATACATCTATTCTATGACAGGCTAAAAAAGGGATGCGCCCAGGACTTCCTAGTGGCCTGGCATTCAAACCAGAACACCATTAACAAACATTTCAATTTGGACCCTATTTACCAACTTTTCAGAAAAAGAACCGGAAGTGATATCACCTACCATAACTGACCAAGACACATAAATAGCAAGCGGGACAGAACACAAGCGTTTCATCGGAGGCTCACTGATGATGTTACCTAGCATGATGATGAAATGTCTGAGAATAAATCTACTAGCTCAACGAGTAAACTTAAAACCTGAACTACAAATCTTCTCCAAATTTGCACATATATACTAGCTGAGTGCACGCAGTATCTTGCTTCAGCAAAATATGTCATTTTTCAGCATTAAATTAATTTTGCAATTTTACTTTATTTACAACTGAAGTGTGACTTTTCAGAAGGGACAGAATATTTTCTTCATTAAAATAAGCTATAATTGATTTTTGGTAGAATAAATTGTTCCCTTGCTATGTTCCCTGACAGCCCCAAAGTGATAATTTTACAGGAATGATTTTAAAGAATTTCATTATGTTCCAAAATATTTTGCCAACTAGTTCAAGCATATGAATCATGTTTTGTAGAACATGGTTTTGAGAAGAAGGTTCAACATTAATTTACCAATTTACATTATTTTGGGCCAGCAGCCATTTTAAAGAGCACCAGGAATAAATTAAATCCAACATATGTTGAGGTGATGCATTTTAGAAGGTCAAGAACAGGTGAAACCTTTCTTGAGTATTTCTTTAGGAATTTTGATATGCAGAGGGATTCTGGGTGTGCAGGTCCACAGATCACTGAAGGTGTCAGCACAAGTAGATAAGGTAGTAAAAACACCCTATGGTATGCTTGCCTTCATTGGAAGGGTAATTGAATGCAAGGATAGACAAGTTATGCTTCAGCTTTATAGAACTTTAGAAAGGCCACACTTGGAATATTGCATACAGTTCTGGTCACAACACTAACAAAAAGATGTAGATGTTTTGGAGAGGGTACAATTGGGAGACAGAATGTCCTAAGCAGCAGCAGTAAAGAACATGAGCTGCACTTTAGGAAACGATTGTACTTCTTTTGTTAGGTAAGTTTAATAATTCAACAAAGTTCAATGGCAACCATTTTCTGACAGTGACCTAAGAAACTACTAGGATCCATGAAAGAGAATGCTACAGAGGTCTGTTGATGATCAGCAAGTAGAAGTTAAAGAGAGTTGCAACAGTCTTTGAGTTGGAGGTGCAAGCTTTTCAGACTGCGTAGAAAATATTGTGGTAATGGTCACAGCAGAATTTATGATCCAATAGTTATTACAACTGTGATGAAAGATTCAGAGCTGTCATAAGGTTGCCTTCCTCTACTGTGCATCTTCCTATAATGAATTGATGTGCCAGTATCACACTATTTACAGGAAACAGCATGAATGAGGAAGAGCAACTGCAGATAGCAACAGTGGAGCAGGAAGATGTATGTTGGAGAATCAGGTTCAGACCACCTCATCTTTTGAATTCTGGGATTCCTACCGTTTAAGACTTTGGTGCAAAAAGATCACAGTTTACCAATTACTAATGATTTTTCAACTTCCGTGTGCAAAGCCTCACTTCAATGGAAGGTAAATTCCAAATTCAAAGAAAGGGGTTGTTATGCAAACAAAGAGATCAGCTACGATGTCTTATTACCTCAACACTAAGTTCAGAGATCCATAAAATATCATAATGGGTATCAGCCAAGGTCAAAAACTATTACTAATGTCCGTTAGATGATGGATGCAAACGGCAAAGTAAAATTAGCACACGGTTACCCCTGAACTACTAATAAATAAATAAGGAAGTAATAATGAAGACAAGTTTTTATCAGATGCTGTTATAGGTTGAGGGACAAATAATTCAAGTATCACAAAAATTGGCAGGAGCACGAGCCAATTTGTTATTGTGTATCCACCTTACTGACTCTGATTTTTCAATGTCTAAGCAGTTTTCTTTGTAATTGTTCATGGGGACCTGCAGAATCCTCATCGTAGCAGATTCTGAAGGAATTGTCCGGGAAATTGAAGATTCCACTGTGTGATTCACCTATGCCTGACATTCTCTGGAAGTAGTTATTTAAATTGGGGAATTGGGAGGATTCTGATGAAATTAAGTAATATATTTACTCAGGAAAGGTTTGACAATTAGAATATGGTTTAACTCCTGCGTAACTATTCAACAGACTCATACTTAACTCACACTCCCTCAACTACATCTCTCACGCCATTCATACCACCAAACCGTGAGCCAACACCGACCCAGGATTCCCCCTATTTCCCCATTCTTCCCTCCCTCACACTTCAATCCCCACTCCTGCCACTGGTCCCCTCTTGATACCCCACTTCTCCCCCCCACTGCCAGACAAGCTTGCCACTCCTCACTCTACACCTGAGAATCCCAAACACAGAACCCAAACCCCTTCCTGCCAGACTTGACCCAAATCTTTGTCACTGGATTTACTGCATCATCCGCAGCCTGCCAGGCCTGACCAAACCCTTGCAACCTACTCACCTTGCACCCTAATCCCTTCTAACTTGGCATTCAAGTTGCCTGGACCCCAACCCCCTAACCAGTTGTCTTCTTTTCCTTTCACTGTTCTGGCATACTGTCCCTGACACCCTATCCTGCTTCTTCGGGGCATACTACTCATCTGTGTCCCTGACACCTGGCCTATCTTTGTTGTGGCCAAATTTAAAATGTTGCTATTCATCTATGTTCTAATGATCCCAGATAAATCCTACTACATTATTACGAGGCAAGGAAGGAATAATTGGCTTCCCTCTTTTCAACCACCTTGATTGGCAACAACAAAGATTTTTAATTCTTTTCACACAGTTGTAAAGACTGTCAAATTAACATATTCAGAAATGTTATTTTGCACCTCTGGAGCAGATGGAACTTGAACCCAAGACTTCTAACACAGCAGGACAGTACCACTGCACCACAAGAGCTCACCCAACACATAGCTCTATCACATTTGAATTGAAATATGGTACAAGCCAAAATTAAGGAGCCAACTACAGGGTTTTCTTCAGTAAAAGAGGAATTTTGTTACTTATGGACCGCAAGAAAACAATGCTAAAGTACATAAACAAGTATAGGTGTGAAGTTTAAAGAGGGAAGAATGTCTCATAGAAATAGGAAGTTTAAAACATCCTTGAGGTGTTTGGTTTGAACCTGCAACCCTGGTCATTTAGTTGATGCCTTGTATCCTCAGCCCCAGTAGTGATATTTGTAAATACTCTGCACTCTTGATGAGTAGGTATTTCTCCAGAGTTGCTCTATTTCTAGGTGATATTTTTAAGAGGCTGTGAGAACAGGGGGTGGGGTCAGTGGGGAACAGGAGGGGTAATGTGGTGGAGAGAGAGAGAGAGAGAATCTTCCATTACAGCTATTACCAATCTATCTTTCCTTCTCTCTAGTCTGCCCCCAAAACTGTTGCCTGAAATATAGTCCTTTTGTGAATTCTGTTATTCTTTTCATAATCTACATATTAAATTCCTCCTAATCTGTGAAACTTCCAGAGGGGTGTAAATCAATCAGGAGATACAGATCTGAGTTTCAATTCATTTTAATAATGATTTTAATTTCATCAAACAGATCCCTGTTTATTGATGGTTTCATGAGCATGGTTCAACCTGGTCTGGTGACCATGACAGTCTTTTTAAAAAATTTCTAATTTAAAAAATCTTTAACTTATAAAACTAAATTACAAGAACATATGTTCAAAATATTTATGCAAATCATTGAAATTGTTTAAAACTGTTCAAATAGTATTATCAATAAGGTTTTAAGATTTACTGAAGTTATACAGTTTTGATTTATAATCACTGATATTAAAGGTAAATCATATTTTAATGGCTCACATGGAAGAGTTAAAGGAATGTGCATTGATTGTATAGTCAAGATATAAAAACTACCAACATAATGTGTTTAAGAATTTCTACTTGCAAATGAGCCAGCATAAAAATATATACTTTTTTACAGTTTCATTCGAGTTAAGTTATTGTATTTACTACATGCAAAACAAAAACTGGAGTAACTAGTATGATTCAAAGGATCATGTGGAAAAAATTGTCTACTATACAATGTAAATTTGGCTTAACTGATAGGAGCACCTGTTGTGACAAGTTTATAATAAGCCCCTTTAAGAGCCATCAGTTCTTCATGAGTTCCCTGCTCAATAATGAATCCTCGAGACATGACAGCAATGATATCTGAGTTCTGAATGGTTGAGAGCCTATGTGCAATCACAATGCAGGTCCTTCCTCTTCTTGCTTCATCTAAAGCAGCTTGAACAATCTAAATGCAAGAAAATAATATATTAATACCATACTATTTTATCAAACAATGTCAGACAGTGAGCAATAGACTTGAGGTATTGAGAAGGTGCTGATGGTGGTAATTGGGCCACTATTATTGCATCAGTGTCATCATGACATGTTGATGGTTGGTCATCATGTGGTTTTGTTTCACTTACTGGTAAGTTTACATGTTGGGTGACTGGCTTCCTCTAGCATAGTTACCAGAAAATACAGCCAAGAGAGATAACATCCTTGGAGAAAAGTATGCAAATTTCCAGGAAACATTGCTATAGGGAATGCTAATGATAAGTCTGAATGGATGGGTGCAATGATTTCTTAAAAGTTTTGAGAAAAATGTTTAATTTTTGGAGATGGGGGGTGTGAAAGCAACTTGTAATCAAAACAATTTTGATCAATTTATTTGATTTTATTGTTTTCACTTCTAGAGATTTTCTATCTATTGTAAATTATTTACAATGTCAATCATCTGAAATACTGTACATCCAAATGTATCACTGATAATCCAGTAGGATTTTGTGAAGTTTGCTTCAATTAAGATATTTTAGTGTCCTCCAGAAAAATAAATCCCATCCATGACACTAAGAATATTGCTGCTGAAAACATTAGACATCTTAAGCAGTACTGCTACAACTAAAAATGAAAATGCTGGGAAGGAAAACATTATATTTAAACCTCTCTTCACAATCCAAAGCAATGTTGTACTCCCCACCTGTCATCATATTCGGTAGAGATGGTAGCAAACTGCAAGTGTCTGGCAGAAAATCAGCCTGCCCACCTTTCCAGCCCTAACCCACCTTAGAATCATAGAATCGCTACAATATGGAAGCAGGTCATTCAGCCCATCAAGACCATACTGGCCCTTTGAAGAGCATCCTACCCAGACCCACCCCTACTACCCTAACCCTGTAACCCTGCATTTCCCATGACTACTCCACCCAACCTGTACATTTTTGTTTCCATCATAGAGTCATCATAGATTCATAGAAACAGACCCTTCGGTCCAACCTGAAAATCAAGTGTAAAGAGAGTAAGCGACTCCCCTTTTGTTTTCCTGATCAGGAATTGTTGTAATGGCAAATTATAATGAATATTCAAAGAGCATCTGTATGCAAACAAAGAAAAATTTACAGCATAGTAATCAAATCTGAAGTAACAGCATAATAGAGGACACTTAATTATAGAAACAGATAGTAATTGACATATATGACGTCTCTTGTCAAATATACTTTTTAAACAGTCATTTGCTAGTACTGTACTTTGGGAGCCTATGTTGCTGAAAAAACTTACATTTTGTTGGCACAGAAAAAGAAATCACTGGCAAGATTCAGCAGGTATGGCAACATCTTTGAGAAGAAAGTTAATGTTTCAAGTCTGGTCAGGAATTGGTTCGAAGCTTGGACTTGAAACATTAAATCTTCCTTTTTTCTACAGATGCTGCCAGATCTGCTGAATTTCACCAGCAATTTCTATTTTTGTTTCATATTTCCAGCACCCGCAATTCTTTTCTTTTGTTATTTTGCTGGAACGTTTTGTTTCGCACTCATCAGGACAATTCACAAGAATATCAAAGCTTAATAATGCCAGTTCCCAAGGAGAAAACCATTATTTAAATTCACGAAAGGAGATTGCAATTGTGTGTCCATATATTTAGAAACACTCAGAATAAGTGAACAAAGACCCCAGAGATGCAGACTGGTCTATTCCATAACTAACAGCATGCCCCTGAGTGCACAGTGCCCTTGCTACAGTGTTACACATTAGTTGTCAGTACAGCATTGAGGTGCAGAAGCATCTTGGGAGTAGATAGGAGATGTGCCAAGAGGATCTTAGACATATCAAATGCCAATGTCTAGGAATATGGAGTACATGCATGTAGCCAGTGCCCGAAGATGTTGGTGCCTGGTGGTCAACGTGGTGGTCCTTCCGAACAAGTGACGACCGGGAGTCACTAGGTACCTGCTCTGTTTTCCATGTCAAGGTTTCTCAGTGTCCAGAAAATAAAAATATAAATTGCTGGAAAAGCTTAACAGGTCTGGCAACATTTGTGAAGAGAAAGCAGAGTTAAAGTTTCGGGTTCAGTGGCTCCACAAATCTCCCGTAGCCTACCTCACTTAAGCCCCTATAATATTCCACCCATTGATGCTGAGTAATAGTTAGTTGCCAGGTTTTATTTAAATTATAAACTGATTGCCCTGAGAAATGAACCAGTGAATGAATGGCTATTACCTTTTATTTACCAAGTTGTAACAGGTGCAGTGTTCTTTCTGCAAAAAAATCCTCTGTATTTTACTCAATGTAGTTTCCAGCACATGCAGTGCGTCACACTGCAAACCTAAGTGACAATCTTAAATTGGTTCAGCATAATTAATCACACACTCAAGATCATCTCGCGAATACTGTCCAATTGATTCTGAATTGCTGTTCCTGCAAATTGTCCTAATGAGTGCAAGACAAAAAGTTTTGACAAAATGTGTCTTTTCTCAACAAAACTGAACAAACCATCTCTGTGTGACTGCACAGAGGCCTGAACTACAGTTAGTCAATAATCTTATAAAATTTATTCTTGTAATTTTATAATATAAAATTATTATAAAATTATTAACAAAGCATATAGATATTGGAAATTACAAATGTCATGTTGAAGTCAAAAAGGAATTGATTTGAAACAAAACAAATTGAGGTTAAAAGATAACTGCAAGTATACTGAAGTCCACAATATGTCTTATGATTGCTGATCTGATGACAAAACAAATAACTCATTTAGCCAGAAGGTGTATTAGACATTTCTAACACATCTGCAGGTATCTGCCATCCTTTAACTAATCATACCTCAATATTTTAATTGTTAGTACCTTTTCACTCTCTGTATCTAGTGCAGATGTAGCTTCATCCAGTAAAAGAATTTTTGGATCCCGGACAATGGCTCGAGCTATAGCAATACGTTGTTTTTGTCCACGTGATAACTGAGAACCCTGAGCACCCACATCAGTATCATATTCCTTTGTAAAACAAATCAGAAATACATATGAAGCCAATGTGTTTGAATAATTTGACCTTTAGGAGATTTTAATGTTTATTTCAGATATGAACGCATAGAAGTATTCCAGAACATAGCATTGTAATCTTACATATAGCTAAAAATCTACTAACTTCGTCAACTTAGTATTTATAAAGCCCTTGTCATTGATTGTCCTTTGAAATTTAAAGGTTGAATCCATCACCTGCTACCCACATGTCAAAACTATGAGGCTAAAGTCATTGGATAACAATCTAAAGCAAGAACTCAGGATGACTATCCCTTTCCTAGTTCAGTAAAACTGATTAACTGAAATTGCAGTCTCTTTCCCTACACCGCAGCACCCAAATACAGGAAAGATGCAGGATTGCTAAAACTTAATAAAGAGGGAGCCTTGGGTAGCTTGAGCTGTGCTTATTGTTGATAAATCACCAGGGCCATGTGTGATGCATCCAAGGATATTGAAGGAAGTGAAAGTGGAAAGTTATGGACACAAACCATAATCTTCCCATAACTTTTCATCCATAACTGGAAGTTTGGTTCATGAGCACTAGGGTGTAGTCCTGTACATTGAATGTCTGGTGGGGGTGGGGAACAAACCTCCTTAGATTTCCTCTAAAACATTGGTCTGGGGCTGCAGGGTGGGGGGCAATCTGTTTCTTTGCAGGTTCACAGCTAAGATCTTGACAGTGCTATATTAATGGTATTGGTCTAATGTCACTCCTGAGAAATTGATTAACTGCACAGTTTTTTTAAAGAAGCAATATGTAAGTTATAAGACATGCACTACAGCAGACCAATTGTGTTCCACATGTAATGTTTGCACACATTCAATCAGAATGCTACTCGGAAGAAATGCAGATTTCTATATGCAAAGTACCTGTGGTCTTTAAAGGTAATGTTTCTTAAAGGCAAAGATACACATAAAACATTCTCCTCCTTTTCAAAAGAAAGCCAAACTTCTTAAATAAATGGGAGAGTCTTTATAACATGTAGATAGTTAGCTGGTACATCCAGATCTCATGGTGGAGAGTTTGTCTGAAGCTGAAGCTGCCATTGCTTTCCCAAAGTCATCAGTCATAGAGTCATAGAGATGTACAGCATGGAAACAGACCCTTCAGTCCAATCCGTCCATACCGACCAGATATCCCAACCCAATCTAATCCCACCTGCCAGCACGCAGCCCATATCCCTTCCTATTCATATACCCATCCAAATGCCTCTTAAATGTTGCAATTGTACCAACTTCCACTACTTCCTCTGGCAGCTCATTCCATACACGTACCACCCTCTGTGTGAAAAAGTTGCCCCTTAGGTGTCTTTTATATCTTTCTCCTCTCACCCTAAACCTATGCCCTCTAGTTCTGGACTCCCCGACCCCAGGGAAAAAACGTTGCCTATTTACTGTATCCATGCTCCTCATAATTTTGTAAACTCTATAAGGTCACCCCTCAGCCTCTGACACTCCAGGGAAAACAGCCCCAGCTTGTTCAGCCTACCCTCTAGCTCAAATCCTCCAACCTTGGCAATATCCTTATAAATCTTTTCTGAACCCTTTCAAGTTCACAACATCTTTCCGATAGGAAGGAGACCAGAATTGCATGCAATATTCCAACAGTGGCCTAACCAATGTCCTGTACAGTCGCAACATGACCTGCCAACTCCTGTACTCAATATGACCAATAAAGGAAAGCATACCAAACGCCTTCTTCACTATCATATCTACCTGCACTGCAAGGTCTCTTTGTTCAGCAACACGCCCTAGGACCTTACCATTAAGTGTATAAGTCCTGCTAAGATTTGCTTTCCCAAAATGCAGCACCTCGCATTTATCTGAATTAAACTCCATCTGCCACTTCTCAGCCCATTGGCCCATCTGGTCAAGATCCTGTTGTAATCTGAGGTAACCCTCTTTGCTGCCCACTACACCTCCAACTTTGGTGTCATCTGCAAACTTACTAACTGTACCTCTTATGCTCGCATCCAAATCATTTATGTAAATGACAAAAAGTGGAGGACCCAGCACCGATCCTTATGGCACTCCACTGATCACAGGCCTCCAGTCTGAAAAACAACCCTCCACCACCACTCTCTGTCTTCTACCTTTGAGCCAGTTCTGTATCCAAATGGCTAGTTCTCCTTGTATTCTGAGAGATACAACCTTGCTAATCAGTCTCCCATGGGGAACCTTGTCGAACACCTTATTGAAGTCCATAATACTCCTGTTTGTGTCTGGCATCTCAAATACAATACAACAGGACTGAGAGGCAATTGAGAGACCTAATATGTCCTCACTTCTGAATTATAATTACACAGTCATGTATATGAACCTCATAGGATCTCAGCTTCTGAGCACATTCTTGTCAGCTGAGTTGATTATTATTCTGTGAGTTCCTAGGTATGAGTTTGTTGTTTGACATGACACTTTGACTAGTCTGTGCAGTACCAACATTTTTGTCATGCATATTTATCATCTTCTATTGCAGTTTTATGAACAGCTGTTGGGTTTCAAAAAAAGTACTTTTATACGAGTTTGTAAATTGGTACAAACTGATCTGTCAAATGAGGAGCAGTGCCAATGATGGAATGACTGTACTTCGAGATGTTACTGTCAAACTTAAAAATCACACAGCACCAGGTTATAGTCCAACAGGTTTAATTGGAAGCACACTAGATTTCGGAGCGATGCTCCTTCATCAGGTGATAGTGGAGGGCTCGATCGTAACACAGAATTTATAGCAAAAATTTACAGTGTGATGTAACTGAAATTATACATTGAAAAATTGATTGTTAAGCCTTTCATCTGTTAGAATACAGTGATAGTTTCACTTCTTTTATGTGTAAATCACAAAACCTTTTTTTAAAAGTTGCATTCTCGGGTTAGTTGTTAACAATGGTGATAGCTAGACAATATGTTGAAGGTGTTAGCCCCCTGTGTTCTCTGTCTATGACCTGATGTTTAGATTGATCTAATGTAAAAAGTGAGATAACAGAGTTTTACATAAATTCATGCAGTTTTTGATCTCAGAGTTCTACATGAATGCATGCAGTTTTTGAGCAAAGTACAATGTAACTCTGCAAGTACACATTCACCCCACAAAATATATGTGTGCATGTGGGTCTTTATCTGTCTGTGTGTCTGTCTGGGATGGGGGTTGTGAGTGTGAGAAAGTGTGTGTGTGTGTAGTGAGTGCAGAGTGTCTTAAATCTGTGAGGGGGTGCATGTGGGAGTGTGTGTGTCTATAAGGGTGTGTGTGGGTGTCTGTGTGCGCGTCTGTGTGTATCTGTGTCCGTGTGTATGTGAGAGTGTGTGTGTGTGTGTGTGTGTGTGTGTAGTGCAATGGTGATCACCTGTAATGTGACATGAACCCAAGGTCCCGGTTGAGGCCTTCCCTATGGGTACTGAACTTAGCTATCAGCCTCTGCTCGGCCACTTTTCTCTGCTGCCTGTCCCAAAGTCCACCTTGGAGGATGGTCAACTGAAAGGTCCGAGGCTGAATGTCCTGGACCACTGAAGTGTTCACACATATATTTTATGGGGTGAATTTGTACTTGCAGAGTTACAGTGTACTTTGCTCAAAAACTGCATGTACTGTAAATTTTTGCTATAAATTCTACGTTACGATCGAGCCCTCTATTATCACCTGATGAAGGAGCGTCGCTCCGAAAACTAGTGTACTTCCAATTAAACCTGTTGGACTACAACCTGGTGTTGTGTGATTTTTAACTTTGTACACTCCAGTCCAACGCCGGCATCTCCAAATCATGATTACTGTCAAACGTGTGATATAACCTTTCAGATTTCCAATGTCTGTATGTAATATTTATTTTAAGATTTGATTTTGAATTTTGGGTTAGTGGCATATTGGCTTTTTGTGTATCAGAAGTTAATAATTGATTTTTAAGAAGTTTGTGAGAGCTCCTTTGGCAATACAAATGCTTTCTGTTCACCTTAGGATGATTCATGATTTAGCTAGTGAACATTGAGCTTTAAGTTTTGAAAATTTCTAGACTACGTTTTTTTTAAGGTTTGAGGAATCACCCATAGCCTAAAGGAAAATACTCTTCTTTTCAGTTTTACTTTGTTTTGAGGCAGTTCTGAGAAGTCCTTGGAGAGTGATGGTTGTATAGAGCAGTGCTCCTAAGAAAGGGAGAAAATAGCAAAACCAGATCTCCTTACTTAGAATAAAGAGTTAGTGATAGTCTCAAACCAAATTGTTGAGATGAAAACTTGAAGAGATTACTTGTCGCTGAGGTTTAAACTAAGGTGTCTGATAATTCCAGGAAGAAGTTATCGTCATTTCCAGTTTAGAAGTCAAAGTCATACTTACATTAAGCATAATAAAATGTTATTTCTCTGCTATGAGTCCTGTAAACGGGATGCTTTTTTGGCTTCTGCACAAGTGATTTATTTTTGGGAATGTATAAAGGAGTGTTTAGGGATTATACATTTACTGTGTGTTTAAAACTCCTTGAAGTTGTGTTATCAGTAAATAATTTGGTGTACTCTATTTTATCTTTTGGTTAATAAATCTGTGTTTTTGTTAAAACAAAATCTACAACATCGCATGCTTAGGTTCCATGCCTCTCCTTTCAACAAACATTTTGTAGTACCAACCACAAACAACTAGGGAAGATTTGGCAAAACCATTGATCAGCACACAACCAAGATTATAGCAAAAGCTATAATTTAAAGCCAAAACAGAACTAAATGTGATCTATAAGCCAGGTTTCAGTTTGGAATTTGACCTGTTCAGTAATCACATCAGCTGGGATCATAACAAATATCAATTTGCAATGTATTGGACTTTGGATATGATGGGAAGAAGTAGTGTGATCAATACTCTATTTAATTTTTGAATGCTTTACCAATAATTAGCAGACCATTATTTGTATTGAGCACTCAAGGGGTGCTGAATAAACTAAAAGTGGACCTTAGGGTGTGCGCGATTGTTGCATTGGACATGTCATACAATTGATTAATAATGGGGCACTTGGTAAAGTGATCAGTGCTGACAGTGGATGTGATGAAGGTTGGATGTGATTTTGGACCAGGATGAAAGGTGTTTCATGTAACAACAGTGGTTCTTTGAAGTAGCATATATACTTGACATGTCTTGCAATTCTTGACAAGGGTTTCAGTGTCACTGTTAATATCTGGCAATTATGCAGATTCCCTTGTGAGCCTTCTCATTCAATGTGCCGCCATGTCTGAGTAATGTAGTTGTTGAAGAATATCAGGTCACAAAAGTTTCTCATACGATGACGTCCCTTCCTTTGAAAAATGACTTCTCAGGGGACATCTAACTCATCCCAAAAAGACCAATATGGTCTCATGTGTTCATAGACATGCTAAATAAAATCAAGCCATCCTTCAGTAGTGTTTTTCCATAGTTTCCATAGTGTGAAATCATTTGCTATTTCTATTTGTAGCTGTTGGCGTTTTTATTGCTTGCAATATACAAGTTAAATTTCAGGATCTATGCCTGTACTGAAACAAATAGAACTGAAAAAGTCGATCTGTGACACAATTATGTAATATCTCTTTCTACTGAATACCAGCCCTTCCTTGCATGCCACTTGCATGCATAAGTGCGTATTATGGACATAATCTTTTTCTTTTCTTCCTATTACTGCAAAAGCATCAGCAGATGCAGCCTGGTGCAGTGGATGTAATGCAGTCCATATGAATTTGAAAATATTTGATCTTACACATAGCAGAAGGGGCATTGTTGAAATACAGTAGCGTCTCGACATACAAACGACCCCATTCACGAACAAATCGGTTTACGAACAGGATTGTACGTAAAATTTTGCTTCAACGTACGTACGAACGCAAAAAGCCCATGGTTTCGTTTCATTGTCATTGTTCTGCTTTGCTACGCGCACTTTGAACGCTAAAGCTCTCGGGCCCCGCGTGATCTCATTCAGTTCATCTTTGGCGCGCACACTGTGAACATCCAACGTCCAAGCATTCTTACGCTTTTTTTTGCTTTTTGCATCAAATTAGCCCTCATTATGGCTCCCAAGAAAGTGAAAAGTGGTAGTGATAGTGGTGTTAAGAAGCCTAAACCTATTACTGTGGAAACGAAGAAGGAAATAATAGCTAAACACGAGAATGGTGCTCGCGTATCTGATCTCGTTATGCAGCGCGATATGGCGAAATCGACTATCTGTATTATCCTAAAGAACAAAGAGGCACTAAGGCAGCTGGCGTGGCTAAAAGAGTGACTATTTTAACAAAGCAAAGGCCTAAATTGTTAGACAAGGTTGAAAAATTATTATTAGTTTGGATAAATCAAAAAGAGCTTGCTGGAGATAGTGTTAACGAGACTATAATCTGCGAGAAGGCTCTACACATACACTGTGATTTGTTGGTGAAACCGCCAAGTACAAGTACTGCTAGCATTGAAGAATTTAAAGCCAGCAGAGGCTGGTTTGGTAAATTTCGTCAACAAACTGGGATCCATTGTGTAATAAGGCATGGAGAAGCGGCTAGTTCGGACAAAAAGGCAGCGGAGGACTTTGTGAAGGAATTCAATAAGTTTGTCGAAGATGAAGGTTATGTCTCACATCAAGTTTTTAACTGTGGTGAAACTGGACTTTCTGGAAAAAAATGCCGAAAAGGACCTACATAACCCAAGAAGAGAAGGCATTACCGGGCCACAAACCAATGAAGGACAGGTTAATGCTTTTATTGTGCGCGAATGCAAGTGGGGATTGCAAGATTAAGCCTCTATTAGTCTACCACTCTGAAAATCCTCGCGTTTTTAAACGCAATAATGTGTTGAAGGCTAAACTCCCGGTAATGTGGAGGGCGAATAGCCAGGCTTGGGTCACGCGAATGATTTTTATGGAATGGTTGACGGAAGGTTTTGCACCAGCTGTCAAGGAATATCTTGAAAAAAATAATTTGTCACTTAACTGTCTTCTAGTAATGGACAATGCTCCTGCCCATCCTCCAAATTTGGGAGAAGACTTGGACATTGAATACGACTTCATAAAACTAAAGTTCTTTCCTCCCAACACCACTCCTCTCATCCAACCCATGGACCAGAATGTCATTGCAAATTTCAAAAACTTATAAACGAAGGCTCTGTTCGCGAGGTGTTTCCAGGTCACCAATGACACAGATTTGACCCTTCGTCAGTACTGGAAGGACCACTTCAATATCGTCCATTGAATAAGCCTTATTGATAAGGCATGGAATGAGGTCTCTTTCTGTACGTTGCAGTCGGCCTGGAGGAAACTTTGGCCAGCTTGTGTACCTGAGAGAGACTTCGAGGGTTTTGAGGAGGAGACATCAGTAAATGTAGTGAATGGGATTGTGACCCTGGGCCAAAATATGGGCTTCGAGGTTGACAAGGATGATGTGACGGAGCTGGTGGAGGACCACAGTCAAGAACTCAGCACAGAAGATCTTATTGAATTGCAACAGGAGCAGGTAAAGGTTATGCAGCAGGAGCATTCTGGAGAGGAGGAAGAAGAGAGGGAAGATGTATCAAGTGTTCAAATCAAAGACATTTGTAGCAAATGGAGTGAAGTGCAGGCTTTTGTTAAGAGGCATCACCCTAACAAAACTGTGACCAACAGTGCAGTGAACATTTTAAATGACAATGTGATGTCCCATTTTTGGAAAATTCTGCAACAAAGAAAAAAACAAGTTTCCATGGATTGTTTTCTTGTGGCATCTCCAACCTCCAAGAGACAAAAAGAGAAAAGACTCCGGAAATATCTGAACAATGGGAAAATTGATTCAGTTCGCGAACGTTTCGGTTCGCAGACCGGGTCCCGGAACGGATTAAGTTCGTAAGTCGAGGCGCTACTGTAGTTTCAATGAAGCTTGGAAGGTAGTGATTTCTTGGGACTCCGCTTTGTATTGACCAGCAATGTTACCCATGGATTACAAGGATACATGACCTCTAGGAGGTTCGATATATGTCCCTGTCCCAACATATTGATTTTCCACTCTGGAAGCTACCACCATTCATGGACCTTAGTTCCATGCAGTGGAAACAATTGTTAGAGGGAAATTTGCTGAGCAGTAACCATGCTGGTCACAAGCTTCAAGAAGAATTTTATATTTGCTAATTTCAGATTTAACTTTTTAAAATGTGGGTATTTTGTAAGAGCACAGAGAGATTGTGTACAAATAGGGTGAGGCTTACAGGGTGTAGCTCTCTTCTTCACATTGCTGGCAGCCAGTAACATTATCTGGAAAGCAGATGCAAACTAATACACAAAAGTGGCTATCCCTCTGCATGGATTGATTGAAGAACATGGGATTGTACTCTTTGGATAAGTAAAAATTAAGAGGATATTTGATGTAGGAGTTGAAACGCATGTGGGATCTGCTCAGAATAGGAGAACTTTCAATTGATAGAAGACTGAAAAAGCAGAGGACAACTTTTTAATGCAAAAGAAGTAACAGCAACATAAGGAATAATGCTTTAGCACAGTTAATGGTTAGAGTCTGGAATGTACTGCCTGAGTGTGGTGGAAGCAGATTCAATTGAAGGTCTTCAAAACAAAATTGAAGACGCCTGAAGAGAAAACATTTGCGCAGCCGCAGGGAGTAGGCAGGGAATGGGACTAAGTAGTTTTTACTCTAGAGAGTAAAATTACCTCATTCTGCAGCATGATTTTATGAGATCATTACATCTGCGATGCTGAAACAGCTAATTCAACACATGCTGGGAGTTGAATTGGCAGCCTTCTTACTGTTGTGTCTTAATTTAATGCTGACTTTGTCAATTGAACAATCAGGGAAACTTGCAGCTGTCATACAATTCTGATGATCCCATTACACATTATTATCAAAGCACATGGCACATTATATAGTAGAAATAACATACAATTCGAAACCATACCTTTGGTAATGACATCACAAAGTCATGGAGCTGAGCCTTCTTTGCAGCTGCAATTACATCATTCATACTGACTTGACGACGGTTGTCACCATATTTAATATTCTCTGCAATGCTGCAGTCAAAAAGTACAGGCTCCTGTGACACTATTCCAATTTTAGACCTTAAAAAGGCAGCATTTACAGTTTCTGTGCTATGGCCATCAATTAACTGAAATTAATGAAACAAATAAAAAGGAGTTAGTTAAGCGAAGGGCTTTTTTTAAAGTAGACACAACAGATTAGAACAGAATATAATCTCTCACCACTTTTCCCTCATTAGGGTCATAAAACCGCTCAAGCAATTGTACACTGGTGCTTTTTCCACATCCACTACTGCCAACAAAGGCTAGTGTTTGCCCAGGCGTAACCGAAATTGAAAGGCCATTTAGAACTTGGAAGTCCGGTCGAGAAGGATATGTAAATTTGCAGTTAATAAAGTCAATTTCACCTTTAAAGTTGTTCTGTTAAAAAAAATGTAGATGCAGTCAGGTGCCTGAAAATGTAACAGTGTTATGATAATTCATTATGACTTGTCAATTCTTTCTTTATCATGTATAAATGAGGCTTTCAAATTGTAATTGGAAATCTAAATGTAACATTGCTCATTGATTTTCCTAGGCTCAGGAACTTAGCTGCAGAAGGAAGGCTAGACTGCCTTAAGAAATAAGGACTTCTTGGAATGCTGTTGATGAGTCATGAGGTACAGGAGAGCATGCCAGGATCATAAAGCAAACCTTTGACCTTGCCTTTGGCCATCACACCTTTTGTCTAGTCCCTACCAGCTAATCCCATGATCAGTGACTCCAAGTCTCTGATCTGTAGTTTAAATTGTGATAATGATTATCACTCCTCCTCGGTACCCAATCCCTAACTTGCCTTGTGAATGCACTAATAGGGAGTTTGCTTAACCAAATCTTGTTCTTATCTCTTTCCAAGGTGGCTGGGAATTCAGCTTCTCAATGTTGAGGACACATTGGCAGTGTCCCTGCTTCTGACCTGGGAGGAGAAAGTGAGGACTGCAGATGCTGGGGATCAGAGCTTAAAAATGTGTTGCTGGAAACTACAGCAGGTCAGGCAGCATCAAAGGAGGAGAATCGACGTTTCGGGCATAATCCCTTCTTCAGGAATCAGGGCTTATGCCCGAAACATCGATTCTCCTTCTCCTTTGATGCTGCCTGATCTGCTGCGCTTTACCAGCAACACATTTTTAAGCTCTGACCTGGGAGGCCCAGGTTCAGGTCTCATCTTAGTCCAGACACATGCCTAAACAGGTTGAACTAAAGAAAGAAGATGTTGTGGCACATGTTGTCCACCAATGCTTTCAACCGCTCCATGCTTACTCTCAAATTCTTTATAGTAGCATGTAATGCATTAGATGATACAAGTTTGTTATTAGGACCACCTTCTAGGGGACATAGTGGCTCAATGGTTAGCATTGCTGTCTCACAGTGCCAGAAACCTGGATTCTGTTCCAGCCTCGGGTGATTATGTAGAGCTTGCACATATTCTATATCTGTGTGGGTTTCCTCTGGATACTCCGGTGTCCTGCCATAGTCCAAAGAGGTACAGGCTTGGTGGATTAGCCATGGGAAATGCAGGGTTACAGGAATAGGATAGCGGGTTGGTCTGCGTGCGATGCTCTTCGGAGGGTTGCTATCGACTCGATGCTCAAAAGGCTTCCACATTGTAGTGGTTCTAGGATTCTATGATTCTACACCTCTTGAATAACTGGTCTAATCTGTAGAAGGCTCTCTTCTTGTAGAGGTTGAGTGGTCAGTGAAGTATAGATCATCATGAACTTGACAAAATATATGCCTTCTTGTTCAGGCTTTGCTATAGGAATGTAAGACAATGCGAAATCTGTTTTTTGCCTTAAACATTTTCAGTTTAGAGTTAAATTTCAAATCTCTCAAACTAAATCTGTGGACTCTTCTCAGTATCTTTACTAATTCCATTGCATTGAAATACATTATTGAATAGAGTAACCGATTAATTGTAGTCTGTCTTAAATGTGAACAGAAGACCGAAGACATAGTCAGCCCTTTGACAAGGTGCCACACAAGAGGCTGCTAAATAAGTTAAGAGACCATAGTGTTAGGGGCAAGGTGGTGGCTTGAATAGAGAACAGGCTGACTGGCAGAAGGTTTGGAGAGGGAATAAAGGGGTCCTTTTCAAGATGGTAGCTGATGACTAGTGGAGTTCCACAGAGATCAGTTTTGGGATCACAACCATTCAGTTATGCATTAAAGATCTGAATGAAGGAACTGAGGGCACTGTTGCTACATTTGCAAATGACTCAAAGAAAGGTGGAAAGACAGGTGGTGTTGAGGAGGTAGGAGGCTGCAGAAAGAATTGGACAGGCCAGAAGAATGGGCGAAGAAGTGGCAGATGGAATCCATTGTGGGAAATTGTGAGCTTATGCACTTCGGTAGGAAGAACAAAGTTATAGACTATTTTCTAAATGGGGAATGGTTTTGGAAATCTAAAGAACAAAGGAACTTAGTCCTAGTTCAGGATCTCTTAGGGTTAACATGCAGATTCAGTTGGCTGTTAGGAAGACAAATGCAATGTTGGTATTCATTTTGAGAGGGCTGGAATACGGGAGCAGGAACATACTGCTGAGACTGTATAAGGCTCTGGTCAGACCACATTTGGAAGATTGTGAGTAGTTTTGGATCTAAAGAAGGATGTACTGGCATTGGAGGGGGTCCAAAGCAGGTTTACAAGAAGGAGCCCAGGAATAAAGGACTTGTCATATGCGAAGCGGTTGAGGACTCTGGGTCTGTACTTGATAGAGTTTAGAAGGATGATAGGGGATCTCATTGAAACTTACAGAATGTGGGGTAGATATTTCCCCTAGTAGGAGAGATCAGGACCTGAAGGCACAGACTCAGAGTGAAGGGACAACCCTTTAAAGTTTTAAACAGGGTAAGCACATGGTATTGCAGCACAGATCATCCATAATCTCATTGAATGGCAAAAAAGTCTTAACGAATTAAGTGACTTTCTCCTCTTCCTACGTCCATGAATGAGGCACGGTCTGAAAAGAGTTTGAGCCATCAGGCATTGGCTTTAAGCACATAGTAGACTCACTGTTCTGATTTTGCATCTGATTAGGGTAAAAGATAAAACCCCATTCTCCCATGCCCCAACTACCTTTTCATTTCCTTAACTGCACTGAATTCACAATCAGTTCTTTGTGCACAGTATATCTACTTCTATTATTAAACACACCAGCCAATCTTTCTCTCAAGCAGTCTGCTTGTCTATTGATTCCTTTACTGAAGATTCTCAAGAGCAGAGTTTAGGAATTGGATGAAAGAAATGCATTATCCATATGAAGGAACACTTACTTACAATCATTTTCTCTTTATAACTTGTAACACACCATAGTTGAAAACATTTCATATGAACTCTGTCATATTAGCTAACAGATGGCATAAGTTCTCAAAACTATTGGATTCAGTGACTTATATACTTCAACACAACATCAGTGTTATGATGACTACATAAAATTCCTCAATTATCCAACTCCTAGAGAATGTTACAGTTTTGTCATTGCCTCCAGTCTCTGTTACTTTATATAGAATTGTTAACTAATTTCATAAATCACTTGATTGCTTGATGTTACATAAATAAGAGTGTAAGGGTCTGAAAGTGTTAATTTTGAGGAGCTTATAAAGCACTGACTGAATGACAACATCACATGGACTCAAGTGAGGAAACAGCTTTGGACCAGGAAGAATGACACCAAACATCAAGTTCTCCTTCATAATCATAGTAACAATGTCCATCTCACCAAGGTCACTTGTACATCATTGCATTTGCCTACCCAGTTTAAAACTTTAAGGCAAGAGCCACTTAAGTAGTTTCCTTCAACCACATTAGACAAATTAGACTCTGTAGATCACAGATGTTAAGTCTGCTTTCTCTGCACAGATGCTACCAGGCTAACTGAGTTTTTCCAGCTATTCTGATTTTACTCCTGCAGATCACTTCCAAGAAAGAGGATAATTGCAACAATCTATCAAATGTGTTCTGCATCAAGATGAGCTGTGGAGAGGGTCCATCATATAACGTTTGGAATGTTAGCCAATTTTTAAAAAAAGGCTTACCTTCAGTTTTTGGTTCCTTGATGCATCAAACTATCATAAATGTTATATTTAAAATAGGTAATCTGAAACTTATTAACATGATGCATCATCGTTCTGAAGTTAAAGCTTAGCTTGCTATGAATGAAATTTGATGCAATACCCATTTTTCTCCTTCATCACTGTAGATGTTGATTTTGGGAACGCGATCTACCAATTGAAAGAAGCGTGCAGCAGCTATTTTAGCCTTTGCGTAGTCTGGGGTGTATGACGAGGCTCTTCCCAGTGCTGTACCACTGGTTACTATGGCAGAAATAACTCTGAAATAAAGTAACATGATTGAATTTAAAGCTATTAAACTTTGTGACTTACAAATGATACAATTTTTTTTATTTTAAAATATGGTAATTGTACCTGAATACAATGCTGAAATGAAGGCTCTCAGCAACAACCAAATAACCACCAAATCTATATGATGCAGCATTGGCCAAGAAAATTATGGATTGGGCAAAGCCAAAACATAAGCCATAAACATTCGCCTTTTTAATTGCAGCTCTGTAAGGGGCTTCTAACTGTGCCTGATACAATTGCACAAACATTTTCTCCTTTGCTAAGCCAGCTATTGTTCGGATGTTACTCAGGGCTTCACTGGAAATCTAGAGATTAAGAAAATAATGAATTGAGAGTATGATTGTTGGAATTAGACAAAATTTTATGTATCAAAAAAGACAATAAACTGAAGTATACCTGGCCTGCAACTTCAAGGGCTTGCTTATCCTGATTTGCAAATCCTGTTAACATTCTAGCTTGCAGGGCACCAGACAGTGCCAGAAAAGGTAGAAAACAGAGTATAACTAAAGTTAGTTTCCAGCTAAAATAGAAAGCGATGATCAAGGACACTCCTATATTGGTAAGAGAATTCACTATCATTCCAATCTGAGATCCCGTTGCCTGAAGAAAGAAAAACAATAGAAAACTCATTATAGAAATTGCATCCATGATACAACATAAACACCAGTTCATTTACATAACTTCTTAAATTTTTTCATGGGATGGGGCTGTCACTGTCAAGGACAGCATTTGTTGCCCAGTTACCCTTGAACTGAGCAGTTTGCTCCACCATTTCACAGAGCAGTTAAGATTTGATTGCATTGCTGTGAGTCTGGAGTCACATATAGGTCGGACTAGATATTGATGGAAGAATTGCTTCCCTAAAGATCATCAGTGTACCAAATGGATTTGTAACAGCAAGTGATGATAATTGTCATGGTCATATCTCCAGAGATTAGCTTTTAATTCAAGATTTTATTACCTGAATTTAAACTCCACAAGCCACTCGGCGTGTTAGGGGGATATGATGCACAGGCAGTAGGGTGGCAGGCATCCAACAGGGCAGAAGGATGCTTCTGATCAGAAAAGGAGGCCTGTGAAAGATACACTCGTACTCTTTTCTGCCTGAGCCACAAACAGATATGCCAAACTAACTTCCTCCTGCCAGCCACAAAAGAGTGGCCAAGCAGCAAGTGACTCCCTAATTGAGCACTAAATAGCCTAAACTTGCATGAGGAGAAAGTGAGGACTGCAGATGCTGGAGATCAGAGCATAAAATGTGTTGCTGGAAAAGCGCAGCAGGTCAGGCAGCATCCAAGGAGCAGGAGAATCGACATTTCGGGCATGAAGAAGGGCTCGTGCCCAAAACGTCGATTCTCCTGCTCCTTGGATGCTGCCTGACCTGCTGCGCTTTTCCAGCAACACATTTTCAGCTCTAAACTTGCATGAGGCCTTGTTCAATACCCCTAAAATTATGGAAAGGTTGGGCAGCTTGCAGGAAAGGAACTCATGATAGTTTACAGCAGAGCACTATAAATGTTTGTTCCAAACCTCATGTTTTTGTACTATTTCATAATAATTAAAAGCTTGATCCCTTGCCACAGCTAAGTCATATTTTGCTATTGAGAGCAATTTTAAGAGTCTTAAGTGCTGGGGAACACTTTCTTCTTGGCAGTGCTAATAATGCACTGTCAATGATTTTCCAACCTTTGAATAATGTGTGAATTTCCAATCCATGTCGCTGGTATCTGTGCTAGTAACCTTGTAGAATTCTCAATTCTCTCCTGGCAGAAATTATTCAAAAAGGAGAGGCATCAAATTTATCACAGAGATCTAGGACTATTGATTTGGACTATTGTGAATAATAATCTAGATCTTCCAATAATGACACATATAAGTAATTTAACAGTGCAATCCATTCGCTTGGTGAGACCATTTAACCTGGGGTAATGTGGGGTTCAGCAGGAAGAATAGAAGAGTTAAACATTATTAACATGGGGACAGACTGTTTGTGTGGAGTTTGCATCCATGGTATTTTACTTCTATTTCCCATCCCTTGGTTCCACTCTTGATCTTGTCATGGGTTTGTTTTGCAGTGAATAGATCCCTGGCCTCTTCCTTGCCGCTGTTGCTATATTGATCCACCTGTTTTCTGTTTGGCTGTGACCCATTGTAGCCTCTGGCTACACATTTGAAGCCAGATTTCTTGTATAGGTGTTATTTGGTACCTAATGCTCTGCATTATGCTTGGAATGAAGGACAGGTTTGCAGTGTGTGCAACAGATTGCATTTAACAAACAGCCTGTTTGATTTATATGATCTGGTTACTACACTGATAGATTTAGCTGAATCAGGTATTTGCTACAAGGACTTCGTATTTACTTCCATCTGTTGACAGTGAATCAATTCTGCAACTTTTTGTTTTGTCCAACAGGTCTTTTTAGAACTCCTCAAGAAGTGTTGAGGCAATCATGAATTCATTATCCACTCTGACAGTTCAGTTCTAAAATGTTGCATGTATTGCCCTTGTAATGAGCATTGACTAACAAACTCCAATGATTCATGTTTTTGTCGGCCAGTAGGACATTAACTCTTACACGCAGCTTATCTTCTAGGACTTCCCATTTCCTCGTGGGGTCTTTCTGGTTGTCATCAGATAAACCTGACGAATTGGCTCTGTGTAACCCCTTCTCACCAATTCCCATCAGTACTTTCATAGCTTCTTTAACTAGTTCTCAACAGATTGATCTCTGAAACTTAGCTGCATTCTTTGCTTAAAACATTTAAACACAGGTAGAAGTTCTGTGGCCTTCCAGTTCATGCCAGTGAATTAAGTACCCAGCTCTCTGCTGTCCTTTTGCCTTTTTCAGACACTATTGATATGTAGGATTTTTTTCAGTAATCAGATTTCAATGGAAAATTTCATATGTATTTTCAGTAATATTCTGCTCAGCTTTCTGCTTTTGCTTTTGTTTTGGATTTTTAGTTTGAAGTTAGACATGCTTAGCTTTGTTCAGTATACAGCTGATTCCCAATGGACCTTCAAATTTTAAATAGCCATTGAGATAGTACACATTTGAATCAGCTGGCTAGTTCTAAGAAACTGGTCATCACAGATATACTCACAGTCCGAGATGTCACCTGGAATATTGTGCATTGTATTAGGCACCACACTTTAGGAAGAATGTGGACACATTGGAGGGAGTGCAAAGAGGTTTATTAGAATCATTCCAGATTGGAAAAACTTCAGTTGTGAGGATGGATTGAAGAGATTCAGACTATACTCCTTAAGACACGAAGGTTAAGAGAGGCCTGCAAAGAGTTGATAGGGAGAAAGTATTCCCATGATAAAAGACTGAAAATGAGAGGGCATAGATATTTTAAGTGATTTTCTGAAACAGAAAATGAGATGTGAGAAAAATATTTTTGTACCATGAGTATTTTGTGTCTGGAATGCACTGCTTAGATGTATCGTTGAGGCAGGTGTAACTGAGGCATTCAAGAGGGCATTAGAAGATTGTTTGAACAGGTAAATTTGTAAGGGCATGAGGAAAGTCAGGAGAATGGCACTAAGTCAACATGCTTATTTAGAAAGTTGGTGCATACATAATGGGCTGAATAGCCCTCTTCTTGGCCATAACACCTCTGTGATTCTGTGAATTTAAATTTTTGATTAAACCTCATTTTATTTTGTTTTCTATACTGTGAGAACTTCTAGATTGCTGTTGTATTTTGTTCTCTGATTGGTCCGTTGGTCTACAACCCTGTATGGCCATCTGATTTGTTTTGCTATTTTACTTTAAAATAAACAACCACTACTGTACGTCATGTAGTGCACCATGATTTCATCACTGCCACCATGTAGCAATGATCCCATTCCTGACACCATGCAATGACATTCTATATCACAGACATGGTACATGGATTCCATTTACTTGAAGATCTCTGATTGCTTTATTTATGACTACAATACAAACAGTGCAATCTTTGAGAAGATTTATAGCTCAGGTTGATGTTCAGGTTGTAAACTTACAACCTGAATACAGATAGTACAGAGCAATCATGTAGAATTTGTAAGCCATGGCAGCAGACTAATGAAGCTAGGCATTAAATAGCATAGAGGTAAAAACAATAACTGCAGATGCTGGAAAATCTTCCAGCACCACTAATCCAGTATTAAATAGCATTGGCCTAATGCCAACAACGATCTATGGACTGTAAGCATGCATTGTCTGCCAGTCACCTAATCTCATCCTCATTTGAGGTTATTCATTGATCAGTTTACTATTCAATAAAATCATGAACTCATGAGGTAGACCTTGTAGCATTTTGGCCTTCTCTAATGTTTATTATGATTTTCTTTATACTTTTGTTATTGCAGACAGAAATTATTATCTTACCCCTTGAACTTGTGAAGCATCTGTCGCAAGTCTTGTTGTTAGTGTCCCAGGGCTGTTCTTGTGATCATCAAACCAGGCAATTTCTTGTCCTAACATTGCTTGGAAACCTAACCTCCGTAGTCTTCGTGTCAGTTTTTCACCAGATTTGGCGAAAAAGTAACACTATACAAAAAATAAAATAAACCAATTTTGGAAAAGAATATACAGACTATAATAGCAATGCAGGAAGAATTAAAAATATTGGAAAATTACATGGCACAATGGAAGGTTATCAATATATGGATCAGGGATCGAATGGGATGCAAATTACTCATCCAAAATGTCAAATTCCTAACTAGTGTTAATTTGGATGGATTATGTTACATTCCTTTGAGAAAGAATTGAAAATACAAAATTGCCTAAAGTTCAATAGTAATTGATTGTTTTGCTCATATTCTGCTCAAGGGTCTGATCAATGGTGGACATGCTAAACATCAATTTCAAATATCATTTTTCAAATTTGGAATTATAATATCTTGATGGGGTGAAGTAGTCAGAACCTGTCCTTGCATTGAGAGTCATAGTGTTGTAGAATCATATGGCATGGAAACAAACTCTTCGGTCCAACTGGGCCATGCTGACCATAATTTCAAACTAAATTAATCCCATCCACTTGCACTTGGCCCATATCCCTCCAAACGCTTTTTATTCATGTACTTATCCAAATGTCTTTTAAACATTGTAACTGTACCCACACCCACCACTTCATTTGGAAAGTTCATTCCACACATGAACCAGTCTGCATAAAAAAGTTGCTCCTCACCTATACTACTTCTGATCTGAAGATTTTATTGCAGATAGTGAGGCCACAAAACACGAAAGCTCAATGGGATCAACAAAAAAAATCAGCAGGAATAGTCAGAATTGAAAAAACAATACATTATCATAAGGAAATATGTTTATACCTGTAGGAATTGTGTCAGAAATGATACCATTCCAACAATGGCAAAAAATAAGCATATTACATTGATCCAATTCCTTTTCTGTTCTTCATTTTGTATGGAAAATGTCTGGAGAAATAAATGAGACAATTATTACATTTAGTTTGGATTGTGTTATTCAAATTGACCAAATGGTAAAATGGGAAAAAGCTTCTTACCCCAAGTATCTGACTGAACAGCACTGCGTAGACTGGATTGACACCACCATTAACAGCAGCACCAAATGAACCAAGCAATATATATGGCCACTCAGCAATATTATATTTCAGAATCCTAGTCACTGGTGCAGGCTTAATATTCTCCTCCTCCTCCTCTATGCCCTTATTGTAAAAAAATCTCTTTTAGATTATAATTCAATTGTCCCAATTAAATTTATAGACAAGTTACAGGATGGCAGCTATTAAAAAAAATAAAATTTTATGATGTGATAGAATAAGCAGAGTGTTGTACTGGCAATAAAAATTGTATAATTTGCTGAAAATTATTGTGAATTCAATCAAAACCCATCTAATTGTTGAAATGTCATTGATTCTTGAGTGTCCTTCAGTTTTGAGTGAAGGACAATTGAAGCTGATTTAAATTTTTGATGATTTTTTAAATTCTCACTTTAAGATTTGTATATTCCCTGTCAAACTAATACATAGATTATAGAAAACCAGAGTCAAAAAGAGAAGTTATTATGTTAAATTAAATTCAATAAATTGTGAAGTAATTTTGTTTGGAAGAATGTAAACAGACTATGTAAAATAAATAATATGATTCAAAAGCAGGTACAGGAATAGAGGTACTTGAAAGTATATGGACGGAAATCATTGATGATGGCAGTATAGGTTGGTACAGTAGTTAATGAAGCATTTAGAATCCTGCCTTTTACCAGTAGGGGAATAGAGTACAAGAGCAGGGAAATTAAGTAAACCTGTATTGAACACTTGTTTTGCCTCAGCCATGGTACTGTGTCCAGTTCTGGGACATGTACTTTAGGAGAGATGCAAAGACATCACAGAATAAGACATGACAGAAATGTATGCATAGACTTGCTGGATTCTGATAAATTTATTGTGTACTCTGCTCATTGCCAGTACAATTATTCTCCTAGAACACTTGATCATTAATCTTTTATTGTAAACTTAAAATCCCGAGTGACTTTCCTTCTGTTCAAATAATAAATCTAAAATCGGGTAATTGGCAATAGATTTCTGAGTAAATAAATGGAATTTCGAACCTTTTCTTCACCACCAGGAAACCCAGAGGAACAACGGGCTGTTGAAGCAACATCTCCAGTTGTAGACAAATCGGAGAGTAGGTTTGACATCTGAGACCTGGAACGCTGGCGAATTGAGGATCTGCAGATATTTAATAGATTCTAATACAGTTACATTTTTCAATCTGTATCTTAAAATAGCAAAAAGTTCAATTTGTTTATTTGGAAAGCATTAAGAAAAAAAGTGTTTATCTAATTATTATTATCATTGTCAAATTGAGCTCTCTCTATTGTTTAATATAAACAAAGTTAAAGCCAATTAGATACAAATATATATTGTGCCAAAATGTGCATTTGTGTAAAATCATTCTTGATGCACACAGCCTGTAAATGGAAGTTACAGGAAAACATTTTCCTTTGTAAAGCTTGAATGCTTTATAATGCATAACTGAGGCATCATCTCCTAGCATGCTGCTTTATTTATTGAACTGCTACTTAACTTAAAGTAGGCAGTAGTCCAAAGATACTACAGAAGACCAAGAGTAGAAGAATTACATTGTATGCAAGATTTTTCTGAAAAGTGAAAGGGCAGTGCTGAAAGCTGGATTGAATCCTAAATGGAGTAAGCATATCCTAAAGCTTGTAAATCAGAATCCACCAATGGGACTTAGCAGGGGTTTGGAAATTCAGTGGTCTAATTGTTGGAGGTGGTCTGGACAGTTCTCTTCAGCACAGTTCCACTGCAATCTTTCTCTAGGTGACCCCAGGTAATGGCATTAACATAAAGAAGAGGAAAATCAAGGGTCTTTTCTCCATTTTATTGCATGCAGCAGGTGTGAAAGGGCCTGGCAGTGGCAATCCTGGTGAGGTCATGAGAAAGAAATTTTTCATGAAGTAGAATATGCTGGAAATACTCAGCAAGTCGCATGACATTTGCAAAGAGAGAATTAGAAACAATTAATCAAACTGAAACATGAACTCTATTCCTTATAGGTGTTTTCTGATCTGCTGAGAATTTCCAGCAGTTTCTTTTTTTTGTTTTTATTTTAGATTTTCAGAAAGGGAAATCTTTGGAGAAATAATAAAATGACTCATGGATAGTATTGCCAACCTCCTGGAATGGCTAGGTGATAACTGGAATCAGTACTGATCTCCCCGTGATCAAAGAAAATCTTTGGAGATATTGGTACAAGTTGCTTCCTTCTTTGCCAGTATCTATACTTTGCATGTACACGATGATGTTATCATGTGCTTTAACATCAGCGGCAGAGGGAGAAGGAGAAGTGAGGGGAAACACGCTTGGTGTTTCTTGGTCTGTTCCATCAATAATACAGGTAACAGACACTGCTTGTGTACATATATGGGGCTTGTGCAATTATAATTGCAGCCTTCTTCAATGGATTGCTGGATGCTGTTCAGAATGTATAAGGTAATAAAGTACATCTTTTCAAAGAAAGATTTTTGATGAGGCCAGATGGTGTCTTAATGCCAGCCTGTTTTTAATGGGAACATTGTTGGCATGGAACCCTATTTGTTGGCTGGTCCATGTAAAAAACTGACCACCTGAAACTTACAAATTCTGGTACTGTATCCTTTTGACAGGAATAGTTCTAACTTTAAAATTATGTCTCTTTGATCTCCCCCATCAGAGGTACCCTGTCATTCCATCTCACCAATCTTTCCATAAATGTCTGCCAGAATAGGCTGTGTTTGCTGACACCAGTCCATCTGCACTTTAAAACATTTTGGGAGAGTTGGGGGGAAGGGGATGGGTTTTGGGACATGGGCTTTAGGACATAGGGAGGTCACTGAGCTCTCCCACCCCCCATTCATCTCCCTTGCTCTTCACTCAACCACCCTGATTCTCTCCCTCCATTCTCTATCCACTACTCCATCCGTGCCTTGATTCTCTGCCACTGAACCCCATTTCAAAAGCTTGTACGCTTTTCAATTATGTCACATGTGTATTCAATGTGATGGCATAATGTCTGGAATTGTGTGCATGCACATGTCTGGATCAGTGCACATGTGCAGTTGCATGTGTCAGCAATTATTGCACTGAGGATATTTCCAGCCATTGTTGGCAACATTTCCTTGCAGTGAGGGAGGAAATGTTTTTCAGCAACTGGTATTGAAATGTTTCAATAGATACCGAGACAAAAATATGAAAGTTCTCACTAAGCGTAGCTTGACATCCATTTACCTGCATGCATTATGAAATGTTATTTAGAATGTAAAACACATGTGAGGTGTTGGCACTTAAGCGGATCTGCAATAGTAGAGCTGAATCAAACTACAGTTGTCAGGGAGCTTAGAAATGACCAATCAAACGTAATGTGCCCTAAAATGGCAATCTGGTCCCTTATAAAATTTTGTTGGTGATTTCCAGAAATAATGTTCCCTCAGTGTGCACTTATTTAAAAACTAAGAAAAATTTTGTTCCAAGGTGCCCATGGTACAATGTTTTCTTCTTACCGTAAACTTGCTTGATAGCTCCCTCTTCTAAAAGACTGTTGCTTTTCAATTTTTGGCTCTTCAGTAGGACCGTTTCCTGCCACTAAGAAATGAGTAAGCATGGCAAGTTAGCAAAAATAGTTCACCCATCAATAGAAAATTAATCAAACATTGTTTTTGTTTTCAACATGAAAGAAAATAATTGTTGCACAAAAAAATTCTTACTTTGTCTTGCTTTTTCATTGAGAGCTTTATCTCCCTGGTTTTGTAGAGTTACTAAAGTGAAATAAACCCCTTTTCTTTTGAGTAGTTCTGCATGTTTTCCCTGTTCTACAGCCCTTCCATGTTCAAAGCCAATTATCACATCCGCATTTCTTACTGTGGACAATCGATGTGCTATAGAGATCGTTGTTCGACCTAACCGAACCTTTGCAAAGGAATGAATTCAACATGCTTTCAGAAATTCTGAATTTAGTTTCTTTCAGATGATAATTCAATATAATTATTTACTTCATTAGTTAACTTATATAAAGCAACAGGAACTGGTCAAACAATCATACAAAATAACAATAAGAACATCAGCAAAAACAATAATCCTTTAAATCACAACTTTAAAGTTGAAATACATCCAAACATGTTTCTGAAAAATATAAAGATAAAAGACCATCAAGACTAATGAAGACTAGTCACCAAAAATGTGATCAAAGAGATCAATGTACAGAGTAAACGGGGCAGAGAGGTTTGGGGAGAGAAGTCATGGAAATGAAGTCAAAGTTGATGAAGATGCAGCCACTGACAACAGGATGAAGAGGAACGAGCTAGGTACGTTTTCAATAAAGGCCAGATTCACAAGAATAGAGGACCTAGGGTGGCTCAAAAGCTAAAGTGACTTTAAGAAGAGATATCAGCCAATGGTTTTTCTGTATTTTTGTAATAAAAATGTACCTTATCCAATGCATTTTGAACAACAGCCTCACTCTCATTGTCTAGTGCTGAAGTTGCCATGTCTAGTAACAGAATTTTGGGATTTCTGACAAGAGCTCGAGCAATAGCAATGCGTTGCTTTTGTCCTCCACTCATTTGGCCTCCACCTTCACCAACGAGGGTGTCAAATTTCTGAAAAAATTAAATGAGTTGGGAATTAGAGGTAGCAATATTCAAACATGATATCTTTAGGAATGGTATATGTACTTAGTTGAACACTTACACAACGTAAATCTGATGCACAAAAATGTCCAGTGTGGGAAATGGGAAAAATGGCACAACACAGTCATAGAGCTGTAGAGATATACAGCACAGAAACAACTTATCCAACACTTACTATTCATATACCCGTCTAGGTGCATTTTAATGTTGTAATTGTAATAACATCTACCACTTCCTCTGGCAGCTCATTCCATACACACACCACCTTTTGCATGACATAGTTGCCCCTTAGGGCTTTCTTTTTTGGCATTGACAAGGTTTTCTTTAGCTTGGGAAAAGCAGACTCCTAGACTACTATATCTGAAACTGACTCTTGGGATGTGGGTGTCACCATCTGTGCCAGGTTTATTACTTAATGTTAAGATTGTGATAAAAGCTGGAAAATTGGGCAGAATCTTCTAATTTTGTTTTCAAATGTGGTTTTTGCAAAGTGCTACCAAACCCTCCATCACACCCATTCACCCATGACCACTACCACAGTCACCATGACCACGATCACTAACATGGACAGGTACATCCAGCGTATTCTTTGTCTATCAGGCACCTAAATGATAATCTTGCTATATTAGGCTGGATCACTTCCTACGGTAGCGATGCTCTGCCTTGCCTGCAGGATCCAGGCAATCACAAGCCACAGCACCCATGAGATGCAGGACTGTTGAAAGTGCAGCAATGCAGATGTGCAAGAGCAGTTGGTACTGTTGATCACTTATCAGGAGGGACTCAGGGTGGGGGTCACATTAAGAGGGAGGCTTGTGGGTTGCAAGAAAGTGTAGGGGTGGCTTTCAACAACCAAACATTGACATCTTTCCATGCCCTGATTATTCCTAGATTGGAGCACCCAAAACCACCTCGCCCCCGCAACCCAATGAGCAGCCTGTTCTGCTTTACATATTAGGAAGGCTGCCAATGTTCTCATCTACTGGGAATGGAGTTAATTATTAATTGACCATGTAAGGGCCTTAGTTGACAGCAGAGGAGGAAGGTTCAGTTTAGGCCTTCCCAACCAGAATCTAATTCTTGTGGTGCCAGCAAGAGGTAGTTTATCTCCTGAATCCAACCCATTGCAATTACTTTCCCTACCACTATGGGTAGATTCTACTCATTGTTTCTCCACCCTTAATAATCTTTGGAAAGCATTTGGAAAAATATTCATATAGTCAGCAACAATTAAATTTAATAGAACAGGTATTTGTTTTCAGAGCACGGTACATTATTCAAATATTCTAGGCTGCAAAACTATCTTGGCTATTACCAAAATATATTGTCATAATTGAAAGGAAGTCACTTGACTTTAATACTTGAGACTTGCATGGACTTAAAATAGTTTTAAGATGGAGTCCTAACTTATGGTCTTATGGATACTAATGATTTAAAATAGCTACTGTGATCACTTGACAAGCACAAACACAATGAAACTGGCTCATCAGAATTACCACTTTAATCAAGAGTCCCTGAAACTCATTGAGATGTCAACAAGTTTGCAACACTTGTTTTATTGACACTTGTATGACAAATTCATGCATTGGGAGATGAAAGATTATCTGTGGAATATTCAATTTGAAAAAAGGTGATGGAGCTACATTTTGATTGTTAAAATGAACCAGATGTCAGTAGCTTTGAGCAGCACAGAGAGAGAAAGCAACATGGACTCATAGCAGCAAGAATACCGAAAGCTCCTTTCTCTCCCTCCTCTCTTGACCTCAAAATCCAGTCCCTGGTGATTAAATAATAAAGACCAACAACTACTCACTGAGAACTCAAGATCTACAACTTTCACCACTGCAGAAGAAACAAAGTGACAGCTGAACAGTTAGGACTCAAATTTAAAATTCAATATTCCAAATACTCAAAGACCTTTAACAGTGGTGACCTTTACTTTTGTGTCTGAATGGACATTGTTACCTGTTTTGTGTGAGTTTGATGTCACATTTTTATTTTTTTTTAGGCTAATAAAGTTCCCCTTTTTTCACTCAGTAAAACTTTGGAATTTACACCTTTTTAAAAATGGAATTAATTATTCTTCGTTTAAAGTGTGACAGTGTGATAGATGTCTGCTTAAAAAGAAATGAAAATATTTAAGGGCCTCTGTTTCTGAAATATTAACTTTGGTTTCTTTCCACAAATGCTGCCAGACCTGCTGAGATTTTCCAGAAATTTCTGTTTTATTATATTTGTGAAATACGAAGAGGAGTTTTAAAAGAGAGGAGCTGATCACTTCTCATTTATTCATGTTAGAAATGGGGAGACGTGTTGTTTTTGCAGATATAGAAAAAGCATACAGAAAAGGGGTACAGCAAGAGAACTATTAACTCTGCAGGTATTTAGGGAAGAGTATCTCTACTTTTCAGTGTATAATTGTGGTTTGGTGTGTAATTATTATAGCAAATAAGTTCTTTTTAAAAATTATGTTTTCAGCAAAAAACTAAGATAACCAAAATGCTTGGGCTATACAAAATGACACAAGTTAATGAAATGTCCGGGGATGGAATGTACCAGCAGAATTGACACAAAATATTAAACCAGATCTTGATGTACTGTCAACAAAATAATATGTGTGTCAGCACTTACAGAAAGGAAGGTTGCCAACCTGGGGAAGGGGGCAATTGGCGTGGAGCATAGATGGGCAGAGGCAAAATACTAAGAGAGATTGGGTAATGCAGGAGTCTGGAGAGCAGCTCAAAAGTATAACTGTGTAGTAGTTTGAATAATCATCATTTCAATTGCTTTCTGCAATTGGGGTCCTTTCTTGCAAGATCGTAGAATAAATTGTCTTGTTTCCAGCTTTGGTGGTCTCGTCTAAATTTTATTGAATTTTGTTTCTAACATTCATAATAATAGAATGAACCTAATACAAGAAATAATATATTCTGTTAATATCTTTAATAAAATATATCAGGGAACTTAATAACAGTAGTCAGTTGAATATAATTTAAGTGATTGTTAGTGTATTGGTTATTCACTTTCTATATTATAGAACATTCACTTACAATATATTCACTACAATTAAAACAATCTAATGTATCCCTCTTCTGGAGGGAATTAGAATAACATCATGTAAGGGTAGTGATAACGTACCCTTATATCCAATTTATGTAAGAATTGTGCTGAAATAGTCTCTCAAGCAAGAAGGAAAAGTGATTTATGATCCTATTAACTAAAAGTTCTACTGTTCTTTATTTGAGAGACTGCTTTTATTTTCAATACAGATTTAATATTTACATCTACACTTGCTCTTTACAATTTGGAATGAAGGATAAGGTAAGATTCAATTCATTGCCTGGGATATATCCCATTAAACTACTGCGTGACTGGATAATACTTATTCTTCCACATGCCAATAGTGCTTGTTAGATGTTACCTGAGGTAGATCCATAATGAAGTTATATGCATTGGCCTCCTTGGCTGCTTTGATAATCTGATCCTTCGTCAAATTGTCACAACCATAGCGAATGTTTTCTTCAATGGTGGTAGCAAACAAGACAGGCTCCTGTTCAACAATTCCAATCAAAGAACGTAGCCATTGAATATTCAGAGAGCGAATATCATGACCATCCAGAGTGACCTGCAAGAACAAGTCAAATTTATAACAACACAATGTCATTGATGCATTATGTGGTTAAGATAATTTAATGTAATATTATTGTTTCAAATATGATCTATAGATATTAATAGTGTTTTTAATAATAAAACTGAATATTTACTTCACTGAATATGATTTGATCCAAATTTAATCATAAATATGCATAGAGTTTTGAAGATTAATTTTGCCTAATAAGTCCACAAGTTGCAACTTGGCAAGTAAAATGTAAACTAATATAAGATCCCCTTCTCATCCCAACATTTATTCATTCATTAGCTGATTGTTGTTTTGTAAAAAGAAATTACTTGCATTTACTGCAATACCATTCCTACCTTCAAGATATCACATTATACATAACAGCAAATAAATTATTTTTGAATCAAGGTCATTGTTTGGAGTCTTTTACATTTACTCAGATGGGGCCTTACTTCTATGCCACCTGAAACAGTGCAAAACCCCCTCAGTATTTCATTAGGTAATTATCCTAGGATGTATGTTCACATTGTCAGCAGATAATGAACAACTCCACATCTGAATGTAACTTTTACAGTTTGACTTTCATGTTCAGTTCAATGAAAACTGGTTGGGAAAGGAAGAATGTATTTTTACAGATAGAACCATTAATTTCTAATTTATGTTCACCACAGAAAAGGTAAGATAATGCAAATGTCAAAGATACTTCTCACTCTGCATTGCTATTGGATCTGATTACCTTGTCTTACATTTGTCAGTCTGAGAGATCTTCAATTTTTCAAGCATATAATGATTGTTTGAGCAGTCTAAAAACTCACAAGGCCTGTATGCCTTGAAATGCCATCAGGGAATTCTTATTTTGTTTTTACTTAGCAGCTCTTAGTTCTTACACCTTATGTCTAAGCTTGACATACAAATGATGAATTCTGGATTAGTGGTGCTGGAAGAGCACAGCAGGTCAGGCAGCATCCAAGTAGCTTCGAAATCAACGTTTCGGGCAAAAGCCCTTCATCAGGAATAAAGGCAGTGAGCCTGAAGCGTGGAGAGATAAGCTAGAGGAGGGTGGGGGTGGGGGTGGGGAGAAAGTAGCATAGAGTACAATGGGAGAGTGGGGGAGGGGATAAAGGTGATAGGTCAAGGAGGAGAGGGTGGAAAAGAAGATAGGCAGGTAGGACAAGTCCGGACAAGTCAAGGGGACAGTTACTGAGCTGGAAGTTTAGAACTAGGGTGAGGTGAGGGAAGGGGAAATGAGGAAACTGTTGAAGTCCACATTGATGCCCTGGGGTTGAAGTGTTCTGAGGCGGAAGATGAGGCGTTCTTCCTCCAGGCGTCTGGTGGTGAGGGAGCGGCGGTGAAGGAGGCCCAGGACCTCCATGTCCTCGGCAGAGTGGGAGGGGGAGTTGAAATGTTGGGCCACGGGGCGGTGTGGTTGATTGGTGCAGGTGTCCCGGAGATGTTCCCTAAAGCACTCTGCTAGGAGGCGCCCAGTCTCCCCAATGTAGAGGAGACCGCATCGGGAGCAACAGATACAATAAATGATATTAGTGGATGTGCAAGTAAAACTTTGATGGATGTGGAAGGCTCCTTTAGGGCCTTGGATAGAGGTGACGGAGGAGGTGTGGGTGCAGGTTTTACAGTTCCTGCGGTGGCAGGGGAAAGTGCCAATATTGGAGGGTGAGTTGTTTGGGGGCGTGGACCTGACCAGGTAGTCGTGGAGGGAACGGTCTTTGCGGAAGGTGGGAAGTGGTGGGGAGGGAAATATATCCCTGGTAGTGGGGTCTGTTTGGAGGTGGCGGAAATGTCGTCGGATGATTTGGTTTATGCGAAGGTTGGTAGGGTGGAAGGTGAGCACCAGGACCGTTCCCTCTGCGACTACCTGGTCAGGTCCACGCCCCCAAACAACCCACCCTCCAATCCTGGCACTTTCCCCAGCCACCGCAGGAACTGTAAAACCTGCGCCCACACCTCCTCCCTCACCTCTATCCAAGGCCCTAAAGGAGCCTTCCACATCCATCAAAGTTTTACTTGCACATCCAATAATATCATTTATTGTATCCGTTGCTCCCGATGCAGTCTCCTCTACATTGGGGAGACTGGGTGCCTCCTAGCAGAGCGCTTTAGGGAACATCTCCGGGACACCCGCACCAATCAACCACACCGCCCCGTGGCCCAACATTTCAACTCCCCCTCCCACTCTGCCGAGGACATGGAGGTCCTGGGCCTCCTTCACCGCCGCTCCCTCACCATCAGACGCCTGGAGGAAGAACGCCTCATCTTCCGCTCGGAACACTTCAACCCCAGGGCATCAATGTGGACTTCAACAGTTTCCTCATTTCCCCTTCCCCCACCTCACCCTAGTTCTAAACTTCCAGCTCAGTAACTGTCCCCTTGACTTGTCCAGACTTGTCCTACCTGCCTATCTTCTTTTCCACCTATCCACTCCACCCTCTCCTCCTTGACCTATCACCTTCATCCCCTCCCCCACTCACCCATTGTACTCTATGCTACTTTCTCCCCACCTCCACCCTCCTCTAGTTTATCTCTCCACGCTTCAGGCTCACTGCCTTTATTCCTGAAGAAGGGCTTTTGCCCGAAACGTTGATTTCGAAGCTACTTGGATGCTGCCTTCCAGCACCACTAATCCAGAATCTGGTTTCCAGCATCTGCAGTCATTGTTTTTACCTCATACAAATGATGAATGATAACAATCCAAATACAGGAAAATGCAATTAGATGATCGTAAATCAGTGGCTGTAAATGCTGCACTGACACCTGTACAGTGGAAAACTAGCCACAGAATAAGGACAAGACCAGGAAGTGTAGGAATAAATTAGTAATCTGAGAAAAGAAATTGTGTTTAAATGGCATACTGCAAGCATGAGTAGAAAGTGAACTTCTCCATGTGAAAAGGTCATGGTGTATTCTGCAACTTATAATGTTCCAAGTGACTATGGCTGAAAACTATGTAAAATATTATCTATATGATAATAGACAGGCAAATATACATGTGATTTTCTATTCATTTATGATTTAATCAAACAATTTAAAAGCGTACCATTCCTTGTTTAGGATCATAGAATCTCTGAATGAGCTGCACTGCTGTGCTTTTACCAGACCCACTTGGACCAACAAAGGCTGTAGTTTCACTTGCTTTAATCACCATACTAAGTCGATCAAGAATCTGGGAATTGTACGTACAACACAACTGCATAAAACTAGAGTAAAGACAAGTTATAAACTGCATGAAATAAAACAAATTAATCATTTATGTGGGCATGTATATGCCATCAAAGAGTAGATCTGTAAAAATGGTGTGTCTTTAAACATTGATTTGTTTACAATTTTATTAATGAGCATTATAGTAATTAGCACATTCATAATGCTGTGAGAATATGCTGACAGTGGAAGAACAATCAAAGATGTTATCATACACTTCCTGCTCATTGGTTTGAGAATACTATGGATGGCAGTGATTTGGTCATTTGTCCAAACAGACCATGCACCCACTATAACCTGTCGAGAACATTAAAGTGAAAAAATGTGCCATGTATGTTAGAGGTAGTAGCCCAGAATTCTCTCAGCTGTAGCTCCCCTTTCCCCACATCTCGTCCTGAAGACAGGTTATACCAGAAATATTGACTTCACCACCTCCTGATTATATTTGGCTTGCTGAGTTCTTCCAACCTCCTGTTTGTCTACTTTGGATTCCAACATCTGTTGTATTTTTGTCTATAACTAGGTTTATACCACTGTGAAGTCTCAGAAAAAGATGCTAACTTCAAGAACTTATCTGCCTCCCTCAAATGTAAACTCAGTGCTGTAGCTCCCTCTACCTCCACTTCTACTCCTAAAGACTAGACTTAAAATGTTGATTTCAGCATCTCTTGATACTACCTGGCTTGCTGTGTTCTTTCAGCCTCATGTTTGTCTACTTTGGATTCCAGCATCTGCTGTTTTTTTTTTGTCCATAGCTAAGTCTATACCACTGCAAAGTCTTTTCAAAGGATTCCCACTTTGAAGAAGTTTTCTGCCTCCTTCAGACACAAACTCAGTGCTGTAGGTCCCCCATCACACATATCTGGTCCTGAAGATGAGTAATACCCAAAACATTGACTTCTCCACCTCCTGATGCTGCCTGTCTTGCTGTGTTCTTCTAGCCTCCTGTTTGTCTATTCTGGATTCTCTCAATGACTATTGTCCTGTTCTCCTGCTGTTTACATGAAGAACAGTTAATTATTTTGATCCTTGCATCAGTAATTATTTCACCATGATTGAAAACAATATATCACGGATTTTGTGAAAAAACACACTAAACAAAATACGTGATTTAAATACCTTAACTTCTGGTCTGGAGGGGTAATTGAAGGTCACATTGTGGAATTCAATATCACCTTTTATTTTATTCAGTTTATATCCTTCTTCTGACATGCAGTCAATCTCAGGCTCCTAAGACAAGTAACAAAAGTTCATTCATTAATCTAGCTTGCTGAGTCCATAAGATTTTGTTCTGATTTAAGACTTGAATAATAATAATTGAACTCACTCGGTCTATAGTTTCAAATATACTTGTAGCAGCACCACGGCCAGAGGCAAATGTTTCCAAACAAGGAGAAGCCTGACCAAGATTCATAGCAGCTACTAGTACTCCCAGAAACACCTAAGATAAAATAAACCATTTATAAATGGAACCTTATCCTATGAATATTTACGAAATAGGAAAATAAATCTGTAAAAGTAACTAGCATTAAAAGTTATTCTTATTTAAATTGATGAACATTACACTAATCTAATTTCATTGAGAGATTTGTGTAGTGCTCAGACACAACATGAAGTAAACATCGCTCTACAGTGTGCACTAGAATAACCGGGACTGATGCTCACTGCAAATTGAGCCTCAGGCCTCACTTTCACACAATCTGGAAGCTTCAAATGTTATTCAAGCCTTTAATCAGGATCGAAAGAATTGTAGTTATTTCTGAAGTTGAGCCAGCCCACATGGAACTGCTGCAAGGGATTGAGGAGCTGAGCAGGACAAGCAGTAGCCTGCATACTTTTATGAAGCAAGGTGAGTCATTTTTTGGTACCACAGAAATAAAAAGGATAATCACCAACTTGTGGGGAGTCCAATGAAGGAAGTGGTTGACCACCATAAACTAGTAAAACTGAATGGAGCGCTCCACGTGTTTGCTCTGCCAAGTTTGGAGAGACAATGTTTGGAGGCCAGTTTGCATGATCTGTAATTTAATGTCTGTGTCAGGCAGGTACTCTGGATACTCAATGGTTCTCAGCACAATTTGAGGGAGACTGACTGCAACAGATTGGAAAAATTCATGTAAGATTTCATTACTTTTAAGTCAAAAACACTTGTGCAGTCAATTAGACAATTGAAATATAATGAAGCATATCCAGATATAATTAAATAAATCTGAAAAAACTCTTGCTTTAAACGATTGATTAAAAGTTACACATTGAACTTAAAACAGCTAATCAGAAACATTTGTTTACACAATAGCAACATTATTACATTTGGCCTTGGTTCAAAAGTTTATTTTACATTCATAATAACTTCATCAAATGCCAATAATTGAATATTTTTCAAGAACAAAATACCTGTAAAAGACCTCCAGGTGTGTATTCATTCTGCTCTATAACCAGCTGAGATCCATACCAGAATGCTAGAGCATAGCAGAAGAAGATTATCATCCACATGTAGCCTGTGAAAAATCCCACTATCATGCCTTTCCTTACACCCCAGCGTTGAGCGAATACCAAGTTTTTGTCATATCTGCATAGTAAATTTTGAAATGTTAAATATCTGTAGAGTACATGTAAACAATATTTTATTCTACCAATGCTTCATACTTTTCATTTGTAAATTATAAAAAATATCTGTATAGAATGAGGAGAGTGGGATTATTTTCGTATAATATATACTTTAGATCCATCAGAAATGAATGAGTAATTCTTTCCCTAACAATTTTTAAAAATTAGATTATTTTGGTTGATTTAGTCTAATATCTAAAACAGAAAAGTTGAATTAAGTTCTGGACATTGGGACATTTCTTCATCACTGAACTTTTATATTTAAAAGTCTAAATTCTTATCTATTATCTAGACTATGGATTTGCCATCATTAATATTGGCTTCACTGTAAGTATCACGCAACTCTTTTCTCCTTGTTTATTAATAACTAAAATAAGTAAAAGGGCAACCTTATCATGGTAACTAACCTTTCCACTTCTTTTTTCTCACCATTGAATGCAGCCACTGTTCTTATAGATGAAAGCACTTCATCTGCAACAGCACCAGCTTTCGCATAAGCCTTTAGCCCAAGGCCAGTCAGTTTTGAGACAGACTGTAATAAAGTTACATTTAATATTATTCCAATATGCCAATTATTTTCACCAGTAAAGCTTTTACTTGGATTATGTAACCGTATTAGGGTAATTTAAATAGTCAACAAAAGCTGCGATATATGTGTCTAATTGAGGTGTGTCAAGCTGATATGAAATTGACCGAAATTCTAAATCCCTTTTGAAGCCTGAATAATATATTCGTGCATTATTTTTATAGCTTTCTTTATTTCTTGCTGACAAACTATGCAACCACAGAAAAATCAACAAGAACTTAAAGATACTAAAGGGTTTTAGCAAATTTGCATACTTCTAACAACTTTCAAAAATATCCTGGAAAAAAAAAATGCATGGGCTCTGTTTAAAAACCTTTGGCAAATCCAATTTCAGTGATTTTTTTTAACATTCAATTTATAACTTCAAGTACAATGTTTCAAGACAGAGAGGAGGAAAATGAAACAGACCTATCAGACTAACATAATTGGTAAGGAAATTACTGTAAAATATTATTAGAGATAGAGTAATTAAACATTTGAACAAGTATGAAAGGTCATGTTGAGATTTTTATAGAGATGATCTGACTCTATGAATATTGTTGATAGGGATTTTCAGAAGATACTTGATAAAGCTTTAAGCAAAATGAGACTGTATGAAATTGGTAGTGACATTAGAACATTGAATGCAAATTGGTTCAGAGGTAGAAGTTAGAGAACTTACAAATAATATTAAAGTAGAAACAATATCACATGGAAGCAGGAAGTCACAAAGACACGTTGATTAACTTAGTCAGCAAAACTATAGTATATAGAACTCAATGTGAGGGATGACAAGCTAACAAACTTAAAATCCATGAAAAGTAAATTGGAATATTTTATAAATAGTGAGAGCATAGAAATTGTAGAGGAGAAAAGAGTTTTGGATTTCCAGGTACATAAATCACCTCAAGCTAAATGACAAGTGTAAAATTTTATTAGACACAGTCGATTAATTGATCAGATAGACTTTATCCCAAGAGGACAGGAGTACAGTGGGGAGTAAGTCTTGGTCAGCTTCCAATGATTCAATTTTGATGCCATAGTTCAAGAAGATGTTGGCCTTAAAGAGAGTATAGCACAAATTCACCAGAACCATGCCAAAGTTAAATGATTATATTATGAGAACCATTATAAATTTGATTTGAATTCCCTTGAGATTTGGGATTATTGGGAGATTTAATTGAGGGATTTAATGAAGGATTACCTGAACAAGTGGACAAAAATGGAATAGCTGTTGAGCTGAAGGTCACGATATTAAATATTCTAATAGTGTTCAGAAGTAATATGCATTGAAATGGGCGATTGTTTTCTATATTAAGACGGTAGTTGCCTTGAAAGTGTTTAGGACAGCATCTTTCAGGAACATCCAAACATGGAAAAAGTTACCATTCAGCCTGTCAAATCTGCTCCACCATCAATAAGATCATGGCTGATCAGATTTTAAACTCAACTCTATTTTCCTGCATATTCCATTAATCTTTCAGAGAAGTGTATTAAAAGAGTAGATCATTTGAATTTTTTCAGGATATATGTCAAATTCAGAGATAGCTTTGGAGGTCATATTGCGGTTGTACAGGACATTAATTAGGCCACTGTTTGAATATTGCAAGCAATCCTGGTCTCCTTCCTATTGGAAAGATGTTGTAAAACTTGAAATGGTTCAGAAAAGACTTATAAGGATGTTGCCAGCGTTGGAGGATTTGAGCTATAAGGAGAAGTAGAATAGGCTAAGGCTGTTTTCTCTGGAGTGTTGGAGACTGAGGGGTGACCTTATCAAGATTTATAAAATAATGAGGGGCATGGATAGAATAAATCGACAATGTCTTTTCCCTGGAGTGGGGGAGTACAGAAATAGAGGTTGAGAGGGGAAAGATATAAAAGAGACCTAAAGGGCAACTTTTTCACTCAGAGCATGGCACGTGAATGGAATGAGATGCTAGAGGAGGTGGTGAAGGCTAGTACAATTGCAACATTTAAAAGGCATCTGGAAGGGTATATGAATAGGAGGGATATGGGCCAGGTGTTGGTAGGTGGGACTAGATTGGGTTGGGATATCTGGTTGGCATGGTCAAGTTGGACTGAAGGGTCTGTTTCCATGCTGTACATTTCTATGACTCTATAATTGAGATTAGAGAATGGGATAATTGTTCAGGCAGTATCCGAGGAGCAGGGAAATCGACAATTCGGGCAAAAGCCCTTCATCTATTCCTGATGAAGGGCTTTTGTCCAAAACGTCGATTTTCCTGCTCCTTAGATGCTGCCTGAATTGCTGTGCTTTTCCAGCACCACTCTAATCTAGAATCTGGTGTCCAGCATCTGCAGTCCTTGTTTTTACCCAATGGGATAACTGTGTGCTTTCATTGGTGTATTGGAATAGGTATTGCATAGCTTGCTATGTGAATGAAGCTGAATTAAGTATAGATACTTTCTGTTGCAAATTCTCTGTTGATCTCAGGGATCCTGGCATGGTTCTGTGAGTTTGTGCTACACGCTCTCAGTTGATCTTAGGGAGACATGAGATAAGTTAAGAAACAATTTGCTTAAATGATGCAACAATTCTGTTTTACATGCGGCCTGATTGTGAACATAATAAATTTCCTTTGTTTGTTCTCCTGTTTTTAGTACTTGACTGGGGTGCGCGGGAGGAGAATCTACTGACAACACTGATGGAATTGTAATCCCATTCACTGAGGACAAGACACATAAAACTCAACTTTCAATGTGTTGCAGTATTAATGAATGGAATGTGAAAGACAGTTTGGAAAATGGAGAATTTATGTAGCAGTAGAATAAAATTCAGAAACCAGTGCTAATATTCAAATGGCTATTTGCGAAAATCTCAATAAGATCAATCATTTCTAAAGTATTGAATACAATTTTACCCACAATTAGATAATTGAACAGCTGTAACAATATTTTCTTGTTACTTCTCTGACAATCAAAAGTAGCTAAAACATACACAAGTTTCATTTGTAAACAATTCAGCCAATGAACCATTATGCTATGATTGGAGATGTAGTGGACAGTGAAGAGGGTTCCTTAGATTACAACAGGATCTTGACCAGATGGGCCAATGGGCAGAGAAGTGGCAGATGGAATTTAATTCAGATAAATGCGAGGTGCTGCATTTTGGGAAAGCAAATCTTAGCAGGACTTATACATTTAATGGTAAGGTCCTAGGGAGTGTTGCTGAACAAAGAGACCTTGGAGCGCAGGTTCATAGCTCCTTGAAATTGGAGTCGCAGGTAGATAGGATAGTGAAGAAGGCATTTGGTATGCTTTCTTTTATTGGTCAGAGTATTGAGTACAGGAGTTGGGAGGTCATGTTGCGGCTGTACAGGACATTGGTTAGGCCACTGTTGGAGCATTGCATGCAATTCTGGTCTCCTTCCTATCGGAAAGATGTTGTGAAACTTGAAAGGGTTCAGAAAAGATCTACAAGGATGTTGCCAGGGTTGGAGGATGTGAGCTATAGGGAGAGGCTGAACAGGCTGGGGCTGTTTTCCCTGGAGTGTCGGAGGCTGAGGGGTGACCTTATAGAGGTTTACAAAGTTATGAGGGGCATGGATAGGGTAAATAGACAAAGTCTTTTCACAGGGGTTGGGGACTCCAGAACTAGAGGGCATAGGTTTAGGGTGAGAGGAGAAAGATATAAAAGAGACCTAAGGGGCAACTTTTTCACACAGAGGGCGGTACATGTATGGAATGAGCTGCCAGAGGAAGTGATGGAGGCTGGTACAATTGCAACATTTAAGAGGCATTTGGATGAATATATGAATAGGAAGGGCTTGGAGGGATATAGGCCGGGTGCTGGCAGGTGGGACTAGATTGGGTTGGAATATCTGGTCGGCATGGATGGGTTGGACCAAGGGTCTGCTTCCGTGCTGTACATCTCTAAGATATGTTGCATCTCTACACTTAGCACCTATTCACGCTATATCTACTTTGGACTAGGGAGCTCCAAATTCATACAAATTATTCTGCTTTTCTTTAACCCTCTCCCTCTGTTTCTGGAATCCTTAGCCAAATCGATCTTAAAATTAATCAACCAACCAAGTGTCAATAGTGATTTGTAATTAAATGTTCACACTCTAAAAGTTTTATTCAGCTCCAAAAATCAGAGTATGCTGTAAATACTCAGGAATTCTGGCAACATCTGTGGAGAGATATACATGGCTCAATCTTCCCAGTCCCTGAACAGTATAGGGCCATGGTGAGAAAGTTACATTGATACCAATGAGACTCATTTTGTAACCAAACATTGGATGGTGAAATTGGACGCTCACTACTGAGCATCAAAGGCCTATGTGCAAAGGTTATTTCTCATGATCATCCTGTTTACCACCTAATCTCACCTCATTTTATACAGCTTCCTATCCTCCCATAGACTGGATTGAGACTAGACTCTGTGAATTTCTTACATGAAATTCAGAATGGTTACCAGCTCACCTTAGACAGCAGTTGCCAACATTTCAGAGCATACTCCCTGGCCCCATGCATCCCATCTCCATAGGTACAGTTTTCCAGCATGTATCTGCATCATGGCACCATTGTAGCCTGTCTCCAATCCACTTCAATGTTGCACTTTGGAGTGCACTGGCACCTTTCGTTGCAATGCTGTTGCAAGGACACTTAATGTGCAGGGATGGGCAACCAGCTCATGATTTAGACTAGGATGCATCTTAGGCCTCCTCGCTTTCTTAGAACTCATTAACTTTGTGCATACTTTGATGCTCACAGCCTTGACTATTTGCACTTTTCTCCATCACCCAGAACTTATAGGCTCAAAGTGCTTTGTTTTGTCTTGCTATTTAACACAGACATAAAGCCAGGCATATTGTCATGGTTGTCAGCAGTCATCAGTGAAGGGCGCACATGTTGCTGTACAGGATCCTGCTGCATCAATCTCACAGAAGTGCCAGCTGTGTACACATCAAAAATGTTGCTTGCACTTCAACTAAATGGCCATGGCTGAAAGTCTGAGGGGACTATTCCTCACTCAAGTCAAGGGAGGCACCCTTCAGTCAGGAGGTCCCAGCACAGAAAGTCAACAGTGGTATCATTCTCGGGATTTGGGCATGGTCAGTCAGCTGCTTGGAACAGTCAAGGGTGCCTGTACCTCTATCGTCCAGGGATTGGACCATAGTTTTCCCCTGTGTCTAAAGCAACCAGTCCAGGCAATTACAGGAAGAAAGTTGTGGAGCTTTACAAATATCAGCCATGGATCTGGTTGCTCATTATTTGGAGCTGTCTAAGTTGCTTAAGTGGGAGGGCCATGGTCAGTCCTGGGGTCTGTCCAATAAATGTCAAGGGGTGGGGTTATCGAGGTGTGCTGCATGAAGGTAGCTGAGAGACTTAATTGTTGTGCTTGGAGGATGCATGCCTCGTTGCAGAGGTGGTTATATTTGTGAAGGGGTCAACTCAGTACATATGGGGGATGATGATAGAGCATTGTAGGGAAATGTGGTAATGCATGATAAGTCAGCAGTCAGCAGCATTCTGGCTTCAATGGGCAGCAAATAAGGAAGAGATCTGGCATATTTATGTGAAATGCATTGGCATAGGGCTGAGGCAGTAGTATGGGGTGATACTCATTTAGATAGTTGGGTTGGGTGAGAATTTGGGAAAGTTTAAAACCTTTGGAGTTATTGGGAAAAGCTACCACAGAGAAAGTGTACATTTAGGGTTCCATCAACAGTAAGAGGCTGAGCCTGTGACTCACTGCTTGAGGAGCAACTGCTGTTTCTTTCCGTTGTGCTCTAAAGAAAGAATGCACAGTGGAGATAAAAATCGTCAACGTTCATGGAATGAATGGGATAAACATTTCATTCTGTGACGGAGGGGGCTTCCATTTCAAATAATGTGAGACCCATTGTGGGGAAAACAGCATCACACAGATGGCCATACATGATTAGATTAGATTACTTTTTAGATTAGATTAGATTAGATTACTTACAGTGTGGAAACAGGCCCTTCGGCCCAACAAGTCCACACCGCCCCGCCGAAGCGCAACCCACCCATGCCCCTGCATCTACCCCTTACCTAACACTACGGGCAATTTAGCATGGCCAATTCACCTGACCTGCACATCTTTGGACTGTGGGAGGAAACCCACGCAGACACGGGGAGAATGTGCAAACTCCACACAGTCAGTCGCCTGAGGCAGGAATTGATCCCAGGACTCTGGCGCTGTGAGGCAGCAGTGCTAACCTGAAACATACTTGCAAGCATTATCTTCTATATGAACTATGGCATGAATCGTCTGTGTTTAGTCAAATCCTCGCCAGTAGCACTCTTGACCTTGTCATGCAGGATCAGGGATCAATCCCTCTAATGGCAGTAATGCACAACAATATTGTGAAGGGTGGAAAGTTTGACTCTGACTAACAAAGTAGCAATAACCTTCCATGTTCCCATAGTCTGCACATGATGCAGCAGCTGCTCCCTTCACAGCTTGGACCAAAGAACCACATAGTGCTAAGGATGGTTGGGATCTTCAACATTATAGTTACAGATAGACAGGTGTTCACTCACACAGATAAGGAAGAAAAGTGAATGTATATTTACAAAGGTAATTATGTGCTCACAATATATCATCAACTGTACCACCTGTGTGCTTACAGAAAGTCTTCATTCTCACACTGTCTCAGTACAGTTGGAGTGGAAGGAGCCAGTCCTTTGGTGGCATGCATTATCCTGGAAGTTTTGTTCAGCCAATATTAGGGGAGAGCATTTGTGGCTAGACAGTACAGATGAAGGCGTACCCTCCTCAGTTTGACCTCCCACAGGGCTGAAAGTGGTGGGCAGGATGGAGGCTCGACCATCACTGGAGTGTCCTCTGAGGAGGCTTCTCAGACACTTGTCTGTGGCTTTTCCTCCAGATGGGTACCTATGGGCACAGTTGTCTCCTTGTGAGGAACAGTCACCTGGAGTGAGGTTAGTGTCCTCCATCTTCTGTTACCTTGCTGTTGATCCTGGAGTGTAGATCTGTGCACATGTCCAACAGACTCTAAGTGTGTTTGACCTGGGTGTCATGGCAGCTGCCAATCATCCCATGAAGGCAGCCAAATAGTCATGTGTCTGAGGCAGCAGGGTCCCAATTCACTACCCTTACTGGATTTATGGCCCTGTTATAGGCCATTTTCTCTTGGAGTGAGAGAAAGGGAGGGATTGAGCAAAATGAAAATGGTTGGCACAGTTATTAATGTTGGTACAACTGAGGATAAAGTGCTGACATTTTCCAAGTGAGTGAGTACACAACGCAAAGGCCAAGCAACTTTAGTGGAGGCTTGTGGGAGAGGGAATAAGTGGGGAAAGATGCAATGTTCAATAGGAAGAGGGGTAGAACATGAAGTTTTGTGGGAGGTGGGATCAGCAGTACAAATCCAGTGAGTGAGTTAGTAAAGAGAAGATGTTGGGATTTATCCTGGCATAGCAGAGGAAGTCATTGACCTTCTTGTAGCATTGCCACATCTTTCTCCAGACAGTTGAGATTGCACTGACCTGGGTGGTAACCTTAGATAAGGTCAGCAGGGTCTGGTGTAGTGACCTCATCTACATGGCCCACCACTGCACCATCACATCCCCTAGTATTTCCCTGTCCCTATCTGGAAAGCATGGTGTCAATTTCCTCTATTCCAATATGTCCAGGAAAATGTCTCGATCTATGCAGGACATCTCTGAACTGTCACAGCTTGACTAGATGCATGGCAGCTATGAAATATAGTGCCAGTGCTAGGTACCTCATGACGAGTCGGCAGTGTTGAGTAAATCCACCGACAGCAAATTGGAGAATTGGACTAACATCAGACGACCAAGGTGCCATAGTCAAATGAGGTGAGTTTGGGACAATATGGTAAGAAAATGTATGGAACATCACAGAGAGAAACCCTCAATGAAACGCAACAAAAACGGTACTTAGCAGATTTCAGTTAAAGTTCAGCTCACAGCTGGGTCAGGGGTATAACAAGCCACATTATCTTTTTACAGCAACTATTTTCTGGTAATTGTTTGAAGTTCACTAAAATGTTTTCAGTGTGTTTGCGAATGAATGTATGAATAAATGTGAGTGAAGAGGTGAATAAATGCACATGTAAGTGTGTAAGTAGGTAAAATGGATGGAAGAAGTGGTTAAGTGAGTAGTGTAGCAGCTAAGTGATATGTGAGTAGAATGGTAAATGGGGACTGTGACAGTTGGGAAGGATGAAAGTGGCGAAGGTGACAACAGTACAGGGTGATTGTTGAACTGGAAGAGAGGGTAGCAGGTGTTTGAGTGGAATACTGCTGAGTGAGGTAGTAGGTGGAAAAGGTGGCAATGGCTATATTGGCAGTAGGGTTAAGCAGTAGGGTGATAAGGGTGTAGGTGTGTTCGGAGCAGTTGATTTGAGTAAGGAGAGGTTATCAGGTTGATAGCCAGTTATGTCAAGTCAGGTGGGTAAATGAATGGTTTGGGCTAGTCTAGTTGTGTCAAGGGGTGGGCAGCTAGAGTGAACTTGTCAGCAATGTTCCCTCTATTCCAAGTGGCTGCCCCATAGGTCTTGCATGGTGAACACGCACCAACACCATTTGCAGCATTGACTTCTGGACCTCAGAGGTTCAAGTTCTTTTATTTGAGCATTTTTTTTCCTTGCTCAAAATAAAAATGAGCAAGAATGCTGTTAGTCACGTTGAGTTGGTGGAGTAGTCAAGTTAGGTTGGTTGGGAGGGGAATGGAGATCTGCGGACATATGCAAAGGTGCAGTTGTCCAGGAATGTTTACAAGAGTTGGATTAGGATTTTCAGTTTACCATTTTCAAGGTAACTATCCAATTATCCATATTGCAACAGTCTGAGGACACTCACTTTTAAATACCATTTTTCAGAAGGTTCTGGGGAACAGGGGAATTTCCCATTGGAATTACAGACCTCCTGAGCAATTGCACAGAGTCAATGCATTGGGTCTTCCAGACTCTGAAAGGTCTGGGCTATTTTAATCTCTGTAGAGACCAAGAAATTTATTTTAAGTTATAGAAAGCTACTGAAAGAATCATGCACTGTATTTGCTGTTGTAATAAATAAATTGAAAGCAACATTGATGAACTGGAGATTGGAAGGTCTAGGCCAATATTTGCTGATTTTTCATGAGAAAAATTCTGATAAAGGGTCATTGCCATGAAAATTTAACTCTGTTTCTCTCTCTGCAGTGGTTATCTGATCTGCTGAGCAATCTAGCATTTTCTGTTCTTATTTCAGAATTTCCAGTTGTGCAGAGAAGTGGCAGTAACCTTCCTGCTGAGCTGGATGTTATGGGTTCAAATTCTGAGGAAGGGTCACCAGACCCAAAAGATTAACTCTGATTTATCTTCACTGATGCTGCCAGATCTGCTGAGATTTTCTAGCAATTTCTGTTTGTGTTTCTGATTTACGGCTTCCACAATTCTTTCAGTTTTTGTTATAGGTTCAAGTCTCACTTAATGGCCACAAAAGGTGTGATTGTCATGTGGCCAAGCAGCTTGATTTCCAGCCAGTAAATCGGTAAGTGGTAAGAGGGGGAGCGTTTCCGCGTCAGCCATGCAATGGTTCCTAGACTCCAGATAAACGGGGAAGGTTACTCTTGGTTGTAAAACCAGCAACCAAATCCAAAATGCCTTGTGTGGTAGCAACTTCATGCAACATAGAAAAAAGTTGGAAAAATATCAGATTTACTACATCTGGAATACTTTGCTTTTCATTGAACTTTTTCACCCATCTTGTGTGACCTTCTACTTTGTAATTTTTTAACCATCTTTATTCTTTCATGTGAACTGATTTCAAGGATGACTAGTTATTATTGAACAAACATTAATCTTTCAACTTCCAATCACCAAGGACGCCTGATCACTGGAAAGGGTCTTCAATTAGCAGATATTTGAAAGTAGATACTTTTTCTCATAAAAACACATCCCCAGTTAACATTCAGTAGAAATAGTCTAAAAGTAATATTCATTCTTGTACTTTCTATTTCTGTGACCAGGATTAGTTTCTAATGGAAAGTGTTTTTTTAAGGGGAAGCTAGATAAATGTAGTTTTTAAAAAATTAATTCATGAGATGTTGGTTTTGCTGCCTGGGCCGGTATTTATTGCCTATCCTGAAATTTACCCAGAGGCAATTAATAGTCAGCCACATGGCTGCATGTCTGGAGTCACATGTAGTCCAGAGCAAGTAAAGAGAACAGATTTTATTTCCTAAAGGACATTGATAAACCAGACACATTTTTATAATAATTGACAGTGGTAACATGGTTGTCATTAGACTTTCATGTAGTGGGAAGAAATGTATTGCAGGATAATTGAAGATAAAGAATAGTGAAGGGAGTATAGAACATAAATACAGGCACAGACCAGTGGGACAAAATGGTTTGCTTCTCTGCTGCCTGTTCTATATAACCCTGAATAGCATAACATATTATTAAGCTTATATATTTCATCTTACATTAGTAAGAACTAACAAGTAATGGAAATCTAGGATCTTATAGGTGTTGTGAATGCTGTTATGGTACAAACTGTTGTGTTCATAATTATTTCCTTACCAATGCCATGAGAGCAGCTCCAAGACCAATGAGAGGACTGACAGCAATAATAACAAGGGTTAGCTTCCAACCACTGACAAATCCCAGGAGGAATCCACTGATAAAAGTAGTGAAACGTTGAATAAAAATTCCAACTTGATCAGCGATAGCATCATTGATTTTATTAATATCACTGCAATAAGATGAAGAATTTTGAAGGTACTTGTGTCATCAAAATGTCTTGACAGAATTGTAATGTTAAAGGATCATCAAAATATTGCTAACAATTAAAGAATAATCTCTATCAAATACTGTGAACCATTTTCCTTCACTCTCACACATACAGTAAACCTTAATTATTGTTCCGAAAGAGGTCTCTCACTTTGCATTGTAGTGTTGCAGAGCTGCAGATGTAAAATCAAGCCGAACAGAAAATAATGACTGCAAACATATCAAACTGTGCACTGATATCTGACAACAATGGCAAAGTATTGTGAAGTACCTATATTTAGTAACTGATTTCACTTCTTCCAAATGTGACAGGACACAATCTTCTCTTGTTCACACGTCAACTTTGCATATTTATTATTATTAAATGTAAAGCAAAGATTACTCCTTATTGGAGCACATGCTTTCATAGCCAGAATAAATTTGTTTTATGAAGTTTAATAATATACTCACTCTGACATCCTTGTGTTCAATTCTCCAGCAGAATTACAGTCAAACCAACCAATCTCCATTCTCATAATTTGTTTGAAATAAGCTTTCCTTATTTTTTGAACCTGTCGGGCTGCTGCTGTAACCCAGAAACATATCTAACAACAGAAGATATAGCATAATTATATTTGCATATTTGCATTTACTGCTACCCTCAGCCTTTACAATAAATGGGGAATTGAGCTTATGGCTTAGAGATTAGATGGAAATGTTATGGTTTTTATTTCTAGTTTAGGATTTCAATTTACCCCAGAACGGTGAGGAAAGACTCTCCTCTCACCCTGTCAGGGATAGGTGTTCTGTATTAGATGAATTTCATGTGTCATATTAATGGAGTAGAATTAGTGGAACTCTATCATGTTATACATGACTTGAGAGCATTAAATGTAGATGTTGGTCTCAAAACAAATGTTGAAAATGTGTTGCTGGAAAAGCGCAGCAGGTCTGGCAGCATCCAAGGAACAGGAGAATCGACGTTTCGGGCATCAGCCCTTCTTCAGGAATGCTTCCATTGCTCTCTTGGGAAGACAGTTTCAAAGATTGACAATTCCCTCTGAGAAAAGACATTCTTCTTCATCTCTATCTTCAACTATTCTATTCAATCCTTTATTCTAAGACTATATTATCTAGTATAGATTCCCTCATAAGGGGAAACATCCTCTTAGCATTTGCCTGGAAACCCTGCTCCGAATGTTATATCTTTAAATAAGATCAACTCTCCATCTTTTAAACACCAATAAGGACCCAACTTGCTTAACCTTTCCTCCCAGACGAACTCCGCCATCCCAGGAATCAATCGTTTCTCTGAAAAGCTTCCTTAAATAAAGTGACCAAAACTGTAGGTAACAACACTCTAAGTGAGCCCTGTAAATCTGCGTCTAGACTTTCCTTCTTTTATAGTCTATCCTTATTACTGTAATGATCAGCCTACCATTTGCCTCCCAAGAGCTAATTTCATTTTCATAATCATTTTTTGTTTCATTTATGAGAACTTACAAATCTGTCTGCCCTTTTATACTTGGGTTAGTTCAGGGAGGCGTAACATGGACAGGAGCAGATGTTACCTGTTTTTGCGTTTTTCAAAACGAACAAAGAGTGGGTGATGAGGTTGTGATGCATGGCATTGATAGCTTTTTGCAATTACGCCCCGATTCAAACCGCAAAGGAGTAGGTAGGATTAATGTCACCTCAAACATCCCCCTGCTTTGAAGGCAAATTGTTTGTTAAGTGGCAGGATAGAATTTTGGTAGGAGTGGGTCTTGGAATTACACCTTTTCAATGGCATCATGAGAAACATAGCTATTACAAAATTAGTTATATTAGCAACATCTTTGATCCACATTCAACATCTGTTTCCATTACATTATCTGTCAGTGCATTCTGGATTATTCCTATTTGTTGTGCAATTATATTTTCCCTCATTTCACCATTGCAAATTTTGCCAATTAACTGAAACCTTTGCATTGTTTTCTAACCATCAAGCTATTGTCCTTCTCCCTATTTGTAAACCAGCAAATTAAAAAGGAGTATGTAACACCATTGGAAAACGCATAATTTACATGCTTTAATACTTCAAAAATGCTTCGGAAAACTTAATAAATAAGAATGCACTTTCTTATTTTTGTCAGTAATGTAAGGAAAACAGATTGGTGTTCACATCACAGAACAATTCAGAATGTCTATGCATGTCAATAACATTCCCCATTCTTGAGAAAATTCCTCCTTCTGAATAGCTATCCAATTCAAGGTTGATATAACAGCAGAAAAAGATATTTACAAAAATGAACACATTATTAACTTTCTCCATGGAGCCATGAACAGTCATCAGTTAAAACAAGCTTACAATTTATTACTTTACGAAAGATTTAGAATTCTGCAATTAAACGTTCATTTGTATTTGGATATCAATACTTAAGACAATGTTGACCATTTGGAACAGCAATTGGCTAAATTGGGTCCTGATCACAACTGCTGTGTTGTTTAATATTAAGAAGCATAAGATAATTTTAATATAGCTGCTATCCTTCTATCATTGCACAACTCAAAATATTCTCAATTTAACTGCATTATACAATTTAGTTTAGAAATCATGCTGAAATGTATGATCTATTGTTGGAAATTATGAGTTGAAAACTAGATTCACTTAAAACCTACCTGACAGTAGCCCAGTAAGAACACAGACAGTCCTATTGCAATGTAATAATAAGCAAACATGGACATTTCGTGTTCGATGTCTAAGACCCTGGGAAGACAAATTCAAAACTTTTGGATCACATATCTAATTTATTACTGAGGTACACAGTAGTGGTGGCAATTTTATTCATAAAATATTTGCCAGAATAAGTAAGAATCAGATTATTAAAGTTGTATTATTTATACCAAAACACACCATTAGCTTTCTTTGAAATAAAGATCCTGATTTTCATAACGTCTGTTGATCCATTAAACATTTATTAGAATATTTTATCACACTATATTTCAGGTTATATTAGGCATAATGCAAATTTTCATGGTAGGCATTTCAAGATAACAATATTTAAGTTATTGCAATTTGGGAAATCATCAAAATTATAAGCATCAAAATGATCAAGTAGTACCATCCTACTACTAAACTTTGTTTCACCTTATCTGTGAGTGGCTATCATTGGATGTTCCACACGATATGAAAAAGCGCAGTCCTGGAAAAGCACAGCAGTCAGGCAGCATCATAGGAGCAGGACAGTTGCCGTTTAGAGCCTAAGCTTATGTTCAAAATGTTGATTCTCCTGCTCCTCAGATGCTGCCTGATTGCTGTGCTTTTCCAGCACCACACTTTTTGACTCTGATCTCAAGCACCTGCAGGACTCATTTTCTCATGTTATTGTGCTCAATATCAATGTTATTCTTCACTTTAATTAAAGGATTGCTGGAGGATGTCTAAGAGATTGATTTTTTTTATGATTCATGCTAAGCGTGTGCAAAGGTTTGGTTTTGGACAATACATTTTTGGAACAAAGTTTCTAATTGGCACCAATCATCCACCAAAGCTTTGACATAAGGTCCACTAAAGGACCTTCATATGCTTTTACAGTCATTTAATTGCATGCCCAATGAGGCACAGGTTTAAGTTGAAAAGAACTTGACAGTTACAATTATTATAAAGTAACCTTGCTTGGTACTCAGAATAGTCTGAAGGTTGGGCATAAATCTGTCATTATGCTCTTTATCCATCTAATCATAACACAACCAGTCTACTTGCACAAAAACATGTTAGATAGCTGTTGCTAGCACAGTGATGATGCCCGAAGGCCAATTCCAGTGCTGTAAGATTCTGTGATTGTTCAAACAAACAGATCTGAACTAGAAGAGAGTGGAGAGGTTAAAAGTTAATAAAATTTTGAGACCCTGATGTTCCAGCTTAATAAAGCATGGAGAGAACATACAGAAATATCAGAGGTTTCATTTAAGTTCAGCTTTAGGGCCATTTCATTTATAATACATATTGGGGGAGGTGATGTCTAGGCTATTAATCCAGAAACTCAGCTAATGTTCTGGGCAGCTAGGTTCGAACTCCATCACAGTGGATGGTAGAATTTGAACTCAATTTTTAAAATGTTTGGAATTAAGAAACTACCGATTACTATGAAACCATTGCCAGTTGCCATGAAAAGCCCATCTCACTCATTGCTGTCCTTCAGGGAAAGAAATCTGCCACCATCACCTGGTCTAACCTACATTGAATTTTAGACCCAAGGCAATATGGTTGACTCTCAACTGCACTCTGAAATGGCCCAGCAAGCCACTCAGTTCTAGGACAGCTGGGGTCAGACAAAAAAATGCTGGCCAACCAGCAATTCCCATGTCCCACTAAATAATTTTTTAAAATAAATTCTCTGGCATGTCTATTACAGCTTTTGGTCTTGTATTTTGGGTCCTTTAACATCATCTGTCATGGTGAAATTTAATATGGTGACAAATGTTAGTTAATTGCCAGTTCCAGGGTACATTGCTTCCTAATCTGTGTAGCATTTTTATTGTTACATTTCTGAGATCATGGTGCTTCAAATTACAGTGTTTCCTGTTCAGTTTGAGGATATTCAGCTCATAGCTTCAAATCAATTATTTTACTCTTCTCTAAAATTCTAGAAGTTATTAACAAACAATAGTCAATAAAAATATTTTCAGTGATTTCAACAACTTTATAAAGTTCCAAAACATCTATTGCTTCCCTAAATGAATTATGGCATATGAATTCTTATTTATTACTGGTTGCAGATGAGTGAATAGGATTCAGGACAAATCCCATCTTTAAATGTTTAGAAATTGCAATGCATTTGATCCAAATACATTTTAAATACTGGGATATTTTCTGCAATAAAAGCAGACCATGCAGCTTCTTCTCGTGAATTTTGCACCAGAAGGCTCATCCCACTCGCCTGAAAATTTTGTGCACCACGCATGTAGGTGTATCACAGGCTAATAATGAGTCAACACCTTGACAGAATACTGAGACTCACCCAGAGATCTCAATACCCTGTCCATCTGCTTAAAGCAGAAGGCAAGTAAGTGAATAAACTAAAAAATGGACAAAGATTCTGAAGAGAAAGTAAGGCAAATTGGCATCAACTTACCCACATTGCACTATTTCATTTTTTTGATTATGGTACTCTGACCCATTCACCCAAGTTATGACGCTGGTATTATGATTGCAAATCTTTTCCTGGTCTTTCAATTCTTGTAATTCGATGTCATATGCAATAAAGGTATCTGCCAACAAACCAAACACCAATAATATGGCAGGTTGGGCTACTCCATGAAGCAGAGCACAGGTTCCTCCACATACCATCAGGGTAATTTCATAATAGGAAGCAAACCTGAACTGGGAGAAAGATCATTTAAAATTACATCTAAGAAAAACAGTTGCTCTTCATTTTCCATTTCAGAAAAATGTACAAACAAAGACCAATGACTGACAATACAGTGACAAAACAAATGAGTAAAGGAGTAATTGGTGCACCAAAAATCTGTTTATGACTTTAAAATATTAACAGACTTTTAAATTTTATATGGGGGTCGTTATAAAGTTTAGTGTACAGATTATTCTAATTTGGAAAATGCCATGTGAAAACTTATAACATTAGTTACTACATTTCCCAATGTGATGTGAAGGCATCAAGAGTTCTTATCTCCCACTTCTAAGCCAGGAGGCCCAGTTTCAAGTTCCAGTAGCTCCAGAGGTCTGTAATAACATCTAAAACAGGTTAATTCCAAAATATGAAAGAACATCAATTTGAAATGTTTACCTGCTTTCCTTTTCAAAGATTTTCTGTGATAATCACAGATTTTCAATAACTGCAATATTTTAATTTTATATTAATGTATGAAATCACTGCCAATTCTCCTGCAAGAAGGTACACTTTGGAGAAGCTTGTCCGGTTTCTCTGACAGAATGCTCATTTGTCTCTGTTCCCTTTTGAAACAAAACAATTATATCTCGACCATTTCTGGCACTGTTGAAAAGTCACCAAATGAATTTTGGCACAGATTTTCGATGTGGAATTTGAAACATGGCCCCATAGCTGAATTATATTACTCTTCTGATGCTGTGCTCAAACATTAATGTCCTTATTGACCAGGAGGCAGGTTTGAACCTTGTTGGACAGGCTGAGTGCCTCTCGGAAGCAGGAGCTGTCTGCCCACTGCCAATGATAATTAGAGCAAAGAACAAAAGGACAATACAGCGCAGGAACAGGCTCTCCAATCCTCCAAGCCTGTGGTGCCGACACATTTTGTCCTTCCATACTGAAACCGTCTTCACTTAGAGGATCTGTATCCCTCTATGCCCTTCCTATTCATATATTCATCCAGGTGCTTCTTGAATGCTGTAAATTCTTTTCAGTGTTTCAAGAAATGTAGCATCATAACTGCTTTTCTGTCTGTCATTCATGTGGGTTTTACAACTCCCGACCTTGCAATGAATCTGAACAATTCTTTTGTATTATGTTTGTTCTTGGAATGTGGACAGTGCTGACAAGTTACATTTGTTGCCTGTTCATAACTATTCTGAAATGAAGATCGGCCAACATCTGAACTGGAAGCTACTGCTGTTGATTGTTTTCTCATGGTAGTTTTATGGAGGAAATTCTTGGGCTCTAACAACAGATTCTGACAACTTATGTTTATATAATGCCATTGAGGTAGCACCATCACTGAGCTATATAAGGAGATACTGAGGCAGATGTTTGGTCAAAGAAGTTGGATTGAAGCGGTATCTTAAGGGAAGTTAGAGAGGTAGAGGAGCAGAAAGATTTGTGGAAAATTTCAGAACTTAGGACTTTGGGAGCTGATGGCAGGGTTATTACTGGTGAAGCAATCAGAATTAGGGATGTATAAGTGATTAGAATGGGAGGAGAGAGCTGTAGGAAAGTTTGTAGAGCTGAAGGATGTTGGACAAATGGTCAACAATGAGAATGTTTAAATATTCAAATCTAGAGTTAAGAAAAAAATTGGAAGAAGATGTTGGCATAGGTGACCTGAGTCAGGGTGGAGTCAAGTGATGTTAGAGGTATGAATTGGCCAGATTGAAGAGGTGACACATCCATAATGAATGTTGAACAATCCATATTTTAAACACCATCATCAGCCATGAACTACAATCAGAAAGCTAGTGCAGATCTCAAGGAAGGAAAATTGCAAAGAATGAAGCACTCAGCATGAAGGGTTTTGAGTCCATAAAGTAAAAGGACTTAGTTTAAAGCTCTAAATGGAGGTGAGACCCACAATAAGGAAAATGTCTGTCATCTATAAAAGCTTAGGGCAGAAGGCATGAAAAGTGGTGGAATCAAAGAATCATAGAGTTTTACAGTGCACAGTATATGTTGGTGATTAAGAATTTGTGCAGTGTTATGGAAAAAGTCGCATTTGTTCACTACTGACCATACATCAGAGCAAGGCAACTAGTTCAGAATATTAGTTAAATCAGGGATACAAATTGAGAATTTACACAAATTCTCTTTTATTTAGAAGATCTTAAAGAACTTTAAGATATCCTAAATTAAACTAGTCCCATTTGCCAGCATTTGGCCCATAACCCTCTAAACACTTTTGATTCATGTTACCATTGACATTTCAGGTGTAACCTTGCCTCAGGACTGGGAATGGGTGTAGGGGGAATTGCAGATAAAAGGGGTGGCAGGGGAAAAACACCTCATCTACCGCCTGGGCAGTCTACTGCCCATAGGACCCAACACTGAGTTTTCCTATTTCAAAGTGGGTGGCACGGTGGCACAGTGGTTAGCACTGCTGTCTCACAGCGCCAGAGACCTGGGTTCAATTCCTGCCTCAGGCGACTGTCTGTGTGGAGTTTGCACGTTCTCCCCGTGTCTGCATGGGTATCCTCCAGGTGCTCCGATTTCCTCCCACAGTCCAAAAAATGTGCAGGTCATGTGAATTGGCCATGCTAAATTGCCTGTAGTGTTAGGTGAAGGGGTAAATGTAGGGGAATGGGTCAGGTTGGGTTGCTCTTTGGAGGATCAGTGTGGACTTGTTGGGCTGAAGGGCCTGTTTCCACACTGTAAGTAATCTAATCTAATAAGAGGCACCTACCTTCCCATCTCCTGACTCTCTTCCCAGCCCTTTCACTCCTCCCAGTGACCTACTGGATTCATTCCTCCCCTCTGCCTGTCTTCACCTATCCCCTGCCCCTTCTAATCCCTTTATCTGCAGCTCCCCTTACACCCACCCCAGTCCAGAAGAAGGGTTACACCCAAAACATTGACTCCTCCATCTCCTGATGGTGCCTGGCATGCTGTGTTCTTCCAGCATCCTGCCTGTCTATCCAAGAGTGTTGAAGCCAGTCATTAATACGCCATAAAATGTGAGGCCTTGGTCTTTAACAGGAATAGTGGGTGATTTGGTGGCTGCAGCTACGACTGGTGCTTCTGTTCAGTATTGAGGCTCCCCTGTAAGTGCCACTCATGATACATGCTGTTTGTTGGCAGTCTGAAGAATGCAAAATATATTGCACATGGCCTAACTATGGATGTAATTGCTTACATCTTACTTTGCAATAGTGATTCTGTTGAATACGTTCCTGTTGAACTATCTTCTATTTCACAGCTTGTTATGTGAGGTAAGAAATATCTCAAAAGAGACTCAGCAAAATTCCTTTAACATGCTTAGGAATACTGAGCCCTTTGTCAGCCAATATATCAGCCTCTTCCACACTCAACAAAAGTGATTCATCTATTGTTTCCTTATTACTTAAACATTCTCAAGGGCACAATGTTTGCTTAAACATCTGTTTAGAATAGACACAAAGGTAAGCATGATGATTAAAAAAAATATATTTGCAAATAGTTAAGATACTTTGTGATATGAAAAGGTACTTGGAGGTCAGTTTGCAATGGTTGGTAATTCCTGCTGTAACTCTTCATTGAACTTATTGCCCCCCTTATAGGAACAAAAAGGAGCAGTTCATCCAGATAAGAAGGCAATGATGGAAAATGCAAAGGAAAATAATCTCCTATGAAAGTTCTGAATGTCAGTTTACAGAATCCTCTCCTAGAAACATCCAAGTAACATTCAAAGCCAGTGAACACATCACTTCCTGATTTATCAACTCTTATGGGTGATGCATTTCCCATTCCTGAAAGTTTCGTCAACATCTGGCGTTGTACTGTTGTGAATTTTGAAGTCTTTAAGCATTTGATGTATTTAGGCATTTGACAGTCAATTTTCAATATAGTTACATAATTGGGAGGTGGAATGGAGCTGGTGATGAGGTGACGAGTGCGGGTTGCTACTGGCGAGTGAGAGGGGGATGATGGGTGCTGGGTGGTGGCAGGCTTTTGTCAACGGACAATTCTATCCTGAAATATGTAAGTTAGGGGTATGTAATTTATGCCTGAGACTCTGGCAGCTCATGACAGAATTACAGCAATTTTCATATGAAAATGAAATTTCAGGTTTGTACTATTTAAAATCTTTGTTACATTAGCCATCTTTCACACAGATGAGTGCGGGTTGCTGATGAGTGATAGCTACTGGTGAGTGAGGGGGTGATGATGGGCGCTGGGTGGTGGCATCGGGTGTATAAGGTTCTAAAAGGGGACGGCAAACAGCCAGAAATCGTGTTACATATTGGCACTAATGATATATAGCCAGGAAAAGGATCGAGGATATAAAAAGTGATTTCAGGGAGTTAGGATGGAAGTTGCAAAGCAGGACGAACAGAGTAGTGTTCTCTAGTTTACTACCAGTGCCATGAGATAGCGATGCGAGGAACAGGGAGCGGGTGCAGCTTAACACATGGCTGTGCAGCTGGTGTAGGAGGGAGCGCTTCAGATATGTAGATAATTGGGATGCCTACTGGGGAAGGTGGGACCTGTACAAGAAGGACGGGTTGCATCTGAACTGGAAGGGGGCCAATGTCCTGGGCGGAAGGTTTGCTCGAGTAGTTCGCGAGGTTTAAACTAGTATGGCAGGGAGGGTGGGAACCTGAGCTGTATACTGGAGGTGAGAGTTGATGCAGATGAGGCAATAGCAAGAGGAAGACCAGCTAGTGGGAAGGATTTTCCTGGGAAGGAACCAAGGGATCAGTTAAAGTGTGTTTGCTTTAATTCAAGGAGTATCAGGAATAAAAGTGATGAACTTAGAGCATGGATCAGTACCTGGTGCTATGATGTTGTGGCCATTACAGAGAGATGGGTTTCTCAGGGGCAGGAATGGTTGCTGGATGTTCCAGGGTTTAGAGCATTTAAAAAGAATAGGGAGGGGAGGAAAAGAGGAGGGGGTGTAGCACTACTAATCAGAGAGGGTATCACAGCTACAGCAGCTTCCATTTATGAGGAAGATCTGCCTACCGAGTCAGTATGGGTGGAAATTAGGAACAGCAAGGGAGCAGTCATCTCTTTAGGGGTTTACTACTGGCCCCCCAATAGCAGCAGGGAGATGGAAGAAAGCATAGGTCGGCAGATTTTGGAAAAGTGTGGACGCAGTAGGGTTGTTGTAATGGGTGACTTTAACTTTCCCAATATTGACTGGAACCTCCTTCGAGCAGAAGATTTGAATGGCACTGTTTTTGTAAGGTGTGTTCAGGAGGGTTTCCTAACTCAGTACGTTGACAGGCCGACGAGGGGAAGAGGCCATTCTAGACTTGGTGCTCGGAAACGAGCCGGGGCAGGTATCAGATCTTGTGGTGGGAGAGCATTTTGGAGATAGTGACCACAACTGCCTCACATTCTACATAGCTATGGAGAAGGACAGGATCAGGCAAAATGGGAGGATATTTAATTGGCGAAGAGGAAACTATGATGCAATTAGACATGAGTTAGGAAGCATGGATTGGGAGCAATTGTTCCATGGTAAAGGCACTATAGACATATGGAGACTGTTTAAGGAACAGTTGTTGCAAGTGATGAATAAATATGTCCCTCTGAGACAGGCAAGAAGTAGTAAGATAAAGGAACCTTGGATGACGAGAGCGGTGGAGCTTCTTGTCAAAAAGAAAAAGGTAGCTTCCATAAGGTGGAGGATGCTAGGGTCAAGCTCAGCTTTAGAGGATTACAGGCAGCCGAGGAAGGAGCTCAAAAATGGTCTGAGGAGAACCAGGAGGGGGCACAAGAAAGGCTTGGCAGAACAGATTAGGGAGAACACAAAGACATGTGAGGAATAAGAGAATGGTCAAAGAAAGAGTAGGGCCGATCAGGGATAGCACAGTGAATTTGTGTGTGGGATCTGAGGAGGTAGGGGAAGCCCTAAATGAGTTTTTTGCTTCTGTCTTTACGAAAGAAATGAACTTTGTAGTGAATGAAACCTTTGAAGAGCAGGTGTGCATGCTGGAATGGATAGAGATAGAGGAAGCTGATGTGCTGAAAATTTTGTCAAATATTAAGATTGACAAGTCACCAGGCCCGGACCAGATTTGTCCTCGGCTGCTTTGGGAAATGAGAAATGCAATTGCTTCGCCACTTGTGAAGATCTTTTCATCCTCGCTCTCCACTGGAGTCGTACCTGAGGACTGGAGAGAGGCAAGTGTAATTCCTCTCTTCAAGAAAGGAAATAGGGAAATCCCTAGCAATTACAGACCAGTAAGTCTCACGTCTGTCGTCTGCAAGCTGTTAGAAAGGATTCTGAGGGATAAGATTTATGACCATCTGGAAGAGCATGGCTTGATTAAATGCAGTCAACACGGCTTTGTGAGGGGCAGGTCATGCCTCACAAACTTTATCGAGTTCTTTGAGGATGTGACTAGAAAAGTTGATGAGGGTCGAGCTGTGGATGTGGTGTATATGGACTTCAGCAAGGCATTTGATAAAGTTCCCCATGGTAGGCTCATTCAGAAGGTCAGGAGGAATGGGATACAGGGGAACTTAGCTGTCTCAATACAGAATTGGCTGGCCAACAGAAGACAGCGAGTGGTAGTAGAAGGAAAATATTCTGCCTGGAAGTCAGTGGTGAGTGGTGTTCCACAGGGCTCTGTCCTTGGGCCTCTACTGTTTGTAATTTTTATGAATAACTTGGATGAGGGGATTGAAGGATGGGTCAGCAAGTTTGAGGACGACACAAAGGTTGGAGATGTCATTGACAGTATAGAGGGCTGTTGTAGTCTACAGCGGGACATTGACAGGATGCAGAGATGGGCTGAGAGATGGCAGATGGAGTTCAACCCGGATAAATGCGATGTGATGCATTTTGGAAGGTCGAATTTGAAAGCTGAGGACAGGATTAAGGATAGGATTCTTGGCAGTGTGGAGGAACAGAGGGATCTTGGTGTGCAGGTACATAGATCCCTTAAAATGGCCACCTAAGTGGACAGGGTTGTTAAGAAACCATATGGTATTTTGGCTTTCATTATCAGGGGGATTGAGTTTAAGAGTCGTGAGATCTTGTTGCAGCTCTATAAAACTTTGGTTAGACCGCACTTGGAATACTGCGTTCAGTTCTGGTCACCCTATTATAGAAAGATGTGGATGCTTTGGAGAGGGTTCAGAGGAGGTTTACCAGGATGCTGCCTGGACTGGAGGGCTTATCTTATGAAGAGAGGTTGACTGAACTCAGCCTTTTTCCTTGGAGAAAAGGAGAAGGAGAGGGGACCTAATTGAGGTATACAAGATAATGAGTGGCATAGATAGAGTCGATAGCCAGAGACTATTTCCCAGGCCAGAAATGACTAACATGAGGGGTCATAGTTTTAAGCTGGTTGGAGGAAAGTATAGAGGGGATGTCAGAGGTGGGTTCTTTACACAGAGATTTGTGAGAGCACGGAATGCGTTACCAGCAGCAGTTGTGGAAGCAAGGTCATTGGGGACATTTAAGAGACTACTGGACATGCATATGGTCACAGAAATTTGAGGGTGCATACATGAGGATCAGTGGTCGGCACAACATCGTGGGCTGAAGGGCCTGTTCTGTGCTGTACTGTTCTATGTTCTAAATTACCAAATGTGAAATTAAGTTTCTTAGGTTATAAACTAGACAAGAAATAATCAAAGAAATTCACTGCCATATGAATATTATCTTTTTGGAAAATTATTCTGAACACTTGAATGTTTTACATAGAACACACAGAATAAATATAAAGTGCAAAAATATTGGCAATAAAAGTCAGATTTACCAGCTCAAAAAAGCCGATCCTAATGTTTTCTTCTTTTTTCTGTGTTAATCTTTAAATACAACAAAATTAAATGTCAATTTAACTCCTGGTCAGCCCAACATGAAGAAATTGCAGTCAGCATATAACTAATATTTTTATTTGATTATTTGTACAATACTTGGTCTAGGCTTACATCTCTCCATTTTTTTCACTTTTTGAGGAAGGTTTTCCATTTACTGTGTAGGTATTCCTGGAAACCATGAAACAAGAATACAGCTCAGAGTAAGTTAAGGGAGTGAAGGAGAGAAAATAAGTGCCATTCTAACAGTGTTCAAAGCAAAGCATTTCACTGTCCATGGAATAAAACACATGCACAAAGGCATTTTATTTATAAGCAGATAAGTAAACTTCATCAGTGTACTCACCTTCGATGAGAACCATCTATATCTGCAACAGAGAAAAATGTTTATCATACAATACAGCAAAAGGAAAGGACACCTTGCATTTATTTATCATTTTTAATAAGGAAATTTATAAGGATATATTAAAAAATGGAAATGATTCAAAAATGAAGATATTAGTTGAAGTGAGCAAAAACTTATTCAATATCATGAGTATCTTAAAAAAAATGAAGGCATTAAAGGAACATTGTGACACAAGAGGATATGCACAGATGGAGACCATTCAACTCCTTGTGTTGGTTCCATTTAATAAGATCATAGCTGATCTGTATTCTAACCTAACCTGGCTCCATATGCTAACAATCTTGGCTGCTGAAACTCAAACAATCTCAGATTCAAAAATATTAATTGCATTAGCAACCACTGATTTTGTAGGAGCAGATTTCTATCACCCTTAGCATGTGTGTATTTCTTAATGTCTATGTGACTTGGCAATGAATTTAAGGTTATGTTCCCTTGAGCTAGTCTCCCCACTAGCAAAATAAGCATTGTATCAACATTTTGCATTCCTTTCAAAATCTTACAGTGCTCAATCAAATCTTGACATGACTTTTTCAATGTCAGGAAATGCATGCCAATGTTTATTTATTTTCTCTTTATAACCTTACCCTTAGAGAGCTGGTAACATTCCAATGACTTTTTCCTGCATTCCGCCCAAGGCCACTGGGAGATGAAGGGTATGGTGTAGATGATGTGGAGGGGAATTCTATAGGGGATTAAGAGACTGAAGCCAAAGTTGCAAATTATAGAATTGTTACAGCGCAGAAGGAGGCCAATCGGCCCATTGTGATTGGAACAGCTCTTTAAATGAGCATCATTACCTAGCACCAATCTCTAGATTTGTCCCCACATTCTTACACGTTATTTTTCATCAAATAACCATCCAAGTCCATTTTCACTGCCTTTATTGAGCCTGTCTCCACCACAGCTCGTGGCAGTGCATTCCAAACCCTCACTACTTACTGAGTGATGTTTTCCCTCACTTTACCCTTGCTTCTTCTGCAGATCATTTTAAATCTATGTTTTATTGTTCTTGTCCTTTCTGTGAGCAGAAGCGTTTCTCTCTCTCTGCTCTATCTGGCATGCTTTTGATTTGAAAACTTTTGTCATATCTCCTCTTACTCTACTACTCTCAAAGGAATATCATCCCACCTTCTTCAATCTATCCTTGTAACTAAAGTTCCTCAATCCTGGAACCATTCTAGTAAACTGCTTTTGTACTCTCTTCAAAGCATTCACATCCTTCCAATAATGAAGCACGCAAAATTGTACACAATACTTCAGTTAAGGTCTAACAAGTGTATTTTACAAGTTCAGCATCACCCCCTCATTCTTGTAATCTATGCCCCTATTAATAAGGTTGTATACTTTCTCTCTTTGCTCTTCCATATTCAATGATCTGTGCACATAAACACACGCACACACACTCCCCTCCCCCCCCCCCCCCACACACACACTCCCCCCCACCACACATACACACACTCCCCCCCCACACACACACACTACCCCCCCTACACACACACATACTTCCCCACCCCCACCTAGGTGTTTACACCCTTCTACATCCCCCCTATTGTAGGGCAAAAGGAAATAACTACACAAGAGTTCAGGAAAGGATGTAGGTCTGAAGGACCTTATAGTATGAGGCAATTTAAGAATGAACATTAGAAAATTAAGCTATTAGACAACAAATTAGAACATAAGTTAGTCAGTGAGGGCAGCACCTACAAGTGAGCAGGAACTAATATGTGATAACTAATGTAAACCAATGTTTTAGATGCAAGTTTAAAGAAGTGGAAAGGTGCAAGTTGAATTAATTGGAAAATGACAAAGCTACAGATACACCATTATCATTTACATCTACAATTCTATCTCCAACTTGAAAAGAAGAGTTTCATTGATGGCACTAACCTGTACTTATTTGTTTTCTCTTCTATTTCACCATGTGAATATAAGCATCAAAAGAATAGATCCTGGTTGATGCAAGAAATAGTCTAAGATAGGATGGCAACTAGGTAAGGTTTGAGTTAATTTGATGCTCCCTCAGATCAAAATTGGTTTAATTATATTATTACTTGATTATGTCAGCTGGTTCAGAAAATAACTATTATTGAATCACATTTCGGACATTTGTGGTAAGGGAAAGGCCAAATTTTATATGAATTTTACTGAGAAATTATTTAAAATTCTGAGGGATTGCCATGATTAGAGTCTCATGGGCAGATACTCATGGACTTACAACAGGCCACATTGTCAAAAACTGTGGTGTTGGAAAAGCACAGCAGGTCAGGCAGCATCCAAGGAGAAGGAGAGTGGACATTTTGGGCATAAGCCCATCATCAGTAATGTGGAGGGGCAAGGGGGCTGAGAGATAAGTGGAGTGGTGGGGGTGTGGCTGGGATAGTTGGTATAAATTGGTGGAGAAATGTTTAGCTGCAGTAACAGAATTAACTTACGTGGATCAGCATTAAGTTAGGATGATGGTAGCATTGAGAAGAAGATAAATCCAAGGTAATAAGGTCTTGGCAGAACAATGAATCGTACAAATTGATATATAGGATGTTCTGTACAAACCACAGCTGCAGATGTCTGGAAGAGACAATCTGATAAGACATGTCAAGGAGCAGACAACTTGAAGTTTGTAATTTAGCAAGAATTGAAAGAAAAGTGATTTGGAGATGCTGGTTGTTGGACTCGGGTGTACAAAGTTAAAAATCACACAACAGCAGTTTGGACCATAACCTGGTGTTGTGTGTTTTTTAACTTTTAAAGAAAAGTGGATGTTCTGAAATTGAAAGAGTTCGGGTTGGAGGATTTGAGCTATAGGGAGAGGGTCAACAGACTGAGGCTGTTTTTCCTGGAACATCGGACACTGAGGGGTGACAGTATAGAGGTTTATAAAATCATGATGGGCATGGATAGAATAAATAGATAAAGTCTTTTCCCTGGGGTGGGGAGTCCAGAACTAGAGGGCATAGGTTTAGGGTGAGAGGGGAATGATATAAAAGAGACCTAAGGGGCAACATTTTCACACAGAGTATGGTACAAGTATGGTATGAGCTGCCAGAGGGAGTGGTGGAGACTGGTACAATCGCAACATTTAAAAGACATCTGGATGGGTGTATGAATAGGAAAGGTGCTGGCAGGTGGGACTAGATTGGGTCGGCATGAACGAGTTGGACTGAAGAGTCTGTTTCTGAGCTGTACACCTCTATGATTCTCTATAAAAGTATGATCCCATAATAACAGAGACAAATGATGAGTTGAAAGGAGAATGCTAGGAATTCAGGCAAGTTCACTGAACTGTGAAAGTTATTGAGTTTCAGTCTTATCAATGGAATAGATGTTGTCTAATTAGTAAAATACTTAATGTAGAAATATTTTGAGTAAGGTCAGTAAATTTCATCTTAGAAGACAGCATGTGAAGCAAATGAGTTAAAGTTGTAGCTGCAAGATAGAGGATAGTGTCTACCTGGCCTTTCAAGATCAGGTGGGACAGAAACTGCTCACAATTCATTGGCTAAATAATTCTAACTTTAGGTGTAACTATATTACTTTATATATAGCTAAGCTTATATTAGAAATGATATTATGAATATTATAGCAATTAGTAGGAATTAGCATCTTTTTTGTATCTCCTGTAGTAAGGATGGTAGGAAATGTAAGATGGATAACAGAATTTGATAAGGAAAGCAATGAATGCAAAGAATAACAAAATTCAAACAGTCCTTAGAGATAAGCAAGTCTGGCAAATGCCCGAGAAAGAGTATAACCATTAACATTGGAATGGTAATTTATAGGGTATGTTGTAAGGCCCCAAGGTTTGCAAACATCATGAAATTCTGGGGCATCTAGGGCTGTCCACAAAGATATCCATCATCAATCACATGTTTACAAGATTGGATGCGTAGATTGGGGGACATGGCTAACAATCATATAAATGTTGCATGTAATTGGTGTAATGCAAGATATATAAAAATACTATACCTGAGTGAGACCCAGAGGGTTCAGTCATCACTGTTCCAAGAACTTGTACCATACTGCATGGTAAAAGAGCTCTAAATAAAGATCAATTGTGCTGCTAAACAAGGAACTCAAGACTCCTCTTCAATATCTCTCCCCAACAATTGTTGCTGTGACTAGGGTAATGCATCCGGGCATTATCAACTGTGTGGGGTCTATTTGGGTGAGCATGTTTCATATTCGCAGAGGGGAAACCCTGAAGTTGATCCTGGCTGTAAGCTGCAGTATATAAAGAAATAAAGGGGAGAAAAGAGTTGTGTTGTGTTTAGTAGACAATCAATTGACCTAGTTCACAGTGGGGAGAGTTGAATCCCACAACAGGCAGGATAAAGCCTGAGAAGGGTCTGCACTAGAAAGGCATTGAGCTCCACATCAGGATCTGTGGGTGGAAAAGCAAACTAGGAGAAACATAAGACCACAGCAGCCGGAAAGGATCCAAAAGGAATTGTGTATAAAGACAAAGGTAAAAGAATATGGGGCCCGGCGGAGTCGTTGGTACAAAGTGTACATAATTGCAATCAGAAGCTGATCATGAATACTATCAGTAGGGGGGTTATGATCTGGATGCCCCAATACCAGAGGAGAAAACTTGATGGTAGGGAGATGGAAAAGATAAATATGAGAAGGCAATTTTAATTCTGACAGCCCTCATCAGACATATGGCCAGTGATAGAAGGGAACAGTGAGGGTGAAGGCTCTCAGATGTGAGAGTTTTAAGCCAAGAGGATGGATGATGGTCATAGTAAGGAAGAGATCAAGTACTCTGCTCTACTCAGAGGGCAGTGAGAACGATGACGTTGACTAGAATGGGTTAGAGAATGAAGCGTATGTGCACCGATATAGGGACGATAATGGGTGGGATCACTATCATCCTATGAATCAGAAAGACTTGCGCCTATAGCTCCTCTGTGGACTGTAGTTAAAAATTGAAGAGATAAATAGTGTAATCTATAGGAGAGGAAGAAAGTTCACCCAGAATCTTTGACCCCAGCAGAGAGACAATGTTATTGAACAAATTGACCAAATGCTTAAAGCTAATTGGAACTCCACAAAGCCATCAAGTTTTCAAAGAGAGTGGTAAAAAGAAACAAAAAACAAAGAAGATAAGGCCTTAAAAATGTAATTAGCACTTTGAATTAAAATCAAAAGACAATTAAAAGAGACATTTTTTGGTCAACAGATATTTATCGCAGCCAAGATTTACCTCCATTGTGACTGTGTTATATAAATGTTGTGATTTGGAGGTGCCAGTGTTGGACTGGTGTGTACAAAGTTAAAAGTCTTACAAGACCAGGTTATATTCCAACAGGTTTATTTGGAAACACTAGCTTTTGGAGCGCTCTGAAAGCTAGTGCTTCCACATAAACTTGTTGGACTATAACCTGGTGTTGTGTGATTTTTAACTATATAACTGTTGGTTCTGGAGTGTGAAACTATTGTATGGCTCAATCTCTTTACAAGCAAAGAATTAACAAAAAGTTAAAAACTGAGATCAGAAGAAAGTAACAAAGTGTTCATAAAAGAGAGAGAGAGCCCAGCTGTGAAGCCTGAACGAAGTGTTAATTCTTTGTGGTCTGGTTTTTGTGCACCTTCATGCATTGTTTGCTAAATATTGTCTTGTGTAATATGTGTGTTTTATTCCTGGAACTCAGGACCTGGGAATAGTTTGAGTTTAGTTTACATTTTGGGAATATATGGCAATTTGAAAGTGCAGTGTGTGCCTGGAGCAGTGTGGAACATATATGATTAATGTAACATCCCTTTGAGGAATTAGCAAAGGTCATGTAAAGAGAGACCTGCTATGAACTATTGATTTTGAATAGTTTCTTAAAATATGCTAAATATTTACATCTTGGAAATGGCTACATTTGATTAAAGTTAATTGAAGAAGACAAGATTAAGTCAAAAGACATTATCTCCTTCTTCCTCAAAATAATGTATTATCTGTGTTAAATTAGATTACTTACAGTGTGGAAACAGGCCCTTCGGCCCAACCGACATGCACCCACCCACACCCATTCCCTACATTTACCCTGTACCTAACACTATGGGCAATTTAGCATAGCCAATTCACCTAACCTGCACATTTTTGGACTGTGGGAGGAAACCGGAGCACCCGGAGGAAACCCACGCAGACACGGGGAGAATGTGCAAACTCCACACAGTCAGTCGCCTGAGGTGGGAATTGAACCCGGGTCTCTGGCGCTGTGAGGCAGCAGTGCTAACCACTGTGCCACCGTGCCGCCCACAACCTGTATTCAGGTTGAGTAAAGAGTCCTCAGTAAATGTTTAATTTCAGAATCTTGATTTTTAACTTATCATTTTGGACTTCCATTTTCAGGTTAAAGTGAACTTCCAAATATTATTTTAACACATGGGTAAGTCTTTAATTCCGAATGATAAGATTTTCTCATCTTAAATATTCATTGGTGTGAAAGTATCCAAGCAATAGAGAAATTGGAATTTTGGAAATGCAAATTTCTTTCAACAAAATTATCTGATGATATGTTCTAAAATCTGAGAAAACTGGAATTAAAAAATGAGTAGAATCTACGAAAGGAAGTAGACTTGTCCTCCATTCAGAAATGAATTATAACAAATGGCTCTTAATCTATACTGGAGTAAGAGGGGCTGTTGACGTAATTATGTCCAGGAATTTTTGGTCTACCCCTACTAAACCAGCAGTAAGCCACCACTAATTACCACATTCTGCATGAAGTAGAATAGATGGATATTGTTTTATTTTCCAGGTAATTGAAGATACTGATGGCTTTCACCAATGACTACAAATGCCAGAACCTGTCGGCAGACTTTCAATATTGCAACAAAGTCATGGATGAGACATCCTCATGCCATCGAACCATTTGTTAATAACACATTTCAACATTGGAGAACTGCTGTGAAAACATTTAATGTATTGAGAATCAGGAATCTCAAAACCACTATGACTGGGTATGCTTAAATATGTCATTATATTAAGACTTACACGGCCTGGCATCCAAAAGCATTTAAAGGGAATAGTTAATTAAATTTTTTAAACAATTTTGGAGATGATAAAATGCATGCATGCTGTCTCAGTGGTTTAAATACATAAAAATTGTTAGTGACTCTGAAGGAGTCAACAAAATATTAAATTTTGACAAATTTATAAAATATCTAGAATGAATTATCAAGAAACTTTTTCTTAAAAAGGGTCATCTCAGAGAAACAACAAAATAATTTTTTTCCTGTATCAAAAAGAAATGCTTGACTTCTGGTTTAAGATATTACAAGATTATGTTTCATGGACTATATATCTCTCCAGAGCTCTGAAATTAGATAGGATGATTTGTAAAATTGGATGGGAGGAAGTGATTAAGGGTGGAGAGTTTTGGCAGAAGAGGAACAAAACTTAAAATAATAGGCTGTAATGGAAATTGAGACTAACATACATTTTAGTGAAAGGAAAGTTTAAATAATAGAATCCCTGCAGTGTGGAAGCAGGCCATTCAGCCCATTGAAACCACACAAACTCTTCAAAGGACATTCTGGATTAGTGGTGCTGGAAGAGCACAGCAGTTCAGGCAGCATCCAAGTAGCTTCGAAATCGACGTTTCGGGCAAAAGCCCTTCATCAGGAATAAGCTAGAGGAGGGTGGGGGTGGGGAGAAAGTAGCATAGAGTACAATGGGTGAGTGGGGGAGGGGATGAAGGTGATGGGTCAAGGATGAGAGGGTGGAGTGGATAGGTGGAAAAGAAGATAGGCAGGTAGGACAAGTCCGGGCAAGTCAAGGGGACAGTTACTGAGCTGAAAGTTTAGAACTAGGGTGAGGTGGGGGAAGGGGAAATGAGGAAACTGTTGAAGTCTACATTGATGCCCTGGGGTTGAAGTGTTCCGAGGCGGAAGATGAGGCGTTCTTCCTCCAGGCGTCTGGTGGTGAGGGAGCGGCGGTGAAGGAGGCCCAGGACCTCCATGTCCTCGGCAGAGTGGGAGGGGGAGTTGAAATGTTGGGCCACGGGGCGGTTTGGTTGATTGGTGCGGGTGTCCTGGAGATGTTCCCTAAAGCGCTCTGCTAGGAGGCGCCCAGTCTCCCCAATGAAGAGGAGACCGCATTGGGAGCAACAGATACAATAAATGATATTAGTGGATGTGCAAGTAAAACTTTGATGGATGTGGAAGGCTCCTTTAGGGCCTTGGATAGAGGTGAGGGAGGAGGTGTGGGCGCAGGTTTTACAGTTCCTGTGGTGGCAGGGGAAAGTGCCAGGATTGGAGGGTGGGTTGTTTGGGGGCGTGGACCTGACCAGGTAGTCGCAGAGGGAACGGTCTTTGCGGAAGGTGGAAAGGGGTGGGGAGGGAAATATATCCCTGGTAGTGGGGTCTGTTTGGAGGTGGCGGAAATGTCGGCGGATGATTTGGTTTATGCGAAGGTTAGTAGGGTGGAAGGTGAGCACCAGGGGCGTTCTGTCCTTGTTACGGTTGGAGGGGTGGGGTCTGAGGGCGGAGGTGCGGGATGTGGACGAGATGCGTTGGAGGGCATCTTTAACCACGTGGGAAGGGAAATTGTGGTCTCTAAAGAAGGAGGCCATCTGGTGTGTTCTGTGGTGGAACTGGTCCTCCTGGGAACAGATCCAGCGGAGGCGGAGGAATTGGGAATACGGGATGGCATTTTTGCAAGAGGTAGGGTGGGAAGAGGTGTAATCCAGGTAGCGGTGGGAGTCGGTGGGTTTGTAAAAAATGTCAGTGTCAAGTCGGTCGTCATTAATGGAGATGGAGAGGTCCAGGAAGGGGAGGGAGGTGTCAGAGATGGTCCAGGTAAATTTAAGGTCAGGGTGGAATGTGTTGGTGAAGTTGATGAATTGCTCAACCTCCTCGCGGGAGCACGAGGTGGCGCCAATGCAGTCATCAATGTAGCGGAGGAAGAGGTGGGGAGTGGTGCCGGTGTAATTACGGAAGATCAACTGCTCTATGTAGCCAACAAAGAGACAGGCATAGCTGGGGCCCATACGTGTGCCCATGGCTACCCCTTTGGTTTGGAGGAAGTGGGAGGATTCAAAGGAGAAATTCTTAAGGGTGAGGACCAGTTCAGCCAAACGAATGAGAGTGTCGGTGGAAGGGTACTGATGGGGACCTCTGGAGAGGAAAAAACGGAGGGCTTGGAGGCCTGGTCGTGGCAGATGGAGGTGTAGAGGGATTGGATATCCATAGTGAAGATGAGGCATTGGGGGCCAGGGAAACGGAAACCTTGGAGGAGGTGGAGGGCGTGGGTGGTGTCTCGAACGTATGTGGGGAGTTCCTGGACTAGGGGGGATAGGATGGTGTCGAGGTAGGTGGAGATGAGTTCAGTAGGGCAGGAACATGCTGAGACAATGGGTTGGCCAGGGTAGTCAGGCTTGTGGATCTTGGGAAGGAGGTAGAACCGGGCTGTGCTCTTCCAGCACCACTAATCCAGAATCTGGTTTCCAGCATCTGCAGTCATTGTTTTTACCTCTTCAAAGGACATGCCATGCAGATCCACCACCCCACCCTATCACCCTGAATTTTCCTAACCTGCACATCCCAGAATACTATGGGCAATTTAGCATGGCCATTCCACCAAACCTGCATAACTTTGGACCGTGGGAGGAAACCAGACTATAAGGAGGAAACCCACAGAGACTCAAGGAGAATCTACAAACTCCACAAAGTTAATTGTCTGTGACTGGAATCAAACCTTGGTACCTGGCGCAGTGAGGCAGCCGTGCTAACCACTGAGCTGCTCATGAAAGCACAAAACTGATAGCTTCCTCTTAGTCTTTTTATTCTTGTCTTTTCTTTTAAGGGAACTGTATTTGATGATTGAAGTATTGGGACCATAAGTGGACAGATAAGTAAAACCTCATAGAGCTAAATAAAAATCTGTGCAAGTCCCAGCAGCTAAATATGCTTGGAAAGTTAAAGATAAAGTAGTAAGCCTGACAGGACTGATGGTGAAAGGAAGGGAAAGAGCATGAATGTGTGAGAGAAGTTGAAGATGGAGAGTATGGTGGGATTACTGAAGAACCATTAGAAGGTTGACAGCATCAAGGTCCGACAAGTGACAATAACTGAAGATCTGTCCTGGAATTCCCATGTAGATGTGAAGGTCAAGAAGGCACTACAACTCCTCTACTTCCTCAGGCAGCTCAGGAAATTTGGCATATCCATAAGGACTCTCACCAATTTTTATAGATGAACCATAGAAACCATACTGTCCAGATGCATAACAGCCTGGTATGGTAATTAGTTTACCCAGGACAGCAAGAAACTACAGAAGGTTGTGTGCACAGCCCAGATGATCACGGAAGCCAACCTCCCATCCATGGATTCCAATTACAGAAAGGCTACCAACATTATCAAAGGCCCATCCTACCCTGGTAATACTCTCCTACAACCTCTTCTGTCAGGCAGAAGATACTGATTTGATATATTGCAGTCACATATACCTAAGTACAGTGAAAAGCTTTGTTTTGTGAGCAGTACAGCCATATCATAGCAAACAAGGACATACGATCATAGGGTGCTTAGACAGAGTGAGGCATGCAAGGTCACAGCTGCACAGAAAGTTCACAAAGCAAGATTAATGTTAGCAAAATCAACATTATTGAAGCAATAGAGGTCCATTCAGCAGTCTCATAACAGCAGAGAAGAAGCTGTTCTTGAATCTGTTGTTTCATGTATTCAAGCTTCTGAATCTTCTGCCTGATGAAAGAGATTGGAAGAGAGCATTATCAGGGTGGGAGGGGTCTTTGATGATGTTGGCAGCTTTTCCACTGCAATGAGAAGTGTAAATGAAGTCCATAGATGGGAGGTTAGCTTGCATGATGGTCTGGGCTGTGCACACAACTTTCTGCAGTTTATTAATGTTCTGGGAAGAGCAGTTGCTATACCAGGCAAAAGTGAGGACTGCAGATGCTGGAAACCAGAGTTTAGATCAGAGTGGTGCTGGAAAAGCACAGCAGGCCAGGCAGCATCCGAGGAGCAGGAAAATCGAAGTTTCGGGCAAAAGCCCTTCATCAGGAATACCAGGTTACTATGCACCCAGTTTGAATGCTTTCTATGGTTCACCTGTGAAAGTTGATAAGTGTTCTTACAGACATGCCGAATTTCCTGAGTTGCTTGAGGAAGAAGAGGTGTTGCCGTGCCTTCTTGACTGTTGCATCTACATGGGAGGATCAGGACAGATTGTAGGTTATTGACACTCTGAGGACCTTGACCTTCTCCTTGACCCTAGGAGAAAGTGGGGACTGCAGATGCTGGAGATCAGAGCTGAAAATGTGTTGCTGGAAAAGCGCAGCAGGTCAGGCAGCATCCAAGGAGCAGGAGAATCCTGAAGAAGGGCTCATGTTCCTGCTCCTTGGATGCTGCCTGACCTGCTGTGCTTTTCCAGTAACACATTTTCAGCCCTTCTCCTTGACCCTCTCTACCTCAGCTCCATAGATGTAGATATGGATGTGTCCTCCTCTTTTCTTCCCGAAGTCAATGATCAGTTCTTTTGTGTCAGTAAGCAGAAGATGCACAGGATCATAAGCAGCAGATATGAGGGCAAAAGGAAAGTGAGTCAGTTAGGATGAGATTTCTCTTAAATTATTCTGGATTCCATAGAGATTTTGAAACCCCTTCAGAATACAACTATTTTGATTATTGAACAAATCTCAAGAAGAGCACAAGGCACAGATGTGTACAACCTATACGAGCTGGTTAGTCGCAATGATCAATACAAGCTATACAGTGATCAGTTACAACTAGACCTGCGCCAAGTGCCAGACTAGGTATCAGGTGAACAACTGAGGAAATAAGTAGGGGAGAAGACACCTCCAGACCACCTCAGGATTTTAATCTATGCTATTGGCATACTGGGTACCCGTGATGATGATAAAGGGGGTTGCTATATAGGAATGGTAATATACATATCTAGCAATGAGGTCAACTGTACATGCCATTTCAGGAAGACCCACAACATAGGCATACTCCATGAGGGGATCTGAATATCGCTAAAATGACCCCCAACTCATGTGATTGTGATGAAGACACGAATGGACTTGTCACAGTGTCACAGTGGAGGTGATCACTGGGCATGTCCAGAGGTACTGATGAGACAAAAGCTTATTGATTATGGCCTTGGCTTATATGAGAATTACACACAAACTTTACTGATGCCAGAGAAAGACTTATTCTTCAGGAAGAACTCAAAGTCCACCATACAGACACAGACCAAGAGATATTGCAGGATGTCACCACAAAATTGCCACCTATTCCCCACCCTTCAGCAGAAGCTAAAGAAATCATCCACAAGTGGTCTTAACGCATGAAGAAAATCAAGGTCCAAGTGGATCAATCAGATGAGAGCCTGAGAGAACCCAGTTTGTGGGACCAAGTGTGGGACTGGGACCTGAATACAGAAATCCATCATTGAATTTGGATTATATCTCATCTGGTGGTAATAGTACAACTTGTTGTATTATTTATATTGAGCATACTAATGTGCATTGTTAAAAGACAGTTCCAGAAATGAGAGAATAGATGGCATAGGTTAGAGGTACAGGTACTAGTATCAGATTCGAGTACTCCTTAAAACATAGGCCGGCTTGGCTTATGGGCCAAGGACAAAGGGGAGGGATTTTGTTGGGGCAGCCTATGGCCAGAGGTGGCACAAGATAGCTGCCTGTGGATTTTTAGTTAGTATAAATTTGGCAGAGCAAACTTTCAGCTGCAGTAACAGAATTAGCTTGCCTGGTATAACATTGAAATGAGATCATAAGGTAGGACAATGCAGCTTTGAGAAGAAGATAAATCCAAAGTCTCAGCAGAGCAATAAATCTAATAAATCAATGTACTAGGAGTTCTGTACAAACCACAGCTTCAGATGTCTGTAAGAGACAGTCTGATAAGACATTTTTTGGGAACAGACAGCCCAATGTTTGTAGTTTCGCAAGAATTGAAAGAGTAGTATGATCTCACAATAACAGAGACAAATGATAAATTAAAAGCAGAACAAGATAAGTTTCTTGAACTATGAATGTGATTGAGTTTCAGTCTTATCAATGGAATAGATGTTATCTTAGTAAGTAAATGAGTTAGTGTAGAAATATTTAGAGTAGGGACAGTAAATTTCATCTTAGAAGACAGCATGTGAATAAAATGAGTTATTGTTGCAACTGCAAGATAGAGGGACAGTATTTACCCAACCTTTCAAGGTCAGATTGGACAAAAACTGCTCATAACTCAATAGCTAAAGAATTAGCTGTTACACATTAGGTGTGGGACCTAATTTTACATATAACTAACCTTATATTCAAATTGGTGTGATGAATATTATAGCAATTAGTAGGAATTAGCATCTTTTTGTATCTCCTGTGATTAGGAAAGTGGGAAATATAAGATGGGTAACAGAATTTGATAAGGATAGCAATGAATACAACGAATAACAAAATTCAGACAGTCCATAGAGATAAGCAAGTCTAGCAAATGTCTGAGAAAGAGTATAACCAATAACATTGGAATGTAAATTAATGGGGTACATTGTAAGATCCCAAGGCTTGGTGAACATCATGGAGAGCTTAGGGCTGTCCATAGAGATGTCCATCATTGATCATGTGTTTACAGGATTGGATGTATAGATTGGGAGAACACAACTAATAATGATATCGATGTTACATATAATTATTGTAACACAAAATGTATAAAAATGCTAGATTTGAGTGGGAGGTCCAGAATGTTCAGTGGACACTGTTTTAAGAACATTTCCCATGCTGCAGGGTAAAAGAGCTATGAATAAATATCAATCATACTGCTAAATATGGAACTCAAGATTCTTCTTTACATTTCTCCCCAACTGAGATAAGGTGGAATTTATTTTCTCAGTGAGTTGTTAGTCATTTGAATTCTCCTGAGAGCTGTTGAGGCTAAATTGTTGAATATTATCAAGGCTAAGTTACACAGATGTTTAAGTTCATAAAGGATTGAGTTATGGGGGCAAGTAGAAAAATGGAGCTAAGGCCAAAATAGGTCAGCTATGATCTCATTGAGTGGTGGAACAAGGCTTAATGAGTCAAATGGACTGCACTTTACAACTTATGACCACAGAAATTCTGCTCCAACCAGAATTACAGAAAAAATATCAGCAAAATATTTTACCATTACAGATTTTTAGAATTATCGGGTGTACTTTTTCTATGAGTTGTTGTTCAATCATAGTTTTAATGGAAATAAAGAAGTTACTTCTAAAAGATCTTGTTACCTAGATAGTCAGATTCAAATGCCTTATTGTCTTCACCGAGGCTTTGAAAGCGACGCAGGACAACAGGGCTTGACATTTTCTAAACGTTTGCTTTCACGGGGTATTGAATTCTTGATTGGCTGAAAACAGTGAGAAAACATTTAAGCACATGCACTAAGCTTTTCATAGCTAGGAAACAGTTTGAAAAAATGTGTGACAAAATTTACAGCATAATTTTAGATGACCATAGTCTCTCTGAGTAAAGGAGCAAGAGATATCTTCACAATCTGGTAATTTAAAACCCACTAACAAAAGCACAGAAGTGTGTGGGTTGAAATGTATATCTTCTGAGTATGTGATTTTGTCACTGAGAGTGAACGAAGAAGCTAAGTAACCATTATAAGCAGCTAAGTAACCATTTAAGCAAAATAAGCTTCATGTGTCCAGCTATCATGCACTCAGAATTTGTTGGAGAATAACACAATGAAATATTTTTAAAAATGACATTTTTGTGCCAAAGCTGAATGGTAGCTGCTGTAAGAATGAGTTAAATGGAGAAGCACCAGCCACAAAAATGCAAAAATATCATGAAAATGGGGTACTGTTAAAGAACTAGCTTGGAGAATTTTAATTGCCTTTATCAGGAGCGGTGTGTAAATGGAATCGTATCACTTGTGATCTCATTTATGCTGATTCTCCAATTGCTGCCATCTTATGTAGAGTTAAAAGATAGGGTGGCTAGATTTTGAGATCTAAAAATTGGGACACACTGAAAAGCTGATGGAAGGTGGGCTCAATGATGATTGTCATGTATAGTAAAGTTACATCTCCCAGAACGTATCCAGCCAGATTTGGTAAACTATTCTGTCGATCATTTAAAAGGCATCATCAGTAATGGAACTATTGACATCAAAAAGGTAGTGGCGAGTCTCTTGATGACTCTGGGTGGAAGAGGGATACAGGTTCACTGCAATGTAATGGGTGTTTATAGGAAGAAAGGTAAATTTTCTTAATTATTTTCTCACCACAGCCCAAGTTTATGTTTGCAAAAGGTAAAAATTGGGACAGCTGAACTATATTTTGGAAAAATTGTTGAGACACCAGGATATGTAATGATAAACTAGGACCATCCCAGCAAAATCAAGATGTCTGGTCACTACATTGTAAGATGGATGAACGCACACCTGCCTTTTTCAGCCAAGAGATCATGCATAATATATAAACTGATGTCCTATGGCATACATTGAACCCTGATAGCAAAGTGAAATAGTAGGTTTTTTTCTACAATAAGAAAGAGAAGGTTCCCTGTTCCTGTGTAAAGTCCTTGATGATATGTTTAAACACAGAGCTTGTTCTTTACTGTAGGATATCTGTACAAATGACTGTAAAAATGAAAGAACTTACTATGTGACAAAAATAGTAATAAAATGGCTAACATGACACAGTGTCTTGGAAGGGAATTAAGAGATCAGAGAGTATAACAGACTCCTGGAGTGCACCACATTAATCATTAATCTAAACCAGATTCACAGACATAATAACATAGTACATACTGCTGCTTACAGAGCTGTCTGATACATCCAGACAGTGATGCTATGTCTTCAGTAAAGAACATTTATTTTAGACCTTCTTGTACTCCTTCCCTGAGTCATGATAGCTATATCAAACCAGAGAGTAAAATGTTCTTCTTTTCTGTGTTTAGCCATGAAACAGAGGGTTACCGATACTTCAAGAATGACTAAAGTCTCCAGGAATTAAAGATCAGTCTCCAGGACACTAAAATGGCTAACATAACAACCATGTTTAAGAAGGGAAGGAGGCAGAAGATGGAAAATTACAGGCCAGTTAGGCAAACTTCGGTTATAGGGAAAGATTTTATGAAAAATTAGATTGTGGAACAGTTGGTTGTTGAAAAGTGTGACACTGGAAAAGCATAGCAGGTCAGGCAGCATCTCAGGAGCAGGAGATTTGATGTTTTGGCCATGAGCTCTTCATCAGGAATATGGGGGGCTGGGGGTGGGGAGAGCGCAGGGAAGGGGGCTGAGAGATAAATAGGAGGGGCTGTGGGGCTGGGGAAAGGTATCTTGGAAGGTGATACGTAAAAGCAGGTTGGGGGGTGATGATGATAGGTCAGAGTGGAGGGTGGAGCGGATAGGTGGGAAGGAAGTTAGGCAGATTGGACAGTTCAAGAGGGTGGTGCTGAGTTTGAGGGCTGGATCTGGGATGAGATGGGGGGAGGGGAGATAAGGAAACTGATGAATTCAACATTGATGCCATGTGGTTGGAGGGTCCCAAGGCAGAAGATGAAGCGTTCTTTATCCAACGACATTACTCACTGAACCACCGCCGATCAACATGCCACAGCTGCTACCACTGAAGACACTGCGAACATCACAAGGAACATCATTGCCGTCCCCGCGGATGCCACCGAATGCACTGCTTCCGCTCTCCTGACCTCCACGGTCTTAGAGTCATAGAGGTGTACAGCATGGAAACAGACCCTTCGATCCAACAAATCCATGCCGACCAGATATCCCAAACCAATCTAGTCCCACCTGCCAGCACCCGGCCCACATCCCTCCAAACCCTTCCTATTCATATACCCATCCAAATGCCTCTTCAATGTTGCAATTGTACCAGCCTCCACCACATCCTCTGGCAGCTCATTCCATACACGTACCACCCTCTGTGTGAAAAAGTTGCCCCTTAGGTCTCATTTATATCTTTCCCCTCTCACTCTAAACCTATGCCCTTTAGTTCTGGACTCCCCGACCCCAGAGAAAAAACTTTGTCTATTTATCCTATCCATGCCCGTCATAATTTTGTAAACCTCTGTAATGTCACCCCTCAGCATCTGACACTCCAGGGAAAACAGCCCCAGCCTGTTCAGCCTCTCCCTGTAGCTCAGATCCTCCAACCCTGGCAACATCCTTGTAAATCTTTTCTGAACCCTTTCAAGTTTCACAACATCTTTCTGATAGGAAGGAGACCAGAATTGTATGCAATATTCCAACAGAAGAGCCTGATCTCGGTGATGGGCAAGTTGCTGGAGGGAATCCTGAGGGACAGGATGTACATGTATTTGGAAAGGCAAGGACTGATGCAGGATAGTCAACATGGCGTTGTGCATGGAAATCATGTCTCACAAACTTGATTGAGTTTTTTGAAGAAGTAACAAAGAAGATTGATGAGGGCAGAGCTGTAGATGTGATCTATATGGACTTCAGTAAGGCATTTGACAAGGTTCCCCATGGGACACTGATTAGCAAGGTTAGATCTCATGGAATACAGGGAGAACTAGCCATTTGGATACAGAACTGGCTCAAAGGTAGAAGACAGTGGGTGGTGGTGGAGAGTTGTTTTTCAGACTGGAGGCCTGTGACCAGTGGAGTGCCACAAGGATCGGTGCTGGACCCTCTACTTTTTGTCATTTACATAAATGATTTGGATGCGAGCAAAAGAGGTACACTTAGTAAGTTTGCAGATGACACCAAAATTGGAGGTGTAATGGACAGTGAAGAGGGTTACCTCAGATTACAACAGGATCTGGACCAGATGGGCCAATGGGCTGAGAAGTGGCAGATGGAATTTAATTCAGATAAATGCGAGGTGCTGCATTTTGGGAAAGCAAATCTTAGCAGGACTTATACACTTAATGGTAAGGCCCTAGGGAGTGTTGCTGAACAAAGAGACCTTGGAGTGCAGGTTCATAGCTCCTTGAAAGTGGAGTCGCATGTAGATAGGATAGTGAAGAAGGCGTATGGTATGCTTTCCTTTATTGGTCAGCGTATTGAGAAGGGAGTTGGGAGGTCATGTTGCGGCTGTACAGGACATTGGTTAGGCCACGGTTAGAATATTGCATACAATTCTGGTCTCCTTCCGACTGATCCATCCGACGTACTAGAGTTATAGCATTTCCAGTCAATGTTGGGGAAGTTAAAGTCCCCATAATGACCACCATGTTCCTTTCACTCCTGTCCAGAATAATTTTGCCAATCCTCTCTTCCACCTCCCTGGAACTCTGCGGAGGCCTATAAAAAAAATCCAGTGTGACCTCTCCTCTCCTGTTTCTAACCTCAGCCCACACTACCTCAGTAGAGTTAGGATGCATAAAATGGGGTAGCAAAATGTGGGGAGTGCAGACAATGGAAATATGGAGCTGGTTTAAGGAACAGATATTCCGTGTCCTTGATAGGTATGTCCCTGTCAGGCAAGGAGGAAGCGATAAGGTAAGGGAACCGTGGTTTACAACTGAAAATGCATCTCTTGTTAAGCAGAAGAAGGAGGCTTATGTGTTAATGAGGCAAAATGGTTCAAATGAGGTGATGGAGAGTTACAGCTAGGAAGGTTTTAAAGAGAGGGTTAAGAAGAGCAAGGAAAGGACACGAGCAGTCTTTCGCAGATAGAATAAAGGAGAACCCTAAAGATTTATATAGGTATGTGAGGACTAAGAGGATGACTAGGGCCAGTCAAAGACAGAAGTGGGAAATTGAAGGTGGACCCTGTGGAGATCGGAGAGGTGCTAAACGAACATTTCTCATCGGTTTTCACTCAGGAAAAGAAATATGGTAGAGGAGAAGAAGAAGGTATGAGATATTAGACTAGAAAGGATTGAAGTTAGTTATGAACAGGTGTTATCAATTCTAGAAGGAGTGAAAGTAGACAAGTCCCCTGGGTCGGATGGGATCTATCCGAGGATTCTCTGGGAAACTTTGGAGGAGATAGCAGAGCCTTTGGCTTTGGTATTTGAATCATCATTGTCTACAGATTTAGTACTAGAGGACTGGAGGATTGCAAATGTCATGCCCTTGTTCAAGAAGGGCAGTAGAGATGACCCAGGTAATTATAGACCAGTGAGCCTTACTTCTGTTGTAAGAAAGGTTTTGGAAAGGATTATAAGAGATGAGATTTATAATCATCTAGCAAGCAACAATTTGATTTCAGGTAGTCAACATGGTTTTGTCAAGGGCAGGTCATGTCTCACAAACTTCATTGAGTTTTTTGAGAAGGTGACCAAGCACGTAGATGAAGTTAGGGCAGTTGACGTGGTATACATAGACTTCAGTAAAGCCTTTGATAAGGTTACACATGGCAGGCTGTTGGAGAAAATGCAGAGACATGGGATTGAGGGTAATTTAGCAGTTTGGATTAGAAACTGGCTTTCTGAAAGAAAGCAGCGAGTGGTGGTTGACGAAAAATATTCTGCCTGGAGTCTGGTCACTAGTGGTGTGGCACGAGGATCTCATTTGGGACCACTGCTGTTTGTCATTTTTATAAATGGAGTAGTGGACAGTTTAGAAGAATGCTACAGATTGCAGGGGGACTTGGATAAACTGCAGAATTGGGCTGAGAGGTGGCAAATGGAGTTCAATGCAGCTAAATGTGAGGTGATGCACTTTGGGAGGAATAACAGGAAGGCAGAGTACGGGGTCAATGGAAAGATTCTTGGTAGTGTGGATATGCAGAGGGATCTTGGAGTCCATGTACACAGATTCCTGAAAGTTGCCACCGAGATTTATAGTACTGTTAAGAAGGCATACAGTGTGTTAGGTTTCATTTGTGGAGGGATTGAGTTCCGGAGCCACAATATTATGCTGCAACTATACAAAACGTTAGTGCGGCCACACTTGGAATATTGTGTACAGTCCTGGGCGCCATATTTCAGGAAGCATGTGGAAGTCTTGAAAAAGGTGCAGAGGACATTTACAAAGATGTTGCCTTGTCTGGAAGGAATGTTTTATGAGGAAAGGCTGAGAGACTTGGGTCTATTCTCATTGGAAAGAAGAAGGCTAAGAGGGGATTTGATAGAGACATACAAGATGATCAGAGGATTTGATAGGGTAGACAGTGAAAGTCTTTTTCCTAGGTTGATGACATCAGGTTGTACGAGGGGGCATAACGACAAATTGAAGGGTGATAGATTTAAGACAAATGTCAGAGGCAAGTTCTTTACTCAGAGACTGGTAAGGGCGTGGAATGCCCTCCCTGCCAAATGTAGTTAACTCAGCCACATTAGGGAGATTTAAACAATCCTTGGATAAGCACATGGATGATGATGGGATAGTGTAGGGGAACAAGCTGAGAATAGTTCACAGGTTGGCGCAACATCGAGAGCCAAAGGGCCTGTTCTGCACTGTATTGTTCTATGCTCTATGTAATACATCCTCATACCTGCTTCCTGTACAGACTCTATTCCATTGTCCCAGTTTCCACTGTTCCATCTCCATTGCATCTATTCTAATGATTCTACTAATGGCCTCAGAAATCTCCATCTTTTTCCTCAATTGAAGATTCCCACGTACTGTGGCTGACAAGGCCCTCAGTCATGTCTGATCTATCTCCTGTACTTAAGCCCTCACCCCCTCTCTTCTCTCCCCCAACAATGATAGGATTCCCCTGGTCCTCACTTGCCACACTACTAACCTTTGCATCCAGAAGATTGTAAGCATCCATTTCCTCCGATTGGATGTCACCACCAGACACATATTGCCCTCTCCTCCCTTATCAGCATTCTGCAGGGACCGTTCCCTCTGGGACACTCTGGTCCACTGCTCCTCCATTCCCAACACCTCATCACATCCCCACAGGACAATCTCATTCAATTACAGAAGGGGCAATACCTGCCTGTTTACTTCCTCCCTCCTCACTATCCAAGGCCCTAGACATACCTTGCAGGTAAAGTAGCAATTTGTCAGTATTTCATTCAATCTAATCTGCAGTGTTCACTGTTCATAGTGTGTCTCCTCTATATTGGGGAGACAAATGTGGACAGGGTGACCACTTTGCAGAACACCTTTATTCTGTCTGCAAAAAAGACTCTGAGCTTCCAGTTGCTGGCCACTTCAGCATCCCACTGCATTCCCACTGACAATTTGGTCACAGGCCTTCTCCTGTGTTCCATCTAGCCTCAGCACAAACTCAAAAAATATCTCGTTTCCCAGTTGTGGACCCTGCAGTGTCTGTAACTCCAAATTGAGTTCACTAACTTTACAGCCTGATATCATACTTCCACGTTTTTCACCCAGTCCAGTATGATATGGATGGTTATTAGCACAGTCAACCATTCTTGCCTCCTACTAGGCCTACTATCCCATTGCATTCAGTACAGCTCACCAGTTCTCTCCTATTCGTAGCTCTTATTATCACCTATTTCAGTCTTTCTTCTATTTTGGCCTGTTCCCTATAATCTCCTCACTTATTTAGCCCAATCATCTCTCTCTCTCTCTCTCTCTATCTCTCTCTCTCAGCTCCATCTCCACCTATCTGCTCCTCTCTTCCCTCTCCTCCTCCTCCCTGATCGTCAACTTCAGCATGATTATCACTTTCTCGTAGCTGCTAATAGTTCTGATACAGAGTCACCAGACTCCAAACAATAACTCTGCCCTATTCCCACAGATGCTGCCATTCCTACTGAGTCTTACCAGCAATTTCTGTTTTTTGTCATTGATATATTGAGACTTTTTTGTTTATGGTACCACATAAGTACAAATTTAAAAAAGCACATGCACTTATATTTTTGTAGATTTTAAAATATTTACTTCACCAGCAATAAATGTTTGGCTAAAACAAATGGAAATTGATTTTATGAATTATTGGAAAGAAAAATACTGCAATAATTTTACACTTTCGTTCACTTTTGTTTTCATACAGCAGGAAATTATTTTTCTGCGAAGTAAGTCATTTCTAAACACCTGATAATTCTATTCTTTCCACGTACTGCAATACATTTACAAGACTTACTAAAAGTACAAGTAATGATCTACACAGACAGTAAGAATAAACTTTAATTTTATATTTGTCAAAATGATATAGTAAATGTTATTATTGTTATTAAAATTATCTTAACCTTGGACAGTACTGATGTGTATTTGGATAACCGCTTTACTACGCAATTTGTTTAACATACCTGATTTATTTAATGCAGAAAACAGACAATAGATTCCCTCCGCATGGCTGTTCTCAGTTTTGGTTTGTAGCTTTGCTGATCCGGTTTACTAGTTTGGAAACAAGTACACAATGGCTTGCTTCAAAGTTTTAATAATTAATCTTGACCTGCCAACAGGTGAAGGTAAATGATTGGAAGTTTATTGTATCCAACAGGTCAATGACATTTTGCAAGTCCAGTTCAGTGGCAAATAACTACAAACACATATGCACAGTCAGCTGGTAATAAGAAAAAAAAACTTTCAACATTTAATGTGCCTCTGATGTATCCATTAACATTCATTTTTGATACTTTCCTCTGGTAACACAACTAGTAATGTAAATTTTCAATATAGTATTGTTTTTACACAGGCAGTGTGGGTTTTTCTTTTATCATAAATAACTCTGATCACAGGTTTTAAATAAAACAACTTTTAATCCAATATATTGCAAATGCTGTGTGCAATAATGGCTGGCATGGTAGCCCAGTGCTTAGCACTGCTACCGCTCAGCACCAGAAACCCGGGTTTGATTCCCACCTCTGATGACTGTGTGGTGTTTGCACATTCTCACTGTGTCTGCATGAGTTTCCTCTGGGTACTCTGGTTTTCTCCCACAGTCCAAAGATGTGCAGGTCAGGTGAATTGACCATGCTTAATTACCCATAGTGTTAGGTACATTAGTCAGGGTAAATGTAGGGGAATGGGTCTGGGTGGGTTACTCTTTGGAGGGTTTTGTGGACTTGTTGAGCCAAATGGTCTGTTTCCATACTGTGGAGGATCTCGTCTAAATTAAGGCACAAAGTCTTTAAGTTTGTCTTTTTAACTTTGTTTGTCTCACTCCCAATATTTTTCTCAATGGTCCTGTTTGACTTTTGTTCTTGGTTTCTCTGCCTGGCATTTTTCTTATTCCCTTTTCTACCTTTTCTTTTTGTCCTTGCTCCCTCCTTCTCTGACACCTTACAAAGCTTCCCACCCCCCAGCATGTTAGTTTAAACTCTCCCCAACTGTCCGAGCGAACACTCCCCCTAGGACATAAGTCCCAGACCTGCCCTTGTATAACCCATCCAATGTGTACAGGTCCCACCTCCCCTAGAACTGGTCCCAATACCTCAAGAATCTGAAATAAGAAAAATAGCAAGTAAACAAAACAAAACTTATACATATCAATAATTTATTGAATTTTGTATTACTGTTTAGTAAAACATAACTTTAGAAAAATTAATTATTAACAAATGTGTCGGAGAAATGGCCCCACATGCAATTGACCTCTGATATGTGTGCTGTGTGCAGTGACAACTGTGTTTTGATAGAAAGTATATTCAACACATTCATCAGCAACTTTTTTCAGACATAAAACATATCTACAAGTAATGTACTGCAGCAAGCAATAGAGATCAACATCACTCTTTTATGGCAGAATATTAGGGATCAGTGGGGCTTCAATAATTGTCTAAGTGGGCTTGTTTTCTTCAATTGGAAGATAGATGACATTGAATTTGAGGATATTGGATCTACTATGGTTGTCTACTCATGCAACTGACATTTATTATATGTTAAATGATATTAGTGATTCCTTAGAGGTCAAACCACTCTCATTTCAAAAGGCTGGAGATTTGTCCTCTTGGATAAATTTAACGTGTCGAAACAACACTGTCACAATGTTACATTTTTATCCAAATTCACATCAAACCTTTCACTCTTTCTTTCCTTCCGTGTTAACCCCAGCCACAGAAACTATATAATTGATTATTTATATCTGACCTCAAGCCTCCTTTGATTACAGATACTGTACAAAAATTGGAGGAATTAAAATTGGTAATTTTAACCTCCAATAAGGGTTAGGTTTTGATTAGGTGGCATCATTAAAATGTAAAAAAATCTCAAATCAAAAACAAGCTACCCCAAATCAGCCCACTATTGACTTAAATAGATGTGGATTTTGTGTGGGTTTGAATGTACTGAGGGCATGCAACTAACTGGCTCCTAAGGTAACATATATAACACTTTTAGCAAGGCCACCCATCTCATATTGTATTTCACTTCCATCTTTAAAATTGGCTGACTGAGATTCCCCATGCTACCTCCACCAATCCGCAAACCAAACCTGTTTTCCACTTCAAGCAATTGCACCCCTCCACTATCCCCCACCCCCACAACAAATGGCTCCTGCCAGGGTTACCTACCTCCACCAATGTTATCTTTCAGTCAGTCACCCAACCATCACCAACCAGCCTGTGATTAATGGCGCATACCAGTGATCACTGTTATCTTACCATGGTTATCAAAAACTCCTTTGACTCTTGACTCTCCTCATTAGGATCATCAGTTCTCTTCATCCTCACAGTTAGCAACAATATACTTACCCACACTTACCAGACACCATGGTTCACAAAACCTTCTGCAATCATCTAAGATAACTACTTCCTTTAATTAATTTCTTCAACTAGCTTTCAACGTGTCGAGCTACTACTGTAGTAAATGTAATGAGTTCAGCGAGGTGGACCTCACAGAATATTAGTTTCCTGATTGGGACTGTTAACCAGGTGCAATCAGGGAGCCCAGGCTGACATATACGAGCAGGAGTGTCAGAGATTTTGTTCACTCTGAGAGCTGGTTCTGAGGGAGCTGAATCAGTGTCAAGGTCTCTCCATGTGTAAATGAAGAGTGTCTTGGTGACAGATACTGGCCTTCATTGGTGAAGAGTGAAAAGCACACTCCTGATGAAATTCACTCACAACAGTTGTCTGTTAGTTGGGGTAAGCATTTCTGGCATGATGCCATAATTTGGGAAGCTATACTCATTCGATCCTGCCATTAAGACCAGTATGTGGAAAGAATGCGTTATTTTTTCCGAGCAAAGGACATGGCATTTCCCATGTTTAATCCACCTAACCTGCACATCCCTGGACACTATGGGCAATTTAGCATGGCCTATCCACCTAGTCTGCACATCCCTGGACACTATGGGCAATTTAGCATGGCCTATCCACCTAATCTGCACATCCCTGGACACTATGGGCAATTTAGCATGGCCTATCCACCTAATCTGCACATCCCTGGACACTATGGGCAATTTAGCATGGCCTATCTACCTAATCTGCACATCCCTGGACACTATGGGCAATTTAGCATGGCCTATCCACATAACCTGCACATCTTTGGAATGTGGGAGGAAACAGGGGCACATGGGGGAAACCTATGCAAACAGTCGCCTGAGGGTGGAATCAAACCCATATCCCTGGAGCTGTGTTGAAACAAGTCAAAATCATTGTTATACAGGTCTTCTCCATACCACCCATCATCCAGTGATCTGGCAGAAATAGCAGTTCAAGCTTTGAAAGGAGGCTTAAAGAAACAGCTATAGCTTGACTAGATATCAAACTGTCTCAGTTCCGATTTGATTGTAGGACCATCCCTCATGCAACCAAAGGGAAGCTCTAGCAGAGTTATTAATGGATTGAAGACAACGCACCAGGTTAAATCTAATCTTCCTGGATCTCAGAAGGAAGGCAGGAAATGGGTAAGTTCCTACACAAACATAAGAGAGTGAGCATAGTCATACTTATTGTGTTGTAAATGTGAGGTTTTATAAGGTAAAATGGAGGAATGAAGGTAGTCATGTGAGTTGCTTTGAGTTCTGCCTGACAATTTGCTTGGCTTCGTTACCATGGGGACAGGAAGTCAGATTGAGACTTAAACAGAGTAAGTTGCAGAAATATTCACAGCTCAGGAACAGGTGAGTTAACTGTGGACAGACTAGCAGCTTCTAAGCTTTTAAACAGAAGACAGAAATGTTTCACAGAGACAAAAATACTTCAGCTGGTGTGGTCAGCAAAGGGAAAAAGGCTGTGAGTTCTCTGTGAGCAACCATACACGCTCTCTGGATGGAAAAAATACTGTACATTCCATTACAATTGAAAGACTCTGGAAGATTTGCCCTGATTAGGTCAGGATATTGAACCAGAGTGACCTTTATTGCTGGTAGTCAGCTTAGATATTCCAAAAAAAAAGAGATTTTTGATTGTCACTTAATGTATGACTCTTTGAAATAGAGAGACATGAACTCATAACAATTTGAGAGTTACTGTAGGCTGTTTTATTACGCAGCTGAAATCCTGTGGGAACCGTGCAGTAAGGCAAGTAAAATATACCTTGGGATGATGTTACATGCATCATGTAACATGCAAGGAAGCATGTTTCATGGTTATCTTTTCTGTGTGCCCCTTGCTTACTTGGTCATGTTTAGTCACTGATGCTTGTTAGCAGACCCCCTCACAATAATTTAAGAAAGTAGACTAGACCCTAACTTTTTCATGATGTAAATGTGAAGTTCTTGTTTCAGATGTGATGAAACTGGTCAAGCCACTCACTGTTAAGCAAAACATAATTTGTTCAAACACAATAGTTAAAATACAAACAAAAGAAAGGGGAATTCAGAATAATTTACCAGTGAAAAACTTAACCGAATAATAGATACAGTACCTATTAAAAATTAACTGTTCCAATATAGTAACATCCCATAAACACACCTTAGCAAAGAAGTAAATTCAGACACAGATTCTTACATGCAATTTCCATATTCTGGAGCAAACAACACCATAGAGGTTTCAGAGAAAGTCACAGTTAAGAAATATTTAATGAAGGTCAGAACCCTTTTGGGATCCAAACAGCTCCTACTGCTACATTTAAAAACCTAGAAAGCCTGATATGGGAGAACTGGCCACTCCCTTCCATTGTTACACCTGTTTTAAAAAAAAACCTGAAGGCATCCCTCTTAGATTATCGATTTAGGCTGACTCTCATAGACCCTTTGGATCCTCTGCCTTTATAACGTCTCTTCTAAAAACCCATAACAAAGTAACCTTTTTAAAGTGACAGCATCATCACATGCTTTTAGTTTGTTTGTTGCAGTGAAAGTCTTACAACGTGAAATTTTGTTGTGCAGTTCCTTTAAAATGGTGCCTGATTTGATTGAATCAGCACAAGGTTAATAATTTTCAAATTGAAATGGATATATATTTGCAAACCATTATATTAAGGAATCTCAAATTAACTTGAATAAATAGAGTTAGGTAACAGATCAATCATGATCCCATCAAATGGTAGGACAGATTTGCGGGACAGAACAGCCTATTTCTGTTCCTAAACTATAATCAGATTGGCAATTGAAAGTAAAAATAAAATGGATATTCAAGAGAAAAAACACATCTCCATTGATTTACATTAGTGTGCAATATTTGATAACTACAGTTAAAAAGAGATGGTAAAATAAGATCCAATAGCACCATTGTTGGAAACCATTTAGTCAAAAGGGAATGCACCAGTAATGTGGAGAATTGCTTAGCAATCATTTTTGGTGGCATTCATATAAACTTGGTATGTGACTCCCTCTTTAACCAAACGTTTGGTCACCTACTCCAATATCTCCTTGTGTGAATCCCAAGTTTTGGTGAATTCTGCTCCTACATCATGATATAAATGCAACTTGTTGGTAATTTCATAATTCCATTAAAAGGCTTAGACGACATGCATGGATAGAGTTCTGCATAAACATCCTCAATGGAAAGCTAAACAAAACCAAAATACAACGAATGCAGGAAATGTGAAATTACAGAAACTGGTATTTGTTGTTTTAAGTGTTTATAATCTTTCTGCTTTTATTTAAGGTGGTGCTAAAATCTGGATTTGAGAGAAACCTTCTCTATTTCAGAATCAATTCGTCATCCGAATTCTGCTGAAAAATATACAAAATCATAGTTATGAACAGTGCCAGTTGGTCATTGGGCTACTCAAGGATATGATACCAAAGACAATATGTTCAAAATTCAACCAAACAGGTTGATCTTCACTTTGAGGTTCAAATAATTATTGTAACCTGCAATCATAAATGCTGATTACTCCTGTGTAAAAATTCTCATTGTTCAATTACTAGTGTTGTTTCTAGCTTTGCTGGTGATGGGTTGGTGTTATCTGTTATCTGTGGACAGTTTCATTCTTAAACCTTTGAGCAAAGTTTATGAACACTGCTGTTCAGCTGTGGGCAAAGTGCATTGGCCCAAGGGCTATTGCCTATTTTGTCCTATTTTGTCCCTTTCCTACCTTTCTAGTTGTGTTGATTGAGGACTAGCTCCACCTCTATAAAGAATAAGGTCAGCGGACTTACGAACATTTTAAAAAAAAATAACAAATTGACCTGCAACTTTAGTTATGCTTCAGCTTTTGAATATAAACTGAATATATAGATCTCCACTATGCTGTATAACTGTACTACAATATTGATACTTTCATAATGTCATGACATTATATTAATTATAACTGGAATTCTCAGAAACTCTATTTTTCTCTCTTTCCAGAACAACATTGTTTCCTTTTTTAACAAACCCTGTTAGACTGCTGGACGCAACTGTTATTAAAGTAAAGAAAACAGATTGTTCATAGTCAGAGCTGAAATCTGCTGTTTTCATTCCATTTAGAACTAAGCAAACAAATATAAATTAAATAAATATTTCTGGTTAAACACAGTACTTTTTTACTGGCAAGAATGTTATCTTTTTTAGACAGTGCTGAATATAATAAAATATGGTAGTTCAGAAACAATGAAGCAGAAATTAGGCCAACACTTGTTACGCAGATTTAATTGCCCTTGAGAAGGTGGTGGTGAGGAACTGTTTTCTTGGCCTACTAAAGGCCACACAGTGGGAAAGCAAAATTAGGATGTGGAATAATGATAGTGAAGGAACTCAGAAACTCAGAAACACAGATAGGGGGAGCAGGAGTATTGAATATGATCATGACTAATCATCTAACTCAGCATACTATTCCCACTTTCAACCTGCAACCTTAGATCTCTTGAGCCCTAAGAATTATATCTATCTCCTTTTAGAAAACATTTAAAGTGACCTCAATCACTTTTGATAGACAATTCCACAGACTCACCATTCTTTTGGTAAGGTAATAAGTGACAAGGCACAAAGGAATTTGGACTAAAGGTAAGAATTTTATAATTGAGATGTTCATGAGTTCATAATATCTAGTAGCAGAATTAAGCCATTCAGCCCATCGAGTCTGCTCTGCCATTCGATCATGGCTGACATGCTCCTCACTCCCATATTCCTGCCTTCTCTCCATAACCCTTCAACCCATTACCAATTAAAAATCTGTCTAACTCCTCCTTAAATTAACTCACTGTCCCAGCATCTACTACACTTTGGGGTAGCGAATTCCATAGATTCACAATCCTTTGGGCGAAGTAGTTTCTCCTCAACTCTGTTTTAGATTTGCTACCCCTTTTCCTAAGACTATGATTGCTCATCCTAGAATGCCCCACAAGAGGAAGCATCCACTCCATGTCTATTTTATCCATACCTTTTACCATCTTGAAAAGCTCAGTTTGATCTCCCCTTCTTCTAAATTCTACGGAGTATAGGCCCAGACTGTTCAATCTCTCTTCCTACAATAAACCCCTCAAATCTGAGATCAATATAGTGAACCTTCTCTGAACTGCTTCCAATGCTGCTATATCTTTCCTCAAAGAAGGCCACCAAAACTGTGCACAATACTCCAGTTGTGGTCTCACCAATATCTTGCATAGTTGCAACAATACTTCCTTACCTTTATACTGTATTCCTATAGCTATAAAAGCCAACATTCCATTTCTTTAATATCTGCTTAATTTTTATTATGTTGCTTAATCAGGAGCATGAGAACATAAATAATGAGTAAGCCATACTTGGTGTAAGTATAACTATGGACAACACAGTTATGGATAACCTTATGTATATGGAGCATAAAATTAGTGAAGGAAGCCAGAAGTTTATTTGAACAGACTTTGCTTTTACTAACTCATGGGATGTAGGTGTTGTTTAGCTGGGCCAGCATCTTGTTGTCCTTGAGAATGTGGTGGCTAGGAGTCTTCTTAACCGTCTCAGTCCATGCACTGTAGGATGGCCCATAATTGCCATTAGAGAGGGGGTTCCAGGATTTTAACCTAGTGACACTGAAGAAATGGTGATACACTTCCAAGTCAGGCTAGTGTGTGGCTTGGAGGGAAACTTGCAGACGATGGTGTATCTGCTGCCCTTGTCCTAGTTGTAGTTCTTGTGATTTTTGGAAGGTACTGTCTAAGAATCTTTGGTGAATTTCAGCCTTATGGCTTGTAGATAGTACACACTGCTGCTACTAAGTGTCAGTGGTGGAGTGACTGAATAGTTGTGGATGTGGTGCCAATCAAGCAAACTGCTTTGTCCTGGATGATATCAAACATCTTGAGAGTTATCAGACCTGCACTAATCCAGTCCTGTGGGGAATAATACACCTCACTCCTGAATTGTGTCTTATTGGATGGTTGACAGGCTTTGGGAAGTTCGGAAGTGAGTTACTCGCTCAGTGATAATACCGCTAGGCCATTACTTCCCCTCTAATCAAATCCTTAAGTCATCCAAGTCTTGCTGAATTTGGACATGGACAGTTTCAGTATCTGAGGATCCAAGAATGGGATCAAAATATTGAGATCAAACTGTGTGATACAACCTGTGATGGTAGACAGGAGGAGAGTGGAGTCAATTGCTCAAAAGCAGGATTTGTAGCAGCAGTCAAAATCAATGGGCTTGTTGCTCCTAATATTGGTGGAAAAGAGATAAGATGCAAGAAAGAAACCCTTCAGGCCACTGACAGTTGTAGTACTGCTGGAGCCCAGGTATCTGCTCAGCACCAGGCAGGAGAGGACCCCCAGGAGATAGGCAATTAATAACTTCATAGACACGCACGAAGAAACAAAGGAGCAGCAGACAGGGTTTGTCTGTGGCACTGCAAACATTGACTTGAAGGTTGGAGGCCTCCACAAGCACCCTTTGATCCATGCTGCTGCTGCGATTAAAGCATCTGTCTGTCTCCATTTACAGGTTGATGGCTGCCATGGAGGGCCAGGTCATTGTCTGCTGGATATATACATAGATATGAGCTGCCATGCTGTAGCTATTGGTGTTCAGCACACTAATGTCAAGGCAACAATTGGGCAAGGGATCTTCACCTCACTCCAAATCCCTCTTCCTCGCAGGGAGACAATGTGATGTCTGGAGGGTACCAACTGCAGAAGTAAGCACATACAGGCCCCCAAATGTCTCCTCTCAAGTAGGCACAGAGTGAATGAGTGCTAGGAGAAAAAATGGCGAATCTTGAGATATACCATGACTGAATCCATGAAATGGGATCTGTCCCTCCTGCAAAGTAGTCTCACAAAAGCATTTCAATGAAAGGTGCCCGTACACTCCAAAGAGCAGTATTGAAAGGCAATTGAAAGGCTACTTCATCTTGCAAATGAAGTAAAGATGTGCCATGTAGGTGTGGTCAGACTCCTACATATCCAATGCCAATGTACCTGGATGGGATATGTATGCTTGCTGTCGCCCATGAAACTTGCCCTGAGAAATGCAATTGTTGTCCAAAATGGAGGAGCAGTGGAGCTGGAGTTGCCAAATAACTACTCTGACATTCATGCTTGGCATTGTTATTTGTAGTTTTTATTTGACAGCTAAAAGAATGGGAAATTGAAATTAATGAGGCAAGTTTAACTAATAATGAGATGTTAATACATGTAAATAGATGCAAATAGGCCTTTTTTTAGATTAGATTAGATTACTTACAGTGTGGAAACAGGCCCTTCAGCCCAACAAGTCCACACCGCCCCGCCGAAGCGTAAACCACCCATACCCCTACATCTACATCTACCCCTTACCTAACACTATGGGCAATTTAGCATGGCCAATTCACCTGGCCTGCACATCTTTGGACTGTGGGAGGAAACCGGAGCACCCGGAGGAAACCCACACAGACACGGGGAGAACGTGCAAACTCCACACAGTCAGTCGCCTGAGGCGGGAAATGAACCCGGGTCCCTGGCGCTGTAAGGCACTGTGCCACCGTGCTGCCCACCTTTCTACACTCACCAGCTATATTTTTTGCCATTCCACATTTGGTTAGAGAATGGGAAATTTCTCTGTCAATTTCAAGGCTCCAATTTTGCTGATCTCACCAAATGTTCCTAATTTTCATGTCAATGCCCACATTTTGCAAGGGTTAAGAAAATCCTGCTCACCATTTTCTTTGAGCTGAATTAGTGTGAGAGTGAAGGTTTGGTATAAGCCTGTAAGATGTGAATTTTCTTGTAGGAGGTTACCATGAGGTTATCTGTCAAGCAAATCTGAAGTTCTAACAAGGTAGGACTAATCCTTCACCCACTTTCAGTATAACTGTTTTACTTTGGTAGAGTTGAGAATTGGTTTACAGTAGTTCATTAGATTCTTGGATGATGCTTAAGGTGGCATGTTACATGGTGCTTTGCTGATCCAAAGAGGTGCTATTGTGAACTTGCTGCAAGCATGACAAAACATGGCTACTTTAATCATGTTACGTATCATAAGTATCTGCTTCCAATTAAGATGTTTGAAATGGCCAATATCTTTTCATTAGAGCTGATGAGCAATACAAAGAGAAATCACTGAAAATCTTGCTGGCTGTTGCAAGGAATGACTTCACAGAATTAAGACATTTGATTTTTCCAAGGAAGCTCAGGAGGATTGAGAAGAAATCTGAAAGGGGATTCAAAGATCATTCAAGGTAAGAATTTTCTTGAGTATCAACAAACTTGAACTCACGTCATGCAGACAGAAACCATAAGAGTCTATTGACGATTTAGTCCCAAGCAAAGAGCATAAAATCAATTTCTTTAAAGAGGAACTCAGAGGCAATTGAATTCGTAATTGGCCCTACACAGTGAACAGTTTTGGGAAGGCTCCTCTAGACAAGAAAAGTGACATACTATTGACACCTTACTTGAAGATGGAAGGAGGCTTGAAGCCATAGTAGCAGACTGACAACAATCCTTGGGCATAACTAATACTACTTCTATAGTCAAACCAATAATATTTGTGACAGTTATATTTTGATGCATCCATCGGATATCTGTATAGCTTTTCTTCACATCTGCAAAACATGTGGTAGCAAAGAACATTGACATTCATTTGCAGGAATTCTGGTGCCAAACGCAAATCCTGATCCTAGAACGGAACACAGGTGATCATCAAACAGTACAACACTACAATTCTGGCAGCAAGAAAAATATTAAAATATGTTCAAGTGCAAACACTTTGTTGAAGTGCACAGTCAACCAAGAAAAAGACAGATTACAAAAGGTGACCAAGCCTTCCATATGATGATCTAATGCAACATATTGATAGTACAAAACAATCAGAAGCTTCACAAACAATAACATCACATGTCCTGGAAAGGTATGTCATTGCACATTTATAGCTAAAATCAATACAGGAGCTAGTTCCAACATATTATCACTAAACATTGTGAAAGTACATACCTCAGGAAGTGATGCTCCATGGTACAATCTACAGGAGATTGACTTTCATTGGATAACATCATTAATTCTGTGCACTGATACAACCAAAGTGGAGTACTAATATGCAAGTTCATTGTGACTTGCTTTAATTTTCTACCTGGTTGGTATCTAAACGTTCAGTAGTGATGGGACTACCGGTGTGCACAGACTTCAATGTAGTCAGCATTAATGAGACTCAAACCACACCCACTGTGGTACAGCAGATCACATGTGCAATGATTGCACTAGCTGCAGTTGAAGATGTTCTCAAAAATAATCTATTACACATTGACAGGACGCAGTGTGAACAATTGTAAAGGGTAGCTGCCATAGATGAGCGACTACAAGAGTTTTAAAAAACCAGTATCTAGGGTTAGCCTAACAGCATCAAATAAGTTCCTACAAAGATTTATTCATTTTGGTTAGACAGACATTAACTGGCCAGAGCATGGCAAGTCATTTTCAAAGAAAATAAAAATCAGCTCATACTAAAAGGATTGTACCAAGCTATCAAGACCATATTGCACAATAATGCATGCACATTGAATGTGCAAGAAGGTTTGTACGTGAATCTTAGTAATGGCAAGGGAAGTATCAGGATATTCAAAAACTCACGAATACTTTATGCAACGTATTAAACACACCATCATAGCAGCAGAAGGAGCCTTCACATTTATGTGATGTTTTACTCACTCCTTTGATGAAAATAGAAACTAAGTTATTCACAATAAATGGGGTAGGTTACATCCTTGTGAGGGATTACGTCTCCAAATTTCCCATTGCTCAGTGATAATACAGTGTACTAATGAGTGTAGCCATCACTGACAGAGTCATAGAAATGTACAGCATCGCCTAACTCGTCCATGCTGACTAGATATCCTAAATTAATCTAGTCCCATTTGCCAGCACTTGCCCCATATCCTTCTATACCCTTCCTATTCAAATACTCATCCAGATGGCTTTTAACTGTTGTAATTGTCCCAGCCTCTTCTACTTCCTCTGGCAGCTCATTCCATATACACACCAACCTCTGCGTGAAAAGGTTGCTCTTTAGGTCCCTTTTAAATCTTACCCCTCTCACCCTAAACCCATGCGTTCTAGTTCTGGACTCCCCCAGCCGAGGTAAAAGATCTTGTCTATTTATCCGATCCATGCCTCTCATGATTTAATAAATTTCTATAAGGTCACACCTCAGAGTCCGATGCTCCAGGGAAAACAGCCCCAGCCTATTCAGTCTCTCCCTAAAGCTCAAATCCTCCAACCCTAGCAACATCCCTGTAAATCTTTTCTGAACCCTTTCAAGTTTCACAGCATCCTTCCTATAGGAAGGAGACCAGAATTGTACACAATATTCCAAAAGTGGCCTAACCAATGTCCTGTAGGGTTGTAACCTGACCTCCCAACTCCTACGCTCAACACTTTGACCAATAAAAGCAAGCATACCAAAAGCTTTCTTCACTATCCTATCTACCTGACTGCTATTTTAAGTTTTATTATGCTCCAAGGTAAACTATTTCGAGATGTTTGTGCTAAGTGTGATGGTCCATATCACATTGTATCCCACTGTTCTTAAGTGATCTAGGAAAGTGTATGGTACAGACTATCCAATCAAAGATCATAAAATGTTGAATAATGACACAAGATTTTCAGATTTCATTGCTGCAATTTTGTACAAAATAACTGGAAAGGGATTACCATCCTCAGCATGTGTTTGCTTGGAAGGCAAGTATGAATGACCTTGCCCAACCACCTATTATAATTCCAAGATACAGGACATTCTTCTTCAAGGTGAAAATGAAAGAGATATGCAATGAGCAAACTGGTAGAGAGCTACCAAACCTGTCCACCAAGTAGTGAGTGCAGGAAGAAATCCAAGAAATCCAAGAAATCCAAGTTATTGCCTAAAAACATTCCGAGAAGATGCACTAAATATAAAAACTGAAAGAACTGTGGATGCTGGAAATCAGAAACAAAAACAAAAACAGAAATTGCTGGAAAAACTCAGCAGGTCTGACAACATCTGTGAAGAAAAAGCAGAGTTAATGTTTTGGGTCCAGTGACCTTTCTTCAGAACAGTTTTGAAGAACAGTCACTGGATGGAAAACATTAACTTTTGATTAACTTTGATGTTTTTGTTTTTGTTCCTTGATTAGACAACCAGCACAGATCATAAGAAGTCATTGCTGATCATGGCTACAATACAAAATAAAAGAAGCCAGCTCTGTTATTTCATGAGACATGTTCATGATATCATTACTGTATCATGACTTGTGACTTGAAGTTATAAAGGCCTCAGACTTCATCTTAACTTCAGACCACTTTAAACATGACACACTGAGGAAAGCATACTCCAATTTGTAACTGAATAGCTTAATATTAGCTGAAACTCTGAAATGCTTATAACAGTTATATCTGTATATATACATTATATTTATAATATATATCAGAAGCTGCAATAAACATTTGCTGAATCTTTCAATACCAAAAATCCCCTGCTGGAAGCAAAACCTACATCACAGTAGCAGTCCACCTTGCCAAGATCCTCCAAATCCTGTGGCAAGAAAGGCATTCCATCTGCATTGTCTTTTCCAAGCCAGCATGTCCAGTCTCAAGGCACTAGTCACTCAAAACCAGTTCCACGGGACAGGCTATGTTAGACTTCTGATCCGTGATGTGGAGGTGCTGGTGTTGGACTGGGGTGGACAAAGTTAAACATCACAGAACACCAGGTTATAGTCCAACAAGTTTATTTTAGAAGTACTAGCTTTCAGAGTGCTACTCCTTCATCAGGTAACGAGTGTGACAGGATCATAAGACACAGAATTTATAGCAAAAGATCACAGTGTCATGCAATTAAAATGATATATTGAACAAACTTAACAGCAATCTAGGTTTGTTCAATATATTGTTTTAATTGCATGACACTGTGATCTTTTGCTATAAATTCTGTGTCTTATGGTCCTGCCCCACTAGTCACCTCATAAAGGAACAGCACGTTGAATGCTAGTACTTCTAAACAAATCTGTTGGACTATAACTTGGTGTTGTATGATTTTTAACAGACTCCTGAGCAACTGTCCTATTAGGATTTCAGCCATGACCAGGAGATTTCCAGGCAGAATCCTCAAAACATTCCTGAAGAAATAGATGAAATTAGATTCGCTACAGCATGGAACCAGGTCCATCAGCCCAACAAGACCACACCAACCCTCCGAATGGCATTAATCAACTCACTACTCCTGACCCACTCCAATTTGCCTATCAGACCAACAGATCCATGTCAGATACCATAACACTTGCCCTTCACTCCTCCCTAGAACACCTTGACACCAAGAACAGCTACATAAGAATCCTACTCATTGACTACAGTTCAACCTTCAACACTATTATCCCCTGAAGACTGATTACTAAACTTAGTGATCTCGGACTAAGCCCCACTCTCTGCAACTGGATCCTCAGTTTCCTGACCCATAGGCCACAATCAGTGAAGATTGGGGATAATATTTCATCCTCACTAACACTCAACACTGGAGCCCCCCAGGTGTACACAGCCCCCTACTCTACTCACTGTATACCCATGACTGCATTGCCAAATATCAGACTAATGCCATTTACAAGTTCGCTGATGGCACCACCATAGTCAAACGAATCTCAGATGATGACAAAACAGTCTACAGACGGGAGGTGGAAGACCTGGAAAAATGTGCAATGAGAACAACCTAGCTCTCAATGCTGGCAAAACTAAGGAACTCATTATTAACTTTGGAGGGATGTTACGGGAAAGGCCACCAGCATTCTTAAAGATCCATCCCACTCTGGCAATGTTTTTCTGCAACCTCAACCATTGAGGAGAAGGTACAGAAGCCTGAACACACATCAGACAGTTTCGAAACAGTTTCTACCCTAATGTTGTTAGAATACTGAATGGACTCACAAACTCTTAACATTCTCCTGTACCTGTACTTTGTTTTTGCTACTGTTTACCTATCATTTACTTATCTATTTAAATTAACTCTGTGATCTGCCTGTATTGCTTGCAAGACAAAGCTTTTCACTGTCCCTCGGTACACGTGACAATAAATTCAATTGGATTCAAATGAGTAATGTAGGACTTTGGCTCAATCTACCAGCTTACTTTCTTCTATGTGTGAGCTCAGTCCTACGTGTTCTTTAAATGAAGCAATAGGAGAAGATATTCAGTCTCACACTCTTAGTTTATATTAGCAGTAGGTGGACAAAGTATACAGAGCTCTGGGTCTAGACCCTTCTGTCCCTGACAAACTACAACGTGTGTCAGTTCCCAAAAGTAAGACCTCTTCCTGTCCCTGCCCCAGTCTTCTTTACAATAAAAAACTTCATGCAATCACTGAGGTGGGATTGTCTTCTGATTGGCTGTTGATCCGACTCCATTCTCCACCTCCTCGCGTTCCCGGATGTCCGACCCCACGTGACCTTCTTTTGCCCGCGAAACAGAGCACCACGTGACCTCCTCGCATTCCTCTGGCGCTCGAAACAGAGCATCACGTGACCTCCTGCCACGCGCGCAACAGGGCATCACGTGACCTCCTTCTGCGCGCGTTACACAGCATCACCAAAGTCTTCTGAATGCCGAGTACATTTACACTCGCGGCCAGCCACCTATTTACAAGTAAGCCATATATTTGGTCTCATAAAAATGAGACCAACGAACCAGTTTTATACATCACATTCGCTCTCCAATGCATAGTCTTCCCTTCTTGCCAGAGCCATGGTTTCCGTCTCCATTTGTGACATCTGGTAGGGCGGGGGAGCCTTCCCTTCAATTCCCTGCTGTAATGATTACCCTGTTCAACAAAGATCTAATGCAGGGGATACAACAACATCCACACAACACTAACGCAATGATCATACCAACGAGGGACATAAACACAGACACAATTAATCCTTTCCATTTCCCAAACTATGAGTCAAAAATGCCTCCTAGAGGGTTGTCAATACCTGAATGTTCATGCATTTCTTCAGACAAGGTTCTTAGTCCTTCCAGGGCTCTGTTTACCGAGCCATCAAGTGCTGTATTGTTGAGGATGAATGTACAACATTGGTCTCCGAGCATAGAGCACACTCCCCCCTTTTCCGCTAACAACATATCTAAGGCTGTTCTATTTTGTACTGTCATCGATGAGGTTGCTGCCAATTGTTCAGAGAGTCCTGCCACCGCATCTCTAGTTCTATTGGCTAGCCTGAGTACATTGTAATGTACATAATTAATTCGGTCGACGTTTTTATTTGGCATGACTGGGAATAGAGCACCGATAATTGGGAGATTCTCAAATCCTGCTGCTATCTGGTCTGCCAATTTATATTCATCAGGTACACCGCGGGGAACACCTATTGCATCAATGTAAGTGGTTGAGCCAGATGCGACATCAAACAAATCCCTGAGTGTTCGTGTATATGGATTTATTCCCTGCTGTTGTTTTCCTAAGAGGAATAAGGGTACCCCTAACCTGACCATTGCACAGGTTCCAGACCAATCTGGAAGTAGACTAATATGCAGTGTTCTACCCCCACAGTACCAAAATAGATCAGCTCTGGCCCAAACCATTGTGCTAGCATTCTGCCAGCCGGTTACATTAATCGTGTCCTGACACCAGTCAGCGGGCATGTCTCCCAAGATTATATTCGACCTTCGAGCGAAACAAGTGTAATTGTTGGCCTTTGGGGTAAACACTGGAGGTAACGTGGAATTCTTTACAGGTGGGAAAATAGCACTTAAGGTGGTACAATTTGGAGGGTCCACCTGCATGGTGAGTGCCATCATGCAGTGAAATCCTGTTGGGTCTATATTAGGGAACAATGGGGCTGGGGTAGTAAATAGGGTTGGCCTGGCCGAGGAACACGCGACGCAATTACTCATATTCATTGAGGTTGCGGTCACTGTCATCCAGTCCAGCCATAGGTTCTTATCCCCGTACCCGGTGGCTAATTTAATAATGTCCCTTCTCGTGAGGTTGTTGTGGTCTATTACTACGACTCCTGAACTTGGTCCTACCACCATACTTGTGTTTTCAGTTTGTGGCTGGCTCGTAGGAGGGTCCACTAAGGTTACCTTCACTAATCCCATGTTATCCACTCCAGATTGATCTACACCTATTACAATATAAAAGCTTCTGTCATCACTCTCACAGTAAATCTGTACCTCTTTGGGACTAGGATTAATATCGAATTTTGTCAGGGTTAACAAAAGTGGATTTTTTAGCTCTGAGGAATGATCGAGTTGCCCCTTTGCCAGGCTCACATGGTCTTGAATGTTCCATCTATTATCTGAGGGTGACGACTTCTTGGGGGTCCATCGTACCCCAGTCCATGTTAATACATTATCCCACGACGGGCACAGGTCATAGTGAATGGCATAGAGGCAAAGATATACATCAGACTCCCTCCAGCTCCCTGTATCTTGGCCACAATCAATTACTTCGCATAAGTCAAACTGGTATGTTGTACCATGGTTTCTATCATGTCTGATGTGTACCTGGCTGCCCATCTCCCTTAAACATTTGTCCGCCTCTTGTCCTGTTGATCTTTTGTTCCTGGGACTTCCTCCCTCGCCTGTGTGTTTGTCCCTCGTGGTTAATACCCCTATTAACAGCAGCATAACAATTATACATAAAATAATAGCAAAATCTCCCAACCTCAACAACCCAGGGTCATGTGGGCTGCTTACAGAGATAGACATTATGTCCTTTACACAACTTTCCTATACGTTTTAAACCAATTCTTCTTGTGTTCCGGTCCTGTCCTCACTTATGCTCTCCAAAAAAAAACTTTCCTTGGGGATCTTGAGAACCTCTCCCACTTTTTCCAGAACCCTCTTCCTGCAAAAATTAAAAGTTTAAGACCCTTCTACTCTTTTTCTGTTCTTAGTTGTTCTAGGGTTCTTGTTGGCGGTTCCGTAGCTGCACACTGGCTCCAATGGTACCAGCTTTCTCCTTTCCCCTGTAGTCTGACCGCATGAGATGTCCTCTCCACCACCTTATAAGGTCCTGTCCACCTTGGCTCCGACCACTTCCGTTTGATCACCTTCAGCAGGACCCAGTCTGTGGTAGATGGCACCTGGCTCTGTAGATCCCCCTTTTCCGATCCAACCTGTTTGGAGAAAGCTGACACCAAAACTGTTAGTTGGTCATAGTAAGGTTTGTACCTTAGAGAGGCTCCTCCTCCCTCTAACATCTGTATTCCAGCTCCTGGTCCCGGGAACTGCTGCCCTGTTGTTAGCTCGTACGGGGTGAACCCTGTGATAGAGTTTACTGAGCTTCTAATGGACATTAAAGCTAAAGGTAGGACATCCACCCAGCTTAACTATGTTTGTGCACACACTTTTCCTATTTTTCCTTTTATGGACTGATTCATTCTTTCCACTTTTCCCTGTGACTGAGGATGATACACTGTTCCAAACGCATGTTTCAGTCCTAACGCTGCTTCAACTTCTTGCAGGTCTTTGTTCTTGAAATGTGTGCCATTATCTGACCTGACTTTCTTTGGAAACCCATGTGTTGGAATGTATTGGTTTATCAAGAATTTAATCACTGTTTTTGCGTCTTTCTTTTTCGCAGGTATCGCTTCTGGCCAACCAGTGTATGCATCCACTGCTACCAAAAGGTACCGGTATCCGTTTACTCTCTCTATCATGTCAGTGTAGTCAATCACTATTTCCTAACCTGGCATTCTTGGGAGAGGGAATTTTCCCTCATGTGGTTTCACTGTTGCTCTCACATTATATTCTGTACACGTTCTACATTCCCTGATGTAATTTTCAATCATCGCTGGCAAGAACAGATACCACCAATGTGTTAGATACCTCTGCATCGGTGTTTTTCCACAATGTGTCAACCCATGAGCTTCTTGGAGCATGGAAGCTATCAAACCAGGGGGTAGCACTGGTCTACAGTCCGGTGACCTCCAAATCCCTTCTGATTCTGTGGCCCCTCTCTCTCTCCATACTGTCAGTTCATGAAGAGAGGCTTTCTGCTGCTCTTTTATTAACACATTTGCATCGCAAGCGGGCAGCAGGTCATACACTGTTCTTTCTGTTTGCATCATTATATACTGTGCTGTATTCCCTGCTGCTTTCTTTGGTGCTGAGTCTGCTTCCTGATTACCCTTCGCTACTACTGTGTCTGCTTTATCATGTCCTCTACACTTGACCACCGCCACGTCGGCAGGTTTCATTAGAGCCTCCGCTAATCTTTCCATATCTTTTTCATGTTTAATTGGAGTTTTTGCTGCTGTTAAGAATCCTGCCCTGATCCATTGACTGAGTTCTACCTGTATAGCCCCTGCCACATTTGCAGAGTCGGTGTAGATATTTACTCTTTTTCCCTCTGACCATTCTAACGCAGTTATCACTGCCTGTAATTCAGCCAACTGGGCTGATTCTTTGCCTGTCACTTTTCCTGTCAACACTTCCTCAAATCCCTCACTTGTCTGTCGCACCACTGCATAGGCTGCTTTAAGTCCTTCAGTTGGATGTCTGTAACAGCAACCATCTGTGAACAGCACTTCTTCTGGGTTTACTAGTGGAATTGCCTGTAAATCTGCCCTAACTCTCTGTACCCTTTCCTCACACACGTGTGGCTCTCCTTCTCCCAGGTTGTCAGCCATGTTAATTCCTTCATGTGTAAAAATTATATGTGGTGCATTTAGGATTTTCTCTAACCTGGTTTGCCGCAGTGACGTCATTGTGAAGGCTGTTGAGTTCACATAGGCCACTATACTGTGTGTCGTCAGTACTGTTAGTGAATGGCCCATGACTATATGTGCTACCTTTTGGAGAATTTTTGCTACCCCTACTGCATGTCTTGTACATGGCGGGTGTCTGTCCTCTATTGGGTCAAGGGTAACACTTACATACATCAGCACCTGCTTACCTCCCCCTTTTTGCTGAAAAAGAACACCATTTATTGTGTGTAATTTTTCAGAAATCTCGAGGAAAAATGGTTCTTTGTAGTCCGGGACCTCTAAATCAGCAGCCCGCGTTAAGGCCTGTTTAAGAGAAATGAAACTTTCGTCTGCCTCTGTGGTCCACTGCAAATGGGCCGACAAATTTCTCATGCCTTGCTCATTTACCATGGCCCTCAGAGGGAAAGTGAGCTCCCCATATGATGCAACGAATTGTCTGCTGTATCCTGCCAACCCAAGAAATGAGAGCAGGTCTTTTACAGTGACTGGTTTGGTATGATGCAGAATGGAGGACCTATGGGATGGAGACACACCTGTACCCTTAGCGGAAATAACTCCACCCAGAAAAGACACCGTTTGTCTGCAGCATTGCAATTTAACCCGTGAAACTTTGAAACCGACGCTATACAGGTGAAGCAGCAACAGCTTTGTGGCTGCCAAACAAGAAACATGGTCGGGTGCCGCCAAAAGAATGTCATCCACATACTGGATCAATACCACCCCCTTTGGGAGCGTCAGATCCTTCAGCTGCTGTTTCAGTACCTGATTAAACACCCCAGGTGACAAAATGAACCCTTGAGGGACCCTTGTATAATGTAGTTGTTAGCCTTTGTAGGTGGACGAGAAAATGTCCCTCAAATGATCAGCTAAGGGCAAGCAGAAGAACGCGTTGGCCAGATCAATGCATGAGAACCATTTATGGTCAGGGGTCAGCACAGACATCGCAGTGTAGGGGTTTGGAACTGGAACTGTTGGAGTAGAAACGACACTATTGACCCGTCGAAGATCATGCGCCATCCTATATTTACCTGTATTCTGCTTCTCTACAGATAAGATAGGAGTGTTCCAGGCTGACTGGGAGGGTTCTAGCACCCCTGCTGCTAACAATCCTTCAATTGTGTCGGCAATGCCGGCTTCAGTCTCTGGTTTGTGTGAGTATTGTCTCTGCCAAATCGGAGTGTGGTCGATTAAATCGAATGTGATTGGTGTGACGTGTTTGCAGTGACCAACGTCCATTGAACCTGCTGACCACAAGGTATCTGGTAGAGTGTCAAGCATCGCTGCAACCTGTGGATGGTCTGTTTTCTCCCTGCCGTGAAACCTTTCAATCTGCCTATGTTCCAGCAGTACCTTGTCAGTTGTCCTGCACATAATTCTATATCGGCTTCCTCTGATGATGAATATTGTAAACCGGGTAACTGAGTCCAAACCCAGTCAGTTAGTGCCATCAAGCATTGGGACATAGGTCCCAGATCCTTGGCCTGACATTCAGCATGCACGGCCAATGTGACACGAGGTATAGCTTCTTCAGACATCTCATACCATTCCAACTGTTCTGCAGTTAGTTCAACAATACCCACCACACCTTCTTTCCCTAGCAGAATGCAAATGGAGGAAATATCCCATTGAGTCCCTTCTAGGTGCTGATAGAATGCATGCTGATAGATTTCATTATTATCTCTATCATAATATAGGGTAACATGCAGGGGATCTGCAGGAGGAGCATAGGGATGCAGCATCTGAACCCAGGGTCGCCATTGGTTGTATAAAGACTGTATGCCGTTGGTCTGCCTGTTTTCGGGTTCGAGGAGTCCCCAGTATATATCTGCCCACTGCCCTTCTGCCATTGGTGATGTGTCCGGTGATAGCATCATTTGGGATCCAGAGTGAATCATTGTCATAGAACAGTTGATGGAATAGCCATTTGGAAAGGTCACTACCAGTCCGTCTGGTCCACACAGAACCGAGACCCCACATCTCACCAGCAAGTCACGTCCCATCAGATTCACAGGGCATGCAGGTGATGAAATATACCGGTGACGAAAGGTCTGTCCGGCCACTGATGTGATCAGTGGCGATGTCAAAGGCAGATTTTCTGGTTTACCCGAGAACCCTACAAACTGGATGCTGGAGGATGACATGTTTGACCGAGGTATATCACAAGTGATGGTAGAAAATCTTGCACCCGTGTCAAGCAAAAAAGACAGATCCTTGTCCATTACCCTCATTTGCATATAGGGGTCTGCCAACCCCACATGGTCCTGGGTTCTCGGGCCCCATCAATATTCGTACCCCTGCCCTTCCGGCATAGTTTGGGGGTACTGTCCTTGCACTGGGGCTGCAGCTGCATTTGGGACTTGGTAAGTCTGGACAGCCTGTTGAAAAGGAGGCTGACTTGAGCGGACATACTGTCCTCGGATCAATCCCTGGCCTCCCTGGGGTCCCCACAGCATGGGACAATTTTTTCTCCAATGCCCGGGTTGGCCACATTCAAAACAGGTGTTGGGTGGCTGACCTCTGAGTCCTCTGCAGCCCCTTCCTCTATCACGCATTCCTCCTGGAACACCTATAGGCCTGCCTCCATAGTGGGGGTAGTGTGGCATCTAATCAGGTGTTGGGTCTAGACTCGGCAGGTTATTTTGTGGCGACGGCCGCTGAACCAACTGATTCGTCGTCTTTTGGGAGGCCTTCTTTGTATCATTAGCCTTCCTCCTAGCCTCATCGAACTGTAACTTCAGCAACTGCACTTGAGCTGACACGTTGCTCTGTTTATCTTCATCCTGTTTTGTCCTGTAACGCTTCATGTGGTGCGTCAAGTGTTTTTCCCACTGTTCTGTAGAACAACCTGGGATGTCGGAATTACTCTCCATTGCCTCTTTTACTTCCTTAGGCATCCCTGCCATAACGGCATTTCTAAGTAACGTGGTCTATAGCTGACCTGACCCTGGATGGCTCCCCGCAGTATCTGTCCACGTGCCCTTACACCTAGCCAAAAAGGCAGGCACATCCTCACCCTCCTTCATTGTGAAGGTGAGTGAGTGCATCGCTCCTGGTGGAATCGGAAATCTATCCCTTATTGCCCTTCCCACACAGGGGTGGCATGCTGTGCAAATGGGTCTGAATCAGGTAGTAAGGTAGTCCCAGCAGATGCTTCAATCTGCTATATTTCCCACATACTCAACTGCTTGCCCAACAATGCTCTCCAATCGCCCATAGCTAACTTGTGTCCTAGTGTATATTGGCAAATTTTAGTCATCCAGGGCCCACCTCCTTCCATGGGTGGGGGCATTTTATCTAGGATACAGTTCATGTCAGCATATGTGAAGGGGCTGATAAACATCCCCCATATAAGAGCCTCTGTAAATTAATGGCATTTGGTGGTGCTGATACTTTATGGGTTGTCGTAATGTGTCTCTTTGACGCAGGTTGTAACTTGGTTCAGGTAGGGGCTTCAGTGGAGGGCCCTGTTCGGTATGCATTGTGAGTGAGCCTTTCAAAGTGACGAGATAGGTGTGTGGTTCATCCTCTATCAGGGATTCTTTGTCTGTACTATTTTTAGACTCCTCCCCATCCAATTTCTCTCTATCTCGTTCTTCCCTCAAATCTCTCCTTCTTCTGTCTAAGAACCCATCATCCAATAACTGACCTGAGTTATGTAATCTTCCCCTCTTTTCATTCTCAGCACTATACGGTGTCGAGTGAGCATCTGGCTCTTGCACTGATTAATATCTCCCCTGTTTTGGCTGTTCTTTGTTTCTGCTGTGTGTCATTATCACCCTGCTTGCTTCCTCCGCTTCCTTAACTCTCTGTTCAGCTTCTAGTGTTAGTTTTTCTACTTTTCTGATGCTTTCTTCTACTGCCTCCGCCAGTCTCTCTTTTACTACATTGTACTCTCTTGTTCCTACTTCTTGCACATCTAACACCCCTTCTTGAACATACATAAGTGGCATTTGTATTACAGGATATGGGGGCGGTGATTGTACCCCAGGCAATTTAGAATGTAACTGCGCAGATGGTCCTGCCTTTTCTGTCTCCTTTGCCGGTTTTGTTTTAGAGGTACCACCTACCCTCTTTTGTAATGTTTCTACCGCCATACAGGCTAACGTCATGTTGTGCAGATGAATACTCCTCTCTTCTTTCTCCCTGCCTTCTTTTGTCCACTTTCTTCTAACTAATATTGACCCTCTCTTTCCCTTCATGTGCTCTTCTACTTCTAATTTAGCTTGCTCTTCTGCTTTTCCTAAAAATGGTGACAATTTCTTCCTCTCCTCATCTTTAGGGACTTTGCCCTGTTTTTGTAATTCTTCCCAAATCTTATCATATTTCTCCATCATTGTTTTTTGTTTGTTCTTTGCGAGCCCACTGACTAACTGACTTCTGGCTTTACCCCACTGCTGTTTTACAGGCAACATTAAGTTGGAAGAACATCCTCCATACTCTTCACACTCTTTATCAAACTGCCCTTCCATTTTCAGTATTTTTGTTTTTAATCCTCCCGTCCAGTAGTCAGTTGGTTTGGATATAATATAACTGAGCAACCCACCCAATCAGAAACAAATCTGGTGGCCAGTTAGTTTGTATGCAGTACACCCGAGCAACTGACCTTTTCAGCGAGATTTATCCGCAGTTTTGTTGTCACCATTAGGTTTCCACTGCCGACTCTCTCTCGCTGAGACACCACCGTGTCTGTCTTCAAGACACTACTGGCTTTTCTGCCACCCTCTGTACATTCCCCAATAAAATTTTTTAAACTTACAACACATCAATCATAAAAGTGTTGCTTTTATGAGATCCTGCTCAATGGACTTTAAACCTCTTCACACTTACGTACCTTGTTGCTTTTATGGGGACTCTTACCCCACGGGACTTTAAACCTGTACGTATCAAACTTTGTTGCTTTTATGGGGACTCTAACCCCACGGGACTTTAAACCTGTACGTACTATAATATCAATACTTTATCCACTTACTATTACTAGGACACTTGCAGTATAATGACAACAATCAATTTAGTATCTCCAATTGCAGAACTTCGATATAAACAGGTGTCTGCTCACCTTTTTATGCGGTGCATGTGTGAGTGTGGGAGTGTATTTTTATACACTCCCACACTCACACATGAACCCCCTCACAGACTTAAGACACTCTGCACTCACTACACACACACACTTTCTCACACTCACCACTCCCAACCCAGACAGACAGACACACAGAGACAAAGACCCACATGCACACATATATTTTGTGGGGTGAATTTGTACTTGCAGAGTTACATTGTACTTTGCTCAAAAACTGCATGCATTCATGTAGAACTTTGAGCTCAAAAACTGCATGAATTTATGTAAAACTCCGTTATCTCACTTTGTAGATTAGAATCAATCTACACATCATGGCATAGACAGAGAACACAGGGGGCCAACACCTTCAACATATTGTCTAGCTATCACCATTGTTGACAGCTAACCCGAGAATGCAACTTTTAAAAAAAAGGTTTTGTGATTTACACATGAAAGAAGTGAAACTTTCACTGTATTCTAACAGATGAAAGGCTTAACAGACAATCAATTTTTCAATGTTTAATTTCAGTTACACCACACTGCAAAGTTTTGCTATAAATTCTGTGTTACTATCGAGCCCTCCACTACCACCTGATGAAGGAGCGTCGCTCCGAAAGCTAGTGTGCTTCCAATTAAACCTGTTGGACTATAACCCGGTGTTGTGTGACTTTTAACTTTGTACACCCCAGTCCAAAACCGGCATCTCCAAATCATACATATTAAGCACGTTCCCGGCAAGTTCTTATTAATATGCACATCTTCGTCACACCCACAGTTTCATAACTCCCCACTTCCATATGAAGTGCTGCTTTGGCGAATGAGTTTTGACTTATTTTGCCACTTCAACTCCAACGCATCATATAACATCGTTTTAGGATTAAACTGCCCCAGGGAGACCTGGCAGTCGGTGAACTCCACAGTGAGGTTTATGAACAATCAATCCGGGACTAAAGTGCAAAGTGAGAAACAGAAACCACTCAGGTTCCGGCGCCCTCTCGACTTTACAACAGAGAAGGTTTGAATGTTCTTTAGGTAAGATCACTCTTTCTGTTACGTTTTGCTTTGATGTATGGGAGCCCAAAAAATCCGCTCAAGTTTATAGGTTTGTAAGTTAGGATAGACAGAAGTAACGCTGAAATAGTTGGTCAATATCGCAATGCGGAAGAGGTTGCAGGCTATAGGGTCCCTCAAAGTTACAGATTATTTCTCAATTGATCAATTGATCACAACAACCGCACCAGCCGAAGCAGACAGACGAAATCTCAAATCCGCCAGTGAGATAGTCAGAGATGAGTCATTCAAGGTTGAAACTGAATGGATCATGAAGAGCAACTACGGTAATGGAGTTAAGCATGTTTATACTTGGAGAAAGGAGTAATTCGATATGTAATTTGCACTTCAACAACAAATTACATTTACTAGAGCAAAACAAATAGGTCAATTCGGAGAAGCTGACCTGAATTAAAGGAAAAAAAAGAGAGGCGGTTATTCCAACACGCTTATGTCGATAAAATTGAGTTCATCCAATTCTCCAATGTCTGTATCCTGAATCACAGCAACTCATGCTGGTCTATCCCTGGCCCTTGCTTAGGTATATTAGCAGTTTGTCAGGTAAAGGCTCGATTTTAAAATTCTCATGCTGCAGCATTGACAACTGAGTAAATAAGGAGGAACCTCCAAGTTATAAACGGTTAGTAATCAGAATACACAGGTGTAAAGATATATAAAGATATATATATGTATCTAAAGATATATATGTAAAGATAAACATCTAGCTCAAACACATAAACTTCACTGTTGTAAGGAGAACAATCCTTGTTTCTCTGACACTCCAAGTAACTGAAGCTTAACTCTGGCACAGTGCCGTACTAGCAAACCTCAGCTCCACCCTAAGATGAGATGCATGTTAGGTTCGAAGGCTTTGATATCCTTCCTAAAGTGTGGAGGCAAAAATAGTTACAATAATAATTCAACTGATCCTAATATGTGTTTTATTCAGCTTGGGTACACTATATCTCTACTTATACTAAACATCCCAATTATGGTTTTAACATCATTCACAATTTGTCCTTGAACCTTCAAAGACTTGCTCATGTACACCCCAATTTGTTCCTGTGCAGCCTTTGAAATTGTATCATTTAGATTATATTCTCCCTTTCCACTTGTCCCACAATTGCCTCCTACTTGTCTAAGTTTAATTTGCTCTGCTCATTTCCCAGTCTATCAATGTATGTCCTGCTGGAATCTGCTACCACACCCCTACACACAATTCTCAATTATATTTTCTGCAAATTTTGAAATTATACTTTCTGTACCCAAGTCCAGGCATTTAGTATGTATCAAAGATACCCACTGTGAACAATTTTTTTTGTTCCAGCTGTTCTATTATCTCCCTGGTTGTTTTGGAATTAAATTTTGCCTGATAACAGTGCATGAGGTTTGCTACTTGGTTATATGTAATTGCAAGTTGGTAGTTAGATATTGTATTTCAGAAGGATCTTCAAGGTGGAGAAGAAATTAGAAAGAACAGGATGACGAATATAATCAGAGTTTAGGTTACAGAATGTTTACAGTAGAGAAACAGGTGCTGCACACAAGTCTCATGACTGAACAATGGAATAGACAACAATTGAAGAAATTGTATTGTATATCTGGAAAATGTTCCACGCCTGGGCTGGAATACTTTCTTGCTTTAAGCTGCAAAGAAGTGCGTCAAAGGTCACATGACCATAGCAAGTTGAAGAACACAGTGCATAAAGGCATTTTTCTGAAGATCTCCTTTTCATTGAAAAAAATCAAAATTGTGTACACAATAATTTGGAACTGCAGGTTACCCAGTTTGTATGGGCTATAAAGAAAAGTCTCACTCATAACAAAAAATATTTCCTCATTCTACTCAGTACCATATTAACTTATTCCTGCCCATGCATTGTATCCACAATTGTTAAAGAAATCAAATCTTTTAATGGTTATGCAAATTGTTATTGGCTTTTCATTTGATATTTATTCACCCCTGAGTTGATACTCCTTCTCTGGTTCCAAGAAATGTCACTCAGTTGGCATTAATACTCTGGACACAAACACAACCAGTTCTTGTTGATGTGTGAAAGTTGTTCAAATCCTGACTCACTGCCATCACGTGTTGTGATTTCATTGTTGACATCATACTACTTTCACATTGGAATGCCCATGACCAGTACTTTGGTGAGTGAAAGTCGCTCCTTGTTCTATGCCTCAGTGCCAATACACATCCTTTCCAGTGAGCGTGCATATGGTTTTGTACTCTGTCAATTTAGGCAAGAACTTTGCCAGGTAGTTCACAAACCCAACAAATCTTGCACTACTTTCACTTCTGTTGCTGTTGCATTTCAGTTACAGAGCTAATCTTCTCAAGATCAAACTGAAGTCCTTTTCCTGTCAATACATGAGAGAGGTACTTTAATTTAGTTATTCTGAGTTACAATCTTTTCTTGTTTATATTAAGGCTCATCTAGAGAGCTATCTCTATGAGTTTCATTTGATTCTGATCATGGTGTATGATGGCTTCTTTCACATCCACATCCATAAATGAGTAGATCATCCATGATCGCTTCCACTTTGGGAAAACGATTAATTACATCATGCTGTCCATTTGATACTCTTTCCAAGCAATGGAAATGCCCATTAACATGGGCGACCATTGTTTCCTCCCAATGGTACAGCACTATTTTAAGTACAAAGGTACGTAGATACAATCCTTACTTACAGAATAGAGAAATAAAGAAAGAGTGTTACATTACAGCGATACACAGTGTGATCATAGGTCAGAAATAAACAAAAAGTAAAGCTAAAACGACAAATCCGTTTCCTCATCAATATATTGGAAAGTTTATTCAATGGTTGGCCGGGAATTATGACATCTCTTTAAAGCTTTATTTAGATCCTTTGGACACCCTCAGCTTTCTCGGTTTTTTCACTGCTATCATGCTGCTAATCCAACCTGTAATTGTTGCATCCTTGATTATTCCTTCTCTTCCAGCTGGCTCATAACTTTGCCATTGAAATTAGAAGAAGTTACAACTCTATTTCACATTATTTTTCATCGAAGAAGCAACAGGGACTGGTATATTCAAACCTTCCTACCCTGTAGATTGAAGTAGTAGACTGCAGTTCTCATTATTCTTTGCTACTTCTTATAGTATCCAGCTCTCCTACACCTCTCAAAATCCACATAATTTTAGCTGCATACTTCTGTCATCATGTTCCATGTGGACGCTTAAATGTTTCATTTCACTAAATAGAAAACAACCACCTTAGAGATGTCATGACCATGAAAAGTCATTGCCTACAGTGTACAAATCTATTTTTTTAGACAGGTAGGTACCGTTCCATCAACTAAGCATAGAGGGATGTTGCTGTAGGAATAAAGATGAGCAAAACAAGATACCTCTGGAATTCTGAAATTGAAATTATCCGAAAAGGTTAAGGTCTTGTGAGCCCAAAGGGATTGATGACTTTCTAAAAACAAATGAAATTTACAATGACTAATGTGGGATAACATTTGATATTTTAAGACAAAAGCAGAAAACACTGGTGAAACTCAACAGGTCTGACAGTATTTGTGGGCAGAAAGCAGAGTTAACATTACTAGTCTGGTGACTTTAGCAAAATGGGGTTTCACTGGCAATACCTGTTTTTGTCTCAGGTCTCCAGCATTCCCAGTTCTTTATTTTCTTTCTCATTGTAAGACATCTCCCTTAACAAACTAAAATCAACATAGTTTGAACCATACTTCACAGACAGCAATGAAGAAATGATACCTCCATGTTACCTATCAGCTCAACTGGGTTCCCTTTTTTCTGTGCACTGCCCTTCTGGAAATGGATAACAATACAAGATTAAATCCCAACATACTACCAGCTTTCAGCAGGCTATTTTTTCCCTTCAACACCTGGTTGAATCTTCTGATACCTTTCAAAAATCATTCCACTCAACTAGATTGCCCCAGCAAGGCCTGCCTTGGTGTTTGCTTTTGCCTTAAATTCTAAAAAATCTCATTCCATTCTTTTCAAACAATAAATGACTTTTCTCAGCATTGTGCTTAGTTGTTATCACAGGAATAGATTTTCATTCTGTTCATAGAAGTAACTGCAGTTTCTCCACAAAGCTGTAATTTCTTTCTTTACTGTGTATTGGTGTTTAAGGTAGCAAGTGTAACTTGATCTTCAATAACACACTGATTATAGGTCACACTGATCTGTCTCAGGGCAGAGTTAGTATGGTTAACATCCTCCCTTCGTCCCTGTCTAGGATACACTATTTTACCTTGAATGAGAAGAGATATTGGAGTTATGATCCCAGACCAGATTGCCAAATTTTTGTCAAATCGGGCTAGGGATAAGTAAATGTTTTGCAAAAAGGAGAGAAAATGTGAAGTTCCAGGCATTATTAAGAGAATAAAACCCTGAGAGTCCACAGGTTTAAAGAAACAACAATAAATGTTCTGAGTCAAATATAGCACAGTAAAACAATCTACATTATCTATACATTCATCCAGAGTTAACATGAGGCAAAATCACAAATTGCTGGAAATGCTCAGCAGATCTGGCAGTATCTGTAGAGAGAAAGCAAAGTAATGTTTCAGGTTCAGTGACCCTTCTTCAGAACTGAATTTTCAATAATTGTTTCTTGGAACCACACTTCTCTGGATTCTTGAAAATACACTTCAGTAGCTACTGGACTGCACAACTCCAGGTTTTTTCACAGACAGCTAGCTTCAACTAGCCATATTGCCCTGGGTTTCTCCAAGCTCTAATGTTGCGCTTTGCACAGAGCAAATGCTGCTTCTAAGCTTCCTTCATCCTCATTTTCAGATGCTCTGGATTATTATTCACTATCGCTTCTCCTAATCTCCCACGGCTGCCAGGTCTTTTCCTAAACCTCAGTGCCAATTTAGCTGCACCGATTGGCTTCCAGAACCTCTGAGGCCAAGTGTTTGGAGCCACTACAGCAGTGACACTTTGGGATCAGGCCTCTTCTCCTTACTTCCAAGGACCTCACTGACCAGAATTTAAAGGTAGCAACCTCTGCTTCTGATTGCCTCCACCCAAATGATTGTTCCGTCACTTTTGAAATACTCTGAGTGACCTATTGAGCACCTGGTAACTGGCCTCTCCCTTTTTCATAGGCAAAATGGAACACTGAATTTATTGAATAATGCAATGATCACAGCTGGCTTGTTTAACCATACAAAATAGATACAAAGAAAATGGATTTCATCATATAGTTTAAAATACAGCCATAAAACACAGACTTCCACTGAGCTAACAAATTTTTTATTACAATGAAGTTTTTAAAAAATACCTTAAGATAAAAGTGAAGAAATGAGAAAGAAATAAGGGTAAACCACACAAAGAATAATATAATTGTGTAATACAGTAACAAAGATGGATATTGGATATTATAAACATGTTCAAAAGATAAGTAGATGCCCTTTTGAAAAGAAATGAAAGATTAATACGTTGATTATTTATTAATTATTTATGAGCTACATCAGTTAAGGAAATTTCTAAACCATATTGCTTAGAAAAATGAATATTGTACTTGCATTCTCATTTAGGATTTTAGGGTCATTTATCAGTTAAAGCACCCACTTGGTTTAAAATACTTGAAGGGATTGAACAGCTCTGAATGCCCGCTGTTCTTGAATACATAAGTACACTTCAGTATTTCAATGTCATCTTACATAAAAATTGGTTTTACTGAAAGCGGTGCAGCCTGAAGATAACCGAATTCTCTTCAGATCAGAAGAATGAATTTGATCCCTAAATAATTGATCCATACAGAAATGAAGGTTGTTGAGGAAGGTTTGTCGACTAGTCAGTATGGGTTGAAGTTAGGGACAGCAAAGGAACAGTCACCTCATTGGGGGTTTTTTACAGACCCCCTAATAGCAGTAGAAAGATTGAAGAACTCATAGGTGGGCAGATTCTGGAAAAATGTCATTGGTGATTTCAACTTGCCCAATATCGACTGGAACCTTCCTATGTGCAAGTGGTTTGGATGGAGCTGTTTTTGTCAGGTGTGTTCAGGAGGGTTTCCTTACTCAGTATGTAGACAGGCCAACGAGGGGAGAGGCCATTTTGGATTTGGTGCTCAGCAATGAGCCAGGACGGATGTCAGATCTCGTGGTAGGAGAACACTTTGGTGACAGTGATCACAACTGCCTCACATTTACCATAGCCTTGGAGAGGGAAAGGAGCAGGTACCGAGGTAAGATATTTAATTGGGGAAAAGGAAATTATGACGCTACCAGACAGGAGTTGGGTAATACAGACTGGGAGCAATTGTTCCACATAAAGGGCACAGCCAGTATGTGAAGACGATTTAAGAAACAGTTGTTGTGAGTGATGCATGAATTTGTTCCTCTGAGACAGGTAAGAAGGGGTAAGATTAAGGAGCCTTGGATGACGAGAACAGAGGAGCTTCTTGTCAACAGGAAGAAGGCAGCTAACGTAAGGTGGAGGAAGCAAGGATCTAGCACAGCTTTTGATGATTACAGGCTTGCTAGAAAGGAGCTCAGTAATAGACTGAGGAGAGCCAGGAGGGGGCATGAAAAAGGCTTGGCAGGAAGGATTTGGGAGACCTCGAAGGCATTTTACTCATATGTGAGGAATAAGAGAATGACCAGGGAGAAGGTAGGGCTGATCAAGGATAGCGTAGGGAACTTGTGTGTGGAGTCTGAGCAGATAGGGGAGGACCTAAATGAGATTTTTGCTTTGGTTTTCGCTAAGGAAAGTGACCTTGTTGTGAATGAGAACTTTGAGGAACTGGGATACAGGCTTGAGCAGATCAAGATTGATGAAGTTGATGTGCTGGAAATTTTGGCAAACATTAAGATTGACAAGTCCCCAGGGCCAGACCAGATTTATCCTAGGCTGCTCTGGGAAGTGAGAAAGGAGGTTGCTAAGCCACTGACTTTCCATGGGAGTCATACGGGAGGATTGGAAGGAGGCAAATGTTCCTCTTTTCAAGAAGGGTAATAGGGAAATCCCTGGCAACTACAGACCAGTCAGTCTTACGTCTGTGGTCAGCAAAGCTTTGGAAAGAATTCTGAGGTATAGGATTTATGACTATTTGGTAAAGCATAGCGTGATTAAAGGCAGTCAGCATGGCTTTGTGAGGGGCAGGGCATGCCTCACAATTCTTATTGAGTTCTTTGAGGAGGTGACAAGACAGATTGACAAAGGTTGAACAGTGGATGTGGTGTATATGGACTTCAGTTTGGCATTTGATAAGGTTCCCCATGATAGGATCATTCATAAAATCAGGAAGTATGGGATACAGGGAGATTTGGCTATCTGGATTCAGAATTGGTTAGCTGACAGAAGGCAGAGAGTGGTTGTAGATGGAAAGTATTCTTCCTGGAGGTCAGTGTTGAGTGGGGTCCTGCAGGGCTCTGTTCTTGGACCTCTGCTCTTTGTAGTTTTTATAAACGACTTGGGTGAGGTGGTTGAGGAGTGGTTGAGTAAATTTGCAGATGACACAAAGGTTGGAGGTGGCATTGATAGTATTGAGGGCTATTGCATGCTGCAGCCTTTATGTGGAACAATTTGCAGAAATGGCAAATGGAGTTCAACCTAGAAAAATGCGAAGTGATGCATTTTGTAAGGTCGAACCTGAATGCTGAATATAGGATTAAAGACAGGATTCTTGGCAGTGTGGAGGAACAGAGGGATCTTGATGTGCAAGGACATAGATCCCTCAAAGTTGCCACCCAAGTGGATAGGGTTGTTAAGAAAGCATATGGTGTTTTGGCTTTCATCAACAGGAGGATCGGGTTTAAGAGTCGCAATGTTTTGCTAAGCTCTACAAGTCCCTGGTGAGACCACACTTAGAATATTGTGTCCAGTTCTGGTCGCCCTTCTATCGGAAAGATACAGAGGCTTTGCAGAGGGTGCAAAGAAGGTTTACCAGGATGCTGCCTGGACTGGAGGGCTTGCCTTATGAAGAGAGGTTGAATAAGCTCGGACTTTTCTCTCTGGAGATATGGAGGAAGAGAGGTGACCTGATCGAGGTGTACAAAATAATGAAAGGAATAGATAGAGTCAATAGCCAGAGATGCTTCCCCAGGGCAGGATTGACTGGTATGAGGGGTTCATAGTTTTAAGCTATTAGGAGAAAGTTATAGAGGGGACGTTAGAAAAAGGTTCTTTATGCAGAGAGTTGTGAATGCATGGAATGTGTTGCCATCAGTGGTGGTGGAAGCACAGTCATTTGGGACATTTAAGCGACTGCTGGACATGCATGTAGATAGTAGTGAATTGAGGGGTGCGTAGGTTAGGTTATTTTATTTTACATTAGGATTAACTCTTGGCGCAACATCATAGGCCAAAGGACCTGTTCTGTGCTATACTTTTCTATGTTCTATGTTCTAAGAATGTTTCAACATTTCAATCAGATTCAAGTCATATTCAAACCTGTACTAACTTGTATTTTCAATTTAATCTGATTACCTATTATAACCATTGAATGTAGACATGGCTCTAGGCAACAGAAAGAATCTCATCTTTCCTCTGCACTCCATGCCTGCCTGAAGATGTCTTCCAGATTCAGAACATCAACATTACTGAACTCTGCCTTGGTGTAAATTATTAAAAGCAGATGTTAGCTTCTACAGTAGTTACAAAGATGTATCTCTGCAGAAAATTTGGTGTGGAGGAATTAGGTTAAGACCTATAAGTTATCAAACCCATCTACGTGCTAGTCAGAATGGAAATAACAGGATATTTCAAATGACTATGTGAGATACACATGCTGGGGAGATGGTGCCAAGGGGCAGGGTTTCAGATTCTGAAGCTATTGGGACTGATTCTTCAGGGGAAGGGGAGAGAACCAGTACAAACTAGACAGTTTGCACCTGGGCAGGGCCAGAGCTGATGTCCTGGGGGTATATTCACTCACATGTTTGTGGAAGGTTTAAACTAAAATGGCAAGGGATGGAAACCAAAACATGTAGACAGTAGAGAGGAAAACAATGGCAAGAACAAAAGATAAAATCAGAAATTAGAAATGTGATAGGTGGAGAGCAAAAACCATTGAATAAAAATGCATGAACAGGCCTAAAAATGCTAAGATGACAAGACTAAAGGCTTTTTAAAAATTTTATTAGCAGAATATTTGCAATAAATTGGATGAAAACAGATACAAACAGATATGGTATCGTTAGGATTACAGAGACATGGGTGCAGGGTGACTAGGGATTGGAACTGATTAACCAGCGAGTGTTTGGTTTTTAGAAAGATAGACAAAGGAAAAAGAAGTGGGGTAGCATTTCTGGTTGGGAATACTTTAACACAATAGTGAGGAAGAATAAAAATGGATAGAGCTGAGAAACACCTTGGGAGGAAAATGATAATGGGGGTTGTATATAGTCTCCATTGTATTCATTGCTCATAATGTGGTCTCCTTTACATGGGAGAGGAGATGAAGAGCAGACCGGCTGACTTCTTTGCAGAACATGAACACCTCATTAACTGCTTTGGAACCTTGCACCATTCTGGACTCAATATCGACTTCAATAATTTTAGGGCCTGAACACCTTCTCTCATCTCCTGACACAATTACATGGCCTGCTACCACAAACAATCCTTCAGCCACTCTCGATTTCCATTAGCAGCTATTCATTCTCCCAGGCTGACCTCTACCTATTCCCAAATGTTTGTCTCTCTGTCTCTGGGCTACATCTCCACCCCTTTCCCTACCCCATATTCAGCTTATATACTAACCGTTTCCAAGCTAAAATAAGTTCTAAGAAAGGTAATTGGACTGAAATGTCAGCTCTGCTTTCTATCCACAGATGTTGCCAGACCTGCTGAGTTTTTCCAGCAATTTTTCATTTTGTTTCTGATTTCTAGATTTTTTTTGTTTATAATAGAACTCTTTATTGAAATGAAGAATGGCATTGTTGATTCTGAGACTAAGGGCCTGAATTTAAATAAAGGAAACTGTGATGGCATAAGGCACAAATTGGATATGATAAGTTGGGGAGCATTGTTTAAAGGGTTAATAGGAAATGGGCAATAACAATTATTTAAAGAGTGCATGAAAGAACTGCAAGAATTTTTCATTCCAGTCAGGCATAAAAATAGAACAGGAGAAGTGACCATGGCTAACAAGTAGAATTAGGCTTGGTATTAAATACGAGGAAAGGAGATACACATGGGCCAAAAGATCTGAGGATTGGGGGCAGATTAGATTCCATCAAAGGAAGATAAAGAGATTGATTAAGAGGGAAAATAAAGTACAAGAGTGAACTTGTGAAGATCTATTATAAAAGCTTCTATATGCATGTGAAGAGAAAAGATCAGTGATGACAAATGTCGGTCACTTACAAACAAGGAGCATTCTGATCGGGAACAAAGAGATGAAAGACTAATTAAATACATATTTTGGTTCTGTCTTCACAAAGGAGGATTAAAAATAATGTTCCCAAAAAGTTGGGGAACAATGAATGAGAGAAACTGAAGGAATTCAGTATTAGTGGAGGAATGGTGTTGGGAAAATTAATGGAATTAAAAGCCAATAAATCCCTGGAGTTTAATAAGATGCATTCCTCAGTGCCTAAGAAAGTATCATTAGGAATAATGGACGTATTGATGGTTATCTTTCAAGATTCAGTAGATTCTGGAACAATTTCTATAGATTGGAGGACAGCTAATAAAACCCTACTATTTAAAAAAAAATAAAGTAGAGAGTAACAGGGAATTATAGACCAGCTAGTTTAACATCGGTAGGAGAGAAAATGCTACAATCCATTGTAAAAGATTTAGTAGCAGATCATTTGGAAACCAGTGGACAGGATTGGACAGAGTCAGCTTGGATTGATGAGAGGAAAATCATACTAAAGAAATCTATTGGAATTCTTCATGGATGTAGCTAGTAAATTTCATTAGAGGGAACTAGTGAATATAGTTTCCTAGAACTTTCAGATGGTTTTCAATAAGATCCCACGTAAAAGATTAGTATGAAAACTGAAAGTGTATGTGATTGGGGGTAGTGTACTGACATGGATAGAGAACTATCTGGCAGAAAAGAAATGATCAGTTGGAGTAAATAGGCCATTTTCTGAGCAGTAGCCAGTGACCACTGGGGTCCAATAGGATTAGTGCTTGGGCCCCAGCTATTCAAAACATATATTAATAATAGGGGGGGGGGGGGGGGGGGGGGGGGAGGGGGGGGGGGGGGGGGAGGGGGGGGGGGGGGGGGGGGGAACTAAACATAATATCGCCAAGCTTGCAGACAACTCAAAACTGGATGGGAGGGTAAACTGTAAGAAAGATGCAGAGAGACTGCTGTGTGATTTGGACAAATTGAGTGAGTGAGCAATTGCATGGCAGGTGAAGTATAATGTGGATAAATGTAAGGCTATCCATTTTAGTAGTAAAAGCAAGAAGGCTAATTGTTACCTGAATGGCAATTAAGTTGAAATAGGGAGTTGTATTTCAACCTAAATGCCAGTCGCTGAAAGTAATCATGGACGAGTAGCAATTGGTGAAATAGTCAGCTGGTAGGTTGAGGCTTTGAGTACAAGAGCAGGGATGTCTTGATCAGAACCTTGGTGACACCACACCTGAAGTATTGTGCGCAGTTTTGGTCAATACAGTCATAGAGATGTACAGCAAGGAAACATACCCTTTAGTAACCAGTCCATGCCAACTAGATATCCCAACCCAATCTAGTCACACCTACCAGCACCCGGCCCATATCCCTTCAAACCCTTCCTATTCATACACCCATCCAAATGCCCCTTAAATGTTGCAATTGTACCAGCCTTCACCACATCCTCTGGCAGCTCATTCCATTCACGCACCACCCTCTGTATGAAGAAGTTGCCCCTTAGGTCTCTTTTATAGCTTTCGTCTCTCACCCCAAACCTATGCCCTCTAGTTCTGGACTCCCCCATTCCAGGGAAAAGACTTTGTCTATTTATCCTATCCATGTCCCTCATAATTTTGTAAACCTCCATAAGGTCAATCCTCAGCCGCCGATGCTCCAGGGAAAACAAACCCAGCCTGTTCAGCCTCTCCCTATAGCTGAAATCCTCCAACCCTGGTAACATCCTTGTAAATCTTTTCTGAACCCTTTCAAGTTTCACAACATCTTTCCAATAGGAAGGAGACCAGAATTGCATGCAATATTCCAACAGTGGCCTAATCAATGTCCTGTACAGTCACAACATGACCTCCCAACTCCTGTACTCAGTACTCTGACCAATAAAGGAAAGCATACCAAATGCTTTCTTCACTATCCTATCGATCTGCGACTCCACTTTCAAGGAGCTATGAACCTGCACTCCAAGGTCTCTTTGTTCAGCAACACTCCCCAGGACCTTACCATTAAGTGTATAAGTCCTCCTAAGATTTGCTGCACCTCGCATTTATCCAAATTAAACGCTATCTGCTACCTCTCAGCCCATTGGTCCATCTGATCAAGTCCTGTTGTAATCTGAGGTAACCCTCTTCACTGTCCACTACACCTCCAATTTTGGTGTCATCTGCAAACTTACTAACTATGCCTCTTATGCTCACATCCAAATCATTTATACAAATGACAAAAAGTAGTGGAACCAGCATCGATCCTTGTAGCACTCCACTGGTCACAGGCCTCTAGTCTGAAAAACCCTCCACTACCACCCTCTGTCTTCTACCTTTGAGTCAGTTCTGTATCCAATTGGCTAGTTCTCCCTGTATTCTGGGATATCTAACCTTGCTAACCAGTCTCCCATGGGGAACCTTGTCAAACGCCTTACTGAAGTCCATATAGATCACATCTACCGCTCTGCCCTCATCAATCTTCTTTATTACTTCTTCAAAAAACTCAATCAAGTTTCATGAGACATGATTTCCCACACACAAAGCCATGTTGACAATCCCTAATCAGTCCTTGCCTTTCCAAATATATGTAAATCCTATCCCTCAGGTATCCCTTCAACAACTTGCCCCCAGCGATGTCAGGGTCACTGGTCTACAGTTCCCTGGCTTGTCTTTACCACCCTTCTTAAACAGTGGCACCACGTTAGCCAGCCTCCAGTCTTCCGGCACCTCACCTGTGGCTATTGATGATACAAATATCTCAGTAAGAGGCCTAGCAATCACTTCTCTAGCTTCCCACAGACGTCTAGGGTACCTGATCAGCTCGTGGGGATTTATCCACTTCTATGCATTTCAAGACACCCACCACTTCCTCATCTGCAATATGGACATTTTTCAAGATGTCACCATGTATTTCCCTACATTCTATATCTTTCATGTCCTTTTCCACAGTAAATACTGATGCAAAATACTTGTTCATCCTTAATTTTAGTCCTTAACAAGGAATTGCTTCTCTGTGATAGTCTTCTGCAAAGTTAACCAAAGGTTTCTGTCCCCCTTTTCAAGATTTTCCTTTTTGTTTGTAAAGTCATGATTCATTGACTGTAGCAGAACATTTTCACCAGATAATATTGCTTTGTGACCCTTATGCAATTGGTTAAGCACACTGGTTGCAGCTGTTCAAGAGTTTTAGAAATCTGCAGTAGCTTTTGGTTTCTTTCAGTCTCAAGTTGCATTTTGTGACTGCCAATAGCTCGGTTTTGTTCAACTGTTCCTTGAAGTCAGTTGGACATCTCCAACTAGGCTTTGCTGTTAATATTGTTGAACTCCATTCACTGTCCAACATTACGCTGATCCAAGGCAATATTCAGCTCTAGACTCCCCACCCCCACCCTCCTCTAGCTTATCTCTCTACGCTTCAGGCTCACTACCTTTATTCCTGATGAAGGGCTTTTGCCCGAAACGTCAATTTCAAAGCTACTTGGATGCTGCCTGAACTGCTGTGCTCTTCCAGCACCACTAATCCAAGCTCTGAATAGTCCTGAGTGCCTTGATCTTATTTGAAGTAAAGGATATCTTCCTTCCTGGAGAGATTTTATTAACTGCTTGTAATTGCTGAACTTCCTCTTGATGGGCTATTTCCAGTGTTTGCTTGGATTATGCCCAATAGATATTGATGCTTTCTGTACATGGCTGTAAAGATGTATTGTATGGGGTTGGCTTCTACTATTACAGGTGGGGCATCTCACCCTGCCTGAAAGTTCCATGTTCACGAATCTACACTAAGTCAGTACAATAATTTTCTTGCAGGATTGAGGACCTTTCTAAGTTCATAGTCCAGGATATCACATGTTGTTGACATTTCAGTAGTTGTAAAGTTATTTGATGATTCACTTTTTTCCCATGGTATTTGAAGCAGAACAATGTTTTGTTCCTGCTTCTTGTAGTCATCCAAGCTTTTACACAGGGAGGAATTTAAAAAGCTAAATGTGGCTAGAGTAACTGTTGCTTACTACAACTTTATCAATACCATCTTGGGAAAAAGGAATCATTCTCCTGAAGAGATTCAACAGGAAGTTTATAAACTTGTTTATCTGAATGTAAGAGCATAGGAAGATTTACAGTCTCATCCTCCATTAAATTAACAATGTATATCATCATGACAGTATCCTGAAAGAGCAAACTAAGGTCTGCAATGGCCTCTGATGGCTAGTTATCTCATTTGATGCATTTTTTTCTTTTCTTGTTTGTAGCTGCTCTTCTGAGAGAAATTGAAGGTCTGTGTTACCTTTTCACAGTCCTAGGGCTCAATTGCCTGCAGTAGAGAGTGATTCTTGGTGCACTGAATTGATTTCAGCATACAACATCTGCTAACCAAGAAATACATAAAGCTAGGCACGCAGATCCACTCAATGAAGAAGTGCTGAGGTTAGGCAAACATACAAGTCTGTGTGACTGAATTTCCATTGTAGTAAAGTATGGCCCGAAACTGTCCTTTCACTGATTTTTAAGGCTGTAGTATCTGAAGTTGATCCAAGGGTGGTCTAAGAATTCCTTAACTATGGTGTAGCATCTGAAATAAAATTACATATACCCTATAACCAAATGATAATGACGCTTTTTGTCTTTTATCATAATATCTGCATACCACAATTCATCCAAGGATTCTATGCAGTCATGGCATCGAAATCTTGTGGACAATCTGCCAGATTCCCAGGAAGAAATGACACTGCTGTTTTGTGTTCTTGACTGCTAGAACACCGTGGAACATAGCACCAGCTGTGGTGTGTGCTTAGTTCTCTGTGCTGCTGTTGTAACAATGACTGATCAATCTCTTTATACTCCAATTCTCTACAAAACATGCTGGTTGGATTCCCAGTGTTGCAGTTTATGCATAGTGTCAATTGTGCCCTATTTCTTTGCCTGCTTTGAATTGTTGATTTCAGAGGGCTTGATTCTTACCCATCCTTTGAGGGCTTTTGGTTTTCTGCAGTGTTGATCTGCAGTTCTGTGGCCAGTTGATCTTTCATTTCTTGTTGCTTGCTGCTTGTGGACCTTCTATTGGTTGCTTTAGACTTTGCACAGGCTTTTCTATTTTGCGATTCAGTGCCTCGTGGGCCTTGAAGTACATTGCCTGCTGATTCCTATCACTACTGAGCTTCGCTTCAGATATTTCCTCCACTTCTGGAATCTGATTGCTGGACTCGCCTCATGGTTACCTTTAACACTGGGCAGACATTTTGGGCACTTGTTGCTGCTTGCCTCTGGTTCTGTTGATCTGGTTACTGCTGCCATAATGTAAAGAACTGTAGTCTACTCATTTCTGAGGGATCATTAATAATCTTTATTAATGGAACTAGTTACAAGTCAGAGTAAGAAGGAACATACTGCTGAAGCCTGACAGACTCAGGCCCAGTTCCAAGTGATCAGATATCGCTGTAACATAGACAAACATAAAAATTGCCGGAAAAGCTCAGCAGGCCTGGCAGAATCTGGAGAGAAATCAGAGTTAACATTTCGGGTCGGGTGATCCTTCCTCAGAACTGATGGTAGCTAATAAAATGTCGGTCCACATGCCGAAGATAAGGCATCGGGTCGAGGGTCTTAAGGAGTAAATGATAAATAGGGATAGAGTCCAAAGAGAGAGTAGAACAGTTAGACAGGCAACCAAATGGATAACAATCTGGCTAGGGGGGTGAATAGTATTAGTGGGGACTGTTCATGGCTAACAATGGGTGGTGTGTATTAACAGACTATCTGATATCAAGGCCTGGTTGTGAGGGTTGGAGTAAGGACATGGCAGAACTCAAGTCTTAAATTTATTGAACTCAATATTGAGTCCAGAAGGTGGCAAGCAGAAAATGAGGTGCTGCTCATCCAGCTTGTGCTGAGCTTCATTGGAGCTTCAAGACAGAGATATTGGCCAGAGAACAAGGTGGTGTGTTGATGTGGCATGCAACTGAAAGTTCAGGGTCTTTTTTGTGAACAGAACGCAAGTGTTCTGCAGAGCTGTCACCCAGACTATGCTTTATTTCCCAATGTAGAGGAAACCACATTGTGAGCAGTGAATGCAGTAGTCTAGATTGTGAGAAGTGCAGGTAAAACATTGCTTCACCTGGAAGGTGTGTTTAGGTCCTTGGAATCTATCCCCATTTATCATTTACTCCTTAACACCTCCCACCCGCTGCCTTATCTTCGGCATGTGGACCGACATTTTATTAGCTACCATCAGTTCTGAGGAAGGATCTCCCGACTCGAAATGTTAACTCTGATTTCTCTCCAGATTCTGCCAGACCTGCTGAGCAGGGAGGAAGTAAGTGGACAGATGTTGCACATACTGCAGTTGCAGTAGAGGGTGTCGTCAGGTTTAGGTATGTTTTGGGAGTGAAGGAAGAGTGGACCGCAATGTTCCGGAGGGAATGGTCCCTGTGGAAGGCTGACAAGGGAGGGGAAGGGAATATGTGTCTGGTGGTGGAATCTTATGGGCGGTGACAGAAATGGTGGCTAATGATCCTCTGGATGTGGATGCTAGTGGCCTGGTAGGTAAGGACAAGAGGGGATCTTATAGAAACATATAAAATTATGAAGGGAATAGATAAGATAGAATAAGAGAGGATGTTTCCATTGGCAGTGAAACTAGGACAAGAGGGCTTAGCCTCAAAATTGGAGGGAGCAGATCTAGGTCTGGATTGAGAAGAAACTTCTTTACCCAGAGGGTTGTAAATCTATGGAACTCCCTGCCCAGTGAAGTAGTTGATGCTAAGATAGATTTTTTTTTGAACAATAAAGGAATTAAGGGATATGGTGAGAGCATGGGTAAGTGGAGCTGAGTCCATGAAAATATCAGCCATGATCTTATTGAATGGTGGAGCAGGCTTGCAGGGCCAGATGGTCTACTCCTACTCCTAGTTCTTATGTTCTTATGACCTACCACTATTGTGGGAAAAGAAGGGGGTCTGGGTGACAGCTGAAGTGTGGGAGATGGTTTGGACCTTGCTGAGGGCCCTGTTAACAATAGTGCTGGGGAATCCTTGATTGAGGAAAAAGGTGGACATTTTGGAGGTTCCCTCATCGAAGTTGGCATCATCAGAACAAATGTGATGGAGACAAGAAACTGGGAGAATGGAATAGAACCTTCCCTGAAAGAAGGTATGATGATGTATAGTCCATGTAACTGTGAGAGTTGGTGGGTTTATTATGAATATTGCTGGCCAGTCTATCTCTAGAAATAGAAACAGAGATGTTGAAGAAGAGAAGGGAGAAGTCAGAGATGGACTAAGTGAAGGTGAGAGCAGGGTGGAAATTAGAAGCAAAATCGATAAACTTGAATGATTTGGATTAGAGAGGGAGGCAGCACCAATGATATCATTGATATAGCAGAGAAAGAGTTGTGAGTGGGGGTCAGAATCGAACTGGAACATGGAATGTCCCATGTATCCCATAAAGAGATGGACATAACTGAGACCCATATGTGTACCCATGACCACCTCTCTGACCTGAAGAAAATGAGAGCTGTTAAAAGAAAAGTTGTTCAGAGTGAAGACAAGCTTGGTCAGACAGAGGAGGCTGGTGTTGGATGGAGGAAGTTCAGGGCTTTGTTCCAGGAAGAAATGGACAGCCCTGAGTGTCCGGGTGGAGGATGGATATGTAAAGGGACTGCATGTTCATGGTAAAGAAGAGGCATTTGGAATCCACAACATGAAAATTCTGAAACTGGCGTAAAGCAAGGAATCACAGATGTAAGTGAGCAGGGATTTGACTGGGGAAAATAGGAAGAGATGAGTTCTATGGGGCACTTGCTAGCATATCAAATGAGCCAGAGAATAAAGTGGAAGTAGGGAGTGGTGCAGCTTGGAGCCAGCATGAGGCAATGCTTTTGACTCTTACTGCATCCTGAGAACCACAGAAGGCCGAATCACATCATCATAGTTTGTGGTACTCCTCAGTAGCGACTTTTACAGACCCACATACAAAACCACCAGCCTCTCCTAATTCTTTTTGCAATTTGTTTTACCTCTTCAATAGTACCTCTTGGATATCATTCACTGCTGAGTTATTTTGAATCTTCCCAAATAGCATTAGCTATTCATCACTATGTCATCTGTTTCTTGTATACTTTAAACACAGATGTTTTTCTCCTGTTTTTTGTGAAAGGTTTATTTGAGACCATCACATTAATTGATTACACAGCTGAGCATTCACTACTTTTAAATAAAAAGGAGTGTAATTACAGGAGTGGTATAACACAACATACACCTAAATGAAGTTGCAAAATATTTGGATAATTAAATGATGTTGGAATGTTCCTATTGTGTTTCTCAGAAAATACAACAGTGCTCATGGGTGCAGCACTAAATATTGTGTACGGTGATACATTCAAATTCTAAACTACTCAGTCATGAAACTACATCTGATTAATTGGGAGTTTATCATTTGTTGTTCATTCATCTTTTGGCAAGTTAAGCATGATGCTCACCTGATAGACTCAGTTTATTTATTTTCATGCTTTTCACAGTCATGTGGGGATCTGTTAAGCCAGTTGGCTGGACAATTGGTTTGTGATGCAAAATGTTTTCAATGACATGGGTTCAATTCCCATACTCCCTGAGGTTACCATGAAGAACTCTCCTTGTTAACCTCTCTGCTCACCTGAGGTGTGGTGACCCTTGGGTTAAAACCAGTCATCTTTCTGGAATGAGAGAGCAACCTTGTAGTCTGGCAGGACTATGGTGATTTTACCTGTATGCTCATGAATGCTTCCTTGTTGGCATAGTGTGCCATCTTTATTACAATCCATACTTCTGCTAAAGTTTGGCTTCTCTTGTTGGAATTACAGACATTTGAGGAGTTAACTTTCAGACTGGAATCTAATTACTAAAGGGTCTTTGTTTATATATGAAATATTGTAGTGGGGACTCACCATTCTTTCTGCTTTAACTTTGCTACTGTTCCTAATTTTCTAAGAACAGTTATTGTATTCAAAACATTAACTCTGTTTCTCTCCAGAGATACTGCCAGATTTGGAAGTTTAGTTCGCAATTTCTGTTTTTGCATCTTTTGATTACTAGTCTAGTAACAATACCATTATGCCACTCCCTCCCCGTATAAAAATATGAATATCTGGAAGCTTTACTGTGGCCATACAGGGCATTTATGAGACCACATCTGAAATACTGGGCACAGTTTTGATCTCCTTAATTGAAGAAAACAAAATAGTTGCATTAGAAGCTCTTGGCAAAGATTCAGTTGACTCATTCCTGGGATAATGGACTTACCTTATGAAGGAAGGTTGCCATGATGTGGAGGAGCTGGTGTTGGACCAGGGTGGACAAAGTTAAAATTACACAACATCAGGTTATAGTACAACAGGTTTATTTGGAAGCACTAGCTCTTGGAACGCTGCTCTAGAAAGGTGAACATTGGGCTTATACCCTTTGGAGTACAGCAGATTGAGAAGTAATCTGATTGAAACATATTTTCTGTGCAAAAACCGAAAGAATTGCGGTTGCTGGAAATCTGAAACAAAAACAGAAATTGCTGATATAATATTCTGTTGTGATTCAACATATCGATACGAGGATGATATTTCCTCTTGTTGGTTAGAGATTGCATTTTAAGACAGAGGTGAGGAATTGTTTTCTCTGAATAGGTTGTGAAGATTTAGAATTCTCTTCCCTAAAATACAGTGGATGCAGGATCATTGAAATTATTCAAGTGAGAGTTAAATAGATTTTGACAGACAAGGGAGTTCTAGTTTGCATGCAAATAGGAAAGTGGAGTTGAGGCAACAACCAGGCCAGCCATCATCTTATTGAAATACGGATCAGACTTGAAAGGCCAGATGACTTGCTCCTGCTCCCAAATCCAATGTTCCTTTGTCTCTCATCTTTATTATTACAAATGTCACCATATATCCCTTGCAATATCTTTCATTTTGGCCTAAGGTTTTCTTTAATTAGGACATTTAAGAAAAACTTGTAATTATTCTTGTGCAATACAGTGCAAGAGGAAATTATGAATGAGCATCATATAAATATTTGTTTTTTTGTTCTATGCAAATCACTGTTGTACTTAGCTTTGGCATTACTATTCTAAAAGTCACTTTTTTTTTCAGGTTCTCATCATTTACTCTATACTCATAGCAAAATGCTTACATTCACTCTGGGCTTCTTTTTAATCTGGTTTCTATGCTGGTGGATGCGAGACAAACTTAAGATAGGAAATGTCTCAGACAAGTATGTGTTCATCACTGGATGTGATACTGGGTTTGGAAATCTTGCTGCAAAAGCCTTTGATGTGGACGGATTTCGAGTGCTTGCTGGCTGCCTGACTGAGGAAGGGGCTCAAGACTTAAAGAAAGAGACTTCAAGCAGGTTGAAAACAATCATGTTGGATATAACAAAATCTGATAGTATTGAGAATGCAACCGATCTGATCAAAGTAGAAGTAGGAAACCGGGGTAAGTGCAATACAATGGGTTCTTCTAGCTATTTACCATAGTATAAAGAACTGATAATACAGTTACTTCTCATAAATATTTAGTATAATATTTTACATGCTGAATAATGAAGCACATTACAATTGATAAAAAAAAGATTAATTGTGGGATAATTATGAAAAAACACATCGGGTGAGAAATTCATCCATCCACTGTCACTTCCAACGGAGGCTTCCAATTATTTTTGATGGGACATTGGACACAAGATCGTGATTTCACATACTTATAGTTTTTCCTACTGTTGTTTTAAAGAGTCTGTGTGGTTGGCCCTCAATAAACTGTTTTTATTTTAAGAAAGTAAAAAGTTATAAATAAATGGCATTTTTAAAAAGCTTCTTTGAAACATACCTTTGTCAAGTTTGGGTTAATTTGTTTGCTGCAATGTACAGAAGGTGAACAGGATTGGAAGTGCCATAACTTCTCACGGAGCATAAAAGCAGCCATGAGAAGTAGGCGGTGTATATAGATTGGCCTGGAGAAAATGAGAAGGTATTGGGTTTGGTGCAGATCAGAGCATGAAGGGCCATTGCAGATAGGTGGAGGAGTATGATATGGCATAGAGGATGAATAAGATGTAAGGAAAGATGTAAAGAGCAGTGGGACTGTAATGCCTTATTATTTTCAGGATAACTGGGGTGAAGTCCCACAGTAGTGAGACAAGCCTTTCAAGCAGCTTCGTGCAGGCCCTGTAGTGTTTCTAAAATCTTTCCTGGGACTGTTGACCTAACTGCACCCCACATGTGACTAACACACACCTGTATCCACCTCAATCATTAACCTGCCATGACCACAACACCTTTCCACTTCCTGGAACCTAAGGTAAACAATAAGTAAAAGGAAGAGAAAAGAGAAAGAGAGAAACAGAAATGAAGAGTAAAGCAATCTGAAAGCAGAGAGCGAGAAGCAGAAAAGGAAAATTATATATTGAAACAGAAAATAATCAATACAGAAAAAGGCAAACAAGAAAAATAGAAAAGGAGAATGAGACAGAAAGAGAAATATGTGAATGTAACAGATAGAAAAATTAAAAAATACAGAGATAAAGCAAAACAGATATGGAAGGAGAGATATATAAAGATAAAATATATATTTAAATCCTTAAATACTGTAGATGCTGGAAATCTAAAATAAAAGCAGAAAGTGCTGTAGAAACTCAGCAAGTTTGACAGCACTTGTGGAGAAAGTAACAGAGTTAATGTTTTGAGACCAATATGACACTTTTTTATTTAAACCATGTCCTCTTGCCAGACACCAGGTCAGTGAACAATAGACTGTTTCAATTTCAACATGTTTTCTTCTCAGCATGTGAGAGAGAACCCCTTCATAAGCAGTAGGATCCTTCAAATTTTCAAAGTGGGTGTAGTGATTGTAAAGAGGTCAGTCAGGTGGACCTCATAGAATATGAGTTCCTTGATTGGGGCTAATAATCTGGTTCAATTATGGGGCCCTGGCTGTCAGATAAGAGCAGGAGTGTCAGACATCTTGTTCACTCTGAGAGCTGGTTCCACGTGTACATAAAGGGTGACTTGGTGACAGGATACTAGCCTCTGTGGAGTTATGTCAGTGTGGTTTGATTAGAGCAGCAGGATCCAATAGTGATTTTAACAGAGGCCTATCTGGGGAGCCTTTATATAGTGCAAGAAAACAAGAGATTGAGGGGGAAAGAAATCAATTGTAATGGTTTATTCTGGCCAGGAAAGGGGGAACAGAAAGTTGATCACCTATCTTACAAATTGTTCAATTCTCTTTCAAATGAAGTAGATTAGATTAGACTTACAGTGTGGAAACAGGCCCTTCGGCCCAACAAGTCCATACCGACCCGCCGAAGCGCAGCCCACCCATTCCCCTACATTTACCCCTTACCTAACACTATGGGCAATTTAGCATGGCCAATTCACCTGACCCCGCACATCTTTGGACTGTGGGAGGAAACCGGAGCACCCGGAGGAAACCCACGCAGACACAGGGAGAACGTGCAAACTCCACACAGTCAGTCGCCTGAGGTGGGAATTGAACCCGGGTCTCTGGCGCTGTGAGGCAGCAGTGCTAACCACTGTGCCACCGTGCCACCCAAAAGTAATGGGAAGGAAACTCTTATAGGATTGTGGAAAGGCTACTAATCTGCTGATGCCTGTTTTCTGTCCAATAGTAATGGCTATACATCATTATGTATCACAGTGTTAGAGCATTTCTTGTGATGTCACGGTGCAGGTTGTCAGCCTCCCCACCTATATCTTTTTGCCATGCCTCCTGACTTGTTTTTGTTTTTCACCTCATCCTATCACATATGAGCTTAGTGCTCCTTTTCAAATTTAAATTCATTCTCACATTCTGAGACACTCCTCATAGTCTTATAAGTGATTGAAATCCTTTCCAGTGCTTGCAAACCCTGGGAATCCTTCCTCATACTTCCAGTCTCAGGTACCTCTTTCCATTCTCCTATTTTTGTGAATACAAGATAATGTCATTGGGAATGAACGGCAATTTCAATCAGAGGCCTGAGAGGAGAATCTTCTGTAGCTTTCTATTAGGATTGATCAGGCAGAAAGAAGAAACAGAGACAGAACAGGTGCAGATATTTGAGAGACCTAGTTCTTTTTAATGTCCTTGCAAAAAGGAGCAGGATTGCTCTGGATCCAAGAAGGAAAGCCTTTGGGTCTACCCTGCACCTTGTCCATTGGCGAGGCTTTCTTCAAACCTCTCTTGCATCCTCTTACCCATGTTGATGAGTGCCAGGAATTGTTTTATGAATGATCAGTGATGCTCTCATATGTTCATTCTCACTGCTTTTCTTCATTCTCTTGACTTGTGTCAGTGACAGTAGCCATTCGGGACTGCATACAGGTAATCGAGTTTAAGAATAATAGGAATAATAACCACACCTTTGCACACCTACACTTGCAGCAGTGATTAAGAAGAGGAAGTTGTCCTTTGTCATTATTTCACTGATATTGAGACTTGTCTCACCTCAAGTCTCACAAGCTAAGAAAAAAAAGAACAAGTAACCTAGTGCAGAGCCAATAAATATTATTGGATCTACCTATAAATAGTCAGATAAGCCAAAATTAGTTTTATATTGATCTGATTTAATAATTCAATTAAGGTTTTTAAAAATATGTACAGTTTATGGTCATAAATGGAACTAAGCTATAAATATTAATTTTCCTTAATGCTTCTATTGTTATACCTAGAATTAATGTTAAAGGTGTTAGATACATTATTGTATGTGCATAATTATCCTAACTTTTCCTTGCAGGTCTATGGGGATTAATAAACAATGCTGGAATAGCTGGAATATTCTGTCCCACAGATTGGCTACAGATTGAACATTTCAGAAGACCTATTGAAGTTAATTTATTGGGACCGATTGAAATTACATTAAAGTTGTTACCTCTGATTAAGAAAGCCAGAGGAAGAATAGTGAATGTAAGCAGTGTGCTTGGCCGATTATCATTGACTGGTGGAGGATACTTCCCATCAAAATTTGGAATGGAAGCTTTCAACGATAGTTTAAGGTTAGGATATCCTATGTTAACATGCATTTAAACTATAGTGCAGCATGAAAGGACATATAATCTAAACTTCAGATATATTGCTGTATTTACAATATTATGCTTTGATGTAAAGTAGCTTTGTAACTTAGGAGCCACATTCATACAAAATTAAAGCTAGATCTTCCTCAAGGTGTCACTACATGCTAGTTTGATTTTAGCACTGATTTTATCATGAGTATTAATGGTTCCCTGTGGAGTACTGAGAATTTTTAATACTTTAAATGGAGCATGTTTAATATCAGAGATAACTGGATATTCTTGTCCTTGAAAAAATATTAGCAATTTGCAAAGCTTACATGCAGAGTTGATTTATCCCTTACTCTACTCCTCAGTCAGTATGACTTGTAGCATCCTGAGTATACACCACATTATGTGGATGAAACCAACAGCAAGGTTTTTGTTTTATATCCATATTGCAATAGTTGTTTTTTAGGTTTCACTACATGGTAGCAATTTAGCCTCTGATTCAGAAAATTGTGACTTTAGCACCTCACTTCAAAACCACAATATGTAATTTAAGGTTGAATGACTGAGGGAATGCCACATGGGTGGAGATTTTATATTTCCAAAGAGACAATAAAGTAATACTTTGTCTATCCTCTCTGGAATATTTAGAAGTGCTATTTGAAGAGGAAATTGCATTTCTTCTGGCTGGTTGGCCAAATTTTAATCCTCAATTCACATCACTAAAATATATTTCAAATATTTTGAGAATGTGAAATGCAGGAAATAACTACAGGATATTTCTATCTAACACCATCAAAGGTTGGAGTTTTTTGACACAATAGGTAATTTAAAAAAAAATCATTTAACCTACGACAGTTTCAATGCTTCTGAGTATTCATTTGCAGAAGAGTGTATTAGCATCAAATTACAATGGATGTAGTACATAACTGAATTACCTGAGGATTGGTAATCAGATGTATTTTATTTTACTCCCTTTATTGGGAACAGATATGACTCAGAGAATCAATTCCATTCCCAGGAAATTGAATGTAGTCTAGTTCAAACTGGCCCCCAGGTGGCCAGTTTAAATAGTCCCAAGTTTGAATGCTCATTATGTATGGAAGATTAGATAGTAGCAGAAGGAACAAATCAATATCAGTATTTGCACACTTGCCGCAAATGATCTTTTTTGTAAAATTTACTCCTTTTATAATTGATAAGAGTGATTGATAAATCCATATAGTTGACCCATGCAGGGCTAATGGGTGAGTAGATTAACTGATAATGTTTTCACTTTGACCTTGTGTTTTAAATCTTTGTCAGTCCATCTATGGGTTAATTTCAGAGAATATTTGGTTATAATTTGTGACAGCAGTATTTGAAGATTTTGAAGTTTACTGAATCATTGTAAGACAATAACTAACTAGATTTTGTGGACAATAACTAACCAGATTTTGTGGACACTAATTTCCAATTTCTTTTTAATAAGATGCTTAAGATTTATAGTAAAGGCACATAGCTTTAATTTCCTTTTCCAGATATTTTAAGCCATATATTTTAATTTCTAAGCTCAGATCAAAATCAAATTCACAGATTGGCAAGATTAAAGGGTTTCCTCTATTGTTTTCCTGGAATTACTCTGTGACTTGTGTCCATAGGTATTGACAGATGTCTCGGCTTGACTTAGTTGATACATCATCCTAAACCTATTGGTTTTATCAACATTGGGATTCACATGATCAGCAGATGTGATCTAGCATTGTTAAGTATTTCATAGGCACTTGAGCTGTATTTGCAGTAGGGTCAAACTACATTTAAACAAGAACACACTGCAGTCACCACCTCACCTGCCTTTGTTCAAAGCACCGGATGAGGAATAATGTTATTTCATTAGAAATGTATCAGTGACTAAATAATATATTTTCTACATTAGAACAGTTCTACAACAGATTTGATTAACTTTTCTGTTCTCATCCATATACAAAATTTGCTTATTCAGGCGTGATATGAAGCATTTTGGAATAAAAGTGTCATGTATCGAGCCTGGGATGTTTGTAACCAAACTGACAGATTGCAACTTACAGCGTCATGGAAAGCAAGAGCTCTGGGATCATCTTTCACCTGACCTGAAAAAGCAATATGGAGAAAAATATTTAATACAATGTAAGAAATATACACTTAAATTTTCTGGTCAACTTTCAGCCTAAAGAATTATATTATGACTGTTAACATGCATGATTTAACTTTTCCTATTTTAATGATGGCCCATTTAAAATAAATGACTGAGTACTTAAGTTAGCATATTTAATAAATGAGGATACATCAATATTTGGTGAGAGTAATTTCTATATTTTGGTGTTTGCCACCAAATTCAACATAATCAGGTAAGTTAGTCTTGGCAAGACATTCACCCCTTCTTGCCAACTAATGTTTGGTTAACAGGGTTGATATGGTGCCAACCAAGAAGGCTGCTTTATCCTGAAAGACATTCAGCTTCTTGAATATTGTTGCAGCTCCACCCATCCAGGCAATGAGGAGTATTCCATCACACTCCTTACTTGTGTCTTTTCGGTGATGGTTAGGCTTTGGGGAGTCAGGTGATGAGTTACTTCCTGCAGTATTCCTAGCTTCTGACCTACTTTTATAGCCACTTTGTTTATGTGGCAAGTCCAATTGAGTTTCTGGTCAATGGCAACCGCCAGTGTTGATAGTGGGGTAGTCAGTGATGGTAACACCATTGAGTGTCAAGGAGTAGTGATTAGATTATCTCTTACTGGTGATGGTCATTGCCTGACATTTGTGTGGCATGAATGTTACTAGCTATTTGTCAGCCCAAACCTGGATATTGTCCAGATCATGTTGTAGTTGAACACTGATTGCTTCAGTGCCTGAGGAGTTATGAATGGTGCTGAATATTGTGCAATCATCGGCGACCATCCCCACTCTGACCTTATGGTGGATAGAAGATCATTGATGAAGCAGTTAAAGATGGTTGGTCTCAGGATAGTACCATGAGGAACTCCTGCAGAGATGTCCTGGAGCTGCAATCATCTTCCTTTATACCAGGTATGACTCCAACTATCAGAGAGTTTACCCCTTGATACCCCCATTGATTCCAATTTTGCTTGGGCTCCTTAAAAGCACAGTCGCTCAATTGCAGCCTTGATGTCAATGTCTGTCACTCTCAACTCACCTCTAGAATTCAACTGTTTTGTCCATGTTTGAGCCAAGGCTTTAGTGAAGTCAGAAGCTGAGTGGCCCTGGCAGAACTGAAACTGGGCATCACTGAACAAGTTATTGCTGAGAAAATGCTACTTGATAGCATTATTGATGACACCTTCCATCATCTTACTGATGGTTGACAGTAGATTGATGGGACAGTAATTGGTCGGGTTGAATTTGTCCTGCATTTTATGTACAGGGGATACCTGGGCAATTTTCTACACTGTCGGGTAGATGCCAGTGTTGTAATTGTACTGGAAGAGCTTGGCTAGGGGAGTGCAAGTTCTAGAACACAAGTTTTCAGTACTGTTGCTGGAATGCTGTCAGGGCACATAAGCTTTGCGGTATCCAGTGTCTCCAACCTTTTCTTGATGTCACCCAGAGTGAATAAAACTGGTTCGCATGGATAATGTTGGGGACTAATAAGATCCATTTTGGCCTCCTCCATATCAGTTCCCTGATTGGGGCTTTTAATCTGATGCACTCAACACTTCTGGAGATTACTCTAAATGCTTCAGCCTTATCTTTTGCAATGATGTGCTGGGCCCTTCCATCATTGGTGATATTTGTGGAGCCTCCTCCTCCAGTGAGTTGTTTAATTGTTTACCACCGTGTCAACTGGATGAGGCAGGATTGCAGACCTTAGATCTGATCTGTTGGTTGTGAGATCACTTAGCTCTGTCTACCACTTGCTGCTTATACTGTTTAGCATGCGAATCGTCCTATTTGGTATCTGAAATAACTGCGCAGAGGCCAGTATTCCATCATTAAGCCACCCATTATTTACATGCGGACAGTCTTTGACACTGATCCAGCTTCCTCAGAGTCAGCTCTCAGAGTGCACAAGATGTCTCATACTCCTGTCAGGTGGGGCTCTCTGATTGGATCAGATTAAAAGCCCCAGTCAGGGAACTGATATTCTATGAGGTCCATCTAGATAACCTCGTTACAATCACTACAGTAGCTTCATCAGGATGACACATTACAGAACATAGAAAAGTAAAAGTACAGCACAGAACAGGCCCTTTGGCCAATGATGTGCTGAGGTTTAATCCTAATGTAAAATATAATAATTTAACCTATGCATCTTCAGGTATGCCTGGTGCTGCTCCTAGCATGCCCTCTTGCACTCTCCACTGAACTAGGATTGGTCCCCTGGTTAATAGTAATGGTTGACTGGGGGATATGCTGGGCCAAGGGGTTGCAGATTGTGCTGGAATACAATTCTGCTGCTATTGATGGCCCACAGCACCACATGGATGTCCAGTCTTGCATTGCATCTGTTTGAAGTCTGTCCCATTTGGCACAGTAATAATGCCACACAACATGATGGAGGTTATTCTGAATGCGAAGGTGTAACTTTGTCTCCACAAGGACTATGTGGTAGTCATACTTATGGATACTGTCATGGATAGATATACCTGCAGCTGGCAGATTGGCAAAGATGAGGTTAAGTATATTTTTCCCTTTTGTTGGTTCCCTTACCACCTGCTGTAGACCCAAACTAGCAGCTATGCCCTTTAGGACCCCGCCAGTTTCATAACAATACTGCTGCTGAAATACTGTTGGTGATGGACATCAAAATCCACCATCCACTCGCCATTTTCAGTGCTTCCTGTAAATGTTGCTCCACATGGAAGAGTATTGATTCATCAGCTGAGGGACCATGGTACATGTTAATCACCAAATGGTTTCCTTGTTCTTGACTTCATGAGTTCCAGCATCAATGTTGAGGTCTCACGGGGCAGCTCCTTCCTGACAGTATACCACTGTGCTGCCACCCCTGCTGGGTGGGACAGGACATATCCAGGGAGGATGGTGGTGCTGTCTGGGATATTGTCTGTAAGTTATGATTCTGTGAGTATGACTATGTCAGGTTGTTGCTTGGCTCATCTGTGAGACAGTTCTCCTAATCTTGGCAATAGCCCTCAGATGTTTGTGAGGAGAACTTTGCAGGGTTGCAGGGTTGACAAATCTGTTTCTGCCATTGTCTGTTCCAGGCCTAGAAAATGCCAGATGATCCGCTCAGTTCTGTTTTGTTTAGACTTTGTAGCAATTGATACAACTGAATGGCTTTCAGAGGATAATTAAGTGTCAATCGCATTGCTGTGGGTCTGAAGTCACATGTAGGCCATACTAGGTAACAATTGCAGATTTCCTATCCTGAAGGACATTAGTGAAGGTTATTTTGACAATCAACAATGGCTGGGAGAAAGTGAGGACTGCAGGTGCTGGAGACCAGAGTCGGGAAGTGTGGTGCTGGAAAAACACAGCAGGCCTGGCAGCATCAAGGAGCAGGAGAATCGATGTTTCGGGCATAAGCCCTTCTTCAGGAAGAAGGGCTTATGCCCGAAACATCGATTCTCCTGCTCCTCAGATGCTGCCTAGCCTGTTATGTTTTTCCAGCACCACACTTCTCAAATCAACAATGGCTTCATGGTTATCATTAGTTTTTTAAAATTGAAATCAAATACCACTACGCTGGCATTCAAACTTGGGTTCCAGAGCATTAGCTGTGTTTTTGGATTAATAGTTTAGCTATAATACCACTAAGCCATCACCTCCCCGATGTGGTTTTCAGTTCTTTAATTCTGTTGCCTTATTTAGCTATTTCTATTTGTCATTACTTAAGTGCTTTGTAGTGAATTATGTTAGCTTTTATACCAACAATTTTTTATGTGAAAGGTTCTTTCAGCATTTTGGCATTCACCTCTTTCCCCATAACTCTGTCCTCTTCATATCTGTATTTTATGTCAGATTAATGTCATTTAACTTCCAGTTTTGTTGAGATTGAAATCCATTCCAGTTAATGTTAATATGCTGCTCCTCATTTTAGATGTTGATGGGTTTCCTATGTGTCTGCAGTACTCCCTACTTTACTTCAGGTTTCCAGTTTCCATTTTTATTTGTAGTGGCTTTTTAAAAAATATTTTATTACAATCAACTTTTCTAACATTTGTTTTGGGTCTTCCACAGCAGATACCAGACAGGAGAATTTAGTGAAGAAACTATCAAGTACAGACCTTTCCAAGGTGGTGTGGTGTATGGAACATGCTCTGACAGCAAAGTACCCTCGGTCCCGTTACAGTGCAGGCATTGATGCGAAGCTCCTGTGGATTCCAATGACTTACTTACCGACATTTGCTTCAGACTATCTGTTGGCTCAGGATATTGTAATAGATTCAACTGCTATATGAAAAGACCTTCACTCCATCTTCTAAACCAACATCACTTTAATGGAAGTAATGAAACTGATAAGAAAACATCAAAAAGAAGGAACAACTTCACACATGCCGCCACATTTTTCTGCAGTGAAAGAAGTGCTGTCATATGAACAAACTACATGCAGGAGTGAGTCTGGAGTTTGTTTCAGGAGATGAAATATGCCACTATACTAGTACCAGATTGCTTACAGTTGTATTTATGATAAGAAATTCCAAATATTTCAATGTTTTTAAAATTTCTTTATAATGTTTTAGTTTTGGTGCCATGCATGTGCCTCAATCATTCATTTAGTAATTTAAGTTAAACATGAAGAGATTCTGTAATTTTTACTCCTGGCATACTGTCTGTCAGAATACTCCCAACATGATTACTGCTTACCCAGTTTAGAGTGGTGCTGGAAAAGCACAGCAGGTCAGGCAGCATCTGAGGACCAGGAAAATTGATGTTTCAGGCAAAAGCCCTTCATCAGGACTTTTGCCCGAAACATCAATTTTCCCGGTCCTCTGATGTTACTTGACCTGCTGTGCTTTCCCAGCATCACTTTAATCTTGACTTTAATCTCCAGCATCTGCAGTATCCACTTTCACCTAGTTTACCCAGTTTGATGACTTTACTGTTACTGCATGCTTAGAGATCTTCTTGCCTTGGCTTTAGATTTTATCTGATCTTGCAAAAGACTACAGAGATCACTGGATCTTTGCGAGAAATTTTTGTTGAGTATTATAGTAAACATTGTTTCAATGGTTACCCTGAACCAGACGTTGTGTTTTCAACACAAGTGATGATTTTTCAGTGATTTTTACAGCAGTCATTTTTTTTAAACTTAGTAATATTACACAACATTTAAGTCCTGAATTATGATTATATGGAATTTATGCCTCTGTATTTGGTAATTCGTATTATGCTACTGGAGAGGGTGAGGCAAACCTGTCAGTCCTGAAAGGGTTGGGGGAGGCAGTACTAGGAACAGAATCCAGTTCCACTAGTATAATTGTTCTGATATAATCTTCCATTTATACATGACAGTGAGTCACTCATCCATGAGCACAATTAGTTATTTTCCACTTATTTTTTCTTAAAAATATGGTTGCTTGTTTTGAGTCAATATTTATCTCCAAGACGCAATTTTTAAAATCAGGTTTAGAATGTTTTTGCATTGTTCTTCAAAATAAAGCACTGAAATTTAAAAGTTAGATCAATTCAAATATGCTTACAACTGCAATTTGTTTTTGTTTCTATTATACCACTATTGATCAAGCTATGTTCCCTTTAACTAGCTGCTGTGTTTCCTTCCATATCAGAAAATATAACTATCTGTAACTCACTTGTAGAATAGCAAAGGATGTGAAATACAGATTCTTACTTTATTTTCGTAAAATATCAGAGGTGGGCTCAGGGTAAATGATTTTATCATTGCTGGCTGCACAGAATTCAACTATGTATTTTAAGGAGCATTTACAGACGGGGAGGGATGTAGCAAACTGAAAAGTTTACAGAGCAAGTTCCAATTGCTGGGGCCCAGACAGGTGAAAACATTCTTATCAAGTGAGGAATGTTGGAAGGTGGAGTGTGATCAAGTTGAAACATGACAAATACCTTTTGAGATATACAGCTGGTGGAGTTTACAAGCTTAAACTGAGATAAAGCCCTGAAGAAATTTATAACAAAGTGCAGCGAGATTGGACAAATGAACTTGAGTACATCATAAGTTTTGTAGATTTTAGACAAGTTAGAGTTTATATAGAGATGGGTAGACAATGAAGAAATTTTTCAAGATATTATGCCTTTATATAATAAAATTATGATAAGTATGTCAGGCGAGATGAGAGTCACTGCTCTTGACATCAAGACAGCATTGACAAAGGATGACATCAAGGAGCTCTAGTAAAACTCGGTTACTTGGAATCAGGGGAATTGGAGATATACTCAGCACAAAGGATGATGGTTGTAGATCATAGAATCCCTAGAGTGTGGAAACAAGCCCTTTGGCTCAATGAGTCCACACTGACCCTCCGAAGTGTAACCTACCCAGACCAATTCCCCTACCCTATTATCCTTTATGTATCCCTGACTAATGTACCTATACATCCCTGAACACAATGGGCAATTTAGCATGGCCAATTCACCCAAACTGCATATCTTTGGATTGTGGGAGGAAACCAGAGCAACCGAAGGAAACCCACGCATACATGGGGAGAATGTACAAACTCTACACAAACTGTCACCTAGGCTGGAATCAAACCTGCGTCCCTGGTGCTGTGAGGCAGCAGTGCTAACCACTGAACCATCATGCAACACAATGCTGAAACATTTGCAACTGCTTCATCAATTAATTTCCCTCCACCATAAGTTCAAAGTGGGGATGTTCATAAATGATTCCACATTCCTGATTCCTTAGACAGATCAACAACACATGTTCATATACAAACATTCCAACACAACACCCAGGCTTTGCCTGATGATTGGCAAGTAAAATTCATGCCATAAACTTACCAGGCAATAACTATCCCAAACAAGAGAGAATTTAATCAACTCCCCTGGATGGTATTACCAACACTTTCACCTCACTTCAAACATCCTGGATGCTACTGTTGACCAGAAATTAAACTAGACTAGCCAATACACACTGTCAACAAAAGTGGCTCAGAAATTGGAAATCTGTGACAAATCATTCTCTTCCTAACTTATAAAGCACAACCACCAATGACAATACACAAGTCAGGAATGTGATGGAATACCCTCCAGCTGCCTGATAGGTGCAGCTCCAATAACACTCCAGAAGTTTGACTTCATCTCAACAAAGGCAGCTTCCTATCCATCACCTTCCACATTCACTCCCTCCAATACCAACATAGAGGTTCAGCATCATGTACCAACTCACCAAGACTCCTTCAACAGTAAGGGTATTCCCCCTATCTGCGAAATCATTTTCCACGGTTTCAGTTACCCACGGTTTACTGCAGTCCCAACATATTAAAGGGATCCTTCTGGAGCCAGGGACCAGGGGACTGCTGGGAAGGTACATTTCCCATTGAAATGAATGGGTTAGCTCCTACCCACAGTTTCAGGCTTCCGTGGTAAGTCGTGGAATGTATCCCCTGTGGGTATGGGGGGGCTACTGTACCTTTCAAATCTATGATGTCTATCATCTAGAAGGACAAGGGCAGCAGATGTATGGGAATAGCATCACTTGTAAGATTCCCTCCAAGACACTCATCACCTTGACTTGGAAATATATTGATATTCCTTCACTCTGCATGGTCAAAATGCTGAACACCCTCCCAAAACGTATTTTGTGTATCCCTAAACCCCAAAGACTGCAGTGTTTCAAGAAGACAGCTCAGAACCAGCTTCTCAAGGGCTATTAGGTATGTGTAAGAAATGCGTGATTAGCTAATAATTCCCTCATGCTATAAATGAATAAGAAAAAGCACAAAGTGAGAGAAGATGAAGGGACAGGTAATGGGTGGAGTGTGTGTGAGAGAGGAATGTGGGTGTCATCATAGTTACTGTATACATTCTTGATAGAAAAACAAATAGTGGATATACTTATCTGATCTGGTAGAAACAGTGGAGAGAGAAGCGGAATTTTTTTTTAGGTTTGTAATCTTCCTTTAGAACTGACTTTCTTGGCATTGGGCTGGAAAGTGAGATTGAAAACTCAGTGCACTTCAAATAAGAAATCAGAAAGGTGTCAATGATAAATGGATTCAGTTAGTTTCCTACATGTTCCAGTGGTATGATCTGAAAGCCTGGGCTTTAGCTTAGTTTTTTTCTCAGAATTGATTGAAAGGAAGCAAGAGCTGTATGTTTATCTGTGAAAAATCAATACGTGTTTGGTCATCTCATACTTATTTTTGTAATTGATAATCACCCACAAGTAAGCACTGTCGTCAAATTGTTCCCTCATGGTTCCATGAACGGTAAAGAGAAGAACGGACCAATGAATCTATTTCTCTTGGTTATGATTAGTACATTTGATGATCTTTCCTGCTATTTCCTTGTCTGGCACCTTTTTTATCCATGTGACAAGAACTCTTATTTAATAGCCGATCCAAAAGGCAGCACCTCCATCACTGCAGCAGTCGTTTATTCCAACTCTGAAATGGTTATATGGTCAAGTCCTGGAATGGGCTTGAATTCATCAACTTCTGATTCACAGGTAAGAACAATACAATTGAGCTAAATGTAGCAGTAAAAAGGATCAGTGTGTATCATATATCATCTCTATATAAACTCTTAACATTTTCTTAAATGTATGAAAAGAATAAATTCAAAAACCAGCAAATAAGTGCAATGTCTATATAAAACTGTAAGATTATGACTAAATCACCAGGGATTCTATAGCAAAAATCTGTATAGCAATGATTTTTACTTAGTTCATCAGAAGTTTTATAATTTACATCCTCAACAAATGCATCAAATGAGTGTAACGAATGTGCTTTAAACATGAAGGTCTGTGAAACAATAGAAAGTATAACCTATGGTGATGATGTGTGGAACTGGAAAATTAAGTCTCGTGGTGCAACATACAAGACTGTGATATTTACTTTCTATCTTTAAAGAGTTAGATTTCCTCCCCTTTTCTTACAGTGTCCCCCAGAGTAGACATCTGAAACACAAAGCATAAGTATATCAAAGGCTTTCAAACTTCATAAAGCCGTTTTAAAAGTGAACTAGCCACAGATAGCTCAGATTGAGGAGGGATGACTGCCTAATGATATTTCTGTCTCAGTGAAAATGGCTGGGCTGTGACAAAAATATGAAATCTGGAGATTGAAGGGTCAGACTGTTGGAGCTGAACATTTGTTTGTTTTATCCTGATTTACAGCACTTCTTAAAAACTTTCTGCATGTTTTACTGGATGAACACCACTTAGAATAAAAATGATTTCAAGAATAATGTCTAGCCATGATTTTATATCAAACTTAATTTAAATTTTTGTACATATATACATTGTGTGTAATTGTATTTAGCAATTTTCTAATATTTGTGGAAGATTGGATAAGGTCAATGCAGAACATGTTTTTTCTTGACAGGATGAGGGCATTACCTACCCATTGGGCAGTTAAGAGTCAATGACATTGCTGTGGTTCTGGAGTCATATACGAGGATAGCTGTTTCCTTCCCTGAAGGGCAATAGTGAACCAAATGGGTTTTCCTTTACAATCAAGAATGGTTTCATAGTCACCATTTAATTCCATATTTTTATGGATTCAAATCCAGGTCCCCAGAATAATACCTAGGTCTCTGGATTTTAGTCTAGTGATAATGTCACTAAGCTGTCACCTCCCCATAAAGGCTTTGTCACTTTATCTTGTTAATATTTTAAGCATACTTGAGTAAAGCTCATCTTTGGTCTTAGAAAGTAAAAATAATCAGAACAGTATTGCTGACCATTAAAATAATGATATTAGGTATATTAAATATTGATTTTTATTTTAGAAAACTAGGTGGGGCAGCATGTGAGTACTATCCTTCCATTTCTAGAAACAAGGGGCAGACTGGCTCTACAAGAAATCATACAGCTGTGATTGTCACAATCCCATTGGCCAATTTCATTATATAGTTTCTTGAATGAGGTAGAAGAGATTTATCCCTGCCTGTGAGACTTTCCCAACATTCTTCTTCAACCAAAGGTGATCACTTCAGAAAACTGGAAGGAAAACATTTTTAAATCCTTTATAATTGCCCTTTCATCAGGAATGATCCAGAGCAGACTGTATGTTTGTGTTAAATATGGCTCATTTGGTCTGGCAAGATGTGAACACAGGAACATGAGAGTATAAACTAATAATCCAGACAAAGTTACTTTCAGATGAGACTGAGGTTGTATCTTACCTTTCTGTTTGATGCAAAAGCATGACATTATATATTTCATTTGTATAGGTAATTTATATTTTAAACCACACAAGTAGGTTATTTCTTGTAACTTAGTTTCTTGTAACTAGACTTCTAAGTTTGCAGTTGCTCCTACCTTCAAATGTGTTGTTTCATTTTCTATCTGGATAACATTAAATCAGAGAACTGTCCCTCGCAATAATAGTCACACTACAGATTTATTTCTATAGTTGCAAGCCAGGTAAATCTTTCAGTTTCTTTTAACTCTTCATGAACTTGATCATTAAACTAAATATGAGCTTCTATGTTCTGAGTGGTGAAAGATGAAGTCAGTATTTTCTCAGCTTAACCAAAGAAACATAGGAAATAGGAGCAGATGTAGCCCAATCAGCCCTATGAGAATGCTCCAACATTAAATGTGATCACATCTGATCATCTAACTCTGTACCCTGTTCCTGCTTGCTCTCCATTTTCACTGATCCCTTTAGCCATCAGAACTTCGGTGGTTGTTTAGCTCAGTTGGGTGCATACCTAGTTTGTTAATGTAGAGTGATATAAAAAAAAACCCACACTGTGGATTCAATTCCTGTACTGGCTAATGTTACCATGAAGGACTTTCCTCCTCAACATCTTCCCTTCCCTGAGGTGTGGTGACACTCAGGTTAAAAGTCACCACTGAGTGATATCCCTCTTCAGGTGGCTCAGTGGTTCACCCTGCTGCCTCACAGCACTAGGGACCAATGGCTTGATTCCAGCCTCAGGCAACTGTGTGGAGTTTGCACATTCTCCGTGTCTGCATGGGATTCCTCCAGGTCCTCCAGTTTCCTCCCACAGTCCAAAGATGTGCAGGTTAGGTGGATTGGCCATGGGAAATGTAGGGCTACAGAGATAGTTAGGGGTGAGTTTTGATGGTTGGTATGGATCCGATCAGCCAGATGACCTGCTTCCACATGTGTTATGATTCTGTAACTATATCTAACACCTCCTTGAAAATATTAAACATTTTGGCTTGAACTGCTTTCTGTGGCAGAGATTCCACAGGCTCACCACTCTCTGGGTGAAGAAATTTCTTCTCATCTCAATGCTACTTGTATCCTTCAACTATGGCTTCCATATTTTGAACTCCCCAGTTATGAGGAACGTCCTTCCTCTGTTTACAATATTTTGTATGGCTAGCATAATTCTAACTTTTCATTGCTCTCTCTGTTAGCAACAGACCACACAAGATGAAACTGCAACTCTCTCTGTCTTTGATGTGTCTCTGTTTATATGGAAACCTGAAACTAATCACAAATGGCTTTGTCACATTCCTCCTTGTAGCTTTGCGTCTAAGCTATGTCTGATCTCAACTGTTCTTTCTTCTTAGAAAGAATATTTTACAGCACAATTGTTTACAATTTGGTATTGATTCGGATTTGTTAAGACCTCAGCAGATGTAGAGTCTAACCATCATAGATTTAGGAACAACTGTTATTATCCCTATTTGTGAAAAGCTTGTTCACCTCCCTCTGAATAAAACAACTTGAGCCTTTTTATCTGATCTCTAACAATTAAGCTCCCTGTGTTTATGTCAGGCAGACATGTGACATGATCCCCTTCATTAACCCTAAATTTAAGTATACAGTCTCAAAATATAACATCCTTATCAAGCAAAAGATAAAATCCTAAAGCATAGTAATCTTATAAATCCCATGGTTATAACAATACACTCAAAAAGTAATTCAGTGTCTATGGAGTTCTTTGGAAGGTTATGTGACTGATATAGGTGCTAAGCAAATGCACTTTTTTTGAGTTAACATGTGATATCACTAGAATTTCTAGGGTTGATTATTGTTGGCTATGGCTCAGTAAGGAAAGTATTCCATAATGATAATGTAATTGAACTTGTATTTTGGTAATCTAGATTAAAAATCTAATGATGTTTTCAATTCCCATCAAGGCAGGATGGTGAAATTTTAATTAGTACAGATCAAAAGCTAGTCATAAATGCATATCATAAAAGTCTGATCTGGTTCATTAATGTCTCATGGAAGGTAATAGGTAATCTTATAACAGTCTACATGCAAGTGCATAATACTCTTATTTCTGGAACCAAGGAGTAGACTGGTTCTGTAATGTGATTGAAGCTTAACTTTCCTTTGGACTGGTCAAACAAACCACTCAACTTATCAAATAGCCACATAAAAATCAGATAAGAATATAACCTGATAAACCAGCTGGCTACAACCTAGGATCTTGTAAAAATGAAACAACACCCTGGGTCCAAGTAACTCTGCAAAATTGTCCTTACTAACGTGTGGAGAGGACTGTCAAATTTGGGTCAGCTGTTCAACAGACTAGACAAGCAATAGCCTGCTACTATAATCACCAAATCATATTTTAAAGATAATAATATTGTTCAGCAATTTTAGAAATAATATTTCTATCAATTTCTCAACTGAATCTACAGTAAAAACTAATTCTCTTTAGACTATACTCCAGCACCATGCAACAGAATGGGAGGACTTCCATTGGTGGACTAGCAAAAACAAGCAATCAAACAGATGAAAAGCACAAAAGCCTGTGAAACTGTACAACTAAGGTCTTCAAAGCTTACTGTACAGCTTGTATTAACATAAAGTCACCACGCATTCATCTTATGAAAGTGGAAAGAAAATAACTCCCCAGTGACTTTAGGGAAGTTACAATTGTAACTATCATCACAAAGTAAGATAAACCATACTTTGAAAACTATCAAGGTATTTCCTGTTGTTCAGAAAAGGAAAATTCCTGACATACATTCTCCTGAATTGCTTACTTCCTGTGGCTGAGGAGATTGGCTCAGATACAGAATGTGGCTTTAGAACTTTCAAAACAAATTCTGACATGGTCTTTGTTGTCAGATGAATCCAAAACAAATGAGAAGGTCATAGAGTCATAGAGATGTACAGCATGGAAACAGACTCATGGTATGTCCATGCCAACCAGATATCCCAAACTAATCTAAGCCCACCTGCCTGCACCCATCCCATATCCCTCCAAACTCTTCCTATTCATATACCCATCCAGATGCCTTTTAAATGTCGCAATTGTACTAGCCTCTACCACTTCCTCTGGCAGCTCATTCTTTACATCTGCAAGCAAAAGTTGCCCCTCAAAACTCTTTTATAGCTTCTCCCTCTCACCCTAAACCTATGCCCTCTAGTTCTGGACTCCCCGACCCCAGGGAAAAGACTTTGTCCATTTATCCTATCCATGCCCCTCATGATTTTATAATCCTTTATAAGGTCACTCCTCAGCCTTTGAGCTCCAGGGAAAGCAGCCCCAGCCTATTCAAACTTTCCTTATAGCTGAAATGCTCCAACCCTGGCAGCATCCTTATAAATCTTTTCTGAACCCTTTCAAGTTTCACAATATTTTTCCGATAGGAAGGAGACCAGAATTGCTGCAATATTCCAACAGTAGCCTAATCAATGTCCTGTACAGCCGCAACATGACCTCCAAACTCCTGTACTCAATACTCTGACCAATAAAGGAAAGCTTACCAAACACCTTCTTCACTATCCTATCTACCTGCATCTCCACTTTCAAGGAGCTATGAGCCTGCACTCCAAGGTCTTTTTGTTCAGCAACATTCTCTAGGACTTTACCATTAAGTGTATAAGCTCTGCTAAGATTTGCTTTCCCAAAATGCAGCACCTCGCATTTATCTAAATTAAACTCCATCTGCCACTCCTCAGCCCATTGGCCCATCTGATCAAGATCCCATTATAATCTGAGGTAACCTTCTTCACTGTCCACTACACCTCCAATTTTGGTGTCATCTGCAAACTTACTAACTATACCTCTCATGTCACATCGAAGTCATTTATACAAATGACAAAAAGTAGTGGACCAAGCATCGATCCTTGTGGCACTCCACTGGTCACAGGCCTCCAGTTTGAAAAAACAACCCTCCACCACCACCCTCTGTCTTCTATCTTTGATCCAAATGGCTAGTTCTCCCTGTATTCCATGAGATCTAACCTTGCTAACCAGTCTTCCACGGGGAACATTGTTGAACACCTTACTGAAGTCCATATAGATCATGTCCACTGCTCTGCTCTCATCAATCCTCTTTGTTACATCTTCAAAAAACTCAGTCAAGTTAATGAGACATGATTTCCCATGCTCAAATCCACGTTGACTATCCCTAATTAGTCTTTGCCTTTCCAAATACATGTACACCCTGTCCCTCCAACAACTTGCCCACGGCCGACGTCAGGCTCACCAGTCTTTGGTTCTCTGGCTTGTCCTTACCACCTTTATTAAACAGTGGAACCACGTTAGCCAACCTCCAGTCTTGCAGCCCCTCACTTGTGACTATTGATGATACAAATATCTCAGCAAGGGGCTCAGCAATCACTTCCTTAGCTTCCCTCAGAGTTCTAGGGTATACCTGATCAGATCCTGGGGAGTTATCCACCTTTATGTGTTTCAAGACATCCAGCACTTCCTCCTCTGTAATATGGACATTTTTCAAGATGTCACCATCTATTTCCATACGTTCTATATCTTCCATGTCCTTTTCCACAGTAAACACTGATGCAAAATACTCATTTAGTATCTCCCCCATCTCCTGCGGCTCCACACAAAGGCCGCCTTGCTGATCTTTGAGGGGCCCTATTCTCTCCCCAGTTACCCTTTTGTACTTAATGTGTTTGTAAAAACTCTTTGGATTCTCCTTAACCCTGTTTGCTAAAGCTATCTCCTGCCCCCTTTTTGCCCTCCTGGTTTCCCTCTTAAGTATACCCCTACCTCGTTTATACGCTTCTCAGGATTCACTCCATCTATTCTGTCTACACCTGACATATGCTTTCTTCTTTTTCTTAACCAAACCTCAATTTCTCTCATCATTGAGTATTCCCTATACTTACCAGCCTTTTCTTTCACCCTAATAGGAATATACTTTCTCTGTACTCTTGTTATCTCATTTCTGAAGGCTTCCCATTTTCCAGCCGTCCCTTTACCTGCGAACATCTGCCCCCAATTAGCTTTTGAACGTTCTTGCCTAATACCATCAAAACTAGCCTTCCTCTAATTTAGAGCTTCAAATTTTAGATCTGGTCTATCCTTTTCCATCACTAGTTTAAAACTAATAGAATTCTGGTCGCTGGCCCCAAAATGCTCTCTGGCTGACACCTCAGTCACCTGCCCTGCCTTATTTCCCAAGAGTAAGTCAAGTTTTGCACCTTCTCTAGTAGGTACATCCACATACTGAATCAGAAAATGTTCTTGTCCACGCTTAACAGATTCCTCTCCATGTAAACCCTTAACTCTATGGCAGTCCCAGGCTAGGTTTGGAAAGTTAAAATCCCCTGCCATAACTAACCTATTATTTTTACAGATAACTGAGATCTCCTTACAAATTTGTTTTGCAATTTCCCGCTGATGTTTTGGGGTCGAATATACAATCCCAATAAAGTGATCATCTGTTTCTTATTTCTCAGTTCCACCAAATAACTTCCCTGGATGTATTTCCAGGAATATCCTCCCTCAGCACAGCTGTAATGCTATCCCTTATCAAAAACGCCACTCCCCCTCCTCTCTTGCCTCCCTTTCCATCCTTCCTGCAGCATTTGTATCCTGCAACATTAAGCTGCCAGTCCTGCCCATCCCTGGGCCATGTTTCTGTAATTGCTATGATATCCCAGTCCCATGTTCCTAACCATACCCTGAGTTCATCTGCCTTCCCTTTTAGGCCTCTTGCATTTAAATAAATGCAATTTATTTTATCAGTCCTACATTGCTCTCTGCTTTGTCCCTACCTGCCCTGACTGTTTGACCGACTTCTTTTCTCAATTGTACCAGTCTCAGAGTGAGGAAAGAGATTAATATCTCCCTGGGTCACACCACCCCCCCACACCACTTTACTAGTTTAAATCCTCCCGAGCAGCTTGAGCAAATCTCCCTGCCAGTATTTAGTCCCATTCCAATTCAGGTGCAATCCTTCTTGTACAGGTCACTTCTACCCCATAAGAGATTCCAATGATCCAAAAATGTGAATCCTTCTTCCATACACCAGCTCCTCAGCCATGCATTCATCTGCTCTACCCTCCTATTCCTACTCTCACTAGCTCGTAGTACTGAGACTAATCCAGATATTAATACTCTTGAGGACCTCCTGCTTAACTTTCTATATTCTCCCTTCAGATTCTCATCCTTTTCCCTTCCTATGTCATTGGTTCTAATGTGTACAATGACTGCCTGTTGGTCCCTGTCCCCTTTGAGAACATTCTGCACTCTCTCTGAGACACCCTTGATCATGGCACCAGACAGGGAACACCATTCTGATTTTTTTGCTGCTGGCCAAAGAAACATCTGTCTGTGCCTCTGACTAGCAAGTCCTCTAACACAATCGATCACTTGGAACCCAGCATACCCCTCATTTCATTAGAGTCTGTCTTGATACCGGAAACTTGACTGTTCGTGCCACATTCTCCTGAGAATCCATCACCCCCTACATTTTCCAAAACAGCATACTTGTTTGAAATGGGGATAGACACAGAAGACTCCTGCACTACCTGCACACCTCTCTTACCTTTCCTGGAGTTAACCCATCTATTTGGCTGTATCTGCAGCTTTTCTCCCTTCCTATATCTGCCATCCATCACACCATCTTGCTCTTGTAAATTCCTTATTGCCTCTAACTGTCTCTCCAACTGATCCATTCGATCTGATTGGATTCACAACCAACAGCATTTTTTGCTGACATAATCCTCAGTAACACGTAAAGTCTCCCCAAACTCTCACATCTGACAAGACGACCTTTTGGAGAGAGTTGCTTGGCGAGGTATGGTAACTGCTCAACATACTCCAGAGTGTCTCCTCCTGTCTTCCAGCTGTGGAATATGACATGAATCAGATTTTGTAACTGCATTGACTTAGCGGTAATCAACACTTAAATGGTGGCACATTTACAACAGATGAGCTCCATTCGCTGCAACCTACTTTGATTATATTTTGTTTGAGCATGCTTTCAATATCTTTAAATCTGCACCAATTTTAGAGGGTTAAACTTTCTGGATGCTGAATAATTGGAAAAGCACTTCTTATATTTATGTCATGCATAATCATGTTAGTATTTCCCAGCTTTTTCCTACATACTTCCCCATGCAATTGTAATAATCATTTCAGATCATTTTGATTATCCTCTGGAATGTAACTCAATAATTTATTGAGTTTTGACATTATCATTATCCAATCAAATTTGAGGAATATCAAATTCCAGTTTATCTAGATTAGGTTTTTCAGTCTGGGTTATAATAAGTGCCACATTCTCCTTTTGCTTTTCTTTCCTTTGAAAACACCATTTGAACATATTAACATAACACATTCTGTGAGCTTTCCTTCTGTATGGTTCTCTTTTCAAATAATTCACCTCAATTTCCTTTCAATTTGATAAGGCCCACCAAACATTGATTCTAAATGTTTACCTATCACTGACAGTAATACTAACACTCCCTCTCCTCTAGCAAAAATACAAATTTTTGATTTCTTATCTCCATTCTGTTTCATCACATGTTGTGCTACTTTCAAATGCTGTTCAACCAATTCACCTACTTAATTTAATCTTTTCCTAAAATTTGGCACATAGTCCAAACGTGAAATCTAAAGTCTCATTTACCAATTTTTCCTTAATTAAGTTCACCTCATGTTACACATTGTCATGAACAGTGACGGACAATTAAATAATTCACTGGAAGAAAATGCTCCATAAATAGCTCCATCCTCGATGATGGGAGAGCCCAACCCATTATTAAACATAAAACTGAAGTATTTTCAACAATCTTCAGCCAGAATTGTACAGCGGATAATTCATTTCAGCCTCCTTGAGGTCCCCAACATCATGAGAAGCCTGTCTTCAGCCAATTCAATTCACTTCATGTAACATAAAAACATGTATGCATGTGCAGGAAAGGCTATGCACCCTGATGAAATTCCAGGAGAAAGCGAGGACTGCAGATGCTGGAGATTAGAGTCGAGAATGTGGTACTGGAAAAGCACAGCAGGTCAGGCAGCAGTCAAGGAGCAGAAGAATCAATGTTTGACATTCTAGCAATAGTACTGAAGACTTGTGCTTCAGCTGTTGCTGTGTCCTTAGCTGAGCTGTTCCAACACATTGCTGGGTATATGCCAATGTGGAAAGTTGCTCAGTGGATATTGTGTCCACAAAAAGCAGGAGAAATCCAACACAATTACTGTGTCATTCAACTCTCAATTATCATTAATGTGATGGAAGGATAATGAACATTGCTATCAAACAGCACTTGCTTAGCAATAAACCTGTTCACTGACATTTAAGTGAGATTCTGCCAAGGCCAGTCAGCTCCTGACCTCATCACAGCTTTAGTGCAAATGTGGGGAATAGTGGTGAAATCTAAAGGTGAGGATAGAGTGACTACCTTCAGCACCATTAAAACCACAACTTATTAACTTTCTTGCACAGGCAAGATAAACATACTCCACTGTCTTCCATTATGTACAAGTCAATGTATACTAAATTATATTGTGTCAATTTATGGAGATTCATAGCAGCAAATCTACCCACCGCACACCAGCCACCACCACCCCCGAACCCCTTGTACTGCCCCACGATTCCAAGGGAATGAGTAAACCTTTCATTACTAAATACAAACAGAACTCTGGTCATAAAATAATATTTCTTTATTAAGACACTTAGGAGAAAACAATTGATAGCATCTTGTACAGTAACAGCACATAAGATATTTAAGTAATCATTAGCTAAGAGTCAAAGGTACACAACCTGTTTCAATTCATCATTAACACATTAAACAAAATCAGCTTATCACATGTTGCTATTGTGCTCAATGCCCAAAACTAACCAGTTAACTGCCCTTGCACATACAGGATATACAACACCCACCCATTAATTTCTTCCTTCGCGGTGTTCAATACTCCAGATTCTCCTTCCAGTTGAAATGGCACATTATTTGTCCTTCTTTCAATTCAGTATAACAGTATTCTCTACTTAGTGATTTTCTCTACAATGGAGATATTAAATGTAGATTGAGTGACTAAGTTGTGGGACATCTCATTTTTCCAGTTAGCTGCCATTTTTGTTCTCCCTTCCAAATCCACACACCATCTGACCTAGACCTTCTCAAGTACCAATAAACTCAACATAAGCTTACGGAACAGTATCTTACCATTTGATAAGACACTTTGCAACCTTCTACAATGAGTTTAACAATTTAATACATAACTTTTGCCTTCAATTTTTTCTTTTGATGGTGGTTAGTAGTAGAGATGTTTACACTACCTAGATTCAAATTTGCTTTATTTGTCCAATTATCAAATACTTTTCCTTACACAAAATCATTCCTTTTAATCTTTCCTCCCCTCTATCCTATCACAGGCCTTTCTTTGCCCAACTGTCCCCAATTTTCCAAACTTCCTCAAGAACAGTTACACCACAAACCCTCACAGTTCTCACAATCAGTCCTCAATTTGCAGTGTTAGCTGTTTTTCATTTAACACAGAATATAGAACAGTACAGCACAGGAACAGGCCCTTTGGCCTACTGTGTTGTGCCAAACATGACACTAAAATTAACTAATCCCTTCTGCATGTCATTGGTCCATATCCTTCCATTCCTTGCATATTTATGTACTTACCTAAAAGTTTCTTAAACGCTCTTATTGTATCTGCCTCCACAACCACCCCGGCAATGTATTCCTGACTCCTAACATTGTGTAAAAAACTTGCCCCTCATATTTACTTTTGTGGGAGATTTGCTAACCAAAGCAGCCATCTTGTCGCATATTAAAAGCCTGGAATCCTTTAAATCTCTTATTAGTGTCTGTTTGTTAAGTTTGTATGTTCAGGCTCAGTGAGGTGTTGACCTTGCAGCTGTACTAATACTTGATAGTGAGCTCTTTCCCAGCATGGGAATGTTTTTTTTAAAATATGAGAATCTATCGTAATACTAATACTTGCTTATCAGCTACGAACTAGCACTGTCCATACCCTACATGATTGAGGCTAGTGACTGAGCAAAGTACCTATTTACTCATTATACTACAATTAAGAGTTTGCTAACTGTTAAATGATTGTAACCTATATAATCACGCAACTCTCTTTATCTCATTGGAGGGGTTGTGACCATGAGGTCAACTTGTCTCTCCTCATGACCTCATGAATAAACTCAAGGTTTGTGTGGCACGATTCATTTTTCTGTTAAATTAGACCACTACGAGTGAGTTACCCACTGCATAATCCTTTTCTATCCCTAACACCTTTGAACTTTCCCCCCTCACCTTAAATGCATGCCCCTTAGTTTTATATACAGTATTTCAACTCTGAGAAAAAAGATTCTGACTGTTGACCCTCTCTATACATTTCATAATTTTACAAACTTTTATCAAGTCTTCCCTCAGCCTCCACTGCTCCAGAGAAAACAACCCAAGTTTTTCTAGCCTCTCCTTATAGTTCATACCCTCTAATCCAGGCAGCAGCCTGGTAAACCTTGACTGCATCCTCTCCAAAATCGCTACATCCTTCCTGTCATGTGCTGTCCAGAATTGAACACACTGCTCGAAGTGTGTCCCAACCACAGTTTTATAAAGCCGTAACACCATGACATCCTGACTCTCGAAGTCAATTCCCCAACCAATAAAGACAAGCATGTCATGCGCCTACTTTACCACCCTACCTACTTATGTGATCACTTAGTCAGCTATGGACTTGAACTCCAAGATCCCTCTGTACATCAATGCTGTTCAGAGTCCTGCCATTAACCATATACCTTTCCTTAACATTTAATCTCCCAAAATGCATCACCTGACACTTACCTGGATTAAACTCCATCTGCCATTTCTCCACCCATATCTGCAAGTGATCTATAATCCGCTGTATCCTTTGACAACCTTTTACACTATCCACAACCCCACCAATCTTTGTATCATCTGCAAACTTAATAACCCCACATCCACATTTTCATCCAAGGCATTTAAACAGCAGGGGTCCCAGTACGGATCCCTGTGGAACACTACTAGTCATGGACCTCTAGCCTTAAATATACCCTTGCACACTACCCTCTACCTTCTCTCAGCCAGCCAATTCTGAATCTATATAACCAAGTCACTGTGGATCCCATGCCTCTTAACCTTCTTGAAGAGCTTACCATGAGGGACTTTGTCAAAGACCTTACTAAAGTCCACACAGACAATATCCAGTGCCCCACCCCTCATTGATCACCTTTGTCACCTCCTCGAAAAATTCAATCAAGTTAGAAAGACATGACCTGCCCTGCACACAGCTATGCTAACTGCCCCTAATTAGGCCATGTTTTTCTAAATGTGTTTAAATCCTATCCTCAAGAATTTTCTCCAATAGCTTCCCAACCACCAGTGAGACACATCAGTCTGTAGTTTCCTGAATTATCCCTATTTCCCTTCTTGAACAGAGGAACAACATTAACTACCTGCCAGTCTATTAGGACTCACCAGTGGCTAGCAACGACACAAAAGATTTTGGTCAAAGCTCCAGCGATTTCCTCTCTTGCCTCTCTCAATAGCCTGTGGTAGATATCATTGGGCCTTGGGCACATTTCCACCTTCATTCTCTTCAAGAGACTGAACTTCACTGCTTTCTTGATCTCAGAACGCCGTTGCATATTAGCATACACAACACAAATTTCACGATCCTCCACACCCTTCCCCTGGGTGAATACTTCCCCAGTATGATGACTCAAATTCCCCATATGGGGCAGCATGGTGGCCAGCACTGCAGCCTCATAGCACCAGGGACCCGGGTTTGATTCCGGTCTTGGGCGACTGTCTGTGTGGAGTTTGCACATTCTTCCAGTGTCTGCGTGGGTTTCCTCCCACAATCCAAAGATGTGCAGGTTAGGTGGATTGGCTATGCTAAATTGCTCATAGTATTCAGGGATGTGTAGGTTAGGTGCATTTATCAGGGGTAATAGGTAGGATAATAGGAGAGGGAATGGGTTTGGGTGGGCTACTCTTCAGAGGGTTGGTGTGGACTTGTTGGGCCGAAGGGCCTATTTCCACAGTGTAGGGAATTCTATTGTTCGATGATCTCACATCTTCTGCCTCCAAGCACAATTTTCTCCTTTAACCTTGGAGTGGTCCTACCTTCTCCCTAGTTATTCTCTTGTTTTTAAGCTATGTATAGAATACCTTCAGGTTCTCTTTAACTGTACCCAACAAGGTCATTTCATAACCTTTTTTTGCTCTCTAAATTCCCTTTGAGTTCCTTCCAGCTTTCTTTATATTCATTGCAAATTCAGTCCAGTTTTAACTTCCTAACACTTACATATGCTGCTTTTTCCCTTTTGACTAAACTCACAACCTCCCTTCTTATTCAAAGGTTCCCTTACCTTGCTATTCTTGTCATTCCTCCTCATTGGTACGTCAGTCCTGAACTCTCACCAGCAGGCCTTTAAGACAATTCCCACATCAAAAGTGGACTTACCAGACAACTCCTCCCAGCTAAAACTCCCCACCTCCCTCCCATTTATCTCAGCCCCCTTGGGCACCCCCCACATTCCTGATGAAGAGCTTATGCTCAGAATGTCAACTCTCCTGCTCCTCGGCTGCTTGCATACCGGCTGTGCTTTTCCAGCACCACACTTTTTAAACTCATTAGCTCCGGCCTTATACGGTCATAATTCACCTTACCCCAGTTTAGTAACTCACCACAAAGTCCTGACTTATCCTTGATTATAGCCATCTTAAAGGAGTTGTGATCTTTAAACTGGATTCCAAAATGCTCTCCCACAGAAAGATCACAGTCACCTGGCCAGGCTCATTAGCCAATACAAAGGTCCAGCACAGCCCCTCCTCCAGTTGGACTATCCTCACAATGTTTCAAGAAACTCTCTTGAACACATTTAAATTCTGCCCTGTCTAAGCCTCTTGCTCTAAGGGAGTCCCAATCAATATTGGAAAATTTAATGCCACCCACAACGGCTCTTTATTGCATCTTTTTATAGTCTACCTACATACTGGTTCCTCAATGTTTTGGTGGCTGTCTCCTATCAGAGATATTGTACCCATCTTATTTTTTAGCTCTACCCAGATTGCCTCAGAGGATTAACCCCTCCAGTATGTCCTCGAATTTCAGATGGGACATTCTTCCTGATGAGTAAAAGCAATTCCTCTACCTCTTACCTTCCTCTCTATTTGTCTAAAACAATGAAACCCTGGAACGTTGAGCAGCCAGTCCTGTCCATGTCTCAATCAAGTCTCTAATGGCCACAATGTAATCTTGTGTACTGACCCAGACTCTCAACTCCTCTGCCTTATATATATTATCTCTTGCATTGAAATAAACATGTCCGCCCATTAGTACCGTTGTGTTCATTTACCTGTTTCAATGCCTTCCCTTTCTGATTTACTGGCCCTAACATGTACCTTTCCCTCAATCCCTTCACTTGTTGACCTGCTGCTCTGATTCCCAGACCCTTGCCACTCTAGTTTAAACGGTCCTTAGTAGCACTAGCGAACCTCCCTCGATTTTATAGATGCCACGAGATCTGCTAACTATTTCCAACATTTAATGCTTTTACTTCAGTTTTTTGGCACTCAGCATACTTTGCTCTTTGAGTCAGTGTAGTTAATAGGTTAAATGAATCAAATGAAGAATTGTATTAAATATGTTAAGAGTCCAGGTTGCTTTACAATCATTCACAGGTTTATTGATTCGTAAATGAATTTGGAAACCTATAAGACGGAGAGACAGCCCATAAGATTTCCTTCATGGATAAGTGGACTTAGATAAAAAATTGGTATCGAGAGTCTTAGTCTGGCCTTTCGTCTTCATTCATCTGTTTAAGATTGGGTTTTCAACAATTGGTTAACATTCTCCTGATAATCAGAAAGCACTTCCTTAAGAAATAGAGTTGGAGCAGGTATATTTATTATGCACATAATTATAGAATTTTACATTTCCCTTCACTTTCTGCGCTGTATCAAAATTAAAAAACTTAAAAATTCCTTTCATTGTAAAGAAGCTTTCTCAAATACATATTACAAGATACGCTTTGCTGGCTTAACCTGGTCAGCATTGAACACAATATCAGAGATGACAGCTGGCATGTATGAGAGGGGAATCCAGAACAGTTTTGCATCTAGTCCAGCAGAGTAGCGAGTGCGAGGGTGAACAGCTGTCAGAGCGTGATTCATGCACCATACTACTTTCATCAAATCTGGGTCTGCAAGCTTCTTAACCCTTGCCTTAAATTTAGGTATAACTGCAAAACAAGTAGTTATTAAAATGAATTAACATCTTAAAGAAAGCTACATTACAATTGGTTTGAAAGACTACAGGGAAAAAGTTCATATCAAAAGTTAGTTAAGGTATTGTGACTGCGCCAATTTAAAACTGAAAACAACAAAAAAAATGTAGATAGTTAAAAATCACACAATATCAAGTTATATAGTCCAACAGGTTTAACTGGAAGCACTAGCTTTCGGAGTATTGCTCCATCAGGTGGTTGTGGAGTACACAATTGTAAAGACACAGAATTGATAGCAAAAGTTTACAGTGTGATGTAACTGAAATTATACATTGAAAAATACCTTGACTGTTTGTTAAGTCCCTCATCTGTTAGAAATGACCCCACAGGCACTCCTACACGTACACAGACTCCCACACTCACCCACTCAAAGACTTAAACCCTTTTACATACTCTCACCCACCCATTTCCCCCCGCCCCCCCCAACCACACAAACACGTTTGTGGGGTGAATTTGTACTTGCAGAGTTACATTGTACTTTGCTCAAAAACTGCATGAATCCATGTAAGATTCTGTTAATTCATTTTTTAGATTAGAATTAGTCCAAACAGAATGGCACAGACAGACAGCAACACACAGGGGCTAACACCTTCAACACATTAACAATTGGTGTCAGCCCAGGTAAAGTTAACCTGAGAATGTAACTTTTAAAAAGGTTTTGTAATTTATATATGAAAGAAGTGAAACTAACATGGCCATTCCAACAGACAATTCACTTAACAAACAATCAAAGTATTTTTCAATATATAATATCAGTTACATCACACTGTAAACTTTTGCTATAAATTCTGTGTCTTACAATAGTGTACTCCACAACCACTGGATGAAGGAGCAGCACTTCCAATTAAACCTGTTGGACTACAACCTGGTATTGTGCGATTTTAAAACTTTTTACACCCAAGTCCAACACCAGCATCTCCAAATTATGACATTGTAAATAAGCATATTTAAAATCTTAAAAATTTGTGTTTTCTAAAATATGCTGCTCTCTAAATATAAAACACAGCTAAGGGAAAAGAATTCATTAGATTTTAAAATTGGGTACTTAGGCAATATTTTCTGCCTGTACGAAAGATTTACATTTCAAAAGAAATGCTTCAATTAGAAGTATCTGTAGTTCACAGAAAAACTTACTTTTATCGAGATAATCAGCTCCATAGTCATCCTTTACATCCTGTGGTAATCTGAGCCAGATTGCTTCCAGGCTTTTGGTTATCATGTTTAAATTGGTGATATTTGTTTTGAAGAAGCCTGGCTCAACACAAAGAACTTTTACACCAAAATGACTCAAGTCCCTCCTGAAAAAAAAACAAGAAAACTACTGCATTGTTACAGCTTTTAACAATCATACCATTGTTTTGTTTATTTTGTGACTGTTTTTATTTAAATCCTATCCAGTGTGTGATGGAGGAAGGTTTGTACTGCTTCCAGTTGCCCATGAAAGGAACACATGCAATTTGCTACACAATTTATATAGCTAAGGTGACTCTGTAGTTGTATGAATAAGTGTATAAAGCAGCACGAATCATTAACACAGTTATATATAAATAACATAGCCTATTGTGTTTTCTGTAAAAATTCCATTTACCCTGCCTTTACTAGGACAAAGTCATTAATACATCCATTACAAAGATCAAAATAGCATCTTTTCCCTGGGATGGGGTGGGTCCAAGACTAGAAGGCATGGTTTAATGGGAGGGTGGATAACATAAAAAGGGACCTAAGGGGGCAACCTCTTCACACAGAGGTTGGTGCATGTATGAAATGAAGTGGTGGAGCTGGTACAAGTACAACATTCAACAGGCATCTGCATCAGTATATGCATAGGAAGGGTTGAGAGGGTTATGCTGGCAAATGGGACGAGTTTATTCTGGATAATGGAAGAGTTGGACCGAAGGGTCTGTTTCCATACTATACATCTTTGTGACTGTATATAACATAGATAAGATGCATTGCAGCAACTTGACAAGGCTTTTTCAACAACACCTTTAAAACTTGCAACAAGCAGTTTATGATGCACCATCACCTTCTTAAGGCCATTAAAAATGAGTAACAAATATCATTATCCCATGGACAAACAAAACCTCTGTACTGATCATACTTATCTTAGATTGTTGGATCAAGTACAGTAAGTCAATAAATGTTATTCTGATTTACTTTGATCATAAAATTTGAAAATACTAGAACATAGCTAATATTAATGGACAATTCTGCAATTTCTAACTCACCTGAGACCATCATTGAAGGCTTCAACACCAAACTTGGAGATGCAGTAAGGTCCACCCCCAAAACTGACCTTACCAAATACACTTGCCACATTGACTATTCTACCTCGTGCCCTCTTTATCAGTGGAAGCACACTCAAAGTAACTTCAATTTGTCCAATCAGATTGACATTCAGTACAACTTTGTAATCATCTATTGTTAACCAGTCACTTGGTCCACCGGGTACAGAGATTCCAGCATTGTTCACCAGCCCCCACAGACCTAAAAAGAGATAGAAACAAAATAAGTTAACTTCAGATTATTCCCCATTATGTGTTCCTAACAATGCTCTATTTATTTTGAAGTGAGGATAACTTATGAAATGGGAGGGGCAGTGACTATTCATTGAAAGACTAAGTCACAAGGTATTTATTAAACCCTCTAAAACTAAATATGACAACTTGTGATATATGCAAAACATTTAAATTTAGCTTAGTTAACACTGTATAATCACTTCTTCAAAACTGCAATGGTTTATGAAAGATGCTGTACTGGTTTGTGTAGAATAATGAATAATACTTTAAAAAAAGGTACAGCTTCATGTGATCAGCATTCTTGCCTTTTAATTTTAAGCATCACTAGAGTACATTTAGGCTGATACTTCATTACAGGACAGAAGGTGTACTGCATTAGAGGTATCATTTTTCAGCTAATCCGCTAAACCAAAGCTCATCTATCTTCTCGGATACATCTCTGATACTTTTTGTAGACAGCAGTTCTTTTAATGTCTCAGCCAGCTTTTATCCCTCAACCAAGATCAGTAAAAGTGCAACAGAAGTTGCTGGATAAACTCAACAGATGACGGCATTTAAAAGAGAAACCAGATTTAACATAGGAGTCCAGTAATTTTAGTGGGAACTTGCACTATTAAACTTGTCTGAATTTTTCTAAATTAAATATTGGTTACACTTAAAGTTAACATAAAACACTTTGGAATATCCTGAGTTTATAGGCGGAAGCTTTTCCCTTCTAAATTTTTTTTTAGTATTACACAAACCAGAAAGCCATGTTGTGCTGGCCATTTCTGTAGTATTCAAGAGGCAACCTCTAATTCATTGGCTTTCGTCACAGACCAGCAAAATCATATACAAATGAAAAACGTTGATGTTCAAAATAAGCCTCATGGTCAACTCATTGAGTCTTTAATCTGGCCACCCTTCAATGCATAGTTGCTTTGAGACACTTGACTCTGAGTTGGCCACTTATCAGCATGCAATTCAGACTGACTATAAAGTTCAGATGCAACTGGAAATTACCAGAATGAGTATCACTTCCCAACTAACAAAACCTACTAATTGGTGTTTAGGCATGCTTATGTGCACAAATCCAATGCCATCAGAATATATATTGACTTAACAGCTCAATAAGGCAGTAGTGAAGGAAATCTTTTCCATGTCCACAGTCTGAATTGCATGCTAATAAAAGTGGCCAACTCTGAGGAGTCAAATGTCTCGAAGCAACTATGGCATAACCCTAACTCCACCAAAAGTTTAACAGTGGAAAACAACTTAATGAACTGAATTAACAGCATTTTGTCTGCTAAGATAAACACCAGCAGATAACTTAAACAACTTGAATAATGAGATCATGTCTGCTGAAATGTAAGGATTTGGTGGCTTCCTACCCACAGGAAAGCAGGTCCCAAGTCAGACACCTCATTGAGAACTAAAGTATACATAGGCTGGAGACAACCAGGGAATAATCAGTGCAAGAAGGAGGAAGAACTCAGATTCAAATTCCAAAAGATTGAGCTTGGAGAGCAGAGACCGCAACACTAGAAGTTGACCCCTGGCTAACAAGACACTGATTTTACATGGGAAGATAAGTATTGCTTATTTTTGGAGACTAGATTGTAGTAGTTTAGAACGTAGATAGTCACTTGCATTGTGCACAATAAATTCAGTTTGAGTGTTTTTGTTCAATAAAATGTAGCTTTGGTCAACAATTTGATTCATTAAAATGGATAAGAGAACATGCTCAAATGTGTGACAGTTTAACATCTTTCCTTAATGAGATGCTGCATTCAGTATTGTTTCCCTAGACTTGTGAGGATTTAAGGTAGCCCTTCTCAAAAGGAAGATGTGGCCAATCTGATATGACACCTTGCAGGTGATATTCTTCTCTTGCTGGGTCTTCCTAATGTGATTATTTATTCTTACTACAGAATTACAAGCTTTAAAGTTTGGCAATGTACTATAGCATCTTTCCCTTAAAGGATTTTACTGTTGTAAATAGCAATGTCATTTCATTTTCCTTGTCTTAAGGCTTTTAAGTAGAGCAGTATAGCTGAATTCTTCACTCTTCTGGAGCAGGTGGGACATGAGTCAAGCCTTCTAGCTCAGAGATAGGAATACTATTACAGTGAAACAACAACACACAGATGTGGCTTTATTGCATAACAGCCATTCAGTAAAGGCTCCATTACCATGTTAGTCAGGGCTATTGACAGACATAGATGAGACATCTGTCCCCTTTGAGATCCAGTTATTCTCCCGATTTCACTCGCCCACCTCTCCCCACCCCCAGATGGAGGAACACTACCACTGTGCCACAAGAACCTTTCACTTTTTGCTCTGCATTTTTTTCAAAAACTGCAGTGAATATAATTAGCTGACAAACGGATTTATAAAAATTATTCAGCAAACAAATGGCATTTTCTATGGCAGATGAAGCAAGAGCCATCTTTAGATTACCTTTCTCCTTGACCTCAGATTTTACAAACTCTGCAGCTTTGTTGATGCTTTCAGAGTTAACAACGTCCAACTGGAAAGTCTTGAGTCTTGATGATGTGCACTCTTTCAATTCTTCAGCACCCTTCTCAGTAAAGCAGGCAGCTAGCACATGAAATCCTTGTTGATCCAAATGCTTGGCTAGCACATTGCCAAAGCCAGAGTCACAGCCAGTAATGTACACATACTTGTCAGAAACATTCTTTATACGTTGACGGTCTCTGTAGCGGTAATACAGGACATAAAGCAGCACACAAATAACCAGGTATTGAAGCATTTCTGGAAAGAACAAAAAGGATTTTTAAAATGGTATTTACATTCTAAAAGATATGTAGCTTTTGTGAAGTCACTAAATGTTTCTCCAGATGATTCAATATTGCAATGGATGATACTTGGTTGGGGATGGAGTCATGAAAAGTTGATGGAATTCACTTGGAAGTATTATGGTCTGAAACTGGAATGCACATGGACACTGCCAAATGGGGTGAAAAGTCTTGAAAGTATGAAATGTTTCTGTTAGTGTGGAGACTTGCTTACCACAAGCACAAATACATCAATAATTGTGGAAAGGTTCAGAGGTTTGCTAGCTTTACAAGTTGTTGAATATTCTTGACAAGTTTACTGGACCTATTGGAAGATATATTATAGGCAAGAAGATTCCAGTAGTTGCACTATTTCTAGATTTTATTAGACATTTGAAAGAGCTTAAGGTTGAAGGCATTGAAAGAGGAAAGCTGTTAAATTGGATTTAGTTCGAAAACCATAAGGGAGCTATTAGTAGACTCTGCATTAAAAAAATAAGTAGAAATAGGGATTGATAGTTTTGTGAAAATATATTGTTAAGATTAAGATAGGAATTGTATGTATACAAGAGAGGCAAGTGTGGCAGGCAATATTCAGATTACTTCCATTTTGCATTTAGAAGTTTTGACAATTCTTTTTGCTGTATCATTCAAAGGAATTTACAAATTACTTGATCCACATAATCTGGATTGGTGCTCAAGCCCCAAGCTGCTCTGTTGACAGTAAAATGAGTGCAAGGTAAAGCTCTTCTCCATACGTCTCAATGGATACTCCACACTGCAGTTCTGCAAAAAATCAATCATCAAGCAGCACTGCCCAGATTTTCCAGATTCTTTACATTGCTTTAAATTATTGCCTAGATATTGCAGCATATTAAATCATCCTACTTTTCAAACTGCTTCACACATTCTGAAACAAGTAAATAAGTTAACCGTACTCAGAAGTTAGTATTTTTCATGCCCAGATCCTGGAGGATGCAAACATTTAATGTCAGTGAGAGTTTGAAGCTGGCCTTTAGGACAACTGATTCTTACTTTTGTGTTGCCATTATCAATAACTTCTCTTTACTTTGCATTTTGCTGGGACTTCCTTATTTAGTCCATCAGCTTTGTAACTTCCCAGGGAGGATAAACCAGGGCTGATGTTTGCTGATGGTTGAGTAGTGATTTGGCTTATTTACACAATGGATTCAGAGACTAAACAAATAGAATTAAAGGAGAATCCAATGGGTTTTTACAAATATATTAAAGGACAAAAGGATAACTAGGGAGAGAATGGGGGAGATACTGAATGAATATTTTGCATCAGTATTTACTGTGGAAAAGGATATGGAAGATATAGACTGCAGGGAAATAGATGGTGACACCTTGCAAGATGTTCTGAATACAGAGGAGGAAGTGCTGGATGTCTTGAAACAGGTAAAGGTTGATGAATCCCCAGGACCTGATCAGGTGGACCCGAGAACTCTTTGGGAAGCTAGAGAAGTGATTGCTGGGCCTCTTGCTGAGATATTTGTATCATCAATAGTCACAGGTGAGGTGCTGGAAGACTGGAGGTTGGCAAACGTGGTGCCACTGTTTAAGAAGGGCAGTAAAGACTAGCCAGGGAACTACAGACCGGTGAGCAAATTGTTGGAGGGAATCCAGAGGGACAGGATGTACATGTATTTGGAAAGACAAGGACTGATTAGGGATAGTTAATATGGCTTAGTGTGTGGGAAATCATGTCTCACAAACTTGATTGAGTTTTTTGAAGAAGTAACAAAGAAGATTGATGAGGGCAAAGTGGTAGATGTGATCTATATGGATTTCAGTAAGGCGTTCGACAAGGTTCCCCATGGGAGACTGATGAGCAAGGTTAGATCTCATGGAATACAGGGAGAACTAGCCATTTGGATACAGAACTGGCTCAAAAGGTAGAAGACAGGGTGGAGGTGGAGGGTTTTGTTTTTCAGACTGGAGGCCTGTGACCAGTGGAGTGCCACAAGGATTGGTGCTGGGCCCTCTACTTTTTGTCATTTACATAAATGATTTGGATGCGAGCATAAGAGGTACAGTTAGTAAGTTTGCAGATGGCACCAAAATTGGAGGTGTAGTGGACAGCAAAGAGGGTTATCTCAGATTACAACAGGATCTTGACCAGATGGGCCAATGGGCTGAGAAGTGGCAGATGGCGTTTAATTCAGATAAATGTGAGATGCTGTGAGATGCTGCATTTTGGGAAAGCAAATCTTAGCAGGACTTATACAATTTATGGTAAGGTCCTAGGGAGTGTTGCTGAACAAGGAGACTTTGGAGTGCAGGTTCATAGCTCCTTGAAAGTGGCGTCGCAGGTAGACAGGATAGTGAAGGCTGCGTTTGGTATGCTTTCCTTTATTGGTCAGAGTATTGGTTCAACCTGTCCATGCCAACCAAATATCCCAACCCAATCTATTCCCACCTGCCAGGACCTGGCCCTCCTTCTACCTCCAAACCCTTCCTATTCATATACCCATCCAAATGCCTCTTAAATGTTGCAATTGTACCAGCCTCCACCACTTCCTCTGGCAGGTCATTCCATACACATACCACCCCCTGCGTAAAAAAGTTGCCCCTTAGGTCCCTTTTATATCATTCCCCTCTCACCCTAAACCTATGCCCTCGAGTTCTGGACTCCCTGACCCCAGGAAAAAGACTTTGTCTATTTATCCTATCCATGCCTGTCATTATTTTGTAAACTTCTATAAGGTCACCCCTCAGCCTCCAACGCTCCAGGGAAAACAGCCCCAGCCTGTTCAGCCTCTCCCTATAGCTCAAATCCTCCAACCCTGGCAACATCCTTGTAGATCTTTTCTGAATCCTTTCAAGTTTCACAACATCTTTCCGATAGGTAGGAGACCAGAATTTCATGCAATATTCCAACAGTGGCCTAACCAATGTCCTGTACAGCCGCAACATGACTTCCCAACTCCTGACCAATAAAGAAAAGCACTATTCTATTCTATAGAAGTTTGCAAGGAATAGACATCTTTGAGCTTGGGTAAAGGTTTCTGGGATCATGCCATTATTTGGGAAGCTTGACTCTTTCAATCCTGCCAAAGACTGGGCCCAATATATGGAAAAAATGTGCTATTGACCCCCCAGTGAAACGGACATTGGGGTAGATGAAATAAATCAATTAATTTTCTAGACAGTTTGTAAACCTGCAGCTTTTATAGTTATTAGGAACCTAACTTTCCCTGAGGCACCAGATACTAAAACCTTTCAAGAGCTGATGGATTTTAGGTAAGCAATATTACAATCCCTAGCTGACGATAAATTTGAGATATTGTCTGTTGTACTCAGTGTTGTGAGAAACAAAGCCCACTCACTTCAATAATTTCAGTCCGAGACAAGATCTGAATCAGTAGTGTCATTTATTTTACACTTGCAAGTGGGTGTGATATCCAGTGCCTATAAGGTAGAGGACATACACACACCAAATTCAATTCATGCATAATATTTATATGATTTGATGTCTTTTGTTTTACATTGCTCCTCCCCTGCTTACATCGTCCACTTCCCTAAGACCGGCCCCCATTACCCCTATTTATCTCTTGCCTTATCCGGCCTTGTCTGTGACAAAATGCTTATTCCTGGCTTCACAAGGCTGTTTGACCTCATCCTGCCGTAGGTCATTGTTAGGCATATTCTTTCTTCATCATTATCTACCCCCTTCATCTGTGCCTTTCCCGAGGCTGTTCTGATCCCTATGACCCTTTTAATTGGGGTTTGTTCCTCTGTCTCTGTAAAAGTGGGAAACAGATGTTTATACCTACTGTTTGTACAGGCGTATCTAGCTTAACTTCATCCCCTCACAACATCTTATCTATTTGCCCGTAATGTCTACCATTGTTTTGCTGGCACATCTCATTCTGAGATACAATTTTAGCTAATACAAAAACAATTATATATTTCCTCCACATCGTTTCCATTCTTGTTGACTCAGCTCGTGGCTAAAACAATTACACACTGGTGTGAGTTCATTTTACTTTGTAAAATGGAATTGCAGAAGTAACATTAATTTACCTATATCCCACAGTGTTACAGAACCCTATCAGGATTCCTATCAGGATTTTTGGCTCGGTTAAGGAAACTGGCAGAAGCATGTGACTTTGGTTGAACCCTTAATGAGGTGCTGAGACTGTTTGGTATGTAGGATTAATGATGTAACCGTGTAAACGTGCTTACTAGCTGAAGCCCAACTGGACTCCAAGCAAGTAAAAACAATGACTGCAGATGCTGGAAATCAGATTCTGGTTTAGAGTGGTGCTGGAAAAGCACAGTTCAGGCAGCATCTGAAGAGCAGGAAAATCAACATTTCGTGCAAAATCCAATCTGGTCTCCAAACAGGCACTACAACTAACTTTATCAATTGAAAATGCAGCAACTGGAGCATTAGAGTTGCAGACTATTCTGATGGAAGTGGACACTCTCACCCTCAACACCAACTGAGGTTGGGGACCACTTGAGTGAAGGCAAACACAAAGCCTAACTCAGGATAAATCCTGAAAAGAGGGACTCCAGGTCAGACCACAGCAAAACCCCAAAACAAAACCAAGTCTCAGGTGATTTACAGTGGATATTGGTTACCAGTCGATCCCTAGAAATAAAATTGACGTCCCTCAACAGCCATAGGGTCGCCCTTGTCCTGGCCTACCATCCTCAAGGGGAGCTAGATGTCCACACACGCAGTTAAGAGGGACGGCCTTGGGAGAGAAGTGGGACTGGTGACTCAAGAGTAACTACGGAAATAATACCAAGTGGCTTTACGATTTGGCAATCTCCGATCTAGGCTGTGCCAGTAAAAAGTCTCCTGGAAATTATTTCAGGTCACTAAGCATGATTTACGAGCAACATTTTAAAGCCTCAAACGTCACGCACAGTCCTCGTACAAAGTAGCCAGGAACAAAGCTAGATTGGCAGGCTTTACCTAATTTCTCCCTGATTTTTTTTTGCAACAAGTAGTCAATCTTAATTTAGGCATATTGTGCAGACACTGGATACGAAATCAAAACATACCTGCAAGAGTTTGAAAACTGGAATGATGTCCAATTTGATGTTTCGCCTTTAACCCACTCGAACTTTGCAAATTTTGAGACTGCCGGAACTTCTATTTCTCAGGAGGACCAATAGGATCTGAGGAATATACACCTCCCCCAGAAAGTCAACCCATTCAGCATGGATCATATCATCGTTCCGAATGTTAAATTCCTTAAATCAATGTGTAGTGCCACTTAAACTTAAAACTTCAGACTGTCAAAATCCTTTTTTTTCTGTTTTTAAGTGCTTGTAAAAGTTAACAAAACGTGAGAATCCACGATTTGAGAGGCGGTAACTGGACACTTGGAAAACATTGAAAGTGGATTTGGGAGCTTGACTTGTGAAATGTCGGTATTCAGAATTATTTCTCTGAAATTTCCTATAACTTCAGCATTTGGTGCGGTGCAGATTGGCGGATATCCCGATGTCGTGGTCTGCCACTCACTGTTCTGCAATTGGCTGTCCGCTGGAGACAAGTCCGGCTCTTCCGGCATTATGAAGTTGAAACCATTTGGCAAGGTTTCTTTTCTTCCCCCTTACCACCCCAACCCCATTTTTAAAAAGTATAGGTCTAACTGAGATTTGAGGACAGTGAGATTAACAACAACACATCCTAGCCGGAAAACAATTTGTCTGTGGAGATTTTGCTGTCTCCATTTAAAGGTCAATTGCTAGATTTTTAGAACAAATCGTTTAATGTAATAGTAATTAAAGCATTTTTCAGCATCTACTTTCACCTAAAGTGTATGTCCCATCTTAATTTTGTAATGTAGGAATTAGTCATTCAACCTCTCAACTGTTCAGGCAGTCAATGAGATGGCCCAACTCCATATACCTGGCTTTGGGCTATTATCCTTCATTACCTTTGCTTAACAAATATTTATTTATCTCAGATTTAAAGTTAACAACTGACCCAATGTCGACTCCTGTATGTGGAAGAACGTTTCAAACACCTACCACCCTTTTAAGTATAGAACTGCTTCCTGACATCTCTCCTGCACGACCTCATCCTAAATTTCAGACTATGCCCTCAACTCTAGAATTCCCAATCAGCTGATATTATGTAGCTCTGGGATTAATCCTGAGAATACTACCATTTATGTTCCTACTACTTGCCTTATTTCATAGCTCCTTAATCTGTTTCAGGACACCATGTGTCTTTTTATCTATATCATTGGTACCATCATGGACCATAACCTCTAGCTGTTCTCCCTCGTCCTTCAGAATGTGCTGCAGCCACTCAGTACCATTCTTGACACAAGCACAAAAGGGACAAAGTGCTATCCTGACACATCATGCCTGCAGCCACAGAAACATCTACCTGCTTTCCTTAGCGTGAATCTTCTATCACTATTTCTCCCATACTCTTTTCTCTCTCTGCCTGTGCAGTGAGCCACTCCTGGTGCAACAGACTTAACTGTCCCTTAAAACTACCTCCTCCAGCAGTATTCAAAACTGGAAATCTTTTAGAGAAAGAGATGGCCCCATGGATTTCTCACACTAACAGCCTGCTGCTTTTACTCTGTCTGGTTGCCACTCATTCCCTTTCTGCCTGTGTGCTCTTTACCTGCAGAGTGATCACTGTGCTGTATGTGCTAGCCACAAAGATATCAGCCTTGCAGATACTCCTCAGTGACTCCAGCTGCTGCTTCAGATCCAAAACATGGATTTCCAGGAGCTGCAACTGGATCAATTCCTGCACACACGGTTACCTGGGACATTGGAATTGTTCCTGAGTACTCACATTACACAGGAGGAGCATTCCATCTGGCTAGCTGCCTTGCCTTGACTTATACATCAATCACTCTTGTTCCATTTAATTCCTCTAGTTTACGAATAATAAATATATATCAAGGATCTTGCCATATTCCTTATGATCTTAATCTTACTAAAATCCAAATTTTTGCTTTAAAGAATGGACTGTGGAAATACTCACATCTTGCTTAACACTATGTCCACAATGACTCCTGATGAGCTGGTGTTTTCTCTGTGCATATTGAATATTTTTAAAGCTCACTCCTCTTATGCAGCTTTTCAGTATCCCAGTAATGTCACACTTCAGATAGATTTTGGGAAGCAAAACCCGAAGATCTCTGTGCTCTCTTGCCCAATTTCCAGCCTCCCTAACCTTATCTTTGCCTTTTATATATTTTAACTTTTACCACAAATTTGGATTCTAAATTAAAATTTAAGGATTGAAAACACCTTAGCTACTTACCATAGACTCCCCCAAAAAGCTAGCTCCTTTTTACTGCAGTAGGGCGAGAAACAAATCCAATAACTTTGTCTGACTTGCAGCCACCTCTTTTAATGATGCTGACTACTTGCCCCAGCATCCTCATCTTGTTTGCTCTTTTTCAAAAGTAAGATGGCACGATGCCCAGTGGTTAGCACTGCTGCCTCACAGCACCAGGGTCTCAGGTTTGATCCCAGCCTCAGGCGACTGTCAGTATGGAGTATTTCACATTCTCCCCATGTCTGGTGGGTCTCCACCAGGTGCTCTGGTTTCCTCTCACAGTCCAAAGATGTACAGTTTAGGTGAATTGGCTGTGCTAAATTGCCCATAGTGTTCAGGGATGTGTATGTTAGGTGCATTAGTCAGGGGAGAAAGTGAGGACTGCAGATGCTAGAGATCAGAGCTGAAAAACGGTGTTGCTGGAAAAGCGCAGCAGGTCAGGCAGCAGCCAAGGAGCAGGAGAATCGACGTTTCGGACATGAGCTTGAAGAAGGGCTCATGTCAGGAGTAAATGTAGGGGAGGCGGAATAGGTCTGGGTGGGTTACTCTTTGGAGGGTCGGTATGGACTAGTCACAATCAGCCCTCCACCTTATGTAGAGAATTTACCCTGCGTAAAAACGTGGAGATCCAAGGAGCCCCAGAGCTCATAGCCATATAAATTGATGTTTGAGGATATTCATATACAACTACATGGTGTGGCACTGGAGGAACATATAGGATTAGTCCGGTAGGAGTAGCAGTTTTCTTACTTGGAAATGGTTAATGAACTAATAGGCTTCTTTTTCATGTTGAACTGGCTTGGTGGTATGAATGCTTGTCTAATAATATAGAGACATAGTTTGTATTCTGTAGACCTGAGTTCAAATCCTACCTTGGTAGATGGTGGAATTTGAATTCAATACAAATCTGGAATTAAGATTCTAAAAATGATCATGAATCAATTGCAAATTGTCATAAAAACAATGTCCTTTAGAGAAGGAAACTACTATGTTTACTTGGTCTGGTAATGTGATTGCAGAACGACAACAATTCCAGGCGACATGGTTAGCTCAGTCATTAGCACTGCAGTCTCATAGGGCCAGGGACCCAAGTTTGATTCCAGCCTTGGTGACTGTCTGTGTGCAGTATTTCACAATTCCCCCCCCCAGTGTCTGTGGGGTTTCCTTCCACAGTCCAAAGATGTGCAGGTCAGGTGAATTGGCTATGCTAAATTGCCCATAGTGTTAAGTGCATTAGTCAGAGGGAAATGGGTTACTCTTCGGAGGGGCGGTGTGGACCTGTTGGGCAGAAGGGCCTGTTTCCATACTATAGGGAATCTAATCTAATCTATTCAACACTGTGGTTGATTCCTAACTCTCCTTTGCGTAGTTAGGAATGGACCTAAAATCAAAGCTTCTAATGCTAGACCATATTTTAATTCTATTCACATTAGCATGGTGGGTTTTGAAACCAGAATTTTCAGGTTGTGGGTCAGTGCGCAACAATAAACATTGAGCTGCAAGGAAATAGCTCCAGTAGTAAACTACTTAGCTAAGGAATTCTCTCTTTTAGGCAGATCAGTTTAAAATATTTGAACAGATTGTTAGATTGTTACAAAAAGAATTGATCAAAAGAATGATATTGATTAAAGTAGCAAACTTTGGAACTATGATCTTTCCAGTTAGTAAATATTTAATTTCAACATCTGTTGAAAAGAATATTTAATCATTTATCTCAAGAATACTGAATAAAACAGAAACAAGGTAACGTTACAACAAGTGTTATATTCTGGTCATTTTCTATAATTTCAAAACACCACCCAGTGATTCAATAGGATTGCATTGCTAGCACATTGTTGGCTAACTGGAATACTTTTAAATCTTTCAAAGTGTAAGATATGTATTAGAGTCAGCTAGATGAATTTAAAGGAACTCTTTCCAAACATTTCAGTACTTGTGCAGTATTAAACTGCACTAAGACATTAACTGGAATCTGTAAAATAATTATATTGTGTGAGAATTAGAATTCAGTCCTGATTTTGTGGGTAACTGTTTTGAATTTGACATTAATTTAAAAATTAGTCTGGGTTTTGGGTATAATAGGCTAAACCCTACGGTTTTGGGTTTAAATGAGCTGAAATTCCAAAGTTGGCAGTATCAGAGTGAGTGAGTGGTATGAGGTCTGATGTTCAATGTCTGTTTAGTGCTTCATCCTGAGCTGATTTTCTTCAGTTGTGCTTTGCTATTGCCTTCCATTTTGTCTTTCAGATGCAAAATGTGTCAGAGTTGAAACAGGAACCAACTTTGTAGCATTAGCATTATTCTAACCTATATGTTTGCTATTTAACCAATTGAGCTAACTAGCCCCTTGGGATTTAAGTATTTATCTTGCCAATTAAAAGCACCAACCTGCACTACCTGCATTGGGCAGCATGGTGGTACAGTGGTTAGCACTGCTGCTTCACAGCGCCAGAGACCCGGGTTCAGTTCCTGCCTGAGGTGACTGTCTGTGTGGAGTTTGCACATTCTCCCAGTGTCGGTGTGGGTTTCCTCCGGGTGCTCCAGTTTCCTCCCACAGTCCAAAAATGTGCAGGTCAGGTGAATTGGCCATGCTAAATTACCCGTAGTGTTAGGTGCAGGGGTAAATGTAGGGGAATGGGTCTGGGTGGGTGCGCTTCGGCGGGTCACTGTGGACTTGTTGGGCCGAAGGACCTGTTTCCACATTGGATGTAATCTAATCTAAGAATCTACTAGTGTGCACTCAGAGTTCAGTATTCGGCTAAAGCTCGAAATATAAAGATTGTTGCCCAGGCGTGCACGTAGGAGAGATTCCTTCCAAAAACAAGTTGCAGATACCCTCATGTTTCGTATAGTAAGAGTAATACTTTCAAATTAGCTTTTAAAATACAGGTATCCAAATCTTTAAAGATTCAAGTTATGGTTTCAGTGTGGATGGTAAGTGGGACCAACATCTATCTCCTTGCTGGCTGATGTGTAGTGTTTAAACAATTTAGAATTAGCAATAGTCAACCTTTCCAAAATGAAACCTTTCCAATTAGAGCACTCAATGTCACCACAAATCATTTTAAATGAGCATGAATCATTTAATTTCTCATGTCTGCACTTTACTGATGGAGACTAACGGAGTTCACATTTGAAAGCTCAAGTCCCTGGGATTTCTTTTCTCGCGCTGCATTGTAACAACAGCCACACTGGGTGTTTTTTTTTGTCTTACTGTTCTAATTTCAGTGTCATTCTGCTTCATTCCCTTTTATGCCATTTAATACAATGCTGTCTGAGCTATCCATCTAATGACAATCTGGTGGCAGCATTGAATTACCATGTGCCCATATTACCATATTGCTGACTTTTTTTTCTATTTGCTATTTTGAGATAGAAAGGTAAGACTACTACATGTCAATTGGTTGAGTGAAGGGAAGCCAGTCGATGTAATATATTTGCATTTCCAAAAAGGTACTGCAGTCCAGAGAATGTTCATTAGGTTGATCTCGGCTCGGAGAAATTTTATTACTAGTAAAGTTGTGCGAATTGAACATAGAACAGTACAGCACAGTACAGGTACTTCAGCCTTCAATGTTGTGCCAGCCTTTTATCCTACTCTAAGATCAGACTAAACTATATACCCTTCATAGTACTATCTTCCATGTGCCTATCCAAGAGTCGCTTAAAAGTCCTTAACGTATCTGACTCTACCACCACTGTGCATTCCACGCACCTGCCACTTGGTGTAAAGTACCTACCTCCGACATCTCCCCTAAACCTTCCTCCAATTACCTTAAAATTATGCACCCTTATGATAGCCATTTCCACCCTGGGAAATAGAGTGGATAGCCAGATGCTATCTGTGCCTCTCAATATTATGTACACTTCTATCAAGTCACCTCTCAGCATTCTTTTCTCCAATGAGAAAGGCCCTAGACCCCTCACTCTTTCTTCTTAAGACATGCCCTCCAGTCCAGGCAGCATCCTGGTAAATCTCCTCTCTAAAGCTTCCACATCCTTCCTAGAATGAGGTGACCAGAACTGAAAACAATATGTGATCTAACCAGGGCTGTAGAGAGCTGCAGCAAAACCTCGTGGTTCTTTAACTCAATTCCCCTGCAATTGAAAGCCAACACACTGTATGCCTTCTTAACAACCCTATCAACTTGGGTGGCAACTTGGAGGGATCTATGGACATGGACCCTAAGTTCCCTCTGTTCCACCACACTGCCAACAATCCTACCTTTAACCATATATGCTGCACTCAAATTTGACTTTCCAAAGTGAATAGCTTTACACTTTTCCAGGTTGAACTCCATCTGTCACTTATCAGCCTAGTTTTACATCCTGTCAATGTCCTGTTGCAACCTACAATAGCCCTCCACATGATCCACAACTCCACCAACCTTTGTCATCATTTATAAAAATTACAAAGAGCAGAAGTCCCAGAACTGACCCTGTGGAACACCACTGGTCACCAAGCTCCAGGCTGAATACTTTCCATCTACTTCCACCCTCTGGGCCAGCCAATTCTGTGTCCAAACAGCCAAATTCCCCCATATCCCATGCCTCCTTATTTTCTGAATGAGCATACTATGGGGAATCTTATCAAACAAATCTTGCTAAAATCCATGTAAACCATATCCACTGCTCTATCTTCATCAACATGTTTGTCACATCCTCAAATAATTCAGTAACGTTTGTGAGACATGACCTGTCCCTCACAAAGCCATGCTGACTATGATTAGAATAGATTAGATTATGTACAGAGTGGAAACAGGCCCTTCAGCCCAACAAGTCCACACCGACCATCCGAAGCGCAACCCACCCAGACCCATTCCCCTACATTTACCCCTTCACCTAACACTACAGGCAATTTAGCATGGCCAATTCACCTAATCTGTACATTTTTGGACTGTGGGAGGAAACCGGAGCACCCGGAGGAAATCCATGCAGACACGGGGAGAATGTGCAAACTCCACACAGTCAGTCGCCTGAGGCGGGAATTGAACCCGGGACTCTGGAGCTGTGAGGCAGCAGTGCTATCCACTGTACCACCATGCCAACCACTATCTCTAATCAAAGTACGGTTTCCAAGTAATAAATTCTGTCTCCCAGAATTCTCTCCAATACTTTGTCCACCACTGATGTAAGACTAACTGGTATGTAATTCCCAGGATTATCCATATTCCCTTTCTTGAACAAGGGGATATCATTTGTCACCCTCCAATTATCTGGCACTATTCCAGTGGACATTGAAAACATAAAGCTCATCACCAAAGGCTCAGCAGTCTCTTCCCTTGCTTCCTTTAATAACCGAGCGTATATCCCATCTGGCCCAAGGGATTTATCTATCCTTATGTTTTTCAAAATTTTCAGCACATCCGCCTTGCTAACATCAACCTGTTCCAGCATATCAGTCTGTTTCATGCTGTTCCCAAAATGGATCAAGATCCCTCCCAGTAGTAAATACTGAAGCAAAGAATTCATTAAGGACCTCCCCTACTTCCTCTGACTCCAGGTGCAATGTCCCTCCCCTATTCCTGATCAATTCTACCCTCACTGTGGCCATCCTCTTGTCTCTCACATAAGTGTGGAATATCTTAGGGTTTTCCTGAATCTTACCTCCTAAAACTGTGTCATGCCTCCTACTAGATCTCCTAAGTGCATTCTTCAGTTCCTTCCTGGCTATCTTGTTACTGTCAAAAGCTCTGTCTGATCCTTGCCTCCTCAAGCTTAAGTAAGCTTCCTCCTTTTTCTTGACTAGATGTTTCCACATCCCTTGTCACCTAAGGTTCTTTCAAACTGCCATCGCTTCCTTGCCTCAGTGGGATAAACTTGTCCAGCACTATCAGCAAATGCTTCCTATACAACCTTTCTGTCATGCATTTCCCGGAGAACATTTGTTCCCAATTTAAGTGCTCCAGTTCCTGCCTAGTAGCATTGCAACTCCTCCTCCCCCAGTTAAATACTTACCCATACCATCTGCTCCGATTCCTCTCCATAACTATATTAAAGGTCAGGGAATTGTGATCACTATCACCGAAATGCTTTCCGGCCAAGAGATCTAACACCTGGCATGGTTCAAAGCCAAGCAACAAATCCAAAATGGCCTCCCTGCTAATCAGCCTATCTACATATTGAGACAGGAACCCTTCCTGAACACACCTGACAAAAGCTGCTCCATCCAAATGACTTGAACTAAGGAGGTTCCACTCAATATTAAAAGGAAGTTAAAGTCATCTATGACAACAACTCTTACTTCTGCACCTTTCCAAAATCTGCCTCCCAATTTGTTCCTCTATGTCTCTGTTGCTATTGGATGGCCTTCCAATAAAGTGACTGCTCCTTTCCTGTTTCTGACTTCCACTCATACTGACTCTGTAGACAAACACCACCACCCCCGACCCACAACCTCCCTTTCTGCAGCTGTGATACTATTCCTGATTAGCAATGTCACTCCTCTCCCTTTACCTCCCCCACTATTCCTTTTGAAACATCTAAAGCCTGGAACATCCAACAACCATTCCTGCACCTGTGATATGCAAGTGTCCATAATGGCCACAACATCATAGCTCCAAGTACTGATCCATGCTCTAAGTTTGTCACCTTTATTCCCGATACTTCTTACATTATAATAGACACATTTCAACCCATCACACTGATTGCAACTTTGCCCTATCAAATGTGTATCCCTCCTCACAGACTCTCTGCACACTGTGTCTGGCCCCACCCCCCAAACCCCACCCCCCAAACCCCACCCAACGCCCCCCCACCCACCGATGTCCATCTTAAGTATACTCATACTGCCCTTATACTCTAAGAATTCACTTCATCCCTGTTGTCAGTATCCAACAAATGTTTTTTTTTTTTACAAGAACCTCAATTTCTCTAGTCATCCAGCATTCTCTACATCTACCAGCCTTGACCTTCACCATAACAGGGACGTAATGTCCCTGGACTCTCATCTCATTTTTGATGGCTTCCCACTTTCCAGCCATCCCTTTACCTGGCAATATTCACACCCATGCAACTTTTGAAAGTTCTTGCTGAATATTGTTGTTATGGACCAGGACAGCTCGTATCAAAACATTTAAAGAAGGTAGCCCAGACCTTAACATTTCTGGTTGTTTCAAGCAGGTGTAATATAAATATTCCAGGAGTGCTGCAGCTGGACAAACCACTTTGTTCTAAATAAAACAGAATTTATTTGCGAGATTACCAAATGAAACACAAAAGGAGAAGAGAATATAGAATAACTTAACTACTTAAAAATCCATTTGATTCTATTGCAACTTAATGATGCTGTTCCAAATACATGCAACATCTCTATAAACACCCCCTTGGCAAAAAAGGTAAAATCAAACACAGATTCTTACAGTACAGTAAGGATCAGCATGGAGCTGTTTCTTTGGATTCCCCAATGTAAAGTGTCCAGCAGCTCTGAACAACCAGACTGCTAAAAGCCAATCAAACCAGAGAAAAGCTGAGCTGGGAGAACTGGTCACTCCCCTTTCATTGTACAAGTGTTTCTTTTAACTCAAAAGCCTTTGGCGTGAGGCAGTATCTGTTTTCTATAATCAAATTGGACCTAAAACCCATCCAAACCAGACACATCAGAACTTTTGCGTTTACAACCCCTCAAAAAAAAAAACCAAGGACAACCTAACTTTCTTAAAGGAGCAGTATTGTCACACCGTCAAAATTGGCCTTCCTCCAATTTAGAACTGTGACTATTAGATCAGGTATATCCTTTCCCAAAACTATTTTAAAAGTACAATTACAATCACTTGCCCCAAAGTAGGTACGATCACATACTGAATAAGAACATTTTCATGTGTGAACACTTAAATTCCTCTCCATCTGATCCCTTAACACTATGGTAGTCCCAGTCTATGCTTGGAAAATTAAAATCCCCTACCATTATCACCCTATCATTCTTATACCATAACTGAGATCTCCTTACAAATTTGCTTCTCAATTTCCCACTGTTAAGGGATCTACAGTACTTGAGGGTAAAAAGATCATAGGACAATGAGAACAAAGCCAACTAGACAACACTTTCAAGGAGTAGGCAGGATGGGCTGATTGACTTTCTTCTGTGCTATTATCATTTGATGATAATATTGTGGCCTGTGCTGTACTATTTCTGAAATGATTAATGTTGGAGATTGCATAAACCTCCCTCCAGTCTTGTGTAATCAGAAGAAATCAGAAGAATAGCTTTGGATCTCAAAACGGGAGATGCCACTTACCTATCCCAATATTCTTAGTGAAAGTATCTGTCTAGCTAATTGCTATCATACCATAAACTGCATCTTGTTAAGAGAAGAAGCTCTTCTCATGAAGATTTCCTCACAATTGCTTTATCACCATAAACCAAATATTCTCTCAGATCCAATCAAAAAAAAAAAATAGGTGCAACTTTTTTCTACCCACGAATGTCATAGTCTTCATTTCTGCTCACTGCTCACACGACTGGCCTTGCTTATTTTAATATCTGATCAGTTTCTGTTGACGCAGTTTTCGGTTCCACCAATGTAAGAATTAACCCTATTTAATTGAGCTGATCCTAATGTATTCCTACTGATCCTCATTGCCCTGTGGATTCTGGTTTCTCATTGCTGAAAGTTTCCAGCTTTGCCACTTGTGCTTTGTTTCCTGTGACCACTGATTTCAATTCTGCCTGCTTCCCCAATATCCCATCCCTGCCATGTCCAACAATTGGAAACTTGAGAATGTAAAGATTAGAATTTTAGCAGACAGCACCTGCAAGTACACGTGAAAAACAGGATGAACACAGTCACCATAGACATCACTTCTGGCATGTCAGGATACATTTAAAATTTACATAAGTAGATCAGTAATGATAATGCTATTAAAAGCTTGAGGGCTTTACGTGGAAGACACTTGCAAGTTGCATTGAATAATCTAGTCTGGCAAATCAGTAACGCTTGCCACAGTATATTGATTATTTTTCTAATGGAAGAAATATCGAGTCCAAATGTAAGTAACATTTGCCATCCAACATGACAGTTTGAACTTCTTACCATCATACTTCGTTAGGTGATTATTCTTAGGTTAATTTTGATCATTTATGAACCCGTTGTTCACTTAAGAGTGAATCAAACTATATCATTCATGTTTTCTACAAGTTTATAATTTGAGCTATCACCTTAACGAATTATGTTAGTAATAATTTTAAAGTGTATTAACAGAAATGGTTACAGAAGTTTGTTATTTTAAAGGGATGAATGTCAAACAGGAATCTATTCTTAAAATGATTATGGTTTTAAGAAAGCATATTTCTTCCTTGGAAATGTAAAAGCTTGATAGTATCAAACTATAATGTCTCTAGAGTTGAGCAACCTGAAACAAGCAGCTTAGAAGATCTGGAACTGACAGTGCTTATAACAATTATGTTAATGTGCAAATATCAGTAAACTATCTCAACGCTATAATGTTCTGGCAGATATTGAAACAATTGCAGATCAATGCAAATTCTCAGGCTGCATTTTTTAAAATGCAGCTAATAGCTAAAAACAGAAAATCCATACAGTTACTATTTAAAATGTAAAATTCTTCTAAACACATAGGTTAAGCATCTCTTATATTGTGACTGATAAGCATGGTACTGGATCTTACTTTAAATATCATTTATTTTAGTTAAGAGAGGTGACAGTATAATGGTGATGTCACTGGACCAGTGGCCTAGCCAAATGCTCTAGGAACACAAGTTCACATTCAATTATGGTGTTTGCTGGAGATGCAATTAATTGATAACATCTAATTAACAGTGACTGTGAAACGATCATTGATTATCATTGGAAAAAAACTGAAACTACCAATCTTTTATGGAAGAAAATCTGATGCCTTACATGTGACTCAGTTTACAGCAACATGATTGACTCTTAACTACCTTCTGAAATGGCCTAATAGTTAATCCAATTAGAACCTGGTTTGACATTTCTTCAGAACCTCTCTCCATTGATATTACCAGGCCTGTTGAGTTTCTCCAGCAATATCTTATTTTGTTTGTTTCAGCTCTCCAGTTCTTTGTTCAATTTAATGTTAAACTGAACCCCTATCTGTGTTGTGGACAGGAAAGATTCCATACCAAAAAGAACTTGACAGTTAACTTTGGTGTCATGGCTGATGTTTATCCCTCTATCAACATCATAACAAAACAATTTATCTGGTCATTATCACATTTCTGTTATACATGCATGATGTGTACAATTTAGCCATCATATTTACCACCCTATTAAAGGAATGCAATTTTTAAAAAAAATTAGTGGTGTGTTTCACATAGAGTATCATCTATGAGATCTTGCAGTTTATCAAATTTCTTTTTAAACAGCCATGATGTGGAGATGCCACAATTGGACTGGAGTCGACAAGGTCAAAAATCAAATGACACCAGGTGACAGTTCAACAGGTTTATTTGAAATTGTGAGCTTTCAGAGCTCAACTCCTTCCTTAGGTGTAGGATGATGGAGAGGAATTAGACCCAGTATTTATAAGCAAAAATATAACTTTAAAACCAGTTGCCCTTGTTGAATCCTTTAGTCAGTTTGGAGGTAGACTTAAAGGATACAATGAGGGCAACTAGTTTTAAAGTTGCTAATTTTCTGCTTATACTGTGTCATATATCTCTCCAGAATAGCACACCTGGACTATAACTTTGTTGTTTGATTTTTGACTGTTTTTAAACAGCATTTCTTCAACTTAATAAATAATGCTGATTTACATTGAAGTCAAAATGCCTTTCAAAATGGACAAACCACAAAATCTGGATTTTCTGAAGTCAGTGGTTAGGTGGATTGGATATCTTGCTAAGTCACTACTAACTCTTCTCCAGCCAAAGTAGAGTCACCCCCTTTTGTAATGTATAATGAATTTAATGCAGCCTTGTTTTATTGTCAGGCATCTACCAAAGTAGAAGATGTTGTTGAAAATATTCTACAGGTTAGTCTCAGAAAATTGACATCATTTTTGTCTTCACTGATAATTGTGAGGGATTCATTTACATAATGAATGCAGTGCAGAATTTATTGCCATTGAAAATAATGTGTTGTAATACCACCATGATGTATAATGGATTCCTATGCGTATCTTTGGCCTGTCCCAGGATGGATGTATTGTTCCAGTCAAACTGGTAGCTCTCTTCATCTGTACATATGGATACCAAAGTTAGTTGTTCAAGTCTCCTAGTGGCTAGTTTGTACTCTTATGTTGATGGCTAGTTTCCTACCCATTTGTTTAATGTAATGGCATTGCTGTCCTTACAGGATTTTTTAATGTTACCTTTGTCCTTTAAATTTCAGTAGCAGATTTGTGGGCTACCATGATGCCAAGGGGCTGGAGACTATCTCTGCCATGTCTTTAATGTATGCTAGGTTGACTAGAATCTCTAGATATATCATCTTGTTTAGGTTCATTGTGCTGGAATTGACCAACTGCACTTATTGGGTAACCATTGTCCCAGAATGTAAACAAAGACATGTAGCAGTTCCTCAAGGCCTCTCATTCAATATCCACACTGGCTACCAGACTTGGCTCCTTGCTAACATCTTCATCTTGGAAGCCCCAAGATGGCCCTGGCAGAATTCAGCCAGTATCTTTACTCAGGAGAATCATTCTTGATCCCTATAGTAATAAGCCATCCTCTAGAGTGATCTGGTCTCACCAGGTCCAGAAAGGATTCATCCTGGTTGCAGTGACCCTTCTTTTCCCCAATACCATCAACTTTTGCTAGGAAAGGATCATTATGACCACAGTTAGATATTGCCAGTGGTGACCAGAAAGTTTAAAGTCTGAGCAGACACTGCCAGGGAGGCACCACCAGTGGATCATCTGCCAGTGGGAGGCAGTTTAAGGCATCCACATTAGCATTTGACTTCTGGGATGGTGTTCTAATTTATACACAGAAGGACCCACTGCTGAATTCTACCAGAATTTGAGCAGCATTGCCTGGTCTTCCTTCAGTAACCCTAGCAGGGGTTTGTGATCTGTTACGTTAAATTCTTGTCCACACAAAAAAAAAGGTATTGGTGGAACTTCCTCACACCAAAGATAACCACCAAACCTCTTGTCTAGGCATATATTTGCCTTCAGCATCAGTAAAAGTCCAGGAAACATGCTGTCAGGTGTTCTTTATTGGGCAAATAGGTGAGCCAACATTGTTATGCTGCAAGGGTAGGCATCACATGTCAGCACCCTCTCACTTTGGATTGTAGTGGGCCAATATATTAGATGACAATAGTTGCTTTTTCAGTTCCTTTAAAAGGCAATTACTTGGCTATGCAACCACTTCCAAGCCTGCCCCATTTTGAGTAGCAGGTAAGGGTGCCAGGATGAAGGACAGATTACATGAATTTTCTGTAATAATTCACTTAAGGAAAGATCCAAGCTCTGGTACAGACATTGGAGCCAGGGTTCCTTTGATTGCCCTCAAGTGTAGCCTAATTTTGTTGGCTCTATAACCCAAGTAAGTCACTTGGGGAACCTGAAACATTTTTCCCTTCCAAGGCATACACCAACCTGGGAGAAACATTTAAGCACAGTCCAAGTGCTCTTAGTTTTCCTGTCTAAGAGGATGCCATCTAGATAAAAGGCAATGTGGGGTAGCCCTGAAAACATTTTCTATGCTCTGCCAGAAAGGGCACAGGCTGATGCCCCAGATGTTGGTATTAATAGTATACTTCTGAAACTCCTCATCCAGTTATGATTTCCAGTACACATGGCTCATGCCCAGCTTTGTAAAGAACAGCCCACCACCTGCCAGCTTTTTGTACAAGTCCTTTGTGCAAGGGTTTGGGAATTCATCCAGCTGAGAGAAACTTTATCATTTGCTTAAATCCCCACAAATGAGTGGGCCAGCCTTCACAAGTCAGTATGACCAGTGCTGCCCATTCTGCAAACTTTTGTTTTAATGATTCCTTTGCTCTCTACCTCCACTTTCAACCTAAAGGCAAATGGCACTGGGTTGGCCTTGCAAAATCTCAGTTGCTTCCTGGCCAATAAGTGGCTTTAGCTCATTTTAGTTTCCCAAGCTTTGGAAAAAAACCACTTGGTATTTCATTAGGACTTCAGAGGCAACCATTTCATTTAAAAGTGAAAAACATTGAGAAAGATTGGCACAATTAAATTCTACCCCAAGTCTTGGGCCTGAGTCCTAGTACCATTAGTGGTAACTGCACCAACTGCTCCTGAGAACTGAAGTTATACCCTTAATTTGCAAGGGCTCCTCAGTATGGAGGAGGTCTTGCACAAACTTAAAGTTGGAACCCTGAGCTAATCTGATTCTGTAAGCTCTGCCATGTCAACCTCCATGGGAGCTGGGTGACCATTTAACCATTAATTTTAATCTGTTTCAATTTGGAAATCACCAAGCAATTTAGTTGTTCCAGCCCACATGGAGGAATACTTCCCAGGTGTGCACTCTCCTGGTACTAGCCTACAAGTTTTCCTACTCAAGTCAGGCCTTGTGCTGTCTTAAGGCCACATACCTGCAGCAACTCGTGGCTTGCTGGACCAGATCCTAAAAATTGTTTAGGCACTTGGACAAAGCTTGGTTTTGTTGTGGGGTTCTGCTGTGCTGGCCTAGAGACCCTCTGCTTAGTATATGCCCTGGATGAGGCCATGATTGCCTGCATTCAAGTGGGGTTCCCTATTGGGATGCCTTGTAGCTCCCATGCTCCATTTATTTACTCAGGACAGAGTTTGAGGCCCAGTTAGGCTTGAGCTAGTAGGTGCTTTTGCACGGTTATGTTATTGACCCCACATAACCGTGGACAAAATCCTGATCCACTGTAACTCAAAATCACATGCCTGTCAGTCAACAGCTCCCAGTTGCCCCATGTACAAGCAAGCTGGTTATTAGCCTTCTGGTCTCTAGCTACCCTACTTACTGACTCCACAGGCTTGTTTTCCTCTTGCAGAGAGCCTCTCAGCTCCTGGTCACCTCACTAAACCACTCCAACCTAGAGGAAGGCTATTAGCCTTCCAGCACCTGGCCTTGCCATGTACGGACTGATCCTCTCCCTGTCCAGTATTCCTATTGACTGGCCAGCTTTCAGCATCCCTGCTAACTGGTTGGACTTTAGAGGCCTAGTCACCCATAAAGGGCCAGACCTACCCATACACAGTAACAGCTCATCTGAAAAGATGCATTCTCAGGGGCGCAGTCCAAAAACTGAAGTGAAAACAAAAATAAACCAGAATGCAAGGGCTAAAGCCTGCCAGTCAACATTTTTTGTTAAAAAGAGGAAAAAACTGTTACACACTAACCAGCAAGTGAAACAGTTCCCTAATGAGAAGTTACACCCGAAACACATTAACTGTTTAGATCAGGAATTTAGAAAAGGTCAGTCCTTAATAAAAAGGAATGTCAGTTAAACTGGCAATATAATTCAGCTAGTTCAGGAATCAAACAAAAAACAGCAGCAGTAACACTGACTATGGCCCAGCCAGCACAGTCCCTCCTGAATGAAGGAATTCAAAAACCCATTAATCTAATCAAAACAATTTACAAAGCAATTAACATTAACATCTTTATCCAGAGAAAGAACAATTTTACAAGGGAGAAGAGTGGCAAAGTCAGGACCTAAACCCTACCATTAAACCAGTTTTCAGGTAAATGAGGACAAACCTCAATCCCACTTTTGGCCATCACAAAACAGTGACAAATACAAAACAGTCCAGTTAGATAAGTGCTTAGAATACAAACTCCACCCCACCCCTACAACCCACATTCCTCCACCTTCAGGCCTCTAAGGCAGCCTGCACCTACATACCTTCCAGCTGTCCACCCTGACAGCCCAGCCCCTTCCCTAGGATGATGGCACAAAAGGAAGCCCACAAGCCTTCTAGATCTCAACCTGCCCCTACGCACCTTCTAGCACTCCACCACTGACCTTCTGACCACCTCTAGGTGAGTGTCCTGTGGACCGCTTCTCTAGGGAAGAGCCTCCCCACCTAAAACTCAGGGCAACTGGCATCAGGGTGGTATACCCACCTTCCAGGGCAGTCTACCCACTTTCCAGTAGATAGGATAGCCTTCCCAACCTCCAGCTCTTAGGGTGACAGCCTATGAGCCTCCCAGCTTAGGCTAGTCAGACCCAGGGACATGAGGGCAGATACTAAACCTGACAAGCAACAACAGAATCAATTACTAAAACAGTCCTTACTAGTATATAGAGTTTATTACCATAAACAGTTCTCTTCAAACATGCAGAGTCTACTCCCAGGACTAGACTCCACACTAGTATGGATCAGAGTCCTCTCCTACAGCAAATACACACCCCACAAGTATTCAGTCTCCATAGAGGCCTGGTTTATCCAGAGAAAGAGGCCCACTCACAGGAACATACTACATTATGAAGTTGCAGTTAACTCACAGGAGTTTGGTCCTCTTCCAAATCCCAGGACACAGCACATTTAAAAGGCATTTGTAGGAGAGTGTATAAATAGGAAGGATTTGGAGGGATAGGAAATAGGTGCTGGCAGGTAACACTAGATTGGGTTAGAACATCTGGTCAGCATGGACAGGTTAGACCAAAGGGTCTGTTTCCATGCTGTACATCTGACTAAGTACTCACCTCCCAGCAGAGGGTCTTTACAGAGGTTCCAGTCCACCAAGAAAGGGCCAGGCCTACCCACAGGAACAGCTCATCCAGAAAGATATTTTTTCTCAGGGACTCAACCCAAACACCAAAATGTGTTTTTAAAAAAAAAGTGCAAGGGCTAAGCCCTGCCATAAAAATAAACATTGTTATTTTATCAAAGAACAAAAAAGTATAATACACAGGCTGTAACCAGCCAGTGAAACACCAGATTCCCAATAAGAATCAAGTTACACATTAGCTGTTGAAACCAGGCAGTTTAGAAATAAAACTTCAATAAAACAAAAGCCAGTTAACCAACTGACTTATGTAATTCAGCCAGTTCACAAATCCAGTTTCCTCAAAAACAGAAACCAATAGCAGCAGTAACAGACTAACTATAGCCTAGCCAACACAGAGACAGTTTCCTGAATAAATGAATTCTACAACCTTGTTAATATTGGTCAGCCAAGCTCCCTGATTGGCTCAAGTGAACAACCCCATTAACGATGTTGTAGTCAAAAAGATCCACCTGGTTCCAATCATGACAATTTAATAATTGACAATCAGAGTTCCCTCCATTTCAATAATGACTTTATTTTAAAAGAATTGTACATTTATTCAAGAAGAATAGTTTGGATAAACAAGGAAACCACAAGCCAGTGAGGTTAAGAGCTCTGGTGGGAAACCATTGAAGAAAAATTCTGAGGAACTGAATTAATCTGCAGTTTTAGAGGTTAGGATTACTCAAGGATAAACAGTATGTCTTCATAAGGGAGAGATTTGCAAACAGATATTAAATTTTATTGAACATTTTGCAATGATTAGGTGTATATAGATGAGGGTAGAGCAGTACATGGACTTCATTAAGGCTTTTTACAAGGTCTCAGGTGGCAGACTAGTTAAGAAGCTAAAAACTCATGGGATCCAGAGCAACTTGGCAAATTGCATCCAAAATTTGCTTAGTGGTAATAAGAGGATGATAGGCTTCTAGTCACAAAAACACACTCTTACACTATGTCCAGTGGCATAACACAGTGCTCTGTCCGTTTCTCTTTGATGTGTATATTAATAATCTATACATGAATGTAGAAAGCATGATTAGAAAACTTGCAGAATACATAAAGGTTAATGGTGTGGTAAAAAGTGAGGAGGAAAATCTTTGACACTATGACATTGATGGGCTGGTCAGATGGGCAAAACAGTGGCAAATTGAACTTAATGAAAAGGGTGAAGTGATGATTTTTGGTAGGACTAACCAGGCAAGAGTACATGTTGAATGGCGGGACCCTAGGAAGTGCAGAGGATCTTGGTATGGATATCAATAAATGCTTGAAGGCAACAGGACAGGTAGATAAGATGGGTAGAAGGCTTATGGATTGCTTTTATTAGTCAGGCCACAGCTGCAATACTATGTGCAATTCTGGGTGCCACACTATAGGAAGAATGTGACTGTATGAGAAAGGTTGTACAAGAGATTCATCGGGTTGTTGCCTGGGCTAGGGCAGTTGAACTATGAATAGAGACAGGATAGGCTAGACTTATTTTCCTTAAAGAAGAGAAGGCTGACCTGGAATCCTTTTGAAGTGTACAAAGTTCTGAAGGGCATCAACAGGCTAGAGAGACCTTTCCCCTCAGTAGTGGGTAAACAACTCAGGGGGGACAGTTTTAAAGTAAGGAGCAGGAGGTTTAGACAGAATCTTGAGGAAAGAATTTTCACCCAGAATGATGACTGGAACTCATTGCCTGGAAGGGTGGTAGAGGCAGGAATCCTCAAGAAACTGAAGGACCTTTTCAGATGATTACTAGAAATGCCATAGCATACAAGGCTATGGGCTAAGTTCTGGAAAATGGGATTAAAATAAATGGATATTTGATGGCTAACGCAGGCATGATGAGCCAAAGGGTGTCTTACAATGGTGTAGAACTCCATAATTCTAATATTATTAGTTTTAAAGAATGTTGGAATATTCTTCCTTCCTCCGTCATTCTCTTTTCATTTAGGACCTTATAAAAAGTCTACATAATAACTTCGTAGAAGATATTTCTTTGTAATAATTATTACAATGTCTAAATTTCGTTCAAACTATTATTCCTTTTGTATGCATTATGAATAAATTAGTATTTTAACAGATAATTAACCATGGGTTAACTATATTATTACTTATTCATAAACCCCTATACAACTGATGATCCTTCAGAAGGTATTTTAAAGTAATTGGTGTGCTTCTGTTAGTTGGTTCATACAGCTCCAATACAGACATCTATTCTGGGAATCACCATCATCTTCTTCCTTTGCTGGTTAATTAGAGACAACTTGGAACTCAAAAATATTAAGGATAAATATATCTTTATTACTGGATGTGACACTGGCTTTGGAAACGTGCTGGCCAAGCAGCTTGACAAACGGGGGTTTCATGTAATTGCTGCATGCTTTACGGAAAATGGAGCAGAGAAACTGCAGACAGACTGTTCAACTAAATTGAAAACTGTCAGGCTCAATGTTACCAGCCAAGACCATATTCAGAAAGCAGTGGAGTTTGTACAGGCAGAAGTTGGAGACCAAGGTAAGTGAGACAACAGACCAAAACTTGTCTTTCTCCAACTATTAATTAAAATATTAAGGACACAATGATTTTTCTCTGTTGATATGCTTTGTGTAATTCATATACTTACGAAGTAGCAGAGCTTCAGTTTTCCTGACAAACAGTACTCTGCTAATACTTCCAGGTAAGGCTAACTACAAAAGCAAACATAATCTGTTATACAGCTACACACAACTACATGATGTGTTTCCATGCACTTCAGATTTATAATAAGATGCTTTGTGTCAGTGGAGAAATAATCCATGATGATCACTGTCACCAATTAGGTCATTTTTGAATAAAAAATTATTAAAATAGCTTGAGTAATTTTACAGTAATTATATTGTTCCTTCAAGTTTGAACTCCAGCATCAGCTTTGAAATGTCTTCTGATAACTTATTCCTGCACATTATGCAAAGCACCTGCCATATTTGCCAACAAAACAATAATGAACATTTCAGTCACATTACCTCTACAATGACAAATACTTTCAAAAATGCTGATATGAGTGATCAAGAAATAAGTAATGGCATAGTTTTCTAATGTCTAATATGTCCAAATAACCACTAGGGCAGCATAAACTGGAATTGTGCATCTGGACCCTATGGAATCCTGGTGCAGCAGACTCCATGAAAATTACCCAGGAAATTGAATTTTTCAGTAGGAAATTCCCCTGCACCTGTAACCCTCCAATAGCGTCCATTAAAGTCAGAGTAACTGAAGGGTGAAACCACACTTAAACTTAATTCCCTAGGAAAAGATAGATTATAAACATTGCGCCATAACTACCCAAGATTTACACGGATAAATGCACACACAGCTCCTCCTCCCCACTATGCCTCTCTTGATCCCTGCCTCCCTGAAATGACACTCTGATTCTCATGAAATGGCCTACCCCAGCCCAGCCTACCTGACCTTGCTGAAACCAATTGGTCTAGTGCTGCTGGTGCCATACAAATGCATCCACACCCAACCTCCAGCCCTGGACCCGGTCCTGACAACGTCAACCTCAGATTTGGAAGCCAACACAATTCACGGACTCAGCCCTGCTGAACAGATGATAACCCATTACAATCTTTCGCTGAATGAAACTTGACATGTCATGTCAACTTACTTAAAAGCAACCTTCTGCCACCTTACCTTCCCAATCCACCTGGCACACAACCCTTTCAATCATCTGCCCCCTTGACAGTCTGCCACACTTTACTTCTCAGTCACCCATCCCAGGCTAGGATCACAAACTCCTCACCCAACTGGTATACTATACCCTTTCTACTCATCTAGCACTCTACCACTCTCATCTATCTAGTACCCTACCCACATGGCTTGTTACCCCTTTAGTTACCGACTATCCCCTCACTTAAACTACACACTGACCTTCCCTCAGTTGCTGACAAAGTATCTCTGAAATCTCTAACTTCACAATTACAACAACAAGTATCCTGAAAAAGAAGAGTGGCTTGGCCTGCAATTCTACTCCGGTGTGGAATGGATTTCTTCCTTGTTATCTCTGTTGGATGCATTCAGGACAAACTAAACGCAGAATCTTGCCTACAAAATTTGATGACAGATAAATTTGATGACAGATCAGATGATTACTACTGTGATCAAATCTGTTGCAACATTTATTGGGATGTTTGGGTGACAGTTTTACTTGTGAGATGTGGATGTTGTTGCCTGTCCAGCATTTCTTGCCCATCTTAGTTGCCCTTGAGAAGGTGATGGTGAGCTGCTGCCTTGAATTACTGTGGGTCTCATGTTGTAAGTAGACCCACAATGACTTGAGGGAGGGAATTCCAGGATTTTGACCGAACAACTGTAAAGGAATAGTGATATATTTCCAAGTCAGTTTGGCTTGGGGGGGATCCTTGCAGGTTCTGGTGCTCCCACATATTTGCTACCCTTGTCCTTCTTGATGGACATGTTAGTTGGTTTGGTTTTTGTTTATGGATTTTTGGTGAACTTCTGAGGTGCATCTTGTAGATATTACACATTGCTGCTACTGTGGTGGAGGGTTTGTGGATGTGGTGCCACTTGGCCTGAATGGTGTCAAGCTTCTTGAGGATTGTTGAAGATGCACCCATTCTAGCAATTTGACTTCCCGCCTTGTAGCTGGTGGAGGGTTTGGGGAGTCAGGAGTTGAGTTACTCCCCGCAGTATTCCTAGCTTCTAACCTATTCTTGTAGATCACTCTATTTATATGGTGAGGCCAGTTGAGTTTTTGGTCAATGTTGACCACAAGGATGTTGAAATGGGGGTTTCTGTGATGGTAACACCATTGTCAAGGATGGTAGTTAGATTACATTTGTGTTTCATGAATGTTACTTACCACTTTTGACCCCAAGTCTGGAAGTTGTTCAGATCTTGTTGCATTTATATATGGACTGCTTCAGTCTTGGAGGAGTTGCCAGTCATGAGGGAACATCCCCACTTCTGACTTTATAATGGAGGAAAGGTCATTGATGAAGCAACTGAAGACAGTTGGGTCTAGGTCATTGCCCTAAGGAACTTCTGTGGAGATTTCCTGGAGCTGAGATGACAGACCTCCAACAACCCATAACCATTTTCCTGTGTACCAGGTATGACTCCAACCAGTGGAGAGTTTGACCCCTAATACCCAGTTTTGCTAGGGTTCTTTGGTACTGTACTCAATCAAATGAAGCCTTGATGTCAAGGGCTGTCCTACTCACCTCACCTCAGAAATTCAGCTCTTTTGTCTATGTTTGAACCAAGGTTGTAATGAAGTCAGGAGCCAAGTGGCCCTGGTGAAACCCAAACTGGGCATCACTGAGCAGGTTACTGCTCAGCAGGTGCTGCTCGATATCAGAGTTTTTTTTTTCTTTTTTTTATTTAACCCCCACACTACCGCCTAACTGTGGTAGTGCTTATATTTTTCCCAGCACCCATGGTGTGAGTGTGTACAGGTGTGAGACACAGTGAGAGACACAAAGTGCACGAATCTTTATTCAATTTCCACCACTAGGAAGATAGGAAAACACCCGAGTGGCCAGTGACAAGCACTGCCCTTCACATCGATATCAGAGTAGACTGATAGTGTGACCTGGTAATTGGCTGGATGGAATTGTCCTGCTTTTTGTCTACAGAACATACCTGGGCAATTTTCATAGAAACCCTACAGTGCAGAAAGGCCATTTGGTCCATTGTAACAACATTTCCCCTCTGAAGAACATCCCACCCAGACTGTGGGTTTGGAGTCAGAAGTAGTCCAGACCAAGTAAGGATAGCAGTTTCTTTCCCCAAAGGACATTAGTGAACTGGATTGGTTTTTCCCTGACAATCGACAATCAACATCAGACTATTAATTTCATGTTTTATTTTATTGAATTCAAATTCCACCATTTGCCATGGTGGGATTTGAACGACAAGAAGCAAATGCTCTGCATCTGGTCAAACACCAACTCAGTTAGCCCTATGGTTGTGGTACATCACAGCATTAATACTTGGGGCCCGTGGAGCCATTTTAATTTGATTGATGGCACACTGTCATTGGAAAGCCTATTTTCCTATAAAGAAACATGCTGACTCCTACTACCTCTTCTCTCCAGTAAACAGAAGTTTATGAAGTTACCTTTACTATAAATGGGGTATTTGCTGCCTCAGTACTGATGCACTGTAGACTGAACTGTTGCTTTTTCTCCCACCTGGAAGAGTCAACTGATATAGGAATTGTAGGTGATGGTGACGTTCAAGAACACTGCTGTGCTCTCCTTATCCTGGGGGTTTGTTAGCTTAGTTGGCTGGACATCTGGTCTGTGACGGACTCCGATGCCAACAGTGTGGTTTCAGTTCTCTGGCTGAGATTACCATGATTCTCAACTTGTCCCCTCACCTTAGGCTTGGTGGCCCTCAGCTTAAACAGCCACCAGTTGTCTCTCTAATGACAGAGCAGGCCTATGGTCCAAAACATTGACAGTGACTTTATCTTTTCCCTGCTGTTTGACTCTGTTTGACTCTGATTGAGCTGTGCTATCTCCTAAAATCAGCACCTACTTGGTGAAATGTAACCAGATTAGACTTTGCTGTTTGCTTAGCCAGAGATAGAAAATGCAGTCTGGTATTCTTTGGATATGGCCTTTTATTGTGAGCTGTCTTACTTCTCCTCCTTCAGCCTGTGTATCATCTCCTGGTCATGCTACCCACATCTCACAATAGAAGGCCATATCCCAAGTAGTCCAAGGTGGACGACAACTATATACTGCCTTACTTGTCAAATTCCAGCATCAATCCCCTGCAAATCCAAGAGTCTTTCCAAATTCCTCCAAGAATACACATCACAGTACTTTTTGCATAATGTGAAAGAATAAAGTACAAGAAGGTCAAAAACACCTTCTCTGCACACTCCATCATGTCTTTACTAACTGTGGGGATGGGAAGGAAGGGTTTCTTGTGCCACTGGGCATATATTCAGCTGAGAGTGATCAGGATAGGCCATTAACAGGCATTGCAAGATTCAAATTGGCAGACCATGGTTCAAATCACTGAGATGATATTGATGTTCTGTTCTGCTATCCTGCTTACCTCCAGTCCCTGAATGGCATGACTGCATTAGTGCTCTTTCAAATAAGACCATAAACCATAGCAACCGAAGTCAGCTATTCCAACCATCGACTCTGTTTGGCCATTCAAGGAGATGTTCTGGATGTTACCTAGATGGATTTATTAATGCCACCCATCATCTTTTTTGGATTGCCTATAATGCCTGAATATCTCTCCATAGATAAGGGGTCCAAAACTGTTCACAGTATTCCAGCTGTGGGTCCAACTACTGCCTTGATAGTCTTAGCAAAACCTGCCCACTTTATACTTTGTTTCCTTTTATCTTTATATGGAACAATGTAACAGCTATGCTGTAATCAGTCAGAAGTTTTCTGATGATTTTGGAGTTCTCGCCTTCTATGCACATATCAGCGAATTTTACGGTGGGAATGCTTCATCATAAGTAATTGTTGCGGTGGAATTTTATGACTGTGAAAATCATAAAATATTAGAACAAATGTTAGGAAATCAGATTAGGACAGAAATACACAGTTAAGGTGCTAGCATTGGTACAAGCATGATGGGGCCAATTGGCTAAATTTGTAGAACTTTTTTAAAGGAAAAACTTCCATTTATATGGAGCCTCACAAAGGGCCCCACAGGCAACAAACCATTTTTGAGATGTTCCGTAACTTTTAGGATCCACGGTGATAACTTGTGTTAGTGTGGGGCCTTTAACATTAGGTCGGCATTACACAAGATCATTACCTAAGAAGTATAAGTTCTAGAAATTACCTTTTTGATTTTCTTGTGAATTAACAATGTGTGTCTTCACAGACAACCTAAATCATGTATCATTGTCTCTGACCTGCAGGTCTGTGGGGTTTAGTGAATAATGCTGGAAGAGCAATTCCAATAGGACCAACAGAATGGCTGACTGTGGAAGATTTTACCAGAGTCTTGGATGTTAACCTAGTTGGACTTATTAATGTCACCCTTCATTTTCTTCCACTGGTGAAAAAGGCAAAGGGAAGGATTGTGAATGTGGCTAGTGTCATGGGTCGTATTTCATTTGCTGGTGGTGGCTACTGTGTATCAAAATGTGGAGTGGAGTCGTTTTCAGACAGTTTAAGGTAAGTGGCCTGTAAATAATCTAGAAAGCATTTTATAAATAACAACACTGATGGATTTTAGAGAGTTATGTTGTCGTCATGGCATAGAAGGAGGCCATTTGGTACCCTGTGAATCTATGTCTGCTCCAAGTGGAGCAATCCAGTCAGTTTCCAATACCCACCATTGCCCTCAGCAAAGAGGCATAAACATGATGCCCTTGAATTTTATGGGGTTTTCCTACTTTTCCAATACCAAAAGTTTGGTAGAGTTTGATGGAACCTTCAGAAAAATGCTGCAAATGGGAATTGTTTTACATTTGTTGTTTCTCCAGAGGGTACACAACCCTTCTGCTGAAAATTCAAAATGTATTGCATTTCTTTGTAACCACCTCTTTGAATGTAATGCAAAAGCCTTGTGCTAGCTCTCTCCTCAGATACTACCAGACCTGTTACATTTTCTCAGCAATTTCTGTTTTTTGTTTCTGATTTCCAGCATCTGCAATTCTTTGTTATTTTTAAAGTAGTTTATGTTTGACTTGGAGTTTAATTTTTATATTGAGTGAAGCAGTTTGGACATTCTAATGACATCATTGAATACAAATGCATCTTTTGATAACATGATGCTTAGCTATTTCATCAATGTTAGACAGAAACAGAAAATGCTGTAAACACTTAGCAAGTCTGTCAGCATTTGTTAAAAGAGAACTAGTTGACATTTTGGATTAAAGAAACTCTGAAAAGTCAATCAACCTGAAAAGTTAACTCTGGAAAGAACCATATCGGGGTATGAGGGTCATAGGATATTTCAGAATTGGGTGAAATGTCCAGAGATGCCGCCTTGATAGTGGATGCAACTTGTAGCATCTTTGATAGATTTACTGAGCAGTGAGATGAATTCCTAGCGAGACAACAGCAGGTTGCTAATGAAGAGGGATTATAGTTTGTTTGTCTTATTAACATCACAACTCACAATATTAATCTTCAGCTTGCTATCTTGCTGAATACACAGAAGAAGCTAGACATGAATTTTCAAAATGGAAGTCAGGGCAGGTGCCTGGTGACTTCAGCTCACTGCTGGCTGTGAGGAGCTTCGATGTTGATTAGCACCAAATAGCGTCTTAGGCCATTAACTATAGACACCATCCACAAGCACTCCTCGGACAGGAAAATTGGCATCTGACATTTGACAGCCCGTATGGTATTTGTCATGGTATCTCTCCGATCCACTTGCCAAACTTTTGCTGTGTCAATTATCACTTGCTGGTTAGTCATGGGGCTGTATATCTTGTTGTTTGGCAGTGTTGTAAGTCTTATAACAGTCTTATAAGCTGTTGGCACATGCAGCTTATATGGTAAACACACAGCACATGCAGCAAGCAAGCAACCATGTCTAAAGACTTGAGTAAGTAATTCTCATTGAAGTGCCCATCATTTATGGGCCCCAGTAAATCAATGGCAGTCACCTATATCAGGGGATTCAAATCAACAAGGTAAAAACAATGACTGCAGATGCTGAAAACCAAATACTGGATTAGTGGTGCTGGAAGAGCGCAGCAGTTCAGGCAGCATCCTGTTGGATGCTGCCTGAACTGCTGTGCTCATCCAGCACCACTAATCCAGTATATCAGGGGATTGTCCAGTCAGGGTGATCTTGTTGAGGGGGACCATGCCTCTACAATCCAGGGAGTAAGTCAGTTCTGTGGCTTCATTACGGCCAGTCTGCGGAGTACGGTTGATGTCTTTGGGAGATGTATATCCACTGGTTATGGGTCTGGGCACTTCTCATTCAGTTCGGTCACTGAGGGGGTTGCCCTGTGGGACCATCCACAAAAGGTAGGGGGCAACAGAGATGGAGAATTGATGGGGGAATGGGACTCCTGCTGTTGGATGGAGACTCAGTAATCTGATCTTTGGGACTGCAGGCTGTGTGTAAGGGGGAATGACAATGTGAAAGTTAGGCAACAGTATATATAAGGTGAGCAATATAGTCAGGCATGGTTGGGAAGAGAGTTATGGGAGGGATGCCTGTCCACAGCCAGGTACGTCCTGGCTTCAAGGAGGGGATAGTATACGATTATACTTGACATGGTTACTTCAAATACCAGGGACTGGGAGTGAAAGATGGAAACCCCTCTCCGCAGGGCTTTGTGGAGAGACCTAGAAAGGTTCAAAGCCCAGAGAATTTAGGAAAAGGGGATCTGGATCTTTCACAAAGAGAAGAAGGCTGGAAGTCACTGGCTGAAAATTACTCACTGTCACTGTCCATCATGCTGGAAATCAAAAGAAAATGGTTGTGACCACACCTGGAGTGAACTTGGTTAGAGTCTCAACCTGTGAGGGGGGAGCCTGCAGGACCATTGATGAGACACTTTAAAGGGAGACATTATTACACACAGACCCATGGACTGTACAGGACTCAAGACGTGTGGGGTCAGTAATTGCTATCAGTCCTAATGCATTGGCTCTCTATGTCCTGTACACCTCTCCGCCCCAGATATTACTGGTGAACTAATTTGCACCAACACTTTTGGATGCACAGACCAGTGAAAGAATAGGGATATTGTGAGACAAGGAGCAGTGGTGATAGCAGGACCTATTGTTCTATGTAAGCTTTGAGCTAACCTGCTTCTATAATGCTGCAGCAAGCCTTCTATACAGCACAATACATGCTATGTGGCATAATGTTAGCACACAGTTGTCTTCATCACAATACCCACACTCAAATAAACTGTGTAGAGTCAAAACAATAACATTTAAACAATTGTGAAAATTCACATACGGTACAAAGTGCACTCAATAGGTTTTCGTACTCTGTTTCTCCATTCCTCCCCCCACCTGTCTCACTATGTCTGAGATTAATCTCTGGGGCTGCAACTGGGATGAGGGAGAGGTGGAGTTAGTTGGCTTGGAGGTTTTGGTCAGGTCAGGCCACCTTGGGGGATGTTTGTGTCTGAACATCTCTGATCTGCTGGAGGGTGTTTGTGCTAGAGGCAAATGGACCTTCTATTTATTAAGGGTCAATGGGGGCAGACAGGATGGATGTAGAGCTCATGACCACCTCTGAGTGTCCCTAACAGGAGACTTCTGTGTGGTTCCTCCTCTGGCTGGAAGCTTCCAGACTTCTTGCGAGGAAGGGGCACGTGCATTGCGTCTCTGTCCCTATGCTTTTGGTTCTGAGGAATAATGGGTGAGGCGATGGAGTGCAGGTGTGTGCACCTCTCCAGCAAATGCCCAGGGGGCTGGTGCTGGCTCTCCATGAAGACAGTCAAATGATCACACACGTTACTGCATTCATTCAGCCTCTGGGCAATGAAGGCCATTACCTCCCACACCCCTGTCTCCTGCACCTGTTCCTCTGCATGTGGGCACCTGCATTGCTGACACCGTGTCCTGGCGCTGACCAGGTGCCTTTTCTGGCAGTCCTCCGGGTGCCAGTGGAATGGATGTTTTTACCATGGCCAGCTGTGAAACTGTTAATTTGAGGTGCTTACTGGAATGTTCTCCTAAATTTGCTAAGGCTCATGTTCCCTCCAAGAAATCAGTATCTGAGCTGAGGGGGGCTATAAGAGGTGGTCTTGCCAATGCTTCCTCTGAAACCCATCCTCCAAGGTCCTGGAGGTGACTTCTGGTGGAGCCACCTGTTTCATGATGGTGTTTGTGGAGATGCTGGTAGTACCTGGAAGATAAGACAGAGTGTTGTGGCCTGCAATTAGAAATAGTGTGCAGTGAATGACACCATCAGCAGGGTCACTGAGAGTTCCAATAAAATGAATACTTGGGCTCATGTTGTTGGTGGGGCAGTAATTATTATACTTTAAAAGGGGTCTGGATGTATACATGAATTGGAAGGGTTTAGAGGAAAATGGGCCAAATGCGAGCAAATGACACTAGATAAGTTTAGGCTATCTGGTTAGCATCGACTAATTGGACTGAAGGGTCACCTTCTGTGCTGTGTAATTCTATGACTCTATGATGTTTTGGCATCCATCTTGGAGTGGCCCTGGTCTTCTGCAAGAATAAGAGTTCTTTCCTTGACGGGATTGAGGAGTCTAATTTTGGGCTCCCTTCACCGATCTGGGCCCTTTCTGTCCTATTGTGGGCTGCTTCTCCTGGAAAAGGAGGAATTGAGTGATGAGAAAATGGGTGGCATGACTGGCTGTGCTGAGAGACCGATAGATCGTAAGCCTCGGTGGGAGGAGGTGCAGTAACAGAGATAATGAAAGAGGTCTGAGAGAGATGTGTTAAACATATCCTGGCAGAGTGGAGAAGGGCAGTGACCTGATGGTTGTTCATTTGCACCACTGAGATGGCACTGACCTAGTGATGACTATGGACCAGGCTGCCAGGGTCTAGTGTTGTTGCCTCCTCTGGCTGCCCTTTGGAAAGAGGCCACCCCTCTTATGCACTATCCCCTCTACCAGGACCTACTGGTCCTTGTCAGAGAGCAGCAGCATCAGCTCCCCCTCTGCAAAACATTCAGATCCTATCTGTTAATGAGCAGGGAGGTTTTGGAATGCCAGTATTCATCTGGGTGCACAGTGGCCTCTTAAATACCATGCAAATTCCAGGGGTACTGGTCTTTCAGCAAATTTTCACTAAATGATGAGTTGTGGATAAGTGCATGGTAAGGTTGGGATAGAATTGGACTTAAGGGAACCTACAGGGTAGGTAGTTAATGAAGTGAGTTTGGTATGAAATTCCAAGAATCTTGCTGTGCCTTGTGGCAAGAAACCTACACAAAACTATCAGTCAAAAATGCATAAGATTCAGCTCTCTGTTTTCTCTGTAGGTGCTGCAAAGCCTGATGAGTACTTTCAATGTTTTCTGCTTTTATTTTGGGTTTCCAGCATTCAACAGGGTTTTATTTTTTGTGAGAATGTTAGTCAGAGATAGCTGAAAGAAAAGGAACAAATGATGATTTGAATGCGTTTAAAGAGAGTTGATTAGAAACTTGTTCTCCTCCTTCCAGCTTAACATGTTATGTCGCATAACTTGCCAAGACTTTTGGAAAGTTGGATCAAACTAAACTCTTGTGAATTCCTTTTATAGGAGGGATATGCAGCACTTTGGAATCAAAGTCAGCATTATTGAACCAGGTTTCTTCAAGACAGAAACTACTAACTTAGAGTTTATTGAGAAAAACCTTCAACAGCTTTGGGAGAGACTCACCCCTGAGACTAGGGATCACTATGGGTCAAATTATTTTAATAATTGTAAGTGTTTATTAGTAAATCATTATTTCTTATTCATGTTTAAAAATCCTTACATCTTGTTGAAAAGAGAGATATGCTGGCAAAGATTTTGCACTCATCAGGACAATTGAAAGAATGCCAAATTTCAAACAATCTCAACAAATTATACCACAAAAGGAATTGCAAACTAGTTGAAATGAGGCATCACTATGGTGATAGCTTTGAGAAACTATAAGCTCCCTGACCTTAAGCAACCTGATTCTCCTTTCACCAATAATCAAGTTCTTTACAAACAAATGATTGTTTAAATAAAGATTGCTATTTACATTGTTGCCGTCCTGTTGTGACTGATCTGCTATTTGTTACTTTTAGTTATTTAAGATTTTAAATGCATAGTTTTGTTGTGATACTGTAAATTACTTTGTTCTAACTTGCACTTAAAACTGAAAGTTCAAACGTAACAATGCATAGGTCTTAATCAAAAAGTATAATCATTGTTTTCAATAATAAGCTGTGAACAACATTTTCAATATAATTTGAAAGTGCTTATTTTTTAGACATTAAAGTACAACGGTTTTCAATGCACTCACTGTGTTCAACTGACCTTGAGAAGGTGACTAACTGCATGGACCATGCTTTAACAGCCAAATATCCACGAACACGTTACAGCGCTGGATGGGATGCTAAGTTTTTCTGGATTCCTATCTCCTACACTCCATCATTTCTAGTAGATTGCTTGTTACGTTTGTTGTTACCTACCCCTGCATATCGTTTGAGAAAATCAAAAGCCAGGAACATAATTGGTGTATAATTACTTCATCTACTCTACTAGAATTGCACATAGGCACTACATGTAGCATTATTACAAAATATTTTTTTTCTAAGTTTTAATTGGGTAAGATAGATCTTGTTCTTTCAGAATAAATAGAGGATTGTACTTGGATCTTATATGTGATCAGTATCTTTACAACAAGTGTAAAAAATTCAGGAATAAAATGAGAGACATGAGACATAAGTACACAATAATTAAGCATAGAAAATTCCTTCCTGTGCCGTTTAGATATGTGGTTCAGTTCTAAATTTGAACATATTGCAACAAAGTACTTTTATTGAGATCCAATTTGACAACTCAGTACTGAGTGGATCTGTGGTTGCAAGGCTCTGTTTTTAAGGTGTGGTCAAGTTTTGAGTGGTATCACTTTCACAGAGGATGCTACTGTGATGTGTCATGACAGTGTTTCAAGTTATTGAAGCTTACATACATTGTCTGTCTCACTTAGGCATAATAAACCCATATTCTACAACAATGAGATCTGGAATGCTTATCGATGATTTAGAGACTACATTTATTCTTTAGCCCTTTTTTAATCTTTTGGAAAATAAAGTATGCTTTATTTTTATTGTACTTTTTACATTTCATTCATGAGCCAGTTCTGATTAACCTAGAAAAGTGTTAATGTCAATTTTGGAATTTTTGAATTGTGTTCCAAAAACTAAGCTTAATGGTAGCAACACATTACATTAAATGTTTCTAAAAATGTAATTTTTAATGTTTTGTATTATGAACTTGTTTGTAATAATGCATTGTTTTGATTTTTGAATACAGTATTGCATTTTTCCCATGGAATAGTTTTACTTTGTTTTGTTGGAGCAAGAAAAATTTGCTACTTTTTCCATGTCAAACCAATGTGAATAAGAATTGATCAGTGATCTGGAAAAAAAACATATATGTATAATTTACATGGATTAAAACTCTTCATTATGTTTATGTTTAAAAAAAGAACCTTTTTCAAAAAAAAACACAGTTCTCTACCTCTAAGCCTCAATGTGTGGAACAGGCATAATGCACACATAATAAAGATGTCTATAATTGAAATACAGAATGGCCTACCTGTTCCTCTACTGAATTGTACATCTTTTGAAGCATATCCAAAACAATATAGAACAATTTCTATGCATATCTATAATTCTTAATTCATCCATTGATTTTTGTATCATGCCTGAGTATTTTACTGATGTATAGAATGGAGCAAATCCATAAGGTATGGTGCTTAACAATCTGAATGACCTACATAAGTGAAACCATTATTGCACATCATAATGTGTGGCAACAGCAGGTTTGCACAGAGTAAGACACTGGTAGGGGAGTAGAGAAGTGTGCAGTTCCATGCTTGATTCCACAGTAGTAATGAGGTGCCCAACAATGTACCACTGAAGATTTCCTTTGTGTTGCACCAGGACTAAAATACCCTGCCACTCATGGATGCAGGCATGCAAACAAAGTCCTCGGTTGGAAGTGAAACATCAGGAATATGCCCAGATCTGCTGCACAGAGATAAGTAGAGAGTAATACAAGTACATTATTTGAAAAGGCAATGACAACAGTTTGCATCTAAATAGGTACCATTTCTTAGCAACTTGTATCAACATGTTTTACTGATGTGAGATGAAACAAAGATGTCAAGCAAGAAAGGAGGTATTAAGAGACTGAAGGAATGCTTGGTCAATAACATGGGAAGTAAAGAGAATGTCAAGTGAGATGGTCGAGGAAAGAATTTCAGATTAACGAGCCTTTATGGCTTACTGCATAACCATGAATAAGAGCACGGTGAGGGGGACACAAGAAGCTAGTGTCAGGAGAACACATGAGAATATGGTGTACAGAAGTTGATGGGATGGGAATTGTATTTTAAAAGTCTGAAACAAATATAGAAAAACTCAGCAAATCTGGTAGCATTTGTGGAGACAGAAGTTGTATTAGTATTTTGAGTCCAGTATGACTCTTCTACAGAGCTCGTTGTTCAGAGTCATATTGAACATGTCTATTTCACCGGGTGCATAATTGGCTTTTAAAGATGGCCCTCTACCAATGAAGTCAGTAATTTCTGGGATATCTGGACAATGGTGAGTTCTTCTAGGAACAGCAGGTGGTAAGAAAGGGTTGGTACCTAGATGATGTGACAAAAGCCATAGGGGCAGGAGTGACTATTGATGTGGTATGTTTGGTAAGATTTGGTATGAAATCACGCTTGGCCTTGCAGCAAGAATTCCTCCAACTTGCACTTGGTCAAAAAAACTAAGATTCAACCCAAAGAAATTGTTACAATATAATATTCTTGTGCAAATCTTACCAAAAAATATTGTTAAATTTTCTTTTGTGTGGTACTTTGAAAGAGAACGTTAAGTGTTGACGGATAAGGTGATCATGCAGTTTAGAACTTCAGGTGGTATGGTATGTATATAAGCTATTTAGATTATTATCTCAGCAAGCAAAATAACATTGAATTTCTCCCCAAAAAGTGCTTTTTAAAGTATTCCCCACACCCCACAATTTCCTTCTATAAGAAGAACTAACAGATACTGAAGTATGATAAAATAACAATTTATTAGACATTTTGAGCAGATTTTTTCTTCCAGTAACAGATTTTTTTCTTGATCAAAGTACAATATAAATTTCATGCTAATTAAAATACATCCATCAAAATTAGCATACAAAAGATTCTAAAATATTCAAATCTTAAAGTAAAATATATAAAACTATAATCATATTAAGTACAATCAATATGGAGATGTGCAGGCCTATAACTAGTAAATTTAGGCAGCTAGTTTAGGCCATTTCTTGGACAATGTCTGTTGGAATTGTACTTCAGTGTGAAGTAAGCCAAGATGAACGGTCACCCAATCATTCCTTGAATCTTGACGAATAAGAGAATATATAGAACAGTACAGCACAGGACAGGTCCTTCAGCCCACGATGTTGTGCCGACCATTGATCCTCATGTATGCACCCTCAAATTATCTGGGCCTAATCATTTTAGAATTGATCGTGAGGTATATACTTAAAATGTAATCTGTATTAACAGTCACTTGTATCCAATGCTATGTATCCAATCATTGTATCCAATGATTGTAATTAAAGGAATATCTGACAATCTCACACTATTTGTATCAACAGTTTTATTTTGAATATATTTGCTCCAATATTTAAAGATAGCAAAAAAAAAGTCTAAGGGTATGAGATGCACAAAGCTTTTTTTTAAATCAAGTGGATGTTTTGCTCACATTTGTAATTGGACCAGAATAAACTGATTTCATTTGGTCCCTTTGAAAATGTCTGTGGTCAGAAAAGCATTGTTTTAGTAGATGTTTTCCTCCACATTTTTTTAAGCGAAGAGTTTTAGAGTTAGAAACAAACTCTGTTCTTCCTCTTTAATTTCAAAGCTTTGATTTACAAGAACTAGAATTCCATTCAAACCAGTGAATATGACTATCCCTGTTGCACCAAGATAAATGAACCGTTAAGCTGGAAGTCAAGTTAAAAGAAAAATGTTATTGATCCAAATTTTCTGACTGCTCCTATATTTCTTTACATAAAATGTTCGGAAGCATTTGCTACAAGTATTTGAATCTAGTCGAGCAGTCTATCCTCATTATTTATTATTTAGGTTTTTATCATAAGTTGTGTAGCTACCATTTTTTGCACATGCCACCCTGGTGTTTAACAGTGCTTTCCCTTATGCTGTCCTGTCCTACACCCATGACCATGACTTCAGCAACAACCTGCTGACTTACAACTAATTAAAAATGAACAAAATTAAACTATTTAGATTTCAGAAGAAACATTTTACAGAATTAACAGAACAAAACAATTATGAAACAATATTTTTATGAATATTTAATTTTGAATAATCAAATGAGCTTTTTTGTGAAGATCTTTGCTTACCTGGATTGGAGCATATCTAAACGTTTTTTTTAAAGTCAGTCATCTGCGATTAACAACTAGTTCATCATAGCTTAAGTGACCATTTATTTCACAGTGTACAAATAACTGAAATGCTAAAGCTCCAGTGTACATGTTTTATATATATTTTCTATCATTTAGTTCCATCAAAATGTGAAGAATTCCTTCATATTATGTGGCAAGATCAGTAGTTTTCACATTTAGAATTACTTTTGTTTATATTAAGATCAGTAGTTTCACCTCAAACTTTATGTTTCCTCAGATTTCAACCTTCAATACAAATCAGCCTTTCCCTTGGCAAAATAATTGACATAATCTCTTCAAAATTTACAAATGTACAACGTATTTATAACATTACATATCTCAAACTTTAACACAAGTCCAGTGCAAAGTACCTCTTGATTGAAAGTTTTTTTCAGATAAAAACACCAACAAAAAAATAGTACTGAAGATAAAGGAACAGACAGATCACCTCTTTTGACAGCTATTGGCTCATTCTAATTAGCTTTAAAAGGTTTTTTTTACCAAATATTTATGATATGTCCAAATATGCTGGCTGTATATAAAAATATAATGTATCAGAGGAAAGTCTGTCTCTTTCTCTAGCTCAGTTTTGAATTATGCATTTGAATCCTCTTTGACAAGAGTAGCTGTATCTTTGAAAGTATTCTCCGTAGGACTATATGTCAAAGGTTCATCTTTTTTTGAATGCGACTTACTTGGAAGTAATCCAAAAGTATGTGAAGTGGCAGCAGTTTCTCCAAGTGGGTTATTTGTCCGTTGCTGTTTCTGGCACTAGGAAGTAGAAAATAAAGACATTCAGTTAGACAAAATCTATTTCAGTAGACTGTCCTTTAGAGTGGCAGTTATGAGATTACGATTTTACTTAGTACAGGAAATGAAACCAAGCCTTGCGTCGTGATATGTTTCTGATGCAGAAGGAGAATCATTACAATTGAAGTGTTGGAGCATCAGTTTCGTGCTGCTAACAAGAAAAACGGAGTTCAAATTTTGGTCTCAACAGCATCCAAAGTCTTCAAATGATACAACTTTGCCGTTGCTTTCCTGCTGACTAGAAAAAGCAGCACTCGTCTGACATGTCTAATAGGATATTATTGAATCATGTGATATTGATGCCTGGTCTGTGATTGAATGATAAGCACTTTCTGTGCTTACTTATATATTTAGCAACCATAAATTCCTCGAAGGGCAGGTTTGAATACCTCCTCGTGGGTCTGCTCCTGGGCCTGGCCAAACTGGCCATCAACAGGTCCAGGCAGTGGGCCGTGGAGGGGGTCATTAGGGCCGACTGCCTGCCCCTCTTCCGCGGTTACGTTAGAGCCCGGGTGTCCTTGGAAAAGGAGCACGCGGTGTCCACCAACACCCTGGAGTTATTCAGGGAGAGGTGAGCGCCGCAGGGAGTGGAGTGCATTATTTCCCCCTCCAACTCTATTTTGATTTAATCCCTGCCCTCCCCTTCACTGTTTGATCACACAGCATTGCCCTTTTGTGAAGGGCAGTGCTTGTCACTGGCCACTCGGGTGTTTTCCTATCTTCCTGTGGTGGAAATTGAATAAAGATTCGTGCACTTTGTGTCTTTCACTGTGTCTCACCTGCACACACACACCATGGGTGCTGGGGAAAAAATAAGCAGTTAGGCGGTAGTGTGGGAGAGAAAGAAAATAAATTCCTCGAGCCAAGCAATTGCCTCTTCATCTGCTGAGTTGCTGTGATTGAGTTTGTAGAGTATACATGATTTGGAGAAGTACAGCACAGTTTATGTCTCCTCACAAGTGCATAAGGGAATTGTACTGAGACCCCAGCAATAGGTATTGGCTCCAAAGGGGCATTGACTTCTCCTGGACATGTTTAGCAAAGGTAAAAACAATGACTGCAGATACTGGAAACCAGATTCTGGATTAGTGGTGCTGAAAGAGCACAGTAGTTCAGGCAGCATCCAAGGAGCAGTGAAATCGACGTTTCGGGCAAAAGTCCTTCATCAGGAATAAAGACAGAAATCCTGAAGCATGGAGAGATAAGCTAGAGGAGAGTGGGGGTGGGGAGAAAATAGCATAGAGTACAATGGGTGAGTGGGGGAGGGGATGAAGGTGATAGGTCAGGGAGGAGAGGATGGAGTGGATAGGTGGAAAAGGAGATAGGTAGGACAAGTCATGGGGACAGTGCTGAGCTGGAAGTTTGGAACTAGGGCGAGGTGGGGGAAGGGGAAATGAGGAAACTGTTGAAGTCCACATTGATGCCCTGGGGTTGAAGTGTTCCGAGGCGGAAGATGAGGCGTTCTTCCTCCAGGCGTCTGGTGGTGAGGGAGTGGCGATGAAGGAGGCCCAGGACCTCCATGTCCTCGGCAGAGTGGGAGGGGGAGTTGAAATATTGGGCCACGGGGCGGTGTGGTTGATTGGTGCGGGTGTCCCGAAGATATTCCCTAAAGTGCTCTGCTAGGAGGCGCCTAGTCTCCCCATGTAGAGGAGACCGCATCGGGAGCAACAGATACAATAAATGATATTAGTGGATGTGCAAGTAAAACTTTGATGGATGTGGAAGGCTCCTTTAGGGCCTTGGATAGAGGTGAGGGAGGAGGTGTGGGCGCAGGTTTTACAGTTCCTGCGGTGGCAGGGGAAGGTGCCAGGATGGGAGGGTGGGTTGTAGGGGAGGGTGGGTTGTAGGGGAGGGTGGGTTGTAAGGGGGTGTGGACCTGACCAGGTAGTCACGGAGGGAACGGTCTTTGCGGAAGGTGGAAAGGGGTGGGGAGGGAAATATATTCCTGGTGGTGGGGTCTGTTTGGAGGTGGCAGAAATGTCGGCGGATGGTTTGGTTTATGCAAAGGCTGGTAAGGTGGAAGGTGAGCACCAGGGGCGTTCTGTCCTTGTTACAGTTGGAGGGGTGGGGTCTGAGGGCGGAGATGCGGGATGTGGACGAGATGCATTGGAGGGCATCTTTAACCACGTGGGAAGGGAAATTGTGGTCTCTAAAGAAGGAGGCCATCTGGTGTGTTCTGTGGTGGAACTGGTCCTCCTGGGAGCAGATATGGCGGAGGCAGAGGAATTGGGAATACGGGATGGCATTTTTGCAAGAGGTAGGGTGGGGAGAGGTGTAATCCAGGTAGCTGTGGGAGTCGGTGGGTTTGTAAAAAATGTCAGTGTCAATTTGGTCGTCATTAATGGAGATGGAGAGGTCCAGGAAGGGGAGGAGGGTGTCAGAGATGGTCCAGGTAAATTTAAGGTCAGGGTGGAATGTGTTGGTGAAGTTGATGAATTGCTCAACCTCCTCGCGGGAGGGGCTGATGCAGTCATCAATGTAGTGGAGGAAGAGGTGGGGAGTGGTGCCGGTGTAATTATGGAAGCTTGACTGTTCTACGTAGCCAACAAAGAGGCAGGCATTGCTGGGGCCCATACATGTGCCCATGGCTACCCCTTTGGTCTGGAGGAAGTGGGAGGATTCGAAGGAGAAATTGTTAAGGGTGAGGACCAGTTCGGCCAAACGAATGAGTGTGTCGGTGGAAGGATACTGTTGGGGATGTCTGGAGAGGAAAAAACCAGAGGGCTTGGAGGCCCTGGTCATGGCGGATGGAGGTGTAGAGGGATTGGATATCCATGATGAAGATGAGGCGGTGGGGGCCGGGGAAACCGGAGTCTTGTTGGAGGGCGTGGGTGGTGTCTCGAACGTATGTGGGGAGTTCCTGGACTAGGGGGGATAAGTCACAGTGAGGTAGGTAGAGATGAGTTCAGTGGGGCAGGAGCATGCTGTGACAATGGGTTGGCCACGGTGGTCAGGCTTGTGGATCTTGGGAAGGAGGTAGAACCGGGCAGTGTGGGGTTCCCAGACTGAGGTTGGAAGCTGTGGGTGGGAGATCTCCTGAGGTGATGAAGTTCTGTATGGTCTGGGAGATGATGGCTTGGTGATGGCGGGTGGGGTCATGGTTGAGGGGGCAGTAGGAAGAGTTGTCCTCGAGTTGGCGTTTGGCTTCAGCGGTGTAGAGGTCAGTGCGCCAGACTATCACTGCGCCCCTTTTATCCACTGGCTTGATGGTGAGGTTGGGATTGGAGCAGAGGGATTGGAGGGCTGTGCGTTGAGGGTGAGAGGTTGGAGTGGGGTAGCCAGATTGAGGTGGTTAATGTCCCGGCTGCAGTTGGAAATGAAGAGGTCGAGGGCAGGTAATAGGCCAGCGCAGGGTGTCCAGGTGGATGCAGTGTGTTGGAGGTGGGCGAAGGGGTCCTCGGAAGGTGGGCAGGAATCCTGATTGTGAAAGTAAGCTCGGAGGTGGAGGCGGCGGAAAGACAGTCTTTCTGTGGTCGATCAAAACCTCATCTGTTGAAGGGAAGGTGATTGAAAGCAACTTGTTAGTGATTCCTGTGTTTCCCTTAATAAAGCATGTCTGCTGATAGACAGTGGTCAGGATGGTTGCTCCATACAGAGTGCTAGAATGGAATAAATATGTTATTATCACTTCTTAAGTGAGGTACAGTACAGTTGGTTTCAACCAGATCTTTGGCAGTCAGCAGGTGTGCTACGACATGTGTTTTTCTATCCTAGAGAAAACAACATCAGTTTTAATGTTAAAATGAAACCTCAGCCAGTATCTCCTGGCACTAATGTAGAAACCTTGCTTTAGAACATAGAACAATACAGCACAGAACAGGCCCTTCGGCCCTCATTGTGCCGATCTGTGAACTATTCTCAGCTCGTCCCCCTACACTATCCCAAAATCATCCATGTGCTTATCTAAGGATTGTTTAAATCTTCCTAATGTGGCTGAGTTGACTACATTAGCAGGTAGTGCATTCCACACCCTTACCACTCTCTGTGTAAAGAATCTGCCTCTAACATCTGTCTTAAATCTATCACCCTTCAATTTGTAGTTATGCCCCCTCATACACGCTGATGTCATCATCCTAGGAAAAAGACTTTCACTGTCTACCCTATCCAATCTTCTGATCATCTTGTATGTCTCTATCAAATCCCCTCTTAGCCTTCTTCTTGCCAATGAGAATAGGTTCAAGTCTCTCAGCCTTTCCTCATAAGACCTTCCCTCCAGACCAGGCAACAGCGTGGTAAATCTCCTCTGCACCTTTTCCTCTGCTTCCACATCCTTCCCAAAATATGGGGATTAGAACTGTACACAATTAGGTGCTGTAGCTATTCAAGAAACAACTCATATGCCTTGCAGTGCTTATTTTGCTCAATTATAAAAGTCCAGGGTAGTTCCAATTTTCAGTAATGGAATAGTGGTGCTGGAAGAACACAGCAGTTCAGGCAGCATCCAAGTAGCTTCGAAATCGACGTTTCGGGCAAAAGACCGAAATAAAAAGGTAATGTTTGTTATTCCAGGCAAGTAAAGAAACTTTGCCTTGTAATCTGAAAAATAAAATTCTCCTCTGAATTATGATTAGTCCTGGATCATCTGATGTTTATTTTGGTCATTCTGGTGAACTGTATGCAGTGGTAGTAAGGAATCATATTCCAAATGTTCCACCAGAAATTTCCTAGAGTGCTAAAATACAACAAAATGTAGCTATTTCCTAATCAATCACTTTATTTTTAAAAAACTCTGGCTCAATTGTACAAATGCTTATTTTCAAAACTGCTTTGTTCATGATTAATCATGATCAGAAATTACTTTCCAATCATTATTTGGAGGTGCAGGTGTTGGACTAGTGAGGGCAAAGTTAAAAATCACACAAAACCAGGTTATAGTCGAACAGGTTTATTTGGAAACACTAGCTTTCGAGACACCTTGAAAGCTGGTGCTGCCAAATAAACCTGTTCGACTATAACCTGGTGTTGTGTGATTTTTAATTTTTTCCAATCATTGTATTAATACTCAAACATGTTTGTTTTTAAATTTTGAAACCACATGGAATATTGAGGCGAGCAGTCAACATTTTATAATTTGCACTTAATTATGAGGCAAAATTACATTCGTTGTTAAGGAGGTGAATGAAGAGTTACCTCTGTATACACAGGATTTTCAAAATTTGTCCCCTGTTTAGGTTTTCGTTTAAAAAAGTTCCACTTTGATTCCTGAAAGAAGAAAATAACATGAATGCTAACATGTGAACATGCATACATCCGGAGCTGTATTCAAAAATGCTATTGGGTAACAAATTCAGTAGGATGTACCCATTTATCAGGCAGTGAATCATCCAATATGGTTGGTAGTGCACGTTTATTAGGGACTGGAAGTGTGCCACCCACATTATCGGTAAAGGCAAATGTAACGATACTTTAGTTTTAAGTATATTTGTCCTGGTTTTTTTTTTAAGAAAGGAAAGGTTGAGCCTGAGGTAATGAGCGATCTATTCTAAGCCAATAAAGTAAACAACTTGTGAGGCTTTGTGTTTTTTTAAAAGTTAGAAAAATAGAAATGGCATCAATGCATGGAGTCAGGTTCCCACAGAATCAGGTTTTAGTTTAGCTTTCAGCAGTTGCTGGGACTTTGAAGCTATGGAAGCTGTACATCTCTGCTACAGCTAACAAGCTTAGTTTCTCTTTTTCTGCCAGCATCATATGTGAGAGGTGAAGAGTCTGGCGCTGGAAAAGCACAGCAGGTCAGGCAGCATTGGAGGATCAGCAGAGTTGACGTTTCAGATATAAGCCCTTCGTTCAGGCCTCATAAAAGGCTTATGCCTGAAACGTCAACCCTCCTGCTGCTCAGATGCTGCCTGACCTGCTGTGCTTTTCCAGTGCCACACTTTTCGACTCTGACTCCCCAGCATCTGCAGTCCTCACTTCCTCCTAGCGTCATGTGAGACAATCTATTTTATCTCATATCTTCCTAATGTGGCTGAGGTTGTCTCATATGTGATGCTGGGAGCAAGTAAGGACTGCATTTGCTGGAGAGTCAGAGTCGAAAAGTGTGGCACTGGAAAGAATAAAGCCTATTAATGACCATAATGTTAATTTGTGCAGGAGCCAAAGGATGTAAGTAGGGTTGTAGATGTGACAGTGTTCACTGGTGAGAGAGACAATGTGGATATAGAAATCAGGGAGAAGGGCTACGATATACTTATAGAAATGAGTGCAGATAGAGAGAAGGTTCTCAGAGGTTGAGCAGGCTGGATGAAATGTATTTCAGGCTATTGAGTGAGACAAGGAGGGATATGTCAGAGGCATTGCTAATAATTTTAAATTCCACTCTGGCGACAACAGAGATGCCAGTAGATGGCAGGACAGCAAATGTGGTACCATTATTTAAGAAGGGACCAAGGGATAAATCAGGAAACTATGAGCCAGTCAGTCTAACCTCAGTGGTGGGGAAACTATCAGAAACAATTCTGAAGGATAGAATTAGTCTGCACTTGGAAAGGCAGGGAGTGTTTAAAAACAGACAACATGGTTTTGTTAATAGGTGATCAAGTCTGAATTTGATTGAATATTTTGACGAAGTGACTAGGAGTGTTAGAAGTCAGAGGGTGGTGGTGGAGGGTTGTTTTTCAGACTGGAGGCCTGTGACCAGTGGAGTGCCACAAGGATCGGTGTTGGGACTCTACTTTTTGTCATTTACATAAATGATTTGGATGCGAGCATAAGAGGTACAGTTAGTAAGTTTGCAGATGACACCAAAATTGGAGGTGTAGTGGACAGCGAAGAGGGTCACCTCAGATTACAACAGAATCTGGACCAGATGGGCCAATGGGCTGAAGAAGTGGCAGATCGAGTTTAATTCAGATAAATGCGAAGTGCTGCATTTTGGGAAAGCAAATCTTAGCAGGACTTCTACACTTAATGGTAAGGTCCGAGGGAGTGTTGCTGAACAAAGCAACCTTGGAGTGCAGGTTCATAGCTCCTTGAAAGAGGAGTCGCAGGTAGATAGGATAGTGAAAGCGCGTTTGGTATGCTTTCCTTTATTGGTCAGAGTATTGAGTACAGGGGTTGGGAGGTCATGTTGTGGTTGTACAGGACATTGTTTAGGCCACTTTTGGAATATTGTAGCAATCCTGGTCTCCTTCCTATCGGAAAAATATTGTGAAACTTTAAAGGGTTCAGAAAAGATTTACAAGGATGTTGCCAGAGTTGGAGGATTTGTGCTTTAGGGAGAGGCTGAATAGGCTGGGGCTGTTTTCCCTGGAGTGCCGGAGGCTGAGGGGTGACCTTATTGATGTTTACAAAATTATGAAGGGCATGGATAGGGCAAATAATCAAAGTCTTTTCCCTGGGGTTGGGGAGTCCAGAACTAGGGGGCATAGGTTTAGGATGAGAGAGGAAAGATATAAAAGAGACCTAAGGGGCAACTTTTTCATGCAGAGGGTGGTACGTGTATGGACTGAGCTGCCAGAGGATGTGGTGGAGGCTGGTATAATTGCAACATTTAAGAGGCATTTGGATATGAATAGGAAGGGTTTGGAGGGACATGGGCTGGGTGCTGGCAGGTGGGACTAGATTGGGTTGGGATATCTGGTCAGCATGGTCAGGCTGAACTGAAGGGTCTTTTTCCATGCTGTACATCTCTATGACTCTATGAGTGTAGTTGAGTGCAATGCATTTGACATAAGTCACTTGGACTTCAGCAAGACTATTGAAAAGGGCTCACGTGGAAGATTGACATGAGATTCAAAGAAATTTGGCTAATTGGATCCAGAATTAGCTGTGATAGTAGGCAGGGGGGTAACAGTTGAGGGGCATTTTTCTTTTTGACTAGAAGCCTGTGTCCAGTGAGGTTCAGCAGGGATCAGTGATTGGGGCCTTGCTGTTTGTGGTACACAAACCACTTGGACTTGAATGTAAGAGATTGATTAGTAAGTTCATGGATGATACAAAAATTGATGGAGTGGTAAATAGTGAGGAGGACAGCCTTAAAAACCAGCAGAAGACAGCCAACAAAATAGCAATAAGGGGCGAGAAGATGAATATGTAAGTAATTTAGCTAGTAATATTAAAGAACATAGCATGAGTTCTTTTCAAATATATAAAAGGTATGACAGAGTTAAGATTGAAGATTGGAACACTAGAAAATGTGGCTGCCGTTTGGTAATGGGAAACAAAGAAATGGCAAAGGAACTGAACATTGCATCAGTATTTATGGTGGAAGATACCAATAGCAGAGCACAACTTCAAGAGAATCAGGAGGCAGAGGTGAGTGTAGTGGCCATCACTAAGGAGAAGATGTTGGGGAACCTGAAAATTCAGAAGGAGGATAAATCACCCAGATTGGCTGGACTACATCCCAGGATTCTGGAGGAGAGATTGAGGCATTGGTGGTGATCTTTCAGGAATCATAGCAGTCAGAGAGAATTCCAGATTAATGAGAAATAGCAAATGCAACATCCTGTTTAAGGAGGGAAGGAGGCAGAATACAGGAAATGGTAGGCCAATTAGCCTGACCCCAATGGTAGTTAATACATTAGAGTCTGTTATTAAGATAAGATTGCAGAGTACTTGGAAGTGCATGGTAAAATAGGATTGAGTCAAAATGGCTACATCGAGTAGAGGTCATACTTAATAAATCTGTTAGAATTCTTTGAGGAGGTAACAAACAAGTTTGGCAAAGGAGAGCCAGTGGATATGATCTATTTGGATTTCCAAAAGGCCTTTGACAAGGTACTGCACAGGAGGCTGCTCAATAAGATAAAGTCTCATGATGTTTGGGACAATGTACTAACATGGGTAGAGGATGGGCTGACTAGCAGAAGGCAGAGAGTGGGAATAAAAGGGGTCTCATCCAGGATGACTGCTGATGACTCATGGAGTTCCACTGGGGTCTGTATTAACATCAACATGCAGGTTCAATTGGTAATTAGGAAGACAAATGCAATGTTTGCATTTATTTTGAAAGGTAGAATACAAGAGCAGGAATTTACTCCTGATCCTGTACATGGCTCTGGTCAGACAACATTTGAGATATTACATTTGTGCATCATATCTATTGAAAAATGTGCTGTACTCGGAGAGGGTCCAGAGGACGTTTACAAGAAAGCTGGTGGCTCAGTGGTTAACATTGCTGCCTCACAGTGCCAATGATCTGGGTTCGATTCCAACCTCAGGCAACTGTCTGTGTGATGTTTGCACATTCTTCGCGTGTCTGCATGGGTTTCCTCCCACGATCTGAGGATGTACAGGTTAGATGGATTGGTCATGCTAAATTGCTCCATAGTGTTCAGAAATGTGTAGGTTAAGTGTGTTAGTCAGGGGTAAATGTAGGAATGACAGGATAGGGGACTCGGTCTGGGTGGGTTGCTCTTCAAAGCATCAACGTGGACGTATTGGGCTGAATGGCCTGTATCCACACTGTAGGGATTCTATGATCCTGGAGATGAAGGACTTGTCATATAAGGAGGAGTTGAGGACTCTAGATCTGTACTCAATGGCTTTCAGAAGTTTAAAGGAGGATCCCATTGAAACTTACAGGTTACTGAAAGGCCAAATAAACTGGACGTAGAGAAAATGTTTCCATTAAGAGAAACTAAGACCTGAGTGTATAACCTCAGAGTGAAGGGATAACTCTTTATAACTGAGATGAGGAAGAATTTCTTCAGCCAGACAGCCAGGTGAATCTGTGGAACTCATTGTCACAGATGACTGTGGAGGCCATGGCATCGAGTGCATTTAAGGCAGAGATTGAAAGGTTCTTAATTAGAAAGGTGATGAAAGGTTATAAGTAGAAGGTAGCACAATGGAATTGAGAAACATATCAGCCCTGATTGAATCAGTTCTGCCATTCAATGTGTCATAGTCACCTAATTCAGCTCCTACATCTTAGGGTCTTTGAATACAGGAGAATAAAGACAGGCTGGTCAGATGGGCTGATCAGTTTCAAATGGAACTCCATCGGATAAGGTCAGGGCAAAAAGACAAGGAAATAAATGATCAACTATAGAACCCTAGGAAGCACCAGGAACAGAGTAATCTTGGTCTGCATGTCCACCATGGGACAGTAGGACAGGTAGATCAATGGTTAAGAAGGCATTTGCTATATTTGACTATATTAGCAGAGGACTGGAGTTATGGTTATGCTGGGATTATATCAAAAAGTTAGTCCAACTACAGTGAGATTATTATGTGTAGTTCAAGAACCCACATTACAGGAGAAACGTAACTGCACTGGAGAAGGTGCAAAGGACATTTACCAGGATGTTGCCTGGGCTGGAGAATTTTAGCTATTCAGAGAAACTGTATAGACCGAGTTGGTTACCTTGGACAAGAGAAGACTGGGGGGGGGTCACGATTAAGATTTATAATATTATGAGGGGCATTCCCAAGTACACAGGAAAGATCTTTTCCCTTTGGTGGAAGGATCAATAACCAGGGGTCATAGATTTAAGTTACAGGTCAGAAGTTTCAGTGGAGATGTAAAAAATTTCTTTTTTCACACAAAGTGTGGTGGGAATCTAGAACTCACTGCCTCAAAATGTGGTAGAGGCAGAAACCAGCATAACATTTAAAAGATGTACACTTGGGATGCCAAGGCATACAAAACTATTGGCTAAGTGCTGGAAAGTGAGATTAGAATACGTAAGTGGTTATCTTTGACTGGTGCATACACAATGGGTTGAAGGGTCTATTTCTGTGCTCCAGACCTCTTTGACCATGGCTCCAAACTACAGGTATAAACATATACAAATGAATATGTATGCATGTATTTATATATACTATTATACATGTACAATATACACACAAAATTATAATGTTAAAAGTTATCAGAGAAAATAAAACCATTTACACAAATTCACCGATCCATTTACCTGAGCTTGTGATCCAGCTGAAATAGGTTTTTCCACAAAGGAAGGCATAGATGTATAGGTGGGATTCTCAAAACTGCTTCCATTTGTTCCACCACCAACTGCCACTGCATCCTAGATGGAAAAAGTCAAATGCATTACCTTCAGATTAGAAAATTATGAACCCAGTTATCAGAGATGGTTACAGAGAGTGGTGAACTCGGCCCGGACAATCACAAAGGCCAACCTCCCATCTATAGAATCCATCTACAAGGCCTGCTGTCAAGGAAAGGCTGCCAGCATTCTCAAAGATCCATCCCACCCTGGCAATGTTTTTCTACAACCTCTACCATCGGGGAGAAGGTACAGAAGCCTGAACACACGCACCAGCCGGTTTCAAAACAGTTTCTACCCTACTGTTGTTAGAATACTGACTGGACTCACAAACACTTAACATTCGCCTGTACCTGTGTTGTGGTTTTTGCCACGGTTTACCTATTATTTACTTAGCTATGCTATTTAGCTCTGATCTGCCGCAAGACAAAGCTTTTCACTGGTGCCTCGGTACACGTGACAATAAATTCAATTCAATTCAATTTAATTTAATTTCACAGGGCAGTCTCTATTTAATAGCTTGAACCAAAAGTTGATAACTAACCAATCGGGACTAATCCAATCTAATGAGCACTATATTAACTACTCAGTAGAGTAAAATACAAAGTAAAAAATGGAAATTATCCTATATTCTAATAAGCTTTGTTTGGACTGTATCTGGAATATTACTTTCAGTTCCAGAGTACTAAGGATATAGGAGAGATGCACTGCAAACTCACAAGAGGGTGACGAGTCTTAAAGCACTACTTACTGAATAAAAGGTAGATTCAACAACCCTAACCCTAATGAACTTTGAATCCCTTCAAGACTGAAGGGTGATCTATTTGACAGATTTAGAATTAATGAAGGAGTTGGTCTGATTAATAGAAATTTTCTTCTGGGAAGGAAACCAAGAATCAGGATTGAAGAAAATAAAATATTTGTCTTACTTGTTGATTTCACAACATATATAATTATGTGACAGTTCATTTGGAGTGATGTCAGAAGAAACTTCACACAGAATGGGAGAGGAAATCTCAACACTTTCCTTTAAAAGGTTGTTAAGGTTAGTTTTTAACATGTCAATTAATCTAAGAAGATTTTTGTCAGGTACATATTTCAGAGGATATATGACTAGTGTGTGTGTGTCAAATTCTACAGAGATATCCAGGACAGCCATGATCTATCTGAATGATGGAACCAACACCCTCCCATTCTATGTTCTATTTTACTTTCTTAAAATATATTGTATATGTATTATATAGTTTAAATCAACAACATCTACTACAAATAAAGTATTGTAAGAAATGTTAATAAAATACATTTTCTTGGATATATATAAGTTAGAAGAACTTAGCAGTTCTGAAGTAAGTAACATATATTAAAGTTACGGGACCATTATCACCATCCAAAATGAACTTAATTAAATAAACAAATTACTATAAATATATTTGATTACAGTGTGGTGCATCTATATATTTCAATACCCACTTCTGCAGTTACCGCTGGTTGCTGGATTGCAGGAGCATCACTGGAAACATTTCCCTTTGTTCCAAACATGGGATTTTCAAACGTGACTGGTAGCTTTCCTGCTTCCATGACAAAGTTTTCATTCTGTTGCAGAAACAGAGTTGATTCAGATTTAATAGAAGTACGAAGCACATATGTGAAGCAGTTGTCACTGCATAAACTTTTACAATAATGAGATTTAATAAGAAACTTGATTATATCTTACCAACTGCATTGCTCCATCAATTGCAGAATCTATGTCTATAGCAGAGGCTCCACTGTCTATTCCAGTATCCAGTCCAGATCTAAATGTCACTCCATTATCTTTTGATGTCATAAGACGACTTAAACTGAAGAGAGAAATAAACTTATTATCTTACAGTGTTGTGGTAAGGAACTGAATCTATTCCATAGGTAATGTTAGGTTTGTATTGCTCCTTTAATATTTGAGCAAATAAAACATAAGTATATATGTGTCATGTACTGTACAATAATAGTTTCTTCCTGACAGTCACAGGGTACAGGGTGGACAAATAGGACTTTTTAAAATTTAATTACTCGTGGGACATGGCTGAACAGCATTTATTTCCCATCCCTAGTTGCCCTTGAGAAGGTGGTGGTGAGCTGTCTTCTTGAACTGCTGCAGTCCATGTGCTTTAGGTTGAGCCATGATGCCCTTAGAAAGGAAATTCCTTGATTTTAGCCCAGTGACAGTGGTTATGTAGTTAGTCCAGTTGAGCTTCTAATCAATGGTGACCCCAAGGCTGCTTGGGAATGGGAGATTCAGAGATCGTAGCACCATTAAATGTCAAGGAGTGATTGTCAGGTTGGTTCTTACTGGAGATGGTCTTGTTGCATGTGAACATGGACTGCTTCAGTATCTGAGAAGTCAGGAATAGTGCTCAACATTGTGCAACCACTGGCAAACATCACGCCTACAACATGATAGAGGTAAGGTTATTTATGAAGCAACTGAGGACAGATGGCCTAGAACATTACCCAAGGAACTCCTGTAGAAATGGCCTGGAGCTGAGATGACTGAACTCCAACAACCACAACAATCTTCCTATATGCCAGGTATGACTTCAACCAACAGAGAGTTTGGCGCCAATATCCATTGATTCCAGTTTTGCAAGGACTCCTTGATGCCACACTTGATTGAATGTGACCTTGATGTCAAGGGCTGTCACCCTGACCTCAGGAATTCAGCTCTTTTATTCATGTTTGAACCAGGGTTGTAATGAGATCAGGAGCTAACGGCCCTGACAGAACCTAATGGTGCATCACTGAGTAATTTGTTTGCTGAGCAGGGGCTGTTTGATAACATTGTTGATGATACCTTCTATCACTTTACTGATGACTGAGATTGATGGGGTGATAATCAGCTGGGTTAATTTATCCCGTTTTTTGTGTATCGAACATACTTGGTAAACTTTCCACATTGTCAGGTCAATGCCAGTGTTGTAACTGTACTGAAAGAGCTTAGCTAGGAGAGAGGCAAGTTCTGGAGCACAAATTTCAATACTCTTACCAGAATGTTGTCAGTGCTCATAGCCTTTGCAGCATCCAGTGCCTCCGACCATATCCTCACATCACATGGAGTGAATTAAAATGGCTGAAGATTGGTATTTGTGATGCTTGGGATCACTGGAGGAGGCTGTGATGGATCATCTCCCTGACACTTCTGGGTGAGGACTGCTGCAAATACTTCAGCCTTATATTTTGCGTAAATGTGTTTGTCTCTTCCATCACTGACAATGGGAATATTTGTGGAGCCTCCTTCTGAAGTGAGTTGTTTAATTGTCTACCACCATTTACTCAATGTAGCAGGACTGCAGAGTTTAGATCTGATTCCTTGGTTGCAGGATCTCATGGCTTTGTCTATCACTTGCTGCTTATGCCATTTGGCATGCATATATTGTTTGGTAGCTTCAACTGGTTGATACCTCATTTTCAGGTATGCCTGGTGCTGCTCCTGGCATGCTCTCCTGCACTTCCCACTAAACCAAGGTTGATTCCCTGGCTTGATGATAATGGTTGAGTGGACTCTGCATCAGTCACTTCTATCAATACTGGCATGGTTAGATTTGGAGATGCCAGTGTTGGACTGGGGTGTACAAAGTTAAAAATCACACAACACCAGGTTATAGTCCAATAAGTTTAATTGGAAGCACACTAGCTTTCGGAGCGACACTCCTTCATCAGGTGATAGTGGAGGGCTCAATCCTAATGCACAGAATTTATAGCAAAAATTTACAGTGTGATGTAACTGGAATTATATATTAAAAAATTCATTGTCTGTTAAGCCTTTCATCTGTTAGAATACAATGATAGTTTCACTTCTTTCATGTGCAAATCACAAAACCTTTTTTTAAAAGTTGCATTCTCGGGTTAGCTGTTAACAATGGCGATAGTTAGACAATATGTTGAAGGTGTTGGCCCCCTGTGTTCTCTGTCTATGCCATGATGTTTAGATCGATTCTAATCTAAAAAGTGAGATCACGGAGCTGAAAAATTACACCATGTTCTTCGTGACCTGCAACACATTATCAATGAGGATGAGCACCTCACCAAGATCTTCCCCACACCTCCACTACTTGCCTTTAAACAACCGCCAAACCTCAAACAGATCGTTGTTCGTAGCAAGCTGCCCAGCTCTCAGGACAACTCCATACAACTCTGTCACAGTAGGCACTGCAAGACGTGTCAGAGTGTGGACATAGATACCACCATTACGCATGGGAACACCTCCCACCTTGTACATGGCAGGTACTCATGTGACTCAGCCAACATTGTCTATCTTATACGTTGCAGGCAAGGATGCCCGGAGGCATGGTACATTGGGGAAACCGAGCAAAGGCTATGACAACGGATGAATGGGCACCGCACAATAATCAACAGACAGGAGGGTTCTCTCCCAGTTGGGGAACACTTCAGTGGTTCAGGACATTCAGTCTCGGACCTTTGGGTGACCATCCTCCAACGTGGGCTTCGGGACAGGCAGCAGAGAAAAGTGGCCAAGAAGAGGCTGATAGCTAAGTTCGATACCCATAGGGAGGGCCTCAACTGGGACCTTGGGTTCATGTCACATTACAGATGATCACCATTGCACTATATACACACAGACACCCACACACACCCTTATAGACACACACACTCCCACACTCACACATGCACCCCCTCACAGACTTAAGACACTCTGCACTCACCACACACACACACACACACTTTCTCACACTCACAACCCCCACCCCAGACAGACAGACACACAGAGACAGACAAAGACCCACATGCACACATATATTTTGTGGGGTGAATTTGTACTTGCAGAGTTACATTGCACTTTGCTCAAAAACTGCATACATTCATGTAGAACTCTGAGCTCAAAAACTGCATGAATTTATGTAAAACTCCGTTATCTCACTTTTTAGATTAGAATCAATCTAAACATCCTGGCATAGACAGAGAACACAGGGAGCTAACACCTTCAATATATTGTCTAGCTATCACCATTGTTAACAGCTAACCCAAGAATGCAACTTTTTTTAAAAAAAGGTTTTGTGATTTACATATGAAAGAAGTGAAACTATCACTGTATTCTAACAATGAAAGGCTTAACAGACAATCAATTTTTCAATGTATAATTTCAGTTACATCACACTGTAATTTTTTGCTATAAATTCTGTGTGTTAGGATTGAGCCCTCCACTATCACCTGATGAAGGAGCATTGCTCCTAAAGCTAGTGCGCTTCCAATTAGACCTGTTGGACTATAACCTGGTGTTGTGTGATTTTTAACGTCATGGTTAGATACACACACATTGGTTCTATTATCATCGACTGAAAGCTTAGTCTGTCAGACATATTCGATCTGCTCAGGAATTAATGGTGCTAACACGCCTCTCCCCTCAGATGTTGCTAGATCGCCTGAGCTTCTTCAGGATTCTCTGTGTTTGTTTCATGTTTTGAGCAACAACAGTATTCTTCTGTTCTTCAGAAGGTAGTTTAAGAGTCAAATGCATTGCTGTAGATCTGGAATCATAAATAAGCCAAACCGATGAATGATGATAGATTTGCTGCCCTGAAAGGTATTAGTGAACCTGATGGCTTTTATGGAATCATAGAGCTATATAGCACAGAAACAGACTCTTTGGTCCAACATGTCCAAGCCAACCAGATAGTCTGATTTAGTCCATTTGCCAGTATTTGGTCTATGTCCCTCTAACCACTTCCTATTGATGTACCCATTCAGATGCCTTTTAAATGTTGTGTTTGTACCCACCTCCACCACCTCCTCTGGCAGCTTGTTCTATACACACATCACCCTGTGTGTGAAAAAGGTGACCCTCAGGTTGCTTTTAAACCTTTTCCCTCTCACCTTAAACTTATACCCTTTAGCACCACTCCCCAACCCTGGGAATAAGATCTTCGTTATTCACCATGTCCATGCCTCTCATGATTTTATAAGATCACCTCTTAGCCTCTAATGCTCCAAGGAAAAAAGCCACAGCCTATTCAGCCTCTTCTCATAGCTCAAACCCTCCAATCCTGGAAAGATCCTTGTCTGAACCCTTTCAAGTTTAACAACATCCTTCCTACGGTAGGGAGGCCAGAATTTAATGCAGTATTCTGAAACTGGCCTCACCAATGTCTTGTACAGCTGCAAAATGATGTCCCAATTCTTATACTTAATGCACTGACCGATTTTATGACATTATTACTCAAAGTAGCCTTTTAACTCAAGGTTTAGATGTGATTGAGTTCTCCAGCTGCCATGATGGCATTTAAGTTCATGACTACACTGCATTAATATGAGCTTTTGAATTACTAATCTAGTAACATTAACACTGCACTAGTACTCCTATGATTCAGCCCACTACTTTTAAGAAATGTGTGAAAGTATCTTTGTTTACAGATTGAAGCCTAGTCTTTCTGTGTAAAAGGGTGGAATAAAATGCGCATGTATTTTTAACAAGTATATTTGTAATCTTAACAGTAGAAGAACACTTTTAAAGACTCATAAAAGAAATGTTATATATCCAGTTAAACCAACAGTTTGCTACACAGTGGTACCATACACTGCTTGTATGTCATGACTTGAGTAAATCCTGGCTTCAATAAATACACAGAACTATAAAAAGAGTTTTCACCTTGAAAGCTTAGGAAAAGATGGCAAGATTGAGCCTGTCCGTCTGTAATTCAGAAATGCACCACCAGCTAGTGCTCCCAGTATTATGATGATAATAATGGTCAGTAAGACTGCAGTTGCTGCAATACAAAAAAATCATATCAAAATTCCAGGAACCTTCATATTAAATGATTATCAAATACAATCATGAGATAACCTCTTAAAAATTAGACTGTGCCATTATATTTAGAAAAGCCTAAGTACAGCTGTAAAATCAACTACCTACTAATTTAAGAAAGCAACTTACTTTGTATGTTAATAACATTTATGATTTATTTTATTTCTACATAATGCCCACTTGAGTTGTTCATAGATTTTTTTTCATCTATGTTCATAGATAAATAAGCATTTATTACTTAATTTCATAACTGTCCACATCATTGCATATTGAATGTTGGGAGATCTAAAAGTTTAAATGGTGAAAACACTTGTAGGAAACTTAGTTGTTCCTAAGAGTTAATTTATCAGAATTGATGTTACTTCAAGGGAAGGCTTTTACACAAACTATGAACTCTGAGTAGCTCTGGAATCTGTACTTTGCATTAAATACATTGACAAATAATTCTGAAAAATCCCAGTGATTCTCTTTATAGTAATCATTATTGTACAGTTAGTTGAGGTGGATACTTACTTAATTCACTGGTGTGAAATTTTAAATATTTTGCATTTCACAAAAATTAAAGATAAGAGCAAAAATATTCTAAACTCATTCAGATACGTCCCTTTTGTGGCCAACTGAAGCTCACATGAGTCATAAATTGCATTGCTCGAAGTATAAAGTAATCATAAACTTCAGTGGCCAAGAATGAGGAGTTACATAGTGCCACTTAACATTTTAATTAGTTTTTGAACTTCTTATAAGTACCTGTTGAATGAGGTGGTGCTTGGGATCTTCCAGTCTGACAGTAGCTTCCTGTATATCCATAAGGACATCTGCAAGAACCATAAAATACTCTTCAATTTTTTATTTTCTGCCAGTAGAAATTTTTTATCAGTCTAATTCGGGTCAGTTGGATAATTAGCTCTCGACAGATTGTAGCTTTAGCATTAGTTGCGTATGAAACCATGTTCCAGTTATTAGATCTTGTTTTAATTTCAGAATTTGTCAATGGACTCATTGGGGTCAGCTACTTTGGAATAAGGTCATCCTGATCAGTGGAAAATCTAGGCCATGGTTTATTAATCATAGTAATCTCTCACTGCAGTACTAATTAATAACCTACTTAGAGTAGAAATTATCTTAAACAACAAGAAATTATTAAGAAAAAAAATTGGAAAATATGTAGATAACAATTTGCAGACTTGAAAATAAAAGATTCAGGAGTCAGTTGCAAATAGAATATACATAGAGTCATACAGATGTGCTGCACAGAAACAGACTTTTTGGTCCAATGCATCCATGCTAACCAGATATCCTAAGTTATTCTAGACCCATTTGCCAGTATTTTGCCCATATTCTACTAAACCATTCCTATTCACATACCCATCCAGATGCCTTTTAAATGCTGTAATTGTACCAGCCTCCACCTTCTTTGGCAACTCATTCCATATGTGCACCATCCTTTGTGCAAAAACGTTGCCCCTCAGGTTACATTTAAATCTTTCTCTTCTCATCTTAAAGCTATGCCATCTGGTTTTGGACTCGCCTGCCCTGAGAAAAAGATTTTGGGTATTCACCCTATCCATGCCCCTCACGATTTTATAAATCTCTATAAGATTTATAAATCTCATCCTCTGATGCTCCAGGGAAAACAGCCACAGTCCTTGGGAGGTCATGTTATGGCTGTACAGGACATTGGTTAGGCCACTTTTGGAATATTGCCTGCAATTCTGGTCTCCTTCCTATTGGAAGGATGTTGTGAAACTTGAAAAGGGTTCAGAAAAGATTTACAAGGATGTTGCCAAGGTTGGAGGATTTGAGCTATCGAGAGAGGCTGAACAGGCTGGGGCTGTTTTTCCTGGAGTGTTGGAGGCTGAGGAGTGACCTTAGAGGTTTATAAAATCATGAGGGGGATGGTCAGAATAAATAGACAAAATCTTTTCCCTGGGGTGGGGGAGTCCAGAACTAGAGGGCATGGATTTAGGGTGAGAAGGAAAATATTTAAAAGGGACCTAAGGGACAACGTTTTCACACAGAGGGTGGCGCGTGTATGGAATGAGTTGCCAAAGGAAGTGGTGGAGGCTGGTACAATTGCAGCATTTAAAAGGCATCTGAATAGGTATATGAATAGGAAGGGTTTGGAGGGATATGGGCCAGGTGCTAGCAAATGGAACTAGATTAGATTAGGTTAGATTTGGTAGGCATGGATGTGTTAGACCAAAGGGTCTATTTCCATGCTATACATCTCTATGACTCTATTCATCCTCTCTCTGTAGCTCAAGGCCTCCAACCCTAGCAATATCCTTGTAAATCCTTTCTGCATGCTTTCAAGATTAACACAAACATTCCTATAGCAGGGAAACCAGAATTTAACACAGTATTCAAGAAGTGGCCTAACCAATGTCCTGTACAGCGACAACATGATATCCCAAGTTCTATACTCAATGCACTGACCAATAAAGGCCAATGTACCAAACGCTTTGTTCACAACCCTGTCTACCTGTGACTCTACTTTCAAGGCAGTATGAACATGCACCCCAAGGTCTCTTTGTTGGGAAACACTCCCCATTAAGTATATACATCCTGCCCTGATTTGCCTTAGCAAAATGCAGCACTTCACATTTATCTGAATTAAACTCCATCTGCCACTCCTTGGCTCATCAGCCCATCTGATGAACAGCCTGTTGTACTCTGAGGTGACCTCCTTAAACTTACCAAACATGCATCCCTTTTTCACATCCAAATCATTTATTTAAATGACAAAAACCTTTTTTATGTTTAAATACACTTTAGGACTCTGCTCCCATTGCTGTTTGTCATACAGAATTTCAAAAATTTACAAAGGTCCTCAAATTCCTTCTCATCTCAGTCTTATAATTGGCACGCTTTAACCTGAGATTATCTCCTGTGGTTCTCGACTCTACCGTGAGGGAAAAGATTCTATTAGCATGTATCCTGTCATGCTGCTTAAGAATCCTGTATGTTTCAAGGAGATCACTACTCATTATTCTAAATTCCAATGAGTAGAATCCCAGTTGTCTAATCTTTGCTCGTAAGACCAGTGATCATCATTGTGAGCATTCTCTGAACTGTCTTTAAACAAGACAAGCAAAACTGCTCTCAGTACTCTAGATTTGGTCTCACCAGTATCTTGCAGAGTTGCAGTAAATCTTCCCTACTCATTTTTCCAAATCCCTTCAAATAAGGGTCAGCAGTCTATGAGCCTTCCTGATTCCTCCTGCACAAGTCTGCTATTTTTCTGTGTTTCATGCACAAGTGTCCCCAACTCCTTTTGTGTTACAACTTTCTGCAGTTTTTCTCCATTTTAATAATACTGTTCTTTTGTATTCCCTTCCAAAATGAACAACTTTGCATTTTTACACATCATACTCCATAAGCCAACTTTATGCCCATTTGTTTAATCTATCAATAACTCTCTGTAAATTGTTTCCTCTCACAACTTGCCTTTCCATTGATTTTTGTGTCATTTGTAAATTTGGCTACAGTACATTCACTTTCTTCCTCTGACTCATTAATATATATTGCAAACAATTGCAGCGTCAACACAGGTCCCTGCGGCACCCTGCTGGTTTGAGGTTGCCAGTCTAATGATACTAATTCATTGTTTAATTAGCATTGTAGTCGACCTCTTTTTTTCCCTGCACTCTTTCTATCTCTATTGCCTTGAGACATGCTGGAAGAGTGTATGGAATAGCCATGAACTGTGTGTCTAATTTCCTGCCCATGAAGAACCCTGATGAAGTTGGACAGCCCTGCAGTGATGTACATCAGTAACTGAATTTGGTTAAAGTGATGTCATCATACTCCTTCAATAAGAATTTGACACTGTGGTCTCTTCTTTTGGCCTTTCCATTAGCCTACAGGTACAGGAGTGTTTGGGCCAATTTTTTTCCTTATGATCCATGGGAGCCTCTCTGCAAAGCCAAAGTTGAATCACAGGCTTCAATCACTACTCATATTGAGATGATTATGCAATCTATCTATAAGCATATAGTTAGTAATCTCACACTACACCTCTTACTGCCTGCCAGTGATGAACATTAGAACAATTTGCAGATTCACACTCAATCTGTTTGACCATGTTATTTTTGAACTTGAGCAGCTCTGGCAGAATCTGAGAAGTGAAAGCTGATCTAATGCTTCAAGTCCAGTGACCCTTCTTCAGAACTGAAGTTTTGCTCCCAGGTTTGAAGAAGGGTGACTGGACACTAAGTGTTAACTCTACTTATTGCCCATGGATGTTGCCAGACTTGTTGAGTCTTTCCAGCAATTTTTGTTTCATATTTCCAGTATACACAATGATTTGTGTTATTTTATGACTGCACCTTCTTTGGCCATCAAATCCAAGAATAGACTTGAGCCTAACTGCCAAACTGGAAAGAACAGACTGAACCACTGGAGTGGGTGGGGTGGGGGGCATGATGACAGAGAATGCAACAAATAAAGTTTAAAAAAAAGGAAGAAATGATAGTGAGTTCACAATCTGAAGGTGTTCAACTCAACATTAAATCCAGAAGGCTGTAAAGTGCCTAGTCTGGAGATGAGATGCTATTCCTCCAGTTTGTGTTGTGATTCCTGCAGCGTTGCAGCATGCCAAGAACAGACAAGTGGCAATGCAAACAGGTTGCTGTGTGAAAATGGCTGACTATGGGAAGGTCGGGGCCCTGCTTGTATACAGACCAGAGGTGTTCTGCAAACTCCAGTGGGACTATCTGTTGTTTCCAATTTGCAGTTAGATACACCACGTTCTGCCATTCTCACATTCTGATCACTTAATCTGCACCTCTCAGCAGCCCTTCTCCCCCAGCACTCTAACCCCTACTATTGCATAAATGTTGTCCCCTCCACACTTCACATCATTTCTGATAAAGAGTCATTTAGACTTTAAATGTTAGCATGATCTCCCTCTATGGATGCTGCCGGACTCACTGTGATTTTCAGTATTTTTTTACTTCAGTACAGGATTCCAGCATCTGTAGTGCTTGCTCCTACTTAATTTGAAGATTAACCCTTAATTTCCTAATTTAATGAATAACCATGAAATAACATTCTCATGAAGAATTAAAATGCAATCAATTTACAATACTTTAGAATGCAGGAAGTTTAAACACAAAATAAAACCTGTGAACCTCAGTATCCGAGACAGTGAACTGCCAAATATAAATCAGACAATTTGACCATGAGTTTCATCATTTTCAACTTACGTGCACTTTGTAGTATTTGCTTCAAAATGACAAATTCCTTCATTCCTACATTTGCAGGCAGGTGGCATTGGCCGCTCCAGCTCAATGGCTGTAGACACAAATAAAACAAGAAAGGTCGCAAACTTTAGTGAGACAACTGTCATATGGATGCAAATGAAAGTGGCTGGTTAGGGAGAGGCCTGAAAGGTGAGGTGATAACTTTCTGCGAACATATTTTTCAACAAGAGTGACTTACTGTGGGAGGAAATGTAAATACTTGTGAGCTTTATGTTTTCAGTAGCTTCGTACAGTTATACAGTACAGAAGAAACACTTTGTCTAAGTCTGTGCCAAGCCTGTGCCGGCCTATCTACACTATTCCCACTTTCCAGCATGTGGTCCATTGCCTTGAATGTAATGATATTTCAAAGTGCTCATCTATGTCAATTTCAAAAGGTCCTAATGTTTCCCACCTCTACTGACCTCTCAGGCAGTTCATTTCAGAATCTCACCACCCTCCAGGTGAAAACATTTTTCCCTGAATCCCCATTAAGTTGCCTGCTCTTCACCCGAAAATGATATCCGCATATTATTGATCCAGCAATTAAGGGGAATAGCAGCTTTCTGTTCACCCTTTCCAGATCCTTTATAATCATATACACTTCAATCAGGTCCTCCCCTTAGCTTTGTCTGCTCTAAAGGAAAACAATCCCAGCGTATCCAGCTTTACTAAGAGTTAAAATGTTCCATCCGGGCAATATCTTGGTGAAGCTCCTGTGTCATCCCTCCAGCGCAACCACATTTTCCTTATAGTGTGACAACTAGAATTGCCTACATTATTCCAGTTGTGGTCTAACTGAAGTTTTGTACAGCTCCAACATAACCTCTAAGCCACAACTAATAAAGTCAAGTACCTTGTATGGCTTCTTAACCATTCTATTAACCATCCTAGTGCCTTCAGGGAATATGTGGATAGGTATCCAAGATCCCTCTGTGCCTCTGAGATTCCTAGTGTCCTGTCATTATTTGAGTACCTCCTTGACTTGTTTTTTTTAGAATACATCACCTCACACTTTTCAGGGCTAGTTTCCATCTACCACATCTGCCTATCTGACTAACCTGTCTATATCTTCCTGTAACCTCAGACCTTCTTTCTCACAGACAACCACCAAGCCAATTTTTGTGTCATTTGACAACTTATCATCTCCCATCTATGTTGTTTATATATATATACTGTGAATAATAAATTATGTAATACTAATTCCTGTGGTACATCACTGGACATCGGCCTCCAGTCACACAAACAATCTTCTAGCAGCACCTTTGACCTCCTACCATGAAGGAGAAAGTGAGGGCTGCAGATGCTGGAGATCAGAGCTGCAAATGTGTTGCTGGAAAAGCGCAGCAGGTCAGGCAGCATCCAAGGAGCAGGAGAATCGATGTTTCGGGCATGAGCCCTCCTTCAGGAATGAGGAGAGTGTGTCAAGCAGGCTAAGATAAAAGATAGGGAGGAGGGACTTGGGGGAGGGGCGTTGGAAATGTGATAGGTGGAAGGAGGTCAAGGTGAGGGTGATAGGCTGGAGTGGGGGTGGGGGCGGAGAGGTCAGGAAGAAGATTGCAGGTTAGGAAGGTGGTGCTGAGTTCGAGGGTTGGGACTGAGACAAGATGGGGGGAGAGGAAACTGGAGAAATCTGAGTTCATCCCTTGTGGTTGGAGGGTTCCTAGGCGGAAGATGAGGCGCTCTTCCTCCAGCTGTCATGTTGCTGTGGTCTGGCGATGGAGGAGTCCAAGGACCCGCATATCCTTGGTGGAGTGGGAGGGGGAGTTGAAGTGTTGAGCCACGGGGTGTTTGGGTTGGTTGGTCCGGGTGTCCCAGTGGTGTTCTCTAAAATGTTCCGTAAGTAGGCGACCTGTCTCTCCAATATAGAGGAGGCTGCATCTGCTCCCAGGAGGACCAGTTCCAATACCGAACAACCCAGATGGCCTCCTTCTTCAAAGACCACAATTTCCCCCCAGATGTGATTGACGATGCTCTGCATCGCAGCTTCTCCACTTCCCGCTCCTCCGCCCCTCCAATCGCCACCAGGACAGAACCCCACTGGTCCTCACCTACCACCCCACCAACCTCCATATACATCGTATCATCCGTCGTTATTTCTGCCACCTCCAAACGGACCCCACCACCAGGGATATATTTCCCTGCCCTCCCCTATCAGCGTTCTGAAAAGACCAATCCCTCCGTGACTCCCTTGTCAGGTCCACAACCCCCACCAACCCAACCTCCACTCCCGGCACCTTCCCCTACAACCGCAAGAAATGCAAAACTTGCGCCCACACCTCCCCCCTTACTTCCCTACAAGGCCCCAAGGGATCCTTCCAAATCCGCCACAAATTCACCTGCACCTCCACACACATCATTTACTGCATCCGCTGCACCCGATGTGGCCTCCTCTATTTTGGAGACAGGCCGCCTACTTGCAGAACATTTCAGAGAACACCTCTGGGACACCTGGACCAACCAACCCAACCACCCTGTGGCTCAACACCTCAACTCCCCCTCCCACTCCACCAAGGACATGTGGGTCCTTGGACTCCTCCATTGCCAGACCATAGCAACACGACGGCTGGAGGAAGAGCACCTCATCTTCCGCCTAGGAACCCTCCAACCACAAGGGATGAACTCAGATTTCTCCAGTTTCCTCTCCCCCCACCTTATCTCAGTCCCAACCTTCGAACTCAGCACCACCTTCCTAACCTGAAATCTTCTTCCTGACCTCTCCGCCCCCACCCCCACTCCAGCCTATCACCCTCATCTTAACCTCCTTCCAGCTATCGCATTTCCAACACCCCTCCCCCAAGTCCTTCCTCCCTACCTTTTACCTTAGCCTGCTTGGCACACTCTCCTCATTCCTGAAGAAGGGCTCATGCCCGAAATGTCGATTCTCTTGCTCCTTGGATGCTGCCTGACCTTTTGCACTTTTCCAGCAACACATTTTCACCTCCAACTATGAAGCCAATTTTGGATTCATTTTTCCAAATTATGTTGGACTCCAAGTGCTTTTACCTTCTTTATCAGATTCCCGTGTGGGACCTTGTCAAAAGCTTTGCTGAACTCCATATGAACTATGCCAATTACATCGACACCTGATCACCCCCTTAAAAAAAATCAAACAAATTGTTCGGCATGGCCTCCCTCAGACAAAGCCATGCTGCCTATCCCTGATTAAACCTTGCCTCTCTAAGTGAAGTTTCATGCGCTCCTTCAGAATTTACTCCAATAGTTTCCTATCATTGATGTGGCACTAACTGGTTTATCTCTTGAAAAGTTAAACCATATTACCTTGTCCTCCAATCCTCTGGCACCTCCCTTGGAGCCAGAGAGGAATTAAAAAATTGAGTCAGTGTCTCTGTAATTTCCTCCCTCACTTCCGAAAGCAGCCTGAACATAACCCATTGGGATCTTGAGATTTATCCAATTTTAAACCTGCCCAAACTTCCAACACCTCTTCACTTCCTATGTCAATTTGCTCAAGCACCTCATAGTCACTCTCTGCAAATTTTATACCTACATTCTCCTCACAACTGAAGACAGAAATTAAGTCCTCAATTTTTGAAACCGTACCAGTGTCCTCTCACCTTCACAGACAGATTGCCCCTTTGCCCTAATGGCTCCTACTCTTTCCCTTCTTGAATGCTATGATGACCATCTTCATTCTGTTTTCGTCCCGGGCTTCTACAACTTATTCTCACATGATTGCTGATATTGGAGCCCATATGCTTTGTACCTTAGTGAATGTCTTCTCTCCTTTAATCATATTACTCTACCTTTTTCTCAAACTATTCATGAATATTTTGCTTAGAGAGACATCCAGTGGTAGAACAAGGTTTGTTAAATCACCAGGAACCCCTTTGAGATCACTCCTTTGTGACCTAACTTTCGCAACAGTATCACCAACAAAGGTATGATATGAAAGTGTCCGAAACAAAAAGACATGTTTCTTTATACAATGTCTTGATTGGAAGCCTCAAACTTTCCTCATTTATATTTTCAAGCCAGCTTAATCCATCCATCCCTCCATTTTTTGTTTGAAGAAAAACTTGATCATTGTTTAATTGGCTGGCATATCAAAACTCACAAGGATTTCACCCACATTTACAATATAATAGAGTCTGCATTGATTCTTTTGTCAATATTTGATTATAAACCATTGAATTGTGATAAGCCTGTCATCAACTTTTTTTTGGAACGATACTGTGAAATCTTAGATTTTCATTGCATTATAAATTGTTTATCTTCAAAAATCTGCAGCACCATTCTTGGCTGACTTTAAAATACATAATTCCTAATTTTCTTGTTCATTTCAGTGTGAAAATTCTGATAAATCATCAAGGAACTAAGAGTCAATTCTGATGATTTTCATTAAAATATGTTAGAACTTTACCTTCCAATTGAATTAACATGCTAGGCTTTCCTCTCTTTGCACGTTAGTTTTTAGACACCTACCCAAGCTGTGCAGAAAGGTTCCTTCCATTTCTTAATCTCCTTCTCTGACAGCTTTAATTCTGTAACTGCTGTCATTTTTTGTCTATTGTCTGATTTCAACAACTTTAACTTTGAACTGGGCTATGTATCTAAGGCACCTGGATGGTAAATGCAAAGAGTTTGGAATTTTGGTCTAAACCTCAGGTATTGAGTTTGACAAGATTGACCACGAGCTGAAAAATGTGGTGCTGGAAAAGCGCAGCAGGTAAGGCAGCATCCAAGGAGCAGGAGAATCGACATTTCGGGCATAAGCCCTTCTTCAGCTCCCCCATTTTTCAGCTCTGAGCTCCAGCATCTGCAGTCCTCACTTTCTCCAAGATTGACCATGAATCAAGTATATACGGCATATATTTTCAGTGCATCCACGAGATCAGAAAGAAATAACATTTAAGTAAATTGAATAAATATTTACTTTAAAATTCTGCATTTGATATAGTTGTTTGCTTTAACTAACACTGTCAGATCTAAATTACTTTCAGCAAGTTCCGAGGTGAGCTACAGGATATTTCAGAGTACAGAAATATAAATTGCACATAAAAAGTGAGGAAATGTGGGTTTGCATTTGAAAGGAAAAGAGTTGGAGGGTTGACTTTTCACACTTTTCAACAAAATAGAAGTTACATAAAACTTTTTAATTACAATGAAGGATTTCCAATACCAAGAATTAAAGGTTAAAAACTGACAAAAGGAAAACAAGGAATAGAAAAGGCAGACCACATTTTTTTTTACATTACCATAACATTATCCTAACTTTTATCACCTCACTTAAACAAACAGTTTAATTTATGTCAAATGTTAAGTGTATGCATTCACCATCAATCTATCTTTCAATCCCTTCTCTCAAAAGAAAATCAACAATCAGGTTGGTTTATTGATTCATAACAAAAAGGTTTGTACAGTTCAGTAGTTTTTATCAGCAGTATTATTTTAAATAACCTGATTGATTAAATACATATACCTGCATCACACTCTATAAGGCTGCCACCTCGAAACTGACTGCCTTGAGGACAAGCACAGGTGTACCCTCCTGGTCTTAGCAAACACAGATGACTGCAGACACCTTTGCAAGGATTAGGCACTGAAACAAGAAAGAAGACTTTAAAATTCCAAATATTTTATGAAATAACTGCCAAGTAAAATAGGTATATATAAATTAAGAGCAAGGTGACCCATAATTGCTGTAAAGAGCAGCCAAGAACATGCTGACAGGTGTGTATCCATTGACCAGAGCTTTTTGGAAGTTGTGGTGCTCTGTATCAGAAGGCTGGCAGTGACTGAGGCTGTTGCATCTGGCATTACTAAGAATATTTTGGATGTTAGTATGTTCATGCCTAATGCCCTGTATGGAATTCCACATCACCCCCATCCTGCTATCTGATGTGAAGTACAGGTTGCAGATGGTGTCACTACAGACCTCTTACTTCCCACTTTTTCCTCACTCCAAACTTTCTTTGCTGATGTTTTGCTTTCAGATACCCAACGCTTCCTGCATGTCTTAAAGAACTACGATTAACTGACAATTGTAACCACCAGCTCATACACTGGCATTACACGAACTTTAGCGTGTACTAAAAGTCAGGACCAGCATTTGATGAGTCATCAAGCATGTGTCGCGTACAGTCAATATGGAGAAAATGATGGTTATGTACCAGTTCACTGGAGTTCGAGATCACAGCCAAAAAGTTCTGCTAACTGGACTCAGATGAGACCTCAAAGTAGCTGGCCATAGACATAGAGATGCTTGGTACAATGACAGATATGCCAAACAATTTGTCACTACTGATAAGACAGAAGAGTTGGCTCCAACATGCTCCCTAAACAGCCTTGGTGGGTAGGGCTTTTTACGAGTCCTTCTCCTTTTCTCTCTTTCTGCTGATTATGTTCCATTTCAAAGTCATGCTGTAACTCAAAGTGGCTTACAACCTCAGAACCATTCACTCAATGGGTTGGATACCTAATATTTAAGTATGCCTGGGTGCTGTTGAAGATCTGAACCCCATGGGGGGGGGGGGTCTCTCATTTCCACGATTGGTCAATAAATACACCTGTAAACAACTCTTTGTCAATGATACAAGCAATCATTTATTCTTTGATTCGGCCGGATTGGTAGATTCTGATCAGGCCAGAAGTATGAGTACTTCAAGACCACAAAAGCATCTGAACACTAACAGAGTTTTAATAGGGTTTATATGCATTGTTCATAGTCAGACATGAAGCATGATTGCATAGTAACAACCAATCAGATTGCATAAATCCCTTGTGCATTCTATCTTAGCTTATCACGATTTCTTGTAAACAACCTGTTCTTAGAATTGTCTTTGTCCTGCCTTGTGGCTAGGGTCAAACCGTTACTTCTGCAATTAATCAAACCAACATCAGTCTGAGGTTTCTCGTTTCTGTCTGATTCAGTGCAGTTTAACAATGCAGAAGCCATTTTGTGCAGCTCCTTCAGCCATTTTGTCCTACCTTCCAAATGCCCACATCCTCACTGCATGCCAAGGACTATTTGTATGCCATATGTAGCATGCAACATGAGAACTAATTGATCCCACAACTAACAGATCACCGTTGAGCATCCAGTCCTGCTGCATCAAGTTGTAAATTATGGTAGACAATTAAATAACTCACCGGTTGAGGAGGATCTACAAAAATCCTCATTCTCAATGACAGGACCCTAGGATATCTATGCAAGAGGCAAACTTTAAGCATTTACAGGTGTCGGCAGCCAAAAGTGCTGAGTGGACAATCCATCTCAGCCACATCATGAGGTTACCAGCATCACAAGTGCATGTCTCCAACCAATTCAATTCACTCCACATGATATTGAGAAATAGTTTTTTTTTCATTCTTTCGGGTGTTCGGCCAGAATTTATTGCCCATCACTAATTTCTCAGAAGCCTATTCAGAATCAACCACATTGCTGTGGGCAGGAGTCACATGTAAGCCAGACTATGTAAAGCCTACACTTGACAGTCGAAGGCTCTGGATGCTATAACAACTATAGAGGTTGACAATATCCTGGCAATTGTGTTTAAGGCTTATGCACTAGAACTATCTATACCACTAGTCAAGCTGTTCCATTACTGCTACAACACAGGTATCATTTCAGCAATGTGGAAAATTGCTTACAAATGAACTGTCAATAAAAAGCAGGACAAATCAAACCGAACAGTTACCGCCCCACAGTCTACTCTCAAAACATGAAAATAATGATTGAAGGTGTTACTAACAGTACTATGAAACAGTACCTACTCAACAATAACCTCTCACTGACACTCAATTAGGAAAGTATCAGGGTAATTTCAACTTATGGCTTTATAACAGCCTTGGTCCAAACATGGAAAAAAGGCCTGAACTCAAAAGGAGAAGTGTGAGTGACAGTCTTGACATCAAGACAACATATGACTTAATATAGCATCAAGAATCCTTGGCAAAATTGAGGTCAACTGGAATCAGGGAGAAAATTCTCCACTGGTTGGAGTCATATGTAGCACAAACATAGATGGTTGTTGCTGGAGGTCAATTATCTCAGCCCTAGGACATCACTGCAGGAATTCCTCAGGGTAATGCCCTAAGCCCAACCATCTTCAGTGGTTTCATCAATGACTTTCACTTTATCATAAGGTCAGAGGTGCTGTTGATTGCATTATACGTGATTCTCCAGTTGGACACAATACACAAAATGATTGTGCCTACAATTACACTGACAAGCAATTTATGATTGTCATTTGAGTTCATGGTATGTACACACGCTGTGTCTGTTTCAACTCAACAAAATGGTGACAGCCATTCCCTGGTTCATTCCTCAGGCAATGCTTTGATCAATCAGACTCAATTTGCTTGGTTTAAATTACTGGTCAGCTATCATCTAACTTGTACATTCTCCATGTAAACACCTCTACCAGAGTTCACTTATCAACCAATCAGCATGTTCTTCTCATATAGAATAAAAAGCTTGATCCCCTGAAGGAAAGTACAAGATGGAAAATTTCTGCAAATTCAAATTGTATACAGCCAAACAACTACAAGTTGTTCTGTTATAACGTGCGTTTTGTCAACGTGAATTTGCTGTAATGTGATTGATGAATTGGGGACACTGTTTCTAAAGCAATTTACGATTTAAAATGTGAATTTTTAAAATGTGCATAGGCTGTGACACAATTACAGAGACAACATAAATGCTATTTCTAAAGCATGATTTGTCTATAACACAGGGTTGAACAAGAACACAACCATCATCTTCTAGATGTACTGACTGTATGCAAATACTATGTAATTTTAGATAAAACCTCATCTCAGATCACGGATTGTTACCTGAGTGATTGTAACGATGCTCCTGGTATATTCGAACTTGGGTTAGCCATGGGTTTACAGTCAGCACTTTTATCTTCTGACTGGTACCAAATTTATCTTGTTTCCAGACTTCACCATTCTCCTTTGATGTCCAGTAGAGGTGATTTTCAAAAATATCAAGGCTGTAAGGATTGCCTAGGTCTGATAAAGTACATCAAGGATAATGTGTGAAATTAATTTAGCAAAACATCTTTTAAAAGAACACATAACACTAAAAGGTTATTCAAATTTTTCTTCAACTGTACTTTTCAACCTGTTAAAGAGTAAAGCTGTCTGTGTGGAATTTTCCCATTCTCATTTGACTGTGCTGGTTTCCTTCGGGTGCTCTGGTTTCCTCCCATAGTACAAAGATGTGCAGGTTAGGTAGACTGGCAATGCTAAAAGAGTCCAGAGTCTGCAGGGATGTGTAGGTTAGGTGGATTAGCCATGGGAAATGCAGGGTTTTGGGGACAGCGTACAGTGGGGTGAGGGGTAGGTCTGTGTGGGATGGTCTTTGGAGGATTGGTGTGAACTTGATGGACCAAACAGCCTACTTCCACACTAGAGATTTTATGATTTTTAAGCCCTTGCCATCCAGTTTGAAACAGTTAGTAGTGGAAGGCAGTTACCTCTCTCTCTGGAGACGACGTTACCATTAACAACTGGAATTTTATTTTGAGGGGACAGAGAATATGATTATACATTCAGGATTGATTTGGAGTCCCAATGCAGGGATGGAGAGAAATTCAATAGCACAATAAAGGCCAAAATTTAAATTGGGCTAAATGGTGGAAATTGAGTTAAGTTTGATCATTCAGGTAGTGAACTTACTAACCCAATCCACTCCATGGCCGTTTAAACTGTGGCCTTCTATTGAGTGCCGAAATGTCATCGTTTTGTGAAATGTTTAATGAGTACAAGCAAGACTTGTAAGCCCTCATCAAAATTGTGGAGTAATGCTACATTTACAGGTCAAAGCTTAGGTTAAAAATCACATAACCAAATCGGGTGGTTGAAGGAGCAGTGCTCCAAAGGTAGTGCTTCCAAATAAAGCTGTTGAACTATAACCTGGTGTTCTATGATTTTTAACTTTGCACACCCCAGTCCAACACTGGTGTCTCCAAATCATGCTTAGGTTAGTTCACATACTTTGCTGCACTGGCACAAGTAGAAAGTAAACAATGTACTGAGCTGCCAGAGCTGTTCCAGTTATCTGCCTCAGTAGGTTAGGCAAAGAGTCAGGTACAACAGTTACATATTCATGGGCAGTTACTATAAACAAACAGTAAAGCAACACAGTTAACTCTCTTTAAACAGCATTTTTTTTGAAAAGAAAGTAACCATGATTTTACAAAAGCAAAATACTTCAGATTTTGGAAATCTAAAATAGAAACTCAGCAGGTTTGGATTAATTTGTGGTGAGAAACTATATTATAATATTTAAAATATTAGAGGTATTTTAAGTCTATTATCCCCACAAAATGTGAACATAAATTCTTTTCTTTTAAATATTCAACAATTTATTTTTAAAAGAAGAGACTTGCTAGACTTAAAATAGCTGTTATTGACCATAGAATGTGCTCGTTTGCCAAGGTCCATGAATTCCAGAAACTTCCAGTGCCCCAAGCCAAAGCAACATTCTTGTGTAATTTCAAACATAAAATTTCAAGAGCACTGCAATCACATTGTGACAATGAGGATACAGTCATCAGCCTCTGAATCTGAACTGATAACAGAGGGCAAGTTATTAAATCATGTCATGCCTGAAGTGATGCTGATATTACAACTGTTATCTCTGATATCACACAATAGTTTGACCAGACATTGAAATTACAGCATTAGTTTGAGCTACCTTATCCAGGAACCCTGTCACATGACTGGAACTTACAACTATAGAAGGGTATAACTAATAGTAGAATATTCTTTACTGAGAAAAGGTTTTACTTTAAATATGCAGAAATATCATGGTAACTCTTAAAAGAATACTGATCAATATCAAGTACATACCAGATCCTAAAATATACCTAGATTATTTCAAGCTGAACCTGGAAAAGTATCCTGATATTTTCTGCTATATATTATAAAATAGCTGATCTATTTGGGTTACATGCAGTTTGTTGCTTTCTGAGGTTTGAAATTATAACATTATTGTCATGATCTTACAGTAAGTCTGCAGTAGTGAGTAGAGTGGGCTCTTTCCTGATTATATTTTTATTGAGGTATGTCTCTTGATTAAACATAAAAATGTAAGCTATAGGTATTAAGTTAGCCTGAAGCAATATTTTGTAGAGGAATAAGACAGTGCTATTTTCTGGGTCTAAGGTTGAAAGAAGCAAAAATGGCCTTTAGTAGAGTGATATGCTCTTCTTGTCGGATGTGGGGGGTTAAGGGAGAGTTTACCTGTTACTGAGGATTATACCTGAAATATATGCCATTGGTTGCAAATCCTATCAGATCAAATAGATTGGTTGGAGAAACAGTTAGAGGCAATGAAGAATTTACAAGATTAAAGGGGTGTGATGGATGGCAGTTATAGGAAGGGAGAAAAGCCACAGATACAGTTACGTAGATGGGTTAACTCCAGGAAAGGTAAAAGAGGTAGGCAGGTAGTGCAGGAATCTTCAGTGGCTATTCCCATTTAAAACAAGTCTGCTGTTTTGGAAAATGTAAGGGGGTGATTGATTCTCAGGGAAATGTAGAACGAACAGACGAGTTTCTGGCATCGAGACGGGCTCTAATGCAATGAGAGGTATGCCAGGTTCCAAGAGAACAATTGTGTTAGCGGACTCTCTAGTCCAAGGCACAGACAGATGTTTCTGTGGCTAGCAGTGAAAAATCAGAATGGTGTGTTGCCTCACTGGTGCCATGATCAAGGATGTTTCAGAGAGGGTGCAGAATGTTCTCAAGGGGGAGAGGGCCCAGCAGGAAGTCATTGTACACATTGGAACCAGTGACATGGGAAGGGAAAAGGATGAGATTCTGAAGGGAGAACATAGAGAGATAGGCAAGTATTTAAAAAGGAGGTCCTCGAGAGTAGTAATATCTGGATTACTCCCAGTGCTATGAGCTAGTGAGAGCAGGAATAGGAGGGTAGAGCAGATGAATGCATGGCTGAGGAGCTGGTGTATGGGAGAAAGATTCACTTTTTTGGATCATTGGAGTCTCTTCTGGGGTAGAAGTGACCTGTACAAGAAGGACAGGTTGCACCTGAACTGGAAGGGACTAACAAACTTGCAGGGAGATTTGCTAGAGCTACTCAGGAGAATTTAAACTAGTAAGGTGTGGGGGAGGAACCCAGGGAGACAGTGAGGAAAGAGATCAATCTGAGACTGGTGCAGTTGAGAAATGAAGCAAGTCAAACAGTTAGGGCAAGCAGGGACAAAGCAGAGAACAAGGTAGGACTGATAAATTAAATTGCATTTATTTCAATGCAAGAGGCCAAATAGACAAGGCAGATGAACTCAGGACATGGTTAGGAACATGGGACTGGGATATCATAGCCATTACAAAAACATGGCTCAGGAATAGAAAGGACTGACAGCTTAATGTTCCAGGATACAAATGCTACAGGAAGGATAGAAAGGGAGGCAAGAGAGGAGGGGGAGTGGCATTTTTGATAAGGGATAGCATTACAGCTGTACTGAGGGATGATATTCCTGGAAATACATCCAGGGAAGTTATTTGGGTGAAACTGAGAAATAAGAAAGGAAGATCACCTTATTAGGATTGTACTATAGACCCCCTATTAGTCAGAGGGAAATTGAGAAACAAATTTGTAAGGAGATCTCAGTTATCTGTAAGAGTAATAGGTTAGTTATGGTAGGGGATTTTAACTTTCCAAACATAGACTGGGACTGCCATAGTGTTAAGGGTTTAGATGGAGAGGAATTTGTTAAGTTGTACAAGAAAATGTTCTAATTAAGTATCTGGATGTACCTACTAGAGAAGGTGCAAAACTTGACCTACTCTTGGGAAATAAGGCAGGGCAGGTGACTGAGGTGTCAGTGGGGGAGCACTTTGGGGCCAGTGACCATAATTCTGTTAGATTTAAAATAGTGAAGGAAAAGGACAGACCAGATCTAAAAGTTGAAGTTCTAAATTGGAGAAAGGCTAATTTTGATGGTATGCGGCAAGAACCTTCAAAAGCTGATTGGGGGCAGATGCTCGCAGGTAAAGGGACAGCTGGAAAATGGGAAGCCTTCAGAAATGAGATAACGAGAGTCCAGAGAAAGTATATTCCTGTTAGGGTGAAAGGAAAGGCTAGTAAGTACAGGGAATGCTGTTGACTAAAGAAATTGAGGATTTGGTTAAGAAAAAGAAGGAAGCATGTGTTAGGTATAGACAGGATAGATCGAGTGAATCCTTAGAAGTGTATAAAGGAGTATACTTGAACAGGAAATCAGGAGGGTAAAAAGGGGATATGAGATAGCTTTGGCAAATAGTTAAGGAAAATCCAAAGGATTTTTACAAATACATTACAGATAAAAGGGTAACTGGGGAGAGAATAGGGCCCCTCAAAGAGCAGCAAAGCGGCCTTTGTGTGGAGCCGCAGGAGATGGGGCAGATACTAAATGAGTATTTTACATCGGTGTTTACTGTGGAAAAAGGCATGGAAAACATAGAATGTAGGGAAATAGATGGTGACATCTTTAAAAATGTCCATATTACAGAGGAAGAATTGCTAGATGTCTTGAAAGCCATAAAACTGGATAAGTCCCCAGGATCTGATGAGGTGGATCCCAGAAATCTGTGGGAAGCTAGAGAAGTGATTACTGGGCCTCTTGCTGAGATATTGTATCATTGATAGTCACAGGTGAGGTGCTGGAAGACTGGAGGTTGGCTAATGTAGTACCACTATTTAAGCAAAGTGGTAAGGACAGGCCAGGAAACTATAGACCGGTGAGCCTGACGTCGGTGGTGGATAAGTTGTTGGAGGGAGTCCTGAGGGACAGGATGCACATGTGTTTGGAAAGGCAAGAACTGATTAGGGATAGTCAACATGGCTTTGTGCATGGGAAATAATGTCTCACAAACTTGATTGAGTTTTATGAAGAAGTAACAAAGAAGATTGATGAGGGCAGAGTGGTTGATGTGATCTATCTGGACTTCAGAAAGACGTTCGACAAGGTTCCCCAAGGAAGACTGATTAGCAAGGTTAGATCTCATGGAATACAGGGTGAACTAGCCATTTGGATACAGAACTGATTCAAAGGTAGAAGACAGAGGGTGGCAGTCAAAGGTTGTTTTTCAGACTGGAGGCCTGTGACCAGTGGAGTGCCACAAGGATCAGTGCTGGGTCCATGACTTTTCATTATTTATATAAATGATTTGGATGTGAGCATAAGAGGCATAGTTAGTAAGTTTACAGATGACACCAAAATTGGAGGTGTGGTGGACAGCGAAGAGGGTTACCTCAGATTACAACAGAATCTGGATCAGCTAGGCCAATGGGTTGAGGAGTGGCAGATGGAGTTTAATTTAGATAAATGCGAGATGCTGCATTTTGGGAAAGCAAATCTTAGCAGGACTTATACACTTAATAGCAAGGTCCTAGGGAGTGTTGCTGAACAAAGAGACCTTGGGAGTGCAGGTTCATAGCTCCTTGAAAGTAGAGTCACAGGTAGATAGGATAATGAAGGAGGAGTTTGGTATGCTTTCCTTTACTGATCAGAGTATTCAGTACAGGAGTTGGGAGGTCATGTTGCAGCTGTACAAGACATTGGTTAGACCACTTTGAATATGGCACGCAATTCTGATCTCCTTCCTGTCAGAAGGATGTTATGAAATTTGAAATGATTCAGAAACAATTTACAAGGATGTTTCCAGGGTTGGTGAATTTGAGCTAAAGGGAGAAGCTGAACAGGCTGGGGCTGTTTTTCCTGGAATGTCAGAGGCTAAGGGATGACCTTATGGGGGTTTATAAAATTATGAGGGGCATGGATAGGATAAATAGACAAAGTCTTTTCCCTGGGATCGGGGAGTCCAGAACCAGAGGGCATAGGTTTCGGGTGAGAGGGGAAAGATGTAAAAGAGACCTACGGGGCAACTTTTTCACGCAGATGGTGGTACATGTATGGAATAAGCTGCCAAAGGATGTGGTGGAGGCTGGTACAATTGCAACATTTAAAAGGCATTTGGATGGGTATATGAATAGGAAGGGTTTGAAGGGATATGGGTCGGGTGCTGGCAGATGGGACTAGATTGTCTTGGGATATCTGGTCGGCATGGACGAGTTGGACTGAAGGGTTTGTTTCCATGCTGTACATCTCTATGACTTTCATCTACCACAAAAAACTCTGCAAAAATCTCACCTCCATTTATAACCAGCTTTCTGTCACTGCCATCAAACTTCATAGACTGTATGAGATTCTCTTTGGAGTCACTCCAGTAAACTCTGTCTCCATTAAGATAATCTATAGTGAGGCCAGTAGGCCAACCCAAGTCACTGTTAACCAGCACATGCCGGTGCTGTCCATCCATCCAGGCACATTCTATTTTGGGATTTCTGCCCCAGTCTGTCCAGTAGAACAGCCTGAAATAAAGATGAAAAGAAGCATATGTTAATGCATTTACTGTATATTTGAAAAATTAAAATACATTTAAGTTTTTTTTCATTTATGGGATGAGGGCATCACCGGCTAGGCCAGTATTTATTGCCCATCCTTAATTGCACAGAGGGCAGTTAAGAGTCAACCATGTTGCTGTGTGTCTGGAGTCACATGTAGGCCAGACCAGAGAAGAATGGTCATTTCCTTGCCTAAAGGACATTAATGAACCAGACGTTTTTTTCCAACAATGGATTCCAACAATATCACAAGGTCATTGACATCTCTTTAGCAGAGTTCCATTAGCAGAAAAATAATTTTCTATTTTGATACAGTTAGTTTTGTTCTCTAATTAAATGCATACTTTTGATAGCACAGTGGAATTAGTAATCCAGAAAGCCAACACTATAGAACCTAAGTGTCAGATAGACTTTCCACCTCCATTGTTGCACATGTCAATGTTGGCAGCATCAGTGAAAGGACATCAAGCTGCAGCCCATCCAAATCCTAGCCTATGTTACAGGATAGTTCAGTTAAGCAACAGCAAAAATGAGCTGACATGGTCATAGATTTGGATCCCAAGTTGAAAGGAAACTTAAGAAGTCTGAATTATTTGACAACCTGATGTTAAACTCATTTAAGTAACTGTCTTGTCCGTGCTTTAGACACTTTAACAGTTTATGTATTTAAAACACTTCACAGCCATTGTTGCCCAGTTTCTAGCCCTTTCTCCAGACCAATAGCCAAACATTCCCTTTCCATACATTCATTTGTCTCTCATGGTGTCTGTGCACAGGTAGCAATAACCTGAGCTCCCATTTGACTTCTTATGCACAACCCACTGGTTGTTACAATCAAATATCACAGATTTGTTGGGATGGACCCACAAAACACCATCCTCACATTTGCCTGCCTGTGAGCTTTCTTGGGCAGACTGTTCCCATTCAGTTCAAAGCTGCTTCTTATATCTAGCAACATTCTGTGCACAGATGGGCTGGTCTTATCCACGGAATGAAGACATGAATATCTGGCAGACAGGAATGTTCATGGCTGAATAATTTGTAACATCATGCACTGCCCTATTTCCTTCCCCATCAAAGTATGCCCAATGAGGCATAAAGTGTGCTTGTACATAAAATACGTTTTATTTGTTTTTGCCAATCTGATGGCTGCTGCTTTGTATGCAGCCTCTGTATTTTCTAATAGAAATTTCACAGGTTTCTCATGGCTGTGGGCTTTGACCTTAAGCTTGAATCCTTTTAAGGGTTTGATACCTTTTATGGGGGTCTGGTCATTAGAATGTGGCTGGGTGAATCCAGTTGAATTGGAGGGTGAGTTCCTTATGAACATGTGAACATAGTGTCAAACAATGTTTCAGACTGAATTGTTTCGCTGGACAACCTTTCGCAGTATCACTTTGAGGCTACAAGTCAGCCGCTGGTTTGAGGCTGGTAGGGAACGTGGAACCTTTGGCTGATACTCAACATATTCATCACTCCCTGGATTAGTTGGGCTGTGAAGTGGGTCCGGGGAGAAAGTGAGGACTACAGATGCTGGAGATCAGAGTTGATCATGTGTTGCTGGAAAAGCACAGCAGGTCAGGCAGCATCCGAGGAGCAGGAGAATTGAAGGGCTCTTGCCAGAAACCAAAGGGCTGTTGCCTGAAACATCGATTCTCCTGCTCCTTGGATGCTGCCTGACCTGCTGTGCTTTTCCAGTGCCACATTCTTGACTGTGAAATGGGTCCCCGATCCAACTCTATACTGCGGGGAAAGCCCATCTAATGAGAACATGCAGAATTAAATGCCTGCTGCAAGTGTTTGTTTGAATGGGGAGGGCCCCTACCTATTTTCTAATAATATTCACAATGACCAGGATACATGGAACCAACACAGTCTACTTAAAGGACAGTCCATGGTTCTGCTATTGGCTAAGTAAGCTTTAACTTTACTTTATTGGCAAACTTATCCACTTTGTTCTGGGTGTTGGGACAAAAATATAATTCTTGACATAATGTTTAAGTCTTTTCCTACTTCTGGCCACCAGCACAATACCTTAATTCTGTCAGTCATGGTTTCTGTCCCTTGATGACCCTGGATATGGTGGCATTTATAAATCATTTGATCTCAGTTTCACACCTGTACCTCGTACCGTCCATCTTTCAGAGCAAATCCGTTCTTAATACTTAAGGTCCTCCCATTTGCTATATGAGGTGGGGATTGTTTTCTTCTGTAATTGTTTTAACTCAGTGTCACTGATCTGAACTGTACCAGATCTTTGACCTTGGTTTGGCCCATAGCAACAACATCTATTTTTTCTGGAATGGGATGCAGCCATGGTTCTCCTTTGTTCCCCTTCACCAATTCGTTGGCGCTGTTGTTCCCAGTTGGAGAAATTCAGTGGTTGGCACTAACCTTCATGACGCTGCATTCATGGCCGTGGGCAGTTTGGAGAATACATTTGAGCAGGATTCAGATGGTAATAGTTTTGATTTGATTGACTTGATTTATTGTAGTCACATGTACCTAAATACAGTGAAAAGCATTGTTTTGCAAGTGGTATGGGCAGATAATAGTGAACAAAGATGTACAGCAAGGTATACAGGTTACACTGCACAGGAGGCACATGAAGCAAAATCAACATTAGCAAGAGCAACATTATTTGAAGTTAGACAGTATATTTTTAAGTCTAATAATGGCAGGGAAGAAGCTGTTCTTGAACCTGCTTGTGCATGTGTTCAAGCTTCTGTCGAAGGAGGAGACTGTGGGACTGAATTACTGTGGTGAGATGGATCTTTGATAGAAACATAGAACCATAGAAAATAGGTGCAGGAGTAGGCCGTTCGGTCCTTCCAGCCTGTACCATCATGGCTGATCATGCAATTTCAATATCCCATTCCCGCTTTCTCTCCATCCCCCTTGATCCCTTTAGCCACAAGGGCCATATCCAGCTCCCTCCTGAATATATCTAATGAACTGGCACCAACAGCTTCCTGTGGGAGAGAATTTCACAGGTTCACAACTCTGAGTGAAGAAATTCTTCCTCATCTCAGTCCTGAATTGCCTACTCCTTATTCTTAAACTTTGAGCCCTAGTTCTGGACTTTCCGCACATCGGGATCATTATTCCAGCATCTAGCCTGTCCAGTCCCATCAGGACTTTACATATTCCTATGAGATCTCCCCTCATTCTTCTAAATTCCACTGAGTACAAGCCCATTTGATCCAGTATTCCCTCATATGTCAGTTCTGCCATGCCAGGAATTAGTCCGGTGAACCTTCCCTGGACTCCCTCAATGGCAAGAATATTCTTCCTCAGACTGGGAGACCAAAACTGCACACGATACTCAAGGTGTGGCCTCACCAAGGCTCTGTATAGCTGCAGCAAGAAACTTTGGATGTAGGTTTGCTCGCTGAGCTACAAGGTTCATTTCCAGATGTTTCGCTACCCTACTAGGTAATATCTTCAGTGGGCCTCAGGCAAAGCAATGCTGAGAATTCCTGCTTTCTATTTATATGTTTGGGTTTCTTTGGGTTGGTGATGTCATTTTCTGTGGTGATGTTATTTCCTGTGGTGAAGTCACTTCCTGTTCCTTTTCTCAGGGGGTGGTTGATGGGGTTTAACTCTGTGTTTGTTGATAGAGTTGTGGTTGGAATGCCACGCTACTAGGAATTCTCGTGCGTGTCTTTGTTTGGCTTGTCCTAGGATGGATGTAGTCGAAGTGGTGTCCTTCCTCATCCGTATGTGAGGATACTAGTGAGAGAGGGTCATGTCTTTTTGTACTAGTTGGTGTTCATGTATCCTTGTAAGGACTGTAAAAAACACTACATTGGACAAACAGGCAGAAAGTCTGGAAATGAACCTTGCAGCTCAGCGAGCAAACTTACATCCAAAATCTCAATCTGAGCTACAAATTTTCTCAAACTTGCAGCAAGAAATCCTCACTTTGATACTGAAACCCTCTCACTATGAAGGGCAGAATGCCTTTAGCTTTCCTCACCAATGACGTTGGTAGCCTGTCCGCGGCAATGAGAAGTGTATATTGAGTCCATGGATGGGAGGTTGGCTTCCATGATGATCTGGGCTGTGCACACAACCTTCTGCAGTTTCTTCTGGTCCTAGGCAGAGCAGTTGTCATATCAGACCTTTATGCACCTGGACAGTATGCTTTCTATCGTGCATCTGTAAAAATTGTTGAGAGTCCAAATGGACATGCCGAATTTCCTGAGCCACTTGAGGAAGACGATGTGTTGTTGTGCCTTCTTGCCCGTTGCATTTATGTGGTACGTTATCAGTTATCGTCGCTCCCAGGAACTTGATGCTCTTGAGCCTCTCCACCTCGGCTCTGTTGATGTAGATGGTGACGTGTCCGTCTCCTTTCATTCCGAAGTCAATGATCAGATCTTTTGTTTTGCTGACATTGAGTGAGGGGTTATTATCATTGCACCATAACACCAAGCTCTCTTTCTCCTTTCTGTATTCTGACTCATCAGTGATTGATATCCATCCTACCACGGTGGTGTTGTCAGTAAACTTGTAGCTGGCGTTAATTCTGAAATTGGAAACACAGTCAGGAATGTACAGGAAGTACAGTAGGTGCTGGGAATGCATCCTTGGGGAGCTTCAGTATTGAGGATTATCGCAGATGAGGTGCATTTGTTTATCTTCACTGATTGCAGTCTATGGGTCAGGAAGCTGAGGATCGAGTTGTAGAGGGCAGAACTGAAATCTAGATCTCGGAGTTTTGAGATTAGTCTTGAGGGTATGCTGGTGTTGAAGACAGAACTATAATCAATGAGCAGGAGTCTGACGTTAGTGTCCTTGTTATCCAGAAGTTCCAGGAATGAGTGTAGAACTACCGAAGCTCTCATCGGTTGGCAAATTGCAAGGGATTGAGGCAGGCTGGGAGATAGGAGTTGATGTGGGTTGTAACCAGCCTTTCAAAGCACTTTATGATTATGGAGGTCAGAGCCACTGGGCAGTAGTCATTAGGGCACACTGTATGTGCTTTCTTAGGTACTGGGATGGCGGTCGTATTATGAAGCAGGTGGAGACTTCGGCTTGTCAGAGGGAGAGGTTGTAAGTACACAGCTGGGGACTCCATCTGGGCCCATCACTTTCCTTGAGTTGACTCTCAGGAAAATCAATCTGTCACCTGCAGCAGTGACTGAAGGAACAGGTATGTCTGGAGCTGTCAGGGCAGGTGTCACCATGTGACTGGTATTCTGCTCAAATTGAGCATAGAAAGTATTGAGTGCATCAGGGAGGGATGTGTCTTTGTTCACTACCTTTCCCTGTTTTATTTTGTACCCCGTCTGCAGCGGTCGTATCTGGATTTTCTGTACAGGTCTGGATCATATGACTTGAATGCTGCATGTCTGGCCATCAGTATGAAGTGATTTCCTGGCTCATCCAATGTTTCTGGTTGGGGAATACCTGGATTTATTTTGGTACAGTCCTCCACGCATTTCCTAATGGTGGTGGTGTACTCGTCTAGTGCTGAGTACTAAAAAATGGTCCAGTCCTCCGATTCCAAGCTGTCCTGGAGAAGCTGTTCTCCTTCCTCCAATAAGAGGTTCCTATTTTCTGGGAAGCCCCCTCCCATTTCAGCTTCTGCTTGTCAGCTGGGAGGAGAAACGCAGCATTGTGATCTGATTTTCTTAAGTGCAGGCAGGGGATGGAGCCATAAGCGTCTTTGATGGTTGTATAGCAGTAATCCAGGATGTTCAGTCCACTGCAGCATGGTGGCTCAGTGGTTAGCACTGCTGTCTCACAGCAACAGGGTCCCAGGTTCAAATCCAGCCTTGGGCAACTATCTGTGTGGAGTTTGCACATTCTCCCCGTGTCTGCGTGGGTTTCCTCTGAGTGCTCTGGTTTCCTCCCACACTCAAAAGATGTACAGGCCAGGTGAATTGGCCATGCTAGAGATGCATTAGTCAGAGGGAAATGGGTCTAGGTGGATTACTCTTTGGTGGGTCAGTGTGGACTGGTTGGGCTGAAGGGCCTGTTTCCACACTGTGAGGAATCTAATCTAATCCCTAGGACACAAGACATGTTAGTGGTACTTTGACAGCATCCTCTTGAAGTTGGCTTGCTTGAAGTCGCCAGCCACAATGAATAAGGCCTCAGGGTACTTTGTCTCCAGACTGTTTGTGGTGGTGTAAATTTCATCCAGAGCATTCTTCATATCTGAATGGAATGGTATGTAGACTGCTGTCAGAATGGGGGAGGTGAACTCACATGGAAGATAGTTGGGATGGCATTTCACTGTAAGGTATTCTAGGTGCAGGGAGCAGTGGCTTGCCAGATTCACCACATCTGAGCACGAGGAGGTGTTGATCAGGAAGCATACTCCTTCATGCTTTCCCTTACCATATGATGAATGGAGAATGCCTCAGCCTGCAAGGCACAGTCAGGTATGACAAGAATGAGCCATGTCTCCATAAAACAGAGCACACAGCAGTCTCTCAGTTTCTCGTCTGCCAAGATGAATCCTCCAGCTTCCCACAGTGACAGGAAGTCAGTTAAACTGTTGGAGACATACAAGCTGTCTGAGTAAATGTCTGTTGGGACATTTTTTTCTGACAAAATATTGACAGAGAATTGTGAAAATCCAGTTTAAGGAGCTTCATGTGTATTGCTGGCCCTGAAACATGAAGACAAATGGTCAGTGGAGGGGGTGGACCAAAATCCATTATTAATGTCTAACACAATAAAGTATTTTGCTTGTGTGGTCTGCCTTACCACAGTTTCGAGGCTAGTCACTACTGCAAGTGCCAAGATTGGGGTGATTTTATTTCATTCCCTGTAATCAATGGTGTGCCGCCAAACACCGTCCAGTTTCTTAACCAGCCATTTCAGCGAATTATTTGCCAGGCGCTTCAGGTGTAGGAATCCTTCCTTTAGCAAGTTGCTAATGACCTTGGCCAAGTCCCCTTCTGTCTGCTTGAAGAAAGCGTATTGTCTTTGTAACTTTGGATCCAGTCTGTCTACCACTACCTCACCCTCTGTACATCTGCAGTCATTATTCTTACTGGTCAACACACTCTTGTGCTCTGTGAGAATTGCCTGTACTGTCGTGTCCTCCATCATTTCGGTGGGTCTAATCCACAATTCCTCATGGTATAAATTCCTTGTGTGTATTTTCTTGTTATAATCTCTGCTGGGCTCAGGCATTTGCCAAATACCACAACTGGTCAGATCAAAAGATAAATTACACTGCCTGAAAAGGTCCAAGTCGAAATTATGCTCGGCCTCCTGTAAACAGATTAACCAACATGGCAGACGATGGATCCCAGTTTATATTCCATAGATTCTGTCTCTGCCTCCTCCTGTAGGTGTCCAATGAGTCTGCTCAGAATGTTCTTATGGGTACACCATGTGTTATCAAAATCTCAGTTTGTATCAAGTGTCATTCTGGACTGCCTTGTGTCCCATAAAAGTCAATAGGGTGGTCTTCTAGGTGTACCAGGGACCATCCCACACTGTCCCACTGGTGCTGCTCAGCCACTGAGGAGAGGCGTGGCTCTGTCATTCTTTGGGGATTGTATCCCACTGGGGAGATCAGGAGTTAGATGGTGGGATTATCTCCACTAAATTTGGTTGTGTGATCTCTCTCACAAATTTAACCATTGCTTGTCTTTCTGTTAATTCTGGAATATGGACCAGAGTCTTCAGCCTGACTCCTGTGACAGTGCTAATTGCCAGGGTATCCTGCAGTCCCTTGCAAAGTAGCCTGTGCACCCACAATTGTAGTGTTTCCCTTGGGGGGGTGGCTACTGCCTCGGACCTTCCTGCTGCTCATCCCCGTCTCTCACTGTGTGATGGGCCTTTGAAGGTGGAAGGCTGCGATAATAACTCTCTTTCATTCCTCCATATGTGACTGACATTTGTGCTTTTACACAGTGCACTTCTCCTTTAGCTGATTCAGGGTGTTCTGATCCATGAATCTTTCTCCCAAGCTTGGGCTATCCCAAATATCACCCAGTGTTCTGTGAGGGAGTCTTCTGTGTGATCAAACTTTTCACAGGCTTCTCTCACTGCCTCAGTGGTACACAAGACAAGAGTCAGGTTCAGTTTAGCCTGTTTTACAGTGTCAGTGCTGTCTGATCTAGGTTACTGAATTGGAGATGCCAGTGTTGGACTGGGGTGTACAAAGTTAAAAATCACACAACACAAGGTTATAGTCCAACACCACCTGATGAAGGAGCGGCGCTCTGAAAGCTAGTGTGCTACCAATTAAACCTGTTGGTCTATAACCTGGTGTTGTGTGATTTTTAACTAGGTTACTGAAGACTCCTGTGAAGTGTGTCCACAGGCACCTGGTAAATGCAGATGGGTCCTTACTCTTTCACTGCCTATACTTATTGAATCCCTCCACACAGTCTGTGTATCGTGCCCTACAGCAGCTAAGATTATCATTTTCATGACCTGCAGCTCCCTTCCTCCAACATTGAGGATTGGATAAGGCAGAATGGTTTACAGGACTCAGACTAATTAACATTAATTTTATCTCCTCAACATCGTTGAGCTCCTGGGAACCCCTTGTTATTGGATGCTGCTGAAAAACAAATGGGAGTCAATTATGGATCCAAATATCAGAACCTTTCTTGCTATGTCTGCCAATTGCGCCACTGTAAATGAGTTGTGTAAGTAATTGGATCTGGCTATCATGACTGGTTGTGGTCAGTGGGTTCATCGGGGCAGGGTGAGATCCTGGGGGTGTGAAGGGATCTACTCCCTCCGGAAGTGGAGGTCAGGGTCCCTTGGTGTATCTACAAGCCTCTTCTTCCATTTTCTCCCAGTCTGTCCCATAATCTCCCATTGTCCCCATTTAATTCCATTGTCAAAAATCATTCCCTTTTGCATGGAAAAATGTGACTTTAATTTTTCAAATTCATGCTGGGATTTTGAATGGTCTTCGGCATGGACTCTGTTTTCTTTGCCTGCCTGGTACAGGATTCTGAGTGTCTTTTTGCATTTCTCAGTCAGCTGTTTCACCTGCATTCCGATCACTGACAGTGCGCTATGCCTCCTGGTATGCTCTAATGCACTATGTCTGAAACTGTCCCAAATGTACCTATTCACCTGTTTCTGCTGCTTTGGCTCTTACTTTCTCCATTTCCTTCTTCACTTCCTCAGCTTCACCACCTCCCATTCTCTACCTCTCAGCTGCTCCATGCAGCTGGCTATTGTTATAGCTTTGTTGAGTTTTAAAGTGTGCTTCCCTTCAGCTTTCTGCACCATTTCCCAGCATTTCAATCCTACAAATCCCGGACTCAATGTTTGCTTACTGCAATGGTTGACTCACTTGGGCCACTTCTTATTTAAGTATTTTGTTAATGTTTCCAGTCTAGGCACTATACCATTTCTTTTAATTGTTCCTTTGAATCTCCAACTACTCTTTCTCGTGGGTCCTTGATCCTAGATTAGCTGCTTTTTTTACTTCTTGATCTCTGACACTTTTCACAATCTTTTACATCATAGGCCCCTGACCCTACTCTAGCTCTTCTGTATCCTCATAGCTCCTGGATTCTAATATCTGGCTTCTTATTAGCTTGTGGGTCCTCTGACCCTGCATTCAGTTTCCTGGCCTCTGTTTCCTGCGGGTCTCCAACCCTGTACTAACCTATGGTAGATTTATTTTTCTAAGGACCTGTACTAACTCTAGTTGTTTATGGCCACATCACTGGTCAGAAGCCTTCACTCTCTTTTGCCCACTTGGATCCTTGCCATCATGTGAGGCAGCTACACTCTTAATTCAGGCTCAGGCTGAATGTCTTAGAGATCAAGGTTGGTAAGGTTCAACTTTGGAGTTTGAACAAAGAGTTCTCTTTAATGTCTACCCAAGAATGTCAATATTGTCTGTGTTTTGGACAGTTTGATCAGTTTATGTGTTAAAAACACATTATCCAAGTGCTGTTTTGGTTAGGAGGACAAAGGTACAGATAGTATGGCTTCTAGTTCAAAATAATCATCTATTAACAAAATATTCCTTATTAAGAACACCATGTGAGCATTCCTCAAATTCCTACAATAATCCACATGTTTGAGTGGGTCAGTGGAATCTTCTTCCTTTCTAACATATGATTGGTTCTCTTCCACAAAGGTGGATCTCTCAGGTCAGGGTGGATCTTCTTCTGGGTTTTCTTGGGTCGCCACCAGGTCTCTGCTGTGAATCTTGCTGCGAGTCTTCACTGATGGGGTGGCCTACAGGTGTGTGTTTTATCCCCCTCACCCCAGACCATCGTGAATGTTCTATGGCCTTTGGCCAATGGGGTCATGAGCAGGGTTCAAAGCAACCAGTGGTATCACTCAACACCCTTCACTGTTGCCATATCAGGGTGTAGGAATTAATAACAAAGTACTTAAATAAGAGTCATCATGTCTGGACGTCTGATCGAAACTTCTCCAATACACTTCTCCTTGGGCTGGATGTAACCAGTGTATTTTGTGAACTTGTTGGCCTTGATTTCCACTATTCTCTGTAGCTGATAGCTGTTGGCTACTTTTTAATTTAGTTTGGTCAATTTTCTGCCAACCGTGATTTCTTGTGGGTCAAATTAGAGTTTCCAATTTTGGGCCTACAGTCACTTGACTACAACTGATTTAATTGTTTTTGATATTTTTCTTGAAATGAGCAAGGTCTTTTTGTAATACTATTTTTACACCTTTCTTACATTAAAATTTTATCTCCAAAAGAGTCAATCATTGGCTCAGTTTTAGAGGATTAAGAATCCATTTCATTGTGGACACAGAAAACAGCTTAATGAACTGATGAAAATTATCTTTCTATCTTTATCACCTCATCTAATAATCTTCTGATTCATTTTATAATCAAGAATTTGCTGCTTATTCTAAATTGCAAGATTTGTCTGGATTTGATGCTCTTTTATCAGAGAGCTGAAATACACAATTACCAACCTGAACTGCATCTATTGTAACTGAGCTCTAATGGGTGGATTGTTGCTCAGCAATCATGACACACATAAAAATATTAGGAAATCCAAAGCAAGGGAAAGTTGCTTATTTAACAACCAGGTATAACTACTGAAATAAATGCAAAACATTATAGCTGCTGGAGATCTGAAATAAAATCAGACAGTGCTGGAGAAACTCAGTATATCTGGCAGCATCTGTGGAGAGAAGGCAGCCTGAGAATCACCTCTGCAAATAAGATATGGGGTGGGGGATGGATGGGGCAAATGGCGCGGGGGTGGAGAAAGGCTGCAATCAAAATGGAGGAAAATGTTCATGGCTGAAGTTGTCAAACTCAACACTGAGTCTAAAAGCTGGAAAATGTCTATGTGGAAATGAGCTAATGATCCTCCAGCTTGTGTTGGGTTTTGCTGGAAAACGGCAGTAGACCGAGAACAGAAATATTCTAAAACGATTGTTCTAAAATGGGCTTCCCTTGCCCATTACATCCTACTTCTTTAGGGAAGGCAAATATGCTTTGGTCAAACTGAAAAAAAAAGCAAGCACAATCCAGAGAGAAAGCCAGTAAAAGAACAGTAATACTTAGAGATGAATGTACTAGTCATTCTGGTCCACCATTTTGAAGTATACAAGTGAAGTCAGATCAGTATGTTTTATTGGCACGTTACTGGTTTTCCCCCCTTCTGGGAGGCCACACATTTCTCTCAACATTCAAACAGGTTTTATTCCAGTTTCCCATAACCTTGAGAGTTTGCTTTCAATACTTACGGTTATGTGCAAAAGGTTGGTAGTTCAATATTTTTCCAATGTCTAATTTTACACAAAGTGTGTGAAATTTAGTCAGTTTTGATTAATTAAGGATACTGGTTGGTTATGGCATGAGACGTGACTGAGCTGCATGTTGGAAGGCAGCCTAAATATAAATCACAAATTTTGTATTATATTTTCTGGCTCTGATATTATGAAGTTTAATGTTTAAAACTGGAATAAATACATATTTTCTAACTCTGCTATATTTCCTACTTCAGAAAATGGAAAGACCTGGAGGCAGCAATAAATAATGCAAATCTTACCTATCCAAATTCCTAACAGGTGATACTTAGAATGTAAACTACACAAAATTCTTGACACTGTTAAGAAGACCCTTTTGTTTTAAACATTATTTAACATTGGTTTAAATGCATTTGTATATTACCTGTGAAAAAAAACAATTTTAAACAATCCAATTTCCATGGTTTAAAAGAGGAGAAAGAAATGGTTAGCGATAGAACTTGATTTACAACCTTTCACTTCTTAAAGGACTTCACTGTTAATGAATTACTTTTCCGAAATAAGATATAAAGATATGTAGGTAAATACTGCAACCAATTTTCATTTAGCAAGATCCTGACACAGCAAATGAGATCAGAAAATGGGAAAGCATTGGCATTGGGAACTGTCTGGTCTTCTTCAAGTAATGCCATTCATCCATCTATCAGATTAGATCTTGTTTTGATGCCTAATCTAAAGGTAGTACCATCAACAAATCAGCATTCGATCAGTAGCATGCTCTATTGTTAACCTTTCCTTAGTACAGAAATGTACTGAAACTCAACCTTCCAATACTAACTGAACTCTTTTTTTAAAAAAACTATTTAATTGGCAATTAAGTTGGAGTTGGAACTGCTTGTACAGAACAAATGGACAAAGATTAAATTAATAATTTCCAGGGATAATATTTGTTCAGAAAGAGATAGTATTTTAAAATAAAAATAAGTTACTGATGTCATGAGGAATATTTATCTAAATTACAGGTGAAATCTCACTGAAGAACTGGTGGTTTTAACAATTTACTTACCCAAGTTTAGGATTTACAGAAATAGCAGCAGGCTGTTCAAGTTGAGAGGAAATCAACCATTTCCTGTACCTTCCATCTAGTTTTGCCACTTCAATTCTGTTGGTGCTGGCATCAGTCCAATAAACATGCCTAAATAAATGAAATTGATATCACCAAATCTGTCTGAGAATTCTATCCAGAGCAATTAGACTGGAGTCTGTTGAAAATGTTCTTACATCCTTTCAACTGTCAACAAGATGTTTTCTTAAGAACAATTAGAACAGTTAGCATATCCAAACTAAAGATTATTCTTCAGTATTTTATTTCTATTAATTCTATAGAATTTATACTGCACGTAAATTAGATCTGTCTTCCACTTAATGAGAAAAATTGGCAGAACTAGGCATCTGCTCATTGTAGCCAAGGGTCTAGTAACTTTGCTTTTGTGCTGCAAATAGATATACCAAACCCCTCCTCCAATTTTTTCAACTGACAATTAGAATAAACTGTAGACATATACAGAAATCAAGAGTTATTTCTTCTCAGTATTCAAAACCTGGCAAGGTAGAAGAGAGTGATTGTTCATACACAGGATAAACAATGAGAAATACAACGCTGAATATGGTCAGTTTTGTTCATTTCTATTATAAACAAGTTTAAACACAGTACCTATGCACAACAGTTTATGGGAATTTTAATTCAATTAAGATATGTGCCTGAGAAATAACTCTGTAAACAGAACACAGGCCTAAAATATGAATAAAATTTCTTACTGAAGATTATGCTTATGTTCTAGGTGGATTAAACTCCCAACAACAGAAATAAACAAAATCAAGGTGATTGATGATGGCCTGCAGAATTCATTTAAGACACAGAAGAAGAGTCACTTCGCACAAAGAAGTATTCTTGTGTAACATCAGCACATAATGTGAGAGTGTCAGCTGGCATATGAAGCACCTTATGGTCAGAAACAGAAACAGAAATTGCTGGAAAAACTCAGACAATCTGCACCAGCTGTGGAGACAAAGCAGAGTTCACATTTCGGGTCCTGTGACCTTTCTTCAGAACTACAGCAATTTCTCTTTTTGTTACTTGTTTCCTGCATTCATAGAACTTTGCGGTTTTTTTTGACAGTGTTTATATGGTTTCTTACATTTCCTACCTGTCCACTCACACAGGACAAAAATAGTACCCCATTGGACTAGGAAGGAAAGAGTTGAATGTATTCACTCAAACGTTTATTCTCAACAGCATGAAACAACAAGTTCAATGGTCCCATCTTCCCTTGGGGCCTCCCTCAGTCTTGTGTGCTACGTCTGGGAGTTTGTGACGGAACTCACCATAATGGAAGGAAACAAATTGTGTTATACCCCTGATAATGTGGGGGTTTGGGATAGGGGGTAAATGTAAATGTAGGACAATGACTATGAATTAATTTTGGAAAACTAAGGGGCCTGAATTCTGAGAAGAAAAAACAAAAAAAAATTCACAATGTGAATTACATCAGTATGCATTCTCAGAAACGGAGCTCCAGCCCTACCAGCATGTTTATTTCCAAATAATCTGCTACATTATTCGGCCTGAGCTCCATTTGAATTCAAATTTGATTAACTGTCAAAGCTTTTTATGTAACTGGGTCAATCAATGAATACTGCCTCGCCAGTGGCATTGCAGCCCAAGAACAATTTTAGAAAGAAAGGAAAAATAAGGGAAAAGTGTGTGGTAAAACTGGATTTATTCTAAATTTATGTTAGACTCGAAGTGTATTCAACCATCAAATACCTCACTTCTGTTTAAGTAGTTATTAGTTGTATAAATGAGCAATTAAGGAAGTCAATTGTTGTTAACTGTTAAACTAATGGATGTTGGAATAAACAGCTACAGGTCATACAGTCAAAGAGTCATAGAGATGTACAGTACAGAAACTTACCCTTCGGTCCAATCTGTCCATGCCAACCAGATATCCCAACCCAATCTAGTCCCACTTGCCAGAACCTGTCCCTTATCCCTTCAAAGCCTTCCTATTCATATATCCATCCAGATGCATTTTAAATGTTGCAATTGTACTAGCCTCCACCACTTCCTCTGGCAGTTCATTCCATACACATACTATTCTCTGTGTGAGAAAGTTGCCTCTTAGGTCTCTTTTATATCTTTCCCCTCTTACCCTAAACCTATGCCCTCTAATTCTGGACTCCCCCACCTCAGGAAAAAGACTTTGTCTATTTATCCCATCCATGCCCCTCATGATTTTCTAAACCTATAGTGTAAAATTCAGTGTAATGTTTCATCTATGGGCAAGTTTCTAACTGCAACCATTGAAGTACTGAGTTTTGCAGTTGCTAGTTTGTTTCATGACCTGTGAATTAAGTTTTTTTTCACCACAATGGAAGGACAGATGTAACAATTAACCATGGATTAAATCCAGGAAAACAAGTTGCAGCATCCATGCCTCATAAATATTCAGTGTTCCTGCTGGAAATTGGAAATAATAATGACATGAATATAAAATGTTACTATATTAGAATGTGGTAGACCAGCAGTTGGGGATGCACAAACTCTAATATCTCATTTGCCATTTTCAACCTTTTCCATTCGATGATATTTTCATGAAACGGGCCTGTAAAATAAATTGTCAATATGGCAAATTAATAGAAAATAGAGTAGGGATAAAGGGGAATTTTTCAGGATGGCAACCTGTCACTGGTGGAGTGTCACAGCAATCAGTACTGGGGTCACAATTATTTATAATATATGTCCATGACAATTGATGGAAGTGAATGTGTTATTGCCAAGTTTTCAGATGACACAAAAATAGCTGAGAAAGTTAAGAATGAGGATGACTCGAAGAGTGTACAGAAGGACATTGACGAGCTAAGTGAATAGGAAAAACCTGGGCAGCTGGAAAATAATGTGGAAAAATATAAGGTTATGCACTGTGGCAGGAAGAAAGGAGGATCTGAATATTATTTAAACAGGGAAAAACTGCAGAAAGCTGCAGTACTGAGTGTTTTTGGGGTCCTCATGAATGAAACACAAAAAGCTAGCATCCAAGTTCTGTGGGAAAGGACTTAGTTGGCCTTTACTTCAAAGGGAATTGAGTACAAAGATCTTGCTAAAACTATACATGGCACTAGTCAGATTGCACCTGGAACATGGAACTGTTCTAATCCCCTGATCTAAAGAAACATACTTGCCTTGGAGGTGGTCCAGAGAAGGTTCACTAGATCGATTCTGGGTATGGAGGGGTTTTCTATGAGGAGAGGTTGAGTACGTTGGGTCTGTATTCTTTGGAGTTTGAAAGAATGAGAGGAGATCTTATTGAAGCATATATGATTATTAATAGACTTGGGCAAAGTAGAAGGGAGGGTTGTTTCCCTTATAGGAGAATCTGGGACCAGTGCCCATGATCTGAGTAGTGGGTCACCTATTTAAGGCAGAGATGATGAAAATTGCCTACTGTGAGGGTAGTGAATTTATAGAATGTTTACTGCAGAGGCTGTAGAGGTTGGAGAATTTCATATATTCAAGGCTAAGATAGACAGAATTTTAATCTGGAAGGGAATTAAGGATTAGAGTGGTTGTGTTGCCATAGTCTTACCAGACCATAGGGGCTGCTCTCTTATTAGAGAGAAGTGACTGGTAGTGATTTAACCTGAGGGCCACCAGACCTCAGATGAAGGAAGAGGTCAAGAAGGAGAGTCCTTCATGGTAACCTCAAACCAGTGACAGGAACTGAACCCATGCTGTTAGTATCCCACTGCTCTACAAACCAACAATCCAGCCAATTGAGCTAAACTGATTCCCAAGGATTATAGTGATATGTCAAGACAGTGAGTTGAGGACAATCAAATAAACTATGATCTCAGTGAAAGGGAGAAGAGTCAATGGACAGAATAACCTGCTTTTTGCTCCTTCACCTAAGGGCATTATGGTCTTATTACTAAATTTTCACTGTTCTTCCAGTCTGGGTTGTGCTTTAAAATTCAAAATGTCATTTCAGTTTGTTTTATGCAATTTAAAATTTACCACTTGTGAAATACAAGTTGCCAATGTAGGCTATAGGGGTGGATGGACCTACATAATCCCAGTCTAGATTAGAGTTGTGCTGGAACAACACAGCAGGTCAGGCTGCATCCGAGGAGCAGGAAAATCGACATTTTGGGCAAAAGCCCTTCATCAGGACTGACGGCAGGGAGCCTCCAGGGTAGAGAGATAAATGGGAGGGGGGTGTGGGTGGGAGAAGGTAGCACAGAGTACAACAGGTGGATGGGGGTGGGGATGAAGGTGATAGGTCAGCAAGGAGGGTAGGGGAAGGTAGCAAAGACTACAGTGGGTGGGTGGGGGTAGGGATGAAGGTGATAGGTTAGAGAGGAGGGTGGAGCAGATAGGTGGGAAGGAAGAAAGGCAGGTAGGACAGGTCATGAGGACAGTGCTGAGTTGGAAGGTTGAAACTGGGGTAAGGTAGGGGGAGGGGAAATGAGGAAACTGATGAAGTCCACATTGATGCCCTGGGGTTGAAGTGTTCCGAGGCAGAAGATGAGGCGTTCTTCCTCCAGGCATCGGGTGGTGAGGGAACGGTGGTGGAGGCCCAAGACCTGCATGTCCTCAGCAGAGTGGGATGGGGAGTTGAAATATTGGGCCACGGGGCGGTGTGGTTGATTGGTGCCGGTGTCCCAGAGATATTCCTTATAAGCGCTCTGCGAGAAGGCGTCCAGTCTCCCCAATGTAGAGGAGACCGCATCGGGAACAATGGATACAATAAATGACATCGGTGGATGTGCAGGTGAAACTTTGATGGATGTGGAAGGCTCCTTTGGGGCCTTGGATGTAGGTGAGGGGGGAGGTGTGGGCACAGGTTTTGCAATTCTGGTGGTGGCAGGGGAAGGTGCCAGGAAGGGAGGGTGGGTTTTTGGGGAACGTGGACCTGACCAAAATCCCAGAGGAGGCCACACGTCTCATTCTCACTGGCAGCAAAACTGACCACACTAAATCAGTAGCAGGAATGGTCAATGCTGGGAACGTTCCCTTCCCCATCCTTGAATCTAATTAGCCTCATAATTGAACCACCCTAGGATCTGGTCATGGCTCAAGGAATCTCAAGGAACTCATGGGTTTCCTATGCCTCCTGAAGGCTACTGAGTAAACTCAGTCTGCTTTGTCAATGACCTCCAATACAGGGATCTCACTTTCAAAGGCATGCATGGTCTGGTTGAGAGAACTGGGCTCAGGAAATGGAGTGCTTGCTAAAACCCACCCTCACATGTATGCATCTGACAACATTCCTTCCATTGAGCTCCTACCTTATGAAGTAATATAGCACATGATACCTTACAAAAAGCCTTTTAACAGCCCAATTATATTAAACCTACTGGTTCCTCTTCATAGATTCTGTTTGTTATCTCTTCAAAGAATTCTAATAAACTTGTCAGGCATAATGGCATGTTGACACCATTTGATTATGTTACGAATTTCTAAATGCTCTACTTTTACATCCTTTATAATACTCTAATATAGTCTTCCAGAAATAGATGTTAGGCCAACTGGCCTACAGTAGACGGTTTTATTTATTTTCTTCCTTCTTTGAATTAGGGTGTTACATTGCAGCTTTTCAATTCTCAGGGATTTCCCAAAATCTGAAGATTCTTGTAAAGTTACTAGTGGAGAATCCATTACCTCTGTCTACTATTTCCTTGCTGGTGAATCTCCTTTCTGTCACCCTCAAATCAATTTTCTCTCGAGGTCTAACAATGATCACTGGTTAAAAGGTTTCACTGTACAATCAGTAGTCAGTCCAGATGGTGCTGCCTTGTAATGTAGAACTGCCAGTCTCTGACAGGCTAGAGCTCTCAAGGTGGGATTTCTGCTATAGTGGGGACTTAATTCTGTGGAAGCCCAACATAGCTTCCTTAAATGCCAAATTACACAAACAGATATGTGGAACAGTACAGCACAGGAACAGGTCTTTCAGCCCACCATGTCTGTGCCAACTATGATGCTATTTTAAACTAATCCCATCTGCTTGCAATGGTCCATATCCCTTTATTCCCTGCCTGTTCATATGTCTGTCTAAATGCCTCTTAAACATTACTATCGTACCTGTTTCTACCACTTCCCTGGCAGTGTGTTTCAGGCACCTACCACCAAACCATTATACAAAGTGGTGCAGAGATCCTTGCTGCTATAGTGCCAAATACTCCAAATCTATTAACAAAAACATAAGTTGCTGAGCTTTATCAGCAACTTCTGTTTTTGTTTCTGATGTACAGCATCCACAGTTCTTTCACTTTTTTACTCCAAATCAATTGCTGGGTTGTTAATGTTTTCCCAACCTAACAACACCCAGTGCCAACATGCTCACTGAAGTAACAATTCCAACAGAACAGAGAACATCACAGTTTTGCTTTGTGTTTGGTAAAATGAATTCGCTGCTACAGTGTTATCCAAGCCCCCATTTCCCAGTTTCTGTTTTAAGTAAAATATATGTAACCCTTACAATATGATGTATGCAATTCTTCAATATTCTAAACACCTACCAACAGGTTCCAAACCAGTGCTGGTGTATAAACATCAAAGCTAGTTACAGAGAAGTTTGGCAGTCCAATAGTTCGTGGCCACTAATGAGAATTGATTGTAATCTCCCTGACCAATTCTTGGTTTAGTAGTAAGTTTCCAAGGTTATTTGCAGCATGCCTTCACAACAAAGCCTTTGTCCTGTCCCTCATTATTTAGTAGTTGGACAAGCATATGGACGTACATTGAATAGTGTAGGTTAGATGGGCTTCAGATTGGTATGACAGGTCGGCACAATATCGAAGGCCGAAGGGTCTGTACTGCTCTGTAATGTTCTGTGTTCTATGTTCACCCTAATGTAGAATACAGTACAAGTGAGCGTCCTATGAATATCAGTTTATGATGCAGAATCTATAAGGTGTTCATTCACTCCAAGACCTATTGAGTGGAATTTTCCCACTTTCAGTTCAAGTGTCTCATTGCATGAAATTCAAAGTGCCCATCTGCCATGGTTTGGAAAGCATTTTCTCACACAATCCTCCACTCTTAACTTCAACAATTGAGAACTTGGGCGCCTTCGGGAATTGCATCATAGAAGATGCAGAAACTCTAGCCACTTCCAGCTTTTCCCAGCATTCAGGCTGATAACATCATATTTAAAACCCAATTACACAGTATTTGAGATGCAGAAAGCCAGGAATTGCCCTTCACTGTTAGCACTGAGGCCATGACCCAGATTTAAGGAAAACTCACTCCCATCTTCATTGCCAAGGACATTAGAGTCTTAATAAATCAGGTGGGGGACAGGCAGGCAGGCTTTTTCACTGCAGATCAGCACTGGAGGCCACAGCACCAGCCTAAGTTAGCTTGGGCCCAAATTGCAGCCTGGGTCCCAGGCAGTGCAGAAAGAATGTCAATAATCTTGTGCGCTTCACAGAGTATCACTATTTTCTTTCTGCTACTTCACACTCATAGGGTCAACATTCATTCTAACTTGATCATTGCACAAACCTTTCAGCAAGTGTGGTGGACTGCAACTCTTAGCTTTGCATGCATCATATTGTAAGGGCTGGATACATTTTATCTTAAATATAAACTGGGAATTGGGGACTTGGATTGATTTGTTGGGAAGAAGTTATTTTAACAACACAAAGCAAAAGTGGAACTGTATGGTGTTCACTGTTTGGTTAACTGAAAGTATGTAACTTTTGGAAGAGTCTGAAATTGTTACTGTAGTGGGGCACGTTGGTACAGGGTGTTGCTGGGTTCGGAAAAAAAAAGTACTTCAGCAATAGACTGTGGCTTAGCTATTTTCTCATGGAATACTGAAAGAAGTAAACAGTTGGACTCAGACCTCCAAAATGTTGCTTGAACAAAAGAACTGACGGCTTTGTTGTTAACTTTATGGATGACACAATGATAGGTGGAGGAACAAGTAGTTTTGAGGAGATGGGGAGGCTATAGAAGAACTTTGCAAGAAGTTGAACTGCAAGAAGAACTGCAAGAAGGGTGGCATCTGAAACATCGACCTACCCATCTCCTAATGTTACCTGGCTTGAGGTGTTCTTCCAGCCTCCTACCTGTCTATTGCAGAAGAACTTTGACAGTCGAGGAAAGTGGGCAAAGAAGTGGCAGATATAATCTATTGTGGAAAAGTGTGAGGTTATGTATTTTGATAGGAAATATAGAAAAGCTTTAGAAATCTGAAGCACATAGGGACTTAGGAGTTCTATATCAGGATTTGCTTAAAGTTAACACGCAGGTTCAGTTGGCAAATAGGAAAGCAAATACATTGTTAGCATTTATTTCAAGAGGATTAGAAAACAAAAGCAGGGATATACGGTTGACACTGAATACTGTTCTGATCAGACCTCATTTGAAATACTGTGAGCAGTTTTGGGCCCCATATCTAAGGAATGATGTACTGGCCTTGGAGGGAGTCCAGAGGAGGTTCACAAGATTGACTGTGGGAATGACAGACTTGTCATATGAGGAGTGGTTGAGGATCCAGGTCTGTAATCAATGGAGTTTACAAGAATGAGGGGTGATTACAAATAAAAGTTACAGAATACAGAGAGGCCTGGGTACAGTGGACATGGAGAAGATGCTTAAACTAATTGGAGAGACTAGGACCCAGGGCACAGCCTCAGAATGATACTTTAGAACTGAGATGAGGTGGAATTTCTTCAGGAGGCTGGGAAATCTGTGAAACTCATTGCTGCACAAGGCTGTAGAGACCAAGTCATTCAATGTTTTTAAGACAGAGATAAGTAGTAAGAGGATCAATGGGTAGGGGCAGAAGGATGGAGATTGGAGTTGAGAAACATAATCAGCCATGATCGAATGGTGGAGCAGACCTGATGGGCTGAATGGCCTAATTCTGCTCCCATACTTGATGGTCTAAGTCAGATTCCTTTCTCTCCCTTTGTGAATGAAAAAGGAATTGTATGCAAAGGCTCTTAAAAAGAAGGAACTTCTAACTCAAACAGAAGACCTAGATTTAGCTGACTGGCTACTGAATTGAGGATTGCTGTGTTCAACAACAACACAGTATCATCACCAAAAAAAGAACTTCAAAAGAATGGTGAGAACGCCACCTCTTTTTCCCTTTATGGTTTGTACTCTTGATCCACAGATTTTGCTCCTTTAGGCCTATATTTCCAATCACAATATTCCAGCAAAACTGTCTCATCCGTTCTGCCCATTCTATTTGTGAATGAATGGTGATTTAAATGAGGTATTGTTTATGACTGCAATTCAGTAACTAATCATGTGTTTTTGTCACTCGTCATAGGTTACTTATGTTTTAACAAATAAGCTTTTCCTTTCTTATTCATTTATGAAATCTGCTGTGAGTTTTTAAATCTTTGATAATAGTCATTGACCATCCTTGTGATTAATTTGGCCATATTTCACATTTGTGATGATTCAAGTGCAGCGTGATTTTCAATTCACTCTTCCCATTAGGGTCATGACAATGGCACATCTTAATCCTGAGTAGCTGTCCTGCATGTAAGGGAAACAGCATCCCACCATCTACCCTGTCTACCCTGTCACTCATGGATGCATTCATTCATAGAGTCATAGAGATGTACAGCATGGAAACAGACCCTTCAGTCCAACTTGTCCATGCCGACCAGATATCCCAACCCAATCTAGTCCCACCTGTTAGCACCCCACCCATATCCCTCCAAACCCTTCCTATTCATAAACCCATCAAATGCCTCTTAAATGTTGCAATTGTACCAGCCTCCACCACATCCTCTGGCAGCTCATTCCATACACGTACCACCCTCTGTGTGAAAACGTTGCCCCTTAGGTCTCTTTTTTATCTGTCCCCTCTCACCCTAAACCTATGCCCTCTAGTTCTGGACTCCCCGACCCCAGGGAAAAGACTTTGCCTATTTATCCTATCCATGCCCCTCATAATTTTGTAAACCTCTATAAGGTCACCCCTCTGCCTCCGACGCTCCAGGGAAAACAGCCCAGCCTGTTCAATCTCTCCCTATAGCTCAAATCCTCTAACCCTAGCAACATCCTTGTAAATGTTTTCTGAACCCTTTCAAGTTTCACAACATCTTTCCGATAGGAAGGAGACCAGATTTGCACGCAATATTCCAACAGTGGCCTAAACAATGTCCTGTACAGCTGCAACATGACCGCCCAACTCCTGTACTCAATACTCTGACCAATAAAGGAAAGCATACCAAATGCTTTCTTCACTGTCCTATCTACCCACGACTCCACTTTCAAGGAGCTATGGACCTGCACTTCAAGGTCTCTTTGTTCAACAACACTCCCTAGGACCATACTATTATGTGTATAAGTCCTGCTAAGATTTGCTTTCCCAAAATGCAGCACCTCGCATTTATCTGAATTAAACTCAATCTGCCACTTCTCAGCCCATTGGCCCATCTGGTCCAGATCCTGTTGTAATCTGAGGTAACCCTCTTCGCTGTCCACTACACCTCCAATTTTGGTGTCATCTACAAACTTACTAACTGTACCTCTTATGCTCGCATCCATATCGTTTATGTAAATGACAAAAAGTAGAGGACCCAGCACCGATCCTTGTGGCACTCCACTGGTCACAGGCCTCCAGTTTGAAAAACAACCCTGTCTTCTACCTTTGAGCCAGTTCTGTATCCAACTGGCTAGTTTTCCCTGTATTCCATGAGATCTAACCTTGCTAATCTCTTCCTGGTGCAAGAGACGCCGGGAGAAGTACCTGTCAGGAACAAGTTGAAGCTTTTGGAAACAGTAGAGTCTGATGACACTACCAGTTCGCAAGGCGGCCATGTTTGTCAATCAAAAGTTGCCGCAGAAGCAGAGCGGAAGAGTCGGACATCGCATAGAGCCGTGGTAATAGGGGACTCCATCGTGAGAGGAACTGACCGGGGTTTTTGTGGCAGCAGACGGGATTTAAGGATGGTGTGTTGCTTTCCTGGTGCTAGAGTGAAAGACATCGCGGACAGAGTGCAGGACATCCTCAAGGACGAGGGTGAAGAGCCCGAGGTGGTGGTACACGTCGGCACAAATGATGTCGGGAAGAAGAGGAGGAACATACTACAGCGAGACTTCGCAGAACTAGGAAGAAGGCTAAAAAGCAGGACGTCCAAGGTGGTTATCTCCAGTTTGCTTCCAGTTCCTCGGGCTAGTGTGGCCAGAAACCGGGAGATAATGGACTTGAACGTGTGGTTGGGAAACTGGTGCAGGAAGCAAGGTTTCAAGTTCTTGGATCACTGGGGTATATTTTATGGTAACCATAAATTCTACAAGAGAGACGGCTTGCACCTTAACAGAACAGGGATCGGCATTCTGGCAGGCAGGTTTTCTGCTGCAACACCGCTACATTTAAACTAAGTAGCGGGGGGGAGAGGACAAGCTGGATGTTTAAAAAGGAAATTGAAGGGGTAGTTAGAACAAGAGAAGTCAAGAAAGACAACTGTATCAAGGAGGCAGAAAACTGGAAAAGGCATCATGCTGTAAAGTTGAGTGAAATAAGGGTTGAGGGGAAGGGTGAGAGCAGTAACAAATTAAAAATTCTATATATGAATGCACGAAGCATTAGACACAGGGTGGATGAGCTTGAGGCTCTTTTGGAAATTGGCAGATACGATATTGTGGGGATAACTGAGACGTGGCTTCATGGGGACAGGGCCTGGGAAATGAATATTCAAGGCTACACGTGCTATCGTAAGGATAGACTGACGGGCAGAGGGGGTGGGGTGGCCTTGTTGGTAAGGGAGGATATTCAGTCCCTTGCGCGGGCGGACCTAGAGTCAGGGGATGTAGAGTCAGTGTGGATAGAGCTTCGAAAAACTAAGGGTAAAAAGACCCTCATGGGCGTCATCTACAGGCCCCCAAACAGTAGTCTGGATGTTGGAGGTAAGTTGAATCAGGAGCTGAAATTGGCTTGTCGCAAAGATGTTACTACAGTTGTTATGGGGGATTTTAACATGCAGGTAGACTGGGAGAATCAGGATGGTATTGGGCCTCAAGAAAGAGACTTTGTGGAGTGCCTCAGAGATGGATTTTTAGAGCAGCTGGTGCTGGAGCCGACCAGGGATAAGGCGATTCTGGATCTGGTATTGTGTAACGAACCAGAATTGGTCAGTGACCTCGAAGTGAAGGAGCCATTGGGAAGTAGTGACCATAATACAATAAGCTTCAATCTGCAATTTGAGAGGGAGTGGGTACAATCTGAAGTGACAATATTTCAGTTGAATAAAGGGAAATATGGAGCTATGAGGGAGCAACTGGCCAAAGTTCAATGGTTCAATACCTTAACAGGGAAGACCGTGGAGGAACAATGGCGGATATTTCTGTGTATAATGCAGAAGATGCAGGATCCCAACAAAGATCCCAGGAGGAGACATGGGCGGCCGTGGCTGACAAGGGAAGTAAAGAAACATATAAGGTTAAAAGAGAAAAAGTATAACTTAGCGAAGATAAGCGGGAAAACGGAGGACTGGGAAGCTTTTAAAGAACAACAGAGGATTAGTAAGAAGGAAATACGCAGAGAAAAAATGAGGTACGAAGGTAAACTGGCCAAGAATATAAAGGAGGATAGTAAAAGCTTTTTTAGGTATGTCCAAGGCAAAAAAATGGTTAGGACAAAAATTGGGCCCTTGAAGACAGAAGCAGGGGATTACTGGGAACGAAGAAATGGCAGAGGAATTAAATGGGTACTTCAGATCTGTGTTCACTGGGGAAGACACAAGCAATCTCCCTGAGGTAACAGTGGCTGAAGGACCTGAACTTAAGGGAATTTCTATTTGCCAGGATTTGGTGTTGGAGAGACTGTTAGGTCTGAAGGTTGATAAGTCTCCGGGACCTGATGGCCTGCATCCCAGGGTACTGAAGGAGGTGGCTCGGGAAATCGTGGATGCGCTGGTGATTATTTTCCAGAGTTCAATAGAATCGGGGTCGGTTCCTGAGAATTGGAGGGCGGCTAATGTTGTGCCACTTTTTAAGAAGGGTGGGCGGGAGAAAGCAGGAAATTATAGACCAGTTAGTCTGACCTCAGTGGTGGGAAAGATGCTGGAGTCTATTATAAAGGATGAAATTACGGCACATCTGGATAATAGTAACAGGATAGGACAGAGTCAGCATGGATTTATGAAGGGGAAATCATGCTTGACTAATCTTCTTGAATTTTTTGAGGATGTAACTCGGAAGATGGACGAGGGAGATCCAGTGGATGTAGTGTACCTGGACTTTCAGAAAGCTTTTGATAAAGTCCCACACAAGAGGTTAGTGAGTAAAATTAGGGCGCACGGGATTGGGGGCAAAGTACTAGATTGGATAGAGAATTGGTTGGCTAATAGGAAACAAAGGGTAGTGATTAATGGCTCCATTTCGGAATGGCAGGCAGTGACCAGTGGGGTACCGCAGGGATCCGTGCTGGGACCGCAGCTGTTTACAATCTATGTAAATGATATAGAAGATGGTATCAGCAATAACATTAGCAAATTTGCTGATGATACAAAGCTGGGTGGTAGGGTGAAATGTGATGAGGATGTTAGGGGATTACAGGGTGACCTGGACAAGTTAGGTGAGTGGGCAGATGCATGGCAGATGCAGTTTAATGTGGATAAATGTCTGGTTATCCACTTTGGTGGCAAGAACAGGAAGGCAGATTACTACCTCAATGGTATCAAATTAGGTAAAGGGGCTGTTCAGAGAGATCTGGGTGTTCTTGTCCACCAGTCAATGAAGGCAAGCATGCAGGTACAGCAGGTCGTGAAGAAGGCTAATAGCATGCTGGCCTTCATAACAAGAGGGATTGAGTATAGAAGCAAAGAGGTGCTTCTGCAGCTGTACAGGGCCCTGGTGAGACCACACCTGGAGTACTGTGTACAGTTCTGGTCTCCAAATTTGAGGAAAGACATTCTGGCTATTGAGGGGGTGCAGCGTAGGTTCACGAGGTCAATTCCTGGAATGGCAGGATTGCCTTACACGGAAAGACTGAAGCAATTGGGCTTGTATACCCTTGAGTTTAGAAGACTGAGAGGGGATCTGATTGAAACGTATAGGATTATGAAAGGACTGGACACTCTGGCAGGAGGGAACATACTTCCGTTGATGGGGGAGTGCCGAACCAGAGGACACAACTTAAAAATACGGGGTAGACCATTTAGGACAGAGATGAGGAGAAACTACTTCACCCAGAGAGTGGTGGCTGTGTGGAATGCTCTGCCCCAGAGGGCAGTGGAGGCCCAGTCTCTGGATTCATTTAAGAAAGAATTGGATAGAGCTCTTAAAGATAGTGGAGTCAAGGGGTATGGAGATAAGGCTGGAACAGGATACTGATTAGGAATGATCAGCCATGATCATTTTGAATGGCGGTGCAGGCTCGAAGGGCAGAATGGCCTACTCCTGCATCTATTGTCTATTGTCTATTAATCAGTCTCCCATGGGGAACCTTGTCAAACGCCTTACTGAAGTCCATATAGATCACATCTACTGCTCTGCCATCATCAACCTTCTTTGTTACTTCTTCAAAAAAACTCAATCAAGTTTGTGAGACATGATTTCCCACACACTAAGCCAAGTTGACTATCCCGAATCAGTCCTTGCCTTTCCAAATACATGGACATCCTGTCCCTCAGGACTCCCTCCAACAACTTGCCCACCACAGAGGTCAGGCTCACTGGTCTATAGTTCCCTGGCTTGTCTTTACCGCCCTTCTTAAACAGTGGCACCACGTTTGCCAACCTCCAGTCTTCTGGCACCTCACCTGTGACTATCGATGATACAGCAAGAGGCCCAGCAATCACTTCTCTAGCTTCCCACAGAGTTCTCGGGTACACCTGATCAGGTCCTGGGGATTTATCCACCTTTAACCATTTCAAGACATCCAGCACTTCCTCCTCTGTAATCTGGACATTTTGTAAGATGTCACCATCTATTTCCCTACAGTCTATATCTTCCATATCCTTTTCCACAGTAAATACTGATGCAAAATATTCATTTAGTATCTCCCCCATTTTCTGTGGCTCCACACAAATGCCACCTTGCTGATCTCTGAGGGGCCCTATTCTCTCCCTAGTTACCCTTTTGTCCTTAATATATTTGTAAAAACCCTTTGGATTCTCCTTTATTCTATTTGCCAAAGCTATCTCATGTCCCCTTTTTGCCCTCCTGATTTCCCTCTTAAGTATACTCCTACTGCCTTTATACTTGAAACTCTATTCCTTGAAACTCTATCGAACACAAGATCAGTTTGGAATCACACAATGAGCAGACCAGGTTAGGACATCAAATTTCCTTTGCTATAAGAACTTAATATGTTGGATTGATTCTTACAAAAATCACTTATAGTTTTGTAGTCACTTGTATGGATATTAATTTCAATTCCAGAGTTTTAGAAAAATCTGTCGATTTACTTCATTTTCACCAGGTGCCATGGTAGGATTTGAACCTCATAACATTAGCCTGGGCCTTGAATTACCAATGATATCACAACTGTACAAATATCCACACACACCACCTGGTTTGGAAATAGTTTCTACCCTACTGTTGTTAGAATACTGAATGGACCCACAAACTCTTAGCATTCACCTGTACCTGTGTTGTGGTTTTTGCCACTGTTTACCTATTATTTACTCATCTATGCTATTTAACTGTGATCTGTCTGTATTGTTTGCAAGACAAAGCTTTTCACTGTGCATCAGTACATGTGATAATAAATTCAATTCAATCTCCCCACACTTATTACAGGATTTGTGAGATCTATTAGTTCCTTTGACAATCTATGATATCTGTTTGATTTTCTTATCCATGATCCTGAACCAACACTCTCATTCTAGAAATGTTCACACATAATATATCATCAGGACTAGGCCACAAAGGAAGTACAACTCATGAGATCACTTTGCTTGAGACTGCTGTCAATAGCAAGAGGACTGGCTGACTCCTCAGGCAGAGCAAGAGGCATTTTATTTGCATGTGAGTACGTGTTATTTTTCCAGCTGTTTTATATTTACATAGCTGTTCCTAATCCTGACCCTCAACCCTCTCTCTATTTACAAGCTCCATCTGGTCTCCAAATGTGCATTTTCCTGTAATAGCCAACACTCTGCCTGCAAATCCTTCTAGTTTTACCTTTGTAGGTTCTGAGGAGCAAAATCCATCCACCTCAGGTACCATTTAGAGTACAAGAGAAGCTAGCTAGAAATGTAAAATGGACAGCACAAGTTTCTACAGGTATTTAAAAAGGGAAACAAAATGTGATCCTGCAGAGAGTGAGAATAGGGAGTTAATAGGAGATAATAAGGAAATTACAGGTGAAATGGACAAATATATTACTTCTGTTTTCGATAAAGAGAATACAAAAACACCACTCCAACAGCTACAAACATAATAACTATAAATCAGAACGTGGAAGGTTCAGAGGAACTAACAAAATTACAATGATGAGGCAAGTGTAGTGAAGAAAATGATGGAACTGCAACTGACAAGTCTTTGAGTCTTACTGGACCTCATTCTAGGGTGTTAAAGTAGATACATTTATGTTATTTTCCCAAAATTCGCTAGATTCAGGAAAGTTACCATCAAACTGGAAAGTAGCAAGTATAACCCTTCTATCCAAGGAAGAAGGGAGAGCGAAAATGGAAACTATAGACCAGTTACATACAAAGATTCAAGGTAATCAGGAACAGTCAGCATGGTTTTATCAAAGGGAATTTATGTTTAATCAAATTATTGGTGTTCTTTGAATGAGTAACATATACTGTAGATAAAAAGGAGCCTGTAGAAACACCAAATTTGAACTTCTGGAAGGTATTTGACAAGGTGGCACATCTAAGATTATTTTGGAAAATATAATCTATTAGTGTAGGTACAAAATACTAGCATAGAAAGAAGGAAAAAACAGACTGCATTAAAAGAAAGCTTTGCCTGATGACCAGGATGTGATGAGTGGAGTCCTGTAAGGGTCTATGCTGGGGCCTCAGTTTTTATTATAACAATTGGCATGAATAACTTGGATGAAAAGAATAAATTCACATCACAGACAATGCCAAAATGTTAGATATGAAAACTGTGAAGTAAATATGGAAGTTACAGATAGACAGGTTGACTGAATGGGCAAAACTCTGGTAGATAAGAGCATTGTGAATGAAAATCTTCATTTTGACAGGAAGAATGAAAAAGTATAGTATTATTTAAATGGAGAATGAAAGTAGAAATATGAAGTGTCTGGGGTTTTAGGTGCTCTGGTGCAAAGTTAGTATGCAGGTACAGCAAGTAACCAAGAAGGCTAATGGAATACTATCCTTTATTGCAAGAGGAATTGGACAAAAAAAGAAGTTATGCTTCAGTTATGTGGGGCATTAGTGAGAGCACATCCTGAATACTGTATGCAATTTTGCTCTCCTTATTTAAGGAATGTAAGGGCACTGGAGGACATTCAGATGGGTTTTACTGGAGTGATATCTGGAATGATTACATTGTCTTATGAAGACAGGTCAAACAGGCTAGGCTTGTTTCCATTGGTGTTTAGAAGAGTGGAGGTGGCTTGATTGAAATAGCTAAGATCCTAAATCATTTTAACTAAGTGGACCTGGAATGATTGTTTTCTCTGTGAACAAGTCCAGAACTAGGGGCACTGTTTTAAAATGTGGAGTCACGCTTTCAGAGCAGAAATGAGAGAAACTTTCTTTTCTGTGATGGACTGTGTAACTTTGGAACTCTCTGCCTTGGAAGACAGTGAAAGCGGGATTCATTGAATAAATTCGATGCCGAGGTGGATAGATTTTTGTTCGGTGGGGAATGAAGAGTTATTAGGGACAGATGGGAATATGGAATTCAAACATAATCAGATCAGTTGTGATCTTATTGAATGGTAAAGAAAGCTCCATGGTCTGAATTGTCTACTTCTGCTCCTATTTTATATGTTTGCATCATAGGAAACAGTACCTTAACCAGGGCCACATGTAATTCAGAAACTTGGTTAGAACATGGATCCTCATGGTGTAACATCTTAGGTACTAGTGGGCAACTCCATTTTATTTAAAGCTTCTTGGACTACTTGCTGTCCATCCCTAAATGCCCTTGAGAAGGTGGTGGTGGCAGAATTCTTTCCTGAATCACTGCTGTCCATGTGGTGCAGGTACACCCATGGTGTTTTTAAGAAGGCAGCTAAGTTATTTTGACCTGAGTGACTACAAAGTCCACATTGCTGTGGCACAAACACCAGCCAGTACTTCAACAGAAACATGAGATCAGGAAGTTTGACTACACTGCAGTACATCAGAAATGCTGAGGGGGGAACAGAGGAAATAAATTCCATAAATAGGTGGAAATGAGCTCCTGAATGGCCCTGAACGCGCACCAGGTTTGGAATATGGGGAAAGGTTTGGGGATAAAAAGTGTTGGTGTAAGTTATATGTTTCACAATCTTGATCGAGGACTTCAGTAGAAACTGTGAATGGACTCAGAGGTCAAATGATCATGAATAAGTCAATTTCTCAAACAATTCTTATTACTGAAATAATATCCTAGGTGTTGTTTCGTATTTTTGTTTCTTACTTTCCAACCCAGTCCACAGCAATGCCATCAGGAGTCACTACATATTTAAGATTTAAGTCCATTGCTGTAATAGGATTGTTTCCATTGTCATCAAAAGTAGTGAGAAAGGCTCGCTTTATCGCACCAAATTCTGCACCACGTCCCAGGACAGTCCAGTACACAACACCTGAAGAAAGGAAAAGGCTATGGTTACATTTTATTATGTCTTGAATATTCTGGGATTAAGTAAGTGACATAGTTTTCATGCTGAACTGTATATAATGTTTAGTACGCTCTATATTTTGTGAAGATAAGTGGAAAAATAAGATCGTTAGGAGTAGAAGTTGGCTCCTTAGACCAGTAAGTCTGTTCTGCCATTCACTGTGATTTTGACGAATCTGATAATCCTCAATTCCACTTTCCTGCCTTTTTCCCATATGCCTCAATTTCCTTATTGATTAAAAATATGTCTGTCTCAGCCTTGAATATACTTATTGACCGAGTCTCCACAGCCTATCCTTGTTGCTGCAGGCCTCTGTGGCCAGACATCATTCACAGGAAGTAATGAAGCTCATTGTGTGACCACTTTAACACTAGATAACACAAGAACCCCTTTCTCATTTGTGCTGCCATATTAGAAGAAAAAAATCAGAAAATCAGAGCACCAGCTTTAATTTTAAAAGGCAACGATTGTGCTTTTTCTAAACAACGTTCAATGACAAAGTGAAATATCAATTTATATCAATATAAAGAACTGCTTGCATACTCTTAAATTCTCATTTCAATACGTACCTTGAGATTTTGAAAGCTTTTAGCCCTGAATTAACTCAGGACACAAGCAAGGCTTGCTGGGGTTTGGCCTCAAGATTTCCCCATTACAATGCTGGCAAAAGATTGGGGTCACTTTATCTCCTGAGTTTCATTAGCATTTTGACAGAAATATTCTCAACTCAACCTGATGAAGATTATTACCACACTAAAGAATAGGAGCAGGATTCTGCATAAATTTGGGTTCCCACAGAATTGGTCCTCAGTGTAAAAATAGGTGGTCAGAGAGGTCTATAGTAGATCATGGTCAGGAGGAAAGCTTGAGCAGGGAGACTAAGGTTTCTAAAGACATCATAACAAAATGAACAATTGGCCTCAGCTCCTTCTGTTCATGCCAATACTTACCACTGATAGAATCACATTGGGATTGATGGGACCTTGATTCTAATACATTAATGATGCCCTCACATGCCTTTGGGATGTGCCTTATCCAACACCAAATTAAATGTTGGTAAAATGGTTGCAGCAAGAGCCTTCAAGCACCTGACTGTCATTTTATTCATGTCTTTGACTCATTCCAGTTAGATGGCTAGCATCTCTTAGTTGCAGGTCAACTTGTTAGCCACATCTCTGAGAATCCCTGCAGTGTGGAAGCTGGCCATTTGGCCCATCAAGCCCATATCAACCTCCGAAGAGCAGACCCCAACGCTATCTCTGCAAATCCAATGGCTAATTCACCTCACCTCCACATCTCTGGTCGCTATGGACAATTTAGCATGATCAATCTATTTAACCCGCACATCTTTGGATGGTGGGAGGAAACCGGAGCACCCAGAGAACATACACACATATAGACACAGGGAGGAAGTGCAAATTCCACACAGACAGTCATCAAGGGCAGCATCAAACCAGGTCCCTGGTGCTGTGTGGCAGCAGTGCTAACCACTGAGTCACTTTGCCACCCAAGATCTCCTCATTTTGTTTTATACGAATGTTTTTCGGTTGGAACAAGCTGTAAACAAAGGTTGCTCTGAGCAGCATGATCATGCACATTATTTTCAATGCTTGCATACTTAAAAGAACAGGCTGTTTACAACAAAAAAAAAATCAGGGAATGTTGGTTGTAATTGAAGCTCTTTATAGAGCTCTGCACTGCATTAGGGAAGTAATGCAGAAGAAGGAAAGACTGATTGTAGTGTTACTGCAAGGTGTGGTCCCAAAAGTGACTGTGGAGAAACTCAACTGTCTCACCCATCAGCTTGCCTTTCCAGTTAGAGAATGCAGTGGAGAGAAATTTGCAATGAAGAAGAGAGCAAATCTGGTCATTGCATTCTTCTAAAATTAAGTCTGGACATAATAAATAATCTAATATGTACAGACAAGAGATTTCCTAATGAGAAACTAAATCAAGATTTGGAGATGCCGGTGTTGGATTGGGGTGTACAAAATTAAAAATCACACAACACCAGGTTATAGTCCAACAGGTTTAATTGGAAGCACACCATTGTGCTTCTAATTAAACCTGTTGGACTATAACCTGGTGTTGTGTGATTTTTAACAAATTACTAATCAAGATACTTTATGCACATTATTAATTTTACAGAATGTAACCACATTTAACTGGATTCTCTATGATACTTAAGCTCAAGTTTCACATCATTTACATACTGAGATCTGGATCTTCTGTATCCCAGATATAATCAATAGCTTTGATGTCTTCTTCATTCTGAATATAATCTGTGTATTTTGCAGATGACATGCTGTATCGCCGAATGCGTACACTATCTGGCAAAAGTAAGATAGGAGGATTCCCTAAAATTCAACAGGATAAATGATTAGTACTTGCATCATGTATTCATCATGGTAAGTCTTTCAACAGCATTTTGTCATTTGATATGGGTGTACGCAATGTTCATTGTTAAGACAAGAAGTCCCTTTTCAAGAAGGTTAACCTGTCTGCCATTTTTTCCATATGCTTTTCTCTTCCACAGAAGGCATTCAGCCTGACTGATACCAGTAAAGGGAGCGGAAGGGAAGTAACCCATTAACAGCAACTAGCACAAATCTAAATGCCAGCAAATTAAAACAAATCAAAATAAAACAAAGAACAAGCAGCAATCTTTGAAATGTACATTTGTAAGTCAATACCAAGGTTGGATTTTCATTTCCTGATCAAGGTAGGAAACCTAAAATGTTGATCTTTAATGTAAACATGAATTCTTTCTTTGTTCCTTCGTCCATGCTATTTTCTTTTTGTGAGTCAGTAAGGCCTTGGATCAAGACCCTTCATGCACTTCTTTGGAGGACAAGGATACCACTGAGATTTCTGTTGGGAATTTGAATTTCCTATTCCTTCCACCCCACTTGTTTCCTGGGCTGTTATGGGTTTGGAAGCCCTAAGTTAAAACTGCTTTGTTGTGCAGTTCATGATCACCGGGAGTTCTATTAAGGAGTCAGGGAAATTCTGACAAATAAATGTTAAATGCTTTGATGCAAAAGTCAGTATTATATTCAAATGACTGACAGGATATCTGGCTAGAATTAAAACTAAGCACTGTTTATGTTCAAGTTCAAATAGACTCCTGTGTTTAGATTACCCAAACCATATTTTGACTCCTAAGCTCAGTTTGAATGCTTGCCCAAGTTTCAAAATCTTCAGAACCATTTATTTAGAGGAGGTAATCTTTTCACATTTTGTTTGATGGTTTAAGAGATTATTAAATGATTATCTATCTTTGTGTGGCAAGTAAATGAATGTTTTTTTAATAGGAGATTGAGTTGAATTTAGACAAATGTGAGGTGCTGCATTTTGGAAAGGCAAATCAGGGAAGGACATATACAATTAATGGTAAGGTCCTGGGGAGTGTTGCTAAACAAAGAGACCTTGGAGTGTAGTTTCATTTTTTCTTGAAATAGGAATCATAGGTAGATAGGCTAGTGAAGATGACATTTGATATGCTTTCCTTTATTGGTCAGTGTATTTAGTATAGGAGTTGGGAAGTCATGTTGTAGCTGTACAGGACACTGGTTAGGCTACTTTTGGAATATTGCATGCAATTCTGGTCTCCGTCCTATAGGAAGGACGTTGTGAAACTTGAAAGGATTCAGAAAAGATTTACAAGGATGTTGCCAGTGTTGGAGGATTTGAGCTATAGGGTGAGACTGAATAGGTTAGGGTTATTTGCCCTGGAGCGTCGGAGGCTGAGGAGTGACCTGATAGAGGATTATGAAATCTTGAGGGGCATGGATAGGGTGAATAGACAAGGTCTTTTCCCTAGGATAGAGAAGTTCAAAACTAGAGGACATAGGTTTAAAGTGAGAAGGGAAAGATTTAAAAGAGAACTAAGGTGCAACTTTTTCACTTAGAAGGCGATGCATATATGGAATGAGCTGCCAGAGGAACTGGTGGACGCTGATACAATTACAGCATTTAAAAGTCATCTGTTCAGATATATAAATAGGAAGAACTTAGAGAGAAATGGGCCAAATGTTGGCCAATGCGACTAGATTTATTTCAGATATCTGGTCATTATGGACGAGTTGGACCAAAGGATCTTTTTCTGTGCTGTACATCTCTATGACCTTACTGACAGTTGAGTGAATTTTAATTTTTTGAATGGCTTCATAAGTAAGAAACCTTTTTCACTATGAAATGTGTTTGGCTGACAGCTCAATTAGTTGGTTACATTTCTTTTATTGATCATTCAAAGGTATCTTCAGGATGGCCCATAATGGATACTGGGTGAATGTCTACAGAGGGCAATGGTGGACACATGGAAAGTATGAAGAAGCATTGGGAACATGAGAGAATATGGAGAGATTGAGGGAACATGATGGAGCATTATAGGACATAAGGGGTCATGAGGGGAGCACAAGGGTATAAGGAGTAGAAAAGGTAATATGCTCACAAAAGAGGACTTTGGGTGTAAGAGGGGATATGGGAAGCATGAGAAGACTTGGGGAGCAATTTCAGTGTTGCAAGCTGGTTGACATCATGATCTGTATTATATTCAGCAGGCATTAGCTGCACGGAGGTGGTGGTGGTGGCAGTGGTATTGTTATTGATTTAGTAATCCAGACCCCCAGGCAAATGCTGTGGACACATGGCTTCAAATGTCACCATTAGTGTTGGTGAAACTTGAATTCAATAATAATGATGACACTGTTGATTTTCATAAGATCCCATCAGATTCATTAATGCCTTTAGAGAAGCAAATCTGCAGTCCACGTCTGGTCTTCATATGACTCTAGACCCACAGCAACATGGTTGACTCTTAACTACTCTCTGAAATGCCCTCCAATAGACATTCAGTTCAATGGCATGGGGGTGGATAAGGGATACTGGCCTTGCCCATATCCATACAAGTATGAAGAAATAAAATAGCACCAACAAAATCAGGTCCAGCATGACTTTGAGCAGATGTATATGTGTATGCAGCAGACATGATTTTAGACCACAAGTGACCTCTACAGCGCCCAAACAATTAGTGCTATTAAATCCAATCCTGTGCCACAGGTTTCCTGTGTGGAGTTCAGCCTATCTGGTGGACAGAAAATGGATTCGCTGGTATTCACATAATATTTTCACTAAAATGAGGCATGCAAAGAGTTTGATCAAGAGATATAATTGCAGGTTCCAATATAATTTTAAGCACACTTTATTTTCGTCCAATTTATGCAAGATTCCCAAAGAAAATTCTCATCTCTCGGTTGTTCCACAAACCTCAAACTCCTTCAACCCTTCCCGTCACCTCATCAACATTTAATCATACAGAACTTGAGTATGATGAAAAAAGACACGTTTTATTGATGCTTTTTGCCATGCACTCATGAGGAGAATTTGCAAGAAATGTCAATGTAAATGAAAAACAACTTGTATGCTGCTTGAAAAGAGAGTGCTAATCAGTTGGCAAGTGGATTCTGATTGGTAGAGGAGTTACCTTGGAAAATGCACAGTTAGATGATGACTGACAGTTAAATACCATGTTTCTTTCAATTTTAAACCAGGCAATTTGTCTTTGGTGCAGTCCTGAGAAATGAACCAGAGAATGGTGCTCAACTATTTTCTGGAGTTGAAAGAGGTGCAGTATGCATTCAAGTTCTCTCTGTCCACAAAGAACAGATGCTGTGTCTTAATATGCATAGGCTGTGACAAGTAGAAGTGAACCACACTTACTCCATATGCTGCCCAACTAACAATACAAATGTCATTCTCAATGTAAATCTTCACAGAATTCGGTTTATTTAACAAACATTGTCTAAATTGGAATTACTTTAAATATTTGCCACTGTAGTTTGAGTTTGCAAGAATAGGCTCATTGGGTGTGGTCAGTACCTTACCTATTGCAAACACTCAAAGAAATATGTTGTTAGATATAACTTGCCAGTCCCTGAGGACATATGACCTATGTATCCAATATCACACACAGGTACTGAAATTCATACATCACATAACACATTTCTATAATGGACAAAAAGTAGTTGTGGATTGACAGCAGCATCCAATTAGGGATGAATACCATTCTGGTTGCTAATGCGTGGAAGCAAGGCAAATATTCAAACATTTGAAATACCTTCCAATCTGAGATAGCATGGGCACTTTTCAGAACTGAATTTGTTGACAGTAAGCCCCTGCATGAGTTATCATAGCATATGGCAAGAACTGATTAATCAGAGTAGCCAGTATCCTGCAGGATGTCTTTGATATGTCCTATTTAACAAATAAGTCAAAGACATTTTACAAGGTTGCTGATAAGGCCAAGCTTGTGTGTGGAACTGTAGGAATCTAAGTGTGCATATTTTTAGTAATATTTTTGGTAAGCATATTTTTAACCAATAAGATTAAGGATGGGATGAGAAATAGCTGAATGAACAAGTTGGAAGGTGAATTAAAAGCAGTGAATTCAGTTACAAATTGGGTACAGAAAGAAACATAAAGCAAGGATAATTAAGAGAAGATTGAGAGAGAAAACAAAATAGAAAAAAATAAAACTATTAAAATTAATATTTTTAAAATTCCCTGAACAATATAAAGGAATAAGATCAGTCATGTTTTTGGTGCAGAAGCCTTGATTGGCAAGCATTAATGGGTCATCGTGTCACTATTAAGTAATTCTAATAGCTTTAAATGTCTGGTACACTGACTTTGTGTCAACATCACAGACACAGCAAATTCATGACATTCAATACATGTCTATGTGAGGCAGATCAGATGAATGTTGTAATTGTTCTTTATTTGACCTTATGGTGGCTGAGTACATAAAAAGAATAAATAAACAATGCAATGCAATTACCAGTTGCCATGCACTGAGTGCCATGCTCCTCCACAATAGATCGAAATCCCTCAGCACAGAAACACTCGTAGCTTCCCTTGCTATTTTTGCAATTGTGAGGACAGGTGCCAAAGATCTCGCACTCATTGATATCTGAACAATGAGAAAAATGTAGTAAGAAAGCATTTGATGCAAAGATTCAATTTCAAACAAACTGTGAAATTAAACACGAAATGATAAGATGTACAACTTACACTATGGACGTACATGGAATAGTGTAGGTTACATGGGCTTCAGATTGGTATGACAGGTTGGTGCAACATCGAGGGCCGAAGGGCCTGTACTGTGCTGTAATGTTCTATGCTCTATACCTTCATTCTTGAGCCTTATTTCACAACTGGTTCAAGACTCCTTCCTCTTTTCCAATAAAAATGATATTAGTTCTCTAAAGTAATTCTGACATCACATCTGTACCCCTGTCAGGAGTAGCAGATTTAAACTTGTGTCCAATAGTTGACATGTGACACAACACAGGAACAGCTTGTTAATGTAAATCCCACTTTTACTGCAGCAATATATCCCTAGGGTTCATCATATGAGACACTAACAACATATCACACAGCTCTTAGGAAAGTTGATCAAATATTTGGTCAAAATGATAGGTTTTAAGGAGTGTCTTAATGGAAAGAGAGAAGTAAAGCAGTAAAGAGATTCATGAATGGAAATGTAGAACTTACGACTGAGAAAGTTAAAATGCACATCTTTCAAAGATGTTGCAAAGAAAATGGGGAATGTGCAAGGGGTCACAACGGGGCAGCTCCTTTATTTCAGAGTATGGAACCCTAGTAGATAGTCGTGGCTGGATTTGGTGGAGTCAGGGGCATGGAAGGGGAGTGAGAAGACATGGGAAAAAGAGGGAAAGTGAATGAAAGAATATTGCAAACATTACAGATGAGAATATTATGTTGCTTAAAGCAGTCTGGGCCACCAAAGAGGTCAAATCTCCAAACTCTTGTTACATTGCCTGGTGAACTAGATTTGCTGATGTATGATGTGGCTGAGGCAGTTGCCTAGCTTGGCCAACCAAGATACCTTTGTGATGGGACAGCAGTTCACCAGGTCTGGGAAAAGGTGGCAGTCAAACATAGTGAAAGACCGTGACAAATTTAGGAAATTTTAAAGATGCTAACAAGGTAAGATTAGCCAACAATATCATAACTCAAAATATTATCCTGTGCCAATATTGCACATTTGCTACTTGATCTATGCCAAGAAGGGCATCCCTGAAGAAGGGCTTATGCCCAAAACGTCGATTCTCCTGCTCCTTGGATGCTGCCTGACCTGCTGCACTTTTCCAGCAACACATTTTCAGCTCTGATCTCCAGCATCTGCAGTCCTCAATTTCTCCTATGCCAAGATGTCACAACCTTAAAGATTTTCACTGGTTAATAATGCTTCAATAGATCATACACTGATATTTCACTCCTAAGTTATCTTTTACAGGCTGCACATTTTAAAGCTGCTATAATATCAGCCATGGACATGGATTTGGACTTCAAAGTTTCTTTACCAATATGTTTGAAATTGGCGGTGGTGGGGTCACTTATAAGATCCAGCATCTGGCATTTTCTCCATTTCCCAGCCTGCCTCCCCAACCTATCCATTATTTTACAGGCAGCAGTGGAAACACCTGATCTTTGGCCTATTTGGTGTCCAAATGATGACCATGTAATTGTGTAATGTGGTGCCTGCTGCTAGTATAAATCACAGAATCACAGAATCCCTACAGTGTGGAAACAGGCCCTTCGGCCCAACAAGTCCACACCGACCCTCCGAAGAGTAACCTACCCAGATAAATGTGACAACTTATATCAGGCAAGCTGATATGGAGGAAAAGAGGAGGAGGAGGAGAAGGCATTCTTTGTCAGTCTTCTATGCCCACTGGATGCCATGATCCCTGGCCTCATATTCATGCTCATATCCCCAATTTCCCTGACAACCTTCTTTGAGGCATGCCAACCAGGTCCCACAAACACCTTAGACTTATCTCCCATTTGTATCTATAACTTCCCTTTCCTCAGGAACCAGCTGTGATCATAGCAACGCTCCCTGCTCAGACTTGGCACCGTTGGTCTACAGAGCTGCTGGCTAACTGGTTTGGCCAAAAAACCCCTGAGATAGGCTGTCATTCCTAAATGGGCTGACATCTGACCTTCGGCATATCAAGCCTCTCTGAGGGTAAAGTGACTAAAAGGACAGCTGGCTTTGTTCTGGGGATTAGTCCCCAGTCAGTGTTTTATTTGATGGGTTGGGAAACAGGTTGCCCCATAACATCCAGTCCACAGGACTGGATTCCAAATGAATGTTGCTAACAGCCAAGTCTGTTTCAGCACCACCTTACTGCCTTTATCATCACTTGGTTGCCTGGCAGGTAGAACTCTTTCAATAGCAGTGGGAAGGGCCACTACCACAGTCTGCATTTTTCTGTTATCAGTTTCTTCTGCTGCCTATCGCCTCAAGTTGAACCAAGTTGTTTGCAATCTAACTATCCTATTTTATTATGAACTAATTTTCCAACCCAACATCCTTTCCATCACTAATATCAGCTAATAATATTTCAGTAAAGACTCTGATACAGATATCTTTTTCATTCTTGCATAACATGTGGCATCTCTAGTTCAATCACAATTGATGTCCAATTGCAATGTCAGAAGGTAGTGTTGATTCATCCCTTTGAACTGCTGCAGCTCAAGTGATGCAGGTTCATCCAGTATTGTTTGGAAGGGAGTTGCAGAATCTTGACTCACTGACAGTAAAAAGGACCTATAGTTCAGTGTCAGAAAGGAATGTGGCTTGAGGAGTTTCTTAACAGGATGATGGGGTCCCAACGCATCTTCTGCCCTTGTTCTTCTCATTTTTAGGAGTTGCAGGTTTGAAATGTATTATTGAAGGTACCTTGGTGAGTTGCTGCAGGGCATTGATACACACTGTTGTGTCAATATGTATAGTTGGTGCAAACAGCAAATGTTTAAGGTGGTGGATGGAGTGCCAATCAAATGTGCTTTGACCTCGAGAGTAGCGAGCTTCGTGAGTTTTTTTGGAGCTGCATTCATCCAGGTAAGTGGACAGTATTTCATCACACTTTTGAGTTGTGTCTTGTACATGGTCAACAAATTTTGTGAAATCAGGACATGAATTATTTGCTGCAGAACTCACAGCCTCAAACCTGATCTTGTAGCAATTAATGGTGTAAAAGTTATTAGTTTTCCCAAATAGCATCTGACTCACTCATTAGCACTGTAATATATTTGTTCCAAGTTCTCCACCATCTCAGCACGGTGGCTCAGTGGTTAGCACTGCTACCTCACAACATAGAGACCTGGGTTCAATTCCCGACTCAGGCGACTGACTGTGTGGAGTTTGCACATTCTCCCCGTGTCTGCGTGGGTTTCCTCCGGGTGCTCCGGTTTCCTCCCACAGTCCAAAGATGTGCAGGTTAGGTGAATTGGCCATGCTAAATTGCCCGTAGTGTTAGGCAAAGGGGTAAATGTAGGGGAATGGGTGGGTTGCGCTTCGGCGGGGCGGTGTGGTCTTGTTGGGCCGAAGGCCCTGTAAGTAATCTAATCTAATCAAACTCAGCATCCTAACTCTTGCATTCACAACCTTACATGGCATCAACTGTCTTTATCTGCATAACTGTTGAACATTCTAAAACACTCCTGTATCCTCCAGACCCATGTACATGCCTCAACCTTTCTAGCCATATCTTTTAATACCATGTCCCAATGTTCTGTACTTTCCTAAACCTCTTCATCTAGCTGCCTGTTCCCCTACTCCTGAAAGACACTCTTTAAAATCAATTGCTCTAACCAAACTTTTAGACACTCCAGTCAAGAGCTCATTGTTCAGCTCAATGCCAATTTTCAAACTAATTTCACTTCTTTGAGCAATTTTGTTTTTCTGCATTTACTTAAATTCAAGTTGTTGTTGCCACATCTTTGAAGTTAGAAAAGTCAGGACTTCAGATATGTGCTCAAAAAGAGACTTTGAATGAAGCTTTCTGACATCCCCCTGCTGGTGTACATTTCAACAATTAACAATATTTCACAAGAAAAAACACAATTTGAATAGAGGAACCATTTCTTTGTTTGCTTTCAAAGATCAATTTTTCTAGCAATTCATTTTTTTAAATCAGCTAGTGGCTTCAAAAAGTTACCAATAAGCAGTTACAATGTATAAAGCTCAGATTAGAGATTTACCTTCACACGCATTTGTATCATCCTCCTTTACTTGGTACCCAGGCCTACAATAGCAGATAAAACCACCATTGTTCAGATCTGTACAATTGTGCTCACAGAGGTTTTCTGCACAAGATCGTGTGGTATCATGATCTACGGAAAGAGCAAGATATTTTAATAGTGGGAAAATTAGATATTTCTTGTTATAACTTACTTCAACATGTCAACCTGTGACAAAAGATATATGAACTTTATTGGAAAGAACATGCAAGATATAATTAATAATTAAAATTCTGGATCCTTCAGTCTACTCGCAATCTTGCACTGAGTCTCATCTGTTATACTCAAGAGCTCAATGGGAGAGTTTCATTTTACCCAACACCCTTAACTGAGAACATTCTGCTAATTCTTATTTGGATGAAAGAGGAATTATAGTACAAATAGGTCTACTAGGTTCTGCAGTGCTATAGTAAGCCGTCATTGCAACCAAGGCTGCAGCTAGACCACAGAAACTTGGCTGAAACTATAATGAAGTTACATTTTAGCACTAAGCACAGCTACAGAAAGTCTTGTGATCATGTACTAACGTGCACATTCTTATCTTTGTTGTTTAGCCACTTTTGTTAAAAAAAATCAATTTAAGAGTAGAGGCAGTAACACACATACTCAGAATATTCATCAGATTTTAATTAAGTTTATAAATAGGCCTAAGAAATTGGCTGCTTACCACAAGTGTAAAATCACTTGTAGCTGCATGGGGTACAGTAAAAGTGTATGGGTACAATTAATTATTTTGGTTTTGCTTAAATACACCAGGAAATCAGATAACTTCTCATTCTTGAGTTGTACTCTGCTGTTAATTGACGGGCAAAACTGCTTTTAATCAACCCAAAGTTGTTGTAAAAGAACTGAAAGTACTTCTAGAATATTGTACATAAATTTATCACCTCACAATAAAATTAACATTTTGACTGGCTTAGAGTTTGCTGTGTAAAGATCATGTAAGGATTGAGAAAAATACAAAGCTGAAGCCACTGTGAATCAACTCTACTGTTGTAAATGGCTACGTGCTTTAAATCTAATATTTCCCACATCCAAAAATGTAAAAGCCCAAAGTTGTTTTTGAAACAGCATTCTTGCAAGTCACATATTATCACCACTGATTTTTTTTTAAAACTAATGGCCTCAACTGTACAGTTCACAAATCATTTTCATGGAGTCAATTAAGAGGCAAAAATAAATATATAGAACAATACAGAACAGGCCCTTCAGCCCTCAATGTTGTGCCGACTTGTGAATTAATCTAAGCCCATCACCTTACATTATCCCATCACCATCCATATGCTTGTCCAAGGATTGTTTAAATACCCCTTATGTGGCTGAGTTAACTTCATTGGCAGGCTGGGCATTTCACTTCCTTACCATCCTCTGAGTAAAGAACTGCCTCTAACATCTGTCTTAAATCTAGCACCCGTCAATTTCCAGCTATGCCCCAAATGCATTAGACCATAATCAATTAACACATCAATGACAGTCAGGATTTCCTGTTTATTTTAGAGTTGGTGGGTATCTGGTTGACTGATACTGTGTCACATATTACACTGTTGTACAGTATTCTACATACGTATATTATAAATTTTCCTTCATATTGCTACCAAATTTATACTGCTGTGTACTCTGAAGACCAATACCAAATTTATCATTGCTACTCTTTACATCTGCCAATTTCAATAGACTTCAAAGTTAGAATCACTACAACACTGCAAATTGATCTTGAATTGTTAATCAGAATTATCCGACATAATAAGATACAGGGCCAGAATTTCTGGGGGTGGTGTTTTCATGCAGTTTACCACGCTGACCCTTCTTTATTTTATAAAGGAGAGAACTCTGAATTTCTGAAAGGATATTCTGATCAGGCTCCCTCAGAGGTTAGAGCTGTACTTCCATTTTGACAGTTCTTTCATAGAGTAGAATTATATGGGGAAGGAAAACCACATCCCCATTTCACCACAGTTAGCTAATGCATTCTAAAATGTAAAGGTTCAAACAACCATGTTGATAGCTGCTGTCAAAATGTCAGTACATAAGGCAAGTGGGATATTAGGGTGCTGGGATCGTGTGTAAGGTGCCAGATGTATAGGGAGATAGGTTGCCAGGTAAGTAGGGTAACTGTTGGGAAGGAGCTGCCACTTGGGCAGGATGCTAGGGAGAAGGGGGTAGCTGCCAAGTCATTAGGGTGCCAGACTGCAAGATGATAAGATAAGTGATGCAGTATTTAAAATAGACCAGGAAGTTTGTGGGAAATCATGTTTAGCAGGGTTGAGGATATTTGGGCCAGGTGCGTGGGGATGGGTTTGTGTTGGGTTTCCGGGGAGAGGGGAGATGTACCAGACGTGATGGTGTCAGGTTGGCTCTGATTTAAATTGACTTTCTTGGAAGGTCTGAGGTGTAGAGGAGTTGTCCAATAGAAAATTCAATTTCTGGGACAATTCCTTCAGAGACTGTTTTGATGACAATTCTGCAGAGACCCTATATACAACTTCTATATATTCTGGAATAATGACTGTCTAACCAATGGAAAATCTGGACCATTAATGTAATTTACTGATATTTGCTAATTAGATAGTCAATTGATTGATTCAGTTACTATTTTATCTAAAAGGTCTGCCATTCATCATTGTACTTTTCATCTACAAGTTAATATTCTGTGCAGCTTTTAATCTTTACTGTCATTAGCATTATATAAGCAGTTGCAGTTATTCCAGTATCATCACCTTCGTCCCTTTTATGCTGTGCATTACACCCTATATATGAGTATCCAAGTATGTATCTGCATACTTACTGCATCCCAATTCATCAGATTGATCAGCACAGTGAGCATAATTATCACAAACATGTTGGACAGGAATGCAGTTTCCATTCCCACATTTATATTCCTCAGTTGTGCAAGGATGAGGTGTAGCTGGTTTACCTAAATGTGAAATAAAATTTCCATGAAATGCCATTGTTGTGTATGTGCATACATAAAGTTATTGCTTTTTATCAGCCAAAGCAGAGGTGAATAACTGTGAACACAAACTTACAGTTTTCTTCTTTTTCATCACTTCCATCTCCACAATCATTTACATGGTTGCACAATTCATGTACGTACACACAGCGATTATTATCACAACGAAAACGGAAAGGAGAGTCACACGGGATGTCCACTAGAAAAGAACAATTGTTTAAAAGCTTTGATATTTGGTGAAAATAACAAATTGCTAGTATTCCCAGGACTTGGTAACCTTAGCGAGTCTGGTGAGCCTGAGGAATTCACTACCATAGGAAGCGAGGTCAAAACAGTGTATGGTTTCAAAAAAGAGTTTGATATAGCACTTGGGGCTAATGGGATCATAGGATATGGGAGAAAAGTAAGAAGAGGCTACTGCATTGGATGATCAGTCATGATCATAATGAATGGTGGAACAGACTCGAAGGTTCCTGCTCCTATTTTCTATGTTACTATGTTTGAAATCTCATGTATTTATTGATATTGTAAGTCTTATTCTAACCTGCATTGCACACTTCTATGGCCCCATACTTATTAGCTGCTGATGAAAAGCAAGGATTGGTGTCTCAAAGAACCAGCACAGGCATGATGGAGGGAATGGTCTTCTGAGCTGTAATTTTGTATGATTCAATGATTCTGCACAAAATAAATATCTATAAAAGGGTAAATAGCAAAACACTGGCTTTGTAATGAAGTTGGGATGATGATCTTCTGGAAAATATGGGTCAGTGGTGCTTATTTCTCAACTCTCCTTCACACTGTACTTCCATGAGGCACTCAGTTGAAGCCAAAGAAGAATGCGGAACAGAGAATGTACTTAATGCAGAAAAAAAATTACACCTTACTTCTCTGATGTATTTTAATTTATTAAATCCTTGTGACTGATACCCTGTCCCATCCTGGTTATTATCCTGGTAAAGCTCATTATTTTGCTCTTCAGTTCAATATTTGAATATTTATAGGGTACACCTAATCATATTGGTGAGATAACATGGAGAATTGGTGGACTCTGCTTTCCTTTGCTGAAACTCCGCAGACCATAATTATTTTCAAATGCAACGATAACCCCTAACTTCTTAAATAATGGTCAACAATGTATTACAGTGCCCAGAAATGCACTATGCTACACTGATGAGAAACATTCAAATTCTCACACTATCTCACATGTAATTCATAAGTGAAACTGGCAGTTCAATTCCTAGTACCCTGACAGTGAGTTCATTGCCCACAGATTCTGAGTGAACCTATGGAAATATATTTCACAGCCTCACAGTGAGAGAGATTTTAGTCCCATTTAATTGAAATGAGACCAACTATCTTGAATTACATATCATTCAAATATGTCAAGGGAAAGTCAAAGGAACCTGTATACTCTTAAATGTTCGATTTACAAAAAGATGTTATCACTTCTAATGAAAGATAATTTCATTTTTATTAAGTTTTACAAAGCTCATTGAAATGGCTTACAGCAATGGTGGAGCTCTTCATCAGATCCATCTCCACAATCATTGTCACCATCGCACTTCCAGTATGGTTGCACACAAACATGGTTCTTGCACTCAAACAGGAAGGGTGGACAATAGGTTCCATTGGGATAACGAGTTGCTGTGAAGGTTAAGGACATAAATGAACAATTAGGAAGATACATTTCTAATAAATATTGAAACATACTTCCATATACCAAGAATGCCACACATCACAAAGATAGCTCCTTAGTGACAGCAGAATATAAAATGGCTGCACTTTTAGTCACCTATAGTACTTTACATACCTGACTTCATTCTTGCTTTATTTTGCTACCTGTTTTCTGTCCTTTTCACTTTTAGCGGGATTGGGGAGTAATTGCTGCCGGTAATGAGCATTAAGAAATCTTAACCATGCTGCCCTATTGATGTGTTAGCATTGATCAAATTATTTCATTAGGAAGATCATCATTGTCCAAGTTTATTTCTAGCAGAAATCACTGAATTGCAATCAATGGCCAACTTTCTTCCATCTAACTTGAAACAGTTGCAAACCTGGGACTGTACTGGCCTGTCTATATCAGGAACTCAATGGATAAACATGCTGAATCCTTGGGAAAGCCAAGATCTTTAGGCAATCTTGACCAAGGTGTGAATGTCTAATTCATTTCTATCATAATTCTAGAAAACTTAAAACTTGTTGACAACTCTAAATTGGGAGGTACAAAAAATACAATGGAAAACTACTGAAAAATATCAGAAGACAATAACAAACCTGCAGAAAGTACATTGGCAATAAAGGTCAATATGCAACATATTAACATGAGAGGTATGTTTTGTTAGAAATAATCAGGAGGTTATATATCTGAAGTACAGATATATAAATTACTAAAAGTAGCAATGAAGCTTAGCAAGGCCACAATAATAGCAAAGCACTGGCATTCATGTCTAGAGAGACAGAATGGAAAAGCAGAAAATTTAACTTAAGCTTCTGGAGCATTTGTTAATCTGCACTTGGCATACTGTGCACTGTTCTGATTTCTATATAATCAAGGGCATAAATGAATTTACCAAAGTGAATCAAAACTGAGAAATTATATACATCAAAACAAAACTATGTATGTTGGGGCTATTTTCTATTTAAAAGTGAAAATGGAGGTGTGACCTGAGGGATGTTTTTAATATTATGAAAGTTGATGGATAGAATTATTAGGAAAAAGGCAACCAGCTCCACTTTCTTCACATGCAATACAACTTACACTGACCTTCCTAGTTCTGTCTTTCTGCACTGTTTCCACTAATTTCACAGAAAATCGCAGTAACTAGAATGCATCTTGCTGGACTTTCATCAGACCTCTGGTCTGAAAGCTGGCTTCAACCACTTCGAACCTTCATCGTATCCTCAGCTCTCCTGAATCTTCATACAGGAAGAGCTAGCCATTTGGATACAGAACTGGCTCAAAGGTAGAAGACAGAGGCTGGTGTTGGAGGGTTGCTTTTCAGACTGGAGGCTTGTGACCAGTGGTGTGCCACAAGGACGGTGCTGGATCCACTGCTTTTCATCATTTATATAAATGATTGGGACGTGAACATAAGAGGTATAGTTAGTAAGCTTACAGATGACACCAAAATTGGAGGTGTAGTGGACAGTGAAGAAGGTTACCTCAGATTACAACAGAATCTTGATTAGATAGGCCAATGAAGTTTAATTTAGATAAATGTGAAATCAGACAAATTTAGAAAAAATTGCATTTTGGAAAGGCAAATCAGGGCAGGAAATATACACTTAATGGCAAGGTCCTGGGGAGTGTTGCTGAACAATGAGACCTTGGAGTGCAGGTTCACAGCTCCTTGAAAGTGGAGTCACAGTTAGATAGGATAGTGAGGTGGTGTTTGGTATGTTTTCCTTTATTAGTCCGAGCACTGAGTTTAGGAGTCGGGAAGTCATGTTGCAGCTGTACAGGACATTGGTTATGCCACTTTTGGAATAATGGGTGTAATTCTGGTCTTTCTTCTGTAGAAAGGATGTTGTGAGACTTGAAAGGATTCAGAAAAGATTTACAAGGATGTTGCCAGGGTTGGAAGGTTTAAGCGAAGAGTCTGAATAGACTGGAGCTGTTTTCCCTGGAGCATTGGAGGCTGAGGGGTGACCTTATACAGGTTTATAAAATCATGAAGGGCATGGATAGGGTAAATAGACAAGGTATTTTTCCTGGGGTGGGAGAGTCCAGAACTAGAAGGCATTGGTTTGGTTTGAGTAGGAAAAGTTTTAATAGGGACCTAAGGGGAACTTTTTCACGCAGAGGGTGGTGCAAGTATGAAATGAAATGTCAGAGGAAGTGGTGGAGGATGGTATAATTGCAACATAGGAAGAGTTTGGAGGGATATGGGCCAAGTGCTGGCAAATGGGACTAGATTAATTTAGGATATCTGGTTGTCATGGACAAGTTGGACTGAAAGGTCTTTTCCTGTGCTGTATATCTCTGATTCTATGACTCCAATCCACACTTTGTTCTTCAGTTTCATATCACAATTACCTAACATTTGGGTTACTATTACTGCAAGTGCAATATTTAGCAGTCATAAAAACTTAAATAAAACAATGCCTGCATTAAAAAAGTGAACAATAGAATTCTAGTCAAATGTATCAATGAGAGAGAATTAATTCTCCCTTTGTCTTGATACAGCCTTTCTGATTTAATGGTCTTTCTACAATACATAGTCATAATCACAACTCTTTTCCTTTTTTAAAACTGTGAAAAAAAATCATTAAACTAATTTATTGCCTTTTCTGAAACTACATTAAATGCTTCTGTTTCTAAAAGTTCTCCTCTAGTTTCCACCTTTGTTAGCTCTATAAGAGATTGATGAAAAAAAGTTAAGATGAAGTGTCTCAACTCCTTCCATTGTTAATAAACCTGCTTTACGTTTCCAGCTTCTTTGCTTTTATTTCATTGTTCAGCTGTTGTTTTTTTTGGAATATCTAGCTTTTTACAGAATTGTGTGTTTAAAAAGACTTACGACAGGCACTTTCATCAGAGTAATCTGCACAGTCAGCATTCCCATCACACCTGAACCTTTCAATGATGCAGTGACCACTAGAACACTCGAAGTAACTGGGCAGGCATGTCAGCAGCTCTATAAAATAAACACATAGGTATACATAACATCAAAATCAAGCCAGATTTTGTTGAGAAATACTGTGGAATATCTCAAATTCATCGGTGTACCAGAGGCTCACTCTTTCTATGTGGGACCTGAGGGAACAATCAGATGCAATTTTTAAAATAAAGTTTCTTTTTTAAAAAACGTCCGAGATGATCTTGATAGCTCATGTAACTGGTATCTCCAATTTCAGTTAATTATTTTGATGTTATGACAGCATCACAATCTGGTCATGGGGGTTGGTGGCTCATGAGATATAACCTTAGCTCCTATTCCCTCTCAGTTGTCTCAACCAAATAACTATTTATTGTATAAAAACACTTGAAATTGCTATCACAAACTTTTTAAATCATTGTTCTATTCTGTCAAGATCTACAGCATCCCATAGCTCCCATCCAACTTGCAGATCAATCCTCAAAGCATTAAAACTAATTAAGATTTGAGAATACAAATACTTTGTTTATCCAGTTAACAACTAGCCATTAACTTCATGAGGCACAATATAATTGAGCAATCTTTCACATGGGATCTTATTAAAGACTTTTTAAAATCCAGAAGCACTCACCAAGCAGGGCGAGATCTGAAGGTTACAACTTACCTCATTTAAAAATCTGGTTACAACTAGAATGAGGTTCCTACTTTAGTTCCTCTCACATATTGCTGGGGGAGGGGGGAGCATGAGGGTCTGCTTGTCAAGCACAAGTGATATTCTGCCAATTGAAAACCTGATTTACTGGCATAAGAACTAATTCGGTGAGGAAAGCTGTCATAAGAGAAAAACGTTGGAATTAGGTTCCCAGAGGCTACTCTTCGTCCCCGATGTTCTGACAGGTTCCTTCATTTTAGCTGCAATAGTGAAAGAAAATCATAGCAAATAATAATCTATTTAATAGGCCATCTATTGCTACTTCAGAAATGGCAATGGTACATTTTTGCTATTGTAAGGCCTCCTCTGAAAGACCATTAGAAAATCCTTCACACATTTTAATTGTTGAAATGTCATCTTATTCATCTCCACCATTTGTGTTCATTGTTAGTTTATCTCAGAACTTTCCTCTGTGACATTAGTTCTACAAATAACCTTTTGATTCTTGCAAGATACAGGAACACATATTTTGTTCTTCTATATTCACTAGCTCTGATCATACCACAGTCTCGTTCATCTGAGTTATCTTCACAGTCATTATCGTGGTCACACACCCAACGTCTAGGAATACACCGCAGATTGTCACAGCGGAATTCACTTTCGGTACATTCACGAGGCCCTGAAATAAAGCATAGCTGCATCAATCAAACATGTGAAGTCACAAATTAACCTAAAAATTCTGCCAATAATTTTCTATTGTCTAAGACTATAGTCTAATTGGTCCATCAAAACATACTACTGTAGAATTTAGAAAATTCAAATAGATCCTCATGATAACAGATAACAGATCCTCATGATATCTTCTGAAACAGAAACAGAAATTACTGGAGAAACTCACCAGATATTGCAGTATCTGTGGAGAGAAAGCAGAGTTAATGTTTTGGGTCTACTTCAGAATTTGAAATGTTCATTTTGTTTTCTCTTCACAGATGCTACCAGACCTGCTGAGTTTCGCTAATAATTTCTGTTTTTGTTCCAGTTCTTTAGCACCACAGTTCTTTGTTTTATTATCCATATATTCCAATTCAATGCTCACATCCAGTTTGGAATAGGGGATCAGTGTGATAGGTAAACAAGCTTGATTTATAACATCCAGGCATAAAATGGTTTTTAATGTAGACAATAAATTGCTCGTAGTCACAAAACATTTACCAGGTAGTATATGAAGATTAAATTATTACTTGACACTTTTCAATATGGGGAAACTCTAAATTTCTATCTGCCTGGTAAACGTTCAATGCTCTGGACTGGAAATCAATCATATTCTTCCCATTGCTCTGTGAGGACTCAGTATTGAAAGTTAGCACATTGGTACATAGGCACATAGTTGCTATATTATAGTCACAAATTCAAATCAAGGAAATTGGTCATATTGGTCACAGATACAGCACATACCACAGAATCAAAGTATTTACAATAAAGCTGCTGACTGTGTCAAAATGTGAGAGACTGGTAAACACACATTCCAATAGATAATGGAAGCATTGAATAGAAACAATTTACACCACTTGCAGAGAACAATAGTGCATTGAGTATATGAGTTAGGAAGTCATATTGCGGCTGTACAGGACATTAGTTCAGCTGCTTTTGGAATACTGTGTACAATTCTGGTCTCCCTGCTATACGAAGAATGCTGTGAAACTTGAACAGATTCAGAAAAGATTGACAAAGATGTTGCCAGGGTTGGAGGGTTTGAGTTATAGGGGCAGGCTGGATAGGCTGGGGCTATTTTCCCTGGAGCATTAGGGGTTGAGGGGTGACCTTATAGAGGTTTATAATATCATGAGGGGCATGGATAGAGTAAATAGATCTGCTGAGTTTTTCCACTGATTTCTGTTTTTTGCATCTATAAAATTATGTTTATTTTGGTAAACCAAACAGAATGTTTATATTGAGGGAAGGATAAAACTAGAATTGACTGGTTGGATCATATGCCCTGCTCCTCTGTATTCCAAGTAATTTATTTGTCTAATGTCATCACATACTGCAATCACGTTCATCAGAATCATCACCACAATCATTTTCTCCATCACACTTCCAGCGAAGTGGAATACACCAATGACTGTCACATCGGAAATCGCCCACAGGATTGCAAGTTAGATCCTCTGTGAAAATACAGAAAACAACACATTCATGACTCCATTAGCCTGAGGATATTATATGCAGATAAATACACGTGTTACACTTGTTTCATATGTAAACACATGTACAATACATGCACAATATGATAGTTTTCAATTTGTGCACAATCAACAATCTAGGCATATATTGCTTGAAGTTTCCACGAAATTGAAAGCAAAAGCCAAACTTGATCAATATATCTGTTTTTATTGCCATTAAGGTGTGCTGGCATTATTCAGTGCAATGCATCAAAGACTATACAATACAATATACAATACAATAGAGCACAGCCCACCTAGCTTGCGCTGATTCCTAGTCCTTATTTAGACCCAGTACTTATTGTCCATATATGGTTTCTGTCCCTCTGTTCACCTAATTTTCATGTATCTTATCAAGATACACCTTAAGTATTTCTAACGTGCCTGCTTCCACCACCTCCACTGGCAGTGCTTTCCAGGCACCCACCACCCTATGTGTGAAAACTTTTTCCCACACTTCTCCCTTAAACTTTCGCCCTCTCATCTTGAATGTGTGGCCTCTTGTAGTTGACCTTTCCATTGTGGGAGAAAGTCTCTGACTATCCAACCTATCTATGCCTCTCAATTTTCTTTTGAGACAGAGTCATCGGTAGACCTCCAAGAGGTTGCCCCTCACCCATAGAAAAGTCTTTCCAGTAAAAACAATATGAGTTTATCCAATCTCTTCCCATAACTAAAACTCTCCAGACCAGGCAACATCCTGTTAAATCTTTTTTCCAAAGCATCCATGTCTTTCTGTAGCATGGCAACCAGAGCTGCACATAACATTCCAAATGTGACCTAACTAAAGTTTTGTACAGCTGTAACATAACTTGTCAACTTTTATATTCGATGCTTTGGCTGATGAAGGCAAGCGTGCTGTATGCCTTCTTGACCACCTTATCCATCTATGTGGCCACTTTCAGGGCTCTGTGGACCTGCACACTCAGATCCCTCAGTATGTTAATGCGCCTAAGGGTTCTGCAATTTATTGCGTAGTTCACAACTGAGTTTCACCTTTCTTGCATTTGTCTGAATTAAACTCCATCTGCCATTTCTCTGCCCAAATCTGCAATCTACATCCCGCTTTATATTTTGACAATCCCCCTTATTATCTGGAAATCCACCAATTTTGGTATCATCTGCAAACTTACTAATCAGACCACCTACATTTTCCCATGGGTCCAAGCACTGATTCCTGCTGAACATCACTAGCTACTAATCTCCATTCTGAAAAGCACTCTTCCACCTCTACTCTCTTTTTCTAGGATCATGCCAGTTTTGTATCCAACTAGCCAGCTCACCCTAAATCTCATGTACCAGCTTGCCATGACGTAGAACCTCATCAAATGCTTTACTAAAGTGCATGTCGACAACATCCACTGCCCTTCTGTCATCAAATCAATCTTAACACCTCCTCAAAAAAACTCAATCAAGTTGGTGAGACATGACTTTCCCTAAACAAACCCATGCTGCCTATCACAAACAAGTCCATTTGCTTCCAAATGTGGATAAATCCTGCCTCTCAGTATCTACTTTAACAGCTTTTCCACCACAGACCTCAGGCTCACCGACTTGTAATTACCTGAATTATCTTGGTTTCCCTTCTTAAATGGAACAATACAAAAATTGAGAAACATTAAGCACAAATTACATCCAGTACAAACTGAGTTTCTGCTGTCCTTTGCACTGGTTTAAATATGATGTGGAGGTGCCAGTGTTGGACTAGGTGGACAAGGTCAGAAATCACACAACACCAGGTTGTAGTCCAAGGGGTTTATTTGAAATTACAAGCTTTCGGAGCACTGTTCCTTTGTGAGATGAAGTGACTTTGTTAACAAAGGAGCAGTATTCAGAAAGCTTGTGACTTCAAATAAACACCTTGAACCATAACCTGGTGTTGTGTGACTTCTGACCTGGGTTAAATACGTTGAGCTTTTAACCTGGCCTCAGCCACAAAATTGGTCATACCTGCAGATCATATTAATAAGAGTACCTTCCAACAGTTATTGGTAGAACAGAACTTGAATACTGATGAAGGATAGAGACAGAAATGTAGCTGAAAGTTTTTCATCTTGAACACAACAGAGCGAATGTAAGAATGCCAAATTTCATGATTACAATTTATACAATAGCATAAAAGGTATAAATATCTATGTAGGCTGCAATGGTGAAAAAAATTCCTTTATGTCAAGAAAAGCTTGGTGGTTATCGGCATTCGCTGCTACTATTTATAGAACGCAAAAAAAAGTCAGAATTAACTGACAACATTCCTGCAATTTTGCTTATAGGACTAGTGGGACTGCAATAAATTACACCATTTTTTGCTTAACATAGCAATACATGACCAGATTTTAATTTGATCCAAAAAATTAGGAGTCATAAACAAAAACTATACAAGACAATTTTATATGGTGTTAGAGTTCTCTCTCCTGATGTAAAGGAGTATTCAAAAGTACGTTAAATTTGATTGGTTCTCATACATCACTGCAGATTCCAGATCCCTGACACACTTCTGAATAAAATATTGGATGTAACAGAATTATACTAGTACTTTCCGATAGAAAATTGTTCATCATGATTGTATGAAGCAATGTCAATTCTTCACACTGTAGCAAAAGGCAAACAATCTAGTGAAACATCAAGGGGCAAAATGGAAGGATTAATCAGGCCTGAGTTAATCATTTGTGATCGCTATAAGTCCAAGTTCTAAGACCAAATCTCTCACAGAAACTTAAAGTGAAACTCATAATCTCTATGTTATGCTTCACATAAAGGAAAATAAATTAGATCTATATACAGTGATATTCCATCTGACTTGGCTGAGATCAAGGAGAGAAACAAGACGTGGAATAGACTCCACTTTGAATGTTACCTTCTAACATACATAGCAGTTGCTAATACCAGCAAACAGTTTCATCAGTAGCAGGTAAGTTAAAACCACCAATATGAAAGCATAAAATAATCACATTAATTCTCAAATATTCTATAGGGAATCTGCTATTCTGAAATGAAATTCTAATGTTTCAAGTATTAAAAGGAATACCGAGGTAGGACATTAATGGTTCAAAACATACAGATGATGTAAGTAGGGAGTCTGAAGAAAAGTTAACTTTCTCTGAAGGGAATGGGCATTCCGTTCCTAGATGATGACAATGTTCGATTTTCATTCTGATAAAGCTCGGTTGCGATGGACATCTTTTGTTTTCTTTCTTTCCTACCTCAGGAAGATTCTGCAACTATTGCTGAGGGTCAGGAACTCAAAAGGTGTATATTACATCCCACCATTCTTACCAGTTAGGCTTCAGACTAATATCGGGAATGGGCAGAGGACTAGGTCTGGATCTTCAGAAGTTTAGAAGAATCAGAAGTGACTGCATTGAAACATACAAGATTGTACGGGGTATTGACTGGGTAGATGGATGTTGCAAAGGTTGTCTTTTGTGGGAGGATCCAGAACTAGAGGTCACTGTTCAAACACGATAAATTAAAACAGAGATGAGAAAACATTTTTCTCTCAGAGGATTGAGAGTGTTTGAAAATCCCTTTCTTAAAAAGCAGTGGCTGCGGAATCTGCAATTATCAAATTGATAAATGATTATCAGGGATATTCAGGCATGTAGAGGTTAGAATCTAATAAGCCATGATTGTACTGAATGACGCAGCAGGCTTGAAGGGCAAAAAGATCTACTTTTGTTCCTTGTTCATTTGTTGCTGTAAATTAACATTGTATTGTGCAATGACAGTTTCTTATCACGAATTTTATAAGATCAAAATCATTTCCAGACTATTTAGAAGAAAATCAAAATTATATATACCATGGTCGGGATTTTGGTACTGTTTGTGAAGAAAGAATAGTGCTCACCATTCAGCTACCTGACAGCTATTCACTGACTTTTGTGCGTTTCTCAATGGAGTTTCCTCTGTTCCAGCATCTAACTCTGGATGACACCCTCCACAAGGTCTCAGCTGTGTCCAGGAAGAGATAAAGAAACAGCAAGGCTCTTCAATCAGTCAGATTGATTGAACAATCCTCACTCCGACAAGCATAGGTGAATGGGGGAAGGGTGGTGTGCACATAAGTAGGTTAAAAATCACACAACATCAGGTTATAGTCCAACAGGTTTAATTGGAAGCACTAGCTTTCGGAGTGCAGCTCCTTCATCAGCTGGTTGTGGAGTACACAAATTATACATTGAAAAATATCTTGATTGTTTGTTAAGTCTCCCATCTGTTACAGTGACCATGTCAGTTTCACTTAGAGTCATAGAGATGTACAGCATGGAAACAGACCCTTCGGTACAACCATCCATGCCGACCAGATGTCCCACCCCAATCTAGTCCCAACTGCCAGCACCAGGCCCTTATCCCTCCAAACCCTTCCTATTCATATACCCATCCAAATGCCTCTTAAATGTTGTAATTGTACCAGTCTCCTCCACATCCTCTGGCAGCTCATTCCATACATGTACCACCCTCTGCGTGAAAAAGTTGCTCCTTAGGTCTCTTTTATATCTTTCCCCTCTCACGCTAAACTTATGCCCTCTAGTTCTGGACTCTCCCACCCCAGGGAAAAGACTTTGTTTATTTATCCTATCTATGCTCGTCATGATTTTATAAACTTCTATGAGGTCACCCCTCTGCCTCGGATGCTCCAGGGAAAACAGCTCAAGCCTGTTCAGCCTCTCCCTATAGCTCAAATCCTCCAACCCTGGCAACATCCTTGTAAATCTTTTCTGAACCCTTTCAAGTTTCACAACATCTTTCCGATAAGAAGGAGACCAGAATGTCACGCAATATTCCAACAGTGGCCTAACCAATGCCCTGTACATCCGCAACATGACCTCTCAACTCCTGTACTCAATACTCTGACCAATTAAGGAAAGCATACCAAACACCTTCTTCACTATCCTATCAACCTGCAACTCCACTTTCAAGGAGCTATGAACCTACACTCCAAGGTCTCTTTGTTCAGCAACACTCCCTAGGACCTCACCATTAAGTGTGTAAGTCCTGCTAAGATTTGCTTTCCCAAAATGCAGCACCATAAATTTATCTGAATTAAACTCGATCTGCCACTTCTCAGCCCATTGGCCCATCTGGTCAAGGTCGTGTTGTAATCTGAGGTAACTTTCCTCGCTACACCTCCAATTTTGGTGTCATCTGCAAACTTACTAACTATACCTCTTATGCTCACATCCAAATCTTTTATATAAATGATGAAAAGTTGAGGACCCAGCACCAATCCTTGTGGCACTCCACTGGTCACAGTCTGAAAAACAACCCTCCATCACCACCCTCTGTCTTCTAACTTTGAGCCAGTTCTGTATCCAATTGGCTAGTTCTCCCTGTATTCTGGGAGATCTAACCTTGCTAACCAGTCTCCCATGGGGAACCTTGTGGAACGCCTTTCTGAAGTCCATATAGATCACATCTATCGCTCTGCCCTCATCAATCCTCTGTTATTTCTTCAAAAAACTCGAATCAAGTTTGTGAGACATGATTTCCCACACACAAAGCCATGTTGACTATCCCTAATCAGTCCTTGCCTTTCCACATACATGTACATCCTGTCCCTCAGGATTCCCTCCAACAACTTGCCCTCCACCGACATCAGGCTCACTGGTCTATTGTTCCCTGACTTGTTCTTACCATCTTTCTTAAACAGTGGCACCACGTTAGCCAACCTCCAGTCTTCCGGCACTTTACCTGTGACAATCAATGATACAAATATCTCAGCAAGAAGCCCAGCAATCACTTCCCTAGCTTCCCACAGAGTTCAAGGGTACACCTAATCAGGTCCTGGGGATTTATCTACCTTTATGCATTTCAAGACATCCAGCACTTCCTCCTCTGTAATATGGAGATTTTTCAAAATGTCACCATCTATTTCCCTACATTCTATATCTTCCATGTCCTTTTCTACAGTAAATACTGATGCAAAATATTTGTTTTGTATCTCCCCCATTTTCTACGGCTCCACACAAAAGCCACCTGTGCCATACTGTTTAGACTAATTCTAATCTTAAAAAAAATGAGTTAACAGAAGCTTACATGGATTCATGCAGTTTTTGAGCAAAGTACAATGTAACTCGGCAAATACAAATTCACCCCACAAATATCTTTGTGCATGTGGGTTTTTATATGTGTGTGTGCATGTGCGTGCGTGTGGTGGGGGGTTGTGTCTGTGAGAGAGAGTGGATATGTGAGTGTAAGGGGGTCTAAGTCTGTGAGAGGTGCATGTGAGAGTGGGGAAGTGTATGTGTCCGCCCTCACCTCCATCCAAGGCCCCAAAGGAGCCTTCCACATCCATCAAAGTTTCACCTGCACATCCACCAATGTCATTTATTGTATCCGTTGCTCCCGATGCGGCCTTCTCTACATTGGGGAGACTAGATGCCTCGCAGAGCGCTTTAGGGAACATCTCCGGGAAACCCACACCAATCAACCCCACCGCCCTGTGGCCCAACATTTCAACTCCCCCTCCCACTCTGCCAAGGACATGCAGGTCCTGGGCCTCCTCCACCGCTACTCCCTCACCACCCGCCTCATCCTCTGCCTCGAAACACTTCAATTCCAGGGGCATCAATGTGGACTTCACCAGTTTCCTCATTTCTCCTCCCCCCACCCTACCTCAGTTCCAACCTTCCAGCTCAGCACTGACCCCATGACCTGTCCTACCTGCCAATCTCCCTTCCCACCTATCCGCTCCACTCTCCTCTCTGACCTATCACCTCCATCCCACCCCCATTCACCCATTATACTCTTTGCTACCTTCCCCCATCCTCCTCTCTAACCCATCACCTCCATCCCCACTCCCCTTCACCTATTGTACTCTTTTTGCTACCTTCTCCCCAACCCCACCCCCTGCCTCCCATCCTCCCAAAACTTATCTCTCCACCCTGGAGGCTCCCTGCCATTAGTCCTGATGAAGGGGTTTTGCCTGAAACGTCAATTTTCCTGTTCCTCGGATGCTGCCTGAACTGTGCTTTTCCAGCATCACTCTAATCTAAGCCCCAGGCGTGTTTGTGTGTCTGGGGTGGGGGTTGTGAGTGTCTGTGAGAGAGAGTGTATACGTATGTGTGTGAGTGTAAAGGGGGTCTAAGTCTGTTAGAGGGTACATGTGAGAGTGTGCGTCTGTAGGAGAGTGTGTGTGTGTGTGTGTCTGGGGTGCAGGGTTGTGAGTGTCTGTAAGAGAGAGTGTATGTGTGTGTGAGTGTAATGGGGTCTAAGTCTGTTAGACGGTGCATGTGAGAGTGTGGGAGTGTGTGTATCAGTAGGAGTGTGTGACAGTGTCTGTGTGCGTATCTGTGTGTGTGAGTTTGTGTGTGTGTATATGTATATATAGCAATGGTGATCACCTGTAATGTGACATGAACCCAAGGTCCCAGTTGAGGCCCTCCCTATCGGTATGGAACATAGCTATCAGCCTCTGCTCGGCCACATTTCACTGCTGCCTGTCCTGAAGTCCACCTTGGAGGATGGTCACTCAAAGTTCTGAGGTTGAATATCCTGGACCACCAAACCTCAAACAGATCATTATTCATAGCGAGCTGCCCAGCTTTCAGGACAACTCCATACAACCCTGTCACGGTAGGCATCTCAAGATGTGTCAGAGTGTGGACATGGATACCATCATTACTCGTGGGGACACCTCCCACCATGTACGTGACAGGTACTCATGCAACTCAGCCAATGTTGTCTATCTCATACGCTGCAAGTAAAGATGCCCTGAGGCACGGTACATTGGTGAAACCAAGCAGAGACTACGGCAATGAACGAATGGGCACCACATTCAACTGGGAGTGTTCCCTCTCAGTTGGGGAACACTTCAGCGGTCCAGGACATTTGACCTCGGACCTTCGGGTGACTATCCTCCAAGGCGGACTTTAGGACAGACAGTAGCGAAAAGTGGCTTAGCAGAGGTTGATAGCTAAGTTCGGTACCCATAGGGGACACACACACACACTTAGATCCCTTAACATTCACACACTACATATACACTCTCTCTTGCAGACACTCACAACTCCCCACCCCAGACAACACATACACACACAAACCCACATGCACACATACACATTCGTTTGTACTTTGCTCAAAACTGCATGAATCCATGTAAGACTCTGTTAACTCATTTTTAAGATTAGAATCAGTCTAAACAGTATGCCATAGACAACAGCACATAGGGGACTTAACACCTTCAACATATTATCTGAGCTGACACCAATTGTTACAGTTAACCTGAGAATGTAACTTTTAAAAAGAATTTTGGGATTTACATATGTAAGAAGTATCATGGTCATTCTAACAGATGAGAGACTCAACAAACAATCAAGATATTTTTCAATGTATAATTTCAGGTACATCACACTGTAAACTTTTGCTATCAATTCTGTGTCTTACAATTGTGTACTCCACAACCATCTGATGAAGGAGCGTCACTCTGAAAGCTAGTGCTTCCAATTAAACCTGTTGGACTATCACCTGGTGTCGTGTGATTTCTAACTTTGTGCACCCCAGTCCAACACCGGCATCTCCAAATCATGACAGAAGTAGATGACATGGCGATGGTCAGTGTGTTAGTTCCACACGTCTACTCCCTTTCTCCCACCAAGGTCCAGTTCCCAGATTCAAGGAAGGAGGTTAGTAATCAATTCACCCATTTAATATCCAATCAAGGCCCATTATCAGAGATTGACTGGCACTTTCAAGTCAGTGTCCCTGAGGTTGCTATGAGAGGTTTTGCTTCTCCACTTCTCTCCCTGCAATACCCTACACTCCAAGCAAGCAGTGATTCAGGTGTTGACACCAATTTCGATTTTAATTGCACAAATCTGGGGAGAATGCCTCTATCATGGGGCACTCCGACTCTCATTTACCTTCAAAGACATCCTGCTACTGCTTCTGAGCTGGAGGGCCATCTAGTGTCAGCAGAAGATATCAGCAACTGTGCAGTTCTAGTGTTTGTGCTGATTGTTCATTCCACAACAATTTCAAACATAGTATATGTCCCAGTGCAGAGTTAATAGAGAACTTCAGATGTTAACTTGAGTCCTTTATTATCATCTAGAAGGGTCAGGCAGGAATGCCCCAGACCAAACAGAACAGCTGACATAAAACACTAACCAGAGTTATATAGTCCTGAGACTCTGTACAAGCAATCCTTTAATGTCTAATGTTTGTTGACGTTCATCTGCAGTGTCATAGCGTTAAAAGCCCATTAAAAATGAATATGTCCCCTTTCTGGTATTCCCAATACCTGTCCTTAGTTTTCTAGTTTTCAAGCGTGCCTTTATTTGAGTATGGGCTGCACTCCCAAAGTTGTTTGTAAACACACTCCATTGTCATTAATGCTTCATTCTTTGTCTGTACAGTGCTTCGTGAGTGAATGGGCCTGGAAGAGCATATTCTAGAGTGGGGGCCATGGGTATGGAGTGAGTGGTGGTTGTAGTCTGGCATGGTGGCATGAGGGGGCATGGGTTTGGGTCAAAGGGCATAATATGGCATGGCTGAGGCATGGGGAGAGTGTGGAGCCTGAGGGGTGTTGACAAAATCTCACAGCAACAAGAGAGGACTTTTAAACAGTTTACGACTGAGAGCAATAGCTCCTGTGGCTGTCTCCAATCTCCTTCTCAAGATGGCAGGTTGGACTGCAGCCTGCACCCCTGCAATGAAAATTCTCTCTTTCCTGATCATCATTAATTCTATTTTTCAGCCAGAGCAAGCCAAAAATAAATAATTGAAGGATTTAAATGAGATACTTTGCAAATGTGCCCCATTTTTCCTGACATACCACAATTTTGCTCATCACTATTGTCCCGGCAGTCATCATAGCCATTGCATACAGCCCACTTAGGAATACAACGGTAATTTGTTTGACAGGCAAACTCGGTGTGGTTATCGCAGGAGTAGTTGACCCCATCTGAAATAAGAAAGTATTAATATGAGAAATATTATAGTTCACTGATCATATGCTGCCACCTGGTGACTGCTTATAGTTATAGTTTTGCTATATATTTCTTCTTTTGGGAGCCTTTTTATGGTCAGTGCTGGGTTCCACCTATCCTGATATATGCAACTTGTTGATTTCAAGTTACAATTGGTGTTACCTGTACTATATCCTCCATATCAACTACTCCCAGACATCAGGCAGCCTAATCACCAGTTCTCAAAGGGAGTGCTTCACGGCTCCACAAGGCTTGCTAACTTAAAAGTTTTTATTTTTAAGAAACATGTGAGACAAAGAGGAACAATCATATCAGTCCACCTGTACCTTTCTGCTTGCAATGACCTCTCTTTCTACTCTAACTCCTTTCACTGTCCCAAACAAAACCATTATTTAACTTTGTCAAGGAACTGCTGTTTTTCCCATCGACCACAATCAAATGTGAGAGACCCGGCCTTGAAATACACATCAGATGGGCCGTGCCATTAAGCTGCTCATTGTTAAAACCGGACAAATGTGGTTACTTTAGAACACATACTCTACATTTCTCTGTAATGAATGCCAACATAGATTTTTAATTGAGTAAGATGCACAGGCTATATTGTTATTATTCCTGCAGGGTAAATGGATGTTTATTGCCCATCCCTGAATTGCCCTTGAGCAAGATGGCAGTGAATATTCTTTCTGATCCACTGCAGTGTATTTAGTGCATGTCGACCCACAATGCTGAAGGGAGAGACTTCGAGGCTGTTGAGTCAGTGACAATGAAGGAACAGCAATATATTTCCAAGCCAGAAAACACATTTTAAATTTATGATATAATGGACATACACATGTTGACAGATATATTGGGCTGAGCTTTTGGGCCCAAGTGAGGACAAAATTGTTTCCCAAGGAACCAGTGTCAGCTACATGCCAATTTCTGCCATTGCCAGGTAGGTTTGAGGTGAGCAAAGCTACCTGCCTCATGAGACAGTTAGCTGGTTAGGCTGATGAAGACCTTTTTTAATTGAAATTAAAGTTGGCTGACTCTATCTCCAGTTTCCCAGCATGCCAGGAGAAGCTGTACAACTGCCTGGAGATAACTACCAGACACTCAGTACCCAGTGGCAGACTATGGGAGACAGCGCTTCTACAGCCCAACTCATCTGCCTGGTGCAGCACACCATCATCTATCCAACACCCCTTGCCCACCCCACCACCACTACCACTACTAGCACCACCATGCACCTGCCCTCTAACATTGACTGCCGAGCTGCTGCATCGGTTTCATAAATTTAGGATTGAAGAAAGGCTGGTAACAGGATGTCTCCATGTTGAATTATCCTCTCTGTTAGTGATCACCCACGGCGGGCTGCGATTCTTCTAAAACTGAAAGCCTTTTAATTCAGCTATTACAAGGGGGCATAGCTTTAAATTAAGGGGGGGGTAGATATAGGACTGATGTTAGGGGTAGGTTCTTCACTCAGCGAGTTGTAAGTTCATGGAATGCCCTACCAGTAGCAGTGGTGGACTCTCCCTCTTTATGGATATTTAAGCGGGCATTGGATAGGTATATGGAGGATAGTGGGTTAGTGTAGGTTAGGTGGGCTTTGATCGGCGCAACATCGAGGGCCGAAGGGCCTGTACTGCGCTGTATTCTTCTATGTAATTCACCTTTCACTTGGAGACCTTGTGTGCCACCTTTAATTGAACAGGGAGCCTGCTTTTATGCCAATGAAAGGTCTGTCTCCATGAAAACCTCAATAAATGGTCTTTCCTCCTGCTTGGGGTGGATGCAGCAGCTGTAACCTACTCTCAGGAGAAAAATCCAGCCTAGTAATCTTTATAATATAACATTGTTGCTAGCAGTTATAGTACTCTCAATAAACTGCATACAGCCCTATTCATTTCAGGTACATTTTCCTTCATATATACTCACGGCATTCGTCAAAGGGCTCATCGGAGTAATCTCCACAGTCATTATCTACATCACATTTCCAGGATTGTGGAATGCAGTGACCATTGTTACATTTAAACTGGCCTGGATGACAAGTTCGGGAAGCACAGTGAGCAGGGTCTTCATCGGAATTATCTATGCAGTCATTCTCCCCATCACATTGCCAGGCTTCAGGAATGCAGCGTTTATTGACACACTGCCACTGGTAGTTCTCACATTGATGATTGACTAGAAAAAAAATTACAGATTGGATTCACTGACAGTTTTTTGTCAACTCATTAACATTTTAACGCTAGTGGGATAACCCAGCTCAGTTGTCTGAATAGTTGGTTTTTAATACAGTACTGCATCACCTACAGCATGGATTCAATTCTTATACCAGCTGAGGTCACCATAAAGGCTCACCTCCTCAACCTTGGTCCTTGTCAGAGATGTAGTGACTCTCAAGTTAAACTTACCACCGGTCATCTCTCTCTGATGAGTAAGCAGCCCTATGGTCCTCTGTGTCTATGGCAACTTTACATACAGTGGGAATTAGAAAACGGGGGCTGGAGTACACAGTGATCCCACCAACAAGCCAAAACATCAAGTTCTGAAAATTTTAACTTCACTTTCTCACTTCCATATCTAGGTTATGACCAGAAGGTGTCAGTCAAAATTGGAAGGTGGTCAGGCTCTTAGTGAAGCTCCTAGAAACCTAGGAACCAAGGAAACAGTTCAGAGAAGGCTTACCAGACTCATACCTGGAATGTGTGTGTTGCCTTATATGGAAAGGCTGGACAGGCTAGGTTTGAATTGGAGTTTAGAGTTTAGAAGAATAAAAAGTGACTTGACTGAAATGTAAAAGATCCTAAATGTATAAGACTGGTCTTGGCAAGGTAGATGTTTCTTCTTGCAGGAGAATGTAAAACTAGGGATCACCATTTAAGAATAAAAGTTTGCCCATTTAAGTTAGAGACGGGGAGAATGTTTTTCTTACAGCGGATCTCAAATCTTTGGAATTCTTGTTGTCCAAAGACAGTGGAAGCCAAGTCTTTGAATATTTTAAAGGCAGAGGTAGATAGATATTTGATAATGATGCAGATGAAGAGATCATTGGGATAGTTGGGAATGTGGAGTAATCAGATCATGCACAATATTATTGAAAGACACAGGCAGCCCAAGGGACAAGAGGCCTACCGCTACTCCTCCATTTTGCCTTTATGTTGAATCAACAATAAGATATGCTTACTACAAAGTACAATGTCTTCATCAGATCCATCTGCACAATCCTGATAACCATTACATAAGGAGTTGGAAGTAGTGCAGTTTCCATCATTGCACTGAAACTGTCCAATTCTACAATAATGGGTTGGGCAGGTTGTAGGTTCATCTGATCCATCCCGGCAATCTTTCTGTCCATCACATTTCCACCAGATAGGAATACACCTATGACAGACAAAACAATGAAGTTTGCCTTTGTATATATGCAAATATGTTCAAAACAAATGATGTAATGAAAACTACTACTAAAGTCTCAATACTTGCAATAAAGCTTCATGAATAAAAATGTTGAAGAATGAATAATGGAAGAGAACAGAATTTATAAATTCCTACTTCTGGTGCAGAGCATTTGTAGCTATGCACAAAAACAAAATAAATGAACAGAAAGTTCAGCACAGCTTACTGAATTAACTCTAGAGGCTGGTGTCCAATCACCAAGTCACCCTTTATTCATACATGAACAGTCCTTGACTTAGTACTGCCTCACTCTGACTCAGCTATCAGAGTGTTACTATCTCTGTGATTCACCTTTTTATCTGTCAGCTAGGGCTCCCTGATTGGACCAGATTAACAGCTCCAATCAGTGAACACATATTCTATGAGGTCCAGCATTGAGAGAAAAACTGAGATAACTGGCTGAAGTTACCAGGGCGGTATGGTGACTCAGTGGTTAGCACTGCTGCCTCACAGCACCAGGGACACAAATTTGATTCCACCCTGGAGTAACACTCTGTGTGGAGTCTACGCATTCTCCCAGTGTCTGCGTGGATTTCCTCCAGATGCTCCAGTTTCCTCCCACAGTCCAAAGATGTGCAGGTTAGGTAGATTGGCCATGCCAAATTGCCCATAGCGTCTAGGGATGTGTAAATTAGGTGGATTAGCCATGGGAAATGCAGGATTACAGGGATAAGGTAGGGGTCTGGGTGGAATGCTCTTCAGAGGGTCAGTGCTGACTCAATGAGCCAAATCACCTATTCGCACACTGCCGGATTCTATTCTATGGTGAAAATAAGTTTCACCTCACATTATAATCAATGGGATTAAAGCAAAGTAACAGTACAATACAGCCACTCGAAAAACTTTCTTTAAAATGATCCAAGTGAGGTTATTAGTTATTGGGAACAAAATATGTCATCTTCAGTAAAGCAAATGTACATCAAGTCAGAAGTACATGAATGTCATACTACGCAATGGACTAAGAGATCAGTCGAGTAATTCTGAATATAAATTAAAAGTGATTTTGATTGTTTAACCCATAACTTAGATTTAAAAGCCTGGCTACCCAACTCCTTGAGCCCCCCATATCTTCCATTCCAAACTTTGGTATTTCCATGCCATTTCAGAGTGGATACATTCTGCACCAAATTAATGAACCCCACAAAACCAATTTCACATTTTAAGAAATTGATTTATAAAACTTTCTTATGTTACAAAGCTGTCTCATTTTTTTTAAAAGCTGTTCCTTTTCTGTGTCCTCGTTTTCTTTCCAAAGGGATCATAAAACCCTCCCAGATCCGAGATAACTAGTTTAGTACAGAGATGAGAAAGGATTTTGAGAGGCCTTTTGTTTATTTGTAAAGAGATGAGATTTCAGGCCAAAGTGGTCATGTTTTAGAAATGACTTGTATAATGAAAGGGGAGTGGTCAGCTCTCTAGCTGAGCAGTTCAGTCCAGAACTAGTTAGGAGTTCAGTTGTGTGTAAACAGGCTGCAAAACTCTCTCTCTCTCCTTTTGCCCTTCTAACTTCAACCTGTAAGCATTTGTTCCATTTTTACTGTTTTTAAGGGAGTTTGCTTATTGGGACTGTTATGTATATTCGGAACAACATAATTAAGTCTACTTGAACTAGCCTGAGTTAAGTGGGGGTTCTTTATTCTGTTCTTTGTGTTTCATTGTGTAATTTTGTGAATACACTTTTGTCTGTTTTAAAACCTGGTAGTCAATCTAGCTAACTTACTCTGGGTAATTTTTACTGTATACTTACCAAAACAAATTGCAAAGTTATTGTCTGGGCTGTCTGCTTAAGAATGTTTTGAGTGGTCTGGCCGAGTCCATAACACTTAAAACAGTCACACTTGCTACAGCCCTATAAAAGTGACCTTTAAAAAAATCAACAGAAGGAAATGCAAGTGCTTCACACCTCTTTTATTTGTATAAATAAACACTAGAGCAATTGAGGAATAAATCCAAGAGAAACTTTCAGGCAATGATTACCCTTGAATACATCTATTTCAACACAGTGATGGACAGCTGCTGTCACAGAATGAATAATGAAACTTGTCTGAAAGCCTAGTCACCCATTACTCTGTTGGAATAGCTGTGACACCGGTAGATTGACAGTTTTTGTTACCATGGGATTCACTGGCTCCATACAGGGTGTCAATGAGGTGATTGGGCATGAAAACACCATAGGTTAGCATACAATATTTGCAGGACTTTGGAGGAGGGTGTGGGCAACTAGACATAGCTCTGTTGGGACTTAGGAGAGCCATATCAGATTGGTGGAGAGGAATAGGGCAGAATACTACACAAGGTGAAGACCAATTGAACTTATCTTTCAAAATGGTTCTGTCATCAAGACTATGGTTCACAACATTTCCGAGGGGCTGTGAATCATGACCACTTCAAAAAGCTGGCCTGACTCCACAAAATTTCAGAGCTGTCTCTCCCGGTTATGGAACTGGCCAGGTCGGGAGTTCTTTTTGTATCAGCCTAAATTGGGAATGCAGATTGGGGTCAAGAATCCCAGAATCAAATCTCAGCCACCAGTTTTAAAAGATCAACAAAATCTCCAGAACACCCTGGGGAATCGAAGATGGAGGATGGGAAAATTTTCTGGCTGTAATAGCTGCTCCTTTTTTGAGGTATTTTAGGTCCTCAAATTCCAGGAACAGCAATTACTGTTTTATATGCTGTTGCATTGTTTTGGAACTTTGGAAATAAAAAGTCAAAACGACAGCAGTTTTAAAAGGGAGAAGAACAGACAAAGGAAGCACATGGTGAGGTCAGTGCAGGAGAGAGAGAGAGAATGAAACTGACACTGCCTTTACTGTTTGAATTCGCTGGACATGGGAGTACATCTAGGAATATTAACAAACAGTGAAATTCACAACTGATCTTGGAGGTACTGTTGGACGAAGTTCACAGCACAGAATCAGATAAGTTAATCGTTGTTTTAAGTGCAGCCTACAAAACGTCTGCGGTAGTGAGCAGTGTGGCTTCTTTCTCGATTATATGTTATTGGAGCTGAAAATGTGTTGCTGGAAAAGCGCAGCAGATCAGGCAGCATCCAAGGAACAGGAGAATCGATGTTTCAGGAATGAACCTGAAGGAGGGCTCATGCCCAAAACGTTGATTCTCCTGCTCCTTGGATGCTGCCTGACCTGTTGCGCTTTGCCAGCAACACATTTTCAGCATCTGCAGTCCTCACTTTCTCCTATATGTTTTTGAAGATATGTCTCTTGATTAAACTTAAAATATAAGCCATAAATATTAATTTAACCAGGGACAGTGTTTGTAGAGGAATAAGATAATGTTATTTTCTGGGTTGTAGATTGTGAAAGAGCAAAAGTGGCCTTTGGTAGAGTAATATGTACTTCTTGTCAGACGTGGGAGTTTAAAGAAAGTTTAAGGTTTACTGCGGATAATATATTCCATAATTGCTTTTGGTTGCGAATCTTATCAGATCGAATGGATCGGTTGGAGAGACAGTTAGAAGCAATGAGGAATGTGCAACAGCAACAGTATGTGATGGATGGCAGTTATAGGAATGGGGGAAAGTCACAGATACTATCACATAGATGGGTTAACTCCAGGAAAGGTAAGAGAGGTAGGCAGCTAGTGCAGGAGGTTTTTGTGGATATAGCCATTTCAAACAGGTATGCTGTTTTGGAAAATATAGGGGGTGATGTATTCTCAGGGGAATGTTACCCGAACAGCCACGTTTCTGGTATTGAGACTGGCTCTAATGCAATGAGGAGTACGTCGGGTTCCAAGAGATCAATTGTGTTAGGGAATTCTTTAGTCTGAGGTACAAACAGACGTTTCTGTGGCCAACAGCAAAAAAGCAGAATGATGTCAGGATCAAGGATGTCTCAGAGAGTGTACAGAATGTTCTCACAGGGGAGAGGGGCCAGGAAGAGGTAATTGTCCACATTGGAACCAACGACATAGTAAGGGAAAAGGTTGAGACTCTGAAAGAAGATTACAGAGAGTTAGGCAGGAATTTAAAAAGGAGGTCCTCGAGAGATCACCTTATTGGGACTGTATTATAAACCCCCTAATAGTCAGAGGGAAATTGAGAACCAAACTTGAAAGGAGATCTCAGCTATCTGTAAGAATAATAGGGTGGTTGGGGTAGGGGACTTCAACTTTCCAAACATAGACTGGGACTGCGATAGTGTTAAGGGTTTAGATGGAGAGGAATTTGTTAAGTGTGTACAAGAATATTTTCTGATTCAGTATCTGGATGTACCTACTAGAGAAGGTGCAAAACTTGACCGACACTTGGGAAATAAGGCAGGGCAGGTGACTGAGGTGTCAGTGGGGGAGTACTTTGGGACCAGCGACCACAATTCTTTTAGATTTAAAATAGTGATGGAAAAGGACAGACCAGATCTAAAAGGTGAAGTTCTAAATTGGAGAAAGGCCAATTTTGACGGTATTAGGCAAGAACTTTCGAAAGCTGATTGGAGGCAGTTGTTTGCAGGTAAAGGGATGGCTGGAAAATGAGAAGCCTTCAGAAATGAGATAACGAGAATCCAGAGAAAGTATATATCTGTCAGGGTGAAAGGGAAGGCTGGTAAGTATAGGGAATGCTGGATGACTAAAGAAATTGAGGGTTTAGTTAAGAAAAAGAAGGAAGCATATGTAAGTATAGACAGGATTGATGGAGTGAATCCTTAGAAGAGTTTAAAGGAAGTAGGAATATACTTAAGAGGGAAATCAGGATGACAAAAAGGGGACATGAGATAACTTTGGCAAATAGAATTAAGGAGAATCCAAAGGGTCTTTACAAATACATTAAGGACAAAAGGGTAACTAGGGAGAGAATAGGGCCCCTTAAAGATCAGCAAGGCGGCCTTTGTGTGGAGCCACAGAAGATCGGGGAGATACTAAACAAGTTTTTCACATCAGTATTTACTGTGGAAAAGGATATGGAAGATATAGACTTTGGGAAATAGATGATGACATTTTGCAAAATGTCCATAAAACAGAGGAGGAAGTGCTGGATGTCTTGAAACACAAAGGTGCATAAATCCCCCGGACATAATCAGGTGTACCCTAGAACTCTATGGGAAGCTAGAGAAGTGATTGCTGGGACTCTTGCTGAGATATTGGTATCATCGATAGTCACAGGTGAGGTGTCGGAAGACTGGAGGTTGGCTAATGGTGTGCCACTGTTTTAGAAGGGTGGTAAGGACAAGCCAGGGAACTATAGACTAGTGAGCCTGACCTCGGTGGTGGGCAAGTTATTGAAGAGAATCCTAAGGGACAGGATGTACATGTATTTGGAAAGGCAAGGACTGATTAGGGATAGTCAACATGGCTTTGTGCATGTCTCACAAACTTGATTGAGTTTTTTGAAGAAGTAACAAAGAAAATTGATGAGGGCAGAGCAGTAGATGTGATCTATATGGACTTCAGTAAGGCGTTTGACAAGGTTCTCCATGGGAGAACACAAAGTCTGCCTTGCTGATCTTTGAGGGGCCCTATTCTCTCCCTCGTTACCCTTTTGTCCTTAATATATTTGTAAAAACCCTTTGGATTCTCCTTAATTCTATTTGCCAAAGTTATCTCATGTCCCCATTTTGCCCTCCTGATTTAACCTTCCATAGCAAGGTTAAATCTCATGGAATACAGAGAGGACTATCCATTTGGATATAGAACTGACTCAAAGGTAGAAGACAGAAGGTGGTGGTGGAGGGTTGTTTTTCAGACTGGAGGCCTGTGACCAGTGGAGTGCCACAAGGATCGGTACTGGGTCTTCTACTTTTTGTCATTTACATAAATGATTTGGATGCGAGCATAAGAGGTACAGTTAGTAAGTTTGCAGATGACACCAAAATTGGAGGTGTAGTGGACAGCGAAGATGGTTACCTCAGATTACAACAGGATCTTGATCAGATGGGCCAATGGGCTGAGAAGTGACAGATGGAGTTTAATTCAGATAAATGCGAGGTGCTGCATTTTGGGAAAGCTAATCTTAGCAGGACTTCTACACTTAATTGTAAGGTCCTAGGGAGTGTTGCTGAACAAAGAGACCTTGGAGTGCAGGTCCATAGCTCCTTGAAAGTGGAGTCACACGTCGGTAGGATAGTGAAGAAGGCGTTTGGTATGCTTTCCTTTATTGGTCAGAGTATTGAGTACAGGCATTGGGAGGACACGTTGCAGATGTACAGGACATTGGTTAGGCCACTGTTGGAATATTGCAGGCATTTCTAGTCTCCCTCCTATCGGCAAAGATGTTGTGAAACTTGAAAGGGTTCAGAAAAGATTTACAAGGATGTTGCCAGGGTTGGAGGATTTGAGCTATAGGGAGAGGCTGAACAGGCTGGGGCTGTTTTCCCTGGAGCGTCGGAGGCTGAGGGGTGACCTTATAGAGGTTTACAAAATCATGAGGGGCATGGATAGGATAAATAGACGAAGTCTTTTCCCTGGGGTCAGGGATTCCAGAACTAGAGGGCATAGGTTTAGGGTGAGAGGGGAAAGATATAAAAAAGACCTAAGGGGCAACTTTTTCACACAGAGGGTGGAAACAAGGTACATCGACCCAGCAAGTCCACACCGACCCTCTGAAGAGTATCCCATTCCTCTATCACTCTACATTTAGCCCTGACTAATGCACCTAACCTACATTTCCTTGAACACTATGGGCAAGTCAGCATTGTCAACTCACCTAACATGAACATCTTTGGACTGTGGGAGGAAACCAGAGCACCTGGAGCAAACCAACACAGACAGTCGCTCGAGTCTTGAATCGAATCTGGGTCCCTGGTGCTGCGAGGCAGCAATGCTAACCACTGAGCCACAGTGTCACTGTTACTTTAGTATGCAGCCTTTTACCACACTTCTATGATTCTAAATTAGAGATACAATTGGTTTTCAGTGAAGATGGAACAAAGATAAAATGAAAAACTCTGATCGGATCAACAGCAGAAGATTGAAATGACAGAAAATACATTCTTCCTGTGCCAAAGGGAATTGGGCAAGGAAAGAAACAAAAAATGTTCCTGGATCAGGTATGCTACTGGCTGAAAGAGACAAAGTAATTGAAACAAATAGAAGAAAGGAAAAAGGATAGGTTTGTTTAATTCAATGTAAATTCAATCTTTTAAAACACTTGATTTCCTCACAAAGAATTTCAGATCCTATTTTTCAAGGGCTAACTTGATCTTCAAATGACAGCAGTGAATATCAACCTGAGATCCAAGTAAGAGACCAATATCAGAAAAGGCATGTCTTCAGAACCTTCCCAAATCTGCTGACTTGGGATAGCACAGTGGCTCACCAGTTAGCACTCATAGTGCCCTGGACCCGGGTTCAATGCCACCCTTGGGTGACTGTCTGTATGGAGTTGGCACATTCTCCCGGTGTCTATGCACCTCTCCTCCAGTTTCTTCCCATATTCCAAAAATGTGCAGGTAGGGGGAATTGGCCATGGGATATGCAGGATAAAGGAATAGGGTAGTGGAATGGGTCCATTATATTTGAACTATTCAGCTTTTCTTTCTTGAAACAACTGTAACAGCATTTACCCTTTTATTAAAATCCAGTCATAATTAAATAAAACTGAAAAAAATGGTGAAATTCTGAAACACAAGCAGAAAACACCAGAAATATAAATAACACTAGATCGGAGTTGAAAATGCAAAGAAATAATAATGCAGCATTAATTATTGTACCTTTCATTGTCAAGACATCTATACTGTGTACTTGTGCACATGGGGATACATTGAGTGACGCTGCCAGACTGCTTAATGAAGTTATCTGGACATTCACACGTGTGACCTTGACCACCTTCTGCTATCAGACACAGGTGGGAGCAGCCACCATTATCTTTATCACATGGATTGCTTGCTAGAAAGAGGAGAGGTATAAAAGTAACTGTTAGCAAAGAAATTTCTTTCAATGCGCATACAAGGAAGCAACTAATAAACAGTAATTGGAAAGGTGGTACATAGTTGCATAATAAAGTAACTAAACATGAACAGCTTTCACTCTCAGCTTTGAGAACAATCAAAATGCAGCTTTTAAAAGAATAAATAAACATTCATTCTTGCAGAGAATCTGATGAAACTGAGCCAAAGAAAGAAGGCCACCTAGGAAGACGAAGCCGGGAAGAATAAAAAGACCAAAGAATGAAGACTATGACATAGACTATACAACTGGGGCCGATGAACTGAATTAAGATGATTTGAAAAGTCAATACTCACCTATCACTACAGGCCAACAGAGGAAAGATTACAAGAGGGAGTTTGACAATGATCATCAGCAATACAAGTATCTACAGGCTGAAATTGATGTTATTAACAAGCAATTTTCCCTATCGGACAGGGAGATTGATGAGACTGACGAGAAGGCGCAGTACTGGGTTGTTGCTGCCGAGTATATTAGACTAAAAGAAGTGAAGAATTCTACTTATTGTTGGGCAAAGAAGAATCAAAATGCTGACCCTAATTCAAAAGCAGCTCATTATCTGAGACATCTGATGGACATGACTATCACAATTTCATTTATTTTCTTTTTATTACTATCATTCCTTAATACGTTATACTTTCCGTGGATTGGCATTTTGCTTCACTGTTCATTAAGAAGAAGGGAATGGGCATAAAGCATGTGGCTCATCCTATTGGGGAAATTTATTAGCACAGATTAATCATAGTAAATGGACAAAAAACACAGCCAGAGGTTAACAGACTATTAAATATTAAAGAAATCAGTTAAATCAGTCATGATCGTTAATGTCTCATGAACTTGATTGAGTTTTTTGAAGAAGTAACGAACAGGATTGATGAGGGCAGAGTGGTGGACGAGGTCTTTATGGACTTTAGTAAGGTGTTCGTCAAGATTTCCCATGAGAGATTGGTTAGTAACGTTAGACCTCATGGAATACAAGAACTAGCTATTTGGATACAGAATTAGTTCATAGCTAGAAAAAAAAAGGGTGGTGGTGGAGGGTTGCTTTTCAGACTGGAGGCCTGTGACAAGTGGCGTGCCACAAGGATCGGTGCCTGGTTCACTACCTTTTGTCACTTACATAAATGATTTAGATGTGAACACAGTAGGTATAGTTAGTAAGTTTGCAGACGACACCAAAATTGGAGGTATAGTGGACAGCGAAGAAGGTTACCTCAGAATACAATCAATCTTAATCAGATGGGCCAATGGGCTGAGGAGTGGCAGATAGAGTTTAATTTATAAATGCAATTAATAAATGCAAGGTGCTGCATTTTGGAAAAACAAATCAGAGCAGGACGTATACACTTAATAGTAAGATTCAAGGAAGTGTTGTTGAACAGAGACCTTGGAGTGCAGTTCATAGCTCCTTGAAAGTAGAGTCACAGATGGATAGGATAGTTAAGAAGGCATCTGGTATGCTTTCCTTTATCGGTCAGAGCATGTTGCAGCTGTACAGGACATTGGCTAGGCCACTGTTGGAATATTGCATGCAATTCTTGTCTCCTTCTTCTTGGAAGAATGTTGTGAAATTTGAAAGGGTTCAGTCAAGGTTTACAAGGATGTTGCCAGGACTGGAAGATTTAAGCTATAGGGAGAGGTTGACTAAGCTGGGGCTGTTTTCCCTGGAGCAACAGAGTAAAATGTGGGAAGTAAAAAGACAGTACAACTCACATTTTCATTGCTATTCATCAAGTAATTTCAGTTCAGAATTCTATACTACTGTGCATGCACAGCCCTAACATATGTAACCAAAATATAAAAATTGAGAACAATATTATAAGACAAGTTGAATAAGTCGTACCAATAAAACATGCATCTTAACTGGTTGAATGTTTAGAAGTAATTAATTAAGCAATTATTATTCATTCAAAAATGTGACTTGTAATGCAACGTGGAGAATACTTGAGCTACAAAATGCTCCAATTTACATCAGTTTAAAATTACTTACTTACCAATTGGCTGTCTGTATGGGTGATATACATGGATGTCAAAGGGCCGATGGGTGGTATTCACCAACAACACTCTGCCTTCTCCAGTGTATTTATTTGCTTTCTCAACTGATTTTGTGTTCCAATCAGTCCAATATATCGTATCTTCAAATAGGCTAATGGCAAATGGGTGGCTTAGGGTTCCATCAAATACTGTGTGCCGATGGTTCCCATCCAGGTTGGAAAATCTATAAAAATCAAACCATCAGAAGGTCACACAATCAACCAGTAAAATGATTCCAAGCACTGAGCTTTCACTGATAATTTTAAAGACTTTTTATATTAAACTAGTCATCACAATTGGTTTAAAAGATTAAAGAAGTGACAAATGTGGAAAAGTGTGTGGCTTAGATAACTGCAACCTTATAGTAGGAAATGGCAGCTGTCATTTCACAGCACAGAATGAAAATTAAATGCAACTATTAATAGAATATATTTTGTTGCATTGCTTTCTATATTCCATATTTTGATACAGGCTCAAATTTTCCTTGAAACCTACGTCAATTTATTTTCCCACTTTTGCATCTAAACAAACACAAGATATCTGCAACCGTTAACTTGGTAAAAACATTTCTGGGTAAAGGCTCTCCGTGCTGGAATGCTGAAAGTGATATGCAATTTTTGATATCCCAGTCAGATATTAATGAAGTGTGATAGCTTCTAGTTAAAGTCATAGATCACCAACTGTTTGTTACAAGGGGCTGTAATTATTAATGTACAGAATATGCCAGTTATTTTAAAATCAGCTCAATCAATAAATTACTTAAATGTACATAGTTAGTATTAGTGGCATTGCTTTTTTAATTGCGGTGTATCCTTACCAGAAAGACAAATAAAGGAATAAGTCATTAATGGTAAGATTACAGTGATGGCCAGCACATGGTGGTCTATGTCATTCTTCACGCTGTCCAGGAATATCTGGAGCACTATTCTTAATTTAAAATTTGTTCTTGTGTATCTATTGTATCATCCCAACACTTTGTTATCAAAGTTAAAATTTTCAAGAAACTTTAGAAATACTTACTCAATATAATTCAGATGAGCATCGGTCCAATAGAGTTTATCATTTGTGTAGTCAATGGTCAATCCATTGGGCCATTCCAATTTTGTGGTAACAATGGCAGATTTGTTTTTACCATCCATACCCATGCGTCCAATATATGCTTGATAACCCCAGTCAGTCCAGAAAATATATCTGTAGAAAGTTATAAAAAATGTAAACTCAAATCAAATTTTATGTTGTCAATTTGCAGCATGACAAGAATTTCAATCAACTCAATAAAATTGTTATTTTGCTCTAAATAGAAGTTCTTACACAACATGGGGAATGGGATCTGTTCCCTGCATAGAAGGGGAGTTCACATGGTTGTATTGTCTGCCCGGTGCCAGTGTGCCATATCTGGTCTGGAGTAACTTGATTGATGTATGTAAGATTGTGAACCATGTTGAAAAGGTATATGTAGAAATGAGGTTTCCTTTTGTGGCTTAATCCAGAACCAGTGGCTGTATTTCAAACTTAAGAACTGCCCTTTTGGGCCAGAGATGAGCAGAACATCCTTCTTTCAAAAGGCTATAGGCGTTTAGAACTCTCTATCTCTGAAGGCTGTGAAGTCATAGTTTTTGAATATTTTTAAGGCAGATGTAGATAAAATACTTGTTAGCCAATATAGTCAAGTTTATCAGGAGTAGTTGGGAATTGTGGAATTTGAGACACAAACAGATCAGTCATGATTTTATTTCTTTTGTTGCGACAGTTTATGGTTTCACTTTCAATTTGAGCAGGCGTCTCACTACAAGTGCAAATTGACACAGGAATGATGAGCAAGGTATGATTCAGATCATTTGGTCAAGTTCACCTTGTACAATGTACATTTGCTCAATTTACTGTGTTGGCTTCACAATTGTTAACTAAACATAGCTGTGATGAAAATTACAGTAATAAAGTCTATTGGCATGTTTCCATAATGTCAGGAGTTCCAACAAAGAAGTAATGACTTCCTTGTGATTGTGCTTCTATATGATTGCGTGCATTGCTTCTTTCCATGCATCACCACCTTCAGAATAGGTGAAGTGTGCTTGAAAATTGCCAGCAGCCATCAGGCAGCACCAGCCAGAGTAATAGTGGTTGGTGAAAGAAGCAAAAAGAGTTCAAATAGGGGTGGCCATTGTTTCCGGAGGCCCCAGACAGGGCACAGTTTGCGCAATTATGACCCCTCCCCCAGCAAATCCAAAGGACAACCCCTAGAATTCAACAGGTTGTCTCCTCACACTCACTGCTCATAAAATACAAGTAGTAATAGGTTTGAACCATGAATTCATCAATTAAATTTGTATCTAGTTTGGTGCCTGGGCTTGCTGCCTACCAAGTCTATATCTTCTAAGACCAAAGTGTTCTATTGTTTGACACATTTATCCCTGCCTGATAATAAGGTCTGGACTTTCTTGGAGAGTTTTGGTCACTCACCCAGATCAGTTCAATGGTTAGGGTCAGTTTTAGTCAGGGGGAAGAGATTGAGAGAACTCTCATTGGTCAGAGGTAAGCTAAGTAACTGGTTGCTACCTTTAAGCTGCTAGTTGCTCAGTTATTTATTGGCAGAGGAAGGAGTTTCTGGACAGCAGAACTTCTGTGTCCATGAAGTCAGGGCTCAGCAAAATTCCAGAGAAGCTGAGAAGAAAGAGGGAAGTAGAGTTCAGAAAAATCCTTGTTAGTTTAGTGCAATGGACAGTGGGGGAGATAGAAGGTCATAAAAAATATGTGCTTGTTACAACGGAGAAATATTGGAGCTTGGAGAAATCTAGGAGCAGTGACAAACTAGTGAAGTTAGGTTCCTAAAAAGGAGCTGAAATTGTGCCTGTAAGCACATATTGGAGTCCAACCTCAGGAATCTAGTGGAATGTAGATATAGGGGAAGAGATTGAACTACTAAGATGTGAACAGTTATTGAATCTGTCAACGATAAGGAGAGGGAACTTTGTGAAGGGGAAAACATTGTAATGCAAGTTTTCACTGGCAGCACCTCTACCATCTGAGTTGGTTACTGAAAAATCTGCCTTGACTACAACTGCTATTTGATGTGTTCTGTGGTACGTTCAGCCACTGTTTGTCTGTTAACACTAATTTGCCTGTTTATTGTGGATGTTAGAGTCTAATTTTTAGATTTATTATCATTTGTTTTACTTTCAATACTTCACATACTTATCAAAACTCTTAAATCTTGTGGCTTTATCTCTCAGCCAGCACATGGAATCTCAAGTTTTGTCTGCTTTAAACAATAAAAACATTTCTGGTCCTGAACCAGATCATGACATAATTTGGAACCACTGGCCTCTGAGCAGAAGCAGTCACACTCTGCTTCCCTGCTACTGGCAGAACGCTATGGTTCTGAGAAGGTGACAGGCAGTCTTGTCACTATCCTACTCCAAATGTTTCCCTGGCCATTTCCAGGTCCCTGCTTCCTAGTCCATTCCTTCTAGGCACATTTTGAATGAATAAGCAATTGAATACTGTGCCCCAATCTCACCAGAATAGTTGTGTGTTTGTATAGGCTTCAATAATTTAGATTTGGTTACTCAGAAATGTTGGGTTGGCATTGTGATTTAAAACGCTTTATTGATAATTATATATACATATATTTCAGCTATGTTAATAAAAGTTTTCAAAGGTAGTGCTCCAACATATCAAGAAACATTTCAAAGTTTTTAAAAATTACATTTTGAAATATGTAGTTCAGAAGAAAACTTCATCCTTGTCAATATGTAAAAGAATTTGAGCAGAAGCCCGTGACGATAAAGCATTCTCCAAAATCATGTGTCATTGCTCCAGTATCGCCAATTGTGCCAAAGTAGAAACTCTAGCCCTTGATGTGATTTTCTTTAAAAGTATGGCTAAACAATTTTAGGTTCTCTTACCCAAATTTTGGATAGACAGCAATAGCTCGAGGATTCTCAAAGCAGTAAATATTGCTTGTATCCACACAGCGATCGGCCAGCATTTTACGGAACCTTCCATCAAGTTCAGCAACATTAAGGCAATTTTTAAACTGATCAAGCCAGTAGAGCTTCCTGCAACAAAAATAAAAAGACTCACTTGACTTGCGCCAAAGACAATATTCAACATTTTTCAATATTAGCGCATACACAATAAATTTGGATAAATATTTTAAAAGGAAAGATTTTCAGAGTTCTGGAGGAAGAGCAGGGCAGTCAGACTAATTGACAATTCATTCAGAGATCTGGCATAGCCACGGTGGGTTGAATGGCCCTCACTGTTGTTGTTTTATACTAGTACATCAGTAGGTAATACTGAGAAGCAACTGATCTAACGAAACAGCAATCAATTGTCTAGAGTATACAATAAATACATTTTTAGAAATTAAAATATAAGGAAGTTGACAGGGTTAAACTTATTTGATTCTGGCCATGCCCATTTATTATTAGCCTTAACCTCTCTCACTATTCCCCACCAAATATTCAATGCCACTGTTAACAAAATTTCAACTGATTCCACTGCATCTTTAAACATATATAGGAAAAGAAACATAAGAGCAAACAACTATGGATGCTGAAAATTTGAAATAAAAACAGAAAATTGTGTTAATGTTCAATAGTTCTGCAAGTATCTGCGCAGAGAAATCAAAGTTAATGAAGAGATGCTATTAGACCTGCTGGTTTTTGGTTTTATTTCGGAAAAGAAATATCCAACTGACTTACAAAATAAAGGGGATTAAAACACTCAAATCTCTGTTGGTTCACTCATTTCACTGCTTGTATATATTCACAAGCAAGTAGCGTTATAATGTTTCAAGTGGTTAAGAGGTCATACTGTTGATGAAAAACTGCAGTAGTATTGAAGTTTCGACCACGATCTGACAATAAATGTGCTGGCAAGCTCTCGTGAATTTAGAGTCACCTCCCAGAGATGTCTGGAAGCTTAGAATAAGCTTCATGATCTGAGCTCATAGTGGAGACCCACACTCAAAAGGAATACTGGGAAGCAAAAAAGCATAATGGCATCATACTTGCACTATCTGTGCTCCCTACAACCACGATTCAATTATTAGATCCAGAAACTGTTGAAGTTACCTCCTTATTTCTAGCAATGAACATTCATAACAATCTGGAGAAGTTTTACATAAGCTACTGGTGGCTTCAATTCACTCTTCAAAACAGATCAGAAGTCTGCAGATGCAACACTTGAGCTGTTAATGATTAATGTTACACTTATGTCACCTTCAAATATTTGGTTTTGTTTCCTGTTTTATTTACTATAGATTGAATTCTGATGACTATTTCTTCCTTAAAATGTTTTATGTCCTTGCAGAAAGTATTATAAAGGTCACACTTTTTCAGTAATAATAAATCAAATCAGCTTAGACATGTTTTTATTGAAACGCAGAACAGATTCAAAGGGCTAAATGGTCTACTCCTGTTCCTAGTCTATATGTCCATCTCAGGTTAAGCTGAACCGATGCCCAGTAATGTGAAACAATCTGACAACTAGTTCTGGCTTCACTCACTATGGAATCGGTAAGTACTACATAATTTTCAAAAGATTTTTTCTGACAATGTAATTTCAAACTGAATACTACCCATCATATCCATCTGACATTACAAGACACAACAGAATGTCTTTCCAAATCTTTATTTAACTTTGGGATAATGAAAAATTATTCAGTCCTTAAAAGTCTGTGTTAAATTAAAACCAGTTATTGTGCAGTTTAGTTTGGAAATAATAACAAGCATTGGTTCCCAAACATTGCAACTGAATAGTTATATTACCTTCCAACCCAGTCAACAGCCAGGCCTTCTGCACCTTGTATATCATGGTTAATGATAGTTTCCTTTTTGGTTCCATTCAGGAACATCCGTTCAATAATTCTTCGACCCAAGTCAATATAGTACAACCTTTGCTCAACTCTGTCAAAGTCCAATGCCACCACATTAATGAGCCCTTGTTGAACAAGAGTATAAATTTCCCCATCAACAGACAGATTACGTATGTAGTAGCGATTACTGAAGAGGAGATAAGGAGCAATATTGCTGTTTTGGCGACAACTTCTTCCATCAGGTTCTCGAAGATGTCCTGGGGCACATTTGCAGATGTAGGAACCCTCTGTGTTTTCACAAATCTGACTGCAAACAGCTGGTGTTACATTGCATTCATCAATGTCTTCACAAGTCTGTTGATCACTCATGAGATGGTAGCCAGGGTTACAAGAGCAGAAGAAACTAGTCAATGTGTTGGTGCACTTGTGTGTGCAGTGATTCAGTGCAGGATCATTGCATTCATCAACACCTGTAACAACATAATCAGAAAATGCAAAATTATTAACAAAATCACAGTTCAAATAGCTTCCGATGGAATGATTATTATTTAAATTATTAATACACTATTCTTATGAACCAGAGATAAAATAAATTTGAAGAGTTTTTTTCATTTGCAAAGTGCCAGGTTAGTTAAATAATTTAAAATAAAGATATAGTACTATGATTTACTCCAAAATTAAAATCACTTCTATGAGGAGGCTGAATTCCAAACAACTTAATAATAAAGTGCATAAAAAGGAAATATACTATTGGACTGTCAGGGCAACTGGAGGCAGGAATTATGGTATAAAATCTCCAAGGATAAATCTACCCATAGCAGCAACTCCCGAAGAGAGTAGGAACATCAAATTTTGCGTGACCTGGAAAGCTGTCTACCATGAATCTGACAAGTTTCAGTGAACGAAGATATAGATAAAACACTTTAAAATTAATGGCTCAGTTATGAACACCAGGAAGCTTTCAGATTCAATTTCGAAACAATAGTGAACTAATTGATCTCAACTTGGAGAGGAGTTGGGACAAGGGTGTTCTCATTACCAGAATTGTCTTGGACTTGTGGAAGAAAAATCATTTCAAATTTTGTGTTTTTTTAAAAACAACCAGTATCTAGCAATCTCCTGCTGGAAATGTATAGAAAGGGTAAGAATAGGGTGATGTGTTTGTGTTAGCAGCTCAGGTAGGACAACACACAAAAGCATCACACGTTGTAAAATGAATCCCCTACGTTCCCGGATTAACGAGTTCAACACGCGGCGAGACATTGAACAATTCTTCCGCCGTCTTCGCCTCCGCGCCTACTTCTTCAATCAGGATTCTCGCCCACCCTCTGACGACCCCTTCTCCCGCCTCCAACACATCCCATCTACCTGGACATCCCGTGCTGGCCTCTTACCCGCCTTCGATCTCTTCATGGCCAACTGCCGCTGCGACATTAACCACCTCAACCTGTCCACCCCTCTTACCCACTCCAACCTCTCACCCTCGCAACATGCAGCCCTCCACTCCCTCCGCTCCAACCCCAACCTCACTATCAAACCGGCAGGAAAGGGAGGCACGGTGGTAGTTTGGCGCACCGATCTTTACATTGCTGAGGCTAAACGCCAGCTCGCGGACGCCTCCTCCTACTGCCCCCTTGACCATGACCCCACCTTCCACCACCAAATCATCATCTCCCAGACCATCCATAACCTCATTTCCTCAGGGGACCTCCCATCCACCGCCTCCAACCTCATAGTCCCACAACCCTGCACCGCCCGTTTCTACCTCCTGCCCAAAATCCACAAACCTGACTGCCCCGACTGACCCATTGTCTCAGCTTGCTCCTGCCCTACCAAACTCATCTCTGCATACCTCGACACTGTCCTGTCCCCCTCAGTCCAAGAACTCCCCACCTACGTTCGGGACACCACCCACGCCCTCCACCTTCTCCATGATTTTCGCTTCCCCGGCCCCCAACGCCTTATCTTCACCATGGACATCTAGTCCCTAAACACCTCCATACCCCATTAAGAAGGCCTCAAAGCCCTCCGCTTCTTCCTTTCCCGCCGACCCAACCACTACCATTCCACTGACACCGTCCTTCGACTGACTGAACTGGTCCTCACTCTGAACAACTTCTCTTTCCAATCCTCCCACTTCCTCCAAACCAAAGGAGTAGCCATGGGCACCCGTATGGGCCCCAGCTATGCCTGCCTCTTCATCGGATATGTGGAACAGTCCATCTTCCGTAGCTACACTGGCACCTCCCCCCCCCGACCTTTTCCTCTGCTACATCGATGACTGTATCGGCGCTACCTTGTGCTCCCACTAGGAGGTTGAACAGTTCATCCACTTTACTAACACCTTCCACCCCGACCTCAAATTTACCTTGACCGTCTCAGACTCCTCCCTCCACTTCCTAGACCTCTCCGTTTTCAATCTCGGGCGACCAACTCAACACGGACATTTACTATAAACCGACCGAATCCCACAGCCACCTAGATTACACCTCCTCCCACCCTGCCCCCGGTAAAAACGCCATCCCATATTCCCAATTCCTTCGCCTTCGCCGCCTCTGCTCCCAGGGGGACCAATTCCAATACCGAACAACCCAGATGGCCTCCTTCTTCAAAGACCTCAATTTCCCCTCAGACGTGGTTGACAATGCTCTCCACCACATCTCCTCCACTTCCCGCTCCTCCGCCCTTGAACCCTGCCCCTCCAATCGCCACCAGGACAGAACCCCACTGGTCCTCACCTACCACCCCACCAACCTCCATATACATCGTATCATCCTTCGTCATTTCCGCCACCTCCAAACAGACCCCATCACCAAGGAGTGCGAGCAGCAGCTGAGTTTAAACGAACCCAGAAGGCTACAGCTAAGGTAAGACAGTTTGTTTTAAAATTACTTACCAGTAGCGGGCAGCGGTGTTTCTCTTCACAAAGAGCAGGAGCAGCAGGGGGAAGTGACGACGACCAGAGGGGCAGCCAGGAAGGAAAGCAGTGAGTATAAATACTCACCCTTCGACGCCAACGGTCATTTTGAGTGCGAGCAGCAGCTGAGTTTAAACGAACCCGGAAGGCTACAGCTAAGGTAAGACAGTTTGTTTTAAAATTACTTACCGGTAGTGGGCAGCGGTGTTTTTTTTTCTCTTCACAGAAAGAGCGGGAGCAGCAGGGGGAAGTGACGAAGACCAGAGGGGCAGCCGGGAAGGAAAGCAGTGAGTATATAAATCAAGAAGGCGGCTAAACCCGAGACTCTACAACCGTAGTGTCTCCCACCCGCCCTCCTCCTCTAATCCCCTTACTAAGTACTCTGTTTTTTTTAGGGTAAGGATTTCCTATTTCTTTATCAGTGTCTGGTTAAAAAAATTACTTTTTTTTTGTTTATCTATTAATTGTTTTTTAGAAAAAGACTATAGCAGAGCGGTATCAGAAAGTATTTTAACTCAAACCTATACAAAGTAATAAAACAATTAACTAAGCAGAGATGGCTGGGCAGGTGATGTGCTGTAGCTGTATGATGTGGGAGCTGGCTGATCCCATTGTTAATGGCAGTGACCACATCTGCAGCAAGTGTTGGTTGCTGGAAGAACTCCGGATCAGAGTTGATGATCTGGAATCTGAGCTTCAAACACTGCGGCACATCCGGGAGGGGGAGACTTACCTGGACACTTTGTTTCAGGAGGCAGTCACACCTGGGAGATTAAGTAATTCACATTCAGTTAGTGATCAGGGACATCAGAGTGTGACTGTAAGTGAGGCAGGTAGGGGAACCTGAGTTCAGGAGAGCAGGAGCCTCAGCCCTTGACCTTGTCCAACAGGTATGAGATTCTTGCTCCCTGTACGGATGAGGAAAAGGGCTCTGGACAGGATGAGCCAGCTGACCATGGCACCATGGTGCAGAAGGCCATTCAAGAGGGGGAGCAAAAAGACAAGTAGTTGTTATAGGGGATTCTATAATTAGGGGGACAGATAGTATCCTTTGCAAGCCAGATCGGGAGTATCGCATGGTGTGTTGCCTACCTGGTGCCAGGGTTCGGGACATCTCTGACCGGCTTGAAAGGATATTGGAGCGGGAGGGGGAGGATCCAGTTGTTGTGGTCCATGTTGGGACTAACAACATAGGCAAAGCGAGGGTGGAGGACCTTTTTGGGGATTATCGAGCGCTAGGAAGGAAATTGAAGTACAGGTCCTCAAAGGTCATAATCTCCAGATTACTGCCCAAGCCACGTGCCAATTGGCATAGGGATAAGAAAATTAGGGAAGTAAACACATGGCTAAGGGATTGGTGTGGGAAAGAGGGATTCCACTTCATGGGGTATTGGCATCAGTTTTGGAACCGGGGGGGATCTGTACCATTGGGACGGTCTCCACCTGAACTGATCAGGTACCAATGTTCTAGTGAAGAGGATAAATAAGGTGGTCAGTAGGACTTTAAACTTCTGAGTTGGGGGGAAGGGAAAGTGAAAGCGACAGGGAGTACGGAGTTAAATGGAAAGATAAGCGGCAGGATAGCATATGTGCAGGCAGATTTAAACTTGAGACAGACTGGGAATGCAGCAAAAAGGAAGGATAACTTAGGACATCTTATGACTTCCAATATCTCTAATGATAAGAAAGTTAGCATTAAGTCACTTTACCTGAATGCTCGTAGCATTTGTAACAAAGCAGACGAACTAATGGCACAGATCATTGTGAATGATTATGATGTGGTAGGCATCACAGAGACATGGTTGCAGGGGATTCAGGCCTGGCAGTTAAACATCCAAGGGTTTTCAACTTATCGAAAAGACAGGGAGGTAGGCAGAGGGGGTGGGGTTGCCTTGTTAGTTAAGAACAAAATTAAATCTATGGCACTGAATGACATAGCGTCAGATGATGTGGAGTCTGTGTGGGTGGAATTGAGGAACCACAAAGACAAAAAAACCATTGTGGGAGTTATGTACAGACCTCCTAACAGGATATGCAATATGAACTGGGAAATAGAGAAGGCACGTCAGAAAGGCAAGGTCACGGTGATCATGGGAGACTTCAATATGCAGGTGGACTGGGTAAATAATGTTGCCAGTGGATCCAAAGAAAGGGAATTCATGGAATGCTTACAGGATGGCTTTTTGGAACAGCTTGTCATGGAGCCCACAAGGGAGCAGGCTATTCTGGACCTAGTGCTATGTAATGAACCAGATTTTATAAAAAATCTTAAAGTAAGGGAACGCTTAGGAAGCAGTGATCTTAGTATGGTAGAGTTCAGTCTGCAGTTTGAAAGAGAGAAGGCAAAATCGGATGTAATGGTGTTACAGTTAAATAAAGGTAATTATGAGGGCATGAGAGAGGAACTGACGAAAATAGACTGGAAGCAGAGCCTAGCAGTGAAGACATTAAAGCAAAAATGGCAGGAGTTTGTGGGTAAAATTGAGGACACTGTACAGAGGTTCATCCCCAAGAAGAGAAAGATTATCCGGGGAATGATTAGACAGCCATGGCTGACAAAGGAAGTCAGGAAATCAAAGTTTGGGAGAAGACTTGTAGCTCGGGTGCTCGTTGTTGTGGTTCTGTTCGCCGAGCTGGGAATTTGTCTTGCAAACGTTTCGTCCCCTGTCTAGGTGACATCCTCAGTGCTTGGGAGCCTCCTGTGAAGCGCTTCTGTATTGTTTTCTCCAGCATTTATAGTGGCCTGTCTCTGCCGCTTCCGGTTGTCAGTTCCAGCTGTCCGCTGTAGTGGCCGGTATATTGGGTCCAGGTCGATGTGTTTGTTGATAGAGTCTGTGGATGAGTGCCATTGAGTGGATGAATGGCACTCATCCACAGAGGATGTCACCTAGACAGGGGACGAAACGTTTGCAAGACAAATTCCCAGCTCGGCGAACAGAACCACAACAGAAGAGAGGAAATCCATCAAAGAAAAAGAGAGATCCTATAAAGTGGCCAAGAGCACCGGGAAATCAGAAGATTGGGAAGGCTACAAAAACAAACAGAGGATAACAAAGAGAGAAATAAGGAAGGAGAGGATCAAATATGAAGGTAAGCTAGCCAGTAATATTAGAAATGATAGTAAAAGTTTCTTTCAATACATAAGAAACAAACGACAGGCAAACTGATGCTGGAAGCCTAGTGATGGGAGATAAGGAAATAGCAGGAGAACTTAATAAGTACTTTGCATCAGTCTTCACAGTGGAAGACATGAGTAATATCCCAACAATTAAAGGGAGTCAGGGGGCTGAGTTGAGTATGGTTGCCATTACAAAAGAGAAAGTGCTAGAAAAGCTAAAAGGTCTTAAAATTGATAAATCTCCTGGCCCCGATGGGCTACATCCTAGAGTTCTGAGGGAGGTGGCTGAGGAAATAGCAGAGGCGTTGGTTGAGATCTTTCAAAAGTCACTGGAGTCAGGGAAAGTCCCGGATGATTGGAAGATTGCTGTTGTAACCCCCTTGTTCAAGAAAGGATCAAGGCAAAAGATGGAAAATTATAGGCCAATTAGCCTAACCTCAGTTGTTGGTAAAATTCTAGAATCCATCATTAAGGATGAGGTTTCTAAATTCTTGGAAGAGCAGGGTCAGATTAGAACAAGTCAACATGGATTTAGTAAGGGGAGGTCGTGCCTGACAAACCTGTCGGAGTTCTTTGAAGAGGTGACAAGTAGGTTAGACCAGGGAAACCCAGTGGATGTTATCTACCTAGACTTCCAAAAGGCCTTTATAAGGTGCCACACGGGAGACTGCTGAGCAAGGTGAGGGCCCATGGTGTTCGAGGTGAGCTACTGGTATGGATTGAGGATTGGCTGTCTGACAGAAGGCAGAGAGTTGGGATAAAAGGTTCTTTTTCAGAATGGCAGCTGGTGACAAGCGGTGTCCCGCAGGGTTCAGTGTTGGGGCCGTAGCTGTTTGCATTATATACTAATGATCTGGATGAAGGGACTGGGGGCATTCTAGCGAAGTTTGCCGATGATACAAAGTTAGGTGGACAGGTAGGTAGTACTGAGGAAGTGGGGAGGCTGCAGAAGGATCTAGACAGTTTGGAAGAGTGGTCCAGGAAATGGCTGAAGGAATTCAATGTGAGCAAATGTGAGGTCTTGCACTTTGGAAAAAAAGAATACAAGCATGGACTACTTTCTAAACGGTGAGAAAATTCATAAAGCCAAAGTACAGAGGGATCTGGGAGTACTAGTTGAGGATTCTCTAAAGATAAACATGCAGGTTGAGTCCGTGATTAAGAAAGCGAATGCAATGTTGTCAATTATCTCAAGAGGATTGGAATATAAAAGCACTGTTGTGATACTAAGACTTTATAAAGCTCTGGTTAGGCCCCATTTGGAGTACTGTGTCCAGTTTTGGTCCCCACACCTCAGGAAGGACATATTGGCACTGGAGCGTGTCCAGCGGAGATTCACACGGATGATCCCTGGAATGGTAGGTCTAACATACGAGGAACGGCTGAGGGTCCTGGGATTGTATTCATTGGAGTTTAGAAGATTAAGGGGAGATCTAATAGAAACTTACAAGATAATACGTGGCTTGGAGAGGGTGGATGCTAGGAAATTGTTTCCGTTAGGCGAGGAGACTAGGACCCGTGGACACAGCCTTAGAATTAGAAGGGGTAAATTCAGAACAGAAATGTGGAGACATTTCTTCAGCCAGAGAGTGGTGGGCCTGTGGAATTCATGTGAAATGTCTTCAAGGCAGAAATTGATAAATTCTTGATGTCACAAGGACTTAAGGGCTACGGGGGGAATGCGGGTAAGTGGAGTTGAAATGCCCATCAGCCATGATTGAATGGCGGAGTGGACTCGATGGGCCGAATGGCCTTACTTCCACTCCTATGTCTTATGATCTTATGGATATATTTCCCTCCCCTCCCCTCCCCTGTCAGTGTTCCGGAAAGACCACTCCCTCCGCGACTCCCTCGTCAGGTCCACACCCCCCACCAACCCAACCTCCACTCCTGGCACCTTCCCCTGCAACCGCAAGAAATGCAAAACTTGCGCCCACACCTCCCCCTTCACTTCCCTCAAAGGCCCCAAGGGATCCTTCCATATCCACCACAAATTCACCTGCACCTCCACACACATTTACTGCATCCGCTGCACCCGATGTGGCCTCCTCTACATTGGAAAGACAGGCTGCCTACTTGCGGAACATTTCAGAGAACACCTCTGGGACACCCGAACCAACCAACCCAACCACCCCGTGGCTCAACACTTCAACTCCCCCTCCCGCTCCCCCAAGGACATGCAGGTCCTTGGCCTCCTCCATTGCCAGACCATGGCAACATGACGCCTGGAGGAAGAGCTCCTCATCTTCCGCCTAGGAACCCTCCAACCACAAGGGATGGATGCAGATTTCTCTAGCTTCCTCATTTCCCCTCCCCCCACCTTATCTCAGTCCCAACCCTCGGACTCAGCACCGCCTTCTTGACCTGCAATCTTCTTCCCAACCTCTCTGCCCCCACCCCCTCTCTGACCTATCACCTTCACCTTAACCTCCTTCCACCTATCGCATTCCCAATGCCCCTTCCCCAAGTCCCTCCTCCCTACCTTTTATCTTAGCCCGCTTGGCACACCTTCCTCATTCCTGAAGAAGGGCTTATGCCCGAAACATCAATTCTCCTGCTCCTTGGATGCTGCCTGACCTGCTGCACTTTTCCAGCAACACATTTTTCAGCTATACACTTACCATACTCCAGCAAGGAGATGTGCAGATATAATTGGCAAGAAAAAAACAGATTAAAAGACAAAATTTTAATTAACAGTTATAGTGCAGCTGGGAGTGAAACATCTTTGGGATTCTGCTCAGAAAAGACTGATCTCAGCCTCTGCTGACATATCAACTTCAACATTGTAGGACAGTGGAAACCAGTTTGCAGTAACACCAACCTAATAAAACTGAAGCATACCTGAATCAATTGTACTTTGAATTGAGTCATTCTTCTTATTACAATGGTGACAAAATGTGAAAGCTGATTATATTTTGTTTAATTCTAAAGTTTTGATACCCTATACCTCTTTCACCAGTTGGACAATTCCAGAATCATCCTTCAAAATTTTAAGCAGCAGGTTCACAAAAGATCTGAAATTAAATACGTACCACATGTTTTTTCATCACTGTTATCAGAACAATCATCCACGTCATTGCACACCTTGCCACTTTCAATACAGGCTCCATTGTCACATTTGAAATGATGTGGAGGGCATGTTGGCTCAGAGGTGATGCACAGGTGTTTCATCTCATCAGATCTATCTCCACAATCGTTATCACCATCACAGACCCATAACTGTGAAACACAGCGGCCATTCTGACATGTAAACTGGTGTTGGGTGCAAGGTTGGTATCTACAGCCTCGTTCATCACTACCATCACCACAGTCATTGCGTCGGTCACATCTGTGGTCAAAGTTAGATATTGAATATGGAAATGTCATGAACATGCTTCAATAACAGTATTTAAGAAAACATTATACTGATTTAACTGAAACATAGAAAATAGGTGTAGGAGGAGGCCATTCAGACCTTTGTGCTTGCTTCGCCAATCAATAGAATCATGTTTGATCATTCAACTCAAAGCACTGTTCCGCTCTCTCCCCATTTGCTTTACTCCTTTTATCCCTAAGAACTATATCCAACTCTTTATTGAAAATACTCCATGTTTTGGCTTCCACCGTTTTCTGTAACAGAGGCTTACACAGGCTCACAACTCCTTGGGTGAAGAAACGTTTCTTCACCTCAGTCCACATGGCCTACCCATTATCCTTAGACAGTGACCCCTTGGTTTTGGACTACCCAGTCTTCAGAAATGTATTTCCTGCATTTATCCAGTCTAGTTCAGTTAGAAATTTAGAAGTTTCTCTGAGATTCCCCCTCATTCTTCTAAACTCTATTTAATATAGTCTTAACTGATCCAGTCTCTCTTCTGACATCAGCTCTGCTATCCAAGACATCAAGCTGGTAAATCTTCATTGCATTTCTTCGATAGCTGGAACATCCTTCGTCATGTGAGGAAACCAAACTGCTTGCAATACTCCAGTGTGGTCTCACCAAGGTCTTGTACAATTGCAGCAAGACATTCTTGCTCCTGTACTCAAATCTTCTCACTATGAAGGCCAACATACCAATTGCCTTCTTCACCACCTCCTGCAACTGCATGTTTATTTTCAGTGAATAGTGGACTTTTCCAATCTATTACCATTCAAATATGAATATGCTTTTGGCACCAAAGTGGATAACTTCACATTTATCCACATTATACTTCATCTGCCATGACTTTACTCACTCACCCAACTTGTCCAAATTATATTGAAGCATCTCACTATTCACCCTCCCACCTGGCTTAATGTTCTCTGCAAACTGGAGATATTACATTCAATTCCCTCATCTAAATCATTTAGTACATTTTGTGAATAGCTGAGGTCTATGCACTAATCCCTGTGGTACCCATCACTGCCTGCCATTTGGAAGAAGACCCATTTATTTCTACTACTTGTTTCACGTCTGCCAACCAGTTCTCTATGTCATAAACTACCCCCAACCCATGTGCTTTAATTTTACCTGCTAATCTCTTAGGAAAGGCCTTATCAAAAGACTCTGAAAGTCTACATAGAACAGAACAATTCAGCACAGTACAGGCCCTTCAGCCCTCGATGTTGTGTCAATTTTTTATCCTATTCTGAGATCGAAATAACCTATATACCCTTCATTTTACTATCGTCCATATGCCTATACAAGAGTTGCATTAGAGTCCCTAATGTATCTGACTCTACTACCACTGCTGGCAGGGCATTCCACACACCCACCACTTTCTGTGTAAAGAACTAACCTCTGACATCACCCCAAAACTCCCTCCAATCACTTTAAAATCATACCCCCTCTGATAGCCATTTCTGTCCTGGGAAAAAGTCTCTTTGTTCGCTCTATCTATGCCTCTCATCAGCCTGTACACTTCTATCAAGTCACTTCTCATCCTTCTTTGCTCCAATGAGAAAAGCCCTAGCTTCCTCGACCTTTCTTCATAAAATATGCCCTCCATTCCAGACAGTTTCCTGGTAAATCTCTGCACCCTCTCTAAAGCTTCCACATTTTACCATAATGAGGTGACCAGAACTGAACACAATATTCCAAGTGCGGTCTAACCAGGGAACTATAGAGCTGCAGCATAACCTCACAGTTCTTAAACTCAATCCCCCTGCTAATGAAAGCCGACACACCATATGTCTTTGTAACAACACTCTCAACTTGGGTGGCAAATTTGAGGGATCTAAATAAACTACTTCCACTTGCTCCACCCTACCCAACATCAATTTACTAGTTACACCATTGAAATATTCCAGCAGATTGTTCAAGCACAATTTCTCATTTGTAATCTGTGTTGACTGTCCAGTCCTGTCACTATTTTCCAAGTGGCTCTGCTACTTAAACTTTCATAATGGACTCTAGCATTTTCTTCACTACCAATGTCTGACTAAGCAGTCTAAAATTCCCTTTCTCACGGCGTGCTTTTTTGAAAAATAGGGTTACATGAGCCATTCTTCAATCTATAGGAACAGTTCCAGAATCTGGAGAATTTTGAAAGAAATTTGTATATATTGTACAGGATTGACAAACTTGACCCAACCAAAATTGTCTGGGATTGTGAGCAGTCCAAATATCACAGAGCATCTTAAATATGAGAAATTAATATGGACAGTAAGCAATCATCCTTTAAACAAAACATAAAAATAATTATCTACCAAAGAAAACCAATGAAATGAGGACCACTATAAGTTGAGAAAGCTGATTTGCTGAGAGAAGGGATTGAGAAACGTAACAAGTATGTGAATAGATGGGTTTAAGAGCTATTGGAGAGCAGCATACATGTTTACATTACTGGTTATTTTTTGAAGGTAAAATTAATTATAATCTCAATCAATTTAATACCACTGAGTCTCCATATCTTTGCATTGAGTACATTGCTTACATCAACCAGTGGAAATGCAGTGAAAGTGTCCCTTCCTCTGAGCCAGGAAGTCCGGGGTCAAGTCCCACCTGTTCCAGAGGTGTGTAAGAACATCTCTGAATAGGTTGATTAAGAATGTCTACATAAACCATTAGACAGACATGTAGAAACACAATCAGGACTCATACTCTAGATCAAAATATCCAAAGGTGAAAAAATATGGATCTAACGTATGAATAAGTAAAACTTATACTTGAGTGAAGATGATTTGCATTAGATCTTCAGGGAATTTTTTAAAAAGTCCCATTACTAGACTACTGAAGACACTGTAGATATGTGGTTATCAAGGCAATCATAAAAAATGAGAAATTAGCCAAATGCACTCTAAAAATGGACAAATATCAGTAATTATTCCATGGGTAATAATTGATCATCCTTAAAAGAACTTGATTTGAACTAACTGCGATAATTTAAGCTAAAATGTTATGAATGACAATGTATCAATTGAATAATTATTTTGTATATACATGAATACTACTTTAAAGGAGATATAGCAATTTGAAAAATCTGAATTTGTCCAAGTATAGATTGCACAGCATCGAACTATCTCTAATGCAAAAGTATTAGAATTCACTATGTCGCAAGCTCACATTAAAAACTACATAATTAAACTTTTTACATTGGCCTGAAATTGTGCCACTAATAAGTATGAGGCTTTCAGACAGCACCCTTCTCTCATTTATCTCTCCACCCTGCAGACACTCTGCCTCTATTCCTGATGAAGGGCTTTTGCCTGAAACATTGATTTTCCTGCTCCTCGGATGCTGCCTGAACTGCTGCGCTTTTCCAGCACCACCCTAATCTAGAATCTGGTTTCCAGCATCCTTGTTTTTACCTTTCAGACAGCATGTTAAATACTAAGTAAAACTGACAGTAACTTCTAACATCTATTCATTAGCAATTAAATGCAGAAATCCAGAATTTACTGTCAGAAATACCCTGCTTAATATACTGTTGCAGTCTTTGCTGCACTGAGATCACTACTGGATCATGAACGTTAACTATCTACTATTCTTATTTTAAAGGCTGATGAAATGGTTCAGCCTTGATCAACCAGAAGTATTTAAGTTTTTCATGGTGTGCCAGGTCATAATTATTGATGAAGAACATCTTTGGCCCTGATAAAATAGGATTCCATGCTAGTAAAACTTAATTCAATTTTTGAGAAAGTAAGTATTTCATGTTTTTGAAAAAGTAAATTTTTCCCCAAGTTTGTGGTTTGATACTTAACTCTCTCAGATATATCCCATATGTATGTTTTAATCTTACTTTTCGAATGTATAACCTGTATTTTACTTTCTCCTTTGCTGCTTCTCTGTTTTCATCCCTATTTCTGGATGCCACAGATCACTTGCAGAAGTACTAAATGCAAACTGATATTGGAAAAGAGCAAGTCTACACACCAGAACCTGGTAAACATTATGAGCAGCTTTTATTGAAATGGCCACACAAAATCCAAATCATAATTCTACTTTTTCGAAAACAGGGCAGATGGTGCATTACTATATTTTTATCCAAGAAGATATTTAAAACAGAAAGTCTGCACTTAAGAACTGTTGACCATCATCAAAAATAAAAATAAACTTTTATCAGGAAGTGGTAAATAGAAGGAATTACGATAATTCATTGTTTTAATTAGTCATAAAATATCCAGCATGTACACATGCTTGTGAAATCTGGGTGACATTTGGCACAAATCCAAAGAGTATCAAAGAGCAGAAAGCAAAGGCCCACCCATTTCAGTTGAAATTTCTGTGTTTTGTCAGCACAGCTACTGGGGAGTAACTTCCAATTAGTTTTTTTGAAAACAGTGAATACTTTGCATCCCCAGTGGTTCTGGGAAAGAGATTGTCACAATGAAACTGTAGAACCATTAGAAATGCAAAAGAGAATGTCAGAAATGAAAAAAAGGAAATGCAGGGCTTAATCTTATCCCACTAATCCCAGCACTAATCCTCTCTTTTGGTTTACGTTTCTTCAACCATTTAAACACTTTAGAGGAAGTGGGATTAGGAAGTTCATATTACCACAGTGCCACAAACTGAAGCTAAAACTTCTTTTATGGCAAGGCTCACCTTTGATCTACCAACAGGTAAACAAGCGAGCTGATAAGGAAATGACAAATTAAAGGAAAGTAAAAACCATCCTGTCCTGAATATGCTTTCCACAACAAATCAAGTGTGTTTCAAATGTTAAATATCAATTCGAAGCAGTATTTTGATATTGCAACAATTTGTTCCATCCATTATATCTTGCAATACTTCATAAAAATTAAACACAATTAAAGAGAAAACAACACAAGGTCTTTGTTAGCAACAAACCTGTATGAACTCCTGATACAGAGGCCATTGCCACATGTGAACTCTGTTGCTATGCAAGATCGCCTAGTGCAATTCTGATGTTCATCTGAAGCATCAGAACAGTCAGAATCTCCATCACAAATCCATGTCCTTGGGATACACCTTCTCTGAGGAGCATGGCTGTTGACACATGTAAATTCTGTAGCTGTGCAGGTACGGTTTGCTGGAACAAAAACATTGAGGGAAATGAGACATTCCGTGAGCTGTTAATTAATCAAGATATCTAACTGTGCACTACCGGGAGTTTCAGAAACCCAAATTTGACCCAGTGTGATCCCAGTGTGGCATATCCAGCATATGCTTACAGAGGCAGGATGCCCCATAGCCATTTAGATTAAATTACATGTTAGCTCATCAGTTCTAGGTAGCACCAAATGGCCACTGTTCTTAGAATCTTCTGGGGAAGGGGAGAGATAATTAGGAAATATGTGACGGCTGACAAAGTCCTGCTGAATTAAGGAGGAGATGGGAGCCGCACTTTTTCCTCCCATCTACATATTAAAGACAAGCAAAAAAGTAGAAATGGAACTTTCTGTTGCCAGTTTCCAATATTCACCTCAAAGACAACAATAAAAAGCAAGCTTCAGTGGAATTTTGAATAGGAACCTGCAATTTATGTAATTTACTAATTTGCTATTGGAAAGGGATGATTGCATATTTCAGCTGCTCAAATCCAGAGAGATACTAAATTATATGACCCACATAAGGTAAAATAAAAGCCATGCACACTACCTATCACACTGGATGCTTGTTTATAAAATAAATTAAATTATCTAATTGGCAGGCAATGATGTCTCACAAGTAATTAAACTGGAAGTTCAGCATTAATGCATTATGTTGCTTTATATTATTCTTCTGCCAATGTCTGGTGTCTTGTGCAGTAGTAACTGAAAGATTGTGCCCAAGCAGGACTGATTTTGAGGTAGGTATCACCAAATCCAGAACTATTTGTAACTCTTTTGATACATGACAAAGTTTGAGTCCAACCTGGGCAACATCCTGGCTTGGGCTGGTTAGCATTCATGCCACACAAGTGCCAAACAATGACCATCTCAAAAAAAGAATCCTACTATTGCCTCTGACAATCAACAGCATTATCATAACTGATTACTTCACCATCACCATACTCAAGATAATGGACTAGCCATCTAAATAGTATGATTACAAGTTCATGTACTCACCTAATTTCTCCTTGAAGCCTGTCAACTATCTACAGGGGAAGGTAATCTACAAATCAGCTGGCTGATGGAAGTGCCTGCACTTGCTTAGAAGAGTACAGTTCTAATAACATAGAGAGGTAGAGCTTGGAAACAGACCCTTCGGTCCAACCCGTCCGCTCTGACCGGATATCCCAACCCAGTCTAGTCCCACCTGCCAGCACCCGGCCCATATCCCTCCAAACCCATCCTATTCATATATCCATCCAAATGCCTCTTAAATGTTGCAATTGTACCAGCCTCCACCACATCCTCTGGCAGCTCATTCCATACACGTACCACCCTCTGTATGAAAAAGTTGCCCCTTAGGTCTCTTTCCCCTCTCACCCTAAACCTATGCCCTCTCGTTCTGGACTCCCCGACTCCAGGGAAAAGACTTTGTCTATTTATCCTATCCATACCCCACATAATTTTGTAAACCTCTATAAGATCATCCCTCTGCCTCTGACGCTTCAGGGAAAATAGTCCCAGCCTGTTCAGCCTATCCCTGTAGCTCAGATCCTCCAACCCTGGCAACATCCTTGTGAATCTTTTCTGAACCCTTTCAAGTTTCACAACATCTTTCCGATAGAAAGGAGAGCAGAATTGCACGCAATATTCCAACAGTGGCCTAACCAATGTCCTGCAGAGCCACAACATGACCTCCCAACTCCTGTACTCAATACTCTGACCAATAAAGGAAAGCATACTAAATGCCTTCTTCACTATCCTATCTACCTGCAACTCATCTTTCAAGGAGCTCTGAACCTGCACTCCAAGGTCTCTTTGTTCAGCAACACTCCCTCGGACCTTACCAATAAGTGTAGAAGTCCTGCTAAGATTTGCTTTCCCAAAATACAGCACCTCGCATTTATCTGAATTAAACTCAATCTGTCACTTCTCAGCCCATTGGCCCATCTGGTCCAGATCCTGTTGTAATCTGAGATAACTCTCTTCGCTGAACTCTACACCTCCAATTTTGGTGTCATCTGCAAACTTACTAACTGTACCTCTTATGCTTGCATCCAAATCATTTATGTAAATGACAAAAAGTAGAGGGCCCAGCACCGATCCTTGTGGCACTCCACCAGTCTGAAAAATAACCCTCCACCACCACCCTCTGTGTTCTACCTTCGAGCCAGTTCTGTATCCAAATGGCTAGTTCTCCCTGTATTCCATGAGATCTAACCTTGCTAATCAGTGTCCCATGGGGAACCTTGTCAAACACCTTACTGAAGTCCATATAGATCACATCTACTGCTCTGCCCTCATCAATCTTCTTTGTTACTTCTTCAAAAAACTCAAATCAAGTTTGTGAGACATGATTTTCCACGCACAAAACAATGTTGACTATCCCGAATCAGTCCTTGCCTTTCCAAATACATGGACATCCTGTCCCTCAGGATTCCCTCCAACAACTTGCCCACCACCGAGGTCAGGCTCACCCATCTATAGTTCCCTGGCTTGTCCTTACCGCCCTTCTTAAACAGTGGCACCACGTTTGCCAACCTCCAGTCTTCCGGCACCTCACCTGTGACTATTGATGATACAAATATCTCAGCAAGAGGCCCAGCAATCACTTCTCTAGCTTCCCACAGAGGTCTCGGGTACACCTGATCAGGTCATGGGGATTTATCCACCTTTAACCATTTCAAGACATCCAGCACTTCCTCCTCTGTAATCTGGACATTTTGCAAAATGTCACCATTTATTTCCCTCCAGTCTATATCTTCCATATCCTTTTCCACAGTAAATACTGATGCAAAATATTCATTTAGTATCCCTCCCATTTTCTGTGGTTCCACACAAAGGCTGCCTTGCTGATCTTTGAGGAGCACTTTTCTCTCCCTAGTTACCTTTTTGTCCTTAATATATTTGTAAAAACCCTTTGGATTCTCTAATTCTAATTGCCAAAGCTATCTCATGTCCCCTTTTTGCCCTCCTGATTTCCCTCTTAAGAATACTCCTACTTTCTTTATACTCTTCTGAGGATTCAATCGATCGATCCTGTCTATACTGGACATATGCTTACTTCTTTTGCTTAACCAAACCTCAATTTCTTTAGTCATCCAGCATTCCCTATACCTACCAGCCTTCCCTTTCACCCTGACAGGAATATATTTTCTCTGGATTCTTGTTATCTAATTTCTGAAGGCTTCCCACTTTCCAGCCATCCCTTTACCTGCGAACATCTGCCTCCAATCAGCTTTTGAAAGTTTTTTTAGATTAGATTACTTACAGTGTGGAAACAGGCCCTTCGGCCCAACAATTCCACACCGCCCCGCCGAAGCGTAACCCACCCATACCCCTACATCTACATTTACCCCTTACCTAACACTATGGGCAATTTAGCATGGCCAATTCACCTGGCCTGCACATCTTTGGACTGTGGGAGGAAACCGGAGCACCCGGAGGAAACCCACGCAGACACGGGGAGAACGTGCAAACTCCACACAGTCAGCCGCCTGAGGCGGGAATTGAACCCGGGTCTCAGGCGCTGTGAGGCAGCAGTGCTAACCACTGTGCCACCGTGCCGCCCGTGCCTAATACCGTCAAAATTGTCCTTTCTCCAATTTAGAACTTCAACTTTTAGATCTGGTCTATCCTTTTCCATCACTATTTTAAAACGAATAGAATTTTGGTCGCTGGCCTCAAAGTGCTCCCCCCCACTGACACCTCAGTCACCTGCCCTGCCTTATTTCCCAACAGTAGGTCAAGTTTTGCACCTTCTCTAGTAGGTACATCCACATACTGAATCAGAAAATTGTCTTGTACACACTTAAGAAATTCCTCTCCATCTAAACCTTTAACACTATGGCAGTCCAGTCGATGTTTCCATAAGACCATAAGACATAGGAGTGGAAGTAAGGCCATTCGGCCCATCGAGTCCACTCCGCCATTCAATCATGGCTGATGGGCATTTCAACTTCACTTACCCGCATTCTCCCCGTAGCCCTTAATTCCTCGAGACAACAAGAATCTATCAATCTCTGCCTTAAAGACATTTAGCGTCCCGGCCTCCATTGCACTCTGTGGCAATGAATTCCAAATGCTAGCCCAGCCAGCAACACTCAGAGCTCATGAATTAATAAAGCTGGCAGTCTTCATACAGCAAATAAACATAGCAACAATATCTCAGTGATGATATCATCATCTAAGTGTGTATGATCAGCCCCAAATGTGTCTAGGTCACGTGAATAGGAATCCCCTAGAGTGATCCATATATTCAGGGTTAGAGATTGGTGGTTTAGAGGGGAAAGAAGGGAAATGCTTTTTACCCAGAGTGCTGGGGTTCTGGAACTCAATGCTTGAAAGCAGAGGCAGAAACCTTCATAACCTTTAAAAAGCATATGAATATGTACTTGAAGTGCCTGAACTTCAGATGAAAAGCTGGAAAAGAGATTTGCTGAGATGGTTACTTCAGCTGACACCAAATTGATGGACTGAAATACCTCTTTAAGTCCACTAAGTTTCTATGAGTTTATGGAAAAGAGTTTGTTAATGAGATATATGGTAATTGATTACAATTATTCTGCTGGTGACACTTACCACAATTATGCCGTTGGTCTTCATCACTCATGTCCCCACAATCATTGTCACTATCACAGACCCAGGTTGAGGGTATACATCTGCCATCATCGCATTTGAACTGTTGGCCTGAACAAGTCCGTTCTGTGCGAACTGGAAATAAACAAAGCAGACAATGAGATAACTGGTAAAAATATATACTGTTTGGGATCACAATAAATGAAGCATGACAATTTAATTAAAGATGTTCTAAGTCAGTTAATTAAGGATGAGCAAAGTCATTGAATGCATCTCCACATATATACAGGGTATATTTTCACATGCTCCAGTCCAAAAGGCAGAGGCAGATACATATGTTTCAACTGTTCTTTATAGGTATTACTTGTGAAAGGTATAATGTCAAGTAAAGTCAGTTCATTAGCAGTATTTAGTATGCATCATACTTACTACAAGTAGATGGTTCGTCAGACCCATCAGCACAATCCATTCCACTATCACAATACCAGTGCGATGGGATACAGCGACCAGAAGAGCAGCGAAACTCATTCTCTGTACAAGTTCCAGTGGCTAAAGATTAATCAAAATATCATAACTTATATCAGCAAACCAATATATTAATAGGTGGCAGTTACACGCAATTAGTGTTTTTCTTAATATCTCCCTTACTTTGACGGTGAAGAAATGATAAGAGGTGAGGGCTTCCAGATAGATTCCCTGAAGTCGTTATGTTGCTGGTTACTAGGGATACTAAAGGTTGAAATCCTGATGGGCATATTGCCACTTGATAATGAAAAATAGAAAGACAGTTTTGAAAGATATTTAACTGATACTTGGAAGTGGAGTGGTCTCAGCTCTGTAATGAATTTGACAGAAATTCATATGATAAAGGTAATTTTAAAAATATAATGTACTATCCTTTCACTGAGAACAGTTGTGTGTAATGGTAGTTCAATATGACGTAGCATATCAAATAATGCATATCTGCACGATTACTGTATTATTAAATAGCAGGAAACAATTGTAATTATTTGAAACTTCATTTGCTCTCTGAAAAAGTGTTCACTCAGCCCCATTCCCGTACCCTTTCCCCATTTAATTTCTACCTAAATAAATAATTTGTCAATTGTCATCTAAAACCTATTACGGATTCTTCCAGTTTCTGGTAGGATATTTCAGATCTTGAAGTCACCAGCATAAATACTTTTCCAATCTTTCTCGTTGCCTTTTTGATGAACTCTGTCCACTTTATACTATATCAATGCAGAAATACATTTTTCTATTTACTTCATAAAGTTACTTCCTGATTTTAAACACCACCCTTATATGTGTCAAGTTGTACTTCATCAAGTTGCTTCCTGATTTTAAAATACCACCCTTAAAAGTGTCAAGGTGTATAAGAAAGAAAAATTGGCAGTGCCTTTTGTTTTGTATGGTATACGGAGCAAAAGCCATATGTACAAAGACTGCATTCTCAGAGCTATTGCTCTATGGTTTTATCATTCCTTTTGATTTTGAAGCAAATTAACTCTGCTTCACATAAAGATCTCACAATTCCTTGAAATTTAGGTGAAGGTGAAATTGAATTTAACCAGAAAACATATGCATACTGTTTGTTTGGTGCTAACATATGTGTTTTTAAACAATGTATTTTATTAAGGACTCCATTATGCTGTGCAGAATGTTAAAACTTTAAGACCTTAAGAAATAGAAACAGGAATGTGCTGTTTGGCCCTTCAAGCATGGTTCACCATTCAATAGGATCATGACTTATCTGACACTTCTCATGTCCACTTCCCTACCCATTCTACCTTAGTCTTGAATCCCCTACTAATCAAGAATCTCTCTCTTTCTCATCCTTTATTCTATTATTTTTCCTATTCTAGTCTTTATCCTATTAGAATGTATGCATTTAAGGTAAAATTAAATTGATAATGCTGAAGAGCAACCTAGACACATACCCTTCAATCTTATATTAAGAACAGATTTTTGCAAGAAATTATTTTTTGAAATTGAAAAGTCCACTTTTATTAGCATGGTGATAATTTGATACAATATTGAAATAGTGTTTTAAATTCTTCACAGGGCAAATACGGTTTTCACACAAGTTAACATAGAAAGGAGGAAGAGAAGGTTATTGAGCCCCTCAAGCCTCTTTGCACCATTCAGTATGATGATAGCTGATCAACCAAATCAGTTCCCTTTCCTGCTTTCTCTCCACTACACTTTGTTCCCATAACCACATATTAATGCACTAAATGGTTCACGTTGCACAAAATGATTCAATCATCTGAGCAGATAACACTCTTTTTATAACTTTCGTATCTATAGATAACACAGAATGCATACCACAGTGGGTGGAGCTCTCATCACTCATATCACCACAATCATTATCTCCATCACAAAGGTAAGTGCGAGGAATACAGATGTTGGTCGTTTGACATTTTGTATAGCTAGGCTGACAGGTTCGATCAGCTACAGGTAAATGTAGAAAGAAAAGAAAATTTAGTAAAACGCCTTTGAAGACATCTTAAACATATATTCTGAACTATGCGCAGTGTTAATGCCATCTGCTAAACCTGTGCTAAAACTGAATGACATGGATTTTGATTTAAACTGTTGATTAAACTGAATTGCAACTAAGCTTTAAAAATAGAAATTAACTTTTCAAGTTTCAACATTGCAGCAGAGGGTAAAATTTCTAAGGCTCCATTCCTATTATGAATTGAAAACTGGGGTCTAATTTAAACCTCTTTTTATATGAAAACTATTTTATTCAGAGATGAATGGATTAACCTAATAACTGTCCTATTAAATCAAGTCAGAAACTAATGCAAAAATATTGTATTACAGTTCTAAGGAGATAGAAAATGAATTGCAATTATTGGGAAAAAAAGGATGGCTGTGCTTAGAACACAGCATTCTAAAATTGACTCTTAAATATTGGCTGCATGAATGGATCAAGGCAGTTTTGTTTCAGTCAGACATTTAACTGAACTAGAAGTTTATGAAGCAGATACAAACGACTACCTCTGCTATTTTCATGCGACTAGAAATGTGCATATCTACTTTGATTATCCAGTCAATTGTGTTCCAAGATACAGAATGGAGGAATCCTACAAGAGATCTTTTTGGGCAGCTTCATGTGACTTGTTCTCTGGTCTGAAAGTTGAGGTCACAACTGTTCTTAGTTTATCACTTATCTTCCAATTATGGAGCAGATGACTGCATCATCCATGCCCTATCCAGATTCAATGGGGCACTGTAAATTCTCATCCAGGGTGGTCAAAGCTAAGAACGTGTTGAATCAGTAAAACGTTGTTGATTTTTTAAAATGTTGCATCTGTTGCAGGTTATGGCCATTTTGATAGTGTATTGATAACACGAGTAGCATGTTTCCCAGGGGTTTCAGGCACAGCCTGAGTTGATAATGTACATCAACTCACGACCTATACTGCCTGAGGAAAAGGGTCATAACCACACAAGATGTCACCACCCTCAAGTTCCCTCAATGCATTATCATCCTGATGTCACTGATCTTTCATGGTTGCAGAACCAATATTCTGGAACTTCCTACCTGGCAGCACTGAAAAAGAACCTTCTCCACACTGACTATAGCAGTTCAAGAATGCTGCCTTCTCAAGATCAATAATGTTGGCGCATTGCCAGTGGTGCTCAAACCCCATTAAAGAATAAAATATAAAAGACCTGGAGGTTGCTTTGGAAGGTTGAGAAGGATAAATGGCTTGCAGGGATGGAGTAAAAGTGTGGTTGACTAATTATAACTATGGCTGAAAATAAGTGTTTCTCAAACATTTTTTTCTGATCCCTAATTAACCTGGTATTGATGATCTTGCTAGAACATTTCAGTGGAAAACTAAAAACCAACCTCATTGTATTTAGGACAGATCAAATTTCCTTTCCGAAAGGACTTTTCTTAAGTGGTAAGTAACTGTGGTTAACTAGTCACCATTGGGTTAGCTTTCAAGTCCAGATTGGTTATTGAATTCAAATTTCACTATGTACCATGGTGGGATTTGAACCTACACCTCCAGAATACTGGAGTCTGGGGTTCTGGAATACTAACTCAGCCACGCTTCCACTATGTCACCATTTCCTTCAAATTAATTGTGAATGTTCTATTACACATGGAGTAGGATGAAAAGTCAGAGGAGTAAACTAGCTTAACTATAAAAGGACATGAATAAAATAACTTCTAAAAATTTTTTTTATAAATAATACGAATTGGATAAAATGAAAATGATGCATTTTCCTCAAATATAATTACAAATAATAAGAAGAATGGAAAATGCTGGAGAACCACAGCAGGTCTGACAGCATCCATGGAGAGAAAGTAGAATCAACAGTTCGGGTCCAGTGACCCTTCTGCAGAAATTATAAAGTTCAAATCTCAGCTTTTATGAGGCTGGTAAACCGTCATGAACCTTTACACAGAAAATCAAAATGGATAAAGTGTGATTCAATCATATTTGGATTTTTGTTATTTAAAAATTTTGACTAAGGTCTTTATTTGACAGCAGTAGTTTCAGATAGATGAAAAATGTAATTTTCCTACAATAATTTTAGTGATGTAGTTAGTCAGTCAATAAAATGTGACAGTGAAAGTTGAAATCTTGTTACAGGGTTTACCCATTAGATGTTTGCTTTGGGGTTTTCATTAAAGATCCAGACAAAAAAGGATGACTTAAAAGTAACAGCAGTAGAAAGTAAGGCTCTTAGCAGCGATATTATCCAAAGCTTTTAATATACGGCTTCATATGGTAGGTACCTTGTAATGAATTGATTTTAAGACTTTACTCTTGTACTTACTGCAATGACATCCATATGAATATCATTAAACACTTCCTAAAGAAAATAATCAGCTATTTTTCAAGTCCCCTACAACAAAATACAATACAAAACTGATGCATGATAAACTAGCATTTACTGCAGTTTATCTCTTAATTCAAAACTGTTAATTCAAATATTGGCTAAGTTAATGTGCAGCATTAAATTCACATTTTGCTACAGTACTTATACTGTCCAGTTCAACCTATGAGGTAATACAAAATATTAATAAAGGCAAGATCAATGCATATAATATTCTACAATAATTACTTTCTGCAATATGTGACATTATCAATTTTTAACAATATGCCTGGAGCAGAGCATCATTTTGAGGGGGTGAAATCAATGCGTTGTGAGCTCTTTAAGGTTATTTGTTGCATCAGTGACTATTTCAGCATTTTATTTATTCCCAAGACAACCTGAATGAGTGCATTGTACTTACGACAGTTCCTCTCATCTGAAGTTCCATTATCATGGCAGTCATTCACCCCATTGCAGACATAGCTACTGCTAATACATTTTCCATTACTACAGGTGAATTCTGAAGTGGCATTGCAAGTAGGGAACATGCAGCCAACCTCATCACTGTTGTCTCCACAGTCATTGTAATGGTCACAGCGATACCTATATAATGTGCATCGGCCATTTCCACAAGTGAAAGCAGATGGTGAACAGGTATGAAAAGCTAGGGAAAGAGGAGAGATATCAAAACTAAAACAATCTGGTATAAAAGTGATTTTTAAAATGTTGTTTTGACAATTCTCCCTTTTGCAAAAGAAAATGTTGCATTACCTTCCACATACACAAACGCTTCCAAATAGGCTGCATGTAAAACAGAATAAAATGTTTTGTTTTGCTTTTATTATTTTCTTATCTGAAATCTAGTTACAAACCTCAATGTGATTTATAGCCTGTCAATTTCCTGTTCCTCCCCCTTCTTTGGGCATTTGTTCATTTAACAGTAATCACAGGATGAATAACTAGTTAATGTGCTTTACGTGGCATGAGCCAGCGTACCCTGAGATTCTTATAAACATAGGGATCTGTTACATCCACCTGTACAAACTGGCAGGGCCTTGGAATAAAATATCTTACTCAAAAAACATTTTTATCAAAGTAATACATTCCCAGTATTGAACTGAAATTTCAATCTAGATGATGTCCTGAATCCCCGGAGAGGTGCTTAAACCTAAGGTCAAAGTGCTACTAATTGAATTAAAATAACCCTGTGGGAAGCTTAATCAATGACATCATTTCACAATGTATTGACAATGTAAATAAATTAACATATTTTAGTAAACTACATAATAGATACCTCCATGAGCTTTTGTTCCCATGTGGACTGCATGAAAAAGAAACACAAGTATATTTCCATGTATTTTGTTCTTTGTCACATCATACTTTATTTTTTTACCTCGTTTTTACCATATCCAACGTAAACCAGGCAATTTCTGCAGAATTGCGAAAAGCTCTCATTTGATTCTCCATATTTGAAATTGCAAGAACTCATTGTACATGTTTCTAAAACTAGTTCCTTTATTTTAATAGAAAAGTTGAACGCTCTGGACCTAACTTAAGTCCTACGTTCTCTACAGTCAGTGTCACAACCCCGACAGGAAGTGCTCTCACATTGCAGTTTGGATCAGGTGCAGTGTGACTTTGGCTTGATGCTATTTTTAGTACATTGGTCTGTGGGATTACTTGGGATCCTTTAAAGCTTTACACAAGATCTTAAACCTTAGTCAAAGGGTCACTAATGAGGGAGACTATTTGAAAAGTGAAACTCAGGAGGTTAGAACGGAAAACATTTTTACCCAGAGGATGATGAGGGCCTTGAATGTGCTGTTGGGAGGGTAGTTGAGGCAGGAAACCATACAATTTTTTAAAAAGTACTTTGATGAGCACTTGAAGTGTCATCACAATCAAGTCCATGGGCCTAGTGCAGGTGAGTGGGACTAGTGTACGTAGTAATATATTTTTTGGCGGTATAGACTTGACGGGCCAAAGGACCTCTTCTGTACAGTATGATCCGATGAACCTTAGCAGGTTACATGAATTAAAATTGATCAACTGCAAAGAAAGCATGTTGCACAATACAATTTTCCTAATTGTTTAAAATCCTGCATTATTACAAGAGAAGTTAAATATCAACTTGCAGTTCTTACATGATGACTGGAAAACAGTGATCCCCAGAGGAAGGATAGAATGTGTGGAGAGTGTGAGGTTTATCAAATAGGGTGCCATGGCAGCAGCACTGGATTAAATAGTTCATTGGTTAGTGCGCACTCAAAAAAGATCATAAACAGAGACTTCTGAGACACTTGGTGTTGGTCTGACAGGACATATGAAACATTGCATTCTATGAATAAATCCTGTTTTGTACTTCATTATCTTGCTTGAAAATGATTTGTCACACCATACCTACATTCATCATAGCTCCTTCACATTTTGCTTCTCTGTGCAGTGCCAGTAGTGGCCTATGCTTGCATGCTGGATTGCCCCCAGAGAAGTTGGATACATAATCTGCAGCTTAAAGTGTAGCGGAATAGGTTTCCAATGTAAACAATGCAACTTGGCAAAGTTGAAAAAGGGAGAATATAGGAGCTAACATGACTTATCAAGAACCACACAATATTCACAAAAATGCCCATACTTGCATTTTAATAACAGCATCTAGTGAACGGAATGCCTGTACCAGTTATAAACTGAAATTATGTTAGCTCAAATGTCCATTTGGTACTTGTGACTTCAAAGAAGGTATTTTACACAAAGAAGGTATATAACTGAAGACTGATAATGAATTATTTCCAAAATCAAGTTTATTGCCACTATGATAGATTTTGATGATGATGTTGATTACTATGATGAAGATACATTTTGTATCTTATGAAAAGGAACTTACCACACACTCTCTCTGTTTCATCACTTTGATCTCCACAATCATTGTCAGTGTCACATTTCCACCTTTCTGGGATACAACGTCCATTCAAACAAGTAAAGTAGCCAGTGGGACATGTAGTAGCATCAGATGAAACACAGTCTTTATTGTTATTAACCATGCGCCAATTTCCATGAGCAGGGCATTGGCATTCTGCACCCTCAGGCCCTAAAGCACAATGGCAATGTAAAAGTCAGCACAGTACTCATACTCATTAATCAAACCGATAACAAACAAATCTATAAAAGAGTGCTTTACGTAACATGTAAACAACATGTTACCATTGAGATTGGAATAATGCAATGGACTCTAATTATCAATGCAATTTAAATGGTTACTCCACTTGTCTCCCTCAGCTCTAATCTTCCAAATGTATAACACTCTTAGATAGCTGGATTATGAAACCGGATACATGACGTACAGAAGTGAAAATGCAGAACCAGATCTAAGCTCTGAAAGTAACTGGAGGTGAAGGGTCTGCAAATATTCCCATCCTAAATGATGTGGAGCTAAGTATGTCTGTACAAGGCTAAGGTACTTGCATCAGGTACTAGCCAGAAACACCAAGTGAATGAATAACCTTGCCTGCTCTTGAGGTCCTCAGTATCACTCACTGATGCCAATTTGAACTAATTTGACTGATTCCACATGACATCATAGTACAGCTAAAGGCAATGGATACTGCAAGGACTATGACCTGACAACATTCCAGCAATAGCACTGAAGACTTGTACTCCAGAACCAGTTGTGTCTCTAGCCAAGATGTTCCAGTACAGTTAATACACAGACATCTATGTGGAATTTACCAGGGAATGTTCTGTTTACAAAGAGCAAGACAAATCTAATGCAGCCAATTATTACCCCATTAGCCTAATGATAGAAAGCTTGTCTTATCAAGCAGCACTAGCAAAGAAATGACGTGTTCACTGCCACTCTAGTTGGGCTCCATCAGGATCATTCAGCTTCTGGCTGTATCATAGCATTGGCGCAAATATGGACAAAATAACTGAAATCCAGAAGTGAGATAAGACTGACTGTTCTTTGCAACAAAGCAGCATTTAATCAAATAAAGCATTAAGGAACCCTAGCAAAACTTGGAGTAGTTTGTTTGCAGGCAAAGGGACCTCTGGCAATTGGGAGGCCTTTAAAAGTGAGATAGGCTAGAGTTCAAGTTATATGTTCCTGTGAGGGTAAAAGGCAAAGTTGGCAGGAATAGGGAACCCTGGATGTCAAGAGATATTGAGGCTTCGACCAGAAAGGAGTAGGAAGTATAGCTCAGGTACAGGCATACTGAGATCAAGGGAATCCCTGGAGGTATACAGAGAATACAGGAGTTTACTGAAGGAGGAAATCAGGAGCGTGAAAAGGGGGAACAAGTTAGCCTTGGCTGAGAAGATTAGGGTGAATCCAAGGAGGTACTTTAAGCATATGAAAGGAAAAAGAATAACTAGAGAGAGAATGGGACACCTCAAGGACCAAAACATGGGCTATATGTGTAGATCCGCAGGAGATGGGCAAGGTTCACATTGAATATTTCTCCTCTGTGTTTACCATGGAGAAAGATATGAAGACTTGGGAACTTGGGGAAGTTAGTGGTGATATCTTGGGACAGTCCATATCACCGTAGAGGAGGCTTTCGATGTATTAGTATGTATGAAGGTGGATAAGGTTCCAGGTCGTGACCAGTTATATCCAAGAACACGGCAAGTGGCTCAAGAAGAATTTGCAGGGGCCCTGGCTGCTATTTTTGCATTATCATTAGCCACGGGTGAGATCCCAGATGTTGTGCCACTATTCAAGAAGAGCTGCAAAGAAAGAAAGAACTATAGACCAGTAGGCTTAACATCTGTGGTGGGTAATTTACTTGAAAAGATTCTGTGGAATAATATATACGTGCATTTGGGGATTGATTAAGAGCAGTCAGCATGGCTTTGTGAGTGGGAAATAATATTCTTCAATGAAATGACCAGGAAGATGGATGAGGGCAGGGCAGTAGACGTAGTCTATATGGATTTCAGTAAAGCCTTTGATAAGGTTCCACATGGTAGGCTGCTCTGGAAGATTAGATCGCATGGAATCCAGGGCAAACTGGCACATTTTATACAAAATTGGCTTGATGCAAGAAGCAGAGGGTAATAGTGGAAGGATGCTTATCCTACTGGAGGCCTGTGACTAGTGGAGTGTCTCAGTGGTCATGGCTGGGCCTATTACTTGTTATCCATATCAATGATTTGGATGAGAATGTACAAAACATGATTTGTAAGTTTACTGATGAAACTAAAATAGGCAGTATTGTGGGCAATGGGAAAGGTTATCAGAAATTGCAGCAGGACCTTGATCAGCTGAGGAAGTGGGCCAAGAAATGGCAAATGGGATTTAACATAGATAAGAGTGAGGTCTTGCATTTTGGAAAGTCAAATCAAGGTAGGAGTTTCATGGTGAATGGTAGGGCCTTAAGGAGTGTAGTGGAACAGAGGAATCTTGGAGTTCAGGTTCACAGTTCTCTGAAAGTGAAATCACAGGTAAACAAGGCAGTGAAGAAGACTTTTGGTAAACTGGCCTTCATCAATCAAGGCACTAAGTATAGAAGTTGGGAAGTCATATTGCAATTATAGAGGACATTGGTGAGGCAGCATTTGGTGTATTGTGTTCAGAGTTGGTCACCTTGCTATAGGAAGCATGTTATTAAACTGGAAAGAATGCAGAAGAAATTTACAAGGATGTTGCCTGGACTCAAGTGTCTGAGTTATAGGGAGAGGGTGGACAAGCTAAGACTTTTTCTTTAGAGCGTAGGAGACTGAGGGGGAACTTATAGAGGTGTATAAGATCATGAGAGGCATGGATAGCAGTCTGTCTTTTTCCCAAGGTTGGGTATCGAGGGCTAGAGGGCATCAGTTTAAGGTTAGAAGGGAAAGAATAAAAGGGAACCTGAGGAGCAACGTTTTATACAGAGGGTGGTAAGCACATGGAATGACCTGTCAGCAGAAGTGATTGAGGTGAGTACATTAACACCATTTAAAAGGCATTTGGACAAATACATGGATAAGAAAAGAATTAGAAGAAATATGGGCCAAGTGTAAGGAAATGGGGTTAGCGTGGCTGGATATTTTGGTCAGCATTGACCAGTTTGGGTCAAAGGGCCTGTCTCTGTGCTGTAGGACTCTATGACTATGGGCCATTGACATTCAGTGGAATTGTAAACCCTGAAACCACACTAACAACATCCTGGTGGACACCACTGTCCAGCCATATAAATACAGTGGCGATAAGAGCAAGTCAGAGGCTAGGAATCCTTTCAATGAATACTGCACCTCCCAATATGCACCATGTACAAAGTGCAAATCAGGATTGAAAATGGGGCAAATATTTCTCTGGAGATAAAACTAGACTGTTGTGGTTAACCAAATCAGGAAGCTTGTTTCCACACAAAGATTATTGTTTTCACCCAAAAGTCTTCAATAATTGAAATGTACACCATGATTAATAGATTATCATTAGGCAAGAGAATCAAAGGATTTGTAAAAGGTTGATAAATGGAGTTCAGAACATTCATGTCTAATTAAATGGGGGAACACGTTCATGAAGCTAAAAATGGTTTGCTTCCATTCATATATTTGTTCTTATGTATATAAGGTGTGTTCTCAAAAAGATGGAATGGATAAAAATATTAAGAAATATTTTTGTCCAATTATTTAACTATTATAGGTATGAATAATTAATACCTGGAGTACAAATGTGACTGCAACCACCATTAAATTGATCACATGGATTACTGCATTGTTGCTGCTTGTTCTCAGACATGACATGAATATCCATTGGGCGATTTGGGAGGTTTTGTATCATCACAGTCTGGTCAGCCCCATCATGCTTATTGACCCGGTAGATGCTTCTAGTGTTCCAGTCTGTCCAGTAGAGATACTCATCATAGAGGGTCACTGCAAATGGGTAAATTGCAGTGCTAACAATCACCTCACGGTCTGTACCTGTAAGGCTACACCGCTCAATCTTCCGTCTGAAATGAATATGATTAAAAATTGTAGAAAATATTAATTATTAGAAACTGACATTTTCAAATGACTCACATCTCAGTTATACACTGGGGACCACAACGGAGTAGTAAAACCGCAGAAATGATTAGAAAAGAATTTGGTGATATGTAATTATTTAATTTCAGAACCACAGAGCAAGGGTTCAAATCTCAAATTATCACAATGAATAGGGATTTGTAAAAATGTTTTTCAGTAACTATATTCATTGTAATTCAAAGCAATGCTATAAAATTACCTGGCCAGTTCTAGCCTGCATGCTTCAAGCAATATTTTCTTGCATCTACACTGTTACCAACATATTCCGCAAGGATTTAACGTCAATCGTTTCTCCTTCTCAGGTACATCATACCTCTTGGCAATTTTATGGCTATATATACCCTCAGGTTTGTGTGTTCAGATGGAACTTACCTAACCCTTCACTACCTGGATCATTCTACCACCTTTCTAACATGAGATAAATTATACAACATCCAAGAGCCGATTTTAAGGCTGGGCTAGTTTCAGGTTGGTGTGAAAAAGAGACAGAGTGCAATACACTCACTGGGCTCAAATTTCAGCCACCACATATCTTAACTCTAGACTTCATTTTGCATTGTCAGTCAGCTGTTTATCTGAATGTCGCAGTAGGCCTGAAGAATTGTATGAGAGCCATCAGTTGCCACTGAAATGAAAGCTTACCAGCAAGGAAGTAAAAGACAGGACAACTATTCTGGGAGGCTTTATGTGAAGGAAGGAATAGAGGGGCTATCCAGATCATAGAATTGCCTATCAACTGTTCTTCCTCTGCTTAAAGCATTAGTGGAATCCAATCAATATCTTAAAACTAAAGAGCTTCAAGGAATCAATATATTTATCACAATAGCTGTATTTTGATGAATGCATAGCATCTGAAAATTTGAAAATAAAGTCCTTTTCTGGTTCATATGGAGCACAATACATTAGGTACAATAATCTGAGGCCTTTTGAATGGCTTATTCTAACACAAAATCTACATGTTCTTAAATTGACAATCTTGTTTAGTGGGATTACAACAAAAAAATGTTGTAGTAATGTTGATTTAAGTTTAAAACTGTAGCAGAGAATGCTGTTCATACATGTTTGCAGCAAAAGCTCAATTTCAAACAAAGTTATAGAATGAGATAACTGATGCCATGAAAATGATTTGATACTGATGTTAGATGCAAATAAATATGTAACACCTATAGATACACCCAAATAAAACTTTAACTCTTTCACACAATCTATTAGTGGCAGAAAATCAATAAATATTGTGTAAACATTGTACAAACATACAGAGAACCATCAGCCCAGTAGAGTTTCTGATCTTCATAGTCAATTGTCAGTCCATTTGGCCACACTAAATTGGTATTTATAATGGGTATACGAAAGCTTCCTCCTAATGTTGCTCGTTCTATTTTAGGATTAGTTCCCCAATCAGTCCAATACATGTACCTGTCAGAAAAACGTAACAATTAAGGAAATGTTTAATATTCTGTATTAATACTGCTATTTTAATACAAAGTAAAAGACCCAAGGGAGATTTTCCTTGTCCAGAGGTGGGGAACCTTTTCATGTTGGAAGGCCGCATTATGTTAGTTGTAATCTAATAAGGCCGCATCCAAGAAACTTCAATTATATATTCTTCAAAATTCACATTTTTAAAAAATTGTGGCAGTCAGTCTGTGAGGATCATTTCGTTGAATTTTCTTTTACTGTCTGGTATTTTAAATACATTCATTTCAAGATTAAAATAAAAATAATAAAGGACAAAAAAAATTAATAAAAAATAAAAGATTTGTTCCGCAAAATTTGGATTCATTCAAAGGGCCACACACAATGGCCTAGATGGCCGCATTAAGGCCGCAGGTTCCCCACCCCTGTCCTAGTCCAAGCCTGGATGAAGCACCTTTCCACAAATTGGGTAGCTTGGAGCTCAAACAGGAAAAGTAATTGGCTTCAATTTCTTTCATGTAGATTAATGAAGGAAAATCAGGCAAGCTGCTTTACATCATACATCTCATAAATATACTTACTTTCCTTTTTTCTTTCTACTTAACTCTAAATCGCAGCAATATAATCTGTAGGTGCACGTGTTGCAACTCATCTACTCCTGTTTACCATTGACTAACCTTTACTCCTTTCCATGTTTGATATCTGATAACTCAAACTTCACAGTTCAAGACTGAGTACTCTCATGCTCAAGTGCCAACACAGAACTCAGCTATCCATGTGATGCATATATTGAGTTAGTGAGGCCCCTACATGATATTCCATTAAACATTTGTGCATGAGCAGTTAAAAGTGGAAAGCATTGCCCAGGAAACAGTTCATGATAGATTAGAGTTGAGTTCATCTTTGAAGAAGTGGAGAGAGGTGTAGGATCTGGGCAGCGGTTGGGGGTGGGGGGTTTGCTGTTATACATTGCTTCATCTAGCCTCACTATGATTCCTGAGTCTTTGTAATGTTGAGACAAAAACTGCTTTATTACGTATGAAGGAACTATATACAGCTCCACGTGACTAGATGTTACAATGCCAAAATCATAATTATGCTCTCTACATGTCTTTCCATCATGTGATCTCCTATCTCACCATTATTGTGGTGTTAATGACAAAGTCCCACATTAACCTTTGTGCCACAGGGCTGAGACTTTAAAGAAATGTTATGTTAAGAAATTGCACTAGAATTGGCTCAATACAGTAACTGACTATCAGAGAATCTGCGATATGTGCAGGAAAATCTATGAATGACAGGTGTGTGAAGAAACTATGCACTGTTTATTTATCTCAGGGAATGCAAACTCTTCTAGAAGTCTGTGTCACAACCGAAAGCATCATTCAGGGATATTTGAATCCAGCCATATATGCTCAGGACTGTGTCGCTTCCTCTACATGTTGTCAGATATGGATCAAATGGATGGCAGTTTCAGCTGCACCCAAAATCTCCGACACTCTTTCCTTCTGTAGAATAGTGGAACATGGAATTGGAACTTGTTGCTCTCTCTCAGACTGCAACATATTTAGACTGTGCCCCTTATGGGCTACCAAATACCATTTGATTATGCCTCAGCAACTTCCTAGTTGTCATGCTGAGGTAGCAATTCACAGAAGCATGAGAGAAAGTGAGTAATTGAGAAAGACATAGGGGCTCAAAATAGTGTTATGGTGTCCAGCATTGTTTAAAGCTACAAAATATTACTAATTATTTTTTGGAATATTTGTTTACAGACTGTTCTTGCACTAGCTGATGGTCTTGCAATGTTAGTTAACATGTCATTCAATTCCGATCTTTGACTAAATGCAAGTTATTTAAGGGTAGAAAGTCCAAAACACATGATCATTCAGCTGAATTATTCTCCAGTAGGTTGTTATTGAACTACTTCTACTTCTCCATTATTTTCTATGTCAGCATTGCCCTCGCCCACCTCAATGTGGGAGCCTTCATTCAATAGTGGCCTCACGTGTTGTCTCAACTAGATAGCAAATCCTTTCTGCAAACAGCAAATCACTATTATATGAGTCACATTTTGTGAGCTATCTTGGGGGAAAGCCACCAGGCTTGTCTAATCAGCAGACTAATTTCAGAACTTTGATGATCTGCTCATTGAGACTCAATTAGGTTCCATAAGTCTATAACACAGATATGTACAAAGAGGTTCACAGACGACTTACACACCAAGCGTACAGGTGATACTCTTTGTCTCCAAGTAGTGTGCCTTTCACTTTCTGTGAAAGAGCTCGAGGGATAGAGGATTTATATAAAAAAAAGCATTATGGCCCCAGACTTGCACGTTGGGCCACCTTCTGCTCATTCCCGGTTACATATTTTTATTCATATATATTCTTTCTCTTTTGTGTCAGGAGAGTAGCGGGTGAAGGAGGAGGCCTCTGGTGATGGCAGCAATAGCAGCAACACCAGGATTTGATTTGACTGGATTTATTTATTGTCATGTGTGCCTAAGTACAGTGAAAATCTTTGTTTATGAGCAGTATGGGTAGATCACAGTAAGCAAGGACATACAGATCGTAGGATGAGAAAATAAAGGTGGATAGAGGCATACAGGTTACATCACACAGGGTGTGTGAGAGGTAAGACCAACATTAGCAACATCAGCATCATTTGACAAGCTGGACAGAGCTCCATTTGACCCTGGGGTAGAACAAAGAACAAAAAACAAAAACAAAGAACAGCACAGCACAGGAACAGGCCCTTTGGCCCTCCAAGCTTGCACTGACAAATTTTGCCCTTCCATATTAAAAGTATCTTCACTTACAGGATCCCTCTATTCCCTTCCAATTCATCCTGTATTCATCCAGGTGCCTCTTGAATGCTGCTATTGTGTCTGATTCCACCGCCTCCTCTGGCAACACGTTCCAGGTACTCACCACCCTTTGTGTGAAATACTTGACTCGTAAATCTCTTAAACATCCCCGACACTGTGAACCTGTGTCCCCGAGTATTGACCCCTGTACCCTGGGAAAAGGCCTCATACTTTCCACTCTATTGATGCCATTCACAATCTTTTACTTCTATCAGGTCATTCCCTCCACCTCCCAGTGAGTGAGGAGCAGGTCCTGGGCTGACTCCCCCGAGCCAGTCTCACAGGCCAGGGTAAGGATCCAAATCTGTGGCTAGGCTTGGGTGCCTGACAGGGGAGAAGTGGCAGTCTCAGCACAGTTTGGCGGTCTCCCAAGATGCAGTCATCTCCTGGTGTGGCAATCTCGTTTCCATTTGGAGGTCTTCTTCGTCTTCAACTTCCAGATATTCCAGTGGCCTGGCAGGTGGTCTCGTCCAGGAATGGTGGTATTAGCCTGGCACGGTGGTCTGCTTTGGCGGAGGCTTCTGGCCCAGTATTCCAGTGGCCCGTCACAACAGTCTTGTCCTACAATGGCAATCTCGTCCCAGCTGCAGTTTGAGGGTAATCCATTGTTTCTTAAATTGGCTTTCCCTAAGCCCAGGAGCCATTCAGTGAACTGTGATGTACTTTGCCCTAATTTTACTTTCTTTTTATTATTACATATGACTTCTGTCATTGATGTAAGCATGTGTGGGCTGGCGATTTATAAAACTTTTCACTCTATTTTTCATGTAGAAGTACATATAGCAACAAATTTTTATTCTATTCTATATACCAACAGAATGAATGCTTTGAGTGCACAAGATCCTGTAAAAGACACCAGTGGGTGACATAGATATAGGCAACATTAGAATTCTCTTGGAAATGTTGCCATCTGTGCAAGCTTCAAAGCCAAACCCTATGGCTTCCAGATGCTCATGGGAAGGGTGATGGAAGTGTTCACTGAAGCAAACATGGCAGTCATCTACTTAATGCAGACTGACATGTTACATTCAATATCATATAAGACAACCTGGAAGAAGCTCAAGGAAAAGATGTCCAAGGTAGCAGTGACCAGGCAAAAATGGGAGCAAGAGGCAAATCTTGTTGCAGGAACTGACACAATTCTGTGAAAAGTCCCTTTGTTATGCTGTTGTTCAAAAAACACAGGTAAGTTGTCTTTAACCTCTCAATTGTATTTGGAGCACAAATGATTCCCACAAGTAAACCTTCTATTTCCTCCTCTTGCAGTTGCAGCTCTGTTTTGCTGTCCTCATTGTGTCTTCATAGCAGAGGACTGTCAGACAAAATCCCATGAAGATAAAAATGCATTGCCAGATCCTTTTAAGGGTTCTGGAGATTTTACGTGCCTTAAAAGTTTAAACAGCCAAAAGCTACTGTGTAGTACAAACAAAATGGCTTGCACGTGTTATTGCATTCCAGCATGTTACCTAACAGCATGAACGATGCCTTTAAATATTGTGAAGAGTCATCTCCTCCATCATTCCACTTACAGTGGGCAGTTTGAGGAGTTAGCAGTAACAACACGGGAAGGGTCAGAAATGGCTTTGGGTTGTTGACAAGATCTTGTAGCCCCAATTTATACATATTCATTAAGCCCCTTTCCCCCATGCTAAACATTTTCAAATAGGAACTCCAGCTACTTAAATCAAGGTCAATCCAAAAAATAGAATAGGTTGCTGACCAGCAGCAAGCCAACAATTTTTGTTTAGCTCTATCATCCTGTTTTTAGTTATTGATGGAGAGTCGTGACTAAAATCAACATCATCATTCCATCATACAAGACTGATGGTCTCATTGTTGAGCCAGAAAGTAAAGCTCACAAATTCACAAACAGCAGCTATCAGGTAGCAGATACAGCATCACTGTCTCCTTTTACCTATTTATACCAGTGAATAAAACTGACTGAACATAATTCTGCTCTTCTTTTCCACTATAAGTGTTAAGAGTTCAAAAGATCCAGCCTACTACTTTAGTAAATTCCTAAATATCACAAGTCGACAACAGCTAAATTTGCTTTCACATCAGAACAATCTTTCAGCATTGTTTGATATCTGGTCATTCTCAGTCTGTCTGGTTCAAGTCCTCCTACTCAATCCTGAACATGTTGTACTATTTTGTTGTCATGCTCTGCTTGCATGGATGTCCAATAGAACATTTGAAATTGGTTGCTGGATGGAAACCATTGGAATTTGCTTGGAAACTAAGTACATTAACTGGTCAAAATGTTAAGAAGGTACCAAGATTGCTTGTGACATGACCTGAAGAATAAAGTACTCAGTTTCAATCTGCAGCTTGACGAAGCTTACCCTCTGCAAGGATCCAGTACAATAGCTCTTGGTCTCGGAACATTTGCAATGATTGACCGATCGCTGCCATCCACTTTTATGGAGCTGATTGTTTGATTCAAGTAATCACTATAATAAATCCGCTTGTTAATCCAATCATAGGCAATTCCATCAGGAGCACCCAAACCTTGAATAAATATTTTTGTATATTACTTAATGGTTTAAAATATTTAAATTACTGATGTATAAAAGCAAAAAGCAAGCATTCGTTGACTGAACCAACATTAATGTAGACGTGAAACATGCATTCTTAGAGCATATTTAAAATCTAAGTAATAGAAAGCAATTCTAGTAACAATGCATACAGCAACCACTGATGTCAGATGATTGATTTATATTTCTGGGCAGAATTCATTGGGTCTGTAATTCCAGCTTCAAAATTCATATAATGAAAACCAGGAGGAACATTGAATCGAATTAATCATAAGGTTCAATTTTACATTGCAACTGGAATCAATTGTATTGATAGAATTCTTCTTTCTGTGATAGGAAGCTCCATTTTTTGTTTCATTGAGAATATAATTTACAATAATGGTTTGTCCATAATCAGTTTTAGCCAATATAGACTGATAATAAACATGGTTGTTAGCAACTCTGGATTCTACACTCTACAATAGATACAACAATAATAATTTGCATTTACGACAATGTAGAAACATGTCTTAAGGTGCTTCACGGAAACTGATACAATTGAATACAAACAGCACTTAGCCATAGAAAAAGACATTGATGGGGTAAGGAAATGAATGGTAGGGTCAAGGGAAAGAATTCCAGTTGAAGGGTCAATCATCAATTGTAGTGCAAAGGGAGAACAGATGCAAAGGAATCCACAGCCATAGAATTAAGCATACAAGAGCATTTTTTTAACCAATAAGTTTGTTGATGCTTTGATGCTAATGTGGAATGCTGCACTCAATTTTAGTCTGGTATAATAAACAGTCATATTACTGTTTATAAAATGATTGTTGTATTTACCTGATACCACTTGTGTAGGGGAAGCAGAGACATCTGCAAGACTGATGTAGCTGATTTTGCTGCGCCCTTGGCCAAAGTTTTGTGTAAAATAAATTCTTTTGTCACTGCTGTCATAGTCAAGTGCCACTGCAGTCCACCATACATTTACTACTGCAAAGGGTCGTGTATGGTCAGCTGTATCCAAGTGAAGACTCTGAATGGAACCTTCTGTTGCATATATCAAATAATCATTAGTGATGGTCATACACTGTTTTCCATCAGCAGCCAACCTACCATGGGCACACCCACACTTTGGAAGTTGCAAATCAGGCAATGCAAAACAAAGTTGGGCACATTCTCCATTAGAGCTCAAGCAAGGGTTATTGCTAACTTGCCTGGGAGATGTTGGCTGAATCCTTTTATCAAACATTACCACATCCCTTAACAAGTTCAAGTTGTCTCGGATAACAGACGGTTGTTCCATGCTTCCAGGTTCTTTACTTGCACGTAAAATCTTCTTCAAGTTCCTATCCACCCAAATCATACTGTTTTCAAAGATAGTGATTCCAAATGGGGTTGGATAGCGACTGCCGTAACGAATTATCTCATGTTCGTCACCATCAGGTGAGACCCTAGCAATTAGGTCAAGGGAGTCATCAACCCAATAGATGTAATTATTTGTGTGGTCCACAGCTAGACCTCGTGGCATGACAATACCATCATCCACTAAGACAGTTCTGTTGGAGCCATCAAGTAAAGCCCGCTCAATTTTAGGATTCTGACCATAATCAGCCCAGAAGATATATCGGATCTTTGGATTTACTACAATATGTCTTGGCTGATCCACTGTTGTTTTCAGGAGAACTCGACGAAAAGTGGTATTCAAACGGAGAATTTCAATATATGTCTCAGTTTGGAAAGCATTTGTGAAATAGAGATTGCCTGCATCACATAAAAGAAGAAACATATATATCATTCTTTCTGAAGGATGAACAGGTGGTTCTATGAAATCTGTATGCTTTGGGTTCAGTCTGTCATACTAAATTATTCTGGGGTTCAGTACACTTATCAGAGAGATGTAAATCCAGGTCACATACAAATTAAATCATTGGGTTATTTTAATATTATCATTCATCGCTGATCATTATATAATACAAAGTTTATTCTTTTCTTTTCAAACTATAGCAGAGGCCAAATTTCAATAACTGATGTTCGACTGGAAAAGGTTCTTATTGTCAAGTGAAATAGTTGTATGTCACCAAGGATGCAACATCAAACACCAATAATAACATGTATGCCAGACTATTGTTAAGCTACACTTTCCAGTCAGAAGACCATAATGCAGAGTCAGCATACCTGAGCCACACTGGTACCTGCACACATGTAGACAAACAATTCTTATTATTAATGAATTTTAAAAAATACATTGTCAAAGCTTTTTGTCTTGCACTTAAGACAGACTGAAGAATACTATTGTAAGGTTATTATTAGGGATTGCAGTATGGCTCACTCACACTTGTTACAGGTTAAGTATTTTCATTACGCAGGCATTACGACTTTTGCATTTAAACAGAACTTTATGTGACAACTGTTGCCTGGTGCATTCCCCCATGGAAATGTTTCAAACAATCAAAGTCTGCTGCCTGACAAAATTATTGCTCCCTTTGAAATTTGGCATTCTTTCATCTGTCCTGATGAGTGCAAGATGAAAAGCTATGACTGCATCTCTTTTTTAACAATGCTCAGATTCTGTTCTATCAGGTGACTAACAATTCTTCGTACTGCATTTAAAAAGCATTTAATCTTAACATTAAACATGACAGTCAAAGCACTTTTAAAATGCTTCACATCAAGTTGGTGTTAAACTGTACTAATTGTGAAATCCATGCATAGCGAGACTATCTCCAAAAGGTCATCTCATGCCTCTTCAGTCGGTTTTAGCAGTGATGATGATAACATAAGAATGTTTAGTTTATATGTATGGGTTTCTACAATTACAAGATGGTGAAGGAAAGCTTGTAAAAGCTTGATCAAAAATACAGAATGCAAATTCAAAACCTAAATTTTGACATTGGTATTTTGCAATTATCATTATTGAAATAAATAAGAATATAACAATGAAATATGAACATAGAACACAGAAATTTGATCTGTAGCTGATACACAGCCAAAGGGAATCTTGACTTATCTATAACTACAGTACTGTCTGAATACTAAGATATTTAACACTGTTCAAAGATGTAGCAGGATTTTGTACTAGAAAGCATGTGAAATAGCTTTCTTCAGGTTTTCATTTATTTAGTGAGACTGGGACTTGTTAATAATTAAAAGACAAAAATTAGTATATTGTTACTTAAGCAGAAGTTTTAGCAAAATATTTGCATGTATGAACAAATTTTAGATTTCTCTTATCTTGCAGTTGTTCCAAGTTATTTTCTTCTTATCTACAAGAGTGAGATATTATTTGCAATAAACAAATCATGTTCTCCTACTAACAGCCAAAGATTAGTGGAGTCTTCTCTCAACTATGTTAAAGCATTTGATCCTAAGGTGATCTTCCCACCTCATATTTATGCCCTCACTAAGATTGCCTATTTCCACATCCACAACATTGCCTGACTTCATTCCTATCACAGTTCATCTGCCAGTGACATCTTTACTTGTGCCTCTTTTCTTTGCTCTAACGTGCCCATAGTTAATATTCCAAATTCTACCCTCAATAAGCTTGAGGTATTGAAATCTGATGCCCATGACTTAACATATTCCTCTACCACCCCTGTTTACTGACCTTCATTCAACTTCATGCTAAGCAGTATCTTGATTTTAAAATTCATATCCTCATCTTTAAATCTTTTGTGGTCTTGTACCTCCCAATCTTTGGAAAGATTGCCATTAGCTCAGAACTATCTGATATATTTGCACTCTCTAAGTTTGGCTTCCTCCACAACCTGTTTGTAGCGGCCATAGTTTCAGGTCCCAAGCTTTAGAATACCCTGTCTACAATTCTCAGCTTTTTTATGCAGCTTTCATTCTTTAAAATGTTCCTTCAAATCTACCTCTTTAAGCTCTTAGTGTTCTGAGCTGATAGCCCATTTTGAGCTTGGTATCACATTTTGATTTACAATGCTCCTATGAGGCACCTTGGGACGTCTTGCTTACATTAATACAGGTGTTTTCTATTGTTTAGTTAACAGATTTCCTTTAATACTGCACAAAGAAATTATAGGTAATTACTGTAAAGCTGGAAGATTACAAGTTCATCAGGCACTGACCTGCCACCCAATCTACTGCAATTCCCCGAATACCATTCTGACCAATTCCTGTAACTAGGATGCTTTGGAAGGAAGACCCATCAGGTTTAATCCTCCGAATAGCATTCCTTGAAGATGCCACACTGAAGTCACACCAGTAAATAAATCCTGATGCTATATGTACATCCACATGTAGGGCAAAGCGAGCTGAAAGAAAAAAAAATCAAAATATTACTAATTCTAAATGCACAATCCTGGTTTGGCAAAAAAAAGCAAAGAAATCCTGTGAGATGTGGGAGATTAGAGAGAAATCAAATATCTCCAACAACTATGTCTGTAGAAGTGTGTCCACCTTAGCTCCTCTCAGCCCACATGGATCGGTTGGAGCAGCGGTTGGGCTCATTGATAAGCACACAGGAGGTGAATAATTTTATAGATAGGAGTCTCATGGATGTGGTCACACCAAAGGTTCATCCAGATAGATGGGCAGGCAGGAGTTCCCTGTGGCTATTCCCCTCTCATCGAAGTGTAGCATTTCAGGGTTTGTTCAGGGGGTGGCTTCAGAAGAAATTAACAGCAGCAGACAGATGAGTGGCACTACAATTACTTCTGATATACAGTAGGGGGGATTGAAATGTAGTGAGGGGGGATTTTATAAACAGATGCACAGATGGCCATGAGCAAGACTCCAAGATGGTGTTTTGTCTCCCTGGTACTAAAGTCAAAATTGTTTCTGAACATTCTGAAAGGGGGCAGTGAGCAGCCAGGGGCCATGGTCCAGATTGGTAGTAATGACATAGGCAGGAAGAGAGGTGAGGTCCTGCAAGGGGAATGTAGGGAGTTAGGAAGGAAGTTGAAAAACAGGACTCTGGGGTTGTTATCTCTTGATTATTAGGCAAAAGTGAGGACTGCAGATGCTGGAAACCAGAGTTTAGATCAGAGTTTGGAAAAGCACAGCAGGTCAGGCAGCATCCAAGGAGCAGGAAAATCGGCGTTTCAGACAAAAGCCCTTGGAGGGCCTGGTCATGGCGGATGAAACTGTAGAGGGATTGGATGTCCATGGTGAAGATGAGGCGTTGGGGACCAGGGAAACAGAAGTCTTGGAGGAGGTGGGGGGCATGGGTGGTGTCTTGAACGTGCGTGGGGAGTTCCTGGATGAGGGGGGATAGGACAGCATTGAGGAAGATGCAGATGAGTTCAGTGGGGCAGGAGCAGGCCGAGACAATGGGTTTGCCGGGGTGGTCAGGCTTGTGGATCTTGGGAAGGAGGTAGAATCGGGCGGTGTGGGGTTCCCGGACTACGAGGTTGGAAGTTGTGGGTGGGAGATCTCCTGAGGTGATGAGGTTCTGTGTTGTCTGGGAGATGATGGTTTGGTGATGGGGATGGGGTCATGGTTGAGAGGGCTGTAGGAAAACGTCTTCGAGTTGGCATCTGGCTTCAGCGGTGTAGAGCTCAGTGCACCAAACTGCCATTGCACCCCTTTATCCGCTGGTTTGATGGTAAAGTTGGGATTGGAGCAAAGGGAGTGGAGGGCAGCATGTTGTGAGGATGAGAGGTTGGAGTGGGGATGGGGTGTAGACATTTTGAGGCAGTTAATATCTTGGCGGCAGTTGGAAATGAAGTGGTCAAGGGTGGGTAATAGGCCAGTGCGGGGTGTCAAGGTGGATGGAGTGTGTTGGAGGCAAGTGAAAGGGTCCTCGGAAGGTGGGCGGGAATCCTGATTGTAAAAGTAAGCTCAGAGGCAGAAGCGGCGGAAGAAGTGTTCAACATCACGATGCGTATTAAATTCATTGATGCGTGGAGAGAGGGGGATAAAGGTAAGGCCGTTCGTCCTCAGTGAGGGGAAGGTCTGGGGGGGATGGTGAAAACGCGACAGGACTGGGAGCTTGGATCTGGTTAGGTGTGGGGCGGAGCCTGTAACTGGGGTGGGTGTGGTGGTGTGGGAATGGGGGTGGTGTTCCCCTCAGGGTTCTGGGGGGCGGGGATGGAGAGAGTGGGATATGTTGGGGGCGCGTTGGCAGAATGCAGGTGAGTGGCTTTGGTAGGGGCGGAAGTGGTGGCGAACATGGCAGTAGAGGGGTTACTCCCTGGATTATTCCCTGGGCTAAGTGAGGCTAGAAAGAGGAAGATAATACAGTTGAATGTATGGCTAAACAGCTGGTGAGGGGAGAGAAGTCGTCAAATATTTGGATGATTGGGATCTCTTCCAGTGTAGGAGGAACCTGTACAAGAATGATGGGTTGCACCTAAACTGGAGGCGCACCAATATCCTTCTATAGAAATTTGTTAGTACCGTTCAGTTTAAACTAGAGTGGCAGTGGGGTGGGAAACAGAACTGTCAGCCCACATGTGCAGTGATTGAAGAGAAAGCAGAAGTTAAGTCAAGTAAATCTAATCGGAAAAACAGGCAGGGCCAGGTTAATGAAAACAGTAAATGTATTTATTTTGATGCAAGCAGTACAACCAGTAAGGCAGATAAGCTTAGAGCTTAGATGAGTAAATGCAACTATAATGTTGTTTCCATTGAAGAAACTTGGCTGAGCAAAGGGCAGTACTGGCAGGTCAACATTCCAGGTTTTAAAGGTTTCAGGCATGAAAGAGTGGGATGCAAAAGGAATGGGAAGTTGTATTACTTATTAAAGAGAATGCCACAGTTGCATCAAGAGAGGACATCTTGGAGGACTCACTCAGGGAAGCCTTATGGATAGGACTGAGGAATAAGAAAAGTGTAATCATTATTTTTGGGTTATATTATAGGTCTGCTAATAGTCAGTGGCAGAAAGAGGGCTAGACAGCTATTTGAGGGTAAATCCACATCTGAGATGTGGGAGTCTTTTAGTGGCTAATTGATCATAGTTTAGGACCAGCATGTTCTTATGAGGATGGAAGATAAAAATGGCTGGATGCCAAGAGATATAGGAAGTTTAGTCAAAAATAAAAAGGAAGCATATATAAAATTTAGGAAACTAAGAAACTTTGGAAATTTAGTAAATCAGACAAGGCCCTTAAGGAATATAAAGGAAGTAAGAAAGATCATCAACAAGGAATTAGCAGGACTGAAAGGGACTATAAAATATACTTGGCAAACAGGATTAAGGAGAATCCCAAAGCATTTTATATGTATATTAGGAGCAAGAGGGTATCCAGGGAATGAGTAAATCCACTCAAGGACAAAGGAGAAAATTTATGTGGAGAGCTAGAGGAAGTGGGTTAGGTAATTATTGAGTACTTTGCATCAATAATCATGAAGGAGAAAGACAGAGATAATGTTAAGATTTGTGGGGTCGGTATGATGACATTCTAGGGCTTGTTAATATTAAGAAGGAGGTGGTGTTAGGTGTCTTGAAAAACATTAAGGTAGATAAGTCCCCAGAGTTTAATGCGATCTCTCCAAACTACAGAAGAAGGTGTGGGAGGAGATTTCTGAAATCTTGACAGAGATATTTTTATCTCCTCTTTAGCCACAGGCCGGGTGCCTGTAGACTGGAGAATAACTAATGTTGTTCCTATTTTAAGAAAGGCAAAGGGATAATCCAGGAAAGTATAGGCAGCTGAGCCTTACAGAAGTGTTCGTAACTGACTGTGGACAAGATTCTTAGGGATAGGACTTAATTGAATTTAGAAAAGAATGGACTGATTAGGGATAGTCAGCATAGCTTTGTTTTGTGGCGCTCTTGTCTCATAAATTTGATTGAGTTTTTGAGGCAGTGACGAAGATGACTGTTAAGGGTAGGGCAGTGGACATTACCTACACGGACTTTATTAAAGCATTTGACAAAGTCCCTCATGTAGACTGGTCTAGAACATTAATTCACTTGGGATCCACAGATAGTTGTTTAGTTGCATACATAATTGGTTTGGCCATAGAAGATAGAGGGTAGTTGTTTTCATACTGGAGGACTGTGACCAGTGGTATTCTGCAAGGTCAGTGCTGGGGCCTCTATTGTTTATAATAACTATAAATGATTTGAATGAAAATGTAGATGATCCAACTGGTAAGTTTGCACACAATGAAAATTGGTGGAATTGTGGATAGACAGAATGATTGTCAAAGGATATAGCAGGATATAGATCAGTTGGAAAGTTGGGCAGAGAAATGGCAGATGGAGTTTAATCCATGCAAGTTTGAGGTCACACATTTTGGGAGGTCAAGTGCTAAAGGAAAGTATTCAGTAAATGGCAGGATCCTTAGAAGTATTGGTATACAGAGGAATCTTGGGAAGCAAGTCCATAGCTCCCTGAAATTGGCAACACAAATGGATAAGGTGGTAAAGAAGGCATACAGCACGATTGCCTTCATCAGTCAAGAGTATTGAGGATAAAAGTTGACAGGTCATGTTGCAGCTGAATTAAACTTTAGTTTGGCCACATTTGGAGTATTGTCTGCTAGAGGAATTCTAAGAAGAAAATTTCACTGATTGGTAGAGTCTATAGGCCACCAAATAATAACATCACATTAGGGAGGACAATAAACAAAGAAATAATTAATGCCTGCAAAATGGTATGGCTTTTATCATTGGGGATTTTAATCTACATGTGGATTGGTCAAACCAGCTTGGTCAGGGTAGGCTTGAGGAGGTGCTCATTGAGTGTATCCGTGATAGGTTTTTTTGAACAATATATAATGGAACCAACGAGGGAGCAAGCTACCCTAGATCTGGTCCTGTATAACGAGACAGGAATAATTAATTACCTCACAGTTAGGGATCCTCTTGGGAGGAGCGATCACAGTGTGGTTTAATTTTGAATGCAGATGGAGAGTGTGAAGATAAAATCCAATAGCAGGGTCCTGTGCTCGAACGAGGGGGATTACAACAGAATGAGGGAGACCTGGCTAAATTAGACTAGAAACAAAATTTTATGGTGGAACAGTTGATGAGCAGTGGAGTACTTTCAAAGTGCTTAGCAAAGGTACACTCCAGTAAAAAGGAAGGACTGTAAGACAAGGGATAATCTGCCAATGGGTGTCTAAGGAAATAAGGGAGGCTATCAAAATGAAAAAGAAGGCACACAAAGTGGCCAAAAACAGCATGAAACTAGAAGACTGGGAAAACTATAAAAGTCAACAGAAAGCCACAAAAAGAGCTAGAAAGAAAAGAAAGATAGAGTATGAGAAAAAACTAGCACAGAATATAAAGACAGATAGCAAACATTTCTATAAATATATAAAATGAAAAGCAGTTGTTAAAGTAAACACTGGTCCCCTAGAGGATGAGAAGGGCATTTAGTTATGGGATATGATGAAATGACCAAGGCATTGAACGGGTATGTTGTATCAGTCTTCACAGTGGAGGACAGTAATAACATGCCAGAAATTGACAAAGAGACGATGGAAAGTGAGGACCTGGAAACAATCAGTTTACGGAAGAGGTAGTGTTGGGCAAGCTGATGGAGCTAAGGATAAGTCTCCTGGCCCTGATGGAATACATCCCAGGGTACTAAAAGAGATGGTGGGAAAACAGCAGGTGCACTGGCGGTAATTTTCCAAAATTCACTGGACTCTGGGACAGTCCCAGCAGATTGGAAAACAGCAAATGTGACGACACTGTTTAAAAAGGTAGGTTGTCAAAAGATGGGGAGTTGTAGACCAGTTAGCTTAACCTTTGTATTGGGGAAGAGGCTTGAGTCTATTATCAAGGAAGAAATAGCAGGACACCTCAAAAGAAATTGTCCTGTTGGACAGATGCAGCATGGGTTCAAGAAGGCAGGTCATGTCTGACAAATCTTTTGGAATTCTGTGAAGATATTTTGAGCCAGGTGGACAATGTGGGCCCAGTGGATGTTGTGTACCTAGATCTCCAAAAGGCTTTTGACCTTTAGTGGCTGCTGCATAAGATAAGGTTGCATGGCATTAGGGGTAAAGTATTACAATGGATAGAGCATTGGTTGACTAACAGGAAACAAAGAGTGGGGATAAATGAGTGCTATTCTGGCTGGCAATCAGGGATCACAATTATTCACTATTTATATAGATGATTTGGAGTTGGGGTCCACATGTCCAGTGTCAAAGTTTGCAGATGACATTAAGATGAGTGGCAGAGCAAAGTGTGCAGAGGACTGTGAACCTTTGCAGAAGAACATAGATACATTGAGTGACTGGGCAAAGATCTGACAGATGGAATACAATGTGAATAAGTGTGAAGTCATACATTTTGGTAGGAGTAACAGTGAAAGCAGATTATTACCTGAATGGTAAAAAGGTGCAGCATGCAGCTATGCAGAGGGACCTTGGTGTCCTTGTGCATGAAGATTGGGCTGCAGGTACAACAGGTAATTAGGAAGGCAAATGGAATTTTGTCCTTCATTGCTCAAGGGGTTGAGTTTAAAAGCAGAGAGGTAATGTTGCAGCTGCACAAGTTGCTGGTGAGGCTACACCTGGAGTACTGAGTGCAGATTTGGTCTCCTTACTTGAGAAAGGATGTACTTGTACTGGAGGGGGTGCAGAGGAGGCTCACTAGATTGATTCCAAAGTTGAAGGGGTCAGTTTATGAGAAGAGGTTGAGTAGATTAGGATTATATTCATTGGAATTCAGAAGAATGAGGGCGCATCTTCGACAAACATATAAAATTATGAAGGGAATCGATAAAACAGAAGTAGATAGGATGTTTCCACTGGTAGCTGAAGCTAGGACAAAAGGGCATAGCCTCAAGATTAGAGGAAGCAGATTTAGGACTGAATTGTGAAGGAACTTCTTCACCCAGAGGGTTGTGAATCTATGGAATTCCTTGCCTAGGGAAGTAGTTGATGCTACTTCAGTAATCGCCTTTAAAGCGAAGGTAGGTTTTTTTTCAGAAATAAAGGAATTAAGGGATATGGCGAAAACACGCATAAGTGGAGCTGAGTCCACAAAAAGATTAGCCATGATCTTAATGAGTGGCGGAGCAGGCTCAACAGGCCGGACATCCTATACCTGCTCCTAGTTCTTATGTCACCACACGATATGAAGAATGTGGGGGATATGAAGAATGTGGAGGATTCGAATAGGGTGCAAAGAGATTTATTCCCAGGATGTTACTTGGATTGGAGTGTGCTAGCTATGAGGAGAGGTTGGACAAATTTGGATCATTTTCACTAAAGCATCTGAGGCTAAGGCCTGTATGGGAAAGTAGTTGAAGCAGATAGGAAACATTCAGGTACACACATGCACAGGCAGATGGGATTAGCTTAAAATGGCATCATAGTCGGCAAAGACCAGGTGAGGCCAAAGGGCCTGTCCTATGCTGTACTGTTCTATGCTCCATGAAAATTCTGAAACAAAATTAACACAAGAGTTTTTGGAATGATTTGAGCTGGAAATCCAATCCAAATATTCTAAAACAAAAGCAGAAATTGCTGAAGAAAATGAGCAGTCTGGCAGTATCCGTGGAGAGAAAACTGTTAACATTTTGAGTCCAGTGACCCTTCTCCAGAAGTATTTGGATGTAACTTAATTTTTAAACACCTAAAATAGTCACAGCTGTAAATGTTACAGATTCATGGTTATTTTATTAAAGGTTTTCAAGCAGATGGTGTTCACAGCTATTTATCATTAAATCCTTGATAGGAATTTAAGGATTTTCTTTTCCGGTAAAAAGATTAAATTTCATAATTTCAGGATGAAAAGGGCATAAAAAGCATTTGCCTTCAGATTACACATTTTCATATTTGCTGCTATAAAGTACACAGAAATATGATAGAGTTCCACAGTCATACCATCTGTCAAATTGCAAAAAACATACAATTACAATCAGGAATCTGAGGATTGGTAATTCATATTACAATTAATTTTTGACAATACTGTGCCTTTAAGAGATATGTTCTGTCCTGATTTCTTGCAGAGGGATTTTGTCACAGTGCTACCGAGGTGTCTCCTCCTGACAGGAAGTTTTCAATAACTTTAGGTTTGTCCCTGGGTGTTTTTTCAGACAAAAGAATCAAGAGTGGGCAGGGTCAGGTTCATACAGACCCAGAGGACTTTGTTTTGGCTTTCAGTTAATGTTTTTTTAGTTAGCTGCTGGAGCAGACAGCTCGGGTTCTCTCTACTGCTAGATTGAAAACTTAAGAGACTTTTCATCTTCAAAATCAGAAGGGGCAGATTGTTTCTGTCAGTGTTTCTTTCTACTGGACTGGAGAGAGACAGCATTTAAAAAAAAAATTGTTTTGCTGCAGTGCATTTTGCCAAAGGTCGTGTTTATGGGATCCAGTCTATATTGAACAGTTGATATTTATTGGTCAAATAATATTTTCGTTTGTATGTCAATAAAGTTATACCAATTCTTTGCTTTGTTGCATTTTAATTGCATTGGAAGAAAAGTATGTTTTGATTAAAGCTTGGTAGTGGACCAATCAAATTATATCTGGAGCACAGCGCCTTACACATGCCTGTAAAATAAAAGTTAGGTTCTAGGCTATCTCAATTACATATTTTGGGGGAGGTTTCTCTGGTCTCTAACAAATTTTACTATAAAACTGTTTTGTTAAATATTACTTACATAGCACAATGATGGATGCTATGGGTAGGAACACTTGATAAATATAATTTTGTGAGAGGAGTAAGGTCCACACCAACATATAGCATTTATTAATATCCCCAACTAGCAGCAGCATTCAATAAAAAAGGTAACAGCAATTAGATTACTTACAGTGTGGAAACAGGCCCTTCGGCCCAACAAGTCCACACCGCCCCGCCAAAGCGCACCCACCCACCTACATTTACCCCTACACCTAACACTATTGGCAATTTTGCATAGCCAATTCACCTAACCTGCACATTTTTGGAGGAAACTGGAGCATCCAGAGGAAACCCACGCAGACACGGGGAAGAACGTGCAAACTCCACACGTTCAGTTGCCTGAGGCAGGAATTGAACCCAGGTCTCTGGCGCTGTGAGGCAGCAGTGCTAACCACTTGTACCACCGTGCCACCCACAAAATGATGAAAGGAAAAGATAGAAAGATTACTTCACTAACTGAGGAGAAGGAATACGGCATGAATTAAGAATAGGAGGAATAGAGGAAAGAGAAAGGAAAATGTATGCTATCAAAAAAGAGAAAGAAGAAGAAATACTAATGCTAATGAGGAAGGGAAGAAGCATAAAACACCAGTTTGAGCTGGGAGATGGATAGGATTAGAGTGCCTCTGTAAATTGGGGAGCAAGGTAGAAAATACATACAGAATTTTGAAACAATTAGCCAAACTAAGTTATAGAACACTGTTACAAATCCAGCAATGTCTGAGAGAAATTAGAGGAATGAGTATAATTTCTGTCACAATCTTTTTTAACTTCCAATTGATTTTGCATGTAGAACTCCATGTTTTTGTTTTAAACTTAGTGAAGGGCATGTTCAGATTTTTATGTGAATCATGCTAATGAAAATTTGTTTATATTAATTAATCTCTTAATAAAGTATAGCAAAACACACTTGAATAGTACATCATAACTTGGCTTGTCTTTAAAACATTTTCTCACATAATTTTGGCAAGCCGTGCATCATTTTTAACATTTTTTGTAAAGAATGGTAGACCTCCAGCTGGATAATTTTTGAAATTTTTACTAGAAAATGCAGGATGTACCATAAAAGTGTGCCATAATGAGACATTTCTGTTAATTTTACTGTTGAGAATTAGGATCTTGCACTTACCATTGCCACCCACTGGTACCATGGCTTCAGAATGGTCACTTGCATCTAGGTTGAATCCTCTGATAACAGATAGCTGGGACACAATCAAAAATGAATCAAAGGATGAGCAGGTCTTGTTATCTGGGTTAATATGGTAGCCTGTAGTACAAGCACAAGTAGAGCCTCCATTGGGTCTGGGTAGACACAGTTGTTCGCACATTCCAATGTTGTTACTGCATCCATTGGAGGAACCAGCTGATCCTAAGTAAAATTGAAAACAAAATGAAAGTACAATTAACTTTTTTGTGTGTAGTACTTCAATGTTATGAACATTCCAAAGTTTCACAAACAATTTTATTTTTTGAATTGCAACACCGTTGTTCTACAGGCAAACATTTCTGCATGATGGCCGCCCACAAACAGCAAATCACCAATTGCTAATTAAACTGTGAGGTATGAAAATTGTTGTAATCAATGCTTTTCAAAGGTCTTTGTTTTTCAAAAAAGCTTTTATGTTCTTGTTTTGGCAATTCAATATTATAATATAATCTATCATGTAAATCGCAACTATACATGTTCTTATATCCATTATTGGAACAACTTTTTTTTTAGAAGATTAGATTACTTACAGTGTGGAAACAGGCCCTTCGGCCCAACAAGTCCACACCGACCCGCCGAAGCGCAACCCACCCATACCCCTACATTCACCCCTTACCTAACACTACGGGCAATTTAGCATGGCCAATTCACCTGACCTGCACATTTTTGGACTGTTAGAGGAAACCGGAGCACCCGGAGGAAACCCACGCAGACACGGGGAGAACGTGCAAACTCCACACAGTCAGTCGCCTGAGGCGGGAAATGAACCCAGGTCTCTGGCACTGTGAGGCAGCAGTGCTAACCACTGTGCCACTGTGCCGCCCACAAACTTCATGACCAATTCAACTTAGAAAAATACAGCATCCATCTGATAAAAATAGTTTATCTTTTGCAACATTTCTCATCTTTTTTCTGCTTGAACTAGAGAGTCTATACATGAAGTTTTGGATTTTCTTAGAAAATAGTTGATACCACATGTAATAAAGTATTTATGTGATAAAGCACGCAGGTACGCTTTAAGTGAGTAAGTGAATGCTAACAGAGCAAGCAAGCATCCCTAAGATGCAGCCCAGTCCAATCTGTCCATATGCATAAAGTACTCTTGAGCAGTTTTTCAATGCTAGTTGCTAATGAGCTCTGTAATGCAGGTCTATGTCTAAGCATCTTGGATGTGGATGGTGGGGCGGGGGGCATGAAAATCCTGAGGAGTTAGCAAATATCAAATGCCAGTATTCACAGTTAAGAGGTCAGTGCAGCTAGTGCCTGTGGATCATGCCCAGAGAAGCTGTTTGCAGTGATCAGTATTAAGGAGGAGAGACGAAGCAGAATAGTTTGCTTGTGGTGAGTGGTAAGATGATAAGCTGCAAATTAATGAGATGGGATGTGCAGTTTATTAGCAAACAAGAATCCTGCTTAACATTTTGCCTAATGAGAATTTTACTTTGATACCAAGACCTTGTTTAAAAGATGCAGCAAGTTGGTGCCAACATTGAGACAGGCTTTGCCTGACCCCTTGCTCAGTTCTCACTGCAGCCCTTCCATTCAAACCCATATTACTCATATTCTTTTCACCACCATTCTTTCCCATTTTGCCTGGCCATTCCTTACTGTATCTACAGATGAGAGGTAGATTGCTGCTTGTTCTGGTTAATGTCTCTTTGTTGTAAATTAGTTGGTAAAAATTCAAAGTTTAAAAAAAAATTGGATGGTGTAACAACAGGATATATCACAAGATAAGTACATAAAGCTGAATGAGAGCTTAAAGAAACTGAATGGTTACTCATGTTCAATTAAGCCACAAATCCCTCAGTCTGGCTTGTGTTTCAACAGTCTAGATTTAACAAGTAAAGCTCATTTTGTATTTATATTTTCATCTACATAGAACAGAGTTCTGCTGTGTGTAGCTTCACTGTGAAGCTCTTTGATTGGTAGCATGAATCTACATTAACACGAACATTCCTGGCATAAACACTGAAATGCAGCTGAAGTTCCAGCAATTCCTCTAGCAGATTCCATTCATAACCTTTTAGATAACTGACAAGACAGCAACTTTCTCTTGATTTGCTTCAAGATGCACTCTCACATGGAATTGACAATCAGAGTTAAGTTAGTACAATTTTCTTCAGTGCCTAAACTTACATTAAAAAGCACTCTAACTGATAGCTTTATGTTTGAACCTTTGTACAATGAAGTAAAGGCTTTAAATTATGCAAATGATTTTTATAGAACGGAAGGGGAAGTAGTGAGTTCTTCCATCCACTGTTTCAGCCTGTCATTAACTCATTTCAACATCCCAAGGATGATTTTCTTTTTCAAATATTTCAACTAGATACCCACATATTTAGTGTGTGACAGAAGCCCATGTAACATTCAGAAGGTAGAAGTGCAAGGTGAGATCAATTGTTCCAACCGTGGCTGCCATGTAACCACAAAGGCAGAAGCAAATGAAAACTGAAAAGATCATTAGAAGCTTCAGTGATCCAAGGACGGACTGTTCTTTATTTTATCCTGGGCTATTGTGAAGACTCACAATGGGACAGATCAGTCGTAACCTGGATAGAAGTCTCAGATAATCAAGGATCAATGACAGACATTGTGCCAAAGTTGGCTGAAGATCTGATGGGATGGTTCCAGGAAGTGGCTGCCCCTCCCTAATCAGCAATTTCTGATTTGTTTGTGATGTCCAACATCCATAGTTCTTTCAGTTTTTATAAATACAGATATCTGTAGCTCACACAGCTTGGAATTGGTTCATGAGTTTACCAGCCTTGTCTGATCACTGGCTTGAACTGTCTCTTTGTAAATGACCTCTAGCCCCACATAATGTCCATTGCCACCTTCTTCATTGGAGAAGACATCTGTCATCCACCTCTATCTCTTGAAAGACATTCTCCACGTTGATGTGTGAAATTTTGTAGGGTGTAGCTCACCACAATGACACGGGTGATTTTTCTGAGTTATACGTCTGTGCATTACCTGATGAGTCAAACATCTAAATCTCATTTTGATCTTTCCTATCATCTGTTCAATGAAGATCTTAGTGGATGCATGTGCAGCAATGCAGCTTGGGGATCTATTATTAGTGTCATCTTTTCCAGGGGCACCTCCATCTCCTTGTTCTGCACCCTAACACTGCACCACCTGAAATCAGACCCCTCCCATTCTCCAGGCCACTTGCATCCTCACTTTTCATGAACCCCCTTACAAGACCTTACACCAGACACCCATAACCCTGTAATAACCACCCTAACACATCTCCATCTAATTGTGACTATGCCCTCTATCACCATTCAAACCCTCCCACAAAATATTTGAGACCACTAACCAAACTTTCAACACCCAGTTTTCTATGATGCACCCTTGCTGGACAGCACTTCAACCCCAGATTAGGAAGGGACAAACACATGCTGCCATGTCTATCTTCAGTCTTCTTTAAGACTGGTCTGCTTTCCCTGAACAATCTCTACCCTTCATGTAGTACTCTGCCTTTTCCCCTTCCTTGCAGGGCTTTCACTCTACCCTGCCCCACAGACAAGGCCAGCCTCCTCCCACGTGCTGCTCTTGCTCCACATGGAATTCCTATAATCATCTTGATTTAAGGCTTTATTGATAGCAAGACAAATCAGCAAGTACTTGCTCTGATTCTAAGGAATGTCAAGGTCACTCAGTGGATGCTTATATACAGTCAGGTGCCGGAACACACTTAGTTCTTGGTTGAAAAAGGACATTTGACTCTGTGAGAAGACATTTTAGTGAGATTCAAATGCATCCAAATAAGCTTCCCAGCTCATGCTTTTGACAAGTTGTACCCATCCTTTAATGTCAGAGAACTTAATTGCTGAGGTTTATCCTGCCGTCAGCATTTATAATTTTGAACTTGCCTGTAATTAAGCTCCCTACTCACCTTCTCTGGCACCAGAATTTGTGCTCAACTGCAGCCCTTTCATTGCAATGGGACCAAATCCAAATTCACAGATCCTGACTAGATTTTCTACTCTAAGAAGCTTTTGCTGAAATAAAAGCTTGGATTTTCCACTGGCCAGACAGCTGTTATGCCAGCAAAGGTTTTGTGGAATTCCCATCATAGCAGGCTCCCAAGGATTGGCCAGGCAATTGTACTTTGCACAGGGCAAATCCCCCATGCCTAGAGCTCTCTTAAAGTCACTCTTCCCAGCTGGCACATTTATCTGGCAGGTATTTCCCCCTTACCCATCTGACATCCTATCCTCACCGCACCTGAACACAATAGTTACGTTGTGTACTTACCCTTTGATGCAGCTATCAAAATGTTTGTCAAGACTTTTAAATTTCACAATATGGCAGCTGAACTGCTGTGAAATGGGAGTGTGGAATTCCTTCCTCTGTCAGCTCTGCAATGTGGGTGGCACGGTGGCTCAGTGGATAGCACTGCTGCCTCACAGCACCAGGGTCCCAGGTTCAATTCCAGCGTTGGGTGACTGTCTCTGTGGAGTTTGCACATTCTCCCTGTGTCTGTGTGGGTTTCCTCCCACAGTCCAAAGATGTACAGGTCAGGTGAATTGGCCATGCTAATTTGCCCATACTGCTAGGTGCGTTAGTCAGAGGAAAATGTATCTGGGTGGGTTACTCATTGGAGGGTCGGTGTGGACTGGTTCCACACTGTAGGGAATCTAATCTAATATTAAACAATTGTCAAAATTGAAGTATGGCTCCATATTTCTGAAGGGGTACTGAGCGGTTTGTCCTCTTAAAAATGTGGAACTTCCTTCTTTCATGGAAAAGAGCAAAAGTGGTAATCATTCTATTCAACCTTTATGTATTAGTGCCTTCCTGAATGCTAGGTTACCTTCAATAGTCAGTTCATTAGAAAAGATCCCGTAACAGATGGGTGGCACGGTGGCTCAGTGGTTAGCACTGCTGCCTCACAGTGCCAGGGACCCAAGTTGATTCTAGCCTTGGGCGACAGTCAGTATGGAGTTTGCACATCCTCCCAGTGTCTGCATGGATTTCCTCCCACAGTCTAAAGACCTGCAGGTTAGGCGAATTGGCCATGCTAAATTTGTCCATAGTGTTCATGGATGTGCAGTACAGGTGCATTAATTGGGGTAAATATAGAGTAGGGGGATGAGTCTGGGTGGGTTACTCTTTAGAGAGTTGGTGTGGACTTATTGAGCCAAAGGGCCTGTTTCCACACTGTAGGGATTCTGTGATGCCATGTATTGAAATCACATATATTAACTTAAAAGGTGCAAAACCTACTCTGCTACTCCTGACTTTTATGCTGTTCATGTTTCAACAAGAAATTCTATAAACTGAGCTATTTCAAAATTACACGCCTGAGCTAAAGCCCTCTACAATTAATACAAGTGTATAGAATAAATGCTTAACATATTTCTATGGTATTACTTCATAATGTATTTTAACAGACATTTTGAAATAGCATGTTTACAAACCATATTATGGCCAATATTTGTCTGTTACCATTAGAAACAATAATTGTCAGACATTGCACACCAACTGATGACCACATATGCACAAACCTGAAAGAACTGAAGTCTGAAACATCAATCAAATAAAGGTACTTAAAATGACACAAAAACTGTCAGTAACTTCTAACAATCTGAAACCAAAGATTAGGCTACTGCTTCATTCTATTCAACCTTAATGAGTTAGTGCCTTCCTGAATGCCAGGTTATCTTCAATAGTCAGTTCATTAGAAAATATCCTAGAAGAGTCAGACTGTAATTTTAAAGATGTCTGTCAGCCACAACTTAATTCCACCTCACTCAGACCAATTAATGCCATCATGTAATTGCACAATGCCGTCTTTCAGACAATGTATATGGAAGTGCTAAAGGAACTGATTGAAGTGGGAGCAAAGGTTTTAAAATCTTGAGAAATTACTTATAATAATATAAAGTTGCATACCACTGCAATATGTAAGTTTGATTATTTTTTAATTGAAATTGAACATTTTGTAAATAGATCTCAATAATCCTTCTCACTAATCCAGTCACCAAAACTGCAATAACCATCTCAGATCTAAAGCTGGTTTTCTAATTGCATGATGGCATTCAAAATTAGAGTGGTATTGCTGTCATTGAGGAGACATTAAATAAAACTTAAACTCTACAACCATCTGATTTGGAAGTTATTGATTATGTTTAAATGAACTTCAATCGTTTACATCAGTAAGCCATATCAAGTAGTAGAATATCTATTTCAGCTGATATCCCTGATTTAGAATAAATAAATCAAAGCAGTACAGCATACCAGATCATATGTGGGGCTCATATCTACCAGTGTGAAAATATCTAATAATACACAACATTATACTTCAGCAAACTTTAGTTCAAAAGTTTTTAACTGGTCTCTATCATCCAGCAGCCTCTTTACATCCTCTTCATTAGGTTACTTTTACACCTAGCCTTCAATCCAACTTGTTCTTTATTTTATCACTTCATTTTATTTTATTGTCAAGTATATGTCCAATTTCCTTTCAAACGTTTTATGGAATCTACTCCCACCATTCAAGTGCATTCTAGGTCATATGTAACTGTATAAAATGTTATAACTAGTTCACAAATTAATTTTCATAGCTCAAAGCATGGAATGACAAATGCACAAATTGGGTGCACATAAAAAGTAAATCATTTGTACATAAATGCACATTGTTGTTTGTCCTTGGAGATAAATAGATATAACATCGGTTGATTTATATTAAGATGTTTAATAATCACATGGAAACTTTAGCTAAAATAACTTCAGAAACTCAACTATTGCAACATACATGACAGTTCTCACACCTTTACAGTTACTCTAAAGAAAATATTTTGACACTCAGCTAATTATAGGGATTACTCACTGTCTCGGAAGTGAACTCTGAGGCAATTCAGCCCTGCAATGTTATTCCTCATCACAACTGGGTTTTCACCAGTAATCTTATCCACACGCTCAATGATCTCAAAATCAGAATCTGTATAGTAAAGGAAGCCCTCGTAAATGGCTAAACCCCGAGGATGAGAAAGGTGGTTAACCACAATCATCCGATGTAAACCATTTAGATCTCCTCGTTCGATCTATAGGGACAACACAAGAATCAATATTTGCACTGGAACTGCATTAATTGTACTTCATGAAAATATGTTGATTATAATACTACTTATCAAACTAATGTAATTAATTACTTACATCCACTAATATAAATAGAAACCAGGAAATTATCAATATTATCATTTGGGGTGGTGGGTGTGCTGTCACAGAATGACTACCAGGTGCACCCTGGCAGCCTCCATATGGGTTCAGGGTGAGATAAGGGCTTCCTGTTTGCCACCCTCTGTGGCCCATATAGTTACCCCTTGTTAACAAGGCCTATCGCCAATGAAGGAGCTGTGCTGTGCCTTCCACAATGACAAGGCCCTGCTGGGATTAAGGACTTGCTAGTTCTCTACTGACCAGCAACTGTTGAGGGTGAATCCTTTGGCTTCAAGGCATGTAATTCCTGATACCAGGCAGTTAACTACCTGATTGATATTTAATCACATTGAGTCCCCAGAAATGGCTGCTGCAGAGCTTCCCCTTGCTTCCAGCCTGTCAATGAAGTCACCACAATGGCCATTAAATTCAGACCTCTTTAATCACTATCAAATATTCTTACCCAGTCAATAATGATTAGAAAACTAAATTAACTCCTTTGTGAGTCATATAATGAAATAAAGTGTACACACCTCAATCATTGTTAAATAGCTTCACCTCCTTAAAATATCTTAAATATTTTCTTTTCCTGCCATCCCCTCCCCCTAAAACAGTGAAAACATTTAATGAATTGCTCATTGTACACAGGCATCATTTGGTGGAACTGATAGAGAAACAGAGTGAATAATGGCTGTTTACACAATTTCTCTGGATTTCTAGCCATCAATTAGAAGTAGGGTGGGAGACTGATAGATGCCCAAAATGTAACTTATTACAGATACATGCCCTTCATAAACTAAAATTACATACCACTCCGGTACCAGACACAGCCCAGTACAGCCTGCGTGCCTTGATGTCAATACTAATGAACTCTACTTGATCTAGGTCATTAGTGAAGAGAACTCGAGGATTAGAGCCATCCATATAAGCACTAGCAATTTTTGCTGGAATTCCACTGTCAGTACCTTGATCCGTCCAGTACAATTTCCTGAAGTAGATTTATACACAGTGTTTAGATGTTTTAAAATCATGAAATAATCAGAGTACACCAATAAAAAAATATAGCCTGGAACATGCTCATTGTGCTACCCACCAATTCCCTAGGTATGACAAGAGATCATGCCTATGAATGACTTAATGACTTGGCAATATGTTATTAATTGAACCATAAGTCAGCTGTTACTAAAAATGTCCTATTTTTATTTGAAAATGAGAGAAATACATTTACAATTATAAGGATCATGTGCATTCCTGCATGCTGTGCATTAATATACTAAAACAAATGGTTTGTTCTCCTGTTGATATTGCTTTATTTCAGCATCGAGAGGAGATGTCAGGATTGTGAACATTGCATGAATTTAAACGTCCTAACATTTTGTGTTGCCAATTTGCACACCATGTGTGACCAACAGACTGAGGATTCATATGATCTCTTTCTCTCTCATCATGACTGACTTTTATTTTGGTTTGATTTGATTTATTGTTGTCATGTGTACCACAATACAGTGAAAAGTATTGTTTTGCATGCTATTCCGGCAAATCGTACCTTACAGGTGCATGAGGATAATAGAACAGAATGAAAAATATAGTGTTCCAGCTAAAGAATGTGCAGAGCATAACTTCTGCAAAATCTTGCTGATTGTGGAAACTGAATTAAGATAATTCGATAGCAATGATTCAATATATTTTGTTTACAAACAGATATGTGAAATTTTAAGATTGCAAAAACCATAGCGATTTGGAAAATCCTAATAATTTCAGCTCAAATTACTTCCCAAAATTGCCTTCAGACCATGATACAATCATATTTCACTTTCCAGTGAATCATGCTATACTTCTATAGTAGTAACCATAATCTCATTTAATTTTCAATCGATTTAACTTCAAGTCCACTCCACTCATATTTGGATCGGTCAATGTTACTGCAGACCCAAACCAGAACATGGAATTTACCTCCAATGAGGAGTTTTGGAAGTTGGGGGAGTTATTACTTGGAGGCTTCAGTTATTTTGAGAATTGAGAATAGAGAATAGAGGCATCAGCAATAATGGGAACGTTATTATTGTGTCAGGAAAGACTACAGCATAGAACCCTCAAGTGTATACTTAATTCAACTCTCAGATGTTTGCCAATATATTCCAAAATCTCAGTAGTCTGAACTTCAGTAAGAGCAGGTGGCAAGTGCTATGTCATGTCTAATTCTGCTACTGCCATGAATCATCTGAAATTGAGACTTGCTTTGCTTGGATCAAAAAATTATATTGACTCTGTTTAAAATTTTTAAAAATCCATATATTTAACAGAATAATTTAATCATTTACATAGTAAATGAATTCAAATTAAAATGACTGCATAAAATGTGATTTCTAAGATATTAATATGTAAAGATGGGTCACCAACATTTCACATGCTGAGCAATGTTAAGATGAATCATTAGGAAAATTTTAAGAGGTTATATAAGTTAGTGTTCTATTTGTAATAACAGCTTCTTAATAAAATGATATCTAATAGGTTTGGCAAACTGAAATTCTATCCAATGGGAATGGTAGACAAATGCTTTAACACGTGGAATTTCATATATGGAAGAGATAGACATAAAAATAGAGGGAAGTATATTTATTAGGAGAAAGTGAGGACTGCAGATGCTGGAGATCAGAGCTGAAAATATGTTGCTGGAAAAGTGCAGCAGGTCAGGCAGCATCCAAGGAGCAGGAGAATTGACGTTTCGGGCATGAGCTCTTCTTCAGGCTTATGCCTAAAACATCGATTCTCCTGCTCCTTGGATGCTACCTGACCTGCTGCGCTTTTCCAGCAACACACCTTTCAGGAAGTATCTTTATTCCAGGTGAGAAAAGTGAATGAGTAAAATTATACTTACACTAATGCATACAGTAGACTCAGTTATGCTGTAAAGGGAGAGGTAGACCACTAACTAGGTCCTTGTTCATATAACAGTTGGTCCTTTCCCAGTTCATACATTGAAATTCTTAAACGTTATTTATAATCAATTAGAATTTACCCCATTTTAACATGGAAAATTTATAGCACCAAACAAATTATTTTTAAGTTCCACGTGGACACCTTAAATTTACAAAATAACTTTGAAATTTACTCTAATGTTCTACTCACCCTCTTGCTGGATCTACCACAATACCTTTGGGTGTTCCAACACCAGTCCTTTGTCCATTATTTGTTAGTATTGTTTTTCTGTACTTGATATCATTATGCATGTTTACTACCTTAAAGAATGTAAATGCATATTAAAAATTATTTTTTGCATTATCAGGCTGTTGTGTGAAAAGCACTGAATGATATTCTGACATGATAATTATTCAACTTGAAGAGGGATCTAACAAAGTTAAACATCACTGTGTTAATGCTTTTAAAAAATCATACAAGGTAAGAAACACTGCTAAATTTATTTGCTAAATACTACAATGTTTCTCCTTTATAACAATTTAAATTCAATGCTGCTGTTTAAATGAGGGATTCAAGTGTACAGAGGAACCTCAATTATCTGGCATTAGATTATCAGATTATTGGATTATCCAGCAAAATCGCAAGGTCCTGATGCCTGGCTAAACTATGTTATACAGCATTCGATTATCCAGAATTTGATTAACCAAACTAAATACTCCCCTGCCGTGTCCTTCGAATAATCGAGGTTCCTTTGTAGTTGATTTATTTGGGGTTCTAAGAAGGGAGACATTTTAATAAAATGAATGCTACATTAAGGTAGGATTGGATAATGAGTGCCTTGCTGAATGTGTTTTTGCTGTGGGGACATGTACCTTTGTTGGATATCCAGCCCACCACTTTCCCAATCACCACTGACTTCACCCCTCCTAATACAGAGGGTGAGCAAGTGCCAAAAATCAACAGCCCATCTGCACAAAGTCAAAATGGCCCCATGTCTCTTTCTTTTTTTTTTCTTTTTTGTGTTTTTTCCTTCTTTCTTCTTGCCTACCATTGCAGACCTTTGTGCCATCATAAGTACAAAAGTACAATATCATAGGAATAAATTAGAAAAATAAAGAAATATAAAGTTCAGAATAACTGCCCTTCCAACCCAGTCTGTGCTAGGCCTCGCTTCCAGTGCCTCAGGTGAATTCATTGTGGGCTATCAGCCTCAGCCTGGACTCCTGGCGTCAAGAGCATTGTGTGGAGCCAGTGCAGATTTCTGACATCAACGTGGACTCCAGGTATCAGCAGGGACTCCTGGTCTCGAGATGAATCCAGAACAGATTCCTAGCACTCTCAGCCTTAACAGCTTCGAGGTGAATCCTAGCATGATTTGGAGGTGAGGGCTGGTGGAGACCGGATAAAAGCAATGACTGTAGATGCTGGAAACCAGATTCTGGATTAGAGTGGTGCTGGAAAAGCACAGCAGTTCAGGCAGCATCCCAGGAGCAGTAAAATTGACGTTTCGGACAAAAGCCCTTCATCAGGAATACAGGCAGAGCCTGAAGGGTGGAGAGATAAATGAGAGGAGGGTGGGGGTGGGGAGAAAATAGCATAGAGTACAATAGGTGAGTGAGGGAGGGGATGAAGGTGATAGGTCATGGAGGAGGGTGGAGTGGATAGATGGAAAAGAAGATAAGAAGGTAGGACAAGTCATGGGGACAATGCTGAGCTGGAAGTTTGGAACTGGGGTGAGGTGGAGGAAGGGGAAATGAGGAAACTGTTGAAATCCACATTGATGCCCTGGGGTTGAAGTGTTCCAAGGTGGAAGATGATGCATTCTTCCTCCAGGCGTCTGGTGGTGAGGGAGCAGCAGTGAAGGAGACCCAGGACCTCCATGTCCTCGGCAGAGTGGGAAGGGGAATTGAAATGTTGGGCCATAGGGCGGTGTGGTTGATTGGTGCGTGTGTCCTGGAGATGTTCACGAAAGCGCTCTGCTAGGAGGCGTCCAGTCTCCCCAATGTAGAGGAGACTGCATCGGGAGCAACGGATAGAATAAATTATATTGGTGGATGTGCAGGTAAAACTTTGATGGATGTGGAAGGCTCCTTTAGGGCGTTGGATGGAGGTGAGGGAGGAGGTGTGAGTGCAGGTTTTGTAATTCCTGCGGTGGCAAGGGAAGATGCCACGATGGGAGGGTGGGTTGTAGGGGGGGCGTGGACCTGACCAGGTAGTCACGGAGGGAACGGTCTTTGCGGAAGGCGGAAAGGGGTGGGGAGGGAAATATATTCCTGGTGGTGGGGTCCGTTTGGAGGTAGCAGAAATGTCGGCGGATGATTTGGTTTATGTGAAGGTTGGTAGGGTGGAAGGTGAGCACCTGGGCATTCTGTCCTTGTTACAGTTGGAGGGGTGCGGTCTGAGGGCAGAGGTGCGGGATGTGGACAAAATGCATTGAAGGGCATCTTTAACCACGTGGGAAGGGAAATTGCGGTCTCTAAAGAAGGAGGCCATCTGATGTGTTCTGTGGTGGAACTGGTCCTCCTGGGAGCAGATACGGCGGAGATGGAGGAATTGGGAATACGGGACGGAATTTTTACAGGAGCTAGGGTGGGAAGAGGTGCAATCCAGGTAGCTGTGGGAATCGGTGGGTTTGTAAAAAATGTCAGCGTCAAGTCAGTCGTCATTAATGGAGATGGAGAGGTCCAGGAAGGGGAGTGAGGTGTCAGAGTTGGTCCAGGTAAATTTAAGGTCAGGGTGGAATGTGTTGGTGAAGTTGATGAATTGCTCAACCTCCTTGCAGGAGCATGAGGTGGTGCCAATGCAATCATCAATGTAGCGGAGGAAGAGGTGGGCAGTGGTGCCAGTGTAATTACGGAAGATGGACTGTTCTACGTAGCCAACAAAGAGACAAGCATAGCTGGGGCCCATTCGGGTGCCCATGGCTACCCCTTTGGTCTGGAGGAAGTGGAAGGATTCGAAGGAGAAATTGTTCATGGTGAGGACCAGTTCGGCCAAACGAATGAGAGTGTCGGTGGACGGGTACTGTTGGGGAAGTCGGGAGAGGAGGAAACAGAGGGCTTGGAGGCCCTGGTCATGGTGGATGGAGGTGACGAGGGACTGGATATCCAAGGTGAAGATGAGGTGTTGGGGGCCGGGGAAACTGAAGTCTTGGAGGAGGTGGAGGGCGTGGGTGGTGTCTTGAACGTATGTGGGGAGTTCCTGGACTAGGGGAGGGATAGGACAGTGTCGAGGTAGGTAGAAATGAGTTCAGTGGGGCAGGAGCATGCTGAGACAATGGCTCAGCCAGGGTGGTCAGGCTTGTGGATCTTGGGAAGGAGGTAGAACCGGGCAGTATGGGGTTCCTGGACTATGAGGTTGTAAGCTGTGGGTGGGAGATCTCCTGAGGTGATGATGTTCTGTATGGTCTGGGAGATGATGGTTTGGTGATGGGGGTGGGGTCATGGTCAAGAGGGCGGTAGGAAGTGGTGTCCTCGAGTTGGTGTCTGGCTTCAGCGCTGTAGAGGTCAGTGCGCCAGACTACCCCTTTATCTGCTGGCTTGATGGTGAGGCCGGGATTGGAGCAGAGGGATTGGAGGGCTGCGCATTGTGAGGGTGAGAGGTTGGAGTGGGAGAGGGGGTAGACAGGTTGAGACTGGAGGCAAGGCAAGGTGCAGTCTGGGTTGGCCCAAAGGCACAAAGGTCTGCAACGCTGGACTTTTTATTTCTTTATTTTTCTTATTTTTTCCAAATAATTTGTGCTTAAGAATCTGTATCTAGGTACCTTATTGCCTAAAATGATGCCATAAGTGGAGACTTGTAACCTTTCACTGTACTCACGTGAGTACACGTGACAATAAAGCTAATTCAGATTCAACTATAATAATAAGTAAGATAAAAATTAGCTTATTAAGAGAGCAAGCTTCTTTCTGGATAGTTTTCTCTCTCTGTCAAATTCTCATTCAAGTGGGCAAGCAGTTGGCTCTCAGTCCTAGCCCACCCCTCATCCTGGAATTTTCTACTTGTGGGCTGGAATGTTCAAAAGTCCTCCACCCACAGTGTGCAAATCTCAAATAGAGAACACTAACGCTGGGTTGTCACTGCAATGTTATTGCCTGCATGGATGACCTTCTTTGCACGTTCCTGGGCCCATTATAGATACTACAACACCCAAAGGTCATACTTCTTTCCTTCATACCTCAATCGTCCTCTAGGCTTCCAAAGTAACCCCCTAACACTTTTCAAACCCCTCACCAGGACCCTAGCCCAGGAGATAACTTGGATTTGCTTCTGATGCTGGGCCTGTCTTCCTTGGGCCAGCCTGGAGATGCAGTGGCACCATTGGGGTCATAAACCTACTAGCCGTTTAATTGACAAACAGCTCTGTAAGGTCGGACTTGCAGAAAAGTGGAAAAGGCCTCAGCTTTGAGAAACTGTCACTGTTTCCATCAGTCAGGATTGTTGGTATGCTCACCACTGACATGTTCGCAGTGAACTGTTGTGGGATATGAATGTGTGTAGGGGTGGGGTTTGAGGTCAGCACCTAATTTTATTTATGCTTCTTAAAATCAGATGCTTTTTTTTTGTGTTACCAAAGTTGACAAGGTGACGATTCATTTGAATGACTTAAATGGGGTTCCTAGATTGCTTGTCTCCAGTTACATTTACATAATTTTCCCTGTGGAAAACAACCATCAGATCACAGAGCACAGTTTTTCCAAAGTGCCGAAGTTCTCAAAAGTGCAGAGCATCAAGTATGGAGTTCCACTATGACACAGTGGGCTGTATATGTCGTTTCATTCTTCTCTAATAGGAAGAATACCTTAGATTGCAAAATGGGGCAACTCTCTTCATATATATTTTGCGCAGTATTGTGCCTATCTTCACCTTCATGAAAAAGGGATCAAGTACAACTCCATTTGTCCTTGAAGATTTGTATTTGTGTCCCCACATTGCATTTCACTTAATTTTATTTTTTCTTTCTCTTCTCCACAGCACCCTTCCCCCATCAAGCCCCTACTAAGAATATTAAAACATTTGACAAAATCTTAAAAATCTACTTGCATCCTTTACAATCTTTGCTTCTTTGTGCATCTACTTACTTTAAAATGGCCAAATTCTTTCAAATTCCTCTGCCTGCTTGACAGACCTTCCACATTCCACCATTAAGTGAGCTAATGGTATAAGACCAAAAGCTGTGACAAACGCTTCTGCTAATTATTCAGATTATACTACCTTGCAACATTGTTTGCAGTCAGTTTAGTGTGCCGTGACCTAGATTTGTCCTGGCAACCACATTTCTTTCTTATTGTGTAAAAATTAGAGTGGTCCTAAAGGAAGAATGGTAAATTGGGCAAGGCCAACTTTAGCAGAATTTGGCAGAAGCTGGGGAATGTGTTTTGGAAACAGCAGTTTGAGGGTAAATCCACATTTGAAATGTGGGATGCTTTTAAAGAGAGGTTGGTTAGAGTGCAGGACAGACATGTCCCTGTGAAAGTGAGGGATAGAAAAGGCAAGATTAGGGAACCATGGGTGACAAGTGAAATTGAGAGACTAGCCAAGAGGAAAAAGGAAGCATAGATAGGTCTAGATGACTGAAAACAGACGAAGCTTTGGACAAATATTGGGAAAGTAGTACCAATCTGGAATGTGGAATTAAGAGGGCTAAAAGGGGTCATGAAATATCTTTAGAAAACAGGTTAAGGAAACACCCAAAGCCTTTTATTCATATATAAAAAGCAAGAGGGTAACTAGAGAAAGGATTGGCCCACTCAAGAACAAAAGAAGGGAAGTTATGCATGGAATCAGAGAAAATGGGTGAGATTCTTAATAAGTACTTTCAGTATTCACCTAGGAGAGGGAGATATTAAAATTAGAAATAGATATTTGATTACTCTAGGTCAACTCAGCATAAGGAGTGAGTAAGTGTTGGGTATTCGAAAAGGCATTAAAGTGGACAAGTCCCCGGTCCAGATGGGACCTACCCCAGGTTACTGAGGGAAGCGAGAGAGGAAATAGTTGGGATCTTCACATATACCTTTACAGCATCCTTGAACATGGGTGAGATCCCAGAGGACTGGAGAATTGCTAATGTTGTCTCCTTGTTTAAGAAGGATAGCAGGGATAATATTAGTAATTATAGGCCAGTGAGCCTGAGGTCAGTGGTCAGGAAGCTGCTGCAAAAGATACTGAGGGATAGGATCTATTTAAATAAAAGCAAATTACTGCGGATGCTAGAATCTGAAACCAAAGAAGAGAAAATGCTGGAAAATCTCAGCAAGTGTTGCAGCATTTGTAAGGAGAGAATAGAGCTGATGTTTTGAGTCTAACTGACCCTTTGTCAAAGCTTTGACAAAGGGTCAGTTAGACTTGAAATGCAGCTCTTTTCTCTCCTTACAGATGCTGCAAGACTTGCTGAGATTTTCCAGCATTTTCTCTTCATAGGATCTATTTACGTTTGTAAGAAAATGGGCTTATCAGTGATAGGCATCATGGTTTTGTGCAGGGGGAGGTCATGTCGTACTAACTTAATAGAACTCTTTGAGGAAGTGAGAAAGTTCATTGATGAGGGAAGCATTGTAGATGTCATGTACATGGACTTCTGTAAGGCATTTGATAAAGTTCTCCATGGTAGGCTGACGGAGAAAGTGAAGTCGCATAGGGTCCAGGGTGTACTAGGTAGGTGGATAGAGAACTGACTGGGCAACAGGAGACAGAGAGTAGTAGTGGAAGGGAGTTTCTCAAAATGGAGAACTGTGACCAATGGTGTTCCACAGGGATCTGTGTTGGGACCACTACTGTTTGTGATATGCATAACTGATCTGGAGGAAGGTATAGGTTGTCTGATTAGCAAGTTTGCAGATGACACTAAGATTGGTGGAGTAGCAGATAGTGAAGGGGACTGTCAGAGATTGCAGCAGAATATAGATAGATTGGAGAGTTCGTCAGAGAAATGGCAGATGGCGTTCAATCCGGGCAAATGTGAGGTGATGTATTTTGGAAGATCCAATTCAAGAGCAAATTATATAGTAAATGGAAAAGCCCTGGGGAAAATTGATGTACAGAGAGATCTGGGTGCATTGTACCCAAAGGTGGCAACTCTATTCCAGCAATACAGTGGTCAAGAAGGCATACGGCATGCTTTCCTTCGTCGAATGGGATATTGAGTACAAGAGTTGGCAGGTCATGTTACATTTGTGTAGGACTTTGGTTTGGCCACATTTGGAATACTGCATACAGTTCTGGTTGCCACATGTGGATGCTTTGGAGAGGGTGCAGAGGAGGTTCACCAGGATGTTGTTTGGTATGGGGACACTAGCTATGAAGACAGGTTGAGTAGATTGTTTTTCTAATGGAAGTAATCCTAAGGTTGAGAAGGGACCTGGTTGAGGTATACAAAATCATGAGAGGTACAGACAGGGTGGATAGCAAGAAGCTTTTTTGCCTAGAGAGGGGGATTCAATTACTAGGGGTCACAAGTTCAAGGTGAGAAGGAAATATTTAAGGGTGATATGAGTGAAAAGTTCTTTACACAGAGGTTGGTGGGTGCCTGGAACATGTTGCCAGTGGAGGTGGTAGAGGCTGGCACGATGGTGTCATTTAAGATATATATAGACAAATACATGAATGGGCAGGGAGCAGAGGGTTACAGATCCTTACAGAATAGGCAACAGGTTTAGATAGAAGATCTGGATCGGCGCAGACTTGAGGGCTGAAGGACCTGTTCCTGTGCTGTAATTTCCTCTATTGTTCTTTGTTGTTGTGAACACAAAATTAGGACATACTACAAGTTAAAAATGTTAATTTCAATTATCAAGTTTCTCAATGTTAAATCGGCAAAGAAAACCAATGTTTAACTAAATAACTATAATTGACACAAAGCAAAATGCAAGTCTTATCATGTAGTGTTCTTATAGACCAAAGATTGCTAATTGCAGTTTATGTCATGGTATCACAATGGGGCAAAGCAAGGAAGCAGTCCCTGAGGAACTATCTTAACTGTAACAGGATTTCAGTAGCACTGTTCACATTCTCCTCCACCACATCATAGTCAACTGAGCCAACCCATCCTGACAGTTGCACTAGAGTCCAGAAATTGGTATAAAATATTATTTATGTTAAGTATTACAATTAACCTCATGATGTATATGTCATAATAACATTTAATGAATAAGAAATTACTTGCATAAAAACAAATTACTATTTGTACAAAATTTGTTTCATCAGTTATCAGCTTTTGTAAATACAACATATCCTATAGCTTTACTACAACAATTCTACCACTTTGATTCCATGCAGGAATTGATTGAATTTAAGTCAAGAATACTGACCTCAATGGACTGTTGGTCAAAGTTGGTATAGTAAAGGCTCATGGAGATCCAATCATAAGCCAAGCCCATAGGGGAGCCAATGGTAGAAGCTGGAGCAAACATGCTTCTATTGGTTCCATCTGACCTCACAGTGTGAATTTCTCCCTAAAAGCACATAAATCACAGTAAGAAAAATCTTCACAATCTCAGAGACAAGAGAGGAGGGACCTGTTCCACACTTACAAATCCTCTACTTAACAGTGGGATCTAGACACACTTTCAAAGAAGGAAATCCTTAAATCCTCCTAAGTACTGCCAAGTCCAACATATAAGCCAGTTTGAGAAAACGTGGACCTGTTTAACCACAGATAATGACAGTTTCTTGAAAATCTTAATCCATTTTCCTGACTAAAGCTCGGAATATTTTCAGGTAAATGGTTTTTCTACTTTTTGTCATTGACAGGAGGTGATTATGCTAAACCTATTATAAACTTAACCTAAGCTAAGAAAAACCTTCTATTTCCATATCATATGCAGTGCCTTTCTCTACTAGAAACCTCAATATAAATTAAATATTGTGCAAAGTTAGGGAATCTCTCTTCCTCAGGTTTATTAGCCTCTCATGCATATCTCAGCACTCAGCTCTTTGGATTATAGAATCATAATAACTAGGTCACCTGATTCTCACAAACTGAAAGAGGATTTACAAGCAGGATTGCTAGAAACTGTCAACATTCTCTAAATAATGGATGCTCTGAGCTGCTTCACCCTCTCTGATTAACTTTAAATCAAACCACATTCACAGAAACTGACATTAAGATAAATGCACTTTGTGGAATATTGCAAAAAGCAGAGTCTATCTCAGAAAATATTAACCTCAATGTCAGACCTAAAGGAAGACAAATTCTAACATTACCTGGCTGTAATGGTATTAATAGGTAGTATGTATATTACCACATTCTAATTTTGACTGTATTTTCATATCAAGGACATCCTTAAGATTAAGAAATCAATGCATGCAGAATAAATTAGATCCTTGACCTGAATTCCAATCAGTTGTAATCAATATGGTTCTCTTCAGATTATGATTCTCCTCAAAGATTAGAGTGCAAAACCAATAGACTACGGAAAATAAGAGCTATCACTGGAGTGCTTAAGAAAAACAAAACAAGTGAGAGAGATTAACTAAACAGAATAAAACACAGCAACCGCAGAAAAGAACACAAATATAAATGTGCAATAAGAAGATACATTTATAAACTAATCCTACAAGTAAGTGTATGAATAGTTGACTACATGGTATTTCACTGATCAACATCTGTATGTTGAATTAGGCAATCAAGTCTTACAGTCACGAGTGTGATGCTGGAAAAGCACAGCAGGTCAGGCAGCATCCAAGGAGCAGGAGAATCAACGTTTTGGGTATAAGCCCTTCATCAGGAATCCCGATTCCTGATGAAGGGCTTATGCCTGAAACGCCGATTCTCCAGTTCCTTGGATGCTGGCTGACCTGCTGTGCTTTTCCAGCACCACACTCTCGAACTCGGATCTCCAGCATTTGCAGTTTTCACTTTCTCTGAGTAAAAGTCTTACAGTGAGATTTACAAAGGCTTGATCGTAAATTTGTATTTTAGCATATAATCCAGTCTCTACCTTTACGTTGTGGACCCTTCCATTGTTATCCAGAAGCCCAACTCACCAGTGGAGAGGAGCCCAGCTCATTTTTTTCATTAAACTGTCACCCAATTACGCATGTTAGTAATTATATAATCAACATCTAGCAACAATATTTTGAGAGTCATAAATCATCATCATACAGCACAGAAGCAGACCCTTTGGTCCAACGAGTCCACACTGATCATGATCCCAAACTAATGTATTCCCATCTGCCTGTATTTGGCCCATATCCCTCCAAACCTTTCCTATTCAGGTACTTATCCTAATATCTTTTAAATGCTGTAACTGTAGCTGCATCCACTACTTCCTCTAGCAGTTCATTCCACGCATTCTGCATAAAAAAGTTGCCCCTCATGTCCTTTTCAAAATTTTCTCCTCCAACCTTAAAAGTATACCTTCTAGTTTTGAACTCCTCCACCCTAGGGAAAAAAAACCCTGCTATTTGCCTTTTCTATTCCCCTCAGGATTTTATAAACCTGTATAAGGTCTCAACCTCCTATGCTCCAGTGAAAAAGGTTCCAACCTATCCAGCCTCTCCTTATAACTCAAACCCTCCAGTTGCAGCAACATTCTGGCAAATCGTTTCTGAACCCTCTTCCAATTTAATAATATTCTTTCTATTGCAGGGCAACCAGACCTGCACATAGTACGCCAGAAGAGGCCTCACCAATGTCCTGTATGACCTCAATATGATGACCCAACTTCTATACTCAAAGGTCTGTGCAATGAAGGCAAGCGTGCTAAATGCCTTCTTAACCACTCTGTCTGTGGACATCTCCCTACCCTAGAATGAGAGGTTCAAGATCCATCTATTCCAGAGGTGTGTAATAACACCTCTGAACAGGTTGATTATAAAAATAGGTTAATGAAAGAATTACTAATTAACAAGCACTGCCCACCAAGTGCAACAATAACAAAAAGGAAGGGTAGGTTAAGAGGCAATTTTAAATTAAAATGGAGTTGGATGGAAGAAGTTTTTTTCTTTTCTGCTCAGTAATGCTATTCCATATCTCTGCATATTTTATTTTTACCACCATCAATTCACTAAAGTTAAAGAATGACCGAGCTCTTGATATTTTCTAACCAGTGATCTTACGCCACAGGGAATTGTTTTTTGCATATTTAAATCTGTTCAAACTTGAGTTTTCTTTTAACAAAAACTGTTCTGTCCTTAGATTTTTGACTGATACTTTATAAATCCATATATATAAGTGGTAAGTACATTGATACAACCCATTTTGATGAGTTACTGATTCTAGCAATATAAAGGGAATAAACTAACAGAAGAGAATTGCTATTTCACTGTCGTATCCTAGGGTATTGATTGCTAATTTAGTCTCACTTAACTCAGATCCATAAAGTGTACAGAAGATATGAAGAAAATTCAGACTACTTGGACAAGCAGCATTTTAAAAAGCACAGCATTGGAAAGTGACGGCAATTGGAGGTTGACTGCTACATTCGTTATATTTGAGAAAACTATTTGTACTTACTGGATATTCAGCCCAATACAGCACCTCCTCTTCATCAAAGTCAACATCATAGCCATTCTGGACTCCAGCTACAGGAACTATGGCATCATTAGTTTTGTCATCAGGATCCAGAGAAATGCCAAAGATGATGCTGTTTCGCACAACAATTAGGAAAGGCTGTTCAGCTAAGAATGGTGAAGGAAGATTATTTTAAATTCTTCAGCAAATTTCAAAATCTTACACAAACATAAGCTTCTGCTTAAAGAGAAATATTATGACAGAGATTTTCTGCTAATGTAATCCATTTATGCTAAAACAAATTGGGCTTGGCGAGGCAGATACAATGCTGTTTTTACAGTCATACACAGTTGTGTTTATAAAACAAAAGCCAAATACTGTAGTGGCTAGAAATTCGAAATAAAAGGAGAAAGTAATGGAGAAACTCAGCAGGTCCGACAGAGGAGAGGAACAGAATTAACATTTTTGGAGTTGAATGGCTCTTCTATGGAGCCCCATGGTTCATTTGGTTTATCAATCGTAATGTAGTGTTAGAAAAACAAAACTTTGAGCAAAAGTCAGCTTTAATTAAGCAAATCTGAGCAAATTCTGAAAATCTGTAATCTTAATTTGGTCAATCAAAATGTGTTTGGGACAAAAACATTAAATGATCATCTTAGCCAAAGGAAGGGTTGCAAAAGAGGAAGGTAATATTCTAGTATTATTCCTCACCTTTCTCATTGCCCATGTATACAGGTCTGTTCTGATCTGGCATTTGTTTTAACAAAAATTTATCCTTCATTTTCCTGCCTCCTCCTCACAATTCCAAAACGTGTCCTCCTACCTCGATTAAATCAAAACAAAGTACCCAACTCCACTCAGTTGTACACTTTCTTATGATAGCAGATATTCTTCAAGATGAAGTGTAATGAATCTTAGGAAAATGTGACACCTACTTTTCAAGGCCAATTAGCAGTATAGACACATTACAGGAAATGGCTTGATTATAGAATTACAGGAATTACAGAAATCCTGACATTTTAAAACTAGATGGGTGGCTCATTTAAAAGCTGGACTTTTGAATTCACGGTGAGAAGTCACATGATGTCAGCATATAGCCCAACAGGTTTAGTTGAAGTCACAAGCTTTTGGAGTGCTGTTCCTTCATCAGGTGAAGTGAGGGAAGGAACAGTGCTCTGAGAGCTTGTGATTTCAAGTAAACCTGTTTGCACTATGTCCTGAAGTTGTGTGACTTCTGACTTTGTCCACCCCAGTCCAACACCAGCATTTCTGCATCATTTCTAATCCACAACAAGACACAGCACAGTGATTAGCACTGCTGCCTCACAGCGCCAGTGACCTGGGTTCAATTCCAGCCTCGGGCAACTGCCTGTGTAGAGTTTGCACATTCTCCCAGTGTCTGCATGGGTTTCCTCCAGATGGTCTGGTTTTCTCCCACAATCCAAAGATGTGGGGGTTAGGTGAATTGGCCATGCTAAATTGCTCATAGTAATCAGTAATATGTAGGTTAGGAGAACTAGTCAGGGGTAAGCATAGAGTAGGGGAATGGGTCTGGGTGAGTATCTCTTCAGAGGATCGGTGTGGATTTGTTGAGCCAAAGGGCCTGTTTCTACACTATAGGAATTCCAACTTCCTATGAAAATGAAACCTTTGATCATATATATGTTGTACATAACTTCTCAACCACCTGATAATGTCGCCTTGAATGAACATTTACCAAGCTGAGTTTAAATCAGATATCAAATAGCACAGAATATATTGAAATAAGTAGGATTTTGGATTTTATATGTTCCTGTTCATTTGTATTTGACACAGTTGTATTTTTAAAGCTTTGGGTAAGCCAAAAAAAAAGTTTTCTGCTGAAAATCACTGTTGGTAACTTAATCTCTGCTGAAAATATAAACTATTTGTTATTATCAAACTGCTACTGAGGAGCAAACATATCAATTGAGCAATCATTCCAAATCTTTCAACAACAAATAAAATTTCAATATTTGTATATTTGCATAATTGTCCTGCAAATATAATTAGAGCATTGATAAAACTATGGCAATGAGAGGAATAAAAACATTTTAGTATCTCTTTGTACACCTTCTCTTAAGGATTTGAAAATAATTTCCAGAAGACAAATCCTGCATAATACAATTGTAAATGTGAGCAAAATACTTCAATATACTGTAAGACTTCTTCATGCTGAATGAGTGCTAATAAAGAATAAAAATAAAATTGGAAGCCAAAAGTATAATTTTGAGATTCAATAACCATTCATAGAGTTGACAAGATCTAAGAGAACACAATTTTAAGCAGTTGAGCCCAAAAACAGGCAATTGAACTACTGAGCATAAATGTTAATATCTTATTGCAAAAAGCCTAGGGTTGTTTTCTGAAAGTCTTTTGAAATTCAATTTCATCAGAAGAATGCATTTACATCCATCTAATTCAATTATTTATAAGGTCTAGAACAATATTTTCTGCTGGCGTTAAAAAAGCCCAAACCTGCACCACAAGTAGTCGGTGGAAAATATCAGATGTGCTTCCCAAAAATAGCAATCCAAAGTTCATTTTTAAACTACTTTCCCTGTACTAATTTGTATGTGGGGATTGAAGAGTGTTGAATTTCCTACCATGGTTTGTGAAATAACTTAACCCAGGCTGGTATCCAGTTACCAAGTCACCTTTTATTCACATATAGAGAGTTCTTGACACAGTTTCAGCTGCCTCAGAGCCAGCTTTCAAAGTGAGCAGAATCTCTGACACTCCTAATCTTATCTGTCAGCCGGAGCTCCCTGACCAGACCAGATTAACAGCCCAAATCAGGGAATTTATATTCTATGAGATCCACCTGGCTGACCTTGGCACAGTCACTGCATTCTGCCCATTCCTTTGTAACTTTAAATACAAAGCCTGCCCCCTGTAAAAGTCATCAGACCTTTCCTCCTAATCAAATGTGCCTTGGAATTATTCTATTACTTTAGACAATACAGATTTAAAATTCAGAAATCTTTATTGTTTCCTCTGTATGACATAACTAGATGTGAAAGTCAACATTTTCAGTGAGGTATTGATCATAATTCTGTCCCACCTTTTGCACAGTGTTTCAAATCAGCCATTAGGTTCCAGCCTGAGGGGCAGACACATGAATAGAATCTAGGAGCCGATGCCGAAAGCAGACATAAGTGGCTGCAAGGATTGGACAAACATGGATTCCAAGCTGGGAAGCAAAACAAATATTCATAACATTGTTGTAGATATCAAAGGAGTCAGTCAAATTTACAACTAGAGTTTGATTCTCTAAATATAAATAGAGTAAGCATTAATTTAATATTAGGCTAAAGTGGTGTTAAGAAAATGCAATGCAGTTTACTATAGTAAACTGGTATGGAAGCAAAGTTGGGGAAAATATTAATATCACAGTACGATAGGAAGTGATTGGAACATGCTTTATCTTTTACAATGTTAACTCTTAACTCCACAAAATCATCTCTATTTATTAGGCTTGTGAAACTGAGCTGGATTTTATGCAGCCCATAAGAGGCCTTGCAGTAGTCTTCCAGCAGGGGGAAAACCTCTTCCAATTATGTCAGATGGTGGAAGAGACTGATTTAGGACTCCTAGCCGTTGCCAACAGTAAGTGAATTTGTCTTCTCTGTAAGCTAGTTGACACCAAGTCCACTGCAACTTCGTAATGGTACACAGAGTAAATGCAGAGTGTGTGGATGTGTCTCATATCCTCAGGAGGTAGAAAAGGAAAACCTGTCAGATTTGACAGGGATACTCTGTTTTCTTGATATGCTGTTCCCACAGCTGGAAGTCACCCCTGACCTAGCTCCATGGAGTCCCTTCAGAATCATGTGGGTGGTTGGGGGTTCGTGAGGCCAAGGAAAATGCAGGAGACACTGCATTCACAAGCTGCCCAGCATCAGATTGGTTGGCAGCCCTCAATGGGTAGCACTTGTGCATCTGGGGACCGCAGCCACAGGGAAGGCCCAATAGTGTCTGAAGTGCATTTGATTCCATTGGATCTCCATCAAGGAACTACCAAGTTTTTCCACTCGTTCTATGACTAGTGCATGCGACCCTTGTTGGCCCAAAACATCCCAGTCAGTAAGTTACGACGAGGTTGAGAGTCGCAGGGAGAAATTATTTACTTGAATGATGTCCTGACCGGCTTGACATTTAATAGAATTGCTTTATTATATCTGGTCTGGCACATGTCAAATGTAATGCACAATCTCCATGATCCTAAAATACCACTAAATGTAATATTAAAAATACAAAAAATGTAATTGGGTTTATTAGACAAGAATTAATATGATTTTTGACCTACCAGGTGGTTGCCTGACAGAATGAACAGCAACTATTCCGAGTGGCTCAATTACATTTCTGATCATCACAGTCTGATTCTTTCCATGCCACTTATTTACTCTAGTAACACGGTTAGATCGTCGTTCAGTCCAATACACAAAATCCTCAAAAATGGTTATGGCATGTGGATGTTGTAGGATCTACAACATGATGTATAATTATGGAGGGTTTTATATCAAATCATAAATTCCAAAGAGGTATGTCTAATTTCTAAGTAACAGGTAGATAATACTTTATTCACTTACCAAGTCACTAGCTAAAACCTGTCTCCTGTTGTTCCCATTGTAATCACAATGTTCAATATAATCCAAATATGCATCAGCAAAATAAAGTAGTTTAGTTGGATAATCAATGCTTAAACCATTTGGCCAGAAGATTTTGCGACTTATTAAGACAGTTCGCAAGGTGCCATCCATACTGGCCTTTTCAATTCGTGGGTTTTTTCCCCAGTCTGTCCAGAACATTAGATGAGTACTATAAAGTAAAGTCAAATTGACAGAATCAGTTGAAAATCAAAGAGGAATTTATTTGTGATCCCCAACCACACCAACCCCCACCATAAGCATTTTTTGAACCTGATTGCGATCTTGATGATTTCTCTCACATCTCTTCTGCACAGTCTGGATTATAGATACAAATAGCCACTAAAGTCCTTGCAACTAAATTATAGTTAAGTACAATTCAAACAAAGACAAGTTGTATCTGTTTTTAATTTCTACCATATGTGAAGTATTATTGCTTATCTCTCACAATATTCCAGCTTGTTGTCTAGCTGAGAACAGATTATAAAGTTTACTCAACTAAACGTTAAAACAAAAAGATCCCCAGGACTCGAAAGATTCGATCAGGAATGATACATTTAGAACATTTGCGGTTCCATAAAGCAACAAAAACGCATGCAGTGCTGGAACGGGGGGAACAGGATACACCACAGCATCTCGCCAAGGCAATTAAAGATATCCTGTAAATGATAGCATTGTCAACAATATCCACATTTGACTAACATATAAAATGATCCCGATTCAAAGAAAGACTCTCCATTGTCGATATTTAAGGGGAGGTGACAGACTCATGGTAAAATTGCTAGACTGTTAATCCTGAGACCCAGGAAAAGTTCTGGGGACCTGGGTTTGAATCCCACCATGGCAGATGGTGAAATTTGAATTCAATAAAATCTGGGATTAAGAATCTAATAGTGACCATGAATCCATTGCTGATTATCAGAAAAACCCCTCTGGTTTACTAATGTCCTTCAGGGAAGGAAACTGCCATCCTTACCTGGTCTGGGCTACATGTGACTCTAGACCTACAGCAATGTGGTTGACTCTTAACTGCCCTCTGGCCTGTAGGGACATTTAATAAATGCTGCTTAGCCAACAACACCCTCATCCCATGAATGAATAAAAAAAATTACATTTCTCTAACACCTACAAGATGGAGCCTCAATTTTGTAGTGGATTTTCCTTGTGGATTTCACTTCACTATCACAAATTTGATGAAAATGCATGGGACTTTCAATGCTTGAGGAGAAATTTTAACCAAACTTAAAGTGTCAAAACATGACAAGCCCTAAGGAAATCCCTAGTTAAAATCTATTAAAACTGCCAAAAAATTTAAAGCGAGTGTTTTCCAATTCTTAATGTCAGACACTGACTTTTATGGACAAATTAACAGATCAGCATTTCAGGTTGCTTAATTCATGAGGAAAGTTAGTTTGTCTATTAAATCTGATTATTTATAACTTTCACATTGTACTGTCTGATGCCAAAACATTATTCATTAATAATTATTGATTCACATCCATGACGTTTTTAAAAGCATACCTTAATTTATGTTATTGTGTTTTGATACAAAAACACTATGTACTAAATAGTACGTCTCTGCAAAAATAATAATAAATGATAAACTTATGAATATTTCTATAATACCTATATTTTGATACATCATACATTGTTTTGATACTTTATCAGAACCTATGGATATGTACAATTTAGTCAAAATAGATGCTGGAAGTACTTAAATATTCATCTTAAATTAGAAAGAAGTGTGCTAATTTCTAAGGTATGTTGTCTTATCTCAGAAAAATTCAGACTGATTATTGTTAAATTGCTATATGCTTAAAATAATGTTTAACGGGCATAGATCTTTCTGGTTTATATCTGAATTTAGTCGTATTCAAAGATAATTAATTAATTAAGCATTTAACAAGGCTGTGTAAACTGGTTCATAAAGATCAGTTAAACATTTTCTGAAACTAAGGTCTGAAATTGTAGTTGGGCAGAGGCTCAGAGATTGACAGGAAGATGCAGAGGGAAAAACTCTTTGAACATGTTTCTAATCAATACTTCAGGTTTCAAAGCTTTCAAAAAGACAAAATTAAGTCAGCACTCAGCATAATATTCATAATAAAATTAAAAATATATAGTGCACATGAATAAATCACGACATAGCCATTACAGAGATTTGACTGCAGCATAATATAGATTAGGTCTTAAGTATTGAGGGGCATCGAAGTTAGGTAAACACGAAAGGGTAGCTTTGTTAATCAAGGATGGTATTTAGTGCAATAGTTAGAGATAACCTTGGTCAGGTGATCAGCATTTAAAATCGATTTGGGTGGAATAATAAGGAAAATAAATCACTAGTTGGAGTGGTCTACATGCCACCTAATAGCAAACACAACATAGGACAACTTATATAAGTAGTAGTATTGGGTGCTTATTTTAAAACAATGACAATAATCAAAGTTAAAAGTCACACAACACCAGGTTATAGTCCAACAAGTTTAATTGGAAGCACACTAGTTTTCAGAGTGCCGGTCCTTCATTACCTGATGAAGGAGTGATGCTCCGAAAGCTAGCATGCTTCCAATTAAACCTGTTGAACTATAACCTGGTGTTGTGTGATTTGCAACTTTGTACACCCCAGTCCAACACCGACATCTCCAAATCATGACAATAATCATGGGAGACTTTAATCTACATATACTGGAAAATCAAATTGGTAGTATTAGTCTGAATGAGACGTTCATAGTATGCTTTTAAGACGAAGCAAGAGGAACAAGGGTAGGATGTTTGACCCCTTGAGCATACTCCGCCATTCAATAGAATTGTGGCTGATCTGACATTGCATACGTCTACTTTCTTGCATCTTCCCTGTAATACTTGATTCCCCTACTGCTCAAGAATCTATCTATCTCAGCCACAAATATACACAAGGACTTTGCCTTCACAGTTCTCTGTGGCAAGGTGTTCTAAGACTCTCAATCCTCAAAGAAGAAATTTCTCCTTATCTTAGTCTCTATTGGCACCTCATCATTTTGAGACAATGTCTTCTTGCCCTAGACTCTCCCACGAGAGGAAACATTCTCTTCGGATTTATCCTGTCAAGCCCCTTAATCTTATATCTTTCAATGAGATCACCTCTAATTCTTCTAACCCCCAATGAGTTTAGTGCCAACCCTTTTAATCTTTGCTCATAACAGATAAACCTTCCATTCTGGGGATCTTTCTAGAGAACCTTCTCTGAACTGCTTGCAATGAATAATATATTTTCTTAAATAAGGGGATTAAAAATGTTTACAGTATGCCAGATGAGGTCTCACCAGTGCCTTGTACAATTGCACTAAAACCTCTTTACACTATTACCCCAACACTTTCAAAATGAGGGCCACCATTCCATTAGCCTTCCCGATTATCTGCTGCACCTATGTGTTACCTGTATTTTGTGCACAACGTCCCTGAAGACCCTTTGTGATGCAGATTATGTAAGGTTTGCTATTATGCAATGTGACAGGATTAAGTCAAGACCACAATGTAAAGGCATCTCTTGAAGCAAAGACTACAACATGATTGATTTAACATCTAATTTTACATCTAATTTGAAAGGTAGAAGAGTGTGTCTAAGGCTAGTATTTTAAACATAAATAAAAGCAACTATATGAGCATGAAAGGTGAGCTATTAGAAGTAAATAGGCATTCTACACTAGGGAATACATTAATGCAATCAAAGTGGCAGACATTTTGGGGACATTCAAAATAAGTATATTCTTAAGAGGGAGGGACAGCAGTCAGAAGTCATGGTACACATTGGTACCAATGACAAGTAGGGAAAGGGAGGAGGACATGAAAAGAGAACATAGGGAGTTAGGCTGGAAGCTAGAAAGCAGGACGAGCAGAGTAATACACTCAAGAATGCTACCAGTGCCATGGGCTACTGAGGCTAGGAATAGAAAGTGAGTGCAAATGAACATGTGACTTCAGATATATGGATCACTGAGATACTTTCTGGGGAAGGTGGGAAATGAACAAGAAGGACAGGTTGCATCTGAACTGGAGGGGTACCAATATCCTGGGCTGGAGGTTTTCTTGAGCTCTTTGGAAGGGTTTAAACTAGATTGGCAGAGGGTTGGGAACTGGAGCTACAGAGCAGATGATGGAGTAAATAGCGGACAGCCTGACACAGCGTGCATAGATCCTGCGAGAAGGGAAATGCACTTGATAGGACAAAGATGCAGTCAGTTGATGTGTGTCTATGTGAATGCCACAAGTATCAGGAATAACTGTGACGAACTTAGAGCATGGATCAGTACTTGGAACAATGATATTGTGGCCATTATGGAGACTTGGATATCACAAGAGCAGGAATGGTTGCTGGATGTTCCAGGATTCAGATGTTTCAAAAGGAATATTGGGATGAGGTAAAAGAAGTAGAGTAGTGGCATTGCTAATCAAGGGTAGTATCACAGATGCAGAAAGGTAGGTCAATGAGGAGGGTTTGTCTACACAATCAGCATGGGTGGAAGTCAGAAACAGGAAAGGAGGAGAAGTGACTTTATTGGGAGTTTTCTACAGACACCCCAGTAGCAACAGTGACATGGAGGAGCAAATTGGGAGGCAGAGTTTGGAAAGGTTCAGAAGTAACAGGGTTGTTGTCATGGGTGACTTTAACTTCCCTAATATTGATTGGAACCTTCTTAGTTCAAATAGTTTGGATGGAGCAGATTTTGTCAGGTGTGTCCAGGAATGGTTCCTAACTCAATATGTAGATAGGCCGACAAGAGGGGTGCCCATATTGGATTTGTTGCTTGGCAATGAACTATGTCAGATCTCTCGGTGGGAGAGCATTTCAGAGATAGTGATCAAAACTCCCAGACCTTTACAATACTCATGGAGAGGGATAGGAGCAGACAGTATGATAAAATATTTAATTGGGGAAGGGGGAATTCCCATGCTATTGTGCAGGAATTGGTGCGCTTAAATTGGGAACTGATGTTCTTGGGGAATGCACGACAGAAATGTGGAGGTTGTTTAGGAAGCATTTCCTGGTAATGCTGGACATTATAGGAAGGATGTGGAAGCTTTAGAGAGGGTGCACAGGAGATTTACTAGGATGCTGCCTGGTCTGGAGGGCATGTCTTATGAAGAAAGGTTGAGGGAGCTAGGGCTTTTCTCAATGGAGCGAAGAAGGATGAGAGGTAACTTGATAGAGGTATACAAGATGATGACTGGCATAGATAAAGTGGATAGCCAGAAACTTCTTCCCATGGCGGAAATGTCTATTACAAGAGGATGTAATTTTATGGTGATTGGAGGAAGGTTTTGGGGAGATGACAGAGGCAGGTTCTTTACACAGAGAGTGGTGGGTGCGTGGAATGCAGTGCCAGCAATGGTAGTAGAGTCAGATACATTAGGACATTTCAGCAACTCTTGGGTAGGCACATGGAAGAAAGTACCATGAAAGGTATGTGAGGTAGTTTGACCTTAGAGTAGGATAAAAGGTCAGCACAATATTGAGGCCAAAGGGCCTGCACTGTGCTGTACTGTTCTATGTTCTTACTGTTAAGAAAATTTCCAAGGGGAGGACTCAGCATGCATGCTTAACTGAAGTAGTTCGGGAAAGCATCAATCAAAAATAAAACTATGCAAGGATGAGTGACAAATAATGGCTGATAATAACTAAATGAATAATCAGGAGGGAGCAATTAGAGTATGAGAGGAAAATAGCTACAAATTTAAAAATGATTAGGAGTTTCACTGGTATTTAGAAAGGAAGAATGAATAAAGCGAATGTTTGTCTTCTTGAGAGTGAAAATGATAAAGTGGTGGCAGACGAAATGAAGTAATACTTTACTTCTGTTGTCACAACAGAGGAAACAGAAGTATTGCAGTAAAAGATGTAACTCAGAAAATGGAAGAGACAGAGGAACTTAGTGAAATTATAATCACTAGGGAAGCACTACTAAACAAACTGTAGAGTGTGGGCTGATAAGGTTAGATTGCCAAGGTGGCTAATGAGGTAGCAGATGCATTGTTGCTAATTTTCCAAAATTCTCTTAATTTAGGAAAGGTTTCATCAGACTAGAAAGCAGCTAATAAACCTGTTTATTTAAAGGAAAGAGGCAGAATTTCAGAAATCTTGGGCCAGTTGGCTTGACTTCAGTCATGGAGAAGATGTTAGAATTAAATCATTAAAGCAGCTACAGTTGGAGACTCAGAAAAACTCGAGCTAATCAGGGAGAGTCAGCACAGTTTTATGAAAAGGAAATAATGTTTAACTAAATTTATTACACTTCTTTGAAAGAATAGCATGTGTTGTTGATAAAGAGGAGTCAATAACTATACTGAACTTAGATTTCCATAGGTGTTTGATAAGATGCCTCACTAAATGTTATTGCAGAAAATAAAAGTTCATGCTGTAGCGGTGTAACATGTTAGCATGAATACAGGAAAGGCTGGCTGGCTGGCAGAAAATAGAAAATATGCATAATTGGTTCTTTTTCAGATTGACAGAATGTGACAAATGGAGTCCTGCAGGGTTCTGTGCTGGGGCCTCAATTTTTTATAATTTACATCAATGACTTAGAAGAGGTTAGCAAAAGCATGCAAATAAAATTTATATGCTTTTGCTACCATCTTCTAAGTCATTGAGGTTGACAGAAACATAGATGGGAAAGTACATTGTGCAATGGTGAGACAAATATAGGTAGTTTGAGCAAATGGACAAATATCTAGCAGATAAAGTATAAAGTATAACATTGGGAAAACCTTCACTTTGGCAGGAAGAACCAAAAAGCAGAGTATTACGTAAATGGCAAACAATTGTAGAATTGGGAGATGCACTCAAGCTTGGGTGTTAAAGAAAAGAACAAAGAACAAAGAAACTTTACAGCCCAGGAACAGGCCCTTCGGCCCTCCAAGCCTGAGCTGATCCAAATCTACTGTCTAAACCTGTCGCCCAATTCCTAAGCATCTGTATCTCTCTGCTCCCCACCTACTCATGCATCTGTCCAGATGCACCTTAAATGAATCTACCGTGCCTGCCTCTACCACCTCTGCTGGCAATGCGTTCCAGACACCCACCACCCTCTGTGTGAAGTACCTGCCGCATGCATCCTCCTTAAACTTTTCACCTCTCACCTTGGAAGTGTGACCTCTCGTTACTAAATCATTCACCCTGGGAAAAGCTTATCTCTATCCACCCTGTCTATATCCTTCATGGTTTTGTAAACCTCAATCAGGTCCCCCCGCAATCTCCTTTTTTCTAATGAAAACAAACCTAACCTACTCAACCTCTCTTCATAGGTAGCTCCTTCCATACTAGGTAACATCCTCATAAACCTTCTCTGCACCCTCTCCAAAGCGTCCACATCCTTTTAGTAATGTGGCGTCCAGAACTACACAGTATTCTAAATTCAGTCGGACCAATGTCTTGTACAATTTTAACATGACTTGCCAGCTCTTATACTCAATACCCCATCCAATGAAGGCAAGCATACCATATGCCTTCTTAACCACTCTATCCACCTGTGCAGCAACCTTCAGGGTACAATGGACCTGCATTCCCAGATCTCTCTGCCCATCAATTTTTCCCAAGGCTCTTCCGTTCATTGTAGAATTCGCTCTAGAATTAGTCTTGCCTAAATGCATCACCTCGGATTTGTCTGGATTGAAAGCCATCTGCCACTTTTCTGTCCAACTCTCCAGTCTATCTATATCTTCTTATATTCTTTGACAGTCCCTTATGCTTTCTGCTACTCCACCAATCTTTGTCATCTTCAAACTTGCTGATCATACCAACAGTGCCCTCTTCCAGATCATTTATGTAAATCACAAACAACAGTGGCTCCAACACTGATCCCAGTGGAACACACTGGTCACCATTTTGAGAAACTCCCTTCAACTACTACTCTCTGTCTCCTGTTGCTCAAACAGTTTTTTATCCACCTAGCTAGAACACCCTGCACACCATGTGACTTCACTTTTTGTGCATAAGTCTTGTGCATGAGTCACAAAAAATTAGTATGCAAGTTCAGCAAATAAACAAGGCGGCTAATGTGGTGCTATTCTTTATTACAAGAGCAACTGAACATAAAAGTAAGGATATTATGCTTCAGTTGTACAGGGCACTAATGAGACCACACCTCAAATACTGTGCACAACCTTGGTCTTATTATTTAAGAAGGTACGTAAATCCATTGGAGGCAGTTAAGAGGAGGTTTACTAAAAACTGATACCTAGAAGGAATGGTTTGTCTTATGAGGATGGGTAGAACATAAAGAGCTCCTTTCCAGAGGAGCTTCAAAGAGTGAGGGTGACTTGATTGAAGTGTATGAAATACTGAATCATCTCAGCAAGTTAGACATGAAAAACAAACTTCTTTTTGTAGATAAGTCCAGAACTGTGGTCAGTGTTTTTAAATTAGGATTCACCCTTTTGGGGCAGAGACAAGGAGAAACTCTTTCTCTCAGAGGATTCTGAAGAATGGTCACTGAACCTGAAACATGGACTCTGCTTTCTCTCCATAGATACTGCCAGACCTGCTGAGTTTTTCCAGCTATATCTTTTTTTTCTCAAAATTGCTTGACTTTGAAACTCTTACTCATAAGGCGATCTAATTTTTAAAAAAGAGGTGCAAGTTAATTCTTGTTAGGCAAGGGAATCAAAGGCAATACTGTAGATGGGAAAATGGAAATAGAGACACAAACAAATGAGCCAATTTTTATTGAATGGTGGAGCAGATTGAATGGCCTACTCCTATTATACAAATATATTTGTATAACCCTTCTTTCCTAAACAACAGGTTCATAAACAAATGTTGTTTTTGTCTTACTTATTTCGGGGATCCAACACCAATCCCCTCGGATTTGTTATATTATCGCTGAGTAACACACTTCTGTGGCTGCCATCCAGCTTCGAAACCTCTATTGTTTGAAGAACATAGTCTGCCCAGTAGAGATTACGGCCTACCCAATCCACTGCAATGCTTTCTGTGACAGTCACTCCACTGTCAAATATCTGTTGGCATAGATTGAATCATCAGTGATAATGCAACTAAGTGTAACTTACAGAAAAAAAGGTAATCTGATATTATATATTCTTAATTCTGAAGATTTATTTTGCAGACACATTTTAGCATTGTAAAGCCTAAAATAAAAGATTACATAGCCACAAATATTTAGTTACTGAAATGGCATGTTCTGCCTTAGCATCTGCTCAGATCTTGCACAAAAATAATACAGAATATATCTTTTTTTCCAGTTTTTTCTCTATTCTTCATTACTGGTATATGTTAAAGTACCATAGAGCAATGAACTATATTTCATGCGATACTTGATAGGAAAAATAAAAGAAATACGTACAATCTTTCGATCTGTTCCATTTTCAAAAGCACTCCAAACTTTGTCTTGACTTACATCTGACCAATAAATTCGACCAGTTATTGAATCAAAGTCAATTGCAACAATATTTCTCCCATCTCGGATAACACTCTGAATGACATGTGGATGAGCACTAATGTTGTCAGAAACTATCTGATCACGGCTTGTCACCATTATCAGAACATTGGTTGTATCTAGACAGAAACATAATTTATCAATTCTATTGAATCAACAGAAACAAAAGAGCTTACTGAAAATCAGAAATGATAACATCAATGCTAGAACAATTGAACTGTAACACAGAATGCTAGGCAATTAAGTATGCAGACTATTCTCCAAATCAGGGTTTGGGAAGGAAGACGAGATTGCAAAAAGTGCTAAGGTGCACATTCCAGAAATATAACAATGTGTTTGGTTAACTGGTTTAAAATTCAGAAGTCTTAAAAATAAATTGTAAGCAAGCAAAAATTTTCAAGTTTCCAATATTTTACACTGGCATGTCTATTAACACTCTTCTACAACTAAACTAGCCCAAGTATATAAAGTAAGAATGCTAAGACCAACTCATCAATATGACCCTGGATGTGACCATTTATTTGGCATTCATCTGTCAGAGGTCTCAACTGCACGATTTCTCACCACACTCTTTCTTGCTTTTTTCCATTCCTCTTCCACAAAATCATTGGTTCCAATTCCCAAATCATAAACCCTGAAAGATTATTCTAGTTCAGATCACAACGTTGTATTCTTTTATGCAAAACTCAAAAACATTTCACTTATCTTTGCCAATGCCTTTCATTAAAGTCTCCCTTTTCAGTTCACTTTGGGATAATCCACTTTAGGATTACCTTGTCAATAACAAAATTGCTTGTTTAACATCCTGGCCAAGGATGACTAGGAATCGTGGAAAAGATGGAATGATGCAGTTTCAATGTCATCCCAAATGGTTTGCAGTCAAATCTTTAGTATTCCCAAAATGCTTTTCCAACCCCAGTACAAGCAAAACATTTTCCTGTCATCGATTTCTACATTGCTTCATGTTTGATCTGAACTATGCATTATATCTGAGTTTAGATTTGAGCTGTCCAAAAATGTAGTCAGAATTTAACATCTCAATTATAATAAAGCCTGGAGTTACATTTCAGGCTGAGCACATGTAAATTCTGAGGGTGGTAAAATCTAAGCTGTGCATATTTAGAATATCTTTGCATTAAGACCAACATGACTCACTCAAGAAAGGTCTCAGTTACATCAGCATTCACACGTTGAATAGGATAAATATCACATGCAAAATTTTTGTAAAAAATCAAGGGTTTGCAATTCATTGAATCATAGAATCATAAAATTCTGGAACTGTTTGGTAGATGTTCATTGTGAGCTAATCCTGTCTGCTCATCACAACCAATTCCAGGATAAAAAGTAAAGTGAAGAATTCAGATGAGTCCCAAGGAATGTTGATGCCCTCCAATGCAAAGTAAATTAAGGACTTCGCCCTTTACGGCAAGAATTACAGCAGAGGTCTAGATCAGCAACATCTTGATACCAACACAAAAATGCTCCTCTCACAGAATATTGACTCTAAATCCTATTAGGTCAGTTTAAACATTAATAGAACTAAATCATTCTTCCCTTCTATGATTAATTATCATTTGCCATACTAAGACACAGATGTTATTCACATCATTGGAGTTAATCAAAAAGAAAACAACTTAAATAGGTTAAGTTTGAAGATGAATGATTCAGCAAATACAAATTTCATAAAATATATGGTGAATTCGTTTTCCTGTAGCTTAGAGCAGTACCTCCCAAACTTTATCTGCCTGTAATCCAGCTTGGAGAATTATGTTATCTGAAAGGAGAGAAGGCTTGCACTCCCTTTGATAAGGATGGAAGGGGTCCTAGCTGCCTTACAATACACAAATAGTTAAGGCATGCCACCTACTTAGTGGCATATGGGCTATCTTACTGCAGTGGTGGTGTCACTGCGTCTGGACCATGAGTCCTAGGTTCAAGTCCCACCTACTCTAGAAATGTGTCATAACATTTCTGATCAAACTTATTTGAAAATATAAAGTGCTGGAGGGCTGAAAGCTATTAGAACCCCTCAGAGTTGTGAGAGCGGAGGGTGGGGGAGTGTAGGGTGCGTTTAGTTTCTGAACAGGCGTTGATATTATATAACGCTCAGTCATTTACTCTCTGTCTCATTCTTACTCACTCAGCATGTGTTAAAATGCTCACTTCCTCAGCCATTCTTTCACACTTTATCACTTTCTCTCTGTGGACTCTGAAGTTTCTTGAAGCCTAGCTTAGATGATTGACAAGCTTGATAAAGATATGATGAAAAGGTAAACTGCAAACTTTTCAGCAATGTCTGTGTTAATTTTTTTTCAGGTCAGCAGCAACCTCAATAATAGGGGGAAAAAAAACACCTGCCCATTAACAGATTAGTAGATGCTGCTTGGCTGGTAAATGGGCACTAATCCTGGGCAGAATTTGGCATTCTAACAACTTAATTTAAATTGTAGAGAGATTGCCACAGGAATATGCCAATAATGGCTACTGTGCAGAAATGCACAGGTTCATTTGGAACCAGAAACCTTTTAAGTTCATTAAAGTACTTGTCTATCATTATGTGCTTAATGACTACCCAATATTACAACAGTGAGTCTTTGTATTCAGGGCCTATAACCATGTTATAAAGGTCTGGTCACAATCTGTGGACACAAACAACATCCTTACTTCATTCAGATATAATGTCCACAACCCTGCTCTATGATGCCAAATGGTGCTGATTTTTACTGCAAATTCTAGCAACCACAACATTCAATTCTGTAGGTTAGAACATTAGTATGCAGATGCATATTTACATTACAATATGGCAATTGATCTAAATGAAATCTATTTTTGTCAAATACAGTAAAATACAATTAGCTTTACCTGAAGCTTTGCAAGTCCTCTCATCTACTTCTAAAGTATAACCAACATCACACATGCACCTGAAAGATCCCATTTGATTATAACATATTTGGCTACAAATGCCTGGTGGATTACATTCATTAATATCTTCACAGGTCTTGGAATCATTTGTAAGCCGATAGCCACTTGGGCAAGTACACTGTGCACCAAATGGTCCCTCAATACATCCATGTGTGCAACCTGCATTATTTTCATTGCAGCTCTCTGTATCTAGTTAACAACAAGAACAAATAGAAAAATAGATTTAATACAATATTACTTAATTATTAATAAGTCTCCATGTTTTATGTATTATTGCAATGACAAATAAATGATTAGCATAATCCACTTACAAAATAAATTGTCTTTCAATGTAGCTATTATGTATTGCTGAAAAAAAGTACATCTTGTTGAAGTATTTCATCTTCAGCTCATCAGGACATTCATAACAAAACAAAACAAAGCAGAAACAATATTTCATACTGTATGAGAAGATAGTGCTATTTGGTTAGTAAGGGTAGAGGTGTTGCCTTGGAGAATGCACTGGGTTATATTTGTTCCCACTCTGGACCATTAGTTCATTTGAAAGAATATTTGAAAACAATAAAATAATTTACTTACTGCAGAGTGGAGATTCATCTGCACCATTTGGGCAGTCTGGAGTATGGTCGCACACCTTATCCAAGTTCAGGCAGGTACTGAGACCTGGACACTGCCACTGGTTACTGGGACACTGAAATGGCTGTGTTGGGCAGTTTCTTTCATCACTCATATCTCTACAGTCATTATCACCATCGCACAACCAACTTCTGAAGACACAATTTCCGTTATCACACTGAAAATAGCTGTCAGAACAATTCTTTGGTGAACAGCTAAGATGTTCATCTGATCCATCAGTGCAGTCTGCATAACCATCACATTCCCAATTTAACGGAATACAGGTACCATCATCTTGACACTGAAATTCATTTTGGTGGCACATACCTGGTGGTCGAGTAGCTACAAAAAAATTATAACCGGGAAGAGTTTTATCAATGCAGAGTAATCCCTCTTTGCAACCCAATAACTTATTATTGAACAAGGTCAACAAGCAACTGTTGCTTAACCTAATATAAACTGGCTGGGTAAATTTCATGAAAATATACTACAGCAAATTTTAGTTGTTTTTTTCCTTGTTGCTCATTAAATAAATTCACAAGTTAGAAAACAAAAGTGGACATATACTGGTCATAGGTCAGTCCATATAATTGATGCAAGCTCTATATTACAGTGTAAATTAAGTCAGGGATGTATATATTTATCCTTTGTCTCCATAAGTGTCAGGAGCACCAATAACTCCCAAAGCATACTTTAGCAGCAAGCAGCCAGAATCAAATCAACAATTAATCCACTCTAAATTGGTATACATACGACATCCTGCCTCATCAGAACGATCACTGCAATCAAAAACTCCATCACAGTGGTAGAAGTTGCTGATGCACTGTCCTCCACTTGCACACTTAAATTCAAGGGAAGTGCAGTTATACACTGTAAAGAAATCAATATTAGTTTATGAATCTGAACTCATTGTTCAAAAAGATAAATTGCCTCTTATTGTTGCCTTCACCCTCTCTTCACTTACCACAGCCTTGTTCATCCAATCCATCCAGGCAGTCTTCATCACCATCACATATATAAACAGGGTCAATGCACCGATGTTCTGGGCACAAAAACTGCTCAGGTTGACAGGTACTTGTGAAATCTTAATTAAGAAACATTTTATTTACCTGTTATTGCAAATTTGTGGGTGATCAAACCTACATTACATATCTAATTTGTGAAACCAAATGAAAATAAATTAATGTCTGTGTTGATTAAAATTGATATATCAGAATAATTAATAGATATGGCAAGTCCTAAGTGTACTTTTGTGAGTAGAAAGATCCCAATCCCATGAACAAATAAAACAAATAAAGGAGAGAGCCAGTGATTGATTGGGAGTAGCAGTGAGCAGCCTAAGCACTGGAGCCCTGGTAGTGAGTCTACAGATGAAGACCTAGGAATAAGGAAGCTCTCAGGGAGATGCTGAGCTGGGGAGGAGAGGAGGGAGATGAGAGTTGTATCAAAGGAAAGAGGCAGCAAGAGTTGGATGGCGTAAACAAACAACAAGTCAGATATCACTTAGTCACTCCTACTTATATTTTTAAGAAGGGATAAAAAAAAGTTGTTATCTACCATATTACATGCACGTCCCTCCAGAAATTTTAAAAAAAGGACATGGTCACTTTCATTTCAACAATGTTTGCTGGTGAAATTTTATGCTAATTAAAGGTATTGGAGCACAAAACCCTCTGAACTACTTTCTTGAAGTTAAAGGGGGAAGATTAATGCAGACAGAGAGGGGGGAGGAAAGGGGAATAGAGACGTAGAGAGTTGAGAAACAGGTTTGAGAGAAAGAGGCAAAGGGATAAGTGTATGGGAAAGGCAGAGCAGAAAGCAAGCTGTGAAGAGGAAATCTCGATGAAAGCCATAGAAGCATCGAATTACAAAGAGATATTGATAGATTAAGTGAGTGGACAAAAGGTAACAGATGAAGTTCTGTGCTGAGCTCACTCGAGTCCGTGCTGGATGCACACGGGCCCACTCTGGGCTACTTGCCACTGATGATGCTGTCCGAGCTCTGTACAAGAGGCAAGTTAAAAAAAACAGTCCAAAGCTCTATCAGCTGAAATCAAAAGTACCAACTTAGAAAAAGATTTTTGTAGCTGTGTTTTGTTGTGAGAAATTCCATATTGTTGATGGAAGTGATCATTGTTGACTAGAAAAATCTGTACAGAGCTTCAGCAAGATTGCAGAGGTTTCTTTTGAGTCTTTCAGATTTACAGTTATTCAGAAATAGAAGCCACAAATAGAAGTAGTGTTTGCAGGAACTCTAACTTATTCAAACTTCTTTCTACTGATGCAACCAAACATCCATCAGAAATCTAAAATTCAATCAACAATTAAAAGAAATACTAGCAATATCATATCAGATTATAACTAATAAATAGGTGATTGCAATTCAAAAAATCCACCTAGCATCAACACAACTTATAAATACAACGCATATAATAAAATGTGATACATACCACAGTTAAACTCATCGGAGCCATCTCCACAATCGTTATCTGTGTCACATACCCATCTTTTAGGGATACACCGGGAATTAGAGCAAGTAAAATAGTTCGCAGAACAAGTTCTGGGATCAAGGGTTGGGCATCCCTTTTCATCACTCCCATCTGAGCAGTCAGCTTGTCCGTCACATCTCCAATAATTTGGAATGCACTCATGATTGGGGCATGTAAAGGCAGATGAAGAGCATGTGACATCTAGAGGCAGGAATATAAGACAATGATAAAAATCTCTTAAATGTTGCATGTAACAATGTCATTTTTCTTAAATGGATAGATTAATACTCACAGCTAAAACCCATCCGATACTAAGATGGCTGTCTCAGCAGGTAAAAATTTAGCAAGTTATAGCAGTTTTGACCAAATTAGTCGTATAAGTTGTATAAAAACTTTTCCATCTTTTACACATTGAAACACAATGCACATTGGTTTTGAATAATTATTATATAGTACTTTGAAATACTAATGAATTACACACAAGATCTACACTATGTCAAAACATAAACAGTAAATTTCAATAGACAATGCTTCTTTGTACAAAACCTAAGTATTGCTAAAAGACAAATGAGTTGAAGCTTTTCATCTTTCATCAGAAGTGAAACACAAAAACAAAAATAAACTGTGGTTTCCACACTCTAGGTTAACAGCACTAGGTTCTTGCTGATTTTGAGTTTTAAGATGCAAATAAACAGCAAGAGTAAACCATTCATTTCCTCAAGCCTGCTTCAGCATTTCAAGGATCACGGCTGAAATGATTGTGGTCTTAAATCTACTTAACCTGTATTTGTTAACTCCCTTATTGACCAAGAATCTACCTAAGTCAGCCTCAAAATATCTAATGGCTCTGCCTCCACTGCTCTTTGGGGAGGCAAGAATTTCATATGTCTCTCTAAAAGAAAAAATTCTCTCTGCCTTGAATGAAAGATCCATTATTTTAAATTGAGTCTTCTCGTTCCAGTCATTCCCATAAGATAAAATGTTCTCTCACCATCAACTCTATTAATTTCCCTCAGGATCTTATATGCATCATAAGATCTCCTCTAGTTTTTCAAAACTCCAATGGACAAATGCACAAGCTGTCTAACCATTCATCAAAAGAAATCCCTTCATTCCAGGAATCAGTCAAGTGAATCTTTTCTGAACTGATTCTACTGCAATCAAATTAACCATTTATCTATACTGCCTATTTCCTGTTAGCTAACCAATCAACAATCCATGTTAATACTTTATGGAATCTTATCAAATGACTTCTGCAATCCAAATGCATCACATCTACAGGTTCTTCTTTATCCACAGGGGTTGCTATTTCCTCAAAGAACTTCAATAAATTAGTCAAACATAATTTTCCCCTACATAACACCATGTTGGCTCTGCCCAATTGCATGAGATGTTTTAAGAAGTTTGATATAACCTGACAGGTAAAACATAAAATCACCATAGCCCTACCGAACCATCGGGCTGCTATATCATTAGAGACAGATGATGGTTTAATCTGAGGATCACCATGCCTCAGGCAAGAGGAGAGGTTGAGAAGGAGAATCCTTCATGGTAACCTCAGCCAGTGGAGGAATTGAACTCATACAATTGACATCACTCTGCTTCGCAAACTAACTATCCAAGTGAACCAATCCCCATGGCTTGGTTACATAACTCCCTATGTAAACTATTTAACAATAGATTCAATAGATTTTCCAATGACAAATGTTAAGCTATCTGGTCTATAGTTTCCTGCTTTCTGTTCCCTTCCTTTCTTGAATAATAAGTGCTATTTTCTAATCTGCGAGCGAATGTCTGGAGTATCGGAAATTGAGACCAATGTAAGAATGATTTTAGCAAGTACTTTTTTAAAACTCCAGCACAAAGGCCATCGATTCTGGGGAGTTGTCTACCTTTAGTTCTAATAGCCTTCTCATTAACCTCTTCACTTGTGACTGGAATTATTTAATGTTCCTACCTCGCTTTTACCTATTGCTTTACAAGTATTTCTGGGATCTTACTTTCTGTCTTCCACAGCGAAGACAGACCAAAATTTCCTTTCAACACTTTCATCATTTCCTTATTTTCCATTATCAATTACTCCGACTCAATCTCTAAAAGACTAATGCTCACTTTAGTTACACTTTTCCTTTTTAAATACTTGTAGAACCTCTTGCTATCTGTTTTTATTTTTCTCTGTAGCTTTTCCTTATACTGTAATTTCTCCCTTTGTTGGTTTTTCTTTTGCTGTTTTTCCAATTTCTATTTAATCTTGTGAGCAGCCACTAACCTTCAAGGAATTCTATTTTATTCCTTTCAATTTGAAATGACCTTTTAATTGTCTTAGTTATAAGCAGTTAATGTGTCCTCACAGAATTTTCTTTTCTGACTAGAATATCTTGACTAAGTGTTATTGAAATATTTTGTAAAACGTCTGATATTGTATCTCCCTTTTCCACCTTTAATCTAATTTCACAGTTCACTTTAATCAACTCTATCTTTGCTACATTGCCTTAAATTAAATTTTGTTATGATTAGCATTTCCTAGAACTCTTTTAGTAAGATGTCATTAATTAATCCTATCTTATTGCACATTGTGAGGTCTCACATCACCTCCTCTCCAGTTGGCTCAAGAATTTGCTGTTTTAGGAAATTTTTCTAAATTGACTTTGTTATCTAATCTTCTATGCTAAATTTGCCATGCTGATTTTTCATTAAATCTATCTGTCGATTAAAATCGCCAATGCAAACTTCTTGCAAACTCTTTCTTGTAAGTTCTGTGCCCTGTTCTGTTAGTGTTACAGGACCTATAAAATACCTTTACAAACGAGTTCTTACTCTAGTTATTTCTTATCTCCACCCAAACTATACTACATCTTATCTTTGGAACATCTCTGCTCATGAAGGATGATATTATTACAATATTTGAAGCTATTTTCTTTCTTTGTGAATCATGCTTCATCCTCTTTCCCTTTGCTGGCAAAAGTTTAATTTGTCAGAAGTGGGGATGGAACTTCTGCAACTGGATAAGACCATAAGACCATAAGACATAGGAGCGGAAGTAAGGCCATTCGGCCCATCGAGTCCACTCCGCCATTCAATCAGGGCTGATGGGCATTTCAACTCCAATTACCCGCATTCTCCTCGTAGCCCTTAATTCCTTGTGACATCAAGAATTTATCAATTTCTGCCTTAAAGACATTTAGCGCCCAGCCTCCAACTGCACTCTGCGGCAATGAATTCCACCGGCCCACCACTCTCTGGCTGAAGAAATGTCTCCACATTTCTGTTCTGAATTTACCTCCTCTAATTCTAAGGCTGTGTCCACGGGTCCTAGTCTCCTCGGCTAACGGAAACAATTTCCTAGCGTTCACCCTCTCTAAGCCATGAAGGAGAGAAATAGATGACCCTGGTGCCAATACCTCTTGTTTCAAGAACTAAACGTTTGGATAGTAATCATTCAAGTGGCAAGCCAGAGGAATGTGTAAATGAAGCAAGAAAATGTCCCACTCCTGGTTGTGATGGATCAGGTCACATAACTGGATCCCACCTGCAATTTCCTGACTCAGTGAAACAGCAGTCCTTAGTTTGATTTCTGAAAGGCAATCATTTTTCAATTCTTTCCTGATGGGAAAAAATAAACCTAATACCCTAATATTTATACTCATTTTCTGATGGGCGTTTCTGGGACAGAGTATCACTCAGGTTCAAACCCTGTAAATGTCCCAAGCAAAATGCTACTTGAAGTATCATTCAGGAAATATTAATTAAATTTAATGATTCATAAAGAATTGAAATCAGTAGGTATATACAAAATTTAATTAATATGACAAAGAGAAGTACTCGTAAAGCTGAGAACGATTAGTCTCATTCTGTAATGTTTCATAATGTTGTTTTTCTTAGCCCAAGAATGTATTAATTAGAAGTGATGAAAGATAAATTTGATCTTATGCAACATGAGAAATTAAGATCTTTAAACAAATTTAATGAGTAGACTAAAGTCCTCAATTGTACTTACACATTGGATACATTGTATGTAAATTTCAACAGTACGTACTTAAAGTTCCACAGTTTGCTTCATCACTATTATCATGACAGTCATTAACTCCATTGCAGCGATTGTAACTTGGCACACATTTTCCATTGGCACAAGTGAAAGAAAAGAAGGCACACTGTTGTGTGGGTGGTTCGCTCGATGGATCTTCAATGCAGTTAATGTTGTTGGAGTCAAGTTTCATTCCATAGGGGCAACCACAGACTCTCTGAGAGCTGGGTATTGGGAAGCAAAAATGGCTACAGTCTCCATTGGGATTTGTCGGTTTGTTACAGTAGTTGGATCCTATATTATGGAAACAGCAAAATATCTGTCAAGCAGATGTAGAAGAAAGCAAGATGTAAACATGAAAATTAATTAAAATAAATGTTTCTCAGTATTAAGTCAGATTGAGGTTGTTAATAAGATTTGAAGTAAAAGTCCTCCAAAAATTCATTTCTGTTTTCAAATATAATAAATTCTTCACTAAACTTAAAATGAAGAAATTCTCTTCTCTACAATCCACTGGCCCAATATTCCATTTGGGCCCAAAGATGAGAGTTAGTAGATTGAAAAGAAAGAAAAAAGCAAGACATTAATTTATGTAACATCTTTCGCAACCACAGAAAATCTCAAAGTGTTACACAGCTAATGAAGCACTCTGAAATAAAGTTATTATTGTAACATTAAAAAATTAGTTGTACACAGCAAACATCTACAAAGAGCAAGTCGATCAAAACCGTTTTTTGTATTCCATTTTTGTAGTGTTAATTGAGGCCAAACCAGGGACCACAGAAATACTGCTATAGAATTTTTATCATTAGGAGAGCAGACAGGACATCAGTTTAACAGCCCATCCAAAAGGCAGCATCTCTATCTATGAAGCATCCTTTCACTAGTATATTGGAGAGTCAGTTCTGATTTTTGTGCTTGAGTTTTGGAGTGGGACTTGAACCAGCAAGGTTCTGTCTCAGAAGCACCTGACAGTTCTGAAATTTGGAACAGGGTTCTACCTACTTGCGTTGTTTCATCATTTTCTAGCAGCAAAAGTATGGGTAACTTCTGCATCTTTTATGTCAAAAGTTCATTGATTCATTTATCACAGAATTTCACCCAGAAGACTATTCTAAAGGCAGAATGGAATCTCCAACAGCTAAGGTGTGGCAAAGCTCCATGGAGGTCTCTTGAATGCCCTCAACCTCTACACAACGCAAAATAATAAATCCAAATAGGTAACAATTACTTTTGTTTTTATTTGATGGAAAGTCATTGCCACTTCATCTATTTCATTATGTAAAAGATTGTGAGATGCAATTTTCAAATGTGGTCTTCATTTAATGCTCCATCAAATGGGGTTTCTGCACCACCTCAAATGCATTTGTAAAGCAGATTTGAGATGTTAGACCTTGGTCTTTTGCAAAAATTCTTTTGTCAATAATTTCAAATTTGAATCTGTTAGATTAGATCAATTAGATTTTGTAGATAATTAAGCTATCTATAATTTGATTACTTATACGTACCAGTCTGTATAGAAGCATCAAATGATTTTACATGCATAATGTTGTTGATGCCTCTTCTGATAATAGACATCCCACCACCGTCTGCTTTCCGCACACGGACTATTGCGTTCAGCCTCCAGTCAGTAAAGTATGCATAATCTACAGAGAAAAGACAATCAATGAACAATTTAAGAGCAAATTAGCTGCTGTTCAACACACCAAAATGAACATAATTATTTATCATGAAAATTTTACAATATATTTTCTCATTCTTAAAATATGTTGAATGACTTTGAGATTTCATAGGATAGTGACTTACCACCAAACACTGTAAGACCAAAGGGGTGTGACATTTGACTAATTTGACTGAGTGACTTTCTGTCTGAACCACTGAAGGAACTGTGCTCAATTTTATCAAAAAAGGCATCCACCCAATACAGACGAACAGAACTGAAAAAAAAAATTTGATTCAATTCAAATGGGGACTAAAATCCATGAATTGAAGTGCTGAATTGAAAACATGCACACGCTTAGAGTCATAGAGTCATACAGTATGAAAACAAACTCTTCAGTCCAACCAATCCATGCTGAACATAATCACAAAATAAACTAGTCCCACTTGCCTGCTCCTGACCCATAAATCTCCAAACCTATCCCATTCATGTATCTATCCAAATGTCTTTTAAATGTTGTAACTGTCCCCGCATCCATCACTTTCTCTAGAAGTTCATTCCACACGCAAACCACCCTCTGTGTAAAACAAAATTGCCTCTTAAGTCATTTTTAAATCTCTCTCCTTTCACCTTAAAAATGTGCCCCCTACTCTTGAAATCCCCCATCCAAGGGAAAAGACATTACTCAAACTTTCCATACTTAGTATCATCCTGGTAAATCTCTTCTGAACCATTTCCAGCTAATAATATCCTTCCTATAACTGGATGACCAGAACTAGGAACAGTATTCCTGAAGAGGCCTCACCAATGTCCTGTACAACCTCAACCTGACTTCCTGGCTCCTATCCTCATAGGCCTGAGCAATGAGGGTAAGCATGCCAAATGTCTTTTTAACCACCCTGTCTATATGTCACACAAACTTCAAAGAATTATGTACCTCCACCCTTAGGTCCCTCTTTTCTACAACACCACACATATTAAGTAAATAAATTTAGCATTTCAATAACTACTTGCTGTCTCAAATAAATAAAATGTGGTCATGAATTGACTACATAATATCAAAACCTAGAACCTAACAAGCCCTATATGAGAACAAATATTGTGAGAATAAGTTATGAGTAATTTACACATTATTCTGCAACTATCGTTCAAATTAAAATTCAATATGGATTGCAGAGTTCCCAAAAAATCTTTTATTTCTCTAATCGGTGAATGGCCACTGACAATATCAGCTTGTTTGGGGTGTTTTTTCTTCATAGGATAGAAAGAATTGAATTTCTGTTTTACAACATACATGCAAGTACTTGTATTAATTCAGAAAATAGCCAGTAAACCATATTTATAAGGTGAACAATATAATTCCATTTAAAACTGAATTTTAAATTAATTATTACAGGGAAATAAAGGTAATTTCCTGCCTATATTTCAAAATGAAAGCTTTTATCCTGGATCTTTTGGCCACATGACAAATACTATTCCAAATTACTATCACAGCCAACAATTGTCTAAGGTCCCTACATATAAAACTATTGGACAAGCCATGATCAGGTGAATGAGAGACTTGAAAGTGCTAAATCATATATTTTCCCTTTCTAGCTCTGAGGAGTGATTTGACTATCCCATAATTGTTGGAAATCATTCTGTATGATGGAGAAATTTGTATCTTGCACCTGTAATTGGTGTAATAATGCCTAATCGAAGAAACCATATCAATTTGTTTTCAAGACAATGTTCATATTCATTTTCTGAAATCATGAAAAATTCAGTACAAACATAAACACTATCTGAAGTGCAAATTGAGTATTTGTTGACTGTTGGTAAATGTAAGAAAACATACAACCACTACTTTTGACAACTGTAAACTTAGCCTTACCTCCAGTCAATGGCAAGACCATTTGGCCAGCCCAGTGTTGTATTGACTATTGCCATTGCATTTGACCCATCACTCCAGGCTCTCATGATCTTTGCTGGTCTGTACCAGTCTGTCCAGAAGATATATCTGTAAATAGGTATTGAAGTGGTAAATCCAACAATTATGGATTGTACTGTAGTTAAATGAAGCTCCAACTTAGCCAATAAACATTACCCAAAATTCCACCCATGATGTTTTGTAGACCTTTCAAGGAGCACCCCATCCAGACCCAGCTCCCCACCCTATCCCCATAACCTCTCATTTACCATGGCTTATCCACCTAACCTGCACATCCCTGAACACTGGGAGGAAACTAGAGCACATGGAGAAAACCCACACAGATATGGAGAAAACATGCAAGTTCCACACAAATAATCACCAAATATATCTGGGTCCCTGACGCTGTGAGGGAGCAGTACTAACCACTGAACCAATATATCGCCCACTTAACAGGGAGAAAACTATCAATACTGCCTTTTTACTTTATTTACCCCATCAATGGATGCACAACAATGGATCTAGGATTGTTCAAGTTCTCAACAATTGCTCTCCTGGATTTATCAGCTAGGCGCAGAACAGAAATGCTGCTGTAACGTGCATCGGTCCAGTAAAGATTTTTTGAAATCCAATCGAAAGCCAGATCTTCTACTCCATCCACTCTATTGGCAACTAGGATTTCCCGGTCTATATATCAGAAAGAAAACCAAGCATTATTCACTTTAACTCTCAGAGTTGATCACAAACAGCTACAAATGTCTATATCAGGCTCTTGCATGAGATGTAGCAAGAGAGCGCAAAAGTAAGAATAGGAATGAAGAGAAAGAGGGAATGATCCAAATAACTTCAAATCCAGAGCCTTGAGCTGATTCATACAATCACCATGGCTATTTTTTAAAAACTATCTACTCCAAATGCTGTAAAAGGAATTCCACAGCAAAGCATTCCTGAATTAGGCAGAGCCCACTCTCAACCATAGTTGTTGAAGATAGATAAGTGCACCAAGTTTATTTGTTGATTGCATTAAAATATATCATTAATCTTTTGAGGGTGAAGTTGGTAAACTTACAAATATTAGGATATTTACTTCTAGCTATGAAATTATTCTTAAGTAAAAATCTAAGAGGATAGCAAGATGAGATTGTTTCTAACATAAAATAATAAAAAAAAGATTTAATTAACAAATAAGGCACAAATAGAAATTATACACCTGCAAAACAATAAAAATCCCTCACTGTGCAATATTTTTCACATTTACATCTGTAAAATTACCACTGCTATGACTATTTATTGTTGAATATTTACATTGATCTTGTTACTCATTACCTGTTCCGTCAATTTTCTGTTTATAGATCAGATCTGTCCTTGTATCAGAGAAAAAGATTGACTGCTCTGCTGCATCAAAATCAAGTCCCACAAAGTAAGAGGGGCTTGCTGTCACAGGCAAGATGATATCTTTCTGAGTGGAGATATTGAAAGGAATTCCACGAACAGCCAACTGGGATGAAAATAGTAGGAACTGGGTCACGGCTGCAGAAGATAGAACATAAACTGTTCAAAATCTGATTAAATGCAACATACCCAATTCAAACTGAGCAGAATAGTAGAATAGAGACAAAAACTGAACAAAAGTAGGTGAATAGAGGAGATGGCAGCGAAAATGATGGAGGGAAATAATGAGACTAAATCAGAGTAGAGCAAGAAATTCCAGGAGCCAGAAGGGGAAGGGACAAAGAAGGTGATTGCCGAATAGAAGAAACAGCAGCAATAAACTAAAAGGGAAAGATGTAAGAGAGGAGCAATGATGAAGCGAAAGAGTTTGACATTCAAACCCCTGGTACTATGCAAAGCTATACTTAAAAGGAACAGTAGATCAGTTACTTCAGATACTCTTTGCATTCACTCTTGGGAATGAGCTTTGCTGGTTGTCCAGCATTTATTCCCCATCCCTAGATACCCTTGAGAAGTAGGTGGGAGCTGCCTTCATCAACTCCTAAGTTCATGTGATGCAGGTACATTCACAATGAGGTTAGGGAGGGAATTCTAGTGTTCTAGCCTTCTCTTTTATCCATTCTTCTGCCAGGGAATGTGAGCACCAGACTGACCTCACTATTTCAATCTCTTAAACATTTATCATTGAATGAACATACAGGGCTAAATCTCACCAGAATTTGGTTAAGTATAATTTTGTCAAGTTTTGTGGAAGTTTCTTTCTGCAAGGATTAGCAAATTTTCTCATGTTATTATCCCAAATTCATATCATTAATTTTGCACCATGCCATTATAGCATCCAACTTGCTTGATGCTAGTCCAATTCTCCATGGACAAAAATACCCATCACTGCCTGCCAGGTCAACTGTCCGGCAGAACACCAAACAGTAGGCAGAAAGTAAATGACCTTCTCTGCTCAGCTAGAGTATATGCCGCCATCTTCTCACTGCTACCTCACACTCACTCTATTCTTGCTTCTGCACCCATCTCGCACCAATGCACATGCTCCACCCCTCTCAATACTGCATGTAGCATCTTCTCTCACTTGTTCTCACCCCACCTTGTCCCTCCCCCACAATACCATGCCTGTCTACACATTCATTCTGAATACCCCATCATTCCCCAATTGCACCAAGGATAACAGCTGCGCCACCCACTTTCATCACATTCAATCACTTCCTCACCTTCATTTTATGAGGAAATGACCCATAATGGGCAGAAAGTGCCTAAATAGGTGATGAAATATCCAATATTCATCCCCTCATTCTCTATTAGGAGAGAATCCTGAACATGATCTCACCAAGCAGCCAACTAACTGTGCCCAAGCTGCTAGGTAGATATCAGAGGATACACTTGACTTACAGTGCCAAGATCCTCTGAATTAAGGGTTGTCTCATTTGACTTGATTGAGTTTTTTGAAGAAGGAACTGAAGAGGATTAATGAAGGCAGAGTGATGGGCATGATCCATATGGACTTCAGTAAAGCATTTGACAAGGATTCTCACGATAGAATGGTTAGCAAGGTTATAGATCATATGGATTACAGGGAGAACTAGCCATTTGGATAAAGATCTGGCTCATAGGTAGAAGACAGATGGTGGTCGTGGAAGGTTGCTTTTCGGACTGGAGGCCTGTGATCAGCAATGTGCTACAAGGATTGGTGCTGGATCCACTGCTTTTTTGTCATTTTTATAAATGATTTGGATGTGAACATAGGAGGTATAGTTCGTAAGTTTGCAGATGACACCAAAATGGAAAGTGTAGTGGACAGTGAAAAAGGTTACCTTAGAGTACAATGGGACCATAATCAGATGGGCCAATGGGCTGAAGAGTGGCAGAGGGACATTAATTTAGATAAATGTGAGGTGCTGCATTTTGGAAAGGCACATCAGAGTAGGACCTATACATTTACTGGTAAGGCCCTGGAAAGTGTTGCTGAACAAAGAGACCTTGGAGTGCAGGTTCATCATTCCTTGAAAACAGTATCCTAGGTGATCAGCATAGTGAAGAAGCTGTTTGGTATGCTTGCCTTTATTGGTCAGCGCATTGAATATATGAGTTGGGAGGTTATGTTGCAGCAGTACAAGACCCTGGTTAAGCTACTTTTGGAATACAAAAGTGCAATTCTGGTCTCTCTGTTATAGGAAGGATGTTGTGAAACTTGAAAGGATTCAGAAAAGATTTACAAAGATGTTGCCAGGGTTGGAGGATTTGAGTTATAAGGAGAAACTGAATAGGCTGGGGCTATTTTCCCTGGAACATCAGAGGTTGAGGGGTGGCCTTATAGAAGTTTATAAAATCATGAGGGGCATATTTTCCCTGGAGTGGGGGAGTCCAAAACTAAAGGGCATAGATTTAAGGTGAGAGAGCAAGGTTTAAAAAGGGACCTAAGGGGCAACTTCTTTCATGCAGAGGGTGGTGCGTGCGTGGAATGAGTTGCCAAAGGAGGCTGGTACAGTTACAACATTTAAAAGGCATCTGGAAGGGTATATGAATGGGAAGTGTTTCAAGGGATATGGGTCAAATGCTAGCAAATAGGACGAGATTATTTTAGGCTTTCTGGCCAGCATGGATAAGTTGGACTAAAGGGCCTGTTTCCATGCTGTGCAGCTCTCTGACTCTGTGACTTGACTGAGGACTACTCCCCTTTGACTGTGAGACATGGCCATTTTCTAAAAGCACATGCAGTGTGTTTGCCACATAGACTGCTGGCAGATGGTGCTGGTGAGAGACTGGCTATATAGTAACATGTGCACCCAATTAACTGATGACTACAGACAACCAAGACTTGCTACCTTGATTTGTATCAGCAAAACAAGACAGAAGTTCCTTCATCCTGTAGTTTCTAACTGAGCTGGCAAAGTGCAAAATGGTAAGGCAGTGATGCTGTGAGCATCCAAGTATGATCCAAGTGAATGAGCACTAAGAGAGCAAGTGAACATACTCGAGATGCGCCCTACTACAACCCAGGAGCTGGATGCCTGTACCTGCACATAAACATGCTGACTTAATCCAAAATGCAGCACTGAAATGCAGAAATATACTGTAAGTTGATTTAAGGTGTGCAATGAAGGTAGGAAGGTAGGTGTGTGTCAGATGCCAGTGCTCTTGGACGTAACGTGCAAATGGTTGTTGCCCATGCAGTGTGCTTTGAGACACTGGTGCTGGGTGTCCAAGACAGATGCCCAAAGGAGCAAGTTGTGAACTAGAGTTGCCAGATACCCATTGTGGCTTTCATACTGGGAATCCTCAGTGTCTAGCTTCTATCTGGTGGGTTGAAGAATGGGAGAATGTATCATAACCAGGCAATATTAAGTAATAATGAAGGTGATAATAAACAATTAACCCCACAAATAGGCATGACACATCTCACTAATGACAGGCTCATCACAATGTCTGGGACGAGATTGGAAATGCGACATTTTGGTCTCTATACAACAAAGAAGAACAAAGAATTTACAGCCCAGGAACAGGCCCTTCGGCCCTCCAAGCCTGAGCCGATCCAAATGTACTGTCTAAACCTGTTGGTCAATTCCTAAGCATCTGAATCCCTCTGCTCCCCACCTACTCATGCATTTATCCAGACGCATCTTAAATGAATCTACCGTGCCCGCCTCTACCACCTCTGCTGGCAATGCATTCCAAACATCCACCACCCTCTGTGTGAAGTACTTGCCGTGTGTATCCCCCTTAAACTTTCCACTTTTCACCTTGAAAGCGTGACCTCTTGTTATTGAATCCTTCAGCCTTGTGAAGGGCCAAACTCAAATCACACATGATCACCATAATCCAGTTCATTCAGAGCCTGGGAAACTTTGCTCACTAAAACAATTTTATTTGATAATGTAATTCATCGTGTGCAAATTGACTGACCCATTTCCTCATATCAAAAATTACAAATCCTTGCTCTAATATGCTTTGTGGTTGTAAAAGCTTATTCTTCCGTTCCTGACAGCACTTCTTTAGTCGTGATATTTTTTGATGTGATATGCCTTTGATCTGACAGAGTCATTTCTCTGACTTTCTTCACACAATGATATCTCTTACTATATCATTAATTGTCAAATTCATACAAAATTCTGAAATACTAGGAAGTTAATGAAGGTACATGTAAATATGCAACAGACAAGAATATTTCAATGGAAACTTGTACAGATTATCCTAAAACTTCTCCTCAAAAAGTAAAAGAATTTTAGGACCATTCTCATACCGTAGCAATGTTTCCCATCATGGTGAAGATCAAAACCCAGTCTGCACCGACATCGGAAACCCAGGCCATCATTGTCAGTTGCATGGCTAAGGATGCAGATATGATCACATGCACCATTATTCCTGCCACATGGATTTCTCACTAAAATGTGTGCATACAAAATAAAAAATCAAATTTAAGTATTTTTAAAGGAAATGCCATGCTGTTCATATTACATTGCAGGGTACAAATGGTGTTCAAACAGTATGGAGTCAACTACTGTACTTTATCAATCACAGGAGGTCATGTTGCCTAATTATAATATGGCTGAAAAACACTCAGTTGACAAATGATAGTTAAAACCTTTTTTTTTCTAATCAACCAGTTCAGAACTTTTATTACACACTGCTGGAGCAGGTGGAGCTTGAACTCGGGTCTCCCAGTTCAGGGATAGGGAAGTGTCAATCTTATTCCTCCTATCTACATAAAATACATTTGCTCACCTGATAGGAAGTCCTAACAATTCTAAGCAAACTTGTTGCAAGTTTTATATTAAGTGAACTAAAATATGTAAAAAAAATCAAGTAAATATCTACAAAAATCCATGGATTAGCAAAGGCTGATGAATTAACAAAAAAATGCAACTGCTAACTAACAATTGGGTAACTTTGATCTCTGAAAAATCTATTGCATGCATCAATTATATTTGATTTGAAAGCAGCAGCATTCTAAATCTTCTGTATTCCAAATATCAATCCAGATATAAAATAATCAAATGCATAGTTGCTATAAAAGTTCTTTTTTCAGTTTGCTATAAATACAAGGTATAGATTAGCATTTGTTTCACTTTTGAAGGAGATAAGAGAAAAAAGAACATGCTTTCCTTGTTATTAAGTTATCACCTCGAACTGAATAGCATGTGTACAATTTCAAAGTTGTGGATGATATAAAAATTGACAATGTAGCAAACATGGAGCATTTTATAGCAGACTTTAGTATGACATATGCAGACTTTTGAAATGACTGGCAGATGCAATTTAGCATCGGTAAATGTGCAGTAGTTCGAAAACAACAATGTGAAGACTGACTGTCCTGATTGGCTACAAAAACAGAGGAACCAGAACATATATCAACACCATTCTAAAGGGGGAAAGATATATTGATAAGATAATTAAGGAAGCATTTGGCCACAAAGCTTTGTAAGGTGGGCATTGAATATAAATACAAGAGAGCCATCCCACACCTAGACAGGATAGAGATTTATCAGGATGATATCAGAGATGTGAAAGTTCTATTTTGTAAAGCAAAAATTGGAAAAACTGAGATTGTTCCCATTTAAACTTAGAAAGTTAAGAGAAAATGTGGAGTTTTACAAAATTGCAGAGCATTTTGTAAGGAGAAATCTCTGGCTCTCGTAATTGGATTGATAGCCAGAGATCACAGCCTTAATAATTGGCACAATCACTGAGGAAATGAGGAGTAATTGCTTTATGCACAGATTGTTGAGATTGAAAATATAGTAACTGAGAGTGTAGTGGAATCAGACACCAATGGAACTTTAAAACAGAAGTGGTTATTTACCTGATGAGGAGTAATTTGCAGAATTATGGGAAGATGTTGTGGAACTAAACAGCAAAGTTCTTTCAAAGAACAGATATGACAGATGAAATATCCTTTTCCAATAATTTAAGGTGTTATGCTTCTGTGCTGAGGTGGAGGCCTTTTAAAATAATTGCTGGTCACAAGTCCCAACTAAATTAATCCACCTTCAACAATTTGCATTTCTTTGGAGCCTTTAATATAGCAAACCATTCCAAGGGACCCCATAGGAGCTTAATCATGCAAGATTTATAACACGTCATAGAAAGAGACATTAAAACAGACAAACAAAAATGGTGTCAAAGAGTAGATTTTAAGGAGCTTTAATAAAGATAAACAAGTGCAAATACTTTTAATATAATGTTTTTCAAACAAAAAAATGAAAAAAAATTTTTTTTTTTGGAAATTCAGTGTATTTTTAATTTGTTTATCAATAAATTGAGCTTTTAGCACAATTCCCAGCAGATACAATAGGATGATGACAATATAAATAACTTCAAATTGTTCACATCAAGTTAATTTCTGTGGCAATTTGCTATGCATTGTGTGAAGCTCCACAAGTGGAATTAAAGTGAAACCAATTGATTTTTATAAGTTTTTAAAATTCAGTTATAGCTTGTGCACTAAAATCTACTGCTTCACTTTCAACCATGCATTAGAGTATGTAAATCAACTATTCTTCAGCATCTATGTAATGTAATTAAACTTACCAAATGGCTGTCTGAATGCATGATAAACTGTGACTCCAAATGGTCTCAAAGAAGATTGATGGAGAATTTGTGGGTTGTTTTCTGCAGACTTATTGGCTCTCATAAGTGCCATCTTTGTCCAATCAGTATAATATAATTTATCCTCAAAATTAGTTATTCCAAAAGGATGGGGAATAGCAGCACCTCCACTAACAATAGTTTTTCTGTGGAAAAGCAAGACAAAACATAAGCCACTGGCAAAAAACTGCCAGACATCTGTATTTATAAAGAATGTATCCTGTCGAATGTGTACCTATTTTTCCTAATCAACATGTCCAGAGATGATATTACACACCTCTGGAGCAGGTGGGACTTGAACCTGGGCTACCTGGTCCTCTGTAAGGACACTACCACTCTGCCACAAGAGGGCCTCCCCCACTGAAATTAAATTCAAACGCAATGGATGCAACTGCAATATTCAACAAGATCATTAGAAATAAAGGAGTTGGGTGGCACATGACCTGAAATTTCTGGTAACAGGATTCAAATTCCAAATAATGGGAACGAAGCCCTTTCTGGCCAGTCTAAATGCCTGAAATGAAATAGATTTCACCAGTCTCAATTCAGTTTGAATGACTTCAGATCTATAAACTAAGTTGTAAGTATATAGATGTTCTTAAGTCCATGATGCAGGAATTCTTTATGCCAGTTGCATTAGGTCTTTACAAATATGAAAATAATTAAGCTTAATCTAGGACAAGTATCTGAATGCAGCTAAGCATGTAGTTCACATCTGGTTGAGGAAATCCTTTGTCTGTCTCTCGCTCTCTCTAGGAGTTCTCTTTCTAAGCAAGATAACATTTCCTCCAGAGACAGTCTGTTCAAACGCCCTACCTAGTGCCCTCCCTCGTTGTCACCTGCTTCTGTAGCGCCTATTGCAGATGAATCACACAGTATTGTTCAAAATTTGGCAAAAATGGAAAACAATTTACAAACTCATCAAGTGAGACTATTAGGGACTAAATATAAAATTAATACAACTTTCCTGTTTAAAGATTGGGGGAGTACTTTCGAAAGAGTTTCCACTGTATCTAGGAGGAGTTAATTACAAGAATTCATGTACAAAACCTGCAAATAGATTTAATTTCACAGGGAATATCCTTTCCCTTCAACAACAAAAACAGAAATTGCTAGAAAAGCGCAGCAAGTCTGGCAGCATTTGTGGACAGAAATCAGAGTTAACATTTCAGGTCCTCAGACTTCCTTCTCCCTCTTGTTTATTTAATGAAGGTAACAGAACAGCTGTACAAGCATCAGTATATATATGTACTTAGTAACAGTCACACCATGCTCACAGAAGACACAAATTCAGGTTCATCAGCATTAAGTAAGCAGCAAGATTTGTAATTGCAGCATTTGCAGCAATCATTTAAAGACTATCTGCCCACAGCAAAACTGTATTCTTGCATCTTTAAGTGCAATGTTGGAATTGAAGAGAACTGTCTATTCTAAGTCTGGGTCCCATACAGGGCATGGAAAATGTTGAAGTGTCCAATTGAAACATTGAGTATACAGAGCTAGTTTAAAGTGCCAAAATGAAAGTAGTTTCACAAACACATTAACTCCTTTCCCTTGCTCAACCAAAAATATTGGGACTACAATGTATATTAATATGTATGATAGATTGTAATGCTTTTTATGGATAAAGAAATATAATATGAAATTTATATTCATCATGATCTGATGTATAGATGCAAATAAAGAATTGTTACAATGTATAAGGTATTAAAAGCCTTACTTAGAAATAAGAAGCAAACAGCTACAGGGACATTATGTGCAAACAACTACAGTCCAAGATTCTCCAGTCCATTACCTTCTGCTAAATGAACATTATGCAATCAGCAGTGAACATTGCCATTTATGACTGCACGATGGAGGGAGATGATGTTTGGGTTTACGACATTATTCTAAGGGATTCCTACAGAGATGTCCTGTGACTGAAATGATTGACCGCCAACAAATATACCTTGCTACCGACACATTGATTTTCACATATGCTGTCCAGAAAGCTGAGTACTCCTTATCTCTAAGCAAGGGTCTTCAACACGTTATACACTGGAACTTTTTTTTGTTTATGTCAGAACATCATTGATTATAAAACAGAGCTCCCTACAATACTGTCTAAGACCTCTCTTTTTACATGCTCATTCTAGACTGGTGTCCTCTCTCAATGATGACACTCATTTGTGCAGTCACATCATTGTGTTTTACATGCATCATATTATACCTCAACTATAACACCAAACAGCAGAAAGTACCCTGCTCCTCTGTCCACCTACAGCCACCTCCCACTACACACGCACCCTTCACCCCACCATAATTTCCCGGTTACTCTAGTTTTTCTCAGCAAAAGAAACAACAATTTATTCTTAAAGAAGCTGGTCAAAGCAGAACCACATTATACATACATTTTTGTAACAAGATACATGTGACAATAAATAAATCAAATCATTTGTTCATCTTTTTCTTTTTTCATTAAATAAATTAAGCAGCCACTATACTAAACTTGTGGTTACTAGATACGTCAAAAATTAACTCCAATATTTGATCTTAAAACTTGAAACTTTTGAAGTGCCTCTTTTTCAGCATGGTGCTATTTTTAATTAATCTTATAGATGGCGTTTGCCAAGTTCCACAACCTTGAAGTTTCTGCACCAACCACCTTCACAGTAAAAGCAAATCTGAAAATAGTTACTGCTCAAGTTCTGTGAAAATAGGAGTGACAATTCTGGTACAGAGGAGATTTTTACATTTATTTAATACTTCTGTTTCTATAGTTCAGCACATACAAAATATGCAACAGTGATACGGTTGTACTTAGAACATGGTAGACCTGAAATATTCCCGATAAACCTAATACAAATAGGAGTTGAATGTAAGGAAAACACCAGCTTTTTAAGGCATTTCCAAACAGTTGGATCTAATAAACAAAGACAGTCAATAAATTGTTCTTGACACATTTACCTTTCAAGTCCATCATATGTTACAGTCTCAATATAGTCATAACGGCTGTCAACCCAATAAACTCTTTTTGTTATGATGTCCAGTGTTATTCCAGCAGGCCATCCTAGCTTTGTCTTGACTAGTTCAAAGCGGTGAGTTCCATCCATAAAGGATCGCTCTAGTTTGGGTTCTCCAGAAATAATATCATTCCAGTCAGAGAAGAATAAGTAGCTGGAAATTGAGAAATTGATATTTTAAGCTATTTGTTACAATGCAAAGTTATCAATTTTATCTGTTACTTGATCTAATTTCATTTTATTTTATTAATATTATCAAATGTATATCAAATTATCTTAGGAAGAGCAAATTTATTTGAATAATGCCAAAGAATATGATGCATCCACTTGAGAACCCCACAGGGTTTTAGTTTAACCTTGCCACCTCTGACAGTACTATAGTTTTTCAGTATTGCACAGAAGTATTTATCTAGATTACAGCTCCATTCTTCATTCCCAGGTTGGGTACAAGAGGTGGAAGAAGTCCTGGCTCCATGAAGCTAATAATTCCATAGGATACCTGTCCACCTCACTCCTCACCACCCAACCCAACCCCATCCCCTGCAAAGGCAATCCAGCATCATATTAATAAGAGCATCTCATCTTTCCTAAGGGGTAACCTGCCTATCGAAATAAAACCACAATGATTAAACCCATTCTTAGCAGGTTTAATGTGCATGCTACAGGGATGCCAAAATCCCATTTCACTGGGAGCAGCTGGTGAATAGGTCAGTTGTCATCATAAAATGCAAGTGCACAAAGCATGGCCTAGCCGTGTGAAGTTTAAACTTCAGGCTACTTCCACCATTTTTGCCATAATACAGAGTCTCTTAGTAAGATGAAAACTTGGGCACAAGTGCTCAAATCTCTGAAAGGGAACTTGAATCCCCAACATTATGATTCAGAGACAGAACTGATGCCATTGACTTCATGTTGACTGCCTGACATTTATAGGCACTTGTTAGCAGATCTGTTAGTGCCCAAGGGAAATTCAACATCTAGTATTACAAGAATTAAGATACCTCAGTTCAATTTTGACTGACCATTTCGGAAATGAAAATTGCTACAGAGCTCAGAAAGCCAGGATCCACTTCAAGTTCATTAAGTCAGTATAAACATTAACTGGCCTCACCACTGCAGCTGTAATTATGGAAGCAAACCAGGTTAATGCAACCTATTTGGTCACTTTCCAAAGTCAAATAAGTAGCAGGATTTGTTTCAGAATACTAAATAATTATATTGGCTCTTACCCTACAGTGGGGTCAACAGCAATGCCTCGAGGGTTTCCCAGGTTTTCTGCAATGAGTGTAATCCGATTACTTCCATTCAGATCTACTACTTCAATTCGGCTAATGCTTGTCTCCACCACATACAACTTATTGTTTACCCAGTCCACAGCTATGTTTTCAGGAGTGTCAATGGAAACATTCAAAATTTGTTGGATTCTCGAGCCACTGTGATCTACAGAGAACAGCTGATAAAACAAGAAAACCAAGTTAAATATCCTAAATATAAGCCTTTCAAATTATTTTGATTAATTTGTACCAACTTTATATTTAGTTTAATGTCAAAGAGAAACACAGAATACATGTACATTAAATATATTTAATAGATAGCTTTCTGTATTGAGAAGATTTGTAGTTTTGGATGCTATTACTCAGTTATTTCTCATTAGAAGTTTAAACTGACCCATCAGAGTCTTATTGGGTAATAGGTGTGGATAGTGGATATTTACAAACATATACAAGTGTCTTTTGTAAACCAGCCCCATAATTCTTTGGCTGCAGGACTATTAGATTGAGCGGTGTTTCTCTTGATGCTTTTATAGTCCATTTGCAGCCAATGCAACTCCTCTAATTACTAGATGGCTGAGTTGCTTTGTGTAATTGGCATCAAAGTGGGTACTCTTCAAAGAATTCATCCTCCCACACTGTAGTTGTGATAAGTGAGGAAAGGTTCACTGCATGCTTAGCAAAAAAGGCCAGTAAAAGATTTAGTTGGGTTAGGTGCAAGGATGCTCAGGACAGCTAGTCTTTTTCAGGTTTGAATTTTTCAGCACTTTGCAATTGTCTGCAGGAACTCATTGTCACCTTCATAATTTCCATATTCAACAACGTATTTTATTTGGAATGTAGAAAGTTTAATCAGGTAAATGTGACGAGACTAGCAACAGGTTACCAACAGTGAAATACCTTTGGGAAATCAGAATTTAGAAACACAATATGCATGGTGTTAAAAAGCTTTCAACACAAGTTCATATTTCCCAAGATATTGATTCTGTGCCCACCTTTGGAAAGGTTACCGACCTTATTCTGAATAGTATCTGTCCAAAAGATTTTGCCCAGATAGTAGTGGAAATCCACACCAACAACAATGCCACGATTGCGAGACCGTACAAGAATCCGTACATTCCTTCCATGAACATCACCAATCAGCAAATCGCGACCATTTGAGAAGATAATGGATGGAATTCCAGCTAAAAGGCAGGAAATAGTTTTATATTAAATGCTTGAAGGGTTCCAAAATATTTTTCAGCTATGCTAATACAAACTTAAGAAATAATGCTTTATTTTTATTGTGTCATGACCATAGCCGTATTCACAGATGTTGCAATATGTTGTCAATTTTTAATAAGCATCTGTACACAGACTCTATACAACGCAACAGAAAATGTGCAGTTATGTTCTTCCTAAACTAAAAATTGCTATTGATTCATTTGAAGGGGTTGTTTAAGTTCAATAAATAGGGTGTCTGAGTACTTGCTAGTTCAATTCTATGTTCCAACGTATTCATTTTTCCTTGTGATTTTATTGCTAATCAAAATATCTCTGAGAACTTCACTTACATTAAAGTCGACTTAAAATACTGTATTGTTGCTTTTGTCATTTAAACTGGTCATTTGCTAATAATCATCTGCAGACTTTTTGGAACTTATTGAAATAACACAGACATGAACAGTTCTATGTGAGTATTACATTCAATTCATTAATCTGACAGTCAACAGCAGAAACAGTTGCTGCTAATACAAAAAGGAAAATAAAACCCATTCAAATAACCAAAGTAATGTGAATTATATCCAGCAAGTCAAAAACACAAGATGTGAATTCTAAGTTTTAATTTTATTGTAAAAGTTTCACATGGCTGTTATAAAAGTCTGCAGTGTTTCTTATAAATTTTTATTTTCCATTTAGAATCTTACAGGCCCTTCGTCCCAACTTGCCCATGTCGATCTGGTTTCTTAAACTGAACTAGTCCCATTTGCTTGTGTTTCACCCATATCCCGCTAAACCTTTCCTAAATACATACCTGTCCAAATATCTTTTAAATGCTGTAACTGTGCCCGCCTCTACCTCTTCCTCTGATAGCTTGTTTCATATACAGGTCGTTCTCCTATAAAACGCGTTTTATCAGTATAATTTGGCTGTAACGCGATTGGTGAATTGGGGAATTTTTTTTTTAAACGCAAACTCCCATTAGCTATGACACAGTTCCATCCCCAGCATTAGGTATCACGTTGAGCTGAGGACTGGACTCGCGTTGACGTCATATGGCTCGCATGCTTTGTGGTGAAGTGCTTCCTGAAGGATACAGTGGCTCTACTCAGTCATTTTCAATCCTGTTGCTCGATCCTGAACAAGTCTGCATGCTAGCAAGTCTGTGAGATCATGAACAAAGGAACTTGAGGAGATGGAGTGGCTTCTAAGCGTGGAGATAGAAGATCAATGGCAAAAGCAATCCAGAACCACATTTCTCACCATAAAACAGAACGCCTTATAAATTTATGAATACCTAAGGTAAAAAACAGAAAATTCTGCAGATGTGCCTGCCTTCAGTGCGAGTAGTGGTTGGTTTGCTGGATTTAAGAACCACTACACTTTTCATAATGTAATGTGGTGAAGCTGCCAGTGCCGATGAGGAATGTGCACTGTCATTTTCTCCCGTGGTGATTGAGGAAGAAGGCTATACCTTAGATCAAATATTCAGTTTGGATGAGACAGGTTTAGACTGGAAGTGAATGCTATCCAGAATCCTCATTTCTAAGAATGAAGCACACGCTCCAGTTTTTAAGGTCACAAAGGATTGTATGACTGTGTAGTTGGGTGTCAGTGCTGGTGGAGACTTAAAGCTTAAACCTGTGTTGGTGTTCCACTCTGCCTTACCACGGTGTTTATTTCAGGTCAAGCAAAAGAGAGTTGATGATGGGGCAAATTTTTTCTGACCTTAATGTTGACATTTTCGAGGGTGCTTTTAGAAATTATTGCAGGAGAAATGTTTTGGATTTCAAGATTCTCCTCATTCTGGACAATACACCAAGCCACTCTTGCACCACTCGTGAGCTTTCTAAAAACATCAAAGTGCTATTTTTACCTCCAAAGATAGTGTGGTGCTCGAAAAGCACAGCAGATCAGGCAGCATCTGAGGAGCAGGAGAATCAACGTTTCGGGCATAAGCCCCTGATCAGCTTATGCCTGAAATGTCAATTCTCCTGCTCCTCCAATGCTGCCTGACCTGCTATGTTTTCCCAGCACCACACTCTCGACTCTGATCTCCAGCATCTGCAGTCCTCACTTTCTCCTACCTCCAAAGATAACCTCTCTCATTCAACCTATGCACCAGGGTGCAATAGCAGCTTTTAAAGCTTATTATTTAAGGTGCACATTCAGGAAGCTGATTGCAGCTGCTAAGGGAATAATGAGGACAATATTCTTCAAGTTTGGAAGAAGTCAGCAAGTCCTGCTTGCATGCAGTTTGGCAGAAGCTTCTATTGTGTTATAAAAGAATAGACTGTATGCACCACCCTCTGTGTGAAAACACTGCCCCTCAGGTTTCTTTTAAATCTTTTCCCTCACACTTTAAACCTATGCCCTCTAGTTTTGGACTTCCCTCCCGGGGAAAAGATATTGACTATTAATTTTATTTATGCCCCTCATGATTTCATATACCTCAATAAATTCATACTTCAGCCTACTCTGCTCCAGTGAAAAATGTCCCAGCATATCCAGCCTCTCCTTATAACTGAAATTCTTCCAGTCTTGGTTACACTTTTTAACCTTTTTGCACTCTTTCCAGTTTAATAACATCCTTCCATATAGCATGGAAAATATAATTGTATGCAGTACTCCAAACGTGGCCTTATCAATGTCTTCTACAACTGTATCATGACATCCTAACTCCTGTACTCAAAGCTCTGACTGATGAAGGCAAGCATGCCAAATGCCTTGTCTACCTGATGTCACTTTCAAGGAACTATGTATCATCATGATATAAAGATGGCTGGCTTTCCTTATGCATTCATATCATCAGCAAGGCATAAGAAGATGAACCAGCAACTTTCAGCAATAAGAAAGGTATTCACATTATAACATCCAACTGGTCTGCAATCACTGCAAAGGTATATGTATTTTTTTCAGTGTTATTTCTTCCACAAAACTGCAAGATAGCAGAATAGAGGAGATAAGTAGAAATCATGCATGGTCTTTCAATCCCTCCAAGATACAGCACATGTTGGAATCCAAAATCTGGATGACAATACAGGGTAGCATGAATAAACATCCAAAGCTGCAAGTCTAGGGGTATTAAAGGCTACAAGAGTGGGGTTTGAGAAGGAGGGTGGAAAGGTGAAATAACCAGTTTACCTTTGTCAACAAAGGAATATTCAACTCATTGAGAATGAGGAAAAATTAAATCACCACAGTGATATATTTATTGCAAATGAATATGGAATTTCTTGCTTACAGCCAGATAAGTTCAGAAAATATTAAATGAAGGGAAAATACAGCGGATGTTATTGTATTAAACACTGCGTTGATTGTTAAACTTAAATCCAAGATTGAGATCTGAAATTCAGTAATGAAATAGTAATTATAATATAGTAATTTCCTGTTTAAAGTCTTCCAGATCTGTCCATGCAATTTTTAAAAATTCATCCATTGGATTTGAAATGGTGTGGAAAAAGATAAGGCTTCCTTGGAACTTTTTTTAATTGAAGTTAGGCAAATTTTAATGGTATGAGACAAGAAGTTTCAAAAGTTGACTGGAGTAGACTGTTTGCAAGTAAATGGATGACTAACAAATGGGAGGCTTTCCAGATTGTGATGATGAGTTCAGAGGCATTTTGTTCAAGTTAGAGTGAAGAGTAAGGCTGGTAAGATTAAGGAACAATGGATGAATAAAGATATTGAGGTTCTAGTCAAGAATAAAAGAGAATCGTATTTTAGATATAGACAATTTGGTTCAATTGAATCTCTTAATTAATACAAGGAGCATTCTTAAGAAAAAAATCAGGAACACAAAGGTGGAATATGAGATAGCATTGGCAGATAAGGTTAAGGATAATCCAAAGTGACTCTATAAATATATTAAAAGCAAGAGGGTAACTGGAGAGAGGGTAAAGCTTCTTAAAGATCAAGTAGGTCATCTTTGGATTGAACCCCAGGAGATAGGATAAATACTAAATGAATATTTTACATCAGTTTTTACTGTGGAGAAAGAAATGGAGTGTAGAGAATGCAGAGAAATAAACTTTGATGGTTTAAACACATTTAGAATTTCAAAAGAGGAAGTTCGGAAGGTCTTAGAAAATATAAAGGTGGATAATGCTTCAGGATCTGATCTAATGTACCCCAGACCATTGTGGGAATTAAAGGACAAAATTGTGAGGACCCCTTGCAGAAATTTTTGTATAATCTATAACTACAGATGAGATGCCTGATGGCTGGATAGTGGCTGATGTTGTGTCTTTGTTTTAGAAAGTTGTTAAGGAGAAACCGGGAAATTACAGACCTATGAGTTCTGACCGCTTGTCGGTAAATTGTTGGAGGAGATCAAAAAAGGGTAGGATTTATGGACATTTAGAGACGCAAAAATTGGTTCTGGAAAGTCAGCATGGTTTTGTGTGAGGAAAATCATGTCTCACAAACTTGATTGAGTTTTTTAAGGAGGTTACCAGAAAGATTGATGGGGGCAGAGCAACAGACATTATTTACTTGGACTTTAGAAAAGCCTTTGAAGAGGTTCTGCATGGTAGACTAACTAGTCAAGTTAGGTCACATTGAATTCAGGGTGAACTTGTCAATTGGACACATAATTGGCTTAATGGCAGGAGAGAGACAGTGGTGGTGGAGGGTTGCTTTTCAGACTGGAGGCCTGTCACTTGTGGTGTTCCACAGGAATTGGTTAAGGGTCCGCTTTTATTTGTCATTTATACAAATGATTTAGATAAAAATATAGAAGGCATGGTTAAAAATTGGTGGTATTTCAGACAGTGAAGAAGGTTTTCTAAGCTTACAAAGGGATCTTGATCAAACAGCTGAAAATGGCAGATGGAGTACAAATAATGTAGGGGCTGAGGTGGTATTGTAAAACAGAGGGACCTGGCGGTGCAGATACAGAATTCTTCAAAGTTTGCATCACTTAGAGACATGACGGTTAAAAAAGTGTTTGGCTTTTGGTTATAGTCTTTTCCCTAGGATGGGAGATTTCAAGACTACAGAGTACATTGGTAGAGAAGCATATATGGTACTGAGGGATGGGTAGAAATGAAGAAGGTAGCGTAGAAATGGCCATTAAAAATGATTAGAGGGCATTAGATGGCTTGGCTGGAGCTTGGGAGTTTGAGGATTTGATCAGGGTATTTGGAGTGAGGGATTGAGGATTTGAGCAGGGAATTTGGAGTGAGGGATTGAGGATTTGAGCAGGATATTTGAAGTGAGGGATTGAGGATCTGAGCAGGATATTTGAAGTGAGGGATTGAGGAATTGAGCAGGATATTTGGAGTGAGAGATTGAGGATTTGAGCAGGATATTTGGAGTGAGGGATTGAGGATTTGAGCAGGGTATGTGGAGTGAGGGATTGAAGATTTGAGCAGGGTATGTGGAGTGAGGGATTGAGGATTTAAGCAGGACATTTGGAGTGAGAGATTGAGGATTTCAGCAGGGCATTTGGAGTGAGAGATTGAGGATTTCAGCAGGGTATGTACAGTGAGGTTGGAGGATTTGAGCAGGCTTTGTGAAGTGAGGTTGGAGGATTTGAGCAGGGCATGTGGAGTCAGGGCTGAAGGATTTGAGCAGGAAATGTGGTGCAAGAGTTGGAGGAATGCTTTATGTTTTATTCTTTTATTTTTGGACACAACAGTGAAGCCCAATGGAGGCTTTTGGTACTGCCCACCTCAGAATCCAGCAGCATCCTCAGCTCTTCCTGCTTTACCAGCAATCAACCAACTAACGATCCAGCCCAATATCACTAGACCAAAACTGTGGAGCTTGGGCGATCATTTTTAAAGCTTGGGTTTGTGGAGCTGGAAATGTTCCTATCTTTGTGTACCTAATCTAGGAGTGAAAACTAGGGCCTCAGGCTTAGACTAAAAAGATCTCAAGACACCATTCAAAGAATAGCAAGAGAGTTCTCCTAGTGTCTTAGCTATTATTTATCCCTGAAACAATGCTAAAGCAGGTTACCTGGGCATTTACATTGTTCTTTTTCTTTTGTATGTCCAAATTGCTGCATTTCCCTTTCCTACAACAGTGACAGCAATTCAGAGGCACTTCATTGGTTGTGGAAGGTACTTAGTAAAAGCAAGATCATTTGTTTCTCCTACTTGACATTGAAAGGAAGAGGCATTGATTAAAAGAATAAATAAGAAGCTTACGCTTAAAACTTACATGAGGGATTTGCTCGGCAGTGCTTGTGATGCTCTAGAACATATCCCTGGACACAGGAACATGCATGACTTCCAATTCGGTCTTCACACAGCTGGTCACAAGCTCCCCACACATTACATTCATTAAAATCTAAATGAAGAGAGAGCAGAAAAGAATTCAATTTCTTTTGGCTCACTCCTATCAGAGTTAAGATGGGACTAAGATAGGCAGAATACGAATTAGATCAGAGTCCTGGTCATCCAAGCATAAATTTCTGTGAGACCTGGCCACTGCAAACAATAATAACAATATGCCAGGGAGGAAATTCTCAGATTGGGAGCTCCTTTCAACTTGACCAAGAACAGCAGAAGCTAAAATGCTGAATAAAAGCTTATTAGATCATTCAATGAGCTAAAAGGGGCCAGATGGAAGTGCAATCATGTGCTGTGTTCAAATCTCGCAAAAATGTAAACACTTTGCAGTTTTCTTTAGCCACATATAAATGGGACTTCAGCGTTATGTGCAACTTTCCCAGCATCACCTCACCTTATACCTTGCTAGCTCCATCACATTTTGCTATTTTCCTCCACTTTTGAGCCACACATGTGCTCATATTAAGTGGACACCCTTGTCACACTAATAAACTATTCTGCAAGAATCACCATTGATAGACTTTGCCTTTCACACCAGATGATTAGCCAATTGGTTTTAAAACCTTGTTAATTTAAAAGCATTTAATTGTCCTTGAATCCTAGCATAAACAGTATCATTGATGTCAGACAGAATAATGAAAACATTCTGGAATACTTGCAACACTCACCAATACAGGAACGGCCATCAGTGCTCACGACAAATCCCAAAGGACAATAACAAACTCCCCCCGATGGGGAAGCATGACAGGCATATTCACAGCTCAAAGCAGCACAGTTGATTACACCTAAAAGGAGATAAACATATTACATGATTTAAGGGAGACTTTAAATTGAATAAAACCAAAAATACAAACATGCTGGTAATAGTGTAATCAGGTGGTTAAATTCCCTTACATCTTCCAAGATTTTCTTCGAAATTAAAACCTGTGATCTTGTATTTATTTTGCAAATTAAACTTTCCTAACCCTTATTATGGACATTGAACTTTACAAAATATTATGTTTTTAAAAGTTGAATTTAAGGTAAAGCAAAATTATCTGGATGAGTGGGAAAAGTGAATCTACTAAACCTTTGCTTGGAGACATTCCCATGTGATTTGGTTGCCATGGGGAAAGAAACTTAAACTAAAGCATGTTGAAAATTAAGGATAGTCTTAACATCTGAAAATAAAAAGAGAGACAACTACCTTTTGGAGAAAAAGACTGACAGAGAGAATATAATAAAAACGGCCACCACTGTGAAGACTTTGGTGTTAGAACCAAACAAAATTAGGCACTGATCACCCATTCAAAACAAAATGGCAGTACATCTTTGGAGATTTAAGAAACAAAGATTTGTGAGATGGGTCTTTATGGTGAAAGTTGGTTCTGGAATATTCAGGCTGAGTGAAATGGTTATCAAAAGACACTGAAAGATTTGATCTGGCAAGGCAAAGAGAAGTGAGGTTGCTGAAGAGCTGGAATGAACCTGGAACTTAACATTAATGTTACATATCTGCCAGGATTGTAGAATAAAGACATATTTATTTTCATGTTAGCTGGCTAATGCAAAACAAGCCTTTTTTTCAGTTTGATGTTTTAGTTGCCTAAATATTAGTGATGGTTAGCTTATGTTAATTATATTTTGTTTGTTATAGTAATAGTCTTAAAGCCTAAAATCTTGACCTCAGTTCTTTCCATTAATGCCCAGGAAATTCAGAGAAGTTTTAGTAGTTAGCTACATGGATAGTAAAATGTGTAAGATTCATTTTTATAATGTACTGGCAGAGCATGGAACATTACTTCGTACAAACATCTGCTAGATTTCTAAAGAACTGAGGATTACTATCTAGAAGGTAACACCTTGCATAAAATCTGCAAAAGCAAGAACCAAGCTTGAACAATGGATTTATTCTGTAAAATGCTGATTTAATATTAAAATGACAGACAGAATACTTTTGGCAGAAACTTTTTTCAGACATGAGGCAATCTAAATTAAAATCATTGAGTCTCCAATTTCCCTCCCTCCCCTTTGTTTTTGAAAGTACTTATTAGAATATAGTTCCACAAGCTGCAGTTACCAGACAAAACCTCACCCAGTGACTACTTTTCAAACATGAGTGAATATTGACAAGCTAAACACAAGTAGAGGACAGAACAAGCAAACCTAATGATATTTTCAATAGCATTCCAGGATAAGTTACTGTACAAGCATTAGGAATAAAAGTTTCATGGGTTTGTCCCTCCTTAATCCAGACCATTACAGTTAAGTTAGCTTAAAATTTGCCTGTGCCAGCAGTTCTCAACTTTTACACTTATGCACTATTTCATCAAAAACTCCCGTTACCTCCAGGAGAAAAACAAAACCTCACTTTTTCCGAGGAGTGTATTTTTATATTTACGCGTGTTTTAGCATTGTATTAGTCATCCGTGGAAATATTGAAGTACATTACAAATTGCATTGATTTTTATTGCCAAATTGTAAAACCCAGAACAAGTTAATGATTGAGTTATTAGCGAGAAACCTGTCATTGGACTTAGTTGGCCCACCAGGACACATACTGCTGATTGAGAAACACTGTTCTACGCAAAATAATATCTAGTGAGGAACTGAATTCTGAGAAATAGCTGTAAAATGGTGCCAAATTAAATCATCATCCAAGCTTGTGGCCATGAAGATATGCAAGTAATTTAGCAAGAAAAATCATCTAATGGTTACAAAAGCAATTGAATTTGATATAGGCAGAAAGGTGAAGAGAAGGTTGTAACCACATTAGCCATGATCTTATTGACTGATGGAACAGGCTCAATGTCCAGAAAGGCTTATCCCTAATCCTATTTCTTTGACCTGATTGTGAACTTCTGAAGTATGATTGTAGTCTTGAAAACTGTAATCAGCTTAATGCCCAGATGGTAAGGATGAATATTTCCCCCATGTCTTCAGACTACTCACTGCAATTGTTTCCTGTCGTGATGTTTGTTTCATCTTCACCAAAGGAACAATCGTTGATCTGATCGCACAGCTTGTCCACAGGGATACATTCCCAGGAATTTGGACAAGGCCATTCTCCTGGTAAGCAGTCTTTCTGTTGCCTCCTTTCTGGTCAGAAAATATAAATAGAAATATATTTGTAAAATCTGCTGGGCCACAACATGAAACATGTTTTGTTTTGAGCAACCATTTGAACCACCTAAAAATACACTATGTAAGTTAGGCTGAGCCTGAAAAACAAACTCAAATGCATCAAACTCCAAAGAAGAAAGCTGGAGATACATGTGAAATAACTTTGCAGAGGCTGGTCTCCCATCACCAAGTCATCCCTTTACTTACACATGAAGGATCCAGTTCGCTCAGAGTGAATAAAATCTCTGACATTCCTGTTTATATCTGTCAGCCAGGTTTCCCTGATTGGACTAGATTAACAGCCCCAGTCAGGGAACTCATATTCAATGAAGTCCATATGGCTGACCTCGTTGCAATCACTACAAAATGAATACATTCACTGTGCCAGTATAGATACAATATCCAATTCATTTGCTTCACAACTTGCCAGCACAATTTTTTTTGAAATTGCAGATTTTCAGAATTACAGCTTTTTATCATGGCATTTTGCTCATCTCAGAATTCTAGACTCAAGTCAGGAATTTCCTTGTCCCATTTGGAACTCAGAGATCAATCAGTACAGGTTAATTTCATTTCATGGGTCCTGCTGAAATTAAGAGTAACCTGGAGTCAAGAGATCAAGGATGGAGTTTTTGAGGAACCCAAAAAGCATTGGCAAGGGATGAAGTGACCTGCTGTGAGATGTCAACTCTGGCACCAGGATAACCCATGGAAAGGGAACACAGCACCCATTTGTGGCTGCCCAGCTTTGGCAGAGCAAGCATATCCAATCCTGTACTTAAAATATTCTCTGCCCAGACAACTGATAACTCTGAAGCCACAGTTATGCTCACCAGGAGAGAGGAGTACTGATGAAACCAGTAGGGGTCAGATAAGGATGAAACTAAATGGCAAGTGAGCAGACAAGCCCCTCAGATTTAGAGAATGTCTCTGGATAAAGCATTGGGAATGGAGCCTCTGGTTCTAACTGCCTGCTAGACTGCTACAGAGTGTTTGCCTCCAATATAATTTCCTGATGAAGGGTTTATGCCCAAAATGTTGATTCTCCTGCTCCTTGGATGCTGCCTGACCTGCTGTACTTTTCCAGCACCACTTTCTTCACTCTGATCTCCAGCATCTGCAGTCCTCACTTTCTCCAGTACAATGACAGCCTGTCCACATGGCAGAAGCTGATCAGCTGCTGGGACAGCACTGGCAATCCATTCTTACTGTCCCCCAATGAGATCTAAATGATTTTCCACCTCCATGATGCAAAAGTCAATTTATGTCTCTGCCTGCTGTTATAAAATATTCCAGGCAGCTGGAATGCAGGGAGCCATCCTGATGCAGCTTCTTGTTATTATCCTGGCACCACTTTTCTCAAATCTTCATAGTTAGCATCCAGGGTTACTTCCCCAGGATTGTATCCAATGTTAATCTAAAAGGATTCTGGGTAATCCAAGATGGAGGACGGGAAAAATTTCTGGCTGTAAGAGCTGCTCCTTTCTTTTGAGGTACTTTAGGTGCTGGAGGTGATTTCCTCAAATTCCAGGAGCAGCAATCACTGTTTTGTATGTTGTTGCATTGCTTCGGAACTTTGGAAAAAAAAGTCAAAACAACAGCAGTTTTAAAAAGGGAGAAGAGCAGACAAAGGAAGTACATGGTGAGGGCTGTGCAGGAGAGAGGGACAGAGAGAGAGAGAGAGAGAGAGAGAGAGAGAGAGAGAGAGAGAGAAAGAGAGAGAGAGAAAACCTGCACAGTTACTGCCTTTGCTGTTTTTGAATTCATGTATCACTGGACTTCAGAGTGCATCTGGGAAAATTAACAAACAGTGAATTTCACAACTAATCTTGGAGGAACTGGTTTGGGCGAAGTTCACAGCACAGAATCAGCTAAGTTAATTGTTGTTTTAAGTCTGTCCAAGAGAAAGGCTGTATTACTGAGTACAGTGGGTTCTTTCTTGATTATATGTTTTTGGAGATAAGTCTCTTGATTAAACTTAAAATATAAGCCATTGCTATTAATTTAACCTGGTGCAGTGTTTGTAGCGGAATAAGACGGTGTTAATTTCTGGGTCTGTAGATTGTGAAGGAGCAAAAATGGCCTTTGCAGTGATATGTACTTCTTGTCAGATGTGGGAGTTTAAAGAGAGTTTAAGGGTTACTGCGGATTATATCTTCCGTAAATGCTGTTGGATGTGAATCTTATCAGATCAAGTGGATCAGTTGGAGAGACAGATAGAAGCGATGAGGAATTTGCAACAGCAACAGTATGTGATGGATGGCAGTTATAGGAAGGGGGGAAGTCTCAGATACAGTCACATAGATGGGTTAACTCCAGAAAGGGTAAGAGAAGTCGGCACCTAGGGCAGGAGTCTTTTGTGGATATACCCATTTCAAACAGGTATGCTGTTTTGGAAAACGTAGGGGATGTTGGATTCTCAGGGGAACGTAGCACAAACAGCCAAGTTTCTGGTATTGAGACTGGCTCTAATGCAACGAGGGGTACGTCGGCTTCCAAGAGATCAATTGTGTTAGGGGTTCTATAGTCCGAGGTACAGACAGACGTTTCTGTGGCCAGCAGAGAAAAAGCAGAATGGTATGTTGTTTCCTTATGCCTGGATCAATGATGTCTCAGAGAGGGTGCAGAATGTTCTCACGGGGGAGAGGGGCCAGCAAGAGGTCATTGTCCACATTGGAACCAACAATATAGGAAGGGAAAAGGTTGAGATTCTGATGGGAGATGACAGAGAGTTAGGCAGATATTTAAAAAGGAGGTCCTCAAGGGTAGTAATATCTGGATTAGTCCCAGTGCTACGAGCTAGTGAGGGCAGGAATAGGAGGATAGAGCAGACGAATGCATGGCTGAGGAGCTGGTGTATGGGAGAAGGATGCACATTTTTGGATCATTGGAATCTCTTTTGGGGTAGACGTGACCTGTACAAGAAGGACGGATTGCACCTAAATTGGAAGGGGATTAAGACACTGCCAGGGAAATTTGCTAGAACTGCTTGGGAGGATTTAAACTAGTGAGATTGGGGCGGGGGGGGGGGGGGGGAGGGTAGGAAGGTGGGACCCAGGGAGATAGTGAGGAAAGAGATCAATCTGAGACTGGTACAATTGAGAACAGAAGTGAATCAAACAGTCAGGGCAGGCAGGGAAAAGGTAGGACTATTAAATTAAACTGTATGTATTTCAATGCAAGGGGCTTAACAGGAAAGGCAGATGAACTCAGGACATGCTTAGGAACATGGGACTGGGGTATCATAGCAATTACAGAAACATGGCTCAGGGATGGGCAGGACTGGCAGCTTAATGTTCCAGGATACAGGAAGGATAGATAGGGAGGCAAGAGAGGAGGGGGAGTGGCATTTTTGATAAGGGATAGCATTACAGCTATACTGAGGGATTCCCAGAAATCCAGGGAAGTTATTTGGGTGGAACTGAGAAATAAGAAAGGGATGATCACCTTATTGGGATTGTATTATAGACCCCACAATAGTCAGAGGGAAATTGAGAAACAAACTTGTAAGAAGATCTCAGCTATCTGTAAGAATAATAGGGTGGTTATGGTAGGGGATTTTAACTTTCCAAAAATCAACTGGGACTGCCATAGTGTTAAAGGTTTAGATGGAGAGGAATTTCTTAAATGCGTACAAGACAATTTTCTGATTCAGTATGTGAATGTACCTACTAGAAAAGGTGCAAAATTTGACCTACTGTTGGGAAATAAGGCAGGGCAGGTGACTGAGGTGTCAGTGGGGGAGCACTTGGGGCCAGCGACCATAATTCTATTCGTTTTAAGATCGTGATGGAAAAGGATAAACCAGATCTAAAAGATGAAGTTCTAAATTGGAGAAAGGCCAATTTTGACGGTATTAGGCAAGAACTTTCGAAAGTTGATTGGAGGCAGATGTTCGCAGGTAAAGGGATGGCCAGGTCCAGATCTGGTGACATGTTTTGGGATGTTTATCCCTCAGACCCAAACCTAACTTCACTATAAATACTTTCTATGCGCTCCAATGACAGCAACAATGATGTAATCAGTCTAATACTGAAAGAAGTCCATTGTGTTGACATAATCAAAATGCCCTATCTACAATTCAAGGTAGTGTGCACAATTGTTAACTTCTAAGTTCTCATTCAACTGTTTACCATTACCACTCAATCACTCATTGAAATTTTTATAGACATTCTGACTGCCCACATTCTTACCACATCCTTTTTCATCAGCTTTATCTCCACAATCATCATCTCCATCACAGACCCAATTCTGATGAATGCAATGGCCACTGGGGCAGGTAAAATAATTTCCTGCGCAGGCTGGATAAACTGCAAAATACAAAAAAGTGTCACACCATTAACATTAGAAGTTACCACTTCTTAAATGTTAAAATATTGACCCTTCATCTCATGATTCAACATGTGTAGCAAAAGTGTAACCTAGTACTTATTAACCAATACCTGAACTTTTTCCAGGGCTTGCTGTATATGAACATGGCCAGCTTCAATACCTCAGGAATTATAAATGGTCCTGACCACTGTGCAAACATCAGCTAATGTATATAGTTCTGACCTTAAGATGAAAATAAGGTAATTGATGATGCAGGTAAAGATGCTTGGATCTAGGAAACTATCCTAACAAGTTACTGAGGTTGAGATGATTGTTCTCCAATAGCAAAAGCCATCTTTATTTGTGCTAGGAATGATAGCAGTCAGCAGGGAGTTTTTCCTCTGAATCTCATTTACTTCTGTTTTAAATTAGCTTTTTGATACCATATTGGATCAAACAGTGGCTTAGTGTCACTCTCATCTCACCTCTGGAATTCAGCTATTTTGTCCATTTTTGTAATGAGGTTTGAAGCTGACTCGCCCTGACAGAAGCCAAACTGAGCTACAGTAAGCAAATTATTGATGAGCAAGAATTGCTCGATTCTTTGATAATCTGTTGAAACAACTTTCTGGCACTTTCTGATGACTGAGAATAGAATAATCGAGTGGCAATTGACCCAGATAAGATTTGCCCTGCTTTTTGTGGACCAGACATACTTAGGCAATTTTGCTCATTTTTGGGTGGATGGTGATGCAGTGATCATATCACCAGGCTACCAACACTCTGGGGACCTGAGCTCAAATTGTTCAATTTTTTTAAGTAAATCTATAACATAAAACTATTAGCAATAATGATGATCATAAAATTACTCTTGGTTCTTGTAAGACGCCTCCCTGTTTCTTAATGCCCTTCAGAGAAGAAATTCTAGCATTGTTACCTTCTCTAGTCTGCAACTTCTGATCTAAAATAAAAGATTGAATCAGAACTGTCTTTTCTTCTATAACCAATAGTTTTTGCTATATCTAGTGGGCTCAGACATTTCTCAACATCACAGGGAGTGAATCAAAAGAGTTGAAGACTGAACTCTATCACTGAGGACATCAGGGGTAAATTGGGATTGATCATCTTTTGGGCCTATCTACACGAAAGTGTTTTACAAATTTTAACCTGTTGCCATATGACATCAATGGATCCAGCATCGATATAGAGGACTGACAGAACCACTCCAGCCCAAGTGTATATCACTACATTCTCACTTCTCATGATTACAATGGAGCCTCGGACATTGAATTATACCTTACAGCTAGTGAATATGACTACATCAGGCTGTTGCTTAACAAGTCTGGGTCAGCTCTCACCACCTTGACACAAGTCCCTAGATCCTATTGCAAAGAACTTTGCTGGGTTGACTGAGCAGTAGTCTGCGCATTGTTATGTATAGTATCTAGATGAGTGCCAGATGGCCTGTCCTGTCTTATACCAACACAATGTTTCTGTTTGCTTTTATATAACTGAGTTGTTTGCTAGGCCATTTCAAAGTCATCCACAATGCTGTGGATCTGGAGGCCAGACCGGGTAAGTACTCTGAAGGAGGTTAGTGAAAAACATTTTTATTAAAACAATAAATTGCAGTTCCATTTCACCAGTACTAATTCTAGTTTCTCAGATTTATTTAATTAATTGGACTTTAATTCTGTCAGCTTCCATGTTGAAATTCAAACTGAATTCTTCAGAGAAGTCGACCAAGTTTCTACCATATTACAATGTTATTCCAACAACATAGCCATTATTCTACACTTCCATAACACAAAGAAATGTCCCAACACAAAGGAAGTTCAAATGACAGACTGATGAAACAGCACACGCTGTTCTAAGTCTCAACACTGGGAAACAGAAAATAAGTGACAAAAAGTGTGGAGCTGGAAAAGCACAGCAGGTCAGGCAGCGTCCGAGGAACAGCAGAGTCAAAGTTTTGGGCATTATCCCTTCATTAGGAATGTTGCGGGGAAAGGAGGCTGAGAGGTAAAGAGGGGGATGGAGTGGGGCTATCGGGGGGGGTGGGGGGGGGGGGAGGCGGGGATAGGTGGAAATGTGTTAGGTGCTTGCAGGTAGGGAGTGATTTTGATAGGTTGGTGTGGAGAGTAGGGTGGATAGGTGGGAAGATGGACAGGTAGGACAGGTCAAAGGACAGTGCCAAACTGAAGAGTTGGATCTGGGATGAGGTTGGGGGAGGGGAGATATGGAAAAGATCTTTGGGGCCTTGGATGGAGGTGACAAGGGAGGGGTTTGACACCTCCTGCAGCAGCAAAGGAAGGTGCCAGGAGCAGAGGGTGAGTTGGTGGTGGTGGGGGAGCAGACCTAACAAGGGAGTCACGGAGGGAATGGTCTCTGCAGAGCGCAGATGTAGGTGGGGAGGGAAATATATTTCTGGAGATGGGGGTCTGACTGTAGGTGGGGGAAATGACGGAGGATAATGTGTTGTATCCAGAGATTGGTGGGCAGAAGGTGAGCACCGGTGGGAATCTACTCTTGTCGCAGTTGGAGGGATGGGCTTCAAAGGTGGAGGTCCAGGGAGTGAAGGAGATGTGCCAGAGGGCATCATTGATCACATGGGAGGGAAAATTGAAGAAGGAGGCCATCTGGCTTGTCCTGGAGTGGAATTGTTCCTCTGGTTACAGATATTCTCAATTCTTTCATCTCCAAGTATCTGCTCCCAGGAGGAGCAATTCCACTCCAGGACATCCTGTATTGCCTCCTATTTCAAGGACCACAATTTTCCCTCCCATGTGATCAACAATGCCCTCCACATATCTCCTCCACTTCCTGCATCTCCACCCCTCCAACTGCAACAAGGGTAGAACCCCCCAGTCCTGACCTTCCACCCCACCAATCTCTGTATCAGTGCATTCTCCTCTTCCATTTCTGCCAACTACAATCAGACCCTACTACCAGAGATATATTTCCCTCCCCACGCCTATCTGTGTTCCACCGAGACCATTCCCTCTGCGACTCCCTTGTTAGGTCCATGCCTCCCACCAACCCACCATCTACACCAAGCATTTTCCCTTGGCATTGCAAGAGGTGTAAAACTTGCACCCACACTTTCCCCCTCACCTCCATCCATGGCCCCAAAGCATAATTTCACATCTAGCACAGATTTTCCTGCATATCCACCCCCTCAAGTATTGTGTCCGTTGCTCCCGATGTGGTATCCTCTACATCGGGGAGACAGGACGCCAACTTGCGGAGCAATTCAGGGAGCATCTCTACTCCACATCCACCAAACAAACCCTACTGCCCTGTGGCTGACCACTTCACCTCCTCCTCACACTCCCCCATGGACATGCAAGTCCTGGGCCTCTTCCACTGCTAAATCCAAGCCACCCAACAACCGTAGGAAGAACACTTCTGCCTTGGGACACTTCAACCCCACAGCATCAATGTCGACTTCACTAGTTTCCAAATCTCCCCTGCTCCTACCTCATCCCAGATCCAACCCTCTTGGCCTGTCCTTCCTTCCCACCTCTCTGGTCTACTCTCCTATCACAATTACCCCATAGCTGCATCTACCTATCACATTCCCAGCTACCCCCACCCCACCCCATCCCCATATTTATCTCTCAGCCCTTTCCCCATCACATTTCTCATGAAGGGCTTATGCCTGAAACACCGACTCTCCTGCTCCTCAGGTGCTGTCTGACCTGCTGTACTTTTCCAGCCCCATGCTTTTCAACTCTAACTGTCCAGCATCTGCAGTCTTCACTTTCTCCTACAGAGAAAATAAGTGTTTGTTATCTAACGTTTGTATACTTGACAGATTAGTCAATGGATACAAATTGATTTATCTCAGTAAATACAAAATTCATGTGAAAAAGTGTTGTTCTTAGCCTGAAAATGAGTCTCTGCAAATGCCATTATATTGAAAAAAGGTTTTAAACATCACATTGATCAAGTTTCAATCAATTTGCCACAACATTTCAATATTTAGTTAGTATCTTTGTAGATGCATTTTCAGAATGGGGCAAGTTAAATGATAAATTAAGTTAAAATATAGGTTACTCAAGTATTGTAATTGTGGAGCATCCAACTTGCCTATTTTTTTAAAATATATAACAAGTTTATGCTGAGCACATCTAAATTATTTCAAAGTAGGTTAAAATAAAACGCTGTTAGAATAAAATAAACATCATACAATACCACATTTTTGCTCATCACTTCCATCTCCACAGTCATCATCACGGTCGCATACAAATATTTCTGGGATGCATTCTGCGTTGGCACATTGAAACTGACCGCTGTTACATCTCCGAGCTGCAAAAGATTAGTAAAGAGATGAGGACAAATTTTGGGGTAAGAAATGGGGAAAGTAAATACAGCATTCATGCACCTTTCAGAATTCTACAGTGTTTTAAAATATAAAGTTCTACTATCTACAGCTTAATTGCTAATGAATCACTAGTAAGATCTTGATCTCTGATAGTATCAAGCCCCAGACTTTGTGGGGTTTGATGGCCCAGGTAGACACATACACCTTATGAAGTGTGAAGTGAATAAAAATAATTTTCTGAATTCACAGCTTCGTACATTGTCCGGTAGCCCCTGTTGTAAAAGTGTGCAATATGAGACTGTGAGTTGAGGGGAAAATACATTAAGAGTCACTATCTAATGTCTCTGTCACTGGTGTAGAATGACAATTTTGTTGGAGTATCAGTTTTAGGAAGGGAGAAGAGAAAATTAGAAATAGAAAGTTGTATCAAGAATTTACTCTAACATGAATTTTATTTCACTACAATACAAAACATTGGGAGTACAGTCAATGATTGAAGGTGTAACTATTAAGCTTCAGGAAATAAAGCCAGTGAACATCCTCATTCCATCTTTGATAGCATAATTCAAATAGTCATCTGGATAAATGGCTAAAATTCCCAATCAGATTAGATGAATGAAGTGTACTAAAACTAGTCATTGTTGAAAGTTAGGAATCCAATTTTTTTTTTAAACAGAAGTGTCAATATCATTTCCTATTGTTGTTTGGTTAGAATTTGAGTATCTCTAAAAAAAACATTTTGTTGAAGCTTTTTATCTTACACTCATCAGGACAATTTATAAATACCAATGCAAGGGACAAACAAACATTTATCCTACGTGATAGGAGAATGCTGATTGAGATAATGAAAGAATAAGTAGTAATAAGGAATCAAAATGTGCTTGTGAGATTAGGAGCATTGTTCATGTGTCTGATAAGCACCAGCAGACTACTTGTTTGCAAATCCATGATAAAATAGCATAATACAAGTTCCATTACTATATTCCTGCTTTCCACATATTGAGTAGCAAATACCCAAGCATAAAGTTGATAAAAAGAATCAGTCACTTGTTATAGAGATCATCCAATTTTCATTTCCACTGATTCACCCCATTCTACCAGTTTCATTGAGAGATGAGAAATTGTTTTGGTGAGGTCCATTTGCACCATTCAATGTATTCGTTTTTCTGAACTGCAGGGGACATAATAAGTTGTTTCAGGCAGGGCCAGTGTTTCATTGTGTCTGCATATCGATGTCTTTAACAGGTGATTTATTACAGCCAGGCAGTTAGGATCTAAACATCAGAAAAGCAGAACATACTGCAATTGCTTTCATCTGTTCCATCCCTGCAGTTCAACACTCCATCACAGTGTTGGCTAGAGTTGTAACAGGCTCCATTTGAGCACTCCATTTGGGTGCAAATAGGGTAACCTAAGGCAAAAAAAATTAAAGCAAGTTACAAATTTACTGAATATTGTCCAAATTAACTGGTCATACATATAGGGTGTATATGTTGGGTGTGGATGCCATACATTTTACTGCTGAAGTGAAGACTCAAAATGACCTAAACATCTAAAGATTTTTGCAAGCTTTTTAATCTTTAAAAATTTATCTGACATGTAACAGTTACCTTCATTCCCTGAATTTTCCATGCACATTGAATCTTAAAATCATGCGATACAGATGGAAACCATTCAACATGTATCATCTGTGCCCACATTCTGCACTTGATTAAACAAGATCTAATTTTTATTCTCATAATCTTCACTGCAGCCTAAACCAATATTTTCTGAAGATAAATCTTTCCCAATTGTATTCTATACACTATTTATTTATATTTTTTGAATATTTTTATCAACCTAAACAAAAACATAGTACTTTTAAAACTCAGTAAACTGGCAGCATATTTAGAGAGAGAAATAGTGTTAATGTGATTCCAATATCTCTCTCTCCTTCAGAACAAAACTTTATTAATTAACATGTCTCCTTGCTCTTAATATTTTGTATACCTCACCCTAAGTCTACCTTTCTAAGCTTTTAAAGATTTGCACCTCAGGTATATATATTTCTGAAAGGATACTAGCTCAATAAAACTTAAATTAACTGCTATTAATGATTTATTTCCAGAAGTTAAAATGGCTTTGAACAACCATGTTATCAACATGCAAGTCAGTTTGACTCCACTCTCAACATTGTCACCACCACTAGTTAGCCAACCTGCCTACAAAATGGAGGATGCATAAGTCAGATGAAACTACTACCATTGTTACCAAAAGGGATACTCACCTGCTTTCAGATAAGATACTGCCAAGTTTGGAAACAACTTGCTTATTTTACATTGTGTGTATTTTTACTGTGTTGCTTACAGGTATGTGAAAATGCACTTAGTGAATTCAAGTCTTAAAGAGCTCCTAAAAATATACTTTTCCGTTCATTGTATCTTACTAGAAATTCTGAAGTGAGTGATTTATCTACTGACTCCTCTTAGCCTTTTCATCATGCACAAAGCATATGGGCACAGTTGCAATGTCACACAAGAAACACAGCACCTTCCAGAACAAATTATTTATAAGCATTAGTTGTTATGATTTGTTTTTATTGTTTGAACCTGCGCTAGATAAAGTATGGATGTGGTAACTGTGTACAGATAGAATTAGTGTCATTGCTTGATGCTTTGCACAGGGAAGGGACTGAAAAGTTGAATGCAGATGCTCATATTCTTAATAGAACATCACCCCTGGAAGACAAAGCATGTGACAACAGTGCTCTAAAGTCTGATAATGAAAGGCACTATCAATTTTTTTTTAAATCAAATTGCAGCAAACATTCATTGTAAGTATGGACTGTCTACTGTAATCTGTTCATTCTCTCCAGATTTATCATCATTTTACTTAGCCCTCATAGTTACTTAGCTTTACCCTTTGGCACAGTCAACAATGTTAATGGTTGATATTTCATTATGTATGCTCCTTAATTTGGTGATTAAGTTCTTACAAGTCTGGAGCACTGAATGTCTCTCCTCTCCCACTCTCTTCCAGCAGATGATACTGTTCAACCTGTGCCTATTTCTTTCTCCTAATTCTCTTCCAGACTAGATGGGAACCTAGGAAGATCCCCATGACAATGACCAATCCTGGTGACTCTAATATAATCCTTAATAAAGTATAATAGCACAGCGCTCACTGTCTTTGGGTGACAGAGGTAGAAAGTGTGTGTATTAAATGGAAATAGAGCTTTCGTAGAATCTTGACAAAGCACTCCAGAAAGTCTCCCGATAGGACTCACATGTCCTCCGCAAACTTAGAATACTCTGTCAGTCTCTAGTAGCAAGTAAGCAATAAAACCGAACATTGCTTCAAGTAACACAAGCAGTCCTCACCCCTTTCAGCTAATTTCTGAAAAAAAGAGATCCTCTAACGCAGTGCCAGCCTGCAGCAGGGCATGCAAGCTCCTTAATGAGGATTAGGAGCAATGTTGCTCAGTCATCAGAGCTTTGATGAACCTTGGGTGGCTGTTCCTAAATTCGGTCTTTCCTGTGTGCAATATGTATCAAGCAGAAAACATACTCTGTGCAAATGGAATTAAGATTTCATCTATTAACCCCATTTGTAATGTTTTTTCTTAAACCCTTCGTCCTAAAATTTAAGGTATTCATATTTCGAGTATTTAGTCTCTCTCCAGTATTCATCGTGACATTTGCTAAGTGCATGATATTTTGGGCAACAGATGGCTATTACCAATGGCTCTTAAAGCTTGCCTTCACTGGTCATTTTCCTAATCACACTCTGAGGTTATTTTGGGGTAATTGTCAAAGATTGGTTGCTATCAACTAAACAAAGCATTAGCATTCTTAGCCCATGACTGTCAGGATGGCGGATGGAAAATTAAATGGAAATAAGTGTTTCTATCATTTGGCAATTCTACTTTTCTATTAACCAAATTGAAGATGGAAATATTTGGAAGATATGCGTTTTCATTGGTTGAAAATCAACTTTTTGTAGAGACGTTCAAAAGCTCTTAACTTGTATGGTTAACCTAAAGAGAGGGCTGCTATTCAACGTATGGAATAGTGGGTGCATGAGAATTAAGGAAACTTAATTTTCACTTAAAGTTTACCACATTTTCAATCATGCTTTTGCCTTCTATGATCAAATGCCCTTATTTGTACATTTTCTTAGTCAAATTTATATGGTTCCATGTCAAACTTGGAAGAGTACACCAAAATTGTCATATACAGAAACAGACAAAGAGAAACAGATAAAACACAAATATTAAGAGTAGAGAAACAAATACCGTCAGCAAAACACAGTTCTAGATTATCAGTCCAGATAACAAATTGAATGATTTGTTCTCACAATCTTTTTCGATTCTGTAATAATACATTGTTATCTCTGCAGCCTTGATCAGTCTTTAATCTGCTGGTTGATTAGTTGGACCCAGGGGCTTTCCTTTTCCTTTGCTTTAGAATTATTTCCTTCAGTGGCTCTAAATGTAGTTTTCCAGCTCTTTCAACACAGAATTGAAAAGAGCAATCTCACAAGAGAAATCAGACAGAGAGGGATATTAATGCAACTAGCTTCTGGGAGTTACTTTGCATTTCCCTCACAGCGTCTGTGTTAAGCTGCAGCTGGAACAATTTGAGAGTTGTTACAATGTTGAGCTCTCCTGAAACCGCAATTAATAGGGCTAATTTGTTCAGACTCATTGCTTCTGGACTCAAGGTTCCCAAAATGGAACATCATCTCACCTGTATCATTAGCCACCACTTGACTTTCCAAATTGTGACCAACCTGTTGCACATTGTCCCCTTTTAATTACAGTGACCGTTTTCTAATTTTCACTCAATGGTCCAAAACTAAAAGGATGTAGCCCCATGCAACAATATCATTTTTATACTTTGGAAACTTAAAACTCATACTTCAAGCTTCAGTGAATTTGACTACTTTGATCCCTGTCATTTTGTACAACTATACACATTCTTGGGTAATTATTTTTTTAATGAGAGTTCTTAAGCCAGGTCATTCAGTTTTAATTAAAATGAGACCATTTTATTCCACTGTACTGTCTTACATTTCATATCTTTTTGCAAAAGGTTTGATTGTAAAATTTAATAACTTGTTAAATCTAGAAATTTCATGCTAAGATTATGTCTGCAATGAGCTATTAGACACATCAAAATGTAGAAGGAATTTTGAAACTGCTGTAACATTTTAATCTGTCACTAACATTACCTTACTGAAATCCAATAAGATAATAATCAAAGATAGGTATTTCTGGAATAGTGCCCTGAACCTGGCTGTAATTTCTATATTCCTTCTTTTATTTCACCTTCCATGTTTAATGGGTAAGACTATCAATCCATATAGGGAAATCTAAGAGATAGCTGCTGATTCTGAAACATTCCACCTGACATGCTTTCCTTCATAAGAATGCCTCTTCAGTTCTTTCCAGATAGTAATCTGTTCTGTTCCTTCAACATCTTATTCATCTTTGTGTGTACCTTAAATAAAACCTTTGTAACGTTAATCTGAAATATTTATGAAAACATCTTAAATGTAGCTATTGTTCATCTTATTTCTTATCCTAATCCCTGTTTGAACAGGCTTGAAGATACACACCATGGCATTCAGTTAGAAGATGCTTGAAAATGGCCTGAAGGATCAACATCTTCTTTTCCCTTTTTCTCAAATTAGAGAGTTCCTAGTTTACAATCAATACTAGAGGCAGGGTAAAATCAGAAATGTAACTAGAAAGGTCACAAATGTACAGTATGCCTTAATTGTCAGATAATCTATTATATAAATTCAATGCCCACTGGATTTGCAAAAAGTTATTTCTTTAAAATCAAATACGTTTGTATGTTCGTGACCTATATTAAGTTACTTTGAAAAAAATGTGTGCAATTTGGGGAAGTGTGATCATATTCATAACATTTGTTCTTATCATTTCTTGATTTTTTTGTCTTGTTTACAGGTATCCAAACCATGCAATTGACTCTGCAAACACTATAATGTCTTTTTAAAAATGGCAAAATGATTAACAGTCACAAGAAATTTAATAATACAGCATTTACATTTAATAATAGTGTTGCTGGCGGAAATGTGTAGTGGTAACTTCATTGGACTGATCATCAAGTGGCCTAGCCTAATGCTCTGGGAAGATTAAGCTTCCAGTGAGCAAGTACTTTGTGCCAAGAATCTACTCAATAAAAATCTCAGTTCTGAGTTAGAGTTTGGAGGGTTCCAAATAACTTATGTGAGTAGTTGCCAAAGTATAATTAGAGGGAATGAAACCTGCTCTTAGTCCTCGGTAACTATAAAACTGACCTGCACCCAACCCACCTTCAGTCACCCACACTCATCAGCCCCTCCATATCTCCCAATCTACATGAATCATGGAAACAGAAATTTACAGGGCAGGAAGAGGTCATTCGGTACATCATTCACGTGCTGGTACATGGAAAGAGCAATTGCACTTAATCACATTCCCATACTTTTTACATATAACTGTCTAAGTAGTTCACCCTCAAGTGCTGGCTCAACCTCTTCTAAAATTATTATTGTTCACCTACCGCTAATATTTTAGTTAGAGAATTCCAGAGCTTGATGCTGAAGTGAACGGATGAGCACAGTCATCTGAAAGCCCAAAGCTATGGAAAGATGGGAATTCCAGATGTTAGACACAAAACTAAAGCCACTCGTCTCAGCAGAAGCAAGATAAAAGCTTGAATTTGTCGCTGTAAACATTTCAGAGGAGATTTACAATGTCTCACAGGCCACATTGTCTGATAAAGACAAACAAATAAAGTATTAAACATCTCAGCCACAAACGTGTTGCCTCTATTAGGATAAAGACCTACCACACCTAGTTTAACTCAGCCATTTCACAAGCCAGATGTTACATATTCAAGCAGCACAATGTTGCTTATGAGGTAGTTGTCTGCATTGAGTTTCCTTCATGGTATAGATCATATGACTATACACCAGCAGGCCAGGAAGGAAATTAGTACAGGAATGAATTTCCATCCAAGTATCCCCAATTTTATACAAAAATGAATTTACAGGTACTATTCATACTGAGTTACCTAGGTTACCCAGTGTGCATAGTTCTTGTGCACTCGCAAAATTGTTCATTATTGTAGTTAGTCCCTTTACTCGCATATGGGTTGTCAGTTTTTCCTCCAACATTTCCTTTTTGGAAAAATTGCTCTCTGGTGTTCTTTCAAAATCTTTTCAGCTAACTCTGTTGACTCACTGAGTTATTCACTCAAGCACCTCTTTCCTTTAGCATCTGTCTCACTTTACTAATTTATCAGTTATCAGTCAATGTGGCCTGTGAGACATTGCAAATCTCCTCTGGAATGTTTACAGCGACTAGTTCAAGCTTTCATCTTGCTTCTGCTGGGATGAGTGGCCTTAGCTTAATGTCTCACATCTGGAATTCCATTCTTGTCATAGCTTTGTGCTCTCAGTTGAATTATTCCTCTTGGGGTGAGCATCATTCCATCACAGATCCTCAACTTTACCTTTGAGGGTTTCATTTTTGGATTGCCATCTGATGTAACTTTACACAAGTCTGCGATGCTCATAATATTGCATGAGGACCCAGTGTCTAATGAATACTTCACATTCATTTGGTGCACTCGCTCTGCTGTCTTTATCTCAATAATTACAAACTATTTTTCTCTTTCTGAATTGGCTTTGTCCATCCACTTTGGAGTGTAGATTGAATTATTCACATCTCTTGAGTACCCACATTTGTTTTGTCAGAATCAATGTCCAACATCTCTGTAATAATTGTTTCTATAGGCTTATCTGTCTTCTTTCTAGATAAAGGTATCCAAAGTGGTTTCACTTCTGGCATTAAAACACTATTTTTCCAAGACGAAAAGGCTTTCATTTTTGTTTTATATGATGATCCCTGCAATACTTACAACTGGCCCTTTTGTTTTTATCTTTCTATTGGTCCTTCTGTCAACGTCTGTTGCTTTTCTCCACACTGTTGCTCTTGAAAAGTTGAAGTTACTTATCACAATAGTGAAAAGCATTAGGGAATTGAGAAATCTGAAACAAACTCAGATTCTGAAGAACCATAATAAACTTGACACAGTTACACCCTGTTTTGCTCTCCAGAGATGCTGTTAGACCTACTGAATTTCCCTAGCATTTTCTGACTTTGTGCCCAAACATGTCTGTTGTTCCTGCATGTCTGCTGTTTATTTACAAGCTCACAGCTTCTGCAAACATTTCAAACTTCGAAAGTCAGATTATCTTTACATAGTAGTCATGGTGTCATGGTAGAATTTCTTAGCCTCAGATAACTCCATTTTTGAGGAAACCATCTTTCAGGTGACTAAAATCATTGAATCCTATAAGTTAATGCAGTCGCATATTTATCAAGATGCTCTTTTTCATCTTGAGCTCTAATACTGAACACATACTTCTCATATGTTATGCTCATTTAAGTTCAAGGTTTTCAAAATTTAACCTTTTTTTGTTCTTCAGAGAGATCTTGGGTGCAAAAATGCAGCTCCTGCATCTTAAGGCTTAAGTTTATCATAAGGTAGTAGTTTTACCATTATGTGTGGAAAAACTTGTCGGTTCTGTTTTATATTGCCTTTCATTTCAACTGGAGACAGGAGAATTTACAGCTTTTGTGTGATTTAGTCAATAAGTCTGTTGCAGCTTGTTTCTTCATTTACCTTTCCTTTGGATGGTTTACAGCACCATGCCCTACTTAAGGCTGAACAAGCAATTTTGGAAGCTTGAACATGAACTTTTGCTTTTTTTATCTCATTGCATTTGTAAACCTAAGTAATGAATATACTTTTAAAACCAGCTTACTCACTTATCCTATCAACTTTCAGGCAATGTTGTGGAGATGACAGTGTTGGACTGGGAGAGACTAATAGCCAAATTCTATACTTGTGAGATGGCCTCAACTGTGATCTTGATTATGTCATGTTACATGTGACCCCACCACACCCTTCTGTATCGGTAACATCTTCCTTACTGTCCTATTTTAAAACTGTCATGTTGATAAATTATTATGGCCTCTCTACCTTAATTAGTTTGTAAAATTTTGGATTACTTATTACTTTGGTTAGACATTTGTCATGCAACTGTTATACCTATTATGTTACTCCAGTCATTTTGTTTGTTTCCAGCACCACCTTATTTTCAATTTTTTAAAGTTATCTCTGCCCCAATTAATCTGATCATTTACTAGGAATATGGGTCATCCCTTCACTTGTTATTCAGCTGTTGACACTTTACTCACACCATCTGACACTCTTGATCACTTGCAGAGACCTATTATTCAGCCTGTCAACACTCCACTCACAGCACTTGTATGATCTTTTGATCTCTCTGCGAATAAATTCTATGTCTATGTGTTTCTTTCTCACTTCACCTGGCAAACAGGCCATGCTTCAAAAGCTTGTGATTACAAATAAACCTGTTGGATCATAATTGTCAGTCTTACATCTATGGTCAGCAAAGTTTTGGATAGAATTCTGAGGGATAGGATTTACAACTATTTGGAAAAGCATAGCATGATTAAAGGCAGTCAGCGTGGCTTTATGAGGGGCAGGTCATGCCTCACAAATCTTATTGAGTTCTTTGAGGAGGTGACAAGACAGGTCGATAAAGGCCAAGCAGTGGATGTGGTGTATATGGACTTCAGCAAGGCATATGATAAGGTTCCTCATGGTAGGCTCATTCATAAAGTCAGGAGGTATGGGATACTGGGAGATTTAGCTATCTGGATTGGCTGACAGAAGGCAGAGAGTGGTTGTAGATGGAAAGTATTCTGCCTGGAGGTCAGTGTTGAATGGGGTCCCGCAGGGCTCTGCTCTTGAGCCTCTGCGCTTTGTAGTTTTTATAAATGACTTGGATGAGGAGGTTGAGGGGTGGGTTAGTACATTTGCAGATGACACAAAGGTTGGCGGTGCTATTGATAGAATCCAGGGCTATTGCAGGAATAGTATGACATAGACAGAATGGGCTGAGAAATGGCAGCTGGAGTGCAATCTGGATAAATGCGAAGTGATGTATTTTGGAAGATCAAACTCGAATGCTGAATATAGGATTAAAGACAGGATTCTTGGCAATGTATAGGAACAGAGGGATCTTGGTGTTCAAGTACATATATCCCTCAAAGGTGCCACCCAAGTGGATAGGGTTATTAAGAAAGCACATAGTGTTTTGGCTTTCATTAATGGGGAATCTAGTTTAAGAGCCTCGAGGTTTTGCTACAGCTCTGCAAGTCCCTGGTGAGACCACACTTGGAATATTGTGTCCAGTTCTGGTCGCCCTACTATAGGAAAGATACAGAGGCTTTGAAGAGGGTGCTAAGAAGGTTTACCAGGATGCAACCTGGACTGGAGGGCTTGTCTTATGAAGAGAGGTTGACTAAGCTTGGAGTTTTCTCTCTGGACAGAAGGAGGAAGAGAGGTGACCTGATCGAGGTATACAAGGTAATGAGAGGCATGGATAGAGTCAATAGCCAGAGATTTTTCCCCAGGGCAAGATTGACTGGCACGAAGGGTCATAGTTTTAAGATATTAGGAGAAAGGTATAGAGGGGACGCCAGAGGAAGGTTCTTTACACAGAGGCTTAGTCATACGTGGAATGCATTGCCAGCAGTGGTGATGAAACAGAGTCGTTCAGGACATTTAAGCGACTGCTGGACATGCACATGGATAGCAGTGAATTGAGGGGTGTGTAGGTTAAGCTATTTTATTTTACATTAGGATTAATCCTCGGCACAACATCGTGGGCCAAAGGGCTGTGCTTTACTTTTCTATGTTCTATGTTCTAACCTGGTGTCACCTGATTTATGACCTTTTCAGGGAATGTGCAATGTCTGCTGTTAACCTACTTTTTTTTTTAAAATGTCATTTATAAAATCTTACATGGATCTGAATGATGTGATCTAAGCAACAAATGTGGCAGATCTCCCTCAATATTTGGAGAAACTACAGCATCTTTCAACTAAGTTCCAGATGTCAAGGCAAGATTCTCACGAGGTAGTGGCAAGTTACTTACTAAGGGAGATCATTTTGAGTGTGAGCAGCAGCTAAGGTAAGACAGTTTGTTTTAAAATTACTTACCGGTAGCGGGCAGCGGTGTTTTTTTTTTCTCTTCACAGAAAGAGCGGGAGCAACAGGGGGAAGTGACGAAGACCAGAGGGGCAGCCGAGACCCGGAAGCAGGTATTGTGTAAGCTTAGCTGGGTAGGTTTTTTCCCTATAAAAGCACGCAGGAGAAGAACCCGAGGCACTACAGAGGTAGTGCCTTCCACCCGCCCTCCTCCTCTAACCTAATAATAAGACCCGTTGTGGTAAGTAGATAAGTGCTGCATTTTGCTTGTTCTACTCTTTAGACCAGTTTTTTTTAAACAAAGGTTACTTTTAGAGGGATGGCGGTGAAGGCAGTGCAATGTTCCTCTTGCAACATGTTTGAGGTAAGGGATGCCATGGACATCCCTGCTTATTACACTTGCAGGAAGTGCACCCATCTCCAGCTCCTCCAAGGCCGTGTTAGGGAACTGGAGCTGGAGTTGGATGAACTTAGGATCATTTGGGAGGCAGAGGGGGTCATAGATCGGAGCTTTAGGGAAGTAGTAACTCCAAAGATTGCAGACAGATGGGTGACAGTGAGGGGGACTGGGAGGAAGTAGCCAGTGCAGGGACCCCCTGCGGCCGTTCCCCTCAAGAACAAGTATACCGTTTTGGATACTTATGGGGGGGACGACTTACCAGGGGTAAGTAATGGGGCTCAGGCCTCTGGCACGGAGCTTGTCCCTGTTGCTCAGAAGGGAAGGGTGGAGAAGAGCAGAGCAATAGTAATTGGGGACTCGATAGTTCGGGGCACAGATAGGCGGTTTTGTGGGGGCGAGAGAGACTCATGTTTGGTATGTTGCCTCCCAGGTGCAAGGGATCGTGTTTTCCGGGTCCTTAAGGGGGAGGGGGAGCAGCCTGAAGTCGTGGTCCACATTGGCACCAATGGCATAGGTAGGAGGAGGGCTGAGGATGTTAGGCAGGCTTTCAGGGAGCTAGGTTGGAAGCTCAGAGTTAGAACAAACAGAGTTGTTGTCTCTGGTTTGTTACCCGTGCCACGTGATAGAGAGTCGAGGAATAGGGAGAGAGAACAGTTAAATGCGTGGCTACAGGGGTGGTGCAGGAGGGAGGGATTCCAGTATTTGGATAACTGGGGTTCTTTCTGGGGAAGGTGGGACCTCTATAAACAGGATGGTCTACACCTGAACCTGAGGGGCACCAGTATCCTTGGCAGGAGGTTTGCTAGTGCTCTTGGGGGGGGGGGGGGTTAAACTAACTCTGCAGGGGCATGGGAACCTAGACTGTAGCTTTAGGGTGCAGGACCTGGAGTGTAGGGAGGTTAGGAACATGGCATCAATCTCAAAGGAGGGTGCCTGTAAACAGGAAAGTGGCTTGAAGTGTGTATACTTCAATACAAGAAGTATACGAAATAAGGTAGGTGAACTTGCAGCGTGGGTTGGTACCTGGGACTTTGATGTTGTGGCTATTACGGAGACATGGGTAGAGCAGGGACAGGATTGGCTGTTGCAGGTTCCAGGGTTTAAATGTTTTAGTAGGGTCAGAAGTGGGGGTAAAAGAGGGGGAGCTGTGGCATTGCTTGTCAAAGATAGTATTACAGCGGTGGAAAGGACGATGGATGAAGACTCGCCATCTGAGGTAGGTTGGGCTGATGTTAGGAATAGAAAAGGTGAGGTCACTCTGTTAGGAGTCTTTTACAGGCCTCCTAATAGTCCTAGAAACATAGAAGAAAGGATTGCGAGGATGATTCAGGAGAAGAGTGAAAGTAATAGGGTGGTTGTTATGGGGGACTTTAATGTTCCTGATATTGATTGGGAAAGCTATAGCTCAAGTTCGTTAGATGGGTCGGTGTTTGTCCAATGTGTGCAGGATGGTTTCCTGACACAATATGTAGATAGGCCAACAAGAGGTGAGGCCATACTGGATTTGGTTCTGGGTAACGAACCAGGCCAGGTTTCAGAATTAGGGGTAGGTGAACACTTTGGGGACAGTGACCACAATTCGGTGACTTTTACTTTAGTGATGGAGAAGGATAAGTGTGCACTGCAGGGTAAGAGTTATAGCTGGGAGCAGGGAAATTATGATGCGGTGAGGCATGGCTTGGAAAAGTAGGCTTCAAGGCAAAGGCGTAATTGATATGTGGAGCTTGTTCAAGGAACAACTATTGAGTGTCCTTGATAAGTATGTACCTGTCAGGGTCGTGTGAGGGAGCCGTGGTTTAATAAGGAATTGGGATCCCTTGTTAAATGGAAGAGGGCGGCCTATGTAAAGATGAGGCGTGAAGATTCAATTGGGGCAATTGAGAGTTATAAGGTAGCCAGGAAGGACCTGAAGAGAGAGCTAAGAGCAGCAAGGAGGGGACATGAAAGGTCCTTAGTTGGTAGGATTAGGGAAATCCTAAGGCTTTCTATAGGTATGTCAGGAATAAAAGAATGACTAGGGTAGGAATAGGTCCAGTCAAGGATAGTAGTGGGAAGTTGCGTGTGGAGGTTGAAGAGATTGGTGAGACACTGAATGAATACTTTTCGTCAGTATTCACTCAGGAACAGGACATTTTTGCCGATGTGAATACTGATTCACAATTAATTAGAATGGACGGCTTTGAGGTATGTAGGGAAGAGGTGTTGGAAATTCTGGAAAGGGTGAAAATAGATAAGTCCCCTGGGCCTGATGGCATTTATCCTAGGATTCTCTGGGAAGCAAGGGAGGAGATTGCAGAGCCATTGGCCTTGATTTTTGTGTCCTCTTTGTCGACAGGAGTAGTGCCAGAGGACTGGAGGCTAGCAAACGTGGTTCCCTTGTTCAAGAAGGGGAGTAGGGATAATCCTGGTAACTATAGGCCAGTGAGTCTCACTTCTGTTGTGGGCAAAGTCTTAGAGAGAATTGTAAGGGTTAGGATTTATGAACATCTGGATAGGAATAATGTGATCAAGGATAGTCAGCATGGTTTTGTGAAGGGCAGGTCGTGCCTCACAAACCTTATTGAATTCTTTGAGAAGGTGACTAAGGAGGTGGATGAGGGGAAAGTGGTAGATGTGGTGTATATGGATTTTAGTAAGGCGTTTGATAAGGTTCCCCATGGTAGGCTACTGCAAAAAATACGGAGGTATGGCATTGAGGGTGAGTTGGAGGTTTGGATTAGGAATTGGCTGGCTGGAAAAAGACAGAGGGTAGTAGTTGATGGTAAAGGTTCATCTTGGAGTGCCGTTACTAGCGGTGTTCCGCAAGGATCTGTTTTGGGACCATTGCTGTTTGTCATTTTTATAAATGACCTGGAGGAGGGGTTAGAAGGTTGGGTGAGCAAGTTTGCGGATGATACAAAAGTCGGAGGAGTTGTTGACAGTGAGGAATGATGTGGCAGGTACAACGGGATATAGATAAGCTGCAGAGCTGGGCAGAAAGGTGGCAAATGGAGTTCAATGTAGCTAAGTGTGAGGTGATTCACTTTGGTATGAGTAACAAAAAGATGGGGTACTGGGCTAATGGTCGGATACTTGGTAGTGTGGATGAGCAGAGGGATCTTAGTGTCCATGTACACAGATCTCTGAAAGTTGACACCCAGGTAAATAGTGCGGTGAAGAAGGCATATGGCGTACTGGCTTTTATTGGTAGAGGAATTGAGTTCCAGAGTCCCGAGGTCATGTTGCAGTTGTATAAGACTCTGGTGCGGCCGCATCTGGAGTATTGTGGGCAGTTTTGGTCGCCATACTATAGGAAGGATGTGGAGGCACTGGAACGGGTGCAGAGGAGGTTTACCAGGATGTTGCCTGGTATGGTAGGAAGATCGTATGAGGAAAGGCTGAGGCACTTGGGGTTGTTTTCATTGGAGAAAAGAAGGTTTAGGGGTGACTTGATAGAGGTGTACAAGATGATTAGGGGTTTAGATAGGGTTGACCGTGAGAACCTTTTTCCACGTATGGAGTCAGCTATTACAAGAGGGCATAGCTTTAAATTAAGGGGTGGTAGGTATAGGACAGATGTTCGGGATAGGTTCTTTACTCAGCGAGTCGTGAGTTCATGGAATGCCCTGCCAGTAGCAGTGGTGGACTCTCCCTCTTTATGAGCATTTAAGCGGGCATTGGATAGGCATATGGAGGATAGTGGGCTAGTGTAGGTTAGGTGGGCTTGGATCGGCACAACATCGAGGGCCGAAGGGCCTGTACTGCGCTGTATTCTTCTATGTTCTTTGTATCATTCATTGCATGTTAGCGGCCATATTAGCCATACATCTCACTCCTTTAATATGCAGCTTTCTATCCCACCACCTGCCACTAGCAAACCATATGCTGAGAATTCCCAACATGGAAACCAGAGCAGGTACCTGGTAACTTCAGCTAACAGCTTGCTCCAAAGGACCTCCATGTTGGACCTTGGACACCACATCACAGGGCATACTCTGTGAGCACCAGCCACACACATTCCACATCCAGAAAGATAGGTCTCCAACAAGTGCCAAATTCTCAAAACCCCAACGCCACAAATCTAATCCACTTGTGGTATGCATCTGCACTTCAATGTTACTCCTCTGGTCACAATGGCAACTATCATTGCAATACTGCAGCAAGGAGCCTTTGCACTTAGGCACACACACCTAGCTCATTGACTGGCCCAGGCTGAATACCCAGCCTGGAAAAGTGAGGACTGCAGACTGTGGGGGAGGTTGAGTGGTGGGGGGTGGGGGGGTTGGAGGGGGGTTGGGGGGGGGGGGGGTGTTTAAACTCACTGAGATCCTTGTAGAGAGAGGAGGAGGTAAGCATCCTTGGAAAACTTCTTCCGGTATACTTGCTGTCTACTGTTCACTCACTTCAACGCTTTCTGGATGCTCAGAGAATCCATGCCTGTCATATCATGTCTTTTTTCACTTTGCCACTCAGCCAGAGATGCCAGACTTAAAGTACATAGAGAATGGATGGTTAAAAAGACATTTGGCAGGCTTGCCTTCATTGCTCAGTCATAGAGTCATAGAAATGTACAGCACGGAAGCAGACCTTTCAGTCCAACTCACCCATGCCTACCAGATATCCTAATCTAATCTCGTCTCATTTGCCAGCACTTGGACAATATCCCTCCAAACCCTACCTATTCATACACCCGTCCAGACGCCTTTTAAATGTTGTAATTGTACCAGCCTCCACCACTTCCTCTGGCAGCTCATTCCATACACGTACCACCCTCTGCGTGAAAACGTTGCCCCTTATGTCCCTTTTAAATTATTCCCCTCTCACCCTATGTCCTCTAGTTCTGAACTCCCCCACCCAAGGGAAATGACTTGTCTATTTGTCCTATCCTTGCCCCTCATGATTTTATAAACTTCTATAAGGTCCTCTCAGCCTCCGACACTCAAGGGAAAACAGCCCCAGCCTATCCAACCTCCCCCTTTAGCTCAAATCCTCCAACCCTGGCAACATCCTTGTAAATCTTTACTGAACCCTTTCAACTTTCACAACATCCTTCCGAGATAGAATATTGCACACAATATTCTAAAAGTGGCCTAACCAATGTCCTGTACAGCCACACACGACCTCCCAACTCCTGTATTCAATCCTCTGACCAATAAAGGAAAGCACTTCAAATGCTTTCTTCACTATCCTATCGAACTGCAACTCTATTTTCAAGGAACTATGAACATGCACTCCAAGGTCCCTTTGTTCAGCATTGCTCCTCAGGACCTGACCATTAAGTGTATAAGTCCTAATCTGATTTGCCTTTCCAAAATATAGTACTTCACGCTTATCTAAATTAAACTCCATCTGCCACTCCTCGGCCCATTGGCCCATCTGATCAAGATCCCGTTGTACTCTGAGATAACCTTCTTTACTGTCCACTATGCCTCCAATTTTGGTGTCCTCTGCAAACTTATTAACTATACCTCATATGTTCACATTCAAATCATTTAAATAAATGATAAAAAGTAGTGGACACAGCACCGATCCCTGTGGCACATCACTGGCCACAGGCCTCCAGGCTGAAAAGCAACCTTCCACCACCACCTTCTACCTTTGAGCCAGCTCTGTACCCAAATGGCTAGTTCTCCCTTGTATTCCATGAGATCTAACCTTGCTAATCAGTCTATCATGAGGAACCTGTCAAATGCCTTACTGAAATCCATATGGATTTCAATCCTCTTTGTTACTTCTTCAATAAACTCAATCAAGTTTGTGAGACATGTTTTCCCACACACAAAGCCATGTTGACTATCTCTAATCAGTCCTTGCCTTATCAAATGCATGTAAATCCTGTTCCTCAGGATTTCCTCCAACAACTTGCCCATCACCAAGGTCCCACAAATTGGGACATTATGTTGAGGTTATACAGGACATTGATGAGGCCTCTTCTTGAATATTGTGTCCAGTTCATGTTGCCCAGTTATAAGCTGGATATTATTAAGCTGGAGAGGGTTCAGAAGACATTTACCAGGATGTTGCCAGATATGGAAGGTTTGAGTTATAAAGAAAGGCTGGATATGCTGGGACATTTTACATTGGAATGTAGGAAGTTGAGAGGTGACCTGATAAAAATTTATAAAACAATGAGAGCGAGAGTTGATGGTAGTTGTCTTTTCCTCGCATGGGTGATTTCAAGACTAGGGAACACATTTTTAAGGTGAGAGGAGTGAGATTTAAAAAAGACATGAGACTTTTTTTTTACACTGATGGTGGTGTGTAATGAACATTCTGTGTGGAAGTGGTTCAGGCAGGCACAATTACAATGTTTGAAAGACATTTGGGTAGATACATAAATAGGAAAAGTTTGGAAAGATATGGGCCAGGAACAGACAGGTGGGCCTAATTTAGTTTTGGGTTATATTCAGCATGGACTGATTTGACCAAAGGGTCTGTTTCTGTGCTACAAGATTCTAAGACTCTCACTGCTGTATTGCCATGCCATTAAAGCAGTTACAAAGCCAGGAAGCTTGGCATTGTTGTCAGCAGTCCTCAGACAAGTCAAGGGGAGGAACTAAAAAAAAGAGAAATTGCTGGAAAAGCTCAGCAGATCTGGCAGCATCTGTCGAGAGAAATCAGAGTTACTGTTTTGGGTCCAATGACAGTACCCCAGCACTAATGGTAGCAAGGAAAATGTTGTTTTTTTTCTGCAGACGATGAAGCTGGGAGTGTGTAAAGAATAAATGACAGGTGGGGATAAAGCCCAAAGAGAGAGAAGAACAGTTGACAGACAAAGGAGTAGATAATGAATAGGCTAGGAAAATGAATAGCTATTAATGGGGACTGTTCGTGGCTAACAATGGGTTGTGTGTAATAGCAGACCATGTGATAGCAAGGCCCGGTGTGTGGGGAGTTGATGTAAGGACACATGTGATGATGCTGTCACTTTAAAAAGGTTATTTTAGCCTTGGCTATTGAAGAGAGGTCATAAAGGCAGAGGTGCTCAGGATTCTAGGGAGTTTGACATTGGAAGGGGAGTGGCCGGTTTTCCCAGTACTGTTTTGTTTTCTAGTTTGTATTAGCTGTAGAAATCAGAAGATGTAAGAGTCCAGGAGAGTTGCAAGCTTCAGTAAAGAGCTCCTCTGACTCTCTTCTGAAATCTCTCTTTGGATGTTGTTCCCTGCTGCCTGTAAGAATCTGTTTTTGAATTTACCTTTTTGCCAAGGAGTATGTTGTTGGGGTATTGCTGCATTGGAACAGTTAACTAGTAATAGTTGCTGTATTGGGTTGGTTAAGTTTTTCAGTCGTTAATTTATTGTAAATTCCACTTTCTTTTGTTCGTGTTTCAACTGTACTGTTTAAATAAATTGTTTTGCTTAAAGCCGAGGTGTTTGACCAGTTGTAGCACACCTGGAATATCCACTTCGTAACTGACTTTAAAATAAGAAAACGTTAGGGTCTAGACTACCTTCTTAAAATATTTTGTGGGGGGTGGAGCTGGGCTGTTGCATAACACATGAGAGAAGCTCAAGTCCGAAAGTTGTTAAACTCGATATTGAATCCATTGGCTTTCGAGTTCCCGAGCAGAAAATAAAGTACCGTTCTTTCAGATCAATCTGAGTTTCACTGGAGCACTGCATTAAGCCCGAGGCAGGGATATTGACCAGAGAACAAGGTGGTGTGTCAGTATCCCTCAGCACAGTATGTCAAGGGCAGCCTCCCAAACCAGTCCAGGAAACTGGACACATCAGTCAGCCTACTCAGGGCGTTCAGAGTCAGAATGCGCTCCTTATAAGGGCTGAGGAACCAAATATCAGGCAAGCCACCACCTCTGTGAACTCATTCTGTCTTATTGTGGGCTATTTTCTCCTGGAATGAGAAAGACATAGATATTAAGGGAGATGAAAATGGGTGACACAGCTGTTAGTGCTAGTGCAGATGGGGAAGTGTCTCAAGTGAGTCAGAAGGAAGTGCAGAGGCCACACAATGTCTGTGGTGTCAGGGACTGAGTGGCTGAGAGCAAGTGAGGGAAGTTGTTGCAAGCATTAGTGAGTGGGAGAGCATGAACCTTGGTTGACAGAAAGTACAGAGTCAGAGGGAGTGTGAGGAATCAGATAGAAAATATGCTGGCTAAGCACAGAAGTTCATTGATGGGGCACTGTCTTCCATTATTAATCATGTCCTGGGTAAATGTCAGAACCATGCAAAGCAGCTTCAGACCAACAGTGCTGCTCCAGGTGCACAAGGCCTCTTAGAGTCATAGAGATGTACAGCATGGAAACAGACCCTACAGTCCAACCTGTCCATGCCGACCAGATATCCCAACCCAATCTAGTCCCACCTGCCAGCACCCAGCCCATATCCGTCCAAACTCTTCCAATTCATATACCCATCCAAATGCCTCTTAAATGTTGCAATTGTACCAGCCTCCACCACATCCTCTGGCAGCTCATTCCATGCACGTACCACCCTCTGTGTGAAAATGTTGCCCCTTAGGTCTCTTTTATATCTTTCCCCTCTCACTCTAAACCTATGCCCTCTAGTTCTGGACTCCCCGACCTCAGGGAAAAGACTTTGCCTATTTATCCTATCCATGCCCCTCACAATTTTGTAAACCTCTATAACGTCACCCCTCAGCCTCCGACGCTCCAGGGAAAACAGCCCCAGCCTGTTCAGCCTCTCCCTGTAGCTCAGATCCTCCAACCCTGGCAACATCCTTGTAATCCTTATCTGAACCCTTTCAAGTTTCACAACATCTTTCCGATAGGAAGGAGACCAGAATTGCATGCACCAGGAATGCTGGATAGTTCTGGAATATCCCAAGCAGTAGCAAGTTGTTTCTGGTATAGCAAGTGATAAAGTGAGGCTAGAATCAGGCAAAAGGGACATTATAGTGACGGGTAGGTAGTTAATCAGATGGGTTTCATAAGAAATGGTTAGAAATCTAATTTGGTTCTGTGGACAGAAATTCTCCAAAAGCCTCAATGTAACTGACACATCGCCAAAATAGTATAATATTCATTCATATTAAATACATTAATGAATGCTACGCAGTGGATGTTTTAAAATTTGATTAATCTGAAACCATCAATTATTCAGCTAACAGTATCTCGTGCTCATTAGCAACTGTGCAGAAAAGAAAACAAAATCAGCCTCAGGTATTGTTTGCAGATGATATCAATTTCTGTTTATAAAATATTTGTCAGTACATTCCTTTCTGTGCAGTATCACTCGTCAAATACAAAACAGAAACTTGCCCAGGTGATTAACGTAAACTCAATAATGCTCTCCTCATTGTTACAAAGTCATAACAACAATTTAGAAAGATTTCACACTGTTTTGATATCAGTGAAAATAAATTTACACTGGCATAGCTTATCAATCCATTAGTTTTACAGGAAACTTTATTAAGTACAGCACTTGTACCATTATTACACCATTACCTATTTGTAATGATGCACAAAACAGATATGTTCCCACCCCACGCTTACTGTTTGTTATGAGCAATCGCTCTTATTTATCTTGGCTTTGGAAAGCTTAAATTGCAGCTATGCATGAAATTGAAATTCCAATCACAAATGCCAATCATACTCCTTCTAATAGACTCAGTGATTGACATTTCAGCATTTTAAACTGACATATGTACAATATTCTCGTCAAAATATACCAAATAACACCAACACAGACGAACTTAATTACACCCATCAATAGCATTAACAGGACCAAGCAAGTCACTGCAATACTGTACTTGAACCTTTGCTCTAATCCACTGTAGATTCCGCAGCAAGTTTTAAAAAACAAGGAACAGATTGAGGGCAATTGCTTCCATCGGTGAGCAGCTTAATCCAATAAACTAAAATGCCTAAGGTGCAAAGACTGAGAAAATACATTATGAGAATTTAAGAACTTACGACAGCTTCTTTCATCGATTTTGTCAGTGCAGTCATCGACATGGTCACACCTGTACTCACTTGGGATACATTTTCCATTGGTGCAAGTATACTGCTGACTAGTGCATGTTTTTGCAGCTACACAGTGAGGAGAAAGAAATGTTTATCAAAAGAAGAATTAACTTTACATGCTAAAGATCTAAACACTATTCAATATTGTTTGTACGTTCACATTTAGTAACAAGTTAAGCCCATACAACATAAAATATAGACAACAAGAACAGTTTATCCTGGACACTCTTCATGTCAGCTGTATACAGTAATTTACCACAAACTAACATCACAATGCTAAATCAATTAAACTAAGTTTAAAATCACACAATCACCTGATGAAGGAGCAGCGCTTCAAAAGCTAGTGCTTCCAAATAAACCTGTTGGACTATGACCTGGTGTTGTGTGGTTTTTAACTTTGTCCACCCCAGTCCAATATCGGCACCTCCAAATCAAATAAACTAAATTTCCTGATATGCAGGCTGCATTTGAATCATTTGTCTTCTAGCATGTACAATGATGCACTGGACACAGATTTTGTTTTCCCTATGTGTTCAATTTCTCTTTTATAATTATCTATGCACTGGCCTAAAATATTTTCTATTTGCTTGTAAGTAAAATATGTTTTCACAGGAAGGATTGTACTTGCAGTCATAAAGGGAGATTTTAAGGTCACCCACTGAACAGAAACAGAGTGGCCAAAGCCCAAAAATGATTAAATTACTTACAGTGTGGAAATAGGCCCTTCAGCCAAACAAGTCCACATCGACCCTCTGAAGAGCAACCCACCCAGACCCATTTCCCTCTTCACCTAACCTGCACATTTTTGGACTGTGGGAGGAAGCCAGAGCAAACTCCACACAAACACGAGGAGAATGTGCAAACTCCACACAGACAGTTGCCTGAGGTGGGAATTGAATCTGGGTCTCTAGCACTGTGAGGCAGCAGTGCTAACCACTGTACTACCGTGCCTCCCACAAATGCTGGAGATCGACTTACAGCCTTGTTCTTTCTGACACTGCAACCTTCATTCTTTTTTTCCAGGGTCCTCAGGTAATCTCAAGCAGGTGCCCAGCTCAGTTACTATTTAATTTAAGATTATACGTCATGAAAATATATGAGGATCTCAATTAATATTCAACCAACCCTCTTATAAGACTGCCTCATTTGAAATTATCAGGTAAGTGTGAGATTTGATCCAGTTAATATGATCTAGGCAAACCTTTTAAATGTGACGGACACATTTAAATTAGATTCTCAGATGTAGGAAATGAAAAATAAATTGAATAGAATTTTCAAACAAAACAAGAAATTGGAATAGGTTTTCAGTGAAGTAAAGTGGAAAGTACGAATGGGATTAACAGACAGTAGGTTTGCTGTATATGGTGATAAATCAAGTAAGTAAAGTTGATTTACTTCTTAAATTTTGCTGAAGTTTCAAATCAATGCAGCACTAGATTTCTGACATTAAAGGACATCAGTGACAAGATTACAACATTAGTACTGGCACAATCCATAACAAGATAATTAGAATGCCTTCACACTTGTTCAAGCATTGACACTTGCACTGAAATGGATTTCTGACCAAAATCTCTGTCCACTAGACTTGATACAATCACAAAGACCAAGGCTCTAATATTTGCCTTTACAAGGTGTTTCTGTACTGCGAAAATGCTGGTAAGGTAGGAATCCAAAGTATTACCACCACCGAGCACCTCCTCCATATTCTATCCTGACACCTTGCATTTCTCACTTAGGGTGGGGAAAGGATTGAGGGAAGGCATGCATGCACAGTTCCCACAGGTAGCTAGCCACTTAAATTTTTAACTGGTCCGTTTACACCATATTTTGGAGTGCCTGGTGTCTGAAACCTGGAGTATGGAGATTAGAGTAGGTGAGGACAGGTCATCCTGAATGCATTTCTTTTGGATAGTCAGTGTACCCCTTTGGAGAGCTCAGCACCTCTGCGGATATGGTTCTAATACACCTTGGGAGTAGGGCAGGAGATGGGAAGAGTATCAGCTATCCTTTTAAACTGTTGAATATGAAGGTGCCAACACTGGCACCTCCAACTATGGAGAAGACTGTTTTATAATAAATGCATAAAATCCTTCAAACTGCCCAACTTGTGAAGGTCAACAAGTGTCAAGAGTGTGGTCTACAATATGAAACTTTAAGTAATAGAACTATTGCTTTTCTCCTATGTACATGAGCACTTGTGGATACTCCGGGTGGCAAGGCAGGTGAAGGTAGAAGGCTGATGATTGGAAATAGGCACTCAGTTGTCATTGGAGATAAAGGGGCATACAATGGCATGGGAGAACATGTAAGGTTATCATGACGGGTACAGGACAAGAGGTTGCATGAATTCACATGGTTAGGGCATTGGGGGTGTGTGAGATGAACGATTGCGAAGGATGGGGGCTTGAGAAATTATTTATGTTTCTCCCCTGTTGGAGAAGTAAGGTTTGGATATGGTTTGTGGGAGCACGACAGACCTTGGAGGAGGTAAAGCAGCCCTTGGTAGATATAAGGCACTCTTTGGGATTCTGAAAAGGCATACTTGTGCTCAAGAAGAGCCTAAGTTCATTGGAACTGCAAAAAAGAGAACTGTCCAATAACACATTTAAAAAGAAAAGCAATAAATATTTCAGAGTGCCTTTTCACATAAGCCATTATAAAATTTCCATTGCAAACTTAGTTAGTTCCCAAATTAGTGAATGTTTTATTCACATACAGGATGTAGACATTATTGACAGAGTCAACATTTACTGACATTCCCTAATTGCCCCTAAAATTTGCTTTCCTAAGGGATTAGTTAAAGCAATTTCAATGTATTAGATTTTTTTGCATGAATGTGCTCTTTTTCAAAAGTGATACCATAAACATACTGACAAATCAAGAGGCATCTTGACAAAGTAGGGTTAAGCCCATTTTAGATATTAGATGAGCCAACATGGAGATTAAGAGACACAGTGATTCAACGGAGTTGGCATAGCAGCTATACCAGCCTTGGAAATGATTGGATACATATAGAGCATGGGCAATGAAGACGTTAACATGGCATGGAATTTAACAAGGGTCATGTGGATGAATGAATGAGCATGGACTAGCACAGGTGTGGAGAGGTCATGTAGGATGGTACAGCAGCACAGGTAGTTATAGGTTAGCATGAATAGCGCATGTAGATAGTGAGCAAGTGAGAACTGGGAGAATGTTTTATTTTTTATCTTTATCTTTTAAATTTTGAATAGCATGCTGGAGTTCCCAGGCACGATATCTGCCCAGCCAACTTTGGGAACTAATAAACTGCTTTACTTTTCTAGGTTACCCAATCTAATTTGAAAACCAGCCCACTTCTCTGGACAAAATAGTATGTATGAGTGGCCATTTTAAAGGTTGGGTTCACAAAACCAGAATTTCCTATGCCTCTGTGCATATGACTGAAGAATAAAAATTGGGGCCCAACACTGTTAATAATGTATTCTTTTAAAATGTAATGTAAGTAGCTTCTTCTCTTTTTTGACCTTTGACAAACGCTATTGAACTGATCAAACTAAATTATTGATAGTATTAATCTGAAAGTGATTCCTGCTATTGTTGATGTGACTTCATGCATAATTGATTCCGGGCACCAGATTTGTAGTTTAAACAAAAGACTTAATAATTTATTACCAATAAAGTAAATAACAAAGTAAGTTAATGATTTATTTGATTTAAAATAATAACCAGTACAGTCAGTTCTGCTATAACATGATAGATCCATTCTCGTGCAATCCTATATTGTAAGAAAATCACTTAATAGCAGCACCATTTAAACTAATAGAGCCAGAGCCAATACAATGTAAAAATTCAAACTTTAGAAACAGTGTCCCTAATTCGTCAATCATGTTATAACAAATTCATATTGATGAAACTCATGGTATAGCAGAATGACCTGTAATGAATAATTTTTTAAAAAGAAAATAACTAAGATACAGATTACTTAAGCCATTTTCCACAAACATGTATGATGCTTACTTGGTTGATTATTTGAAAACATCTATCAGTGCCACCTCTTCAGTTTACTCTGAGGTAGTTTCAACAGTACTTATAACTTAATTTCTATTCTCTGAACTTCCAATAGCTGATAATAGGAGAAAAGGCAGGGAGCTTGTAAATCTTCATGCTGTAGTATCAACAGTCAAGCTCCTTCTCTTAGAAATTCTCAATTCAAAATAGTTCAAATGCTCTGGATCCTCCCTCTGCTTGACCATCATGTTCCCTTCCAGACTTGCTGACACCAATTCCCAAGTATTGACTTTAATTAATGTCAAACATTTGCTGTCTGTTTAAATGCAAAACCTCTATGGAGCTCTTTGATCGCCAACCAACCTGCAATTAACTTGCAGGCCTGGGCTCACAAGAAACAGTTTGTTCTCTTTTTAAACAAGTGGTTACTTACAGTGCAAAGGTCACCTCTTAGCTCACGATTACAGTTCCAAACCAAAATTTATAAACAGCGATAACTTAATTGTCAGGAGCTATTGCACAAAGTGAATCATCTTAACTTATAAAATGCCTGAAATGACCAATTGGTTACTGGAAAGAAATTATCAGTTAGATGCAACTGTTAGACTGTTTTGTCACAGGAATAGGTTTGTATAGCAATAATTCAAATTACATGAATAAATGGACTACCAATAACTTTATTGGAAGATTAATAAGTATTTGTAAATCCAATTTAAGTGGAAAGCTACACTTCAATTTCATAAAATCCCTGTGCTCAAATTCCTACTATAACTAACTTGTTACTTAACTTTGCTTCATAGACAAATATATCAGCCTTAGACACAATTCCCAAACCTCTGCATCATGGTCTAAAATGTCAAACACTGAAGAAAGAAGGCAATATGGAACTATTTGGAAATTCTTGGCATTCATTTAACAGGCAGATCAGTGTACATTCTCAAGCTGTCATGATAAGGACTGATAATTAATTATGAACAAAATTTCAACAATCATTCAGGACTAAAAGTGGAGATTTATTTTCTCTGTAGTTTTCTTGTAGTTTAAAATCCAAACAAAGCTTTTTTAATCTATATTTCCAAACAAAAATAATAAACCTAAACTACTCTACATCTGTATCATTTGCATTTATACAAACATATCACAAAGCTCAGGCAGGCGACTTAAATAACAAGTAGCAATAAATTCTCTTTGGAATTCATTATAAGTGTCTTTGAGACAGTTTCAATATTTATGTTAAATCTATATAAAATTTAATTAGCTAAATGGCCTGACTCTGTTCCAATCTTTCACTCACTTCAATAATGTATCCATGACTATGTTAAATATTTGGTGTTCTTGAAAGCAATGGGTGCATTGTCTTGGAGATAACAGTAGAATTTGCACTAGGCATTCCTTGTGCAAGGCATCCTCAATCCTTGAATTTCAAGAATTACAAGGCTGATCATGGCAATGGTGACATCCCAGAACAGGTATAACATACATTTTATAAAGCAGCATTGAAATCTATACATAGGAGAATAATCTCTGTCAGGCTGAGTTGAAAGTGGATCAAAGTAGATACTTTTAAAATAACTGAAAAGAAAAGGTGAATTCCAAATTTATACCGACAATATATTAAATAAAATCCTGGACTTACAACATAGATGACGCTCATCAGATCCATCATCACAGTCTTCTTCATCATCACAGACCCAACTTTGAGAAATACATTCCCCATCTCCCTCACACTGGAACTGTCCTGCTGTACAGGTAGGTGGAGCTGAATTCAAAATAAATACAGTATCAGTAAAGTAAAGATAAAAGGGAATTTTAAAATTAGTAATATAATACATACAACTCTGGGTACTCCAATGTCTCAAATTTATGGAACTAGAGTCTTTCAAAGTTTGTGAGAAGATTTGTAGCTCGGGTGCTCGTTGTTGTGGTTCTGTTAGCCGAGCTGGGAATTTGTGTTGCAGACGTTTCGTCCCCTGTCTAGGTGACATCCTCAGTGCTTGGGAGCCTCCTGTGAAGTGCTTCTGTGATCTTTCCTCCAGCATTTGTAGTGGTTTGAATCTGCCGCTTCCGCTTGTCAGTTCCAGCTGTCCGTTGCAGTGGTTGGTATATTGGGTCCAGGTCAATGTGCTTATTGATTGAATCTGTGGATGAGTACCATGCCCCTAGGAATTCCCTGGCTGTTCTCTGTTTAGCTTGTCCTATAATAGGAGAACAGCCAGGGAATTCCTAGAGGCATGGCACTCATCCACAGATTCAATCAATAAGCACATCGACCTGGACCCAATATACCAACCACTGCAACGGACAGCTGGAACTCACAACTGGAAGCAGCAGATTCAAACCATTACAAATGCCGGAGGAAAGATCACAGAAGCGCTTCACAGGAGGCTCCCAAGCACTGAGGATGTCACCTAGACAGGGGACGAAACGTCTGCAACACAAATTCCCAGCTCGGCGAACAGAACCACAACAGCTAGAGTCTTTGTCCAAGAAAATCTTGCCCATGACTGCAGGTGAGAGACAACTGTGCAACTACCTTAAAAAGTTTAGGGAGTTAGTAAATTGTTTTTAAAAAAGCATTGGATCTCGAGATTTGATCAGTTCCTTAACCTGGACAATTATGGCTTATTTTAAAAAGTGAAAACTATTAATACATTCTAGTTTCCCAACATTCAAAACTAAAACAATGTTGAAATAGAAGCAGCAATAGTTTTTGAGAACTGAGGTTCAGAAATAATCAGCTACCTAATTTAAGGGTAAATAATTTTATAAAATGAGCTGTTAATTTCCATTTCATATTCTCAATTAACAAACCAAGTAGAGACTTGGAAGACTCAAAATGGGGATGAGAAATTCTATTCAATAAATAATTGAGCCTTTAAAGAGCAGGAATACATCTGTGATCTGCATTAACTTACCCAATCTCAATCAGGTACCAATATGGGTCCCTTCCTAATTGGAATCCCACAAGCTTCGCTGAATGACACAGCACGTACATAAAATTAGGAATGAATTTCTCATCTGTTGTCTTTCAAACACCTTAATAAATATCACCGTAGAAAATGCAAATAAATATTGTCAACTTCGTTGATGTATGAAAAGGAAAATTGTTGCTCATTGTACTTTAGCTCAAAAAGGAGAGCAGGACCATTCCAGTCATGAATTTTATTTTACTTATAAACATGTAATAGGAGGATGAGGCTCGATCACCTGCTCCAGGACTGAATATGGGTAGCTATCTTTAAAGGTCAGATTGAAAAGCCTGGAATTCTACACACCCAATAACGAAAAGAAAAAATCAGTGCCTCGTTGTTTCTGTACACCCAACCTGTTGTAACATCTATCAACTGTCAGGCAATTACACCCTGCTTTCTTACTGTATCAGTCAACCTACATCTATACATCAGGGTGGATCCAAAGGAACCTTTGGCTTGGGGGCCCCTGCCCAATAATATTTAATTGTACACTGCTGGCCCAGCAGGGGTAATATAGGGATTCTGGAGAAAATGCCAATAAAACAAGGGCCCAGGAAAGACAGAGTCATAGTCAATCTGTGGACACTTCATCAAACCATGGTCAGAGTTGCAGCAAGAGCACACTGAAGGAGGGCTACACACTTTCTATTATATTATTCACAACAAACTAAGGTAGAACATTTGATGTGAGACTGTTTTATTATGGAGTGTTGTCTCAGAAAAGAATTCAGGCAACAAATTACTTCCCAGATGCAATTCTTTTATTCTTTCCTGTGATCTGGGTTTCAGCATTTGTTGCCAATCCTTTATTACCATGAAACTGTGTGAAGAGTTCGGGCATTTCCGAGGACAATTAAGTGCCAGTCACATTGAGGATAACAAACTTTCTTCCCTAAAGGACATATGGTGTAATTCAAAAATATTCGAACACCTCATTGAAAATTACTTCCATAGAAATATATTTAAAAATTAAACTATTCAATATATTGTTAGTTATTAAAAGAGATTAATGATTACTGAATAAAGGGGGGATAACATGTTCAGTAAGGTAATTCCGAATATTTGTGCCTTCTGTATTAATTTAAAGCTGTTAAGTGAGTGTCAATTGGAGATCACTGTCACAATGAAAATGTGATTAATATATATAATCACTAGGAATGATCAGATCCCAGTAACTTACGGCACTCCAATTCATCAGAATCATCACTACAGTCACCAATGCCATCGCATCTCCAGGTTCCAGAAACACACTGGCCATTTTGACAGCGAAACTGGTCTGCTCTACAATCTGTAATCCAAGATCAAGAGATTAGAAAATTGCACTTGCCCTTTTTTATAATTTAGGTAGTGCATACCTGCAATGTGTGTTGCAAGTATTTATTTTTAGTAGTGTTCACTGATTTACATCAGTCTTATTGTTTAATAGGGATTGCATGGGGCTGTCGTGGCATAGTATTACATCAGCAAATAACGCAAAATGAATTAGTGCTTTAGATTTGGTTAGTGTTCTTATGTAAAAAACACATGCTGGCTAGATGGATACAAAACTGGCTTAGTCATAGAAGACTGAGTAGCAGTGGAAGGGTGCTTTTCAGAGTGGAGATCAGGAACTAGTGATGCTCAGCAGAGGTCAGTGCTGGGACCTTTGTTGTCACTAATATATATAAATGATCTGGAGGAAATGCAGGTGGTCTGATTATTAAGTGGATGAATTAAAATTGGTAGAGTTGCAGATAGAGAAACAGACAGTCAAAGGATATAGATAGATTGCAGATTTAGGCAGAGAAATTACAATGTGTTTAAAATGTAATTTAATCCGGACAAATGCGAGATTTTGCATTTTGGAAGATCAAATTCAGGTGTGAATTGTACACTAAATGTTGGAACTTTTAGGAATATCAAAATACAGAGGAATCTAGGCATACAGGTCCACAGAGCCCTGAAAGGGGCAAGACAGGTGGATAAGGTGGTCAAGAAGGCATACACCACACCTGCCTTCATTAGCCAGGGCATTGAATATAACAGTCGGCAATTTATGTTACAGCTGCCTAAAATTTTAGTTAGGTTATATTTGGAATATTGCATGCAGTTCTGTTCATCACACTGCCAGAAGGATGTGGATGCTCTGGAGAGGGTACATGGAAGATTTATTAGGATGTTGCCTGGTCTGGAGGGTTTTAGTTATGAGGCGAGGTTGGATAAATTCAGATTGTTTTCACTGGAAAGACAGAGGCTGAGGGAAAACCTGATAGAGATCTACAAAATTATGAGAGGTATAGATAGGGTGGATAGTCAGAGGCTTTTTTCCCAGAGTGGAAAGGTCAACTACAAGCGGGCACAGGTTCAAGATGAGAAGTGGAAGGTTTAGTGGAGAAATGCGGAGAAAGGTTTTCACACAAAGGGTGATAGGTGCCTTGATCGTACTGCCAGTAGAGGTGGTGGAAGCAGGAACATTAGCAACATTTAAACCGTATCTTTAAAAACACATGTATGTGAGGCAAACAGAGGGATCAAAATTGCATATGGATATTAAACAGTGGGTGTAAATAAGGACTAGGAATCGGCGCATTAGGAATTGGTGGGCCAAAGGGCCTGTTCGTGTGGTGTATTGTATTGCATTGCTGTATTATGCTGACTGGCAAGAATTTGTGGAGGTGAGCATCTGGAACTGAGGTGATGCTTGTCTAGTGGATCTTAATGACGTGATGTATCTACCGCAGGCTCAGCTATTCGTGTGTTACTGCACGAGGGCTTGTAGGCTTGCCAACGTAATACCCACATTTAGAGAAAATTCATGCAACACTTCTACTGGGTGCTAGTTCTACATTACTGAGCAACAAAAAGAAGTAAATTTATCCAGTGAAGATGTCACAAATGGTGATTTATACCTGCTCATAAAGGCTGGTGAAACATGAAGATAGCATTCTCCACTTGGTGATACAAATCCTCAACAGCAATTATATCAATACCAATGTTGTGTCACCATAGTCTTATCAGACCGTAGGGGCTGCTCTCTCATGAGAGAGAGAGGAGCAACTGGTGGTGATTTAACCTGATGGTCATCAGACCTCAGACAAGAGAAGAGGTTGAGAAGGAGAGTTCTTCATGGTAATCTCAAACCGGTGATGGGAATTGATCATACTCCTCCAAAAATCAACAACCCAGCCAACTGAGCTAAACCAATTCCCCTCAATATCAGTGGCAAAAATTAAAGATGTATGAAGCAGGAAAGGCTAGCATTGAAGTTCAGCAAGCAGTAGGAAAGGATTTAAACATATTTGGAAAGGCAAGGACTGATGAGGGATAGTTAGCATTGCTTTGTGCATGGGAAATTGTGTCTCACTAACTTGATTGAGCTTTTTGAAGAAGTGATGAAGTTTGATGGAAGCAGACAGTGGACATTATCTATATGGACTTCAGCAAGGTGTTCAACAAGGTTCTGTATGGCAAACTGGTTAGCAAGGTTAGCATGGAATACAAGAAGAGCTGGCCATTTGGATACAAAATTGACTCAAAGGTGGGAGACAGAGGGTGATGGTAGAGGGTTGCATTTCAGATTGGAAGCTGGTGACCAGCAGTTTGCAGTAGGAATTGGTGCTGGGTCCTTTATCATTTATAAGTGTGATTTGGATGCAAATATAGAAAGTACCATTGGTAAGTTTGCAGATGACACCAAAATTGGTGGTTTAGTGGACAGCAAAGATGGTTACCTTAAAGTATAATGGGACATTGATCAGATGGTTCAATGGGCCAAGTAGTGGCAGATGGAATTTAGATTTAGATGAATGTGAGGTGCTACATTTTGGAAAGGCAAATCAGGACAGGACTTATATACTTAATGGTAAGGTCCTGGGGAATGTTGCCGAACAAAGAGACCTTGGGGTGCAGGTTCATAGTTCCTTGGAATCACAGGTAGACAGGTAGTGAAGAAGGCATTTGATACACTTGCCTTTATTGGTCAGTGCATTGAGTATATGAGTTGGGAGTTCATATTGCGTCTGTATAGAACAATGGTTAGGCCACTGAGTATAATTCTGGTCACCTTTCTAGAGGAAAGATCTTGTGAAACTTGAAAGCATTCAGAAAAGATTTACAAGGATGTTGCCAGAGTTGGAGGGTTTGAGCTGTAGGGAGAGGTTGAATAGGCTGGGGCTATTTTCCCAGAGGCTGAGGAGGGACGATATAGAGGTTTATAAAATCATGAGGGGCTGGATAGGGCGAATAGCCCAGGTATTTTATTCAGGGTAGGGGAGTCCAGAACTAGAGGGCATAGGTTTAAAGTGAGAGGGGAATGATTTAAAAGGGATCCAAGGGGCATCTTTTTCACACAGACAGTGGTGAGTGTATGCAATGAGCTGACAGAGGAAGTGGTGGAGGCTGGTACAAAATTACAATATTTAAAAGGCATCGGGATGGATACACGAATAGGAAGGGTTCAAAGGGATATGGTCAAAACGCTGTCAAATGGAACTAGATCAGTTTGGGATATCTGGTCAGCATGGATGAGTTGGACCAAAGAGTCTGTTCCATGCTGTATATCTCTATGACTCTATGACTCCAAAAGGACCGTTGGCCTTTCTTTCAAAGGGAATGGTGATGACAAATAGGGAAGCCTAACACAGTATAAGGCATTAATTAGATCACAGTCTTGGTTCCCTTATATTTTGTAAATATATTTATTAGCAAAAAATAACTTTTTTGACTTTATAAAAATATAAAGTTATTGAAAATATAACAAATACCAATATAAGAAAACAATGCAAATTGCAGTACAGCCACAACATGACCTCCCAATTCCTGTACTCAATACTCTGACCAATAAAGAAAAGCATACCAAACACCTTCTTCACTATCCTATCTATCTGCGACTCCACTTTCAAGGAGCTATGAACCTGCACTCCAAGGTCTCTTTGATGAGCAACACTCCCTTGGATCTTACCTTTAAGTGTTTAAGTCTGGCTAAGATTTGCTTTCCCAAAATGCAGCACCTCACATTTATCTGAATTAAACTGCCACTTCTCAGCCCATGGGCCCATCTGGTCAAGATCCTGTTGTAGTCTGAGATAATCCTCCGCCACAGAACACACCAGATGGCCTCCTTCTTTAGAGACCGCAATTAAAGATACCCTCCAAAGCATCTCGTCCACATCCTGCCCCTCCGCCCTGAAACCCCACCCCTCCAACCATAACAAGGACAGAACCCCCCTGGTGCTCACCTTCCACCCTACCAATCTTCACATAAACCATATCATCCGACCGCACCACCAGGGATATATTTCCCTCCTCACCCATTTCCGCTTTCCGTAAAGACCGTTCCCTCAGTGACTACCTGGTCAGGTCCACGTCCCCCAACAACCCACCCTCCCTTCCTGACACCCTCCTCTGCCACTGCAGGAATTGCAAAACCTGCGCTCACACCTCCTCCCTCACCTCCATCCAAAGCCCCAAAAGGAGCCTTCCACATCCATCAAAGTTTTACCTGTGCATCCACCAATATCATTTTTTGTATCCGTTGCTCCCAATGCGGGTCTCCTCTATATTGGGGAGACTGGACGCGTCTTAGCAGAGCAATTTAGGGAACATCTCCGGGACACCCGCACCGATCAACCCCAACGCTTTGTGGTCCAACATTTCAACTCCTCCTCCCACTCTGCTGAGGACATGCAGGTCCTGGGCCTCCTCCACCGCCGCTCCCCCAACCACGCAATGCCTGGAGGAAGAAAGCCTCATCTTCCACCTTGGAACACTTCAACCCCATGGCATCAATATGGGTTTCACCAGTTTCCTCATTTTCCCTTCCCCCACCCCACCCCAGCTCCAACCTTCCAGCTCAGCACTGCCCTCATGACCTGTCCTACCTGCCTATCTTCCTTTTCACCTATCCACTCCACCCTCCTTTCTGACATATCACCTTCATTCCCACCCCCATTCACCTATTGTACACTATGCTACCTTCTCCCCACTAAACACCCCTCTCATTTATCTCTCCATTCTGCAGGCACTCTGCCTCTATTCCTGATGAAGGGTTTTTACCTGAAACATCGATTTTTCTGCTCCTCGAATGCTGCCTGACCTGCTGTGCATTTCCAGTACCACTCTAATCTAGACCCATCTCCATCACAAACCAGCCTTCCTGACACATATAACACAAACACCATCATAAAGGAGGCAGAATCACAATGTTAGGTAGAATTCATGACACCTGATTTCTGTCTGGAGATCAAACCTATGGCCTCGCATAATTTTTGAAAGAAATGCACAGTAATGAAAGTTGACTCCAAATTACATTGAGGTCCAGTCCAATCCAAATGTCAGCATGTAGATTAAAATGGAGTTGATTCATTAAGCATAAACCAAACATGTTATCACTCCTTAAGAAAGGTGAAAATATCAAAGAATTACTTGCAATGAAAACTTGCAGTTGTAAGGGAATCTGCAGTACCCCTTAGATATTGATGGTAAGCATTTAAAACACTTCAACGTAGAGAATTTGAATCTAAGAGAAGTCAGGCAAACCTCCAAGAATATTTTGTCCAGTGTATATTGGCAGAAGCAGCTGGCTCCTCTTTTCTTGGCAGTCTTGGTAAGATTATTAAACTTTTTTTTAATCTGAATTGCACTGCTGAGCAAGGTAATGGCATTGGCAATGAGAACCTCCTGCTACATTGCTGAGACTGTTTTCTACACTGAGCGTCATGAAGGAGTTCCAAATAAAATCTCCTTCCTCCGCTTAACTTGTGTTAAAAGCTTGTGTAAAAAAATGTTTGGTTAGGTACATGGATGGGAAAGGTTCAGAAGGATATGGACCAAATGCAGGCAATTGGAAATAGCTGAGTGGGCACCATGGTGAGCATGGGCCAGTTTGGGCCGAAGGGTCTCTTTCTGTGCTGTATTACTCAAAAATACTCAAAGTCCATGGCCTCATTTATGAACAAAATTCAGCCATTCTCCCTAACCTTTTCCTTTCAACAACTGCTGGAACTTCCTGATCTTACTGTATTGCATCTTTTAGCATCAGCAGGTCTTTAAATCCTGTGTAATTAGTTAGTATTTTTTCTTAAAGTTCCGAACGAACATATTCCTGATGTCAGAAGTCTCTGCAGTATCCTGAAAATTCTCATTTTAACAAGCAGGAAAGTTGCTCTGACAATTTTTGGATTTCTCCCCTTTGGAGACGTAAGACACCTTTTGGATTTGGTATGAAACATCCTTGATAGTAAGGCAACATTTGGAATTGTGAAAAGGCATGCTTTTATGAGAAAACCATATAAACTCACTGGGACTAGCAAAGTTGTCAAGGAACTGTCAAATAAAGCAAGTGGATTTTGAAAGAAAGTGCAGTGCCCCTTCACATCAAATCACTGTAGGATTTCTTCTGCATGATCAATTTCCCAAACTAGCATTTTCACAATAGGATATTTATAAGATGAACAGTTCCAATTGCTTGAGGAATAGAAGTATTTGTTTGCATCATAAATTAAGAAGCTAAGCATTAAGCAGTTAAATACCTCTTTTTGCAAAGGATTAGTTGAAGGAATTTCAATATATTGAGTCTGGGTTTTGTTGTCAGAGTATTTTATTCCAATCATATCATCAATAGATACTGTCAGGATGCCTGTTGAGATTCCATTGTCATGAAGAGGGACAGTGGTAGAGAGCGGGTTTGAGTTGACATACGTTGCATAGAGGCTATAAAAGGCCATGAAGATTACGGGGGAAAGTGGCACTGGATGTACAAGGAGCTATGGGGTATGGGTAGACGAGCAAAGGGTAGCATATGAGATTTAAAGGACAATGAGGATGGTTAAATATGCAGAGGGTGGGATAAGATGCATGAGAGACCATGAGCATGGGCAGAGGGGCACTGGAAGTGTATGGGGTCAAGCAGGAGTGATCAGAAGGGATGTTTTATGTTTAGCTCTCTCTTTTAAATTTTGACCAGTTCTGATGCAGGTTTCTGCCCAGACAACCTCATGAACAGCCAGTTCTGAGGCTCACCTTCGGTCCCTGGGAACTTCCAATTCAGCCTGGTCCTCAGACCAAAACTCAGAAGTATGGGCAGGCAATTTTAAAGGTCAGAGTCTGCAGCCAGAATTTCTCTTACCATTGCAGATCTCACCTTGGAAGGAAATCAGTGTCTTTGTGTCTATAACACTTGGACAGAATTTTTCCATTTGCAATCAAAATGTGTTGATAAGTTAAATTCATGGCTTCCAGTGTGCCACGTAATCACTTGGCAAGACAGATGGATGTGCTTGCTTTTGCTTGCACCTTCAGACCTTCATGCCTCTGGTGCCATATTTAAAGCCCAACCACATATGATTTCAGATGCTGAAAGCCAGGACTGACCTCTTATGCCATAGTACTTGGGCCTTAACATTCATGACATAACGGGGCGGCACGGTGGCTCAGTGGTTAGCACTGCTACCTCATAGCACCAATGTACCAGGTTCGAATCCAGCCTCGGGCAACTGTCTGTGTGGAGTTTGCACATTCTCCTCATGTCTGCGTGGGCTTCCTCCGGGTGCTCCAGTTTCCTCCCACAGTCCAAAGATGTGCAGGTCAGGTGAATTGGCCATGCTAAATTGCCTATAGTGTTAGGTGCATTAGTCAAAGAGAAATAGGTCTGAGTGGGTTACTCTTCTGAGGGTCAGTGTGGACTTGTTGGGCCGAAGGGCCTGTTTCCACACTGTAGGAAATCTAATAACCTAAGAAAGAAAAGCCCATTCCCCACATCATGGACAGGAAATGTTGAGGGGCTGTGTGCCAAACAGAAAGCAGTCTCTTTTCCAACTGACAACCACGGGAGGCCACGTCACAAACACAGCTAGGCTGGATACAAATCACTGCCTGGATTCCCAATTGAGGCAGCATGCCCATCAGTGCAGGAAATGGTCAAGGAAGTGCCATCTTCTTTCTGCTATCTTACACCCACCATTCTCCAATTCTGGCACTGCACTTGCAACTCAGCAAGATTCATAAACTATAACTCTCAATGAATTATCTGCCTTATGCCCACTCAACTGCTTTCCCAAAGCTCATCCTCTCAACTACTAACCCTTTCAGATTCTGCACTTCCTACTCATTCACTGGAGACAATTCATTATCTCTCCTGCTCATGCATCACCATTGACTGTGCTGCCATCATATTCAATTCTCCACTCTGCCTCATTACAGGGAAATGAGCCGAGAAGTCCAAGAATGGCAGCAGAATGTAATACATCAGATTCTTCATTTCCCACAAAGTGATTGTTCTGGATTTGGCCAGGGAAGAGCTTGACTGCTCGCCTTGGAACAGAAAACCACAACAGGCTGCATTGTGGTGTACTGTTCTCCCATTACCACCAGTATTAATTCAATCTTAATCTGTACAATCTTTTGTTATCCCTCATCAACAACTAATTTCCTCTCATTTCTTCTTATGTAGGCATGTGCAGCACCCAGCACTAAAGGGCCAGCACTGGAATAACTCAGTTCCACCTCTTCCACTGAGACAAATGCCAGTGAAACCCCCATATACACAGGCAAGGCTTTCACCTATGCTCCTTGGCGAGAACACAATCTAGGTAAGATTCAGGAGCTCAGTCTTGTGAGCACATCATTGACACGCCCTGCTGCTGGTTGAGGAAGAAGCATCTTAGGTCCCTCTCATTCAGAGGACTTCTGAATACAAAGCGCCTGCGCAGTAGCAGACAGATGACACCACCACCCCACCCCCCCGCCCCCCACCCCCGTTCTCAGACATTAATTATTTGACCAACTGCAGAGAAAAACGCAGGAACATCAGGCTGCCTTGTTAGAGGCAGTCAGTAAGCTTGCTCAAAGGATGGAAGAATTCACCAACATTATCAGTACAGTTCCGGCTCTGACACTTGAAAGTCTGGCTATCTCCAAGGATAGGCTGGTGACCACCAGCCAGTGCCAGATCTAGCACATTCACCATCTGCCCGATTTATGCACAGACCTGCACACCATCTTTCTAACCATAGGTGTTTAGCATTAGTGCCGAAGTGAGAGAGGGACAATGAACTTCATTCCAGGCCCCCCTGTCTTCACCTGAGCTGAATATTGAGCTCTACACCTTCAAATTGTGAAACCATTATTTCCTTTTCTTTTAGTGTTGCTTGTTACATTCTGTGCCACCCTCCCCCCCACTGCCCCCACCCCAGTGGAACTGTCTGTTCTTTCCAGTCTGGCAGATAGACACACCATTGTTCTGCCTTTCTCACATTCCGATCACTTAACCAATATCTTTTCTCCCCCAGCACTTAATTCCCCTCCTCTCACAATTGCATAAATGATGCCCCCTCCACACCACTTTAGTTCTGATGAAGAGTCATCTAGACTCAAAACATTAGCTTGTTCCCTTTACACAGAAGCTGCCTGATTCGCTGTGGTGTCCCGCATTTTTTTCCAGCCTCTTCAGACATCCTGAGGATGAAAAACGTTATAATGGCTGATCATCCTCATCTTAAAAGAACCAACTCCTTGTCTGCAGATAGCCTCATCTGTCAGGGGGCCTTGAACCGTGATGTTGATGACTGAGCCAAGGTATTGCACTTTGATGCAGACAAGACTCAGGCTAAATGCACAAGGATTGTGCTAGGGCCTGGCCAGCATTATCAATCCACGCTTCCTCTCACAAGGGCAGTGAGAGTATGGAATCAGTGATCATTCCACGCAATGATACAGTTAAAAGTCCATTTTCCGTATCATTTTTCGAGAAATGCATTACCATTTAAGACAGGAAGATAGATATACAATGGGCAACTAATTCTTTACTCTCTTAGCTCATTGTGCAGACCAAAATGCTTTACATCACAAGTTCAACACCATCCTAGATGATTTAACTTCGCCGTCTACACGCACTCTGAAGTATTAAAAACGTTTGTGATAATGGACAGGTCAAAAGGAAATTCCTTCCACTTGCTGCCTGACATGGCAGACTTCACTGCACAACATTGGATATGACATCCTAACAGAGGTTTTAAAAGTGGTGCTAGTGCATGGTCCCATTGACTGATACTTTTTCGCCTACGTTCATAATGTGCAGAAACTTTAATGTGGAATCACCTATGAAACCAAATGTACAGTCAAATGAATAATGAAACACTTATTCAGCAAAACAAGTGGTCAAGGATTAGAAAGTTATCTAGGTCCATATGGCCCTTTGCGCAAAGCTGCATCTTCTTGCTGTATTATCAATAGGATGTTCGTTAAACAAAGTCCAAACCAGTTGATCCATTCTGGAAGCTGATTTCAGCTAGGTATTTCTCGTCTCTTGGGCTTGATCTGAAACAAACATGCAAATCCAAAGAGGCCCCTGAACTCATAAAGCAAAGCAATGAAGGGTTGAAGTGGTGTGTGAATTGGTCTGACAGCAGGTCTGCTGAAGCTGGTCGTTTGTCAATGCTGACTTGCATAGAGAAAGTGTTGAGGAGGATTGGACACATGGAGCATGCTGGGATATAGGTATGAAGAAAAAATGACAGTGGGACAAGCATTTGGTGAGCTGCAGCTGCCAGGTGCTCACTCTGATTTACATGTCAGTAATTTGTGCCATCTGGTTTCCAAGGAAAGGAAAGGAGGAGAATTGGAAGAGGAATATAAATAAGGCAAGTTAGGACTTTACTCAGGCACAAATGCATGGAATTAAAGTAGTCATTGTTGCAAGGTGAGCTTCTAACCATTTACTGCTCTAAGAGAATGTTGAAAAGACATTTCCTTAATGCCAACATTTAACTTTTTCACTCTTACTGCACATTCTCACCTATCTTGCCATGGTTTGTGTTGCACTAGGAAGAAGTATATTCCATCTCCGTTCATAGAATCCCTACAGTGTGAAACAGGCCATTTGGCCCAATAAGTCCACACCGACCCTCCAAAGAGTAACCCACCCATACCCATTCCCCTACCCTATTATCCTATATTTACCCCTGACTAATACACCTCCACATCCTTGAACACAACGGGCAAGTTAGCTTGGCCAATTCACCAAGCCTGCACTTCGTTGCAGGAGAAAACTGGAGCACCCGGAGGAAACGTAAACAGACACAGGGAGAACGTGCAAACTCCACAGACAGTCTTCAGAGGTGGGAATCAAACTCAGGTCCCTGGTGCTGTGAGGCAGCAGTGCTAACTACTGAGCCAGGAGAAAGTGAGGACTGCAGATGCTGAAGATCAGAGTTGAGAGTATGGGCCTGGAAAAGCACAGCAGGTCAGGTAGCATCTGAGAAACAGGAGAATCAACATTTTGGGCATTCCTGATGAAGGGCTTTTGCCCAAAACGTTGATCTTCCTGCTCCTTAGATGCTGCCTGACCTGCTGTGCTTTCCCTAACCGCTGAGCCACTGCCGCCCGTGGGCTAGAATACTTAACAGCCTGGATGTTTCCAGAAACAGCATGAAAATTATTGAAACTTCCCAGATTTAGTTCTGATTCACATTTCCACAGCGATCTTCAGATCCTGGCTTATACAACATGCTGAACAGCACCAAACAGGAACTTCATTGCAGCAGTGTGGAGTTGGGGACACAATTCCTTTCCACAGCAATAAATCTACCATGCAGCAATTAGAGGCCCAAGTATGAATGGTGGTGAGTCAAAGGTGTATGTTAATGAATGGGTGAGTGGGTGAATTGCATAAGTGTGTGAAGTGGGTTAAGTGAGTGAGATGAGTAACTATTTAAGACAAGTGGGTGAGGTGGGGCATCCATCATGGGAATGTATATCCAAGTAATGCAGTAGACTGCTTGGGGAATCAGGGATAATCAGATCATATCAGAGGGCTATTCAGATGGTTTGACAGGTGGTCAGGTTAAGGAGGTAATCAGATGGTCACTAGGTTGGAGGGCATCTAATCAGGGGGAGTTTATGAGTTTAGTCAGATTGGAAGCTAGTCAGATGGCCATGATGGCTCAAGGAGGGTAAACTGGTTTGGGTCGAGAGGCTCATTGGGGATACATCAAAAAGCTAATTTGATTGGCAGGGGCCAATGGGGTTAGTAGACTGGACAGGTCAGTTCAAGTTAATTGGGTCAATGGAATAGATTAGATTAGATTTCCTACAGCATGGAGACAGGCCGTTTGGCCCAACAAGTCCACACCAACCCTCCGAAGAGCAACCCACTTAGACCCATTCCCCTATACCTAACACTACGGGCAATTTTGCATGGCCAATTCACCCAACGTGCACACCTCTGGACTGTGGGAGGAAACCCACACAGACACAGGGAAGAATATGCAAACTCCACAGAGACAGTTGCCCAAGGCTGGAATTGAACCTGGGATCCTGGCAACAGTGCTAACCACTAAGCCACCGTGCTGTTACATAGTAGTCGGGAATAGTTAGGATCTGGAAGCTGTTGAGGGGAGATATGGCTGCAGGACAGGTCAGGTTGTGGGTTTGGGTTTCAAAATGATCAGTTGTAAATTATCCAGATGTTACACTCAGTATAATCGTACATTTCTTGAATAATTACTCACTTAAGCACTACAGAACTATTTGCAGTCTATAACTACGTCAGAGACAGAACAATTCTCTGAGAGTCCCAGGGAATAGGGGTATAGCCCATCTGAGGTTGAAACTCCCCAGGCGTCCCATGTGTCAGGACTTTCTCAGGGTTCAGGTGAATATATTTGGCCATATGTCTAGTCTCTGAAGTTCCAGAGGCCAGAAGATTTGGCCCATTAAATACTTTTTGAGTTGAAAGTTACTTCTTAAATGGAAAAGAAGTTCATCTCTAAAACAAAAATACAACTCATTCCAATTAGTCAAAGCTTTAGTTTTTTAAAAATTAGAATAATTTTACAAGATATGTATTTTTATTCTTGTTTTCCTACATTGTAATGGCTATATGCAGCAATCAATTCAAGGTGCATTAAGGGAACAAAGCAATTTCCTTCCTTTGCATTAGTTTAGGTAGGTAATAAAATATTTGGAATGCAGTTTGCAAACTTAAACTGAAAATAATCATAAACTGAAAAATAATAACTCATTAAATATATTTAGATTTAGTTTGCCTTATTTGCAAGGTGTTAAGCACTGATGTTTTTTTCATGTGCTGTAGAAATAATTAGCATTGGAAGATAAATTAGTTTAGACTTGTTTTTGCTCAATACACTTGCCTCATCATGCATCATCTGAATAAAGCAAATGAGCTGCAGTAACCTGTTGGTTTTCCTGAGGCAGCTCTTCAGATTTTTCTTAATAAGTGTGGGCTGGTTTAATCATTGTAAATGCTGTGGGAAATTGACTGCCCTATCTCTGTGGTCTCTGTTACCATATTATTTTCTCTGTTGTATATTTAAATTACATTTTCTGGAAATTTACAGCAGATCATCACAAACTTATGTCACATTTCACTCAATTTGGAATTACAAAGTCAACAATTAGATTGTACTGCACTGAACACAGAACATTGAACAGTACAGCACAGTACAGGCCCTTTGGCCCACGATGTTGTGCCCAGCATTTATCTTAATCCAAGATCAACCTAACATTCAAACTCCTCAAATTACTGCCTGTCCAGGTGCTTGTGCATCAGTTACTTAACTGTCCCTAATGTCTGTGACTCTACTACCACTGCTGGCAGTGCATTCCATGCACCCACCACTCTGCATAAAGAACCTACCTCTGACATATCCCCTATACCTTCCTTCAATCTACTTAAAAAACTACTCGGGACAGCCATTTCTGCCCTGTGGAAAAGTCTCTGACTATCTACTCTATGACTCTCATTGCCTTGTAAACCTTTATCAAGTCACCTCTCTTCCTTCTCTCCAGTGTGAAAAACCCTAGCTTACTCAACCTCTCATCATAAGACAAGCCCTGCAATCCAGGCAGCATCCTGGTAAATCTCCTCTGCACCATCTTTAAAGCATCTACATCCTTCCTATAATGAGGTGACCAGAAGTGGACACAATATTCCAAGTGTGGTCTAACCAGGGTTTTATAGAAATGTAGCAAAACCTTGTGGCTCTTTAAACTCAATCCCCTGTTAATGAAAACCAAAACACCATACGCCTTCTTAACAACCCTATCAACTTGGGTGGCAACTTTGAGGGATCTATGTACATGGACCCTAAGATATTGCTGTTCCTCCACACTGCCAAGACTACCTTTAATCTAACTATGTTTTTCCAAATAGTCATAAATCCTATCTCTCAGAATCCTTTCCAGTACCTTATTTACCACAGGCATAATTCCCAGAGATTTCCCTATTCCCTTTCTTGAACAGAGGAACAACATTCACCTCCCTCCAATAAGCCAGTACTACTCTCATGGAGAGTGAGGATGCAGAGGTCATCTCATTCCTCACTTCTCTATTAATTTCTACAATGAACAAGAGTACCTTTGTCTGAAAATATAAAATTTTAGATGTAATAAGTTACATTCTCAACCAAGCACACTACTTAACATTAGTGACATGGCTACCATGTTGCATATATAAGAGAAAATAAATCAGTTTGTTCAGTTTGGCATGCAATTTAACCAATTCCATATTAAATGTGTAATCAGTATTCTTAGATTTGTAAAAAATATGAAGTACCTTTCTAGTTTCAATAATTACTTTGCAAACAAATGTAAATGCTCAGCATTATTTTTGATAAATAAATTTAAATCAGTGGTCAAAGCATTTGCTTATTAATTGCATTTGGTAAGTCTCATTATCATTTTACTTGTTTATATCATATTAATCGTCACAACATATTTATTCATAAAACTTTAGTAATATAGTAATGGATATATTATGTGCTTAAATTAAAATAATAAAAATAACATTTAAATCAACTAGTGTTGAGAAAACAGAATTCATACTGCTGGCCTCCAATAAATCTCACATTTCATTTTTACTGACCTAACAAAGACATTTTTGCAAGTCATCCAGCCTTCATATCATGTGAGCGCCATTTTCATCAGAACTATTTGGTTTCATTCAATTAAAACCTTAATCTTCTTGAAATGACTTCTAGTCTGTCTAAATTGAGATCCAAATTTTAACCGTACATGCTTCTACTGTACAAAGTGACCAACTGCACCAAAATCATTTACAGAAACTCAAGCAACATCTTTAATGAAGTTATTTAATACACTTCACAACATAACAAGTACTTCTTAATCCAACAAGTTCTATTAAGGGTAGATTAAACTGAAATTCTATCTTAACCACATGAAACTTTTGAGGTGCTTCACCTTAAGATTTAAGTCACACAAATTCAAGGGTTTGAGCCAAGACTTGGGTAAGTAGAAAATTTAAGTCACTGTTATCTACTTAAAAATGTAACTATAAATCAAAGACCTGCAAGTTTCTGAACAATGGTTATAAAATCACCTCACTATTATCATATGAAAAGTGACTCAAAACATAGATTGTCAGAATCATTTAGAATTTATTCTCTGCAAGTTAAAGACTAATAAAGTTGCTTTGTGTAGTCAAGTATGAGATGGTCACAACACAAAACTAGCTAATGTTTTTGGATAAATAAGATATCAAACAAAAATGTTCAACAGATCAAAAGATTCAAATGAACTAATCGAATCACAAAATGAAGTAACATGTCTGCATGAAGGCTATATGGAACATCGTTGTTCCGGCATCCAAAATGTCCCAAAGGTCCATCTTACAGTATCCTCAAAGATGTGCAGGTCAGGTCAATTGGCCATGCTAAATTGCCCATAGTCGGAGGGAAATGGGTCTGGGTGGATTACTCTTCGGAGGGTCGGTGTGGATGGCTTGGGCTGAAGGGCCTGTTTCCACACTGTAGAGAATCTAATCTAATCTAATCTAATCTAATTTGATCTTTGATTACTTTGCAGTTTTCATTTATAGAAGACCATACAGAGATCTACTACATAAATCACTAATTTTGTTTGACAATTCCTGATCTGTCCCAAGGATACATTTAATTGGTTTGAACCTGTAATGCCAGGTCCTAATCTTATAAATTAAGGTATTTTACCAGATTTACCTTTATTTGACTAGCAGGTTTCTCTAAATCAGAAACAAAACAGAAATTTCCTGAGGAAGGACCACGCGACCTGAAACATTAACTCTGGTTTCTGTCCACAGGTGTTGTCAGACTTGCTGAGCTTTTCCAGCAATTTCTGTTTAAGTTTCTATAAAATCCTAATATTCCATCTTAGAATTGAAAAACTGAAGTTTCTGTAAGGTAGCTTCAACTCAGATCTTTAATCGAACATCAGTCATTTTATTTACTTCTCCAAATGTTAAAATTATCTTTCACTTCAGTATCCGCAATTGGACACAGTTCTTAAAATGTAGTCTGACTAAAGTATAATTTACTGATTAATTATTTTGATTAGGATTCAAATTTCTCATATATAATTCAACATAAAAGACGATAAAACAAATAGGCTATATGGCTCATCCAATCGACTCCACCAATCAATTAAATTATGGTTGACTTGATAATCCTTAACTGCACTTCTCTGCTATTTCCCCATCACACCTCACTGGGTATTGCACTGGAAAATAGGCCCCACTATTGGATTCATTACAAAGTTAAACATGTTATCAAAGTCCTCAATTTACATGCCAGATACACCCAAGCAAAACAGCAGGTCAGGCAGCATCCAAGGAGCAGGAGAATCAACATTTTGGGTAGAAGTCTTTCATCAGGAATGTAGAGGGAGAAGGGGGCTGAGAGATAAATATGAGGGTGGGGCTGGGGGAAGGTAGCTGGGAATGTGATAGGTGGATGCATGTAGCAGGGGGGTATTTGCGATAAGAGGGTAGGGCAGATAGGTGGGAAGGAAGATGGCCAGGTGCTGCATGACCTGCTGTGCTTTTCCAGCATCACACTCTCGACTTGATCTCCAGCATCTGCAGTCCTCACTTTCTTCTAGAAAACGCCGACCAGGCTTTTGTACTTAACAAGAACTATTATTTATTACAAATAGATTTGATTCAAGGTAAATAACTATGATTTGTTAAGATATAACTCAATGAGTTAAAACACTCAACACATCCCCTAAACAAAAACCCATGCACACACATATAAACAGTCAAAAAAAACTTTGTGTTTTGGTAAAGAAAAGAAAAACTGTGGAAGAAGCTCAATGGCTCAAGTCTACAAAGTTCACTGAGATGATCCTTTTGATTGTTAACACTTTTTATTCTTCAAACTACTTTTTCCCCCAAGGCTTTTTTTCACAGGAGGCACAGCTGATTAAAAGTCAGAGCATACAGCAACTGGTGAAGAAAAATAAACTGGCTTTCTTCAGACTTTGCGTCTTTTACTAGAAAGAGAGACACACCATCTACTTCTTGCAGCAGTAATGAGGATTCTGTCTGTATCATGCACAGGTTCTTCAGCTATTCAGGAGCCAGCCAGACAGTTGTTATCAGACTAATGGGTTTTGTCCCTCCAAATGGTCACAACTCCACAAACCAATCAGCAACCCATTGCTGGCAGAATTTCACTGTGTACATATACCCCAGGGCTTTCAATTTCTGTGATTTTTACACTTCATGCAGCTTGTATGCCAATGTAGATGATTAGAACATAGAACAATACAGCACAGAACAGGCCCTTCGGCCCACGATGTTGTGCCGAACTTCTAACCTAGATTGAAACATTTTTTTAAAAAAAGATTAGATGCAAGATTTTGACCCAATATACAGGCAAGAACATAGCTTGGTGGCCACAGAATATTGGCTGACAGCCAGTATGCCAGTTTTTTGGTACCATCCTAAATCATTCAATCACTTTTCCAGAACAAAGTCAGGTGGCCAATGGGGCAGTGAACAGCTTAAGATCATTTAGTAGACAAGTAAGATCAATTAGCAAAGGTCAACTTGAATTGGGAGTGCACTAACTACCTGGAGGTGCCTCCCAGTAACAGATCAAGACGCCAAAGCTCCATGATACCTTTGAGGTTCCCCTTCCTCATCTATAACTGCAGCTGAACTCTGCTGCATGTATGGATTTCAACCACAATGGTGAACAACTGTGTTGTTTTTCAGACTGAAACCTGTGACCAGTGGAGTGCCACAAGGACTGGTGCAGGGCCCACCACTTTTTGTCATTTATGTAAGAAAGAAAAAAGAACAAAGAAAATTACAGCACTGAAATAGGTCCTTCAGCCCTCCAAGCCTGCACAAATCCAGGTCCTCTATCTAAACCTGCTGCCTATTTTCTATTGATCTGTATTCCTTTGTCCCCTGCCCATTCATGTTTCTGTCCAGATACATCTCAAATGACTCTATTGTTCCTGCCTCTACCACCTCCGCTGGCAATGCATTCTAGATTCTCACCCACCTCTGTGTAAAGAACTTTCCATGCATATCTCCCCTAACCCTTTCCCCTCTCACTTTGAACTCATAACCCCTAGTAACTGAGTTCCACACTCTGGGAAAAAGATTCTTGCTATCCACCCTGTCTATACCTCTCAAGATTTTGTAGACCTCAATCAGCTCCCCCTTCAACCTCCATCTTTCTAATGAAAAATAATCATTTTCTATTCAACCTGTCTTCATAACTAGCACCCTCCATACCAGGCAACCTCCTCTGCACCCTGTCCAAAGCATTCACATCCTTTTGGTAATGTGTTGACCAGAACTGTATGAAGTATTCCAAATGTGGCCAAACCAAAGTGCTATAAAACAGTAACATGACCTGCCAACTCTTGTACTCAATACCCTGTCCAATGAAGGAAAGAATGCCCCATGCCTTCTTGACCACTTTACTGACCTGCATTGCCACCTTCAGGAAACAATGGACTTAAACACCCAGATCTCTCTGTATGTCAATTTACCCCAGGACTTTTCTATTTACTGTATAGTTCGCTCATATGAATGATTTGGATGTGAGCATAAGAGGTATAATGAGTAAGTTTGCAGATGACACCAAAATTAGAGGTGTAGTGGACAGCGAAGGTGGTTACTTCAGATTACAACAGGACCTTGATCAAATGGGCCAATGGGCTGAGGAGTAGCAAATAGAGTTTAATTTAGATAAATGCAAGGTGCTGCATTTTGGGAAAGCAAGTCTTAGCAGGTCTTATACACTTGATGGTAAGATCTGAGGGTGTGTTGCTGAACAAAGAGACCTTGGAGTGCAAGTTCATAGCTCCTTGAAAGTGGAGTCACAGGTAGATAGGATAGTGAAGATGGCACTCGGTATAAAGACACAGAGTCAGAGAGATGTACAGCACAGAAACAGATGCTTTCCTTTATTGGTCAGAGTATTGGGTACAGGAGTTGAGAGGTCATGTTGCGGCTGTAGTTAAGCCACTTCCAGAATATTGCGTGCAATTCTGGTCTCCTTCCTATCAGAAGGATGTTGTGAAACTTGAAAGGGTTCAGAAAAAGGTTTGCCAGGGTTGGAGGATTTGTGCTATAGGGAAAGGCGAAATAGGCTGGGGCTATTTTACTTGGAGCATTGGTGGCTGAGGGGGTGACCTGACAGGGGTTTAAAATCATGAGAGGCATAGATAGGATAAATAGACAAAATCTTTTCCCTGGGTTGAGGGAGTCCAGAACTAGAGGACATAGGTTTAGGGTGAGAGGGGAAAGATATAAAAGAGACCTAAGGGACAGCTTTTTCACACAGAGGGTGGTACGTGTTTGGAAATGAGCTGCTAGAGGAAGTGGTGGAGGCTATTAAAATTGCAACACTTAAAAGCATCTGGATGGACATATGAATAAGAAGGGTTTGGAGGGATATGGGCCGATTGCTGGTAAGTGGGACGAGTTTAGGTTGGAATATCTGGTCAGCATGAATGAATTGGACCAAAGGGTCTGTTTCTGTGCTGTACATCTCTATGACTCTATTTGGACTTCCAGTTATTAGCTGAAAGGATAGTTTCATTTTTTTGTAACCTTTACTCCAACAAATAACTAAATGCTCTATTGACCAAACAATCTTTTATTTTTGCAGCATACTTCAAATGAGGGATGTGAAGTTGTCAGTGTTGGACTGGGATGGACAAAGTCAAAAATCAACTAGGAGAAAGTGAGGACTGCAGATGCTGGAGATCAGAGCTGAAAAATGTGTTGCTGGAAAAGCGCAGCAGGTCAGGCAGCTCCTTTGATGCTGCCTGACCTGCTGTGCTTTTCTAGCAACACATTTTTCAGCTCCAAGTCAGAAATCACACAACACCACGGTGGCACAGTGGCACAGTGGTTAGCACTGCTGCCTCACAGCGCCAGAGACCTGGGTTCGGTTCCCGCCTCAGGCGACTGACTGTGTGGAGTTTGCACATTCTCCCCGTGTCTGCGTGGGTTTCCTCCGGGTGCTCCGGTTTCCTCCCACAGTCCAAAGATGTGCAGGTCAGGTGAATTGGCCATGCTAAATTGTCCGTAGTGTTAGGTAAGGGGTAAATGTAGGGGTATGGGTGGGTTGCACTTCAGCGGGGCAGTGTGGACTTGTTGGGCCGAAGGGCCTGTTTCCACACTGTAACTAATCTAACCAGGTTATAGTCTGTGGGAGGTTAGAAATGTAGTTTCTGCAGGTGACGGTAGTTAGAGATGTTGTTTTTGCAGATGGGTGAGGGGGTATTGCGGGAGCGGAACATTATGCAAACGGTTGCAGGATTCTTGAGCATACTTAAGGTTAAGATTTTAACGAATATAGAGGTTTTTGTTTAAGAAATAGTTTTAAACTAAGAAATAACTTTAAAGTATTGTAGCTGACCACAAAAGAAGCAATAGGGGCATTTCGCAATAAGCTTATGGTATGATAAGGGGAACTGGATAAAATAATAGGCAGGCTGTAACAAACAAGGACAAGGACAGCAGGGTAGTCAGAGAAGGAAAATTAGAGAAAAACAAGTGAAGTAATCGGCTTATGATAGGATAAGACTAGACTAATGGGAAAAGGGAGGCGTGATTCTGCAACTTGCAACTGAATAAAGAATGCTTACATGCTTTGTAGCGCATGTGCGCGCGCTTTTGCTCGCCTAATTGCTTGAGCAAGCGCCCGTTCTTGCAAGACCGTAAAGAATAAAATGTTCTTGTTTCCAAGGCTTTGTCTCAGGCTGAATTGTGAATGAGTTTTGTTTCTCACATAGTCCAACAGAAATCACAAGCTTTCACAACACTGCTCCTTCATCAGGTCACCTACACCTGGTGTTGTGTGACCTTTGACTTTGTTAAACGAGGAAGGAGGACATTCACATTTTAGACTCATTGCCTAGTACACTCTCCATGGGGGCATGTTCCTCATAGCAAAATATTCATAGTGCCCCAATTTCCAATAGGTTCCTGAACCCTATTTTGTCAAGTCGTAACCATTTCCTGGTGTTTTCTTCAAATGAGTATTTCTTCAATCCACTATCAACCGAAAAGCCCATTTCAATGTTTTTTTTCTACTGACCATTCCAGCATAAATTCCCTCTTCCTCAAGAACAATCTCTTTTCCGCACCTGGCTGTAGTGGCTTGAAAAGGTAAGCAATGTTTCTCTTGGCAAACCACAGAGAAACTGCTGTCTGTGTGACATGCATTAATTTGTCTCCAACCCACCCTCAAAAATGACATTCTCTGCCCTCTTTCCAATGGTAGAGTGAAACACATAGCCTTGCAAAAGGTAATAATGCCAATTAGTTACCTTTTACCATAACTCCTTTTCACTTCAAAAGGAAATGGATAGTTTACAGCATTACTGCTTCAACCCAATACTTATGGCATCTTTCTGAGACTAGCAGAGTCTCAGTCTATTCATCCCAGAGTTGGCAGTTGCTGCCCTAGTCTCCTTGTTTGAACATTCTTCTCAGTAAACCATTTAATCCTTCAATTCAACTCTAACAGTAAACACACACACTCTCAAAAGGCTGCTGCATAAGATAAAGATACACAGTGTTACGTGCATTGTATTAGAACACAGAACATAGAACATTAGAACATAGAATATTACACCACAGTACAGCCCCTGCAGCCCTCAATATTGCACCCACCTGTGAAACCAATCTGAAGCCCATCTAACCCACACTATGCTACTTTCATCCATGTGTCTATCCAATGACCATTTAAATACGCTTAAATTTGGCAAGTCTACTATTGCTGCAGGCAGGCCATTCCAAGCCCCTACTACTGTCTAAGTAAGAAACTATCTCTGGCATTTGTCCTATATCCAACACCCCTCAATTTAAAGCTATATCCCCTCATGCTAGCCATCACCATCCGAGGAAAAAGGCTCTTATTGTCCACCCTATCTAACCCTCTGATTACCTTATATGTCTAAATTAAGTCACCTCTCAACCTTCTTCTCTCTAACAAAAACAACCTCAAGTCCCTCAGCCTTTCCTTGTAAGACCTTCCCTCCTTACCAGGCAACATCCTCATAAATCTCCTCAGAGCCCTTTCCAAAACTTCCACATCCTTCCTAATAATGCAGTGACCAGAACTGTACTCAATATTCCAAGTGTGGCCGCACCAGAGTTTTGTACAGCTGCAGCATGATCACATGGCTCTGAAATGCAATCCCTCTACTAATAAAAGCTAACATATTGTATGCTTTCTTAACAACTCTATCAACCTAGATGGCATCTTTCAGGGCTCTTTGTCCATGGACATTGAGATCTCTCTGTTCATTGACACTACCAAGAATCTTTCCATTCGTCCAGTACTCTGCATTCCTGCTACTCCTTCCAAAGGGAATCACCTCACACTTTTCTGCAATAAACTCCTTTTGCCATCTCTCAGCCCAACTCTGCAGCTTATCTATTTTGCTCTGTAACCCACAGCATCCTTCGACACTATCCACAACTCTACAAACCTTTGTGTCATTCAAAAATTTACTAACTCATCCTTCGATGCCCTCATCCAGTCATTTATAAAAATGACATACAGCAGTGGCCCCAAAATAGATACTTTCGGTACACCACTAGTGTATTGCACTATTAGTGTGGATAGAGGATTGGTTAACTAACAAGAAGCAAAGAGTGGGGATAAAAGGATGCTTTTCTAGTTAGCAATCAGTGACTAGTTTGCCTTAGGGATCAGTGTTGAGACTGCAATTGTTCAAAATTTACACAGATGATTTGGAGTTGGGGAGCATGTGTAGGATGTCAAAGTTTGCAGATGACACTAAGATGAATGGTAGAGCAAAGTGTGCAAAGGACTCTGAAAGTTGCAGAGAGACATAGATTGTTTTAGTGGTGGGCAAGGGTCTGGCAGATGGAGTGCAATGTTGATAAACGTGAAATCAACATTTTGGTAGGATTAACAGTAAAAAGACTATTATTTGAATGGTAAAAAATTGCAGCACACTGCTATGCAGAGGGACCTTGTGTCCTTGTGTATGAATCACAGAAGGTTGGTTTGCAGGTATAACAGGTAATTAAGAAAACAAATGGAATTTTGTCCCTCATAGCTAGAGTTTAAAAGCAGGGAGTTTATGTTACAGCTGTGTAGGGTGCTGGTGAGGCCACACCTGGAGTACTCTATGCAGTTTTGGTCTCCTTACTTGAGAAAGGATGTACTGGTACTGGAGGGGGTGCAGAGGAGATTCACTATGTTGATTCTGGAGTTGAGAGGGTTGGCTTATGAGGAGAGACTGAATCGACTTGGATTATATTCATTAGAATTTAGAAGAATGACGGGGGATCTTACAGAAACATAAACTTATGAAGGCAATAGATAAGAGGGAGAATGGTTCCATTGGCAGGTGAAACTAGGGTAAGAAGGAGTAGCTTCAAAATTAGAGGGAGCAGATTTAGGACTGAATTGAGGAGGAACTTCTTCACCCAGAGGATTGTGAATCTGTGGAATTCTCTGCCCAGTGAAATAGTTGAGGCTTCCTCATTGAATATTTTTAAAATTAAGAGAAATAATTTTTTGAATAGTAAAGAAATTAAGAGTTACGGTGAAAGGGTGGATAAGAGGAGCAGAGGCCACAAGAAGATCAGCCATGAACTTATTGAATCAAGCAGCAGACTCGCAAGGCCAGGTGGCGTATTCCTGCTTCTGGTTGTTATGTTCATCTATCACCAACTCCCCCAACCCCGCCTCAATCAGGGTTACTGTCAGGCAGACCTCAGTGCATGACTCCATTATTTACCTCAAATTTAAAGAAGTCCTAAATGTAACAATCTGATAAACCTAATAATTATAAAAACATCTGGCTTTAACTGATAGTACCCAGCACCAACTGAACAAGACCAGGGTGCAACATTCATTGACACAAAACAAAAGTATGCTGGACATCTGAAAAAACAATTACTGGAGAAACTCAGAAAATCTGGTAGCACCTGTAGAGAAAAAGCAGAACTAAAGTTTTTGGGTCAATGAGCCTCCTTCAGAATTGCCTAAATTTTAATCTAACAGCTGCTTCTTTGCCAAGTATGCACAAGACATGGTCTGACAGTTTGTTTTCATGCTTGCAGAACATTTTCAAAAACTTTAGAGTTCTGTTCTGTCACCTTGTACTGTTTCAATGTTGATCTTTATTTCTCAACTATCTGTCTTCTTAATAACACAGGAATAACCTGTACTACTACGCATTGGCTCTGCGATAAGGAATGTGAGCAGAACTATCACTGACAGAAACAACATCAAGCCATCTGGCATGTCAATGAGTTCAGAGTTGCATTTCACAAGAGTTGATATGTTGAATAACAATGTTCCAGAAGGCTCAGACTTTTATAAAAGCTTGCTGCTGATATTTGCAGCCTCCTTGAACAATGCCCTTTCAATATGTTTTCTAGCTGGATTCCCATAGCTACAGGCAGTCATAGAATGCACCCATGTGGCAACCGAGACAGACTCAGATCAGAACAGAATCAAAGAGGTTTTCATTTCCAACTAAGCTAAAACAAGCAACTGCCACATTACATACGGCATCGGTGGCACAGTGGCACAGTGGTTAGCACTGCTGCCTCACAGCGCCGGAGACTCGGGTTCAATTCCCGCCTCAGGCGACTGACTGTGTGGAGTTTGCACGTTCTCCCCGTGTCTGCGTGGGTTTCCTCCGGGTGCTCCGGTTTCCTCCCACAGTCCAAAGATGTGCAGGTCAGGTGAATTGGCCATGCTAAATTGCCCGTAGTGTTAGGTAAGGGGTCGATGTAGATGTAGGGGTATGGGTGGGTACACTTCGGTGGGGCGGTGTGGACTTGTTGGACCGAAGGGCCTGTTTCCACACTGTAAGTAATCTAATCTAATCTAATCGGCCAAGTCCCTTACGGATCTTTGCATCTTCAGAGTCAGGAGGGGGCAGCTTGAAGACAAGGACTGCCAATCTGATGTCACCTATGAGAAACTGTACCACTGATAGACAGGAAATGGAGAACCAAAGCCACACGAACACAAGAGTTTTCCCTAAGTAAATCATAGCGCTTGGCCCATATCCCTCCAAACTTTCCTCATTCATTTTCTTATCTTAATATCTTCTGAATGAAGTCATTGGAATGAAGATGCAATTTCAGAGCCTGTACAAATCTGGAGGCAACCCTCAGTATGCATCAGCCCAGTGTCCAAAATGACAGTGGCTTGCAGTGACTTGCATAACAGACAGGACAAGAACTGCAGGAAGAGGAAGGTAATGACCACTTTGCAAATTTATATAAGGAAAAGGAAATTAATGTGGCCTGGAAAGAAACAACTGTAAACTTAGCTGACAAGAAAGCCCAGTATAGACTCATTTATGTCTGCCTAAACCGATCCAAAGCATTGCAGCTGTCTGGAAAACCAGTCCTGAAGTCCTGAGTTTATTCCCAACTCCCATCAAGGGGAGGTCATGCCTGAGAAACCTATTAGAATTCTTTGAGAAAGTAATGAGCAAGTGAGACAAAGGAGAACCAGTGGATGTGATCTATTTGGATTTCTAGAAGGTGACAAACAGGAGGCTGCTAAATAAGATAGGTGCCTGTGGTGTTAAGGCAAGGCACTGGCATGGATAGATGATTGGCTGACTGGCAGAATACAGAGAGTGGGGATAAAGGGGTCTTTTTCAGGAAGGCAGCTGGGTGACTTGTGGAGTTCCACGGTGGTCATTGTTGAGAATACAACTATTCACACTATACATTAATGATCTGGACGATGGAACTGAGGGCATTGTTGCTAGGTTTGCAGATGACAGAAAGGTAGGTGGAGGGACAGGTAATGACGAAGAGGCAGGGAGATTGCATAAGGATTTGAACATGCTCTGAGAATGGGCAAAGAAATGGCAGACGGTATACAATGTGGAAAAGTGTGAGGTAATACGCTTGAATAGGAAGAATAGAGGTGTCGACTATTTTATAACTGGGACAAGGCTTCTAAAATCTGAAGCAGAGAGGGACTTAGGAGCCTTAGTTCAGGATTCTCATCAGGTTGACATGCAGTTGGCTATTAGACAGGCAAATGCAATATTAGTATTCATTTCAAGAGAACTAGAATACAAGAGCAGAGATAGACTATTAAGGCTGTATGAGGCTCTGTTCAGACTGTATTTGGAATATTGACAGTTCTTTGGGCTCTGTATCTAAGGGAGCATTGGAGGGGGTCCAGAGGCGGTTAACAAAAATGATCCCAGGAATGAAGGATTTGTCATATGAGCAGCAGTTGAGGTCTCTGTACTCAGTGGAGTTTAGAAGGATGAGGAGAGGATCCTGAATAGAGTAGATGTAGAGAAGTGAGGCTAGAGGCTGAAGGCACAGCCTCAGAGTGAATGGACAATCCCATAAAACTGAGATGAAGAGGATTTTCTTCAGTCAGAGGATGGTGAATCTGGGAACTCACTGCCACAGAGGCTGTGGAGGCCAAGTCATTCCAAGTTTTTAAGACAGAGACAGATACATTCTTGATTAGTAAGTAGATCAAGGGATACGAGAGAAGACAGGTGAACGAGCTTGAGAAACATATCAGCCATGACGGAATGGCAGAGCAGAATTAATGCATAAAATGGACTAATTCTGTTCTACATCTCATAGTCTTATGAAATAACACAAATTAACCTCACAGTGATTGAACCATCCTGCTCAGTAACAATCCTCAAATTGTACATGGGGTGGCATGGTGGCACAGTGGTTAGCAATGCTGCCTCACAGTACCAGGTTCAATTCCAGCCTCAGGTGACTGTTTGTGGAGTTTGCACATTCTCCCCAGGTCTGCGTGTACTTCCTCTGGGTGCTCCGGTTTCCTCCCACAGTCCAAAGGTTAGGTGAATTGGTCATGCTAAATTGCCCATAGTGTTCAGGAATATGTAGGTTAGGTGTGTGAGTCAGGGGTAAATGTAGTGGAATGGATCTGGGTGGGATACTCTTTGGGGAGTTGGTGTAGATCTGTTTCCACACTATAGGGATTCTAATTTAAAAATACTCTGATCACATCATTTTCCTCAATGGAAAAGCCCATTTGGCATTGACAAGCAATGATAGATGTGATTGGACTATGACATTTTGAAATAGGTTTATGGTGCATAAGTATTGCCAACAAAAGTGACAATTTAACAAAGTGTTAATGCCCGATTTCCTTTTTTGCCTTATTCCTTGTGCCTTTCTTACTTTCTTCCAATTATTCCTACCTAGTGTTAGCCTTCTGGCTTCAGCAGAGTTACAAGCATACTGTACATTTCCGTTCTGACTGCAAAGATCCCCATTGTTAATGTCCTTTGGGATTTGTAGCCAATTAGGGCCCTGTTAAGTATTGTTACAGCTGCAGCCATTAGGATGGAAGAACACATGAGGGCTCTGACTGAAGAGGAAATGAGAATGGAAGAATGTAGCTTGAGAAGTAAATGTGTGAAGCTGCAGGGAGGTTGATCTGAGCTGTACAAAATGAGGCTGGAGAAATGGGATTGAGGGCATTGATATTTGAATAAGGCATGTTATTGACCTTTCCTGCACTAATGAGGTAAGGGAAACTCTTGCACTATGAATTGTACCTATGAGTTAGGACTACACTCCGTTGCTCACCACCTCATCCACTTACAGCCTCATTTGCTTGTTTTCAGAGGCTGGCTTCTCATTTTTATCTGCAGACACAAATTCTCTGCAGGTTCACATCACCAACATGATTTCTAGGGAAGAAGTGAAACTTCTTTAAGCTTAGTTTCATCTTACATATTCCTTTCCTTCATCATATCTTGCATGGTCTACCAACACTTCCCAGCTGGTTAAGAGCTGAGGAGCAATTTGCTGCATATCAGTAAAGTGCTAGACAGCCTGGGCAAGGCTTTCCTTCATCCTAATTAAGCTAACTGATTGGAAATGCAGGTCATTTATCAAGACCAGTATAGACTTGGTTGTCTGATTATCTATGAATGTGGACACTCGCAAAGACCCAAGAGAATACAGTATTTGTGGTAGAGCTGGACTCCTTCAATGTCACTCCAAAAGGTGTTGTGACAGAAGCTCCTACCTTCTATTGCTGCTCTCTGATACTCCTCTTCACCTGTGATCACCATGACTAAGCATCTGTTTCCATCGAACAGAACTTGGTGAGTTGGAAGAGGGTGCTTATACCTTCTGTTAAACTCTTTCCTTTGCAGTCCTGGTCTCCAATATCTGAGGTAGTTCAGTTGTGACATGTGGCTCACTGTGTGATAGTTCAACTGCCTCCCACATGTACATGTATCTGAGATGTTGAAGGATGTAAATGAGTTGTACAACTGCTTTCTCATGGTGTATGGCCTCCACTGAGGAGTTTTCCTTGTCCTTCTCTACCTCATGCATTAGAACTGACAAGATTGAAGGGTTCAAATTCAACATTGTACAGATTATCAAATCAACATGAGTGAGTATTTTGGACTTGCGGCTGTGAGATATCTTATTCTGTCATCATGTAGTCAAGTCTCCACTGCTAACAGCAATACATTCAAAGACTCTGCTCATCTCCACCGGACCAGTAATAAGGATGGCTATAACTTCTGAGATGAGTTTCCTGCCTCCTCCACCCTATCCCCATGATGCAAGAGGAAGAAAACCAGAGTGTTATAAATGCAAGAAACAGAATGTGTCACAAGGGGAAAATTACACCATTTATGGAGATGACTGAGGGATGGATAGGTGCATGATGAGTTTGAGTGTCAGTATTTGCTGCTAAGCCAGGGATATGAAGAGGAGTGGATGGACCTCCATAGTGAGATGGTCTGAGGAATGCTGTGGAGGAGGAGGTTAACAAAGTCGGAGAAAAATAATTGACACTTAAGTATGGCATGCTGTTCTTTCCTGCACCTGAAATTCAACCTATTAGGGCACTATCACCATGAGCAGAGACCAGACTCATCCTGCTTATCTCCTCAAACATCTACACCCCGCCTGCTTGATTTCAGAGTCTGCTATTTCCCTCATGTCATCTGGGACAAAACATTACACTCTGGCTCCTTAAAGTCCAGAATATGATATCCATGGAAGTCTCAAGAAATTGGAGAAAAGACAAGAGACAATTGACAATAGGTGCAGGAGTAGGCCATTCTGCCCTTCGAGCCTGCACCACCATTCAATATGATCATGGCTGATCATCCTTAATCAGTATCCTGTTCCTGCCTTATCTCCATAACCCTTGATTCCACTATCCTGGAGAGCTCTATCCAACTCTTTCTTAAATGAATCCAGAGACTGGGTCTCCACTGCCCTCTGGAGCAGAGCATTCCACACAGCCACCACTCTCTGGGTGAAGAAGTTTCTCCTCATCTCTGTCCTAAATGGTCTACCCCGTATTTTTAAGCTGTGTCCTCTGGTTCGGCACTCACCCATCAGCGGAAACATGGTTCCTACCTCCAGAGTGCCCAATCCTTTAAAAAGGGATCTACTTCCCTCTTAGGCACTCCATCTCTTATTTGCCAGTTATAGAATGATTTTCTTTTGCCTTTTGCCAGGATCCCTTTAAATACTGAAGCTTCAACAGTTGGAAAATCTGAAAAGATGCTAATACTATGGCTCAGCTAAAGCACTATGGAAAAATCCACTTCCCCCAAACACTACTCTACTCCCCTACTGCACAGTAGTCTAAACACATTAATTCAATTCTGGATTACTACAGGGAAATATAGCAGAATTTACTGCATTTCCTGAATTCAGCATTAAAATATTTGCTTTGTTCTAATTGATTATTAGAATTCAGGACCATTATCTTTAATATGTCAAAAAATTGAGCTGGTAACACAAAACCATTGAAGATTGAAATATAATAGATACAATCTTCCTTCCTTGTGTCACTTCTGGAGAGCAGGTAGACCTGTCCCTACTGATAAGAGGTCTGTTGAAATGCATTAAAGTATTCCATCACCACATATGTAGTCACATAATTGCTTTCTGCATGCCTTAACAGCAAAAGGAAGGCAGTGAAAGACAAAGTGAATATACCTGCCAACTAATCACAGCTTGTATGGATAGTCAGAGTTTCAGACCTCGTGCTCATTTGTCTGCATTTACAACTAAGTATTAATTGAGATTTACATTTCCTGTGTTTTTTTCTATAAATGATGTTAGGCTGCAAGGTTCCTGCACTCAGGCACAGGAATGCACAGAGCTTATGATTGTATGATAGTAACAAGTAGCATGATCAAAGCTTTCACTGCATCATTCTCCACACGTTATTTCATAAACAAAAGAAATTGTATGCTTTCATCAAAATACATGTATAAAAAGTTGAAAAGAGCACAGCAATGTCACCTATTTTAGAATTACCTGTGCATTAAAACTTGGAACAGCTTTCATAAAATTCTCTCAAATAAAATTCCTAGTTCTTCCCAATATTGGTCAACTTGGCTAGTTTTTCAACCAGTCTAGTAATTGCTCTCCATAATACTTAAAAATTGAATTTTGCACTTACACAGACCTAAGTCTGATTTATGGTTCAGAGTTTTAATTTGAAAAGTGAATATTATTTTGTTTGACCACTTTTTTTTGATAATAAAAAACATAAGTAATAAGAATGAGGAAGACCACAGTTCCAGCTGATCCAGCACTGTCAATCATAATGACAATGGCTTATCCTGGACCTCAATTCCACTCTCTTGCCCATTCCTTTATCACTTCATTACCTGTTTTGGAGAATTCTACTACTTTGAGCATAGTTGCCAATCCACACTGGCAGTAGGCCATGTACCTTACGGCCAGTATGGACTCAGGATATTGAGTCTTTTATGTTTTGATTAGATAGCAACATAAAATACACAATACATTATAGAAACATAAGATTTCTACACATGAAGTGTTGATCGTGACAAACTTGTTTCTTTAGTTAGTTTTATTGCTACAGAATGTTCTGCTCACTATGTTCCAGTTGCTTGTGTTAAAAAAGTTTACCTACTGAAAATAGAATAACCACATAGATTTTATCTTAGAAATTGATCATGTTTTATTACTCTATTGAGGAAAGTTAGAATACCAATTTGTATAATTTATTTTTATTTGAAGAACTGTAGCATGGTTTGCATGGTTGGTGTTAGAAAATGCATTAAATAAAAATATATGGATATGTACAAAGGTTTAGTCCTGCAATCTCTGCTTGCATTTTAGGTTTAGTCTTGCCACACAAGTGATACAAAGTTCTCAATACATGCAACTGAAAATGTCAAAAGTCTATCCTACTGTATGATTATCAAAAAAAAGATGTCTTAACAGGCTGGATGCTAGTAATCTTCATAATGTGTTTATAGGACAATTAGGGATAGGTAATAAATGCCAGTACTGTTGCTTTTGGGGCACCTGCATTTTGATCACACAATAACATTCAAAAAGTAGCACTTAAGAAGTTAAGACTGCTAAATTCATGCAGGTCAATTCAACAGAAAAATACCACATTTGCCTTAGAATATTCTCAGTGGGCTTGCTTTTGATTTAATATTATTGACACAAAGATTCCACAGGGACTGCTCCTCTTCTTCAACGCTGTCAAATTTGATGACTACTTGACCAGTGACCCTATATCTTTGGGCCTGCATCCAAGTACATCCCCTTCTTCCCCAAGTTTTACCATCCAGTAGACGTAAAACTTCTATGGCACCACTAGCAGATCCAGACTCAATAATGATAAATCAGTATCCTATGATAATGCTATTTGGCAGAACACACTTGTAAAATCTGCAATATGACAGGCAACGCCACAGAACATCAACTAGCAAGTCTAAATAACTACAGTAATCACACTGTTTTACAATCGTAGAAATAGTTTCATGTTTATTCACATTAATGCTAATCCTTCACACGTTTTCAAAGCAGTTCAAGGAAAGGAAATAAACTTTAATCCAAAATAAAGTAGCTGGAATAACTTTGTTGCAGTATCAAAGAGTTTATTTTTGTCCTAGTACACTACAGGATTGCAAGTTCAAAGAAAAGACATTGTGCAAAGGCAGCCTAGCAACATTACAGATAATCCTCAACCTTATCTATAGCGGCCTAAATGACTTACTCAAAGGCAAAGAAGAAAATTTAATATAGACATGAAAATGAGCAAGTTATTCAACAACCAGAAATAAGCAAACCAATATACAGAAAAAACAAAATGTTCTAATTATTTTCTGAAAATCAACAAACATTTCCCCCATTAATTTATAGTCTGGAAGGGTATATTGTACTGTACGTCCTTTAAAAGAATAAATTATTATCCTAAGTGGGCAACTCCTTGGCTACCAAAAACAGAAACAAGCATTGGAGAAAATGGTGGACCAGGAGGAATCAAAATGAATAAGAAGATTTTTAGTAAGGTGGCATAGAAACAAGTGTAGATTACTTTCAAATGCGAGTGTTAAATGATAGGTTTATATTTTTTTAAAAAGGAAGCAATTACCACAATGGCAAGGCAGTGAAGAGTTGTCTAGTAGATTATTTAGCTACTCATTATCCTTGCATTCCATTTTTACAATAACAATTTTTGCATAAATCTCATCTGCAAAATGCTTTAAAAAGTAAATGGCCATCATTCCAATATCCATTTTACCTCATTTTACATACCAATAAAAATGGGATAGCTACTCAGAGGCTTAGGGCTTAGAAGTTCTGATATTTAAGATGTGTGTTATTAATTATCTCTGGTTTGGTAATGGGCATTGTTTTTTGATTGGCAATTGAAATATGTCTGCAGCTCTGCAAAAATTGTCACTTACTGGGTGGCACAATGGTTCATTGGCAGCCTGGTGGCTCAGTGGTTAGCACTGCTGCCTCAAATCACCAGGGACATAGTCATCCCAGACTGGAATTGAACCTATCTGTGTGGGGTTTTCATGTTCACCTTATGTCTACATGGGTTTGTGGCAGGTGCTCTGGTTTCCTCACAGTCCAGTGATATGCAAGTTAGATGGATTGACCATGATAAAATATCTGCAGTGTACAGGTGTATGTAGGCTAGGTAAATTAGCCATAGTAAGTGTGGGATTATGGGTAGGGAGTGGGGTTTGGTGGAATGCTCTTCAGAGGGTTGGTGCAGATTTGGTGGGCCAAGTAACCTCTTTCCACACTGTAGGGTTCTAGCTCGTTTTTTTCTGTGTTTTCCACATTATGTGATGTTTACTTTTTTATATTTTGTCTTTCACAAAACATTCAATGTAGAAATAATTTTTTAAAGATTTTTTAGTGAAACAAGTTTACCTGATTTCTCAGGTAAAGGTACCTAATATAATCTTAGAACCAGAAGTTATAGAAAAGGAGGTTATTTAGAACAATATATGTACTTTAACTGAAGCAATCTGCAATAATCTCAATTGTACATACAAGAATTAAACGATGAGGGCACAAATTAAAATCAACCTCCAAATAATCCTGCGTTCTGCGCTGATACTCCTGACATCTGCATGAAGCTGCACAGCAAGGAGGCTGAAAGTGCACCAACTCAAAATCACTGGGGTCCTTCTTTACATATGTAGATGAAGACACGTTTGAATCCAGCTTGTATTTTTAACTAATATCTTTGATGTGTGGTGAAATCAGCAGGAGGGGCATTTAAGATCTGAAGAGACCTAATTGTGTATTTTTTAAAACTTCACTTTTCAAAAAATAAATCATTCATGAGTCCTGAGTGGAAAGCTAAGGCTTCCCTGATCCTTGGCTCTTCATTTAAAACATCCACCCTGCATTTTTTTCTGTGTTACAGAACTGTTGTTTTTGGTGCTGAATGGGAGCCTTTTTCCCCCTGAAATGCAGCTTTCAGCTGACATTGAAGGGTCATGTTACTGAAGTCAGGGGTATCAGATTTACCGCTCAGCTTCCCAATAAACCTCTACAAGATCTAAATGGTTCTTACTCCTGGTTAAAGTGTTAAACTTGTCTTAATAGCCATTTAGGATGAAGCATTTAACTTGCTAATAACTGCATTTAGTAAAAATTCTCCAATTTCCCCTTTTATGTTAGTTATTTTTCATTAATCATATTGACTATCTCAAACCTTTCAAAAATCTTAACAAAGCTCAATTGGATTTCCTTTTTTTCTCATTGAACAATCAAGTCAAGACGTCTTCTCAGAGTCAATTCCTTAATTCTATTATGTACTTTAGCTCCTCCCTCCCTCTGTAATCTACTCTAGTCCCGCAACCCTGAGATATCTCTAATTGAAATTAATGTCAAGAGTTGGGATAGGAAAGCATTTTCAGGATGGCAGTCTTGGGGATCGGTGTTGGGGACAGAATTATTTACAACTTAATAAAACTTTGTTGCCCTCTGTAGTGTATATTCCTCCAATCTTTCTCCAATTTGATATTATTCACCTCTTCTATTCTTCCTGCCAAAGTGCACAATCTCACATTTTCACTACACTGTATTCCATCTCTCATGTATTTGCCCATTTGCTTAACCTGCGTTCTTTGTGTCATCCTCGACACTTGACTTCCCACCTATGAGGGTGGTGCGTGTATGCAATGAACCGCCAGAGGAAGTGGTGAAGGCTGGATCAATTACAACATTTAAAAGGCATCTGCATGGGTATATGAATAAGAAAGGTTTGGAGGGATATGGGCCAAACGCTGGCAAATGGGACTAGATTTATATCGGATACCTGGTCAGCATGGATGATTTGGACCAAATGACCTGTTTCCATGCTGCACGTCTCTATGAATCTATTTTTACGTCATCTGCAAACTTGGCGATAAAACGTTCACTTTTCATGTCTAGATCTCAGTGTGTTGTGGATGCTTGTGTGCTCGGCCCTGATCCCTGTGGCACTGGGCTGCTTGCAGGTCGCTGTCCTGGAGGTGTTTCCCCATCCCAACTCTCTACTGTTTATCAAACATTTTGAAAATCAAATAAATGACATTCAGTGCATCCCTGGTAACCATCTTGCTTGTTATTAGCTCAAAACATTCCAGTGAATGTGTCAGGCATGATTGCTCCTCATGAACCCATGTTGACTCTGCTGAATCATGTTATAGATTTCCAAATTCTCTGCCAATGCATCCTTTATGGTAAATGCTACCATTTTCCCAATAACAGACATTGAGTTAACGGGCCTTTAGTTACTGTTTTTTGTCTCCCCTTTTCAAATAAAGATGGTATATTAGCAGTTTTCTAATCCTTTGGGACTTGCCAAGAATTAAAGGATTTTTTGAAGATTTCTGTCGGTACGTCCATGCGTCACACATGGACAGGATGGCTAAAAGGGCATTTACCATGCTTGCTTTCATTGCTCAGTCCTTTGAGCATAGCAGTATGTAAGTAATATATAACTTACAATATATGTTGAGATTGTACAGGACATTGGTGAGGCTTCTTCTGGAGTACTGTGTCCAATTCTGGTCCCTGTATTAAAGGAAGGATATTATTAAGCTGGAGAGGGCTCAGAAGAAATTTACTGTATGTTGCCAGGAATGGAGAGTTTGAGTTATAATGAAAGGTTGGATAAGCTGGGACTTTTTCACTGGAGCACAAAAGGTTGAGGGGTAACCTTATTGAAAGTATAAAATCATAAGGGGTATGGATAGGGTTAATGGTAGGTGCCTTTTTCCTAGGATGGGGAATTTAACTAGGGGGCATATTTTTAAGGTAAGAGAAATGCAAAAAAGACTTGAGGGGAAAATTTTTTTTAGAGGGTTGTTCATAAGTGAATTAACTTTCTGAGGAAGTGGTGGATGCAGACACAGTAAAAACATTTAAAAGACACTTAGATAAGTGTCTCAGTGGTGGCTCAGTTGTTAGCATTGCTGCCTCACAACACCAGGGACCCAGGTACAATTCCAGCCTCGGGCAACTGTCTATGTGGAGTTTGCACATTCTCCCAGCGTCTTGGTTTCCTCCAGGTGCTCCAGTTTCCTCACACAATCCAAAGATGTCCAGTTTAGGTGAATTGACCAAGGGAATTTGCCCATAGTGTTCAGGGACGTGTAGGTCAGGTGCATTAGTCAGGAGTAAATGTAGGGTTAGGGAATGGTTCTGGGTGGGTTACTCATTGGAGCGTGGGTGTGGACTTGTTGGGCCAAATGACCTGTTTCCACACTGTAGGGATTCTATAAGCAGAAGAATAGGAAAGGTTTGGAGGGATATGGAACAAAAACAGGAATTTCTGGAAAAGCTCAGCACGTCTGTCAGCATCTGTGTAGATAAATCAGAGTTAATGTTTTGGGTCGAGTGACCCTTCCTCAGAAGGGATATGGGCCAGGTGAAGGCAGATGGGACTAGTTTAATTTGAGATTATGTTTGGGATGGACTATTTGACTCCATGACTCTATAACTTCTACTTTCCTGCCATAACATCACCTGAACCATGGCTGAAACTTCATTTCTGTGTTCATTGACTTTCTTGGTGAACTACTATTAGAAGTTTTGTTTTTCATCTCTACACAACTGTCGATGTTTGTCTATACTGGAAAATGTACTAGTGGCTATGGAGGTGGCATGTGGGGTAGATGTGCAAGTGAGTGAGGACTAGAAGGAGTAACAGTTTCTAAAAAAAAAGCAAGACAGCCAACTAACCAGCTTGCCTTGGTACGTATCCACTTCCATGGCTGCCTACAGACTCAACTTGGTCATAATCTGCCTCCCCATAACAAAAACTGGGCAGAACAGATTTCTTCAAATTGAGGCAAGTCTGCTGAGTTGGAAAATTTCCTGACTCAAGCAATCTGCTATGGGAGCGAATATCTATCTGGCTTCGTTGTATGCTAATTGACTTGATCATTTTCTATCTGGAACTGAGTTACAGAATATGTCGCTCCTAATGACAATCTCTAAGTATGTTTTTGTAAGTGTTAAAGCAACAAAATAATACTTTATGTTGCAGTCTTCAATACACATTCTTTAATTCATCTGTTAATATTCAATTTACACACTGAAAGATCCTGGCCATGAGAACATAAGAATGTTCAAGAGGAGAGATAATTAGTTGTGCTTAAACACAATATTTTAAAAACAATGGGACAGGTCAACAAAGCAGTTAATAAAAAATGGGCTTCTTGGCTTTACAAATAAAATCAAAAATACAAATGCCAGGATGTTATATTCCTCATTCAAAAAGTACTGCTTTACCCCTAGTTTGAGTATCGTATTCAATTAATGGCACCAAAAGGTTTTTTTAAGGATGTAAAGGTTTTGGAAAGTGTATGGAAGACATTTACTAGAAAGGTTCTAGGGAATTAAATTACAATTATCTGGATAGACCGTAGAAATTGGGGTTCTTCTTATAGCAGAGAAATCCAAGAGGCAGTTTGATAAAAATGGCAAATATCATGAAGAGTTTATTTAAGGTAAATAAATAAACTTATTTGCAATGGCTGAAGGGACAATTAAAAGGTTTAAGGCGAATAGCAAAAGGACCAGTAATAAGATGAGGAAAATCCTTTTTGAATAATAAATAGTTAGCATCTGGAATGCCCTACTTGATAAGGCAGCTGTACAGGTGCAATGATGAATTTCCAAAGGAACTGGATAAATACTTGAAGGGGAAACATCTGCTGGAGCATGGGTAATGTTCACATGCATGGCTACAGTGCAGTTGGGAAGGTAATACTCAGATGTTTCATATCCTGCCCACTGAGAAAACTGACTACACACAACGAAATTTACAGGGACATTGAATTTGGGACAAAAGCCGGAGACTAGGTCTACTTGATTGCTCTTTTAAAGAGCCTGCACTAACTTTATGAGACAACAAGACCATAGAATATCTGTTATTCTGCCCTCTTAATTGCTCCAATGTTTGTTTTTTGCAGTCCAGACCTAGAGCTCTGGAGTTTCCTCCCTAAATATCTCTGCCTGACTTTCCATGTTTATGTGGCTCATTGATATTTTATTTTCTAAAGTTTTTTGTGAACTGCCTTGGGACGTTTAAATCATTAAAGATACTCTTTAAATACAGGTTTTTGAAATGCTCCTTATGGAAGACAATTGAGATGAAATTTGATTGAGATGTCCAAAGTCATGGGAGAGGATTTACATGTATTTAGAAAGGCAAGGACTGATTAGGGATAGTCAGTATGGCTTTGCGATTAGGAAATCATGTCTCTCAAACTTGCTTGACGTTTTTGAAGAAGTAACAAAGAGGATTGATGTGGGCACAGCAGTAGACGTGATCTATATGGACTTTGGTAAGGCTTTTGATAAGGTTCCTCATGGGAGACTGGTTAGCAGTGATAGCTCTCATGAAATACAGGGAGAATGAGCCATTTGGATACAGAACTGGCTCAAAGGCAGAAGACAGAATGTGGTGGTGGAGGGTTACTTTTCAGACTGAAGGTCTGTAACCAGTGGTGTGCCATAAGGATTGGTGCTGGTTCCACTACTTTCACCAATTAAAAAAATGTTTTGAATGTGAACATCGGAGGTAGAGTTAGTAAGTTTGCAGATGGCTCCAAAATTGGAGGTGGAGTGGACAGCAAAGAAGGTTACCTCAGAGTACAATGGGATCTTGACCAGATGAGCCAATGGGCCAAGGAGTAGCAGATGGAGTTTAATTTAGATAAATGCGAGGTGCTGCATTTTGGGAAAGCAAATCTTAGCAGGACTTATACACTTTAATGGTAAGATCCTAGGCAGTTTTGCTGAACAAAGAGACCCTGGAGTGCAGGTTCATAGCTCCTTGAAAGTGGAGTCACAGGTATACAGGATAGTGAAGAAGGCGCTTGATATGCTTTCCTTTATTGGTCAGAGTATTGAGTACAGGAGTTGGGAGGTCATGTTGTAGCTGTACGGGACATTGGTTAGGCCACTGTTGGAATATTGCATGCAATTTTAGTCTCCTTCCTATCGGAAAGATGTTATGAAACTTGAGAGGGTTCAGAAAAGATCTACAAGGATGTTGCCAGGGTTGGAGGATTTGAGCTACAGGGAGAGGCTGAACAGGCTGGGGCTGTTTTCCCTGGAGTGTCGGAGACTGAGGGGTGACCTTATAGAGGTTTACAAAATTATGAGGGGCATGGATAGAGAAAATAGACAAAGTCTTTTCCCTGGGATCGGGGAGTCCAGAACTAGAGAGCATAGGTTTAGGTTGAGAGGGGAAAGATATAAAAGAGACCTAAGGGGCAACTTTTTCACGCAGAGGGTGGTATTTGTATGGAATGAGCTGCCAGAGGATGTGGTGGAGGCTGGTACAATTGCAATATTTAAGAGGCATTTGGATGAGTATATGAATAGGAAAGGTTTGGAGGGATATGGGCCAGATGTTGGCAGGTGAGACTAGATTGGGTTGGGATATCTGATTGGCATGGACGGGTTGGACTGAAGGGTCTGTTTCCATGCTGTACATCTCTATGACTCTGAAAGTTGTAGAGATGGCAGCTTCTTACTGAGGCACAGTTTCTAACTTTCTAAGCCAGTCCATCACTCCTCACAAGTGGGAAGATCTTTGATCGACTCTCCACCTTTGAGAGCTCAACTATTGCTCTTACTTGCAAAGGAGACAGCTGCTCTGTGTAATTAAGAGACCATCACCATGAAATTCTAGATCTGTAAATGTTTCCATCAGAAACAAAACCTGAAAACTGTCCCAACTACTGTTACCTAATAGCAGAGTGAAAATTCCAGTCTGTATGTGTAAACATTAAAGAAGTCCTCTGGACAATAAAATAAATTTAATTTTTATAATTCACTGAGAAGTTTCAAATGCTAACATCTAATATGTTAAAAATTGCTTAGTGAAAGAGTGAACTTTAAATTTGATGCAGAAGAAATAAAAGCAAATCAAGATTTTCTTTTGTATATTTAGCCAGTCAGGTTGGTATGGTAGACAGAACCATCAACTGCAACTAAGCAATGAACTACTGTAAATTACCATGCTATAACACTCAGGAATGATCTTTAGAAACAAATGTTAACATGCTGTGCAAGTTCCAGGTAATCAATTCTTCCTAAAAGCTGATTCAGCTAACAGCCAATTTCAGACTCATTTCTCACTGCATGAAGTCAAAGGTCAGCCTGTGTCCATACTTGCACTGGAAAAATTCTGCTGAGACATCTCCACTCAAAAACAGTCAGCACCAAAATGAAACATAAGGAAGCAGACATTCCTCTGTTTAAACAAAGGACATTTTTGGTCATATGTATTACAAAATGTCAATCTGCAAGTGGGAAACAATATTGGGAGAGGGGCCAGAAGAATTAAGGACACTGCAAGTTTTCTCCAATTTTTAGAAAAATATTTCAATTGCATAGTTTTAAAGTTAACAAACACATATTTCAAAAAATCATTAGAGAGAAAGTAGCATTTTTTAATTGCTCCCAATTTTGCACTATCATTTTGAAAGATTTGCATTTAAATAGTACCATTTACACCCTCAATGTCCTGAAGTGTTTTACAGCAGATGAGTTAATTTTGAACCATTATCGTGATTGCTTCATAGGCAGACACAGTAAATGACCTGCACACTACAGGGTGACACAGAGGAGTAGGATAAATAACAACAATTGCAATTGGTGGGGTAAATGTTGATCAGCATACAGAGGGCTCTTCATTCCAGACCAAATAGAAAGAGTCTTAGTTTCACACTGCATTGGAAAGATATTGCCCCTAACAGTGCTCCCTTAGTACTATGCTGATGTTTCTTGTTTTTTAACAATGAAATCAGTTCATTGACAGAAATTTAAATGCACAATCTACTGATTCAGAGATGAAACTGTTCCCAATGAGTCAGCCTGACCCACAAAAATTGTGTGACATTCCCATAATAATACAAATTTAACTTTCTACATTCCCTTTCAATTGGCTAGGTAAAAATACAATTTGTTTTGTCTATAAGAGCAACATGCTGGTCTAAATTGCAGGTTTGCATTTCCAGTGATCTCATTACTTTAGCTGAACAACATCAAAGAGGTGATAAGAAAAGAATGCAGCGTGAAGTTAATAAGTAACAGTTTTGTTTTGTGGTTATTCACTTGAATACGCAAAGATCTTCACTAAATAACTCATGTTTTAGAGCCAAAGACCTAGAACTCACTCTGAAAAAGTGATGAATCCCTGAAGCCAAATTAACCAAAGCAACCTCTGAAGCATTTTCATAAAAATAATTCAACACCAGGTTATAGTCCAATAGGTTTAATTGGAAGCACTAGCTTTCGGAGCATCGCTCCTTCATCAAGTCATTGTGGAGTACACAATTGCAAGACACAGAATTTATACCAAAAGTTTAGTGTGATGTAACTGAAGTTATATATTGAAATCATAATAATAATGCTTGCAAATTGGAATGAGAGTACTAATGGTTACTTTGGAAAAACAATTATCTACAACACCGGCATCTCCAAACTGTACCCAAAACAGTTGACATGACGTAGCGATGCTGTTGCTGAACAAAGTTAAAAATCACATAACACCAGGTGAGAGACCAATGAGTTTATTTGGAAGCACTAACTTTCAGAGCACTTTGAAATGGTAGAAGTTTCAGCATTTGGACTGGATGAGGCGACAGCGCACAACACATCAAATCTTAGTTCAGCACTTCCAAACTTTTTCCCATTTCACTAATACCACACGGAGGTTCGAAATTTTTTGCCACCTTTTGGTGAGAATTAAGAGATTAGATGATGAGAGTTTGTTGATAGGTGGTTGGGGGGGTGCAAATGTTTTTGCCCTGAAGTTTCCAAACCCAAAATTTCAGCTTGCAACCCCACTTCAGTCCTGACTTCCAACATTAGAAACCCTGCTTTAGTACTTGTTTAACCAAAAAGTACTCAGCTCTAAAAATCTTCCTACAGAAAAATAATTGTTCTGTTTAAGAGGCTGAGAAATTAAGCTCCTTTCCCTGCAGTAAAGGGTGAATTCAAGCTGAGTTAGTCATTAGCCTAACATTCACAAGTAACATTGCTGACAGCATGCTGTCTTTTCACTGGCAATGCTGTCAGTGCAAACTGCTGTTTCTCATTTCATATGTAAATAAAAGTAACAGAATCACTGTTGATTGCCAAACAAGTCTCTTTGGCCCATGGAGAAGTTCAACAAGCATGTAATAATGTTTACATTTTAACTAATAGAAAATAACTCTCGTATGTTATTTTTTAACTAACAGTAACCAATTAAGAGTAAGTTCTGATTTTTTGGCTATATATCATCTTGAGTATGCAAAACAGTAAATCATTCAGGGAAAGCTATGAATAAAGTCATTAATGAATAAAGGTCTAACTCCAATACTCGGGTCAATTTCGGATTGATGACAACAGCAACTAATGCAGGTCCAAGCTCCAAACCAAACAAAATAGGTTCTGGAAAAATGGAAAAGACTGGGCTTTTTCTTAAACAATGTTAGATTCAAATTTTAAAGGTTTTGTTTCATCGCAATTTTCCTCCTGCTTTATACTAGGAGGTATAAACAAAGTTCACATCTTTTGGCATCAGCCAGAGCGACAGAAATATGAGAATACTATGGTCTTAACAAATGGATTTTTGAAACATTTCAAAAGTCTGCTGTCCATAAATTGAAGTTGGATTTATGCCAATAAGTGAGAAACCGCAAATACTGGAAATCTGAATGAAAGAAAGAAAATGCTGCAAGTTCATTAGCATTTAAAAAGAGAAAGGGTAGTTTAATGTTTCAGGTCTAGAATTCCAACAAAGGATCTACACTCCAAATGTCAACCTACCTTTTTCTCTGTTAAAATCTTGCTGTATTTTTTCAGCATTTGCTGTTTTAATTTTACAATCTTCTATTTTACATTTTGAAATATCTGCAAAATCAGTTTCCAATGTTTGCCTTTTGTTTGAAGTATCACAATTGGGTAACTTTAAGTATATCTACTACTGGAAAGAATATCAAAGTCCAAAGAGTTACTAAGAAAAAGTAATACTTTATTTCTATATTTTGTTGTGACCAGATCAATACTTTTAACTACATTAATTTTTAAATATAAATTCCATTGATGAGGCTCAATTATTTAAAGAATTTGGTGGTAGGGTCTGAACTATTTAAAGGCATACTATGTAACAGGAGTGTAGCCTACATAGGCAGTATTCTTTCACTGGCTACATAAATGGCCTTACATATGGGGAATCAATGGCACCATAAAATGCGTTGTTGTGTTGTTGTGTTATTGAACAAAAGAGATAATTTGAGTGAAGTAAACATGTGGACCAAATCCCATTGTAAATAAAAATCAAGAGTACACACAAATCCAGCACTGTTGATACAAAACTAAAAAAAAGGTAATACATGAGGTTATATTCTCAGATGGAACCAGGCAAACAAAATATAAAATTGCATTAAGATCAGTGCCTGTTCACAAACAAACAAATGAACAGCACCCTATCACAGCTCTCTCCATACTTTTTCCTTCCAATTTCTTCCTCATTCCCATCGTCTTTCTGTCCCTTCCTGGAATCAATGATGCATGCTCGATACAATTACAAGCAATGTAATGTTTCAGTACAGTGATAAAATGAACACAGGTGTCAGCATATTACTTAATGATGGGGGCCATGACCTATTTAGCAGGTGTTGCCAGATAACAGTCAATAGTGAGATCTCTAATTGATGTTTCTACCCTCTTGCCCAGACATACTAAAACGAACTGCATTGAGATCACATAAACACACTTTTTCCATTGGAACAAGCCCCTGGAGAAGATTTGCTTTTGTGGAAATCTCTGACTTAAGAGTAACTTATTATAAATAGTGCTGCTGGGAAGAGTGTATGCAGTCCCTCAATGATGTAAAAAAAAAGGGACTTTTATGTTTAGTGAATGTCAATCATTTGTATTCTTTCTTATTGCTTATATTCTTAACATTAAGGCCGGGTGTTGGAAAACCCATCATTTTGAGGACTACTATCAGGCATACACTTATTATGAAACATGTGAAGCAGATTTCTCTTTTTAAAAGGAAACCCCAGGTCTCCAATATCCAAAGAGCTTTGATTGGAGCACGGCAGGATGTAAGGTAATTAGCTTGTGATTCTCTGTTTGAGTACTGCCCTCCCAGGGTACTATATAACAATGCAAAATGCCTAACTCATAATTAATCGTGACAAGTATAAAACAGAACAAAAACAGCAGAATGTGGAGAGAGTCCTACAATTTTCTAATAGTACTTTGCCAACTTTTAAATGTGGGACTTTAACTTTTAAGAGAGTTGCTGTAAATTCATCATAGATTTAATTCAGTGAATTATAAAGGCCAGAACCAAATTGGACTTACTTACACTATTTCAACACTCATAGTTATTAAAGCAGGAGCTATGCAAATTTTAGTTTTGTTGCATCTGTATGACAGAACTAACACAAAGGCCTGAATTGCAGGAGTGACAATCAATGTCAGAGTGTCACACCAGCTCGTAGACTTTTCTGCTGCAACCTGGCTCCATATTTTAGATGTGTAGAGCATACCTGATGATGAAGTACTTTGTAACATGAGATCATCAAGGGAAGCAAAGCTATGCCCCTTTTTATAGTATAAGCTACCGTATGTCAGTAAGTTATCACTCATTGACACTGAAAAGCTTTAGTACATTTAAACAGCTTTTCAGTTTGTTAGTGAATGAGTAAGGGAGATAATTGGCCAGGGAGACAGCAGACAGAGTGGCAGGTAGGTAAGATGGTAGACTGGCAAGTGGGTAGAATAGAAGCTTGATAGGATAGCAGGGTGATGAGGTTAGGTCAGTTGAGTGAAGAGATTGAGGGGGTCAGAAGAGAGTTGGAGAGGTGGGGAAGCAATGGATCATGAAGGAGTGGAATTTTAAGTTGAGAAGTTTAGGTTGAGTGTGGGGAGTTGGAAGTTGAGTGGGACAGGTCTGGCATTACACAGGCTCAAGGTGAGATTCAGAATGCCAGTGAGTGTTCACGGGGTATTGGCAAATGAGGTCAAAGAGAGAAACCAGAAGATCATAGAGGCAGAGGTCATGTGAGGGAAGGTCAGTTGTTATTTACTAAAGAGTGAGACACAGCTTTAATCTCGCTTTCCTGGATAGATATCCAGTAAACAAGTCAAATATTTCTACTGAGGAGAAGAAAAAGGAAGAAAGAATAAAGCTACAAGCCAAATCAATTTATCTGATTAAGGTACCAATAAATAGCATCACACATCTTCTTATCTTCCCTCTGTCTATTGCAGCATTTCTTGGTCTCAATTATAAAATAAAAGCCGAACACTCAAATCAAACACTCCAAACAATATTTTGAAATAAATCTTGGCTATGATGCACACAGAATCAATTAGTCACTCTTCTGCATTCATTTTGTTCTGTAGGCCTTTGCCCATTCTTCTGTTCATATGTTATCCAAGCAGCTGAAACATGGTGGAGGAAGGCTGCTGATTCTTGGAAAAAAAAAGTGCTGAGGTTTCAGAGGGTGACCTTGAGTAGCTCTCACCCGAAAGGTCCTAACTTTATAACTGCACCATCTCAGGATGGGCATAAGCAGTCTAGCTGACTCACAGGAAACGGCAAGTGGATCTGCAGAATGGCACTGGAAGGAGGATCAGTCTAATTTTGATAGAGGCAAAGAGGTCTGTACTCCCTACAGATAATGATACTTCCCCGGGGCAAACCGTAAAAGCTCTAGCAACATGTCGAAGGACAGATTGCTGTGCTACCCACTGTCAGCACCATTGCTGGTGGCTATGAGTGATAGTGTTCATACTTCATGATTCTTTTCCTGCTTTTCCAGCTCTTTCTCTTTGACAGCACTGTTTGAACAGGTGGCAGGTCTTGAGAAACCGAGAGGAAAACATATTAGGGGTGCATGCTCACATCATCTTCAGCTTATAAATTTGAAGATATTGGGAAATAGAGTCATAGAGGTGCAGAGCATGGAAACAGACCCTTTAGTCCAACCCGTCCATGCCGACCAGATATCCCAACCCAATCGAGTCCCACCTGCCAGCACCCGGCCCATATCCCTCCAAACCCTTCCTATTCTTATACCCATCCAAATGCCTCTTAAAATGTTGCAATTGTACCAGCCTCCACCACATCCTTTGGCAGCTCATTCCATGCACATACCACCCTCTGCGTGAAAAAGTTGCCCCTTAGGTCTCTTTTATAATATTTCCCCTCTCACCCTAAACCTGGGACTCCCCGACCCCAGGGAAAAGACTTTGTCTATTTATCCTATCTATGCCCCTCATAATTTTGTAAACCTCCATAAGGTCACCCCTCAACCTCCGACGCTCCAGGGAAAACAGCCCAGCCTGTTCAGCCTCTCCCTGTAGCTCAGATCCTCCAATCCTGGCAACATCCTTGTAAATCTTTTCTGAACCCTTTCAAGTTTCACAACATCTTTCCGATAGGAAGGAGACCAAAACTGCACGCAATATTCCAACAGTGGCCTAACCAATGTCCAATGACGGAGCAAGTGGGATGTCAGCAGCACATCCATCAGAGTGACATTTTTCCATTCTCAAATCAGTCACGTTGTGACCCAACGTGATAGTGCCTTTAATGCTTATTACATGCTAACTTTGTGTGTCTACTTGGACACAATTCGGAGACTGTCAGAATGTTTGATCTTATGGTTAGCTGGAAAAAAGTGACTCTCATGTTGTTAAAATGAGTTGTTTCAATTTAAAGCTTGCATAAGAAAGATCTGTTTTAACCCAATTTCCCCTTTGAAGATGTGAATGCATTACACAAGGCTGAAAAACATAGGTTTATATAGCCATTATTTGCTTACTGTAACCATTTACTGGCTAGCAGATAAACCAACATCATCTATTTTCTCATTAACTCATTTGAAAAAGAGCATAATCTCTATTATTTTATCCATTTATGATTAATTTGTCAAGGTAATATTAACAAGGTCAATTTCAAAAGATTGGTGATGACATTAAGAGCTTAAAATTAAGCTGCTTTGTGCTTTATCTGCTTAAGAGTACAATGAAAACAAATCTTTTATTAATGCTACAGAAATTAATAAATGAAATCAAAATGTTGTAGATAGAACATCATAGTTTCATAAGCTTTAGTGCATCTCTGATTGAATCAAATAATTATTTAATCTTTTCATTGAAGAGGGTAGAACAAGCTTTACAATTCTATACTATTTCTGTAACATCCACCAACCTACCCTCAATAATACCCTCAAACATTATTAAAATGTAATAAATGTTAAACAGTCAAGAATTACAGAAAATTTACCAAAATTTACTGATTAAACCTTGCTACACATGCATTAACTTTCATTTCCACAGATCTCAGAAGCTTTGACATTGCTTTATATGGATATACAAAAACAACTCCATTTCAAAATTTGAATATCCTGAGGATGGGCAAGATTTATTTTAAATGATTATTTATTCAACTTTTCTGATACCTATACTAATTGGGAAATATACCATAGAAGATAGCCAGTTTGTATTTAAATTTGAACAGACTACACTTCGGTCATGAGTGGTCAGACATTCCACATACACTGGTGCATCTTTCTTGGACCCTCGGTCCCTGTTGCTGCAGCTTCTAGTTACTCCTGCCAGGAGATCTGCTGTCATGACATGCCATGCTCGCCTATCCTGTACTGTCCTTAAAATAAAAACCAAAAGAAATGTGGATGTTGTAAATCAAAAACAAAAACAGAAATTGCTGGAAAAGCTCAGCAGGTCTGGCAGCATCTGTGGAAAGAAAGCAGAGTTAACATTTTATCTTGAGTGACCCTTCCTCAGAACATCCTTAAAATAACTCATCTACAACCACAGTGAAATCCGCCATCCAATTATATCTAGGTGACCACTCTTTCAGTTAACCTCCATTTTATCCTCGAGAAGTGTCTTTGTAATTTTTCAGCTGTGGCAAAATGGCCAGAATACTGGCATTTCTGTTTCTGGATGTTAGTTTTGTAATTCTCTTTTTTTTTCTCCTCTCTGGCAATTTCAAATACCTCTTCCTATTAAGAGAAAACAGGATATAATAGACCGGATAACCTGACATCGGTAGTGGAAAATGCTAGAATCCATTATAAAGGATTTAATAACACAGCACTTAGAAAACAGGATCAGGATGGAATTATGAAAGAAATCATGTTTGACAAATCTATTGCAATTTTTCATTTTGAAATTAGTAGAGTTGATATGGGAGAGCCAGTGGATGTGGTTTATTTGGACTGTCAGAAGGCATTCAAAAAGGTCCCATGTAAGAGATTAACATGCAAAATTAAAACATACGAGGTTGGGGAAAGTGAACTAACAAGGAGAGAGAACTGATCGCCAGACAGGAAGCAAACAGTATAATGAATGGGACATTTTCTGAGTGATGACTAGTGGTGTTATGTACAGACTATTGCTGGGTGTTCAGAAAAAAAAATCACAAAACATAGTAAGATTTGATGAGAGAACTATATACATAGTTCCAAGTTTGTAGAGATCAAAGCTGGGTGAGAGAGTCAGCTGCAAAGAGGATACAGAGATTCGGCATAATTCTGTTTGATATGGACAAGTTGAGAAAGTGGCAAAATGCATGGCAGATGCAACATAATGTGGATGAATGCTAGACTAACCACTTCAGTAGCAAAAACAGAAAGGCAGATTATTATCTGATCAGCAATAGATTGGAAAAGGAGTATTTGCAACAATATCTGGGTGTCCTTATAGATCTGTCACTGAAAGTAAGCAGGCAGGTACAGCAGACAACGAAGGTGGTAAACGATATGCTGTCTTCCTAGTGAGAGGATTCCAGTACGAAAACAAGGGTGTTCTTGCTCCAACACTACAGGACATCGGTAAGACAATACCTGGAGTATTATGTGCAGTTTTTGGGTGCAGAAGGGTGTTCTGGCTATGGAGGGAGTACAATAAAGGTTTACCAGATTGGTTCCAGGGATGGCAGGACTGACAGATCAAGAGGTATTGGTTAGGTGTTTCTAGTGACTGGGGACAAGAGGTCAAGGCCTAAGAATAAGGGGTAGGCCGTTTAAGATTAAGATGAGGAAAATGTCTTCCCCCAGAGAGTGGTAAGTCTGTGGAATTCTCTGCCACAGAAAGCAGTGGAGGCAAAACATAGTATGTTTTGAAGAAGAACGTTGATCCCCTTAGTCCTAAAAACTATATGGAGAAAAAGCAGGAACAGGCTACTGCGTTAGATGATTGGCCATAATCATACTCAATGTGCTAAACACCTAATCTTGCTCCTATTTTCTATGTTTCTACATTTTATTTGTCTTATTATCTATATATGGAAAGGTCTTAGTATCCACATTTCAAATGCCTCTATTTCTTCTTTTGATTTTTACTTGGCTAAGGATTGTCTAATATTCTGAAACATTCAGGAAAGCAGATTAAAAGAAGTATCTTATGTGTTTCTATTCCTTGTTACAAGTTTGAGTTTTCTTCTTTTAACATATCTTTCATCTTCGCAAAATTAATTCTAACCATCTCTATCTTTCTAACTTTTGCATCACACCTATCATTTTTTATTATTATTTGTTCTAACAGATTTACATATCTAATTCTTCCAGTGTGATGCTATTCACTTCAATCTTCACTCTAGTTCCTTTGATTACATTACTTCCAATTGTCAATGTTTCTGACCTTTTGTTGTAGATACTCAATCCATAGACTAAAGTTTAATATTTTACTTGATCTATAATATTTTGTAAAGCGATTGCACCATGTCCTGCTTAATTGACAGGTTAATAATATTATGATCCAGCATCAATACAACTGTATCTTTGATTGGACCTCAATCATATTAATGTTCAGTTAATATCGCTTCAGTTAAAAAAAAACTTGTAACTTTTTTTCCTCTAATTGCTCTAATGAAAAGGAGGCAAATAAAAGTAAAATGATTAAAGAGGCCACTTGCCTAATTTACAAAGTATCAAATAAGATTGCTGAAAGATTAGGAGACATTTAAACGTTTAAGGATATCTAACGATTGAGATAGAAATTTGATTTGGAATAGGATATTGGAAAGGTGAGTTTTGGATGAGTTGAAGAGGTGAATTTTCCAATCCTCATTTCCTAACATTAAGTCAATTACTATGCTACCTTGAGACACATTGAGACATTGAGGTTTGTAATCCTAGACAGAATTCCTCCATAAACTAAGAAGAAAAAATACAGCTTGAAGTCATAACCAAGTCAAAAGTACTAATAGCTTGAGGAGATACCTATAGGTGACTTTCTACCAGGACAAAAATTTCTTATTGATAACAAAGTAAAATATTACTCAAACTCTTAACAACCACTTAACCTTATCCTGCCTCATTGAGATTAATCCTGTCCCTGCATACAGGGCTATCACCATGCATAACTGGGTCAGGTGTTAGCAAAGTGATTAAAGGCAATCAGTGCCTGACTGAGGGACTGAACATGGGATGGGAAATGATGATGAGAGCCATCCTCCATCCCCTTCTTCTGACATTGAACTGCCCGCTACCTGCACAATTCTTACAATTGTCTGGGTCATCTGAGATCCAAAAACTCATTGCTGACTGGGTCAGATGTGTTCTTCAAATAGCAGCCATGGTCTTTTCAGTTATGCTGAGCACAAGAGCTGCTGCTTTCTAATTGGCCAGCAGCTCTTACTAGGCAGGACTTACACTTCCAGGGTCTTCATTCCAAGGGAAAACCTTCTAGGGACCTCAACACTGATTGACGACATCTGCATCTGGTTTGATGAGCCTTTGTGAAAAAGAAGGCACCGTGGCTTTCTCGTCAGCTCTTCAGCCAGCAGGCGAGCTCCCCCAGTTCCATAAGGTTCCACTTAGGTCTTCAAGAAAAAAGTCCTTCCCTCACTTGAACCATTATTCCCTAGAAACTGAAAACTAAAGGAAACTCAAGGTATTAGGATGGATGACTTTTCTTTCTGCCAACGTGCCCAATGCAAATATAATAAAAGTCCTTATATGTCTATGTTTAAGAGTTAAGTTGATCAGTCCCTTTTCCCTCTCTACTATGAGATTCTCATTAAAACCCAGCTCTCTGACCTACCTTTCAGACAACCCTCCCGTTACAGTTCCTTGGACATATCATTGATTTTGGTCTGATTATATTTCCGCAAAATACTTTGAGAAACTTTCTAACAGTAAGTATTATGTAAATGTAAGTTATTTTTATTCCTGAACAAAAGGAGATTGTTTATTAATAATACATATGTAGTGTAAGGCTACTTCTACTTGTGATGTTCTTTGGTCTCACTTTCATAGCTGTAATTAACACTGAAGAATATATAATCTATGGTTTATGCATAAATGAGAGCCAATACAATTAGAGGCTCCAACGAAAAACTGGAATCTAGAGAATATTTCTGATATTTGTCTCGGTTTTATAGATATAAAAGATGTATATCTTACAAAATGGCTTTGACATTATCACAGGCAATTTACTAGTAAGCAAATGTTTAGCTTGGCTGAACTCAATTTAAAACGTGCTTGCCTGGCTTTTTCAAATATGTTACATTTTTGTTAACCTTTGCTTTAATCAATGCATGGTCAGCCAAAAAAAGTGCTATTAGAGCAGACAGTTACCCTTTAATGGGGAGAAGGAACTAAGGTAAACAATTACCTAATTTTCTCATAACATTTGTCTAGTCTCACAGCAAATGAAAACTTTTCTGAATTTCTTCAGAACTATGGTATCCTTATTTAAGAAATAACGTAAAAGTATGAGAAGCCGTTTTTATGCACTGAGTACTCATTTCTTCCCCATCTCTGTGTAAGTACTTTCATTTCTATAACATTTAGTGTGGCTGATTGCTTGTTTCCTACCGGGAATTATTGCTCCATATAAAAGATGGATTTTGAGGTATATTCTATTAATCTCAGGAATCACTTTATAGAGTATTTATTTGATAACTTTATAAACATCCTGGCTCTTATGGTAACATTATTGGCACCAACATACAAATTGAAATTTGTTACTGAATTCCCCTTTTCACCTTGTCATTTTGGAAGGTGATCTCATGAACTATGTTTTGCAATCAATTGCCCTAATAGTTTTTACAATTGACTCAAATTACAGGTTCTTTCCAAAACTTAAGTATCCTCCATTGTTTCTAGTTTATTTGCTCCTTAGTTCCTTGAGCAAGAAATAATACTATTGAAGTACACTATAATGTAGTAATATGAAAATCACTTAGCACCGATCCATGCTATGTACAGACATGTTTTTGTAGTAGGAGTAAGCCACTTGGCCCTTCTAACACCACCATTCAACAGGAACATGGTTGATTGATTGTGGCCTCAGCTCCACACTTCTCCCTATCTGCAATGACTTTAACTCCCTTTGTTAGTCAAGAACCTATCTACCTCACTGTTCAAAGTGCTTAATGACCCTGCTTTCACTACTCTCAGGGAAAAGAAATTCCAAAAGTGCACTACCCGTTCAGAGAAAAAAAATCCTCATCTTCATTTTAAATGGGAAGCCCTCAGAGAAGGTTTTTACTCAACAGATATCTGGGATGGAGAAAGCTATCTTTTGAGGAACAGTTGGATCTGTATCCATTGGAATTTAGAAGGATGAAATCTTGAGGGGACTTGACTAGCTGGTGCTGAAAGATATTTCACCTTGTGAGAGAGACTAGAACTAATATATTTAAAAATAAGTGATCTTCTACTTTAAATGAAGATGAGGACTCATTTTCTCTCAGCAACTTGTGCAATCTTGGAAATGTCTTCCCCTGAAAATAGTAGAGGCGCACTTTTAACAGTGAGGTGGTTAGATTCTTGACTAACAAAGGGAGTTAAAATCACTGCAGACAGGGAGGAATGTGGAGCTGAAGCCACAATCAAGCAGATTTCCTTCTCTAAAGGACATAGCGAACCAGATTTGCAGAAAACGACAATAAAGTAAATGAGTATGAAATGATTTCCACTTCAAAGACAAGGCTTAAGGCTGTCCAAGGCTAGGATCTGAATATTCAAGAACAAAGAGGATTGATGAGAGCAGAGCGGTGGATGTGATCTATGCAGACTTCAGTAAGGCATTTAACAAGATTCCTCAGGGTAGACTGGTTAGCAAGGCATTTTGGAAGGGCAGATCAGGGAAGGACTTATACACTTAATGTTAAGGTCCTGGGGAGTGTTGCTGAACAAAAAGACCTTGGAATGCAGGTTCATAGTTCCTTGAAAGTGGCATTACAGGTAGATAGGACAGTGAAGAAGGCATTTAATATGCTTGCCTTTATTGGTCAATGCTTTGAGTATAAGAGTTGGGAGATCACGTTGCGGCTCCACAAAACATTAGTTAGGCCACTATTGGAATACTGCATGCAATTCTGGTCTCTTTGCTATAGAAAGAATGTTTTGAAACTTGAAAGGGTTCAGAAAAGATTCACAAGAATGTTGCCAGGCTTGGAGGGTTTGAGATATAGGGAGAAGCTGAAGAGACTGGACCTATTTTCCTTGAACTGTTGGAGGCTGAAAGGTGACCTTAAAGAGGTTTATAAAATCATGAGGGGCATGGATAGGGTAAATAGACAAGGCATTTTCCCTAGTTTGAGGGAGTTCAAAACTAGAGGGCTTAGGTTTAAGGTGAGAGGGGAAAGATATAAAAGGGACCTAAGGGGCAACTATTTCACACAGAGGGTGGTGCATGTATGGAACGAGCTACCAGAAGTGGTGGAGGCTGGTACAATTACAACTTTTAAAAGGTATCTGAATGGGTATATGAATAGGAAGTGGTTAGAGGGATATGGGCAAATGCCAGCAAATGGGACTAGATCTATTTTAAGATATCTGGTCGACATAGACGAGTTGGACTGAAGGGTATGTTTCTGCATGTGTATCTCAATTACTCTAATTTAACATTTAGGATGGAAAGACAAAAAGGAAAAGAAGGTGAAGTAGTGCAGATGATGAAAGATGGGATTAAAGAAAGTTACTGAGAAAGGTTCTTATTTTACACTGAGAAAAGAACAAGATGTAAAATGTAGTTAGGTGGAGTTAAGTAACAGCCATCAAGGGGTAGCAAACCTTGTTTATAGGCCACAACCAGTAATGGCGATACAGTACATGCAATAAATCCAGGAATGAGGGGTCCATGTGACAATAATCATGGCTGATTTAACTCTATGTATGGTCTGCATAAATTAAATGAGTACTAATGCTATGGAAGTCAAATATGAGATTATTTTTTATTCATTTGGGATGTGAGTTTGCTGGCTGACCAGCATTTATTGCCCACCCCTAGTTTCCATTGAGAAAGTGGTGATGAGCTGCCTTCCTGAAGTGCTGCAGTCCACCTGCTGTAGGTTGATCCACAATGTCATTAGGGTGTGAATTCCAGGATATTGATCCAGTGATAGTGAAGGAATGGCGATATATTTCTAAATCAGGGTAGCGAGTGGCTTGGAGGGGAACTTTAAGGTGGTGGTGTTGCCATGTATCTGCTGCCCTTGTCCTTCTGGATGGAAGTGGTCATAGGTTTGGAAGGAGCTGTCAGAGGATCTTTGGTGAATTTCTGCATGCATCTTGTAAACAGTACACACTTCTGCTACTGAGCATTGGTTGTAGAGGAAGTGGATGCTTGTGAATTTAGTGCAAATTGAGAGTGCTGCTTTATCCTGGATGGTGTCAAGCTTCTTGAGCATTGTTGCACCCACCCAGGCAAGTGGAGAATATTCTTGACTTGTGCCTTATAGATGGTGGGGAAAGTGAGGACTGCAGATGCTGGAGATCAGAATTGAAAAGTGTGGCGCTGGGAAAGCACAGCAAGTTAGGCAGCATTCAAGGAGCAGCAGAATCGATGTTTTGGGTCCCCTGGCGATGGTGGACAGGCTTTGGGGAGTCAGAAGGTGAGTTACTTGCCACAGTATTTCTAGTCTCTGACCTTCTCTTGTAGCCACTATGTTGGTGGGGCAAATCTAGTTGAGTTTCTGGTCAATGGTTACCCCAAGGATGTTGTAAGTGGGGGATTCATGATTGTAATACCATTGAATGTCAAGGTGCAGTGGTTAGATTGTCTCTTCTTGGTAATGGTCTTAGCCTGGTATTTGTGTGGCTCCAACGTTACATGCTGCTTGTCAGGCCAACCCTGGATATTGTCCAAATCTTGTTGCATTTGAACATGGACTGCTTCAGCCTCAGAGGGATGTGAATGGTGCTGAACATTGTGAAATCATTGGCGAACGTCCCCATTTCTGACCTTATAATGGAGTGAAAATCATTGATGAACCTGCTGAAGATGGTTGGGTCTAAGGAATTCCGGCAGAGATGTCCTGGCGCTGAAATGACTGACTTCCTACAACCACGACCATCTTCTGATCTGCTAATTCTGACTCCAACCAGCTGAGAGTTTGCAGTTTTGATAGGGCTCCTCAATGCTACACCTGATCGAATACAGCCTTGACGTCAAGAGCTATCACTCTCACCTCACCTCTGGAATTTAGCTCTTTTGTCCACACTTGAGCCAATGCTTGTGGTGAGGTCAGCAGCCGAATGGCCCTGGCAGAAGACAAACTGGGCGTCACTGAGCAGGTTAATTCTGAACAGATGCTACTTGATAGCACTGTTGATGAAACCTTCCATCACTTTACTTATGGCCTGGTTGGATTTGTCCTGCTCTTTACGAACAGAACAAATCTGAGCAATTTTCCACATTGTCGGGTAGATGCCAGTGTTATAGCTGCACTGGAACAGCTTAGCGAGGGGAGCATCAAGCTATGGAGCACAAGTCTTCAGTACTATTGCTAGTGAGAGTCCATAGCCTTTTCAGTGTCCAATGCTCCCAACCATTTCTTGATACCACTTGCAGTAAATCAAATTAGCTGAAGACTGGTATATGGGACTGAGGACTATTGGAGGAGGCCGAGATCAATCGTCCACTCAGCACTTCTGCTGAAAATTGCTGTAAATGCTTCAGTCTTATCTTTTGCATTGATGTGCTGTCTCCAATCATTGCGGGTGGGAATATTTACAGAGCCTCCTCCTCCAGTGGCTTGTTTAGTTGTCCACCACTATTCACAACTGGATGTGACAGGACTGCAGAGCTTAGATCTGATCCACTGGTTGTGTGATCATTTAGCTCTGTCTATCACGTGGTGCTTTTGCAGTTTGGCATGCAAGTAGCCTTGTTTGCTAGCTTCACCAGGTTGACACCTCATTTTCAGGTATGTCTTGTGCTGCTCTTGGCCTGCACTTCTGCACACTACAATGAATAGGGAAGAGCACCTGGCTTGGTGGTAATGATTGAGTGGGGACATGTAAGGCCATGAGGTTACAGATTGTGCTGGAGTAAAATTCTTCTGCTGTTGATGGCTCACAACACCTCATGAATGTCCAGACTTGAGCTGCTAGATTTGTTCAAAGTCTGTCTCATTTAGCAGGATGATAGTGCCACACAGTTAGAGGTTATTCTATTCTCAATGCCAAAAGTAATAAGACTGAAAATTGGGAGTGTTTTAGCAAGGAGGATCAAGAAACTGATAAAGAAAAATAAAATAAAATATTTGGTTTGATTTATTATTGTCACATGTATTAAGATAGAGTGAAAACTATTGCTTTGCATGCTAACCAGACAAATTGTACATTTGTATGAACAGAATGCAGAATATTGTGTTACAGCTGCAGAGAAGGTGCAGAGAAAGATCAACTCTAATATATGAGAGGTCTATTCATAAGTCTGCATATAGTGGGGAAGAAGCTGTTCTAAAATCTGCTGGTACATGTTTCCAAACTCTTGTATCTCCTGTCCAATGGAAGGAGATGGAAGAGAGTATAACCAGGATGGGAGAGGTCTTTGATATTGTTAGCTGCTTTCCTGGAGCAATGGGAAACGTAGATGGAGTCAATAAGAATATGAATGTAAAATAGCATGAAACATCAAACAGACTGTAAAAGCTTCTGCAGGTATAAAAGAAAAGATTAACAAAGACAGATGTGGGTTCATTTCAGGCAGAGAGAGCAGAATTTATGGCAGAGACGTTATATAATTAGTGCATCTGACTTCGTGGTGGAAGATAAGAAATTGTTCAGAAACAAGAGATCCAACAGACTACTAAGAATGAGGGAGTGAAAAAATTTGTGTTAGCGCAGAAGTAATGTTAGAAAATTAAATGGGACTGAAAATAGATAAATCCCTGTGATTCAATGATCTGCATCTCAGTGTTCAAAGAAGCAGCCACAGAGAAAATGGATACATTGGCAACTATCTTTCAAAAATTCAAAATATTCTGGAAAGGTGCCCACAAGTTGGGAGGCTGAAAATGAAATGTCACTTTTTAAAGAAGGAGCAACAGAAAAATGAGGAACTGCAGGTACATTAGCCTGACATTAGTTAGGAAAATGTATTTTAAAGCATGTGATAATTGGACATTTAGAAAATAACAATCTAAAATACCTGGAGTTAACATGGTTTTATGAAGAGGAAATCATATTTGAAAAATCAATTAAGTTTTTTTTGAGGATATCATCATATGGAATAGGAGCTGGATTAGACCATCGCCCTTAGAGCCTGCTGTACACTTTTGCCATAGTTTGGGGCACATTTTTTTAAGATGAGAGGAGAAAGATTTAATAAAGACATGAGGGGCAACATTTTTACACAGAGTGGTTTGTATATGGAATAAACTCCCAGAGGAAGTGGTGGATACGGGTACAGTTACAACATTTAAAAGATGTTTGAACAAGTACATGAATAAGAAATATTTGGAATTATATGGGCCAAGCACAGGCAGGTGGGATTAGTTTAGTTTGGGATTATGGTCAGGATGGGCTGGTTGGACCAAAGGGTCTGTTTACATACTGTATGACTCTACCATGGTGGTTTTGAATCTCAACATTCCCTCCTACCCCAACAACCTTTTGCTTATCAGTCTTGCTTATAAGAATCTATCTAACACTTTGGAAAATGTTCCAAACAATTATGACCCTCTGTGAGAAAAATATTCTCATCAGGTAAAGGAAAATACTTTGATAAGGTCTCGTAAATAAAATTTGAGAATGTAGAATAGAGATAAAAATACTGTCATAGATTTAGAATGGATTAACACGGTGGCACAGTGGTTAGCACTGCTGCCTCACAGTGCCAGAGACCAGGGTCCAATTCCCGCCTTAGGCAACTGTCTGAGTGGAGTTTGCACATTCTCCCTGTGTCTATGTGGGTTTCCTCTAGATGCTTCAGTTTCCTCCCACAGTCCAAAAATGTGCAGGTGAGGTGGATTGGCCATGCTAAATTGCCCATAGCGGTAGGTGAAGGGGTAAATATAGGGGAATGGGTCTGGGTGGGTTGCTCTTCGGAGGGTCGGTGTGGTCTTGTTGGGCTGAAGGGCCTGTTTCCACACTGTAAGTAATCTAATCTAATAAAAAAAACAGAGTGGAAATAATGTGGCATTCTGAGAGTGGCAGTCTGTCAGGATCAGTGCTTCAGCTCCAGGTGTTAATAATTGGATACGACAACCAAAAGTTTGCAAATGACACAAACTTAGTAAGTACGTGTTGTGCAAATGATGCAAAAAGATTTCAAGAGATTTGGACAAGCTAGATAAAGTAGGCAAGAACATGACAGATGAAATAGAATGCAGATAATTATTAAGTTGAATAGTGTTGCCAAACACAGAAACCTGGAGTTTCAGGTACACAGTTCTTTGAAAGTTGTGACATGGAGAGACAGGGTGGTTAAGAAGGCATTTAGGGCCCTTGCCTTCATTGCTGAGACCATTGAGTATAGGAGTTGGACATCATGTTGAGGTTGTGCAGAACACTGGTGAGGCTACTTTTGGAGTACTGCGCAGTTCTGGTTGCCCTGCTATAGGAAGGATATTATTAAATTGGAGAAGTTTCAGAAAAGAATGTTGCCAAGATTGGAGGGTTTGAGTTATAAGGAAAGGGCTGGGTGGGCTGGACATCTTTCAGTGGAGCATAAATGCTTAAGTGGTGACCTTATAGAGGTTTATAATATTATGAGAGACATAATTAAGGTTAAGGACAAAGGTCTTTTCTCTAGAGGGAAGTTCAAAACTGGAAGGGCATATTTTTAAGGTGAGAGGAGAAGATTTTAAAAGGGACCTGAGGGGCAACTTTTTCCACAGAGGGAGTGGTTTGCATGTGGAATAAACTGTTAAAGGAAGAAGTAGCTGCAGGAACAGTTACAACACTTAACAGACATTTGGACAGGTACATAAATAGGAAAGGTTAAGAGGGATATGGGTCAAATGTAGGCAAGTGGGGCTAGTTTTGTTTGGGAAACTTGATCAGCATGGAAGAGTTGGCCCAAAGGGTCTGGTTCTCTGCTTTGTGTTTCTATGACTCTGTGATCAAATTGTCCAGATTGGTAGGAGGAAAAGATGTGCAGAGCATTTACTAAATGTTGAGTGATTGGGAATTGTTGATGTCCAAAAGGACCTGGCTGTCATTGTTCATACGTCCCTGAAATCTAATGTGCAAGCAACCAGGAAGGCATATGGCATGTTGGCCTTTATTGCAAGATTTGAGTCCAAGTGTAAAGTGTGTAATTGAGAGAGTGCAGCAGAGATTCACCAGTATAATTCTTGGAATGATGGAACTAATCTAAGAGGTATGACTGAGGAGAGTGGAACTGTATACTTACAAGTTGAGAAGAGTGAGGGATGATCTCATCAAAGCATATAAAATTCTTAAAAGTCTTGGCAGTTCATCTTATCAATAAAATTGTGGCAGAATCGAATGGTATATTTATTAACCTTTAAAAAAGTAACCTAAATATTCAGGTTATAATCTTATTGCAGTGTCAAGAGTATGATTTTAAAGGTTTTTAAATATTGTGTCAGTGACTTCATGATTGCTACAAAATCAGAAATTGCTGGAAAATCTCAGCAGGTCTAGCAGCATCTTTGGAGAGAAAGCAGAGTTAACATTTTGGGTCTAGTGACCCTTCAGAACTGATTGTAGCCAGGAAAAAATTGGTATATATGCTAGAGAAGGAGTGGGGGGAGGGGAAGGAGTAAATGATAGCGAGAGATGAAAACCAGAGAGAGAGAGAGGGAGAGAGAGAGAGATTGCCAATTGTTTCTGATTTCCAGCAGCCATTAATCTTTGCTTTTTTAACTTAGTGACTGTTGTTGTGCAATTATTCCATAATATCTATTATTTATGTGGTATGCATATATTTCTACTCCCCTGCCAAGACAGAGTAGAAAATTGCTTTGGTCTTACTTATATTAAAGTAATAAACAAAATAGTCAAAATATTTTTGTCTTCCATTTAGCTGGTAATACATTATGTAAATAATGGCATCTGCATTATTTCAAAGTTTGTTTGCTTTGCAATAATGTAAAAATTACCATATTACTCGAGAAACAGTTCAGAGTTCTGACCCAGGAGAATATTAATGAGGAATGAAAACTTACATTGTGGATTTTCAAACTTGTTTCCAGTTCACAACCAACAGTATAACTTCAGTATCGTCAATTCTGACGCACAGCTGGATGGTTTGTGAAGAACTCAAGCTGTGGTCAGTAATTGAAAATATCACCCTCTAAGATCAGCATTAGTTTTGTACCTGAGTTTGTGCTTTTACTTTCAAAATTTATTTTTGATATGATGTGTGCATATGACATTGGCATCCATCAAATATGTATAACTGAGGTTCAGCTTTGATAATCTGCAAGATTCAAGAAATCTGAAAAATGATGCACCTCCAGTGAATGTGATACTGTATTCACAGATAAATAACACAGAAACACAGATTGGATTGTGTACTAACCGTACCACAGTCAGTGATCACCAGACTTTGAAAGTTTAAATTATATCTTGTCCTCATCATTAGAGTGCACTACTACCGATGATGTCAAATATATTTCCTAAAAAGATAGCCTACTGTGTATTATTTAGGGAACTATTTTTCACTTTGCAATAATTAATTGTCCCTTAAACATCAGGAAAAAAACACACACATTGCTGCTGTTAGAACTCAAGGTTTGATTTCTAACATGTTATAAAACCCATTAATTTCAATCTTGGAAACAACAAACAATGACACCAATTAAAGATTGCCTTGTTCCTCTTGAACAAAATAAAACTTGAGCAGGTACTTTCCAAGCACAGTGAATGTTCTTCCTTAAAGTAAGGTGTAATTTAAAGCGATTACCCTTCCAGAAAGGTTACCCTTTAGTCGGAACAAGGAATATTAACCCAGCGTTACACAGAACAGGCTTCTGAAATAGAATGTCTGCTTTTCAAGCGGCTGTAGTATAATTAGTTACTTGATTTACTGTAAGGAGATTACACTGGCCAAGGAAAGAGATTACAGATGGAGTACTTTGAGAACCGCACAACAGTGTACCAGCAGTGCCTAAAACACGGTGCTCTCAGAATATTGCCAACATCTCCCCGCACAACAAAGGGACGAACAGTCACACTGTAACATAACGGTGCCTGGAGGAAAGTGAAAGATGAATTCGACAACACTGTGTAGAAAAGGGATCTGGAAGTCAGCTTAATAGCACTAGAGCAATTAACAGATTCGCTCTGTCTGCTAGTCACATGCGCACCAATGTTACCTAGCAACAAGACAACTCACTAAAAGTTCGCCAGGAAGAATTGCAAATCTTTAGCTGAGTGGGGCTTTGTGCAGTAGAGAAAATATCGGTTTACTGAGTCATATTGTGGTAAAATACAGTAAAACCTTTCACCTGATGCATGGCTCATCTTGTCAAAAGAAAACGTATTACATCTTTTCTTTAGGTTAAAATCGTGAACTTCCGTTAAACCGATGCGGTTTACTGTGAATGGCGGAATTTTGCCGTAAGGTTCCTATCAACGTGCGTTTTACCTGGTATTTTCTGCTCGTTTCTTTAGTAGATGTAAATGTGAAAAAAAAGTTAGTGTTGAGTGCTAACTAAATTGTTAGATTTAGCTATTTTCTTCCCTGTTAAACTGTTTTAAATTTACTGGTCAATATTGTATTCCAGAATAATCTGAAATTAATTGATATCTAAATGTCTTAAATATCAAAAAAACTGTACTCCAACAAAAGTAATGCTAGAAATATCCAAAGTCAGTGCAGTTTTTTAAAAATCATCTCAATAACATATTGACCAAAATAACACCCATCATTCTCTTCACCAGAATAGCTATGATAGTAATCCAAAAATAAGAACTTGCAAAATTTATGCACCTTCTTACCTTCTGAACTACAATGAACTATAAGCAAAGTTTCCAGAAGAAACAGTGAGAACGTCTGGCCGGCCATGCTGCAGCCTTGTATTGAAGTCTTTCCTAGCTTCTGATGAAGCTGACTTTGGAAGTAAAGGTTGTGGAACCTGATTGATGTAGGTCTCCGAGCTGTCTTTTTTTTCCCTCCTCCTGATGCTAGTTGGGAAAAGGCGTGTTCGAAAGTTGGGACATTGCGTTTGCACTAAAACTGTTCAGCGCTAAGGTTCTCCCCACCCAGGCCCCGGAAGCAGCATAACTCAGCAGCGGTCCTCTAACAGGGAGGTGTCTGCAAGCTTTACTAAACCGTTATTAGCACAATGCTTACAAACAATAGGTCAGGAGAGAAAAATCTGGCTCGGCCATCTAGAGAAATTCTTTGCACTTCATTCCGATTTTCTAAACGAGAGAGTCGACTTTGATATTTTCTGAAATTCAAATTTTAAAACTTGCATTCGACAAAATGAATTTATGAAACAAGTTGGGAAAGTTTTATACAATCTGTTCGCTTCGCGTGTTCTCCTGCTCAGTGAATTGAGCATTTGCTGTGGCATTTATCCCTCGCTTTTATTCGACAGTAATGAATTGTTTATATTTTACATTGCTTTGGTCAACGAGATACCTGTCAGTAACATCCACTCTTTGTATGTGTGTGTGAGAGAGAGAGAGACTATTTAACGATTTTTCCAATTGTGATGGCTATTTGCTAGTTATCACAAGAGGCACAGCTCTGATTTCGTTATTTCTAAGTATGCTGTTGCAGGCGACTGCAGGGGAGTATTCATGCTCAGGGCGGCACGGTGTTGGTACGGCACAGCACCGGGGTCAAGACTTGGCGCTGCACTCCATAACAGCACGAGGGGCAGATCAGCATATTCAATGAGTTTCCTGACATCCCCACCACAAAGAACAAAACAGCCCACACCCTTCACCATCAGTTATGTCCCAGTCAACCCCCACCCCCTCCAACTAAACCTAGCCATCACTTACTTTACCAGAATGGGCCCGAAAGTTTTTTTTTACAAAAAAGAGTTCTCAAAACTTCCATTAGGCTTTGCTTTCTTTTGTTGCTCTTTTGTTTTATTGTTGCCAACTTGATGAAATTCTTGTCGTGGTTTCACAGCAAGTGTCAGGCTGACCAAACGTAACCAGCTGCGTTTCTTTGAGGCTGGTGATAAAGCGGCTAATCCCAGTGCTGCCCCAGGAAGAGGGAACCAAAGGACAGCGCAAGATGTGATTGGAAACAGTAACAACAGAAGTCTGGACTTTCTTTATTATAGAGGTGCCTTTGAAAATCACCCAAGACTTCCATAAAGGAGGAAAATACGTCGACGCTATCGTCCAGCCAATTTGCGGATTATGAGCTGTTACTTTAAAACGTGTGTTCCTCAATCTATTTAAAGTCCGGCGGACCCGACAGATCGTACTGGCACTGGCCCAGCTCCAACAACTTGCTCTCTCGCATTTGATATATTTCAAATCAATCAAATAATAATCTACTTGAGTTGGGCAATGCGGTAGCGTCAGTGATCCAAATGGGACGGTCAATATTTCAAATCAAGATACTAAATAAATGCCAGCTCATATTTCCAAACAAATGGTTGTTTGCCAGGTCGAACTGCAGCAGGAATTCTCGCCAAATTGTCATCAGTAGATTTGGTGAACTGGGGACAGGACGATGGCTGTATCACATCAGCTGGACGGTCTAGTTAGTTAGCAAGACCACTTTTTTAGTGCCTCTTAAGGCTTGTGTACCCTTGAGTTTCGAAGACTGAGAGGGGATCTGATTGAGACATATAAGATTATGAAAGGATTGGACACTCTGGAGGCAGGAAACATGTTTCCGCTAATGGGTGAGTGCCAAACCAGAGGACACAGCTTAAAATTATGGGGTAGACCATTTAGGACAGAGATGAGGAGAAACTTCTTCACCCAGAGAGTGGTGGCTGTGTGGAATGCTCTGCCCCAGAGGGCAGTGGAGGCCCAGTCTCTGGATTCATTTAAGAAAGAGTTGGATAGAGCTCTCAAGGATTGTGGAATCAAGGGTTATGGAGATAAGGCAGGAACAGGATACTGATTAAGGACGTTCAGCCATGATCATATTGAATAGTGGTGCAGGCTCGAAGGGCAGAATGGCCTACTCCTGCACTTATTGTCTATTGAATATACCCCTCTCTGTTAAGTAATAATGTACATTATGCCAACGATCCCTTTTAAGTAAATGATGTACTTTAAAAGACATTAGGAAGATGTATGGGCACCAGTACATTTGCGCCTCCCAATGAAATACTCCAGTTTAAGTTAGAAGACAAATTAATAATTTGAAGTTAGAAATTTAGACAATAGGCAGTCAATTCAAATGGTAAATTAGAACACTGTTATCTCTGTTAATCGCTTAGAATAATTTGTAAATCATATGGCATTCAGTTATTTATTGACATGCTTATCCACTTCACTAGCTTTCTCATGTAATTGTAGGTATTTACATGAAATCAACGCATTACAGGTTGCGCAGGGCTAGGTTAAATTTTGATGGTCTTCTGACAAAGTCCAAATTAGTGGATTTATGAAAGCAGTCAATTATTAATTTATAGAAAAGCAAAGTTACACTGGCCAGTTTCAGTCCTTCACAGCGAGGAGGTCATTCAAAACTTACTATTTCCTAACTCAGACTAAATCCCAGTCACACACCATCCCAGTGCTCACTGACCTACAAGGGCCCTCAGTTAAGTAAAGCCACATTTTAAAAGTATTGACTTTTTTTTCAAATGGTCACCCCCACGAGCCACTCCATCTCTATCTTGATAATCTATTTCAGTCTCACAAACCTCAGAGATATCTGCCCTTCTGATTCTGGACTTTTCTGCGTCACTGGTTTTATTTTTCCTGACCCTAAACACTCTGGAATTCCCTGCAAAATCTCTCGCCTCTCAACGTCTTGGACACTCCTTAAAAGTCCAGTTCTCTGATCAAGCTTTTGGTTCTATGTCCTGAAATCTCCTTATGTGACTGCCCATCAGAATGTGACAGATAGTGTTGCTATTCACTGCCTATGTCTCACTGCACCTGGATTACAACAGTGATTCAGGCACTCTTGTGGTGCACTGGTAGTGTCCCCAACTCTTGGCCAGGAGGTCAGAGTTCAAGTCTCACCTGCTCCAGAGATATGACATACTCCATCTGAACAGGTTGATTAGAAATGTCTACAATAGTGACTCAGAGAAACTGAAGTGTATTTGTAGTGCCTCTCTTGCTAGTCCAGTAGGCCAGGGTTCCTTCCAGCTGCTCCAGGCATATGGTATGACATGTCTAAACAGGTTGATTAGAAAATAGTTACAACAGTGACAGCAACTCAACAAATTGTTCTAAAATTGAGGCAATGGGTGATTCTGTAAAAGTTTATTATAAATGCACATAGTTATCTAAAAGTAAGTTGGTGGTGTTGTCAATTGTAAGACGAAAAAGACTAGGTCATGATTGTCAGTGTCTCTCAAAAGCTTTCGCTCGCATTTTCTTCAGGAGAATATGCAGGCTCATAACATTTTGGATTTTGCAAGGTTTGTGAAGGTTTGTAACTCAGGTTGAGGTTTAGGGTGTAGGTTTGCTCGCTGAGCTGTAGGTTTGATATCCAGATGTTTCATTACATGGCAAGGTAACATCATCAGTGGCGACCTCCAAGTGAAGCGCTGTTGTCTCCTGCTTTCTATTTATATCTTTCTCCTGGATGGCATTCCTGGGGTTTGTGGTGATGTCATTTCCTGTTTGTTTTCTGAGGGTTTGATAGATGGTATCTAGATCTATGTGTTTGTTTATGGCATTGTGGCTGGAGTGCAAGGCCTCTAGGAATGCTCTGGCATGCATTTGCTTCTACAAAATTCCATGCAAGGGCTGCCCCAAAACTACATAGGACAAAGAGGAAGAACATTAGCCACCAGGATACACGAACACCAGCTAGCCACAAAAAGACACGACCCTCTCTCCCTCATAGCCCTACACACGGATGAAAATTACTACCATTTTGACTGGGACAGGCTAAGCAAAGACATGCTAGAGAATTCCTAGAGGCCTGGCACTCCAACCACAATGCCATAAACAAACACATAGATCTAGATACCATCTATCAACCCCTCAGAAAACAAACAGGAAATGGCAACACCACAAACCCCAGGAACCCCATCCGGGAGAAAGATATAAATAGAAAGCAGGAGCTAATAGCTTTGCTTCACTTGGTGGTCGCCACTGATGATGTTACCTAGCCAGGTAGTGAAACGTCTGGATATCAAGCTCAGCGAGCAAACCTACACCCTAAATTTTGGATTTTAATTTCAATTAAAACCATGATACCGGTAATTAAATGCAGTCAAATCCATTTAATGATAAGCTCGAGTCAAAGACGTTCTTAGGTTAACAGTCAAGCGTAGGTGGAAACATTCATATGCGTCTGATCTATGTTTACGATAAGCATGGTTTATATTTTCTGACCCCCGTTCTAGTTTCGAACTTTGTGCTCGTTAAAATGATCATTCTGTGTTAGAGAGAGAGAAAAAAATCATCAGGCCACGCTGAATAGCTCTCAAGTTGTGAATGTTTTAGATAAGAGCATGAAAAAAATCATGCTCTTACCTAAAACATTCACAACTTGAGAGCTATTCAGCGTGGCCTGATGATTTTTTTCTCATTTTGCACACCAGTCCAACAAAGCCACATTTATCTACTTTGGAGTTTTAAGTCGAGTTTTTCTCTGGAAAACTGCAAAATCATAAATGGCAAAGCATTCGTTATAAAAAGCGAAGGTTATCACAAATTTACCATAAACACACAATAATCGTAATTCTAGTTATTCGCAGCACAATGAATGTCCGAATGTTTACACTAGCGATGTGTCCCTAAATTATTTATAAGGGATAGCAGACGTAAGTGAAAATGAATCTGATTCTTTCACATTTCAAGAGTTTTTATTTTGTTCATGATTTAATTAGCTCATTTACTCAGGCCAACTCCAAGCTAAGCCAAACCAACCCTCTTTTTATCATTGTTTTCTCGCGCGTTGAGTTTGGCAGTAAACATTGGGCTTGTTTGGCTGGCGGCTGGATTAAGATTTCTAAAGTAAGATATGTCAACACATGGGGCCTTCCGTTGCTTCTGTTTTATTGCGCCGGGAAGGCGTGAGGGTTTTTTTTAAATGAATTGTGAAGGGTCATTGCCCCTGAATAGAATAACTCATTTGAATGAATTGTTCAGTGAAAGTTTGTATAATGTTTTCTGACTGGGCGCTGGTGTACAGAGTTTGATATTAATGCGGTCGGAGTTCAGTACTGCAGAGCTTGATTTGGGGCTCGTTATCTTTGGCTACAGCTTCGGATAACGCCAAATTGACGCCTTTTTGTATTGGCCACAGCACTGTCGCTGATGAATTGACGTTTTGAAACTTGAAGCAGGTCGTGAAAGCATATAGCAAAATTACTTCAATAACTTAGGTGATCAGAGAGAGAGAAAAAACCTGTCGAAACGTTTCTGAAGTAACTGGCTTCTATTTCTCATGTAAGCTTCTTTGTAGCATTCCTTATACTTTCCAGTGTTGTCTAAATTCACTGAAACAATATCCCGATTACAATTAGCCTCACATTTGTACTGTGTCAGTTCACTTGTGCGTATGTAAACTGACACAATACTTGAGGTCAAATCCTAAAAAAAAAGACCCATTCAGTTTGTTCAAAAGAAAAAAAGGATCCAGCTATCTTATTGAAGAGATCTCAAATTGAAGGGTTTGACTTATAGAGGACTGTTATCACAGAAAAAAGAACGTCTTCCTTCAGTAAATGGAGACATTCTATATCTTTCAGCAGTTATTTGAGATAGCTGAAAGAAATACTCTTGCACAGAAAGGTTCAGTGTAGAAACTATTTAAACCTATCTGATAAAAGTTATATTAAAGCGTAAATAGTTGGATCTGTGCTATTCTTGAGTTGTCTCTCAGTTCTCCCTTGTCTGTCAACTTCCTTCATTCATTTGTTAAAATCTTCTTACACTACTATTCCAGGTGAATTGTTCATATATTCACCAGCCTCCACACATTCACCAGTCGAGGAGCAAGAGAATCAAAGTTTCGGGCATAAGCCCTTCATCAGGAATGATGCTGCCTGACTTGCTGTGCTTTCCCAGCAACACACCCTCAACTCTGATCTCCAGCATCTGCCGTCCTCACTTTCTCTGTACATTCACCTACAACCTACCTTGGGTTGGTGTACTTATGATTTGGAGATGCCGGTGTTGGACTGGGGTGTACAAAGTTAAAAATCACACAACACCAGGTTATAGTCCAACAGGTTTAATTGGAAGCACTATCTTTCAGAGCGCTGCTCCTTCAGATGGTTGTGGAGTACACAATTGTAAGACACAAAATTGGTGTAGGTGGCCTTAATTTATTTTACTGCTTGAAATATCTGGTAGACTAATAAATTTCCCTCACCTTTGTTTTTCTATTGTAAACATTCCCAGTTTAAACTGTCTCTTTTTATGGTTCATGTTTAATTATCTATATCACTTTAGAAAAGCTGCATTTATATAGCATTACTGTAAAAAGGGGCATGCCATTGATGTTTGTTTGAAGTTCTTTTCCTGCACTCATCAGGACAGATGCAAGAATAAGAAGTTTCAACAATTAGCACTGCATCAGAAAAACAGTCTGCTTCTTTCTTATGTTGCTAGAAGTTGGTGGTCCCTTTTGAAATTTGATATTCTTGCATCTGTCCTAATGAGTGTAAGTCAAAAGCAGACATGCTGCTGGAAACTTTCTTTCCCCAGACTTTGAGTTTCTCTAGTAATTTCTGTTTTTGTTTCAAATACCCAGCGTCTGCAGTTTAATTTATTGCGTGTAATTCTGGTCTCCTTCCTATCAGAAAGATGTTGTGAAACTTGAAAGGGTTCAGAAAAGATTTACGAGGATATTGCCAGGGTTGGAGGATTTGAGATATAGGGAGAGGTTGAATAGGCTAAGGCTGTTTTTCCTGGAGCATTGGAGGCTGAAGGGTGACTTTATGGAGGTTTATAAATTCATGAGGGGCATGGATAGGATAAATAGATAAGGTCTTTTCACTGGAATGGGGGAGTCCAGAACTAGAGAGCATAGGTTTAGGGTGAGAGAGGAAAGATATAAAAGAGACCTTAGGAGCAACTTTTCCACACAGAGGGAGATACATGTGTAGAATAAGCTGCCAGAGGAAGTGTTGGAGGCTAGTACAATTGCAACATTTAAAAGGCATCTGGATAGGTATATGAGTAGGAAGGGTTTGGAGGGATATGGGCTGGGTGCTGGAAGGTGGGACTAAATTGGATTGGGATATCTGGTCGGCATGGACAAGTTGGACAGAAGGGTCTGTTTCCGTTACATCTCTATGACTCTTTGACTCTAAGCAGTATGTCCCCCTTTTCAGCAATTTTCAAATTCTGTACAGTCATGCAACTATTTATAGCACACCTTTCATGGCCTCAGGACACCTTAAAGCTGATGAAATACATTTGAAATGTGATGTTGTTGTAATGTAGGAAACACAACAGTCAATTTACTGACAGCACGATCACTCAAACCTCAATGTGATAATGACCAAGTTTTTTTTAGTATTTGGTGATGTTAACTAAGGGATGAGTATTTGTAACAACAATAAGGTGACTCTCTTCTCTTCAAAATTATATCATTGGTTATTTTATGTTCACCTGAGGTGGCAAATGTGGTCTTGCCTCTACATTTCAGCCAAACGATTACTCCTCAAAGTATAGCACCCCCTTCAGTTCTACACTGAAGTGTCAGTTTAGGTGTTTGTGCTTAAATGTTTGGAATAGGACTTCAATCAAAATCCCAGACTGAGGAGAAAAATTCAACCAATTGAGCCATGGTTGCCACACAACACATTCTGTAGTGGGATAATATTTTGGATCTTGCACTCCAAAAGCAGAGTTCATGTTAGCAAGGTGTATGTTTCAAAATGTGCATGTGTGTCCAATATTGTTAAACCCAAATTTCTGATCTGAATGTCCTTTGAGTGGAGCTGCAAACTAAGTATACAAGATTTAAAAGTTAACCTCTATATCCCCAGCAACACCAGAATATCCCATTGTTACCATGCCTTCAAATTTGTAAACCCTAGGTTCTATCATTCCCTGCATAACTCTGTCAACTGTTCGTCCTTTGTCTTCGTTTATGATGGTCTTTAAAACTTTCTCTTTTCAAACTAAGCTTTTGGTAATCTGCCCTTGTATCTTATTAGGTGACTCAATGTCAAATGTTATTTGATGACACTCCTGTAAAGTCCCTTGTGAAATCTTGCTGTGCTAAAGGTGTTATTTAAATATAAATTGCTTTAGTATGATTTCTACAATATGTTAATACTCTAGATGCGATTAGTCCAGTGCCATGTATAGGCACTTATTTGTCCCTGCCTTGTGGGCTTTATCTCTCAGACAATATAGCCTGAATTCCTACTGCATTATGTCTATTCATTTCCCCAAATCCCTTTTGTAGTTTGTGTTCTATGCAATAATACTGTTCAGCTCACTTTACAATTCTTCTTTTCACTAGTCCCATCAATTTGCCCAATGACAGTTTAGGATGGTAGTGTCAGACCGAAGTGGAAGAATGTTGAGTAAGAACTACTTGAAAATTTAATCTAGGAAAAGTGCTGGATTGTAAAATATGCCACCTTCCAAATGAGACATTAAACCACTGTCCCATTTAACTATTATAACACCTATCAATCATCCTTTTGCTCTTGAAAAACTTAAAATATTATTGTTTTAGAAGACATTTTCTTACTGGGTTTACCTTTGTTTTATGGAAAAGAGTTGAAGAGAAGAAAGGTTATTCTTATCAGGGCTTCTCTTTCTAACATTATTCAGGCTAAGATATTCATTAATGTCCTTGGCTGTACCACCAGATCCCTTATGCATAGTGCTAGAAGTGGTAAGTGAAATAGAAGACAGGGAAATCCGTTTCTTGAATCATGCTCTCTGAAACACATATGCAATTAGGCAGTTATGGGACAAGCAATCAATTACTCTATTGTGGATAAGGGGCAAGCAGAACACAAGATATTTCTCTGACAGATGTGATAAGGTCTCTCTGTTTCATATTATTTTATTTTCCACCATAGTATGGAACAAAGAGGAAAGCCCAGTCTGTAATCTTTTGATTTTGTGGAGCTACAATTTCAGTTTGGAAGTTCAGAAGATGGGAACTGCTCTTAGTAATCCTGTCACTGCTTGTTTGGCAGTATAAGGAATAAACATGAGGAGGGGTTAGAGTCCTATCCACTTGCACTTTCTATCCATTCTCCCACAACCAACTGAGTTCATCATACAAGAACAAGTCCTTGGCTGCCATTGTTAACCATAAATAGTTCATCCTCCTCAACAAGTTCTTTTTAACTGGAATACTCTTTTGCTGAGCATTCTGAAATATCTACTTAAATATTTGCAATTCTACTGACCTTCCCCAAGCCTCTTTTTCCAGCCTGCTTTAGACAACTCTTTCTTCATTCTTTTGTAATCACCCTATTTAACGACACTTTTGATATCTGAGTTGCTCTTGCTCAAACTGAATTTGAAATTCAGTTTGTGATTGCTGCTCCACAGAGGATCCTTAACTATGAGGTCCTGGATTTGATTTATTATTGTAACATGTACTGAGATACAGTGAAATGTATTGTTTTGTGGGCTAACCAGACAAATCATACCTTACATCAGGGTAGTAGAACAGAATGCAGAATATTATGTTCAGAAAACGTGCAGAGAAACATCAGTTGTAATATATAAGAGGTCCTTTCATAAGTCTGATAAAAGGTAGGGAAGAAGCTGTTCTTAAGTCTGTTGGTACATGTTTTCAAATTTTTGTATTTTCTGCCTGATAGAAGAGGATGGAAGAGAATATAACCAGGGAGGAAGGAGTGTTTGATTATATTGACTGGTTTCTTGAGACAGCGGGAAGTATAGATGGAATTAGATTAGATTAGATTACATTACAGTGTGGAAACAGGCCCTTTGGCCCAACAAGTCCACATCGACCCGCTGAAGCGCAACCCACCCATACCCCTATATTTACCCCTTACCTAACACTATGGGAAATTTAGCATGGCCAATTCACCTGACTTGCACATTTTTGCACTGTGGGAGGAAACCAGAGCACCCGGAGGAAACCCACGCAGACACGGGGAGAATGTGCAAACTCCACACAGTCAGTCGCCTGAGGCAGGAATTGAACCCGGGTCTCCAGCGCTGTGAGGCAGCAGTGCTAACCACTGTGCCACCGTGCCGCCCACATTTGATGGGAAGAAGGCTGGTTTTCCTGATTGACTGGGCTGCATTCATAACCCTCTGTAATTTCTTGCAGCCTTGTGCAAAGCAGTTGCCATATCATGCTCTGATGCATCTGAATTGGATGCCGTCCAAGGTGTATCTGTAATAATTGGTAAGACTCATTGTGAACATGCCAAATTTTCTTAGCCTTCTGAGGAATAGGCTTTGGTGTGCTTTCTTGACTGTAATTTCAACATGGATGAACCAGGGTAGAGCATTAAAAAATATCTATTACCAGGAACTTGCAGCTCTCAGCCCACTCTACCTCACACCATTGATATAGGTAGGGCAGTGTTCTTCAATCCTCATCCTGAAGTCAATTTCCAGCTCCTTCATTTTGCTGAGATTTATGTCCTTACACGATGCCACTAATCTCTTTCCTGTACTCATTGTTGTTTGAGATCCAACCAACTACAGAAATGTCACCAGCAAATTTGTAAAAGGAGCTAGAGCTGAATTTGCCCACACAGTGTGAGTGTATAAGGAGTATATTAAAGAGCTGAGCAGCCTTGCAGGGAACTGGTATTGAGGATTATTTTAGAGGAGATGTTGTCACTTATCCTTAGTGACTGCAGTCTGCAGGTCAAGAAGTCAAGGATCCAGTTGCAGAGAGGGGAGCAGAGTCTTGGTCTCACAGTTTGGAGATGAAGTCTGTTATTAATCCTACCTTATTGCACATTACTATTACATTACATTATTCATTTGTTGGCTTGATCTTCCCATCTTCTTCGTCTCCATCATCATCCACATCACCATAAAGATTATTTCATTATTTGCTGTCTATATCTTCTCTTCATTATTGTCATTCTCTTTTTTTATCATCTAGCTTCCATTGGGGTGATGGGCTCCACGAGAGGAGGAATGAAACTAAAAATGAATCATTTAAAGTGTGAAATTGTGTGGCTCAGTACTATTTCATGGGGATGCTGTGAAGACGCGTGGTCTCAAAAACTGACCATGCCTACAGATTTTAATCAATCACTGTGTCAAATTTCCAGTAATGTTCTTACTTGTGGGATTTGTGATGGCTTTTCAAATGGAACTAATTTTTATTTACATATAAAGGAGCTAGTGGGCATCGTTTTAAAAGCTAGAAACCTTTAAATGTTTTTAATTTGCTAAAAAATGGATGTGTCTATACCAATTAACTATTCAATGGGGCACTTACTTGTCTTTAAAATTCATTTTGTTTCCACTCCTGTGCTGAGCTCAGTGTACTTTTTTGTGCAAAGCAAACTTGCAGGCATCTTACTCACCTATTTTTCTACTCTTCAATATGACCAATAATCTTTACTTTTTAATACAAGGAGAAAAATAGTTATGTTCAAAAATATTACCCAATAATACAGGTTCATGAACATACAAATCAATTTGTGTGATAGCTTGAATTCTTCATTCTGGCAAACCTGAGTGCAATTTGTGTTCAGACTTCCAGATTACATTCTGGAGCATTCTCATTTTCTTGGTGCGTTTAAGGGTTTGAGAATCTTACAAGGCTGATCACTGGGGGACAATGAATATACACCGTGTCCATGGCTGATGACACCATTGCACAACTCCCTAACAAATGCAAATGCAAATATAATGCTACCCATGCATTGATTAGGACAGCCATCAAGCAGATGATAAGGTTGCTGATGGTGTAGTCCCATTACTTGGGTTGGACTGGCAGCATGGGACCTCCTGTATAGTTATTACAGAGTTTCCTGCATCAGCTTAGTATGCTGTGCTCCACACCATTGCAGCAGGCAAAGAAACATTTGGTGAATGCTGAGAAACAGTAAAATATAACATTCTGTCTATCCCAAAAGCATCTCTTCACAGTACTCAAACACCAGAGAGTTCCCTTCTCTATCACATTTGTAGAGTTTTAATTGAGTATAGGTTTCCATTCCCAGTCTTGAGTTTGGTAGCCTCTTTCTTGAGCATTCCCCCAACTGAATGTAGACTTTCTTAACTTCAACCAATCTGTTAAGGGTTTCAACCAACACTTGTCAAACACAGAATTTTCACACTAAATTCCTTATACTGTGGTAATCTATTTCATAATAGTTCCAAACTAGATTCCTTCTTTAGGACAAATTATTTTTCACATCTAACTTCCACTAAGACCTCTGCAAACAGAAACTAAAAGTCTTTCCAAGTTATGGGTCTTCCCCCAAAACAAATGTTAAAAAAATCTGAATCCTTCTAAATGAAAGCAAACTAACACTTTTCAATGTCTAGAAAGTCTACATGTAAAACTCTCCCAATGTAAACAAATTCCCATTACCACTCCAGCCCATCTTTTGCTTTTTTTTTCAAATCATGGCTTAGAAATATTGATGAGTTAGTCCCTTTAAATCATAGTTTGAATCTAATCTAGTAACCAGAAGTTTTCTCCCTTCGTTGATTATAACAGACTTTTGTGAAATTAAATTATTCACTCTCAAATTGATAACTCAAGAGTGAATAATACAAACTGGAAAGGAATCTAGAATTTAATTCCTGAAGTCCAGAATGGTAGCTGGTGTGGGAAATGAAAAATACATAGTCGGGGATGTAACTCTGAAGATGGACGAGGGAGATCCAGTAGATGTAGTGTACCTGGACTTTCAGAAAGCTTTTGATAAAGTCCCACATAAGAGGTTAGTGAGCAAATTTAGGGCGCATGGTACTGGGGGCAAAGTACTAACTTGGATTGAAAGTTGGTTAGCTGATAGGAAACAAAGAGTAGTGATAAACGGCTCCATTTTGGAATGGCAGGCAGTGACCAGTGGAGTACCGCAGGGATCAGTACTGGGTCTGCAGCTTTTTACAATATATGTTAATGATATAGAAGATGGTATTAGTAATAACATTAGCAAATTTGCTGATGATACTAAACTGGGTGGCATGTGAAATGTGAGGAGGATGTTAGGAGATTACAGGATGACCTGGACAGGTTAGGTGAGTGGTCAGGTACATGGCAAATGTAGTTTAATGTGGATAAATGTATGGTTATCCACTTTGGTGGCAAGAACAGGAAGGCAGATCACTACCTAAATGGAATCAATTTAGGTAAAGGGGCAGTACAGAGAGATCTGGGTGTTCTTGTACACCAGTCAATGAAGGTAAGCATGCAGGTACAGCAGGTAGTGAAGAAGGCTAATAGCATGCTGGCCTTCATAACAAGAGGGATTGAGTATAGAAGCAAAGAGGTGCTTCTGCAGCTGTACAGGGCCCTGGTGAGACCACACCTGGAGTATTGTGTGCAGTTCTGGTCTCCAAATTTGAGGAAAGACATTCTGACTATTGAGGGAGTGCAGCGTAGGTTCACGAGGTCAATTCCTGGAATGGTGGGATTACCTTACACTGAAAGACTGGAGTGAATGGGCTTGTATACCCTTGAGTTTAGAGGACTGAGAGGGGATCTGATTGTGACATACAAGATTATTAAATGATTGGACATTCTGGAGGCAGGAAACATGTTTCCGCTGATGGGTGAGTGCCAAACCAGAGGACATAGCTTAAAAATACGGGGTAGACCATTTAGGACAGAGGTGAGGAGAAACTTCTTCACCCAGAGATTGGTGGCTGTGTGGAATGCTCTGCCCCAGAGGGCAGTGGAGGCCCAGTCTCTGGATTCATTTAAGAAAGAGTTGGATAGAGCTCTCAAGGATTGTGGAATCAAGGGTTATGGAGGTAAGGCAGGAACAGGATACTGATTAAGGATGATCAGCCATGATCATATTGAATGGTGGTGCAGGCTCGAAGGGCAGAATGGCCTACTCCTGCACCTATTGTCTATTGTCATATTGTCTATTGACTGCACTTCACTCCCTATGCATAGTGTGATTTGATATTGCTGAGTAAGTTACAAAGAAAATATTTCCCAATACACTGCAATATTTCAAATATGTAGCCAATTCATTAATTAAGGAGAAATATCTAACGTTATTTTTGAACTATCAGCTTTATAACAATTTTCAATTGGCTTGGCCTTATTGTTCCTAACAACCTAATTTGATCAAATTTATATAACGTTATTCTGTATCTAGTCAACAAGGATTTTGTACTTGCCTATTTAGGCAACTTTGAAATATTTTCTCCATATTTTTTCCCTGGTTTCTAATGCTTCTCTCACACATCTGAAATTAGTGATATACAGAGATTAAAAAGAGTTTTCAAAAGCTAACAAGGAGTCAGAACGTCTGAGAATGATTATCTGATAAAGAGTAGAGGGTCTGCATAACGTCCTAGCACTATGCCTTTGCTTCAGGACAGTTCTTGGTTTCTTTGTGTCAAAACTTAACCTTGGTTCACCTGCTTCACAAGGAGTTTCTGTTTATTCTGCTGCTTTGCATCATTTTCTCAACAACCATATCTGTAACATAGGTTTCTGTTTTGCTGGCCCAGAACTGAGTTTTTAAAAAGTCTGTGATCCATTTGGCTTTTCTCCATTTCAAGTGGTTTTATTTATTTTGCATGAATTTGCAAGAAAGGATTATGAAATTAAAATTTTCATTCTTATCACTATTAAGATAATTGTAGAATTTATGAGGGATGATGAAAGAGTTTTAGTTTTTAATGATGCTTATCTGAGCACAAATTTTAACAGCAGCTCTATCACATAAGCTCAAAAGGAAATGTGGGTACTAGTGTGAATTGAAAATTAGAATCTAGTTTATGCAGAATGAAAACTGTTAACCAAATTGTACCAGAATGATGGCTTACCAGGTTATAAAGACTGCATGAGTATCTGTTCTGTGTCATACAAACTCCTTTTCTGAAACTGATAAGCTCGAGGAGATGCTGACTTTTAAGAACTAAGAACTGTTCAGTGTAAAAAAAGGTTAAAACTCCAAAACAAACCACTACTATCTTTGCTTATTTAAGGATGAGAGTCTGTTTCATGTAATAAAAAAACAGGTCAAATCATATCAGCATCTAAGGTACCAGTATGTGAGAGGTAAACCTATGTGTAATGTGGTAGAAATACTTAAATGTAGATCCTGTGATTGTCTGCATAGTTAATGTCACTTGGTAATATCTCCAGGGCTGCTCCCAGCTGTCCAGTTTCTCCTTGCCTACATTTTAGGAGAACAGGGACAGTTTTTTTGAACTGATTCTTGTATTAAGAGACAATAGACCTGCTTTCTAATTTTGCATTTGCATTTGGCTTGTCAAAACTTAGTTTATTAAAATGTGTTTTCTTTCATAAACCATCTATGATCTCCTGGCTCACAATCTACAATGTTAACACTATCATTTTTCTACCATTGGAAAATTATCTGATGCAATGATTTGTATCAACCTTATATAGCCTAAACTTCCATTTTGAAATAAAACACAGAAATTGCTGGAAAAGCTCAGCACTAAATGCTTCCCTGTCTCTTACCCTGATTATTCCCCCATAATGGCTCTCAGTTCTGTTCCTTGAAGTCCAAGGATTGCAGACAAGATATTTAGCCAGATTTGGTTGTGCTGTATGAAGCACCCGCAGCCCTGTTTACCTGTGGAGGGTAGCATCTGTGGAGAGAAAGCAGAATTAACATTTTGAGTCCAGTGACCCTTCTTCAGAACTGCTGAGTTTCTCCAGCAATTTATGTTTTTGTTTCAGATCTTTACCATACCTTTGTTTTATTCCATTTTGTGGCATTATGTAGCTATCACAGTGTAAAGTATATTAATAATCAAAATCATACTCACATAAATATAATCATGAAGTACACTCTTGCAGTAAAATGTTCTCTTATCTGATTTAAAAGTTCAAAAATACTAATACTTTTCTCAGTGTCAACTTAAAAGCGTGAATGTTCTAGAAGTGTCACCAAAGTTTTCATCTAAATGCCTATTGAATAACTTTCATTGAATTATCCAGAGATTAGAGATGACTTTTGATATTAATAAGTTAAGGAAGAGCTAAATCACAATGGTAATACTATGGAAGGTTTCCTTCCCCAAAGAACATTAGTGAACTGGATAACTGTTTTACAATTGATAGTGTGAGAAACGAAGCTCACTCACTTCAATAATTTCAGTCCGAGACTACTGAATCAGTCGTGTCATTTATTTTTCTCTTGCAAGAGGGTGTGGTGTCCACTGTCCACAAGGCAGGGACACACACACACACTGAATTCAACTAGTACACAATATTTATGTAATTTGGTTCCTATTCTTTCATCCCATTGCTCCTCCCCTGTTCCATTAATCTTGTTTATCTCTTGCCTTATCCGGCCTTGTCTGTGCAAAAATGCTTATTTCTGGCCTCACAAGGCCATTTGACCACATCCTGCTGTGGTCCATTATTAGGCATATCCTCCCTTACTTGTTATGACCTTATGACTTCATGACTTCTTGATTGTAGTTTGTTCTTGTTTTTGCAGAAGCGGGAAACAGATGCTTATAACTACTGTTTGTACAGGCATAGCTAGCTTAACCCCCTCTCCTCACAGCACCTTATCTATTTGTCTGTAACACCTACCATGTTTGCAGGCACATTTCATTCTTGCATGCACAATTGAGCTAATACAAGAACAAAGTTTTCATTCTTGTTGACTCAGATCTTGGCTGAAACAATCATATACTAGTGTGAGTTCATTTACCTTGCATAAGTAAATATGATTGCAGAAGTAACACTACTTTACCTATATCCCACAATAGTGACTATAGTCACCATAGGGCTAGCTTTTAAAAACCAATCATCCAAAATTTTATTGAATCAAATTTCACTAATTGCTCTGGTGGATTCAAAATCATGTTTCTAGAACTTTCACCTGGGTTTCTGAATCACTAGTCCAATGACATTACCATTATGTCACCACTTCCCTTGATTTTGTTATCATTGTTACATTTCCCTGCATTCATTTCATGATGGTTTCATATTTGTTCCTTGGTCCTTTCAATATAGTATTTAGAACTTCTGTTCTTATTGTAGATAAATCACTTAGTTGGTGTACTTGCTATTTATTTCTCACTGTCTTGGCAGAATTTTGTAGATAAGTTCAGAGGTCAAGAGTGGGTTTGGTGTTTGATTGGGTTGGGAGGGGAGGGGAGGGGGAGTGGAATTTAGTTGGAGAATATATTCTTTGCATTTCAGCAAAAATCTTGAATTATGAGAGCTTTGTCAAAGGTAAGCAGGACTGGGGGTGCTTCATATAGTACAACCAAATCTGGCTAAATATCTTGTCTGCAATCCTTGGACTTAAGGCAACAGAATTGAGAGCCATTCTGAGGGAATGACCAGGGTAAGAGACAGTGAAGCATTTACTGGTGACAGGACTCAAAGGAGGGGCAAGAGTGTAAGTAGGGAGACTGTGTGGTGCATTCCTTGTTGTTGAAAATAAAGAGCAAATTACATTGATGATTGGGAATTTGAAAATACAATCGTGAATTAATTAAGAGAGTTTACATTTCCTAAGGTGGCAAAAGAAGGAAATGGTGTTGGAAGAAGTGAAGAGGGTAGAAAGAAAGAAATGGTAGGGATTGACCTGACTTTATCCATATTGACACAATAAGAGAAAGGAGATCACATAAGATGGTAAAGTTGGGAGTATGTGGCCATGAATATGGGTAGGGGATTTAATACTGAAGAGGTTATTGAAAAGGAAGAGGCCAAAGAACTCATGTTTGAGAGGGCACAGCCAGTGAGATGATGGTTGAATCACCAAAGTAATCCTGCAACATTAAGTATCCTGTGTGGACGTTGAAGGAAGAGGATTTTAAATGATTGGCAAGAAAGTGGAACAAGGTGAGATTCTCAAAGAAGATAATTATGTAATAGAAATAGGGGTAAGAACAAGCTGTAATTTTAAATAAGAACCATAACATTTCCTTTGCAATTTGGGTGAATAAAGTGTTGCAAGGTATAGCTGGGAGGGGATGTTTCAATATGGAGAATGCTGTCAATACAAATTGACCCCACAATAGGCTTATGGAAATCTTATTATTAAGTAAATGGACATTCTGGAGAGCAATTTGGAAATACGTGGTTTTAGCTAATTTGTGAATGGTGTCCACATGGTCAGCTTTGGGAAGGGTTGTGGGAATGGGAGGAAGGTGGAAAAATTAAGTACCAGCAGGCTTGTTCAGCTTGAGGTGAAAGTAAGTCAGAGCAATTGAGTCTGCAGCTTGCAAAGAGGCAGCTTTATGATTTACGATTTATGATTACCTACTCAGCTGCTGAAAAACTAGCTATCTTGAATCTGGAATCTAGTTCCTCAGAGCATCTACATAGCCCATTATAGGATCACACTGTGTCCTCAAGAAATTCCCAATTTAAAATTACATTGTGTCCCCATTACAAAATGCTAATTATTGAATAATTGTCTCAAGGTGATTGTCACATGAAAACATAATTCTATTATCTACTTCACGCTATCCCCAGTATAGAATTATATCTGCTCTATTGCAGAGTTTTAGCAGTTATTTTGGTTTTACGTTCTTAAGCACCACATTTAGATCACTGCTACGATGATAATGAAAGTTATTGAAGAGGGAGATGGCATGGGGCAGGGTGACACTAAGCACACGGATGCATAAGATGGCTGCCGAGCTATCAGTTGGCCAACTTGACACACAAGATGGCTGCCAGATCTCAATATGGAGAGAAACAGCAGAGCAGAGCAGAAATAGATACTGACTGGGGCCACTAGAATGCCAGCGCAATGCACTCACAACACAGTTAATTAGTTTAAGGTGGGGGAGAGAATACACAAGTAACGAACACTGCCCGCCGAAGTGTCTGGGTCCAACCAACACCTCTTACAGAAATGCTAACAGCTTGATACAGACTCACTATGAAATGCTAATAGCCAGGGCTGCAGTAATCGTCCTTCTCAGGAAGAGCAATCAGTGCCCATTACTACAGCAATGGATTTCCATGCAGACATTGTCAGTTTCAATGTCTACACTGAAACTGACAATGACCACACGGAAATTAACAAAGGCTAAGCTAGAACTAACAAAGACTGTATCGAAACTATCAACGATTCTGCAATGATTGCCATAAACGAACCATGTTTCAAAGACACTAATCTCATCACTGACCTATTGTATCACAAGATGTATAAACTTTTCTTGACATATGCTGCAGGTCGAGAGATGTGCAGGTTAGGTGAATTGGCCACGCTAAATTGCCCGTAGTGTTAGATGTAGGGTAAATGTAGAGGAATGGGTATGGGTGGGTGCGCTTCGGCGGGTCGGTGTGGACTTGTTGGGCCGGACGGCCTGTTTCCACACTGTAAGTAATCTAATCTAAAGCTGACCACTGTGTTGTTGGTGCCTTTCTCTCCCCAGAGCTCCGATATTTCCTTGTGCAATAAACTTTGTCATTGAACCCCAATTCTGACTCCGAAACTGGTGTTTCTCCCCACAACACTATTATCTCAGTAATATTCCTCAAAGATTAAATGGGCAAAAAAATTATGTAATCTTACGATTATTAAGAATCCTTAATTTCCCAACGACCAAAATAAAGACCCAAAGCAGAAGTTTTCATTTTTAACACTTAACTGAAACAAACAATGTAGATCAAATTTTAGTTCATTATCACCAATGTCTAAAACGCAAAGAAAAGGTACTTCTATTTTAACCAACAAATGAAATTTGTCTTACAAAGGTTAAGGGAAGTACAGGACTGGCAGCTGAATGTTCCTTGGTATAGGAGTTTCGGGCACGATGGCGGGGGTGGGTAAAGGAAAGCTGGAGGCATTACATTATTGATAAAGGAAACTATTATTGCAATAATAAGGGAGGATGTACTGGGAGGATGTTGAAATGAGGTCATCTGCATAGAGTTCAGAAATAAAAAAAATATAAGTGATTGCTTTCCTGGAATTATACTACATGCCTCCCAACAAAGGGACAGAGATGAACAAATATGTCGGCAAATCATAGAAAGATGTGAGAGAAATAGGATTATAACTGTAGGGGATTTCAAATTTGCTAACATAAATTGGGATTGCCTTAGTGTGAAAGAATTAGAGCGGTGGAATTTTAAAAGTGCATCCCGGAGATCTTTTTGTTTCAATACGAAAATGGTTCTATTCAAGATGGGGCAATGCTATGCCTAATTCTGGATTAGTGGTGCTGCAAGTACTACTGCTCCTCGGATGCTGCCTGAACTGCTGTGCTCTTCCAGCACCACTAATCCAGAATCTGGTTTCTAGCATCTGCAGTCATTGTTTTTACCAATGCTATGCCTAATCCTAGCGAATGAAGCTGGTCAAGTGCTTGAAATTTCAGTGAGCAAGCATTTTGGGAATAAATCTGTAAATTTCAAAGTTACAATGGAAAGGGATAAAAATAGTTAATTATCTTTTTTGGGGGAAGGCCAATTTCAATATTAGATTAGATTACTTACAGTGTGGAAACAGACCCTTCGGCCCAGCAAGTCCACACCGACCCGCTGAAGCACACTCACCCATACCCATTCACCTACATTTACCCCTGCATCTAACACTACGGGCAATTTAGCGTGGCCAATTCACCTAACCTGCACATTTTTGGACTGTGGGAGGAAACCGGAGCACCCGGAGGAAACCCACGCAGACACGGGAGAATGTCAGTCAGTCACCTAAGGCGGGAACTGAACCCGGGTCTCTTGCGCTGTGAGGCAGCAGTGCTAACCACTGTGCCACCGTGCCACCCACAAATATTGTATGACAGGATCTGGCAAACATAGATTGGGAGCAGCTACTTACAGATAAGTGTATTTTGGAAACTGGGAGCCTTTTAAAAGTAGTATAATGAGAATTCAGGGCAAGGGCAGCAAGTCCAGGGAACCCTGGATGTCACAGGGTATCAAGAACTTGACAAGAAAAAGAAGGAAGCATAGTCAGGTACAGTGCATTAAAAACAAGGGAAGCCCTTCAAAAGTATAAAGATTATAGGAGGTTGCTTAACAAGAAATTAGGGGGATAAAGATGTGCCACGTGGTATCTTTGGCAGATAGGATCAAGGAAAACCCCAAAGCATTTTATAAGGATTAAGAAGATTATCAGGGAAGGAGTGGGACCTACTAGAGATCAAAGGAGAGCCAGTGGATGTGCGAGAGGTCTTAAATGAGTACTTCTCATCTGAATTCACAGAGGAGAAAGACATCATAGCCAGGGATTTCAATTTGGATGGTGAGATTCTAGAGCATGTTAATATTAATAAGGAGGCGATATTTGACATGAATAAACATCAATAAATCTTCAACGCCTGATGATATGTTGCTATCAGAGGTAAGGGGAGCGTGGAGATTGCTGGGGCCGTGGAGGAGATTTTTAATATTTTGCTGGCAACTGGTGATGAGCCAGATGACTGGAAGATAGCTAATGTGGTTCTTTTCTTTAAGAAGGGTAGCAGTGATAGGCCAGGTAATTATATACCTGTTAGTCTGATGTTCGTGGTAGGCATGATATGGAGGGGCCAGTGTTGGACTGGGGTGGACAAAGTTAAAAATCACACAATACCAGGTTATAGTCCAACAGATTTATTTGGGAGCACTAGCTTTTGGAGCGTTGCTCATTTATCAGTAGTTGTGGAGCAGGACCATAAGGCACAGAAGTTATAGCAAAAGATAAGTGTCAAGCAACTGAAATGATCTATTGAACAAACCAAAATTGTTGCTAAGTCTTTCATCTTTTAGAATAGATTGCAGGCTTTAATAAAACCTTAAGTTATCTTGAAAATGTGAATTAAAAGAAGTTTTGCAAATTACATATTAATGAACCGAAACCTGCAAGCCATTCTAAAAGATGAAAGACTTAACAGCAATCTAGGTTTGTCCAATATATCATCTCAGTTGCATGGCACTCTAACCTTTTGCTATAAATTCTGTGTCTTACAGTCCTGTTCCACAACTACCTAATGAAGGAGCAGCACTCTGAAAGCTAGTGCTTCCAAATAAACTATAACCTGTTGTTGTGTGATTTCTAAGTTTGTCAGTGGTAGGGAAATTATTGAAAACAGTGCTCAGGGGCAGGATTAATCAAAACTTGGAAATGCAGGGATTGATCAGGGATAGTTATCATGGATTTATCAGAGGGAGATTTTGTCTGACTTACTCAGAATTTTTTGAAAAGGTGACTAAATATATTGATGGGGTTAGTGCAGTGGCAGTTCATATAGTAATTCCTTTTGAGAAGGTCCCAAATGGAAGGCTGGTCCAAAAAGTAAGAGCCCATGAAACCCAAGGCAGGTTGGCAAACATGATTCAAAATTGGCTTGCAAAAAGGAGGCAGACAGTGATGGTGGATGGATGCTTTGTGACTGGAAGGTGATGACCAGCAATGTTCCACAGGAATTGGTGCAGGGGCCCTTGCTGTCATGAACGTTGATGACTTGGATGTGAATGTATAAGGCATAATTAGTAGCTTTACAGACGACATAAAAATTGGTGGTATTGTTGATAGTGAGGAGAATGGTCTCAGGCTCTGATATTGAGCAGCTGGCAAAATGAGCAGAGCACTAGCAGATGGAATTTAATCCTGATAAGTGTGAGGTGATGCATTTTGGGAGGTCTAATAAGGGAAATGTATGTACAATGAATGGTAGGTTCTCGGGAAGGAACAAAGGGACCTCATTGTACAAGTCCATAGATTGACTGACTCTCAGAGTCATCCCTGAAGGTGTAAGCACAAGTAGACAGGGTGGTGAAGAAGGCATATAGTATGCTTGCCTTCATTAGCTGGATGTAGAATATAGGAGCAAGGAAGTCTTGATAGGTCATAAAACATTGGTTAGGTCACAGATGGAATACTGTAAGCAGTTCTCATCACCACACTATTGGAAGGACGTGATTACACTGGAGAGGATGCAGAGAAAATTCACCAGAATGTTGACTGGGATGAAAAATGTCAGTTATGAGGAGAGACTTGGTTTGTTTTTCTTGAAGCAGATGTGGCTGAGGGGGGATCTGACTGAGTTATACACGATCATGAGAGACAGGGTAGATTGTGAGAATCTGTTAGCAATGGCAAATTTGTCTAAGACCAGAGGGCATAAGTTTAAAGTAAAGATTAAGTGATTTCACCAAGAGGGCGCTGTTTGACAGAGTGGTAAACCTCAAAGGATTTAAGAAGCATCTAGATGAGCACTTAAATTTCCAAGGCAGAGCAGATTGTGGCCTGTGTAACTAAAATATTTTTATTTAACATCCCACTGCTGGCAGATTTAGAGTGTTATAGCATTACAAGAAATGTCCCAAAACCACTCTCCATCAGATGCATTTGTCCATCCCATGCCTGGGTGAAATTTCCAGTATGTAGGTATACAACATGGTTGTAACTTGATGTGCCTTACACAGAGTTGTCCTTCAAAGAACAAATGTCATAGAACAGGTGGACAAGAACTTGCATCAACTATTTGCAAAAAAGAACTGGCTACAGACATCTGGTAGGAAAACTCAGCTAAAGAATGCGACTTGTGGAAACTAAGCACATCTCCAAACATTATGGAGAGGTCAACCTATGCAAAAGAAAGTAGTTAAATGGTTGTTAAAATAAGACCGGCAATTATGCATTTGATTACTAACTTCTGTGATAATTAATGCTATATGTAACTGTTGCTGTAAAGTTTATTTTGACTAATATAATAGCATTGAAGCTGAAATACAAAGGCTTCATTCCATCACCATGCTTTTGTGGAGCACACAATTGTGATGTGGAGAAACCAGTGTTGGACTGGGGTGGACAAAGTTAAAAATCACACAACACCAGATTATAGTCCAACAGGTTTATTAGGAAACACTAGCTTTCAGAGCCCTGCTCCCTCATCAGGTGGTTGTGGAGTGTAAGATCATAAGACACAATTTATAGCAAAATATTACAGTGTTATGCAACTGACATTATATATTGAACAAACCTGGTTGTTAAGTCTTTCATCTTTAAGAATGGGTTACAAGATTTGGTTAATTATTATGTAAATCCCAGAACTACTTTTAAGTCACATTCTCAAGAAAACTTAAGGTTTTATAACAAAAAGTGACATTTCAGTTCAGACAACACATTAAAGGTGTGAAATCAGACTCTGTCTGTATCCCAATCCTGTGTCAGACTGGTTCTATTTCTAAAGTGGAATTTACAAAATATTGCATGGATTGACTCCCTGCAGATTGTGCATTTTTGAGCCAAATAGAATGTATCTGCAAATAAAATTCTGTAAATACAAATTCACCCCATAGACTTACAGGTGTGCATGCATGAGAGAGAGAGAGAGAGTGTGTGTGTGTGTGTGTGTGTGTGCATGCGTGTGAGTGCACATGACAGTGTGTGTTTGCATGTTTGAAAGCCTGATAAAGTGTGTGTGATGGAGTATAAGTCTGTGAGAGGGTGTGAGTTGAGGGTTGTAAGTTTGTGTTTATATTAGAGAAAGCACATGTATGAGCGCGGGTCTGCATGAGTGTGTGAGTATGTAGGAGTATGTGTGTGTGAGAGAGCATGTATAGTGTAGTGGGGTCGCCTGTAGTGTGACATGAACCCAGGATCCCAGTTGAGGCCAGCCTCACGGGTACCGAACTTGGCTATCAGCCTCTGCTCGGCCACTCTGCGTTGTTGCCTATCCGAAAGTCCCCCTTGGAGAAAGGTCACCCGAAGATCTGAGGCTGAATGTCCCTGACCACTGAAGTGTTCATTGACTGGGAGGGAACACTCCTACCTGTGATTATTGTGCAGTGGTCCATTAATCCGTTGTTGTAGCATCTGCTTGGTCTCACCCTTGTACCATGCCTCAGGGCATCCTTGCCTGCAGCGTATGAGATAGACCCTGTTGGCCTAGTCACATTAACATAAGTGGGCGGTACGGTGGCACAGTGGCACAGTGGTTAGCACTGCTGCCTCACAGCGCCGGAGACCCGGGTTCAATTCCCGCCTCAGGCGACTGTGTGGAGTTTGCACGTTCTCCCCGTGTCTGCGTGGGTTTCCTCTGGGTGCTCCGGTTTCCTCCCACAGTCCAAAGATGTGCAGGTCAGGTGAATTGGCCATGCTAAATTGCCTGTAGTGTTAGGTAAGGGGTAAATGTAGGGGTATGGGTGGGTTGCGCTTCGGCAGGTTGGTGTGGACTTGTTGGGCTGAAGAGCCTGTTTCCACACTGTAAGTAATCTAATCTAATCTAAAAAAAATTGGCACACACACACATATAAGTCTTATGGGGTGAATTTGAATTTGCAGAATTATATTTGCAGATACATTGTATTTGGCTCAAAAATGCATAATCTGCAGGCAGTTAAAACATGTAATATTTTGTAAGTTCCACATTGAAATAGAACCAGTCTGACTCAAGATTGGGATACAGACAGACTCTGAAGTTACTTCAGTAACCTATCATGACAGAGGTAAAAAGTGGACTATCAATTTTCAACTTCTTGTTTTAACATCCAATTTCTTCCATGAATGTTAAAAGCTGAAGGCATGTACTGTACCTTTAAGAGAGAGAGAATGCTGTTCTGAGCTGAGAGATTACAAGTACCTGTGTCTCTGACTCGATGGCAGTCCCAGAGTGTACTGGGAAATTGAAAATCTGTAACATTTGGCTGTGAAATGGATACCTGAGTTTTAGATGATGTTTTGACAACAATTCAAATTTAACCAAGCAGTTTAAATTTTGCCCTAAGATACTAAAGCCCAATTGAGTTGAATTTATTCTTTTGCCACAACATTGAACCAATGAGACGATTTGATGTTGGGGAGTATAAGAAGCGGACAAATTGAAAATTGGCAGAAAGAAACTGCCATAGAGAGAGAAACTGCTGAAGAACTAATTGCCCATCTGACATGTTGCTCTCAAAGAAATTAGAAAATACTCTCTATCAAAGGTACCTTTTCATGTGGAACATACCCAGGAAGATCAGCAGCTGGAAGAGTGAAGACACAGAAGACAGAGACTGTGTGGTTTTGAAATTAAGTTGATGTAGTTTTAATAAGTGTCTTATTGGAACCACATATTGTTATAGAATTGGAGGCAGATAGTAAGTAATTAAGAGAAAGGGGGCTTAGATTTGTGAATAGTTTTTTGCTTAATGATCACTTTTAGAGTTAGAAAATAAATTGATTTTTTTAAAATAGTGGAACTTAGGAGTTCTATGACGTTCATATTTTAACAGATTACTAAATGAGGCAATCTTTTCTGGGTGTTTGGTTTAATTAACAGAGGGGCTCGCCTCCATGTCGTAACATAACCTAAAATTTATTTTAGAAAAAGGAGACAAAATGTTCTTAAAATGGTTCCATGGTCATCTGAGCAGGCTGAGCCAAGCTCACAAAACCAATATTTGATAAACAAATGCATCCTCCACAGATGTCTGCTGTTGGGTTGCTGTGGACCTCTGGGTCTTGCGGTTGATGTATGTCTGTGGAGTTGATGCATTAACCTCTTGATCAGCATTCAGTTGAAGAACAGTTTTTGCAGTTGGGCAAATGTGCCTATGGTTTCAGATTGAATATCTGGTTGTTCACTGCAGTTGAGTATAATCAAAATAACAATTGCGCCATGCACATCTCAAGCTGCCACTTGGGCTTGTCTTTGTTGAGATCATTAAATATTTGCACCTTTACTGGCTTCCATTACTCAACTTTGGAAATGGTGTAACAATCTTGTCAAAATGACATTTGACTTTCTGTTGTTTCATCTTGATATTGTAAAATTACATCTGTTACTACTTCTCCCTTCAGTATTTTGTTTGCTATTTGAAGAGCAGTTTATGTGCTGCATGATAATAGTTTTTCTTCTGGACCACTTTCTTTGCCTTCAGGAGGTGTATTTCTCCACTTGAGGATTGACTTGTCTACATTTCTGTAAGAATTACTTTGTAGCCTTGTGATTCCTTTGGAGATTTTTATTGCCACCTCAACTAGGGACAGGATGGAGATAATATGTGGTATGTGGTATTGGGTTTCTCAATGTTTCACAAAGCAACTAAATAAATGCATCAAAGGAAGCATTCTATCTGCATGGGGTTAGGCAACTGCACTTCCTAAGAATGCAAGAAACTACAGAGAGTATGAATGCAGCCCAGTTCATCAGGCAACCAGCTTCCATCCATTGACTCCACCTATATTTCTCTCTGCCTTGGGAAAGCAACCAACATAATCAAAAACCCATCCAACCTGGATATACTTTCTCTACCCTCTTCCATCAGGTAGAAGATATGAAAGTTTGTGTACATGCAGGAATAGTTCAAGAACAGCTCCTTCCCCGCTGTTATTACATTTCTGAATAGACTTCGCAAATTTTAAAATTAATGTTGAGGTCACTCTCTGTGCACTTCCTCTGCAGCCATAATATTGTAATTTTGCTCTGTTCTATTACTCTATGCACATTGTACAGTATGATCTGCCAGTACTGTGTGCAAAACAAACCTTTTCACTTTTTACCTAGGTATCTGACAAAAATAAATCTAAGCAAATCAAATCAAAATATTTTACTCATGAACTGAGAGTCATTATTGCTCATGACAATGTCAGGAATGCAAGAATAGATGAAGTGTGCTTTTAGGTATTTGACAATCTAAGCAGTAGTCATTGAGGGCAACTGGTCCACCTCCCATGAGTCAGAATAGTAACCTACTGTGACAAGAAAATCAGTCCCTGTGAGTGTGCAAACATCTCTACCCAGCTTCATCGACGGTCTGTCCGGGATGTCACATGTCATCAGTGACTCTCTAGGTTACTTAGCTTGGTATGCAATAGGAGCATTATACTGGCTGATGTTTTTGATTTTGTGGCTCACATTTGGCCGGTAGAGTATATCACTTACCCTCCTCAGTCTTTTCTAAATTCCTTTATGGTTTTCCTCGCTGTTCCTTTCAATTACTCTAGTTCCTTTGTATGATATGCCACCTTGGACATTGCATAACATTTGCTATGCATTGGTGATGGCCACAAAGAAGAGCTTCAGCCCGAAAGACAAGAGAAACAATGACTGGCAAACAGGAATCTAAGTATAAGTTTCTATACCATTTGGCTAGCTAATTTTAAATGGCTTCTCCTGCATTCTAAACAAAATATTATTGTGTATGTCTATGCATATGACAGGAATCATCTGGTCTGAGCCTAATGTGTATACTGTATGCGCAAGTGAGTACACCTCATCAGTAATGCAGATGTTTAGGCCTCACACCTTTCTTCTCATACTGATTTTAAAGAATGCATTCAAGAAATTCACTTTGAATGTGGCACAAAATATTTAGTCTGTCGTTACTGATCCCTGACCCAACTGCATGCTTTACATCAAGACCCACTCACAGCTTTTGTCCGTTCATGGAATGTTACTGTGTTAACTCCATGGCAACACGAGGGTTCTACAAAAGTAATCCAGAATTCGCTGGAATGAAATTTCATTTTACAGGCTGCAATCTGAGTCAATCACCTGTCTACTGAATGTGTTTCACTGCAATCTATCCTTGCTTACAGATAAATAGAAAATTGAAATGCTGAAAATATATGTCAACCTTTTGGGCATTTGAAAAGAGATGAATTTATGTTTTGAATAAACAAGCTTTGTACTTACTTGTGGGAGTCAAAATTATTTAGGTCAACTGACAATGCACCAGCAAAAGTAAATTATAAGCGAGGTCTCTCACACACTATATACTTCCATCTTCCTCAAAAAGCATGTGTAGGCATGTATATGAAGTTTTGAACAGCCATCAATAATTGCCTAGGCTTGCCTGATTATGTCCTGAGTCCCAAAAGAGTGCCAGTTCTGCAAGGTCAAAATAACCTGAGTGGCATAACAGAACAGGTTGGTTGAGATGAGATGGGACTCTTGCCAGTACCTAACTGTAACAATAAAAAGGAAATAATGAATTTAAAATGTAATATCTGTTTGCAGAGTAGTGGGTGTATACCTTGAACATTGATGGTATTTCCAACAAAAGTCAAAACTGAGATTCTCTGATTGTTAAATCATCTGCTTATGAAAAATGATTCATTGAACCCCTACAATGTGGAAATAGGCTATTTGGCCCAATCAATCCTCCAAAGAGTAACCAACCCAGAACCATTCCCCTGTACTATTACTCTTCATTTATCCCTAATGCACCTAACCTACACATCCCTGAACACTATGGACAATTTAGCATAGCCAGTTCACCTGACCTGCATGTCTTTGGAGTGTGGGAGGAAATCAGAGCAAGTGAGCAAACCCACACAGACGGTCACCTGAGGCTGGAATTGAACGCAGGTTCCTGGCACCATGAGACAGCAATGCTAACCACTAAGCCACTGTGCCATGTTATTTGATCAACTTTGAAGAGAGACCCAGTCAGAATTAAAAAAACTTTTAAAGAAATAATGGACAATAAATCTGTGATTCCTTATTTTATGCAGAAGAGACAAAAATTAAGAAAGTTTTAGCAAACACATCTTCATAATTTGTTGTCATTGCTTTGTCAGTATGCTTTGTAAAGGAAATTGGCATGGAACAACAAAACAGGAAGAAAAGATCAATATTGTACGATCTTTAGCTGGGCCATGCTTCTTGCTGGTCTGCTGCTGCTTCGTTATTTAAATACATCTAAAGGGTGCAATGTGAATATTATGTATTTGCTGGTTTGATTTTTCTGCTTTATGAATTGAATATCTAATTTAACTGGCACGCAGAAATGACACGAGTTAAGTCAACAACAATGAAATTATTCTACAGAGGCTGGTATCCCGTCACTAAGTCACCCTTTATTTACACATCAACATTTCAGGGAAAGAAGGATTGAGCATATGTGTGTGGTCTCTTCCACCCACACACACACACACACACATTCTCTCTCTCCCGTACACGCACTGTCACACCATATAAATCTATGGGGTGAATTTGTATTTGCAGATACATTCTATTTTGTTCAAAAAGCCTACAATCTATAGGCAGTCAATCCATGTGACATTTTATCAATTCCTACTTGGAAATGGAACCAGTCTGACTCATGGTTGGAATACAGACAGACTCTAGCCTCACACTTTCAATGCATTGTCTGAGCTAAGATGTCACCTTGTTTGATTCATTGATAAAACCTTAAGTTATCTTGGGGCTACAACTTGAAAGAAATTCTAGGGTTTACTTATTAATCAATTAAAACCTGCAACCCCATTCTAAGTGATTAAAGTCTTCACAGCAATCTAGATTTGTTCAATACATCACATCAGTTGTATGACACTGTGATCTTTTACTCTAAATTCTGTGCCTTATGATCCTGCCTCACTAGCTACCTGATGAAGGAGCAACGCTCCGAAAGCTTGTACTTCCAAATAAACCTGTTGGACTATAACCTGGTGTTGTGTGATTTTTTAATTTTGTCCACCCCAGTCTATATCTGAGCTAGGAGGCATGGCATCAAATTCTAAGTGCTCCAGCAGTGTTTAGAATAGATTCCGTACAGTGTGGAAACAGGCCCTTCGGCACAACAAGTCCACACTGACCCTCCGAAGAGTAACCCACCCAGACCCATTTCCCTCTGACTAATGCACCTAGCAGTATGGGCAATTCAGCATGGCTAATTCACCTGACCTGCACATCTATGGACTGGGGGAGGAAGCCAAAGCACCTGGAGGAAACCCACGCAGACACAGGGAGAATGTGCAAACTCCACACAGACAGTCGCTCGAGGCTGCAATTGAACCTGGGACCATGGTGCTGTGAGGCAGCAGTGCTAACCATTGAGACACTGTACCACCCCAGAACATTTCTGAACAGGTTGATTAGAAAATACCTACAACAGAATAATCCACAGTATTTACAAATAACTCAGCATTTACAGGATTACTACGCACAAATGGTCTCAGCCAGAATCTGGATTTTTCTGGAACTGTCAGCAAATTTTCAGTTATTTAAGCTCTCTGGCTCCACCTTCTGGCTGAAGCAATTAAATATAACAATCATAAACCAGTGAACAAACTAACATAATCAAACATAGGTCAATTAATCACAACAGTGCATTCTCTTACTCCAAAAGCCACTGTCCTCATGAAATTAACACTCACACCTATGCCAATATTTATCATATCGTAGGATAAGACAGTACAGAAGAGGGCCTTTGGCCCTTGAGTCTGAACAAACAAAAATTATTCTAAATCTACACTAGTCCCACTTTCCAGCACTTAGCCCATAACCTTAAATGTTATGACATTTAAAGTGCTCATCCAAGTACTTTGTGATTTTCTACCTCAGCTACTCTTTCAAGCAATGCATCCAGATTCCCACTTGTCATTTTCGACAATGTCTCACTAATGAATATTATTGTCCCCCTAGGAAATTTCATGTCATTGTCATGGATTCTGTAAGTCCTTGCTTGGCTGATGAGCCCAATCCTGGAGTTGCATTTAGAGTGTGTTTCTGCGAGGTAGAATTGGTCCTTAGCTTGAAATTTCTGGCATTTTTTTCCCTAGTTCTTTTTCTGTACTTATTCTTGCTGATGGTGTTCTCAAAGAATGGTATCCATTCATACAGAAGCTTCATCCAAGAAGGTTTCTTCTGAACAACGGTTTCCCATACATTGACATTTATGTTGCATTTCTTGAGGGGAGTCTTCAGTGAGTCTTTGAAATGCTTTCTTTGTTCTTCTCTCATTCAAGTACCTTCCTTGAAATGATAAAGATGGTTTGCTTTGGCAATTGAACTCAGACATCTAAATCATATGGCTGACCCAGTGGAGTTGTTTTCGGACAATCATGGCCTCAATGCTGGTGCTATTGGCTGCTTCAAGAATATTAATGTTACTATGCTCCCAGCTGGTCCTGACAATCCATCTCAAACAGTGTTGATAGTAATTTTCAAGAGCCTTGAGGTGGTGTCTATACATAGTCCAAGTATGAGAGCCACATAAAAGAGTCAGAAAAATGATTTGACTTTTACCCAAGAAACTTGGTATCAGCCTGGGTGTTCTGGTTGTTGATGGCTCTCATCCTTAGGTGCTCAAAGCGACACATACAGATTGGGTACGATGTTGAATCTCTGCAACGATCTCAATCTTAGATGAGAGGTGGCTTCCCAGGTAAGGGAAATATCTCATGCTTTGAGGGACTTCTCAACTGACCTTAATGATAGGAGTCAAGATTAGAGTAGAGCTGGAAAAACACAGCAGGTCAGGCAGCATCTGAGGAGCAGGTAAATCAATGTTTTGGGCTAAAGCCCTTCATCAGGAATGGGCTTTGGCCCGAAACATCGATTTTCCTTCTCCTTGGATGCTGCCTGACCAGCTGTGCTTTTCTAGCACTACTCTAATCTTGACTCGAATCTCCAGCACCTGTAGTACCCACTTTCACCTTAATGATAGGAGGCTCATTGCCCAAATCCTCACTGATCCCTTCTCTGAGTCTCATAGGAAATTCTTCCTGAAAGCCAGCATGGCTTCAACCGTGGAAGCATGAACATGATTTTCATTGCTTGGCAACTCCAAGAGAAATGCCAGGAACAACAGCAACTACTCTTCATGAACTTCATCAATCTGACCAAGGAATTTGACTCAGTCAATCTGGATGTGCTATGGAACACACTGTCATAAGTTGGCTGTTCAGAGAAATTCATCACCATTTTCAATCTCTTCCATAGCAAGATGTGGGCAAAGATCCTCACCAACAATAACATGACAGAATCCTTTAAGAGGTCAAGCAAGGGATGTGTCATTACCCCACCTTTTGCTCCATCTTCTTCATCACCATTCTTCATCTCATAAGAATAAGCTATCCAGCGGTGTGAACATCATCTCCTCTGATATAGAGGATGGATAGAAAACTTCTCAACATCAACCGATTGAAATACAAATGCTGATCTTTCTTGTGGAACTTCAGTACACAGATGACAATGTAATCTCTGCACTTTTGGAATAGAATCTTCAAATCTCACTTTCGATCCTTGCAGAAGCATACCGAAGATGAATTGATCTCAACCTCAACCTTAAAAAGACTCAAATCTTTACTAGCCTGCCCCGGTCAAGTTCTGATCCATCCTTCCATTACAATCAATGGAGAAATCCTCCTAAACACTTTTTTTCCCAATTCCCTCTAAACCCACCACCTTTCACTTTAAAAGTAAGCTCCCTTATTGTTGATTCTTCAACTAGGGGGAGCAGCTGCTTTCGAACCACCTTGTCATGCCCCCAATAATCTTATACACCTCAATCAGGTCTTGTTTCAGCGTTTTCTGTTCTTTCAAAAATAATCTGAGCTTATCCAGCCTCTCTTCATAGATAAACAGCTGCATCCCTGTCAACATCCTGGTGGATCTCCTCCCCACCGCTCAAGTGCAAACACTTCCTATTTTGCAGTAACCAGTACTGCAGACAGTACTCCTTTCCATCCTTTTAAGTTTGCACTAATGCTTCTACTATGTTGATTTTTGCTTCTTTCAGCAATTTAGGATGCAATCCATCGACAAATTTTGGGTAACATGAATCATTCTAGTACACCTACTCTAATAGCACCCCAACAACTATATCCCTCTCTCTTTGAGTATAATATTCACCACCTTCTCATATTAAAGCAGAACATGTACTGATTCGTGGCATGGAACCTCTTTACACCCACATATTAAAGTGATCTCTACTGGCACCGGGAAGATATAAATGTCTGTGCTGATCATGGAGGGAGTTACAAATTGGTTGTCTTATGCAGCTTTCTACTGAAACATTTGATGCTAGGCAAGAGAGGCACTGAAAAGTGAACAATAAAGTATTAATGGACACTCAAAGTGATGAAGGCAAAGTGAAGGAACGTATGGTTAGGAATGATCAGCACATTATAATAATAGGTGGTACTCTGCATAAATATGAACAGAGGGATTGGGCTGAATTTCCTATTTGTGTGTCATATGTCTACGCAATTAATATGAGGCTGAAACCCCATTCTCTGCACAGTGCTCAATAGTACAGGTGCACCCTAACCAGGAGTCTCATATGTCAGATGTACACATTCAAAATTTGGTAGAAGATTTGTAGCTCGGGTGCTTGTTGTTGTGGTTCTGTTCGCCGAGCTGGGAATTAGTCTAGCAAACGTTTCGTCCCCTGTCTAGGTGACATCCTCAGTGCTTGGGAGCCTCCTGTGAAGCGCTTCTGTGCTGTTTTCTCCGGTATTTATAGTGGCCTGTCTCTGCCGCTTCCGGTTGTCAGTTCGAGCTGTCCACTGTAGTGGCCGGTATATTGGGTCCAGGTCGATGTGTTTGTTGATAGAGTCTGTGGATGAGTGCCATGCCTCTAGGAATTCCCTGGCTGTTCTCTGTTTGGCTTGCCCTATAATGGTAGTGTTGTCCCAGTCGAATTCATGTTGCTTGTCGTCTGTGTGTGTGGCTACTAAGGATAGCTGGTCGTGTCATTTCGTGGCTAGTTGGTGTTCATGTATACGGATCGTTAACTGTCTTCCTGTTTGTCCGATGTAGTGTTTTCTGCAGTCCTTGCATGGGATTTTGTACACTACATTAGTTTTGCTCATGTTGGGTATCGGGTCCTTTGTTCTGGTGAGTTGTTGTCTGAGAGTGGCTGTTTAGTTTGTGTGCTGTTATGAGTCCTAGTGGTCGCAGTAGTCTGGCTGTCAGTTCAGAAATGCTCCTGATGTATGGTAGTGTGGCTAGTCCTTTGGGTTGCGGCATGTCCTCGTTCCGTTGTCTCTCCCTTAGGCATCTGTTGATGAAATTGCGAGGGTATCCGTTTTTGGCGAATACTTTGTATAGGTATTCCTCTTCCTCTTTTTGTAGTTCTGGTGTGCTGCAGTGTGTTGTGGCCCTTTTGAATAGTGTCCTGATGCAACTTTGTTTGTGTGTGTTGGGGTGGTTGTTTTCATAGTTTAGGACTTGGTCTGTGTGTGTGGCTTTCCTGTAAACCTTTGTGGTGAATTCTCCGTTCGGTGTTCTCTGTACCATCACGTCTAGGAATGGGAGTTGGTTGTCCTTTTCTTCCTCTCTAGTGAATCAGATTCCTGTGAGTGTGGTGTTGATGATCTGGTGTGTGTTCTCTATTTCTGTGTTTTTAATTATTACAAAGGTGTCATCCACGTATCTGACCCAGAGTTTGGGTTGAAGTTCTGGTAAGACTGTTTGTTCTAACCTTTGCATTACTGCTTCTGCTATGAGTCCAGAGATCGGTGAGCCCATGGGTGTTCTGTTGATTTGTACACATTAATCATAGATCAGAGAGGATGGAATGATGTCAATCATGGAATAAATGGAGAACTTGAAAAAGGATGTTAAACTTTGGAAAATCAGATTTTTGTAAAGTTAATATTTACAAATCAATTATATGGTCATCAAGTGCATTACAACAGTCAACATTAGAGGTTTCATAAATGTGTATGTATTAAAATTTACTAGCGGATGGCTCCATTAAGAGCAGCAAAGGCACATTGAAGATACCTTAAGCCAAAGAAGATTCAGCACCTGAGCAAAAGGTACTGTGTGAGATAAAGCAAAGACGTTTTAGGGACAGTTTTGGTGTGTTGAGAGAGTTATTGTGATGGACGATTAAGAGTGCATGTCCAGTCTGAGTTTACCCCTGTTCATTTCTGCCAACTAAGGTGCACAAGTGGACACACACTGGTTGAGAGCTGGCAATCCTGTGAGACACCATGAAAAGGTGCTGGATAGTTACCTGAAAGTGACAACAACTGATGGACACAATTCCGAAGGCAATGCCACATCCTGCCAAGAATGGACTGTGAAAATCTAAAAGCATCTTGGAGAGACCTGCTAAGGACTCACAAAGTTAAAAAAAACACACACACCAGGTTATAGTCCAAAAGGTTTATTTGGAAGCACTAGCTTTCGGAGCGCTGCTCCTTAATCATTTAGTTGACAACGTGATGAAGGAGCAGTGCTTTGAAAGCTAGTGCTTCCACATAAATCTGTTGGATTATAATCTGATGTTGTATGATTTTTAACTTTGTATACCCCAGTCCAACACCAGCACCTCCAAAAAATGGCGAGGGACTCAGCTACTGCCACATGCACTGTCCATATATCATACCATCCATTGCTGCAGATACAATCTATTAACTTGATAATGATATTAGGGGGCTCTTCTGCCAGGAGGTGGCTGTAGAGTCGCCCCTGATGTTGTTGTTGGATTTAATGTGGAGGAGCCGGTGTTAGACTGGGGTGGACAAAGTTAAAAAAAACACACACACCAGGTTACAGCCCAACAGATTTATTTGGAACTATTTGGCAGCTTGTACTTCCAAATAACCTGTTGCTGTGTGATTTTTAACTTTGTTGTTGTTGTTGTTGTTGTTGTTGGAGGGGTTTCGGTATCGCGGTTGCGAGCTCCGGGAGGAGGTGTGGACCAGCCGAGCCGCCGTTCACCGCGTGCCGGTTGCTGTGGGCAACCAGCAGCTGGAGGAGGGGGGAACCATGGAGCGGCAGGAGGAGCCCCAGAAAACAGCCCGGGACTTCGACCGACTGGTGCAGGACAGCAAACAGGTAAGGCGGAGGGAATAGAGGGCCGCCCTACCGGGCCGCGGTCCCGCTCAGGCCAAAGAGTGACCGCCCCCAGGTGAGGGATTTTTACCCACTGCGGGGAGGTGCTGCAGGGTCGTGGGGAGGGACTCTCCCGCCCGTTCAGCTGCTGCTGGTCCGCCTGTCCTGGGCTGGGCTGGGCTGGGCGTCCACCATCTCAAGGCACCACTGAAGATGCGGAGGGACGTCCTGCAAAGACTCAACAGGGCTGTCGGTACCTGTGTCAGAGAAGGACACGAGTTTATTTCAGGTCAAAGATGCTCTCAGGTCTTCCGAGAGTATTTACTGCTTTTATCTTAGATACTCAGCATTTTGCTTCTTATCATTCTATAGCGGTCTTTGCTAACATTTATTTATCAAAACTGATCAGTTGGTCACTTTTTTTTACTGTTTGTGGGATTTAGCTGTGTATAAATTTGTTGCCACCTCTCCTGCATTACAACTATGTCTCCGTATGAAATAACACCACCTCGAAAGTGATTGGGGTCAGCCTTATATTTTATAAGATTATGCATGACTGCTCTGTTCATCATGACAAATGGATTTGGAGAAGGTGGCTCAGGTCAGCTGGCAGTTCACACTGAAGTCATCCAAGTTCACAAAGTCATTGCAGAGCTGACCTTCAAATTTCTCAGTATGTGGTGTCTTTAGGTTCAGTAGCTGCAAACTAATTTAAAATCACTCGGTGCTTCAAGACACAAAGATACGCTTTGCATAATCTGGCCATATGAGGCACTTGGTCAGAATAAAAATATTTTAAAAATGGTTTCGTATGGAATTTCTTGTCATGTAAAATGGATAAATCTCTAAAATACAAGTTTCTCCCAAGCTGTCCTCTATCTTTAACTCTATTGTCTTCTGACACCTATGAAAGGATTTCAATAATAACAGCAACTTATGTTTATATGCAAACATGTAGATAAACAACTGCAGTAAGCCATTCAGCCCCTCAAGCTTCTCCATTGTTCAATAAGATCATGGCAGATCTGGTAACTCCCACAGATCCCCAATAAATTTTAACCCTCTTAGTTAGGAGAGACCAGATCTAACAGTTGAAGTTCTAAATTGGCTAATTTTGACGGTATGAGGCAAGAACTTTCAAAAGCTGATTGGGTGCAGATATTCACAGGTAAAGGGACAGCTAAAAAAGTGGGAAGCCTTCAGAAATGAGATAATGAGAGTCCAGAGACAGTATATTCCTTTTAGGGTGAAAGGAAAGGCTGGTAGGTATAGGGAATTGTGGATGACTAGAGAAATTGAAGTTTGGTTAAGGGAAAAAGGAAGCACATGTCAGGTATAGGCAGGAGAGATCAAGTGAATCCTTAGAGTATAAACGCATAAGGAGTACACTCAAGAGGGAAATCAGGAGGGCAGAAAGGGGACATGAGATAGCTTTGGCAAATACAGTTAAGGAGAATCCAAAGGGATTTTATAAATGCATGAAGGAAAAAGAGTAACTAGGGAGCAAATAGGGTCCCTCAAAGATCAGCAAGGCAGCCTTTGTGTGGAGCCACAGGAGATGGGGAAGATTCTAAATGAGTATTTTGCAGCGGTGTTTACTGTAGAGAAGGACATGGATGATATAGAATGTGGGGAAATAGATCTTGAAAAACGTTCATATTACAGAGGAGGAACTGCTGGGTGCCTTGAAACAATCAAGGTATTTATCAATGTATAATTTCAGTTACATCACACTGTAAACGTTTGCTATAAATTCTATGTCTTACAATTGTGTCCTCCACAACTACTTGATGAAGGAGCAGCATTCCGAAAGCTAGTGCATCCAATTAAACCTATTGGACTCTAACCTGGTGTTGTGTGATTTATGTTTTACTTGAAACACAAAAATGGATAAATCCCCAGGACCTGATCAGGTGGGACTCTAGGGAAGTGATTGCTGGGCCCCTTGCTGAGATATTTGTATCATCGATAGTCACAGGTGATGTGCCTGAAGACTGGAGGTTTGCTAACATGGTACCATTATACAAGAAAGGTGGTAAGGACAAAGCAGGGAATTATAGACCGGTAAGCCTGACATTGATGGTGGGCAAGTTGTTGGAGGGAGTCCTGAGGGACAGGATTTACACCAATTTGGAACGGCACAGGGCTGATTAGGGATATTCAACATGTCTTTGTGCGTGGGAAATCATGTCTCACAGACTTGAGCTTTTTAAAAAAGTAACAAAGAGGATTAATGAGGGCAGAGCGGTTGACGAGGTCTATATGGACTTCAGTAAGGTGTTTGACAAGATTCCCTATGGGAGACTAGTTAGCAAGGTTAGATCTCATGGAATACAGGGAGAACTACCCATTTGGATACAGAACTGGCTCAAATGTAGAAGACAGAGGGTAGTGGTGGAGGGTTGTCTTTCAGACTGAAAGCCTGTGTTCAGTGGAGTGCCACAAGGATTGGTGCTGGGTCCACTACTTTTCATCATTTATATAAAGGATTTGGATATGAATATAGGAGGAATAGTTAGTAAGTTTGCAGATGACACCAAAATTGGAGGTGTAGTGGACAGTGAAGAAAGTTACCTCAGATTACAACAGGATAATGATCAGATGGGTCAATGGCCTAAGGAGTGGCAAGTGGAGTTTTATTTAGATTAGATTCCCTACAGTGTGAAAACAGGCCCTTCGGCCCAACCAGTCCACACCGGCCCTCCAAAGAGTAACTCACCCAGACCCATTTCCCCTTGACTAATGCACCTAATACTATGGACAATTTAGCATAGCCAATTCACCTGACCTGCACATCTTTCAACTGTGGGAGGAAACCGGAGCACCAGGAGGAAATCCACGCAGACACTGGGAGAATGTACAAACTCCATACAGACAGTCAGCTGAGGCTGGAATCGAACCTGGGACCCTGGTGTTGTGAGGCAGCAGTGCTAACTGCTGAGCCACCGTGCTGCCCACAGATTAGATAAATGTGACGTGCTGCATTTTGGGAAAGCAAATCTTAGCAGGACTTATACACTTAATGGTAAGGTCCTAAGAGGTGTTGCTGAACAAAGAGACCATGGAGTGCAGATTCATAGCTCCTTGAAAATAGAGTCGCAAGTAGATAGGAGAGTGAAGAAGGCATTTGGTATCCTTTCCTTTACTGGTCAGAGTATTGAGTACAAGAGTTGGGAAGTCATGTTGCGGCTGTACAGGATATTGGTTAGGCCACATATAAAATATTGCATGCAATTCTGGTCTCCTTCCTATCGGAAGGATGTTGTGAAACTTGAAAGGGTTCAGAAAAGATTTACAAAGATGTTGCCAGGGTTGGAGGATTTGAGCTATAGGCAGAGACTGAATAGGCTGGAGCTGTTTTCCCTGTAGCGTCAGAGACTGAGGGGTGACCTCATAGAGGTTTATAAAATCATGAGGGGCATGGATAGGATAAGTAGACAGGGTGGGGTGGGGGAGTTCAGAACTAGAGGGCATAGGTTTTTGCTGAGAGTGGAAAGATATAAAAGGGATCTGAGGGGCAACTTTTTCTCACAAAGGGTGGTGCGTATATGGAATGAGCTGCCAGAGGAAGAGGTAGAGGCTGATACAATTGAAACATTTAAAAGGCATCAGGATGGGTTTTTGAGTAGACGTAAATGTGCCAGGTGCTGCCAAATGGGACTACATTAGGTTGGGATAGCTGGTCAGCATGGATGGGTTGCACCAAATGGTCTGTTTCCATGCTGCACATCTTCTTGACTCTATGTTAAGAATCTGTCCATAACTGCTTTAAAAATATTCAAATCTTCTGCTTCCACACCTCTTAAGACAGAGTTCCAAATAGCATTAACCGTCTGACAAAATAATTTTCCTCTTTATCTTAAATCGGTGACCCTTTGTTTTGAAACAAACTTAGTTCTACATTATCTCACAAAGAAAGATTCTTTCCATGCCCACCCTCACAAGACCAAGACCTTTTATGTTTCAACCAAGTTGCTTCTTATTCTTCTTAGATAGATGATTTAGAGTTGGGGACCAAGTGTAGTGTGTCAAAGTTCACAGATGACACTAAAATGAGTGGTAGAGCAAAGTGTGGACAAGACACTAAAAGTCTGCAGAGGGATATAGATAGGTAAAGTGAGTGGGCGGTTCACCACTTCCTACTGCCCCCTCGACCATGACCCCACCCCCCACCACCAAGCCAACATCTCCCAGACCATACAGAACCTCATCACCTCAGGAGATCTCCCACCAATCTCATAGTCCGGGAGCCCCGCACTGCCCGGTTCTACCTCCTTCCCAAGATCCACAAGCCTGACCACCCTGGCCGACCCATTGTCTCAGCATGCTCCTGCCCCACTGAACTCATCTCTATCTACCTCGACACTGTCCTATCCCCCCTAGTCCAGGAACTCCCCATATACATTCAAGACACCACCCACGCCTTCCACCTCCTCCAAGACTTCCATTTCCCCGGCCCCCAATGCCTCATCTTCACCATGGATATCCAATCCCTCTACACCTCCATCTGCCATGACTAGCGCCTCCAAGCCCTCCGTTTTTTTCCTCTCCAGACGTCCCCAACAGTACCCTTCCGCCAACACGCTCATTCGTTTGGCCGAACTGGTCCTCACCCTTAACAATTTCTCCTTCGAATCCTCCCACTTCCTCCAGACCAAAGGGTTAGCATGGGCACACGTATGGGCCCCAGCTATGCCTGTCTCTTTGTTGACTACGTAGAACAGTCCATCTTCCGTATTACACCTACACCACTCCCCACCTTTTCCTATGCTACATTGATGACTGCATTGGCGCCACCTCGTGCTCCCGCAAGGAGGTTGAGCAATTCATCAACTTCACCAACACATTCCACCCTGACCTTAAGTTTACGTAGACCATCTCTGACACCTCCCTCCCCTTCCTGGACCTCTCCATCTCCATTGATGACGACCGACTTGACACTGACATTTTTTACAAACCCACTGACTCCCACAGCTACCTGGATTACACCTCTTCCCACCCTACCTCTTGCAAAAATGCCATCCCATATTCCCAATTCCTCTGTCTCTGCCGTTTCTGCTCCCAGGAGGACCAGTTCCACCACAGAACATACCAGATGGCCTCCTTCTTTAGAGACCGCAATTTCTCTTCCCACGTGGTTAAAGATGCCCTCCAACGCATCTCATTCACATCCCGCACCTCCGCCCTCAGATCCCACCCCTCCAACTGTAACAAGGAAAGAACGCCCCTGGTGCTCACCTTCCACCCTACCAACCTTCGCATAAACCAAATCATCCTCCGGCATTTCCGCCACCTCCAAAAAGACCCCACCACCAGGGGTAAATTTCCCTCCCCACCCCTTTCTGCCTTCCGCAAAGACCGTTCCCTCCGTGACTACCTGGTCAGGTCCACGCCCCCCTACAACCCACCCTCCCATCCTGGCACCTTCCCCTGTCACCTCTATCCAAGGCCCTAAAGGAGCCTTCCACATCCATCAAAGTTTTACTTGCACATCCACTAATATCATTGTATCTGTTGCTCCCGATGCGGTCTCCTCTACATTGGGGAGACTGGGCACCTCCTAGCAGAGCGCTTTAGGGAACATCTCTGGGACACCCGCACCAATTAACCACACCACCCTGTGGCCCAACATTTCAACTCCCCTTCCCACTCTGCCAAGGACGTGGAAGTCCTGGGCCTCCTTCACCACCGCTCCCTAACCATCAGATGCCTGGAGGAAGAACACCTCATCTTCCACCTCGGAACACTTCAACCCCAGGGCATCAATGTGGACTTCAACAGTTTCCTCATTTCCCCTTCCCCCACCTCACCCTAATTTCAAACTTCCAGCTGAGCACTGTCCCCATGACTTGTCCGGACTTGTCCTACCTGCCTATCTCCTTTTCCACCAATCTATTCCACCCTCTCCTCTCTGACCTATCACCTTCATCCCCTCGCCCACTCACCTATTGTACTCTATGCTACTTTCTCCCCACCCCCACCCTCCTCTAGCTTATCTCTCCACGCTTCAGGCTCACTGCCTTTATTCCTGATGAAGGGCTTTTTGCCCGAAATGTCGATTTCGCTGCTCCTTGGATGCTGCCTGAACTGCTGTGCTCTTCCAGCACCACTAATCCAGAGGGTCTGACAGATGAGTACAATGTTGCCAAATATGAGGCCATCCATTTTGGTAGGAGTAATAGAAAAATGAACTATTATTTAAATGGAGAAAATAATGAAGCATGCTGTTGTGCAGAGGGAAATGAGTGTTCTTATATTTGAATCACAAAAGGTTGGTTTGCATGTGTAGCAGGTAATTAAGAAGGCAAATAGCATATTGTCCTTCATTGCTCGAGGGATGGAAGCTAAAAACAGGGAGATTTTGCTGCAGCTGTGTGAGGTGAGGCCATACCTGGAGTACTGAGTACAATTGTGGTCTCCTTGCTTGAGAAAGGATGTACTGGCACTGGCAGGAGTGCAGAGAAACCTCACTAGGTTCATTCTGGACTGTGAGGAGTGATAGATTTAAGATTTAAGACAGAGGCAAAGAGTGACAAAGGAGTGGAATGCCCTGCCTGCCAATGTAGTTAACTCAGCCACATTAGGAAGATTTAAACACTCCTTGGATAAGCACATGGATGATGCTGGGATTGTGTAGGGGATGAACTTAGAATAGTTCACAGGTCGGCGCAACATTGAAGGCTGAAGGGCCTGTTCTGCGCTGTGTTGTTCTGTGTTCTATAAGAGGTTTGCCTTATGAGGAGATATTGAGTGGAGTGGGATTGGGATTGTTCTCATTGGAATTTAGAAGAATGATGAGGGATCTTATAGAAACATATACAATTATGAAGGGAATACATAGGATAGAAGCAGGGAGGTTGTTTCCACTGGCAGTTGAAACTACAGCTAAGGGATATAGCCTCAAAATAAGGGGTAGCAGATTTAGAACTGAGTTAAGGAGGAATTCCTTCACTCAAAGAGTTGTAAATTTGTAGAATTCCCTGCCAGTAAAGCAGTTGAAACTACTTCATTGAATGTTTTTAAAGCAAAGATAAACAGACTTGAACAGTAAAGGAAATAAGGGTTATGGTGAATAGGCTAGTGAGTGAAGCCAAGTCCATGAAAAGAACAGCCGTGATCTTACTGAATGGTGGAGCAGGCTCAATGGACCACATGGCCTACTCCTGCTCCTGTTTTTTATGTTCTTATGTTCTTTTGTTCTAAACTCCAGCTGATACAAGAATACCCCATGCGACACAACCCCATACACCAAGAGACCCATTCCAGGAATGTGTCTAATGACTGTCACTGAACTTTTTCCAATGCATTTATGTAATTCTTTAAATAAGTAGCCCAATATTATACACAATATTTCAGATTTGGTCTGACAAATGCCAATACTGAAGCAGAACCTCCTTAATTTTGAAATATTCCCTAGCAAAATATGGTAAAAATTTAGCTTTTCAAATTTTTTGTTGTATCTAAATACAAACCCTTTACAATTTATATGCTAGGACACCCAGTCCTTCTGCATCTTAGAGCTCGACAATAATGTGCTTTTTCATTCATACCAAAATGGATAATTTCACAAGATTTTACATATTATATTCCATTTGCTAGATCTTTGCCTACTCATTTAACCAACCTATATCCCTTTGTAGTCTCCTTATGTCTTCTTCATATCTTATTTTCCAACTTACCATTGAGTTGTCAGCAAATTTAGCCACCATTTCTTTAGAGTCATGGAGCCATACAGCATAAAAAACAGTCTCTGCGGCTCATTGTGTCTATGCTGACTAAAAAACATCAAACTACACTAATTCCATTTATTTGCACTTAGTCCATAATCTACTATGCCCTGACATTTTAAGTACTCATCCAGACGCTTCTTAATATTGCAAGAGTACTTGCCTCCACAACTATCTCAGGCAGCATGTTCTATAATATTCTCTGAATGAAATTTTTTTTCCCTCAAATCTCCTCCAGCCCACTTACTCCTCACCTTAAACATAGGCCCTCTGGTCTTCTTTTTGTGTGCCATGGGAAAAGATTCTCATGATCTACTCTGTCTATGTCTCTCATAATTTTATATACCTCTTTCAGATCCTCCCCCAGCCTCCTCTGCTCCAAGAAAAACAAACCCAGACTATCCAGTCTTTCCTCATAACTGAGACTTTTCATCTCCAGCAACGACTGTGCACCCTCTCCAGCACAGTCATTTCCTTTTGATTGTGTGGTGACCAGAACTGTATACAGTATGCCTAACCAATGTTTTATAAAGTTGTACCAAGACTTCCTTGCTTCTGTATTCTGTGTCCAGCTAATGAAGGCAAGCATCCTGTATGCCTTCTTCACCATCCTGTCAACCTGTGCCTGACACCTTCAAAGCATCTTTGGCCTGTACACCAAGGTCCCTTTCTTCCTCAATAATCTTTTGGGACCTACAATTCATTGTGTATATCCTTCCCTTATTAGACTTCCCAAAATGCATCAAGTCATACTTATCAGGATTAAATTCCATCTGCCATTACTGTGCTCAATTTGATTTTACTACTCCTCGGATGCTGCCTGAACTGCTCTGCTTTTCCAGCACCACTCTAATCTAGAATCTGGTTTCCAGCATCTACAGTCCTTGTTTTTACCTCAATTTACCAGCTGGTCAATAGCAGACTGTAGCCTGAGACCATCTTCCTCGCTATCATCAACAACACCAATTTTTTATCACTAATTATATCTTCTACATTCACATCCAAGTTGTTAATGTACATAACAAATAGCAAGAGCTCTCACATCAAACCCTGTGATACACCACTGATCACTAAAACATCACCTTAACCATCACCATTTGCCTCCTATTTGCAAGCTAATTTTGGATCCAGTTTGCCAATTTGCTTTGGATCCTATGGGCTCTTACCCTTTGAACCAACTTTCCACATGTGACCTTTCTGAAATCTGTGTAAACCACATCAACTGCACTATCCTCATCAATATAGTTAGTTGCTCTTTCAAAAAACTCAATTAATCAGATAGGATCTCCTTCTAATAAATCCATGCTGACTATCGCTGATCAAAGCCTGTCTTTGCAAGTTGATTAACTCTGTCCCTCAGAATTGTTTCTAATCATTTTCCTACCACTGATGTCAGACTAACTGGCCTGTAATTACCTTCCTATATATCTCTGCTGCACCTCTTGAACAAAGGAACCATACATTAGCTATCTTTCAATCATCTGGCACTTCACCTGTGACCCGCAATGTATTAAATATCTCCACCAGGGCCCCAGCAATCTCTTGTTTGCCTCCCATAGCTATCTGGGAAATATCAGGCCTTGGCGATTTATGCAACTTTATCCCACTCAAACATCTAATATCATCTCCTTATTAATTTTAACATGTGCTAGATCCTCCCATCCCAATTGATATCCTGGCTATAATGTCACGGAGTCACCGAAATTTACAGCACAGAAACAGACCCCTTGGTCCAATGTGTCCATGCCGACCAGGTATCCTAATCTAATCTAGTCCCATTTTCCAGCACTTAAAGAACATAGAAAATTTACAGCCCAGGAACAGGCCCTTCGGCCCTCCAAGCCTGAGCTGATCCAAATACCACTTGGCCTGTATCCCGCCAAACCCTTCCTATTCATATACCCATCCAGATGCCTTTTAAATGTTGTAATTGTATCAGTGTCCACCACTTCTTCTGTCAGCTCATTCCATATATGCACCACCTTCTGTGTGAAACCATTGCACCTTAGGTCCCTTTTATATCTTTCCTTTCTCACACTTCTTGACTCCCCCACCCCAGGGAAAAGACCTTGTCTATTTATCCTATCCATGCCCCTCATGGTTTTATAAACCTCTGTGAGGTCACCTCTCAGCCTCAGATGCTCCAGGGAAAACATCACCAGGCTCTCCCTGTAGCTCAAATCCTCCAACTCTGGCAACATCCTTGTAAATCTTTTCTGAACATTTTCAAGTTTCACAACATCCTTCCAACAAGAAGGAGACCAGAATTGCATGCAATATTCTAAAAGTGGCCTAACCAATGGTCCTGTACAGCTGCAACATGACCTCCAAACTCCTATACTCAATGCTCTGACCAATAAAGGAAAGCATACCAAATGCCTTCTTCACTGTCCTATCGACTTGCGACTCTACTTTCAAGGAACTTTGAACCTGCACTCCCAGCTTTCTTTGTTCAGCAACACCTCCCAGGACCTTACCATGAAGTGTATAATGTCTTTCTCTTCTGTGTCTATAGATGAGAAGTATTCATTTCAGACCTCACCCATGTGGCTGGCTACATCACAGGTTACTTCTTTGCTGTCTCATCAGCCTCACTGTTTCCTTGGTAATCTTTTTACTCTTGATATACTTATAAAATGCTTTGGGGTTTTCCATGATCTTATCTGCCAGAGATATTTCTGGGCCCCTTTTTGCCTCCCTAATTTCTTTTTTTAAGCAAGCCCTACACTCTCTACACTTTTGAAGGGCTTCCCCTGTTTATAATGTGCTGTATCTGACAAGCAAGGTTGCCTCTACATGCTGCTCTTGCTTTTCACTCTTAGAGAAACATGCTAGTTCTTTACTCATTTATATAAAATTGTAGAAAGTTGAAGCCCCAACCCCAACACTGATCAATGTGGTACACCACTCGTTGCCCACATGAAAATGATTCATTTATACCTTTTATCTGTTTTCCAATTTTTATCCATGTTAATGTGTTACCTTTTGCACCATAAGTTTTTCTTCTCCACAATAACCTTTGATGTAGGATCTTATCAAATGCTTCCTGGGAGTTAAATTACAGTACATCAAATTCTCTTTATCCACAGCACATGTTCCTTCCTCAAAGAATTTCCATAAATTATTTAAATGTGTTTTTCCTTTCACAAAGCCACATTGACTCTGCCTGATAATGTTTAACTTTTCTAAGTGCCATACTGTAACTTATTTAATAGTAGTTCCTAGCGTCTCCTCTCTGACAGATATTCTGATGACTAGAAGATTGTTTTTAAAGGGTGTCTTCATGGAGGAATGTGAGGTGGAGAGGTGTATAGATATAATTCCAGACCTTGTGGGAAAGATATCTGAAAGTGCATGGGGATGCTCAAGAAACAGGAGTTAGATAGGAGGTGTGTAGCCATGGGAGGATTTGGAAAGAAGGATGCGAATTTACTAAACAAGACTTTCGTTGCACTGAGTCATAATCATAGAGATGTACAGCACGAAAATACGCCCTTCAGTCCAACTCATCCATGCCAACCAGGTATCCCAACCCGATCTAGTCTCACTTGCCAGCACCCAGCCCATATCCCTACAAACTCTTCCTAATCATATACCCATCCAGATATCTTTTAAATGTTACAATTGTACCAGCCTCTACCACTTCCTCTCAGAGCTCATTCCATACATGCACTACCCTCTGCGTGAAAAAGTTGCCCATTAGATCTCTTTTATATCTTTTTCCTCTCACTCTAAACCTATGCCCTCTAGTTCTGGGCTCCCTCACCCCAGGGAATAGACCTTGGCTATTTACCCTATACATGCATTTCATGATTTTATAAACCTCTGTAAGGTTACCTCTCAGCCTTCGATGCTCCAGGGAAAACAGCCCTAGCCTACTCAGCCTCTCCTTATAGCTCAAATCCTCAATTTAGGTCAGTAGTTACAGATCTGATAGGGGAGCAGAACTTTGATCAGTGTATTGGATGACTTCTAGTTTATGAAAGATAGAACGTGGAAAAACAGCCAGAAGTGCATCATCAAGAATAGTCAAGTCTAATGGTAACAAAGGCATGAAACTCAGGTCAGAAAGTGGGAATTATGTGGTGTGTAACTCACTTTCTGTCTCCCCAGTGCCTGTCCGCCATCTACAAGGTCCAAGTCAGGAGTGTGTAGGATATTCTTCACTTGCCTAGTTGGGAATTGTTCCATAGACACTGAAGAAGCTTGACACCATCCAAGACAAAACTATTTGCATAATTGGTATCCTATCTAACACCTAGAACATTCATTCACTCCACCGTAAGACAGGAACAGGAGTAAACCATTTGGTCCCTCAAGCCTGCTTCAACCATTCAATACGTCATGGTTGATCCAGTATTCCTTGTGTTTATTTTTCTGCAATTTCCCTGTAACCTTTGATTCACCTACTGATTAAGAATCTATCACAGCCTTAAATATATGCAATTACTCTGCCCCCATAGTTCTGTGTGGTAAGGAGTTCCAAAGACCGTCAACCCTCAAAGAAAAAAAAATCCTCATCTCACTTTTAATTTGGCATATCTTTATTGTGAGGCTGTCCCATCTTCCTAGCATTTACGTTGTCAAGTCCCTTAAGGATTCTGTATGTTTCAATGCCATCACCTTTCATTTATCTAAACTCCATTGAACACAGTCTCAACCTGTTTTGCTCAGACCAGAGGTCATCCTAGTGAACCTTCTTTGAACTGCCTCCAATGAATTTGATCTTTCCTTAAATAAGGGGACCAGACTGCTCAATATTCCAGGTGTAGTCTCACCAGCATCTTGCACAGTTGCTGTAAAACTACCCTCTTAAAATCAGAATCAACAATACATTAGCCTTTCTGATCACCCACTGCACCTCTATGATAGCTTTCTGTGTTTAATGCACAAGTACCCCCAGGTCCCTTGAGTTGCATCTTCTTGTAGTTTTTCTCTATTTAAATAATGCTGTTCTTTGGTTCTCCCTTCCAAAATGAACAGCATCACAATTTTTCTATATTATATCCCATTTGCTAACATTTTGCCCACTTACTTAATCTATCAATAAATCTCTGTAAACTTTATCTCTCTCAAACTTGCCTTTCCATCTATTTTTGTATCATCTGCGAATTTGGCTACAGTACAATTCCTCCAATTCACTAATATATACTGTAAACCTTTGCGGTCTCAGCACTTCTTAGGTTTCATAGGTTCTTAGGTAACAAAGGCATGAAAATCAGGTCAGAAAGTGGGAATTATGTGGTGTGTCTCCCCACCATCTACAAGGTCCAAGTCAGCACTTGTTAGGTTTCACCTTCTTAACTATAACCTTTACAACCAAAAAGAACAGGGTAACAGATACTTGGGGAGCACCACTGCCTGCAAGTTCTCTTCTAACCACACATTTTCCTAACTTGTAATTATATTGCTACTTCTTCACTATAGCTGAGTCAAAATCCTAGAAGTCCCTACCTAACAGCACTGTGGGTTACCTACACCACATGAATTGACAGCAGTTTGAGAAGGTAGCTCATGGACACTTTCTCAATGCTAATTATGGATGACTAGCAATTGCTGGCCTAGCAATGATACCCAATGAATGTTCTTTTTAAATCAGAGATTATTAACAAAAAGTACTAATTTGAGTTCAATTCTCTAAAATGACAATTTTTAGCTGGCGGTAGGAACCATGTGACCAGTGGGGCTATTGTGATAGTATTATAGCATTTTAAAAATGTAACGTTTAATATGAAACATTCAGGTCTTCTTATATTGTTTAGGAAATTGATACGGTGCAAGTTACCTTAGAGAAACTACGTGGACTCTCTCAAGATGACAAAACAGAAAATGCCTTGTTACGATCTAGAATAGATGAACAGTCACAGCTCATCTGCATCCTAAAGCGTCGAGCAGATGAATTTTTACTGCGTTGCCAAGCTTTGGAGACAATTAATACTGAGCTGGAGAACCAGCACAAGGACCTCAAGCAGCAATTAGAGAATCAACTAAAGCAGTCAGCTCAGCTAGAGGCACGATTCATGGACCTGGCATTCAATCACCAAGAAATTATCAAATTCAAGGATGAATATAAGAGTCAGAATGCAGAGCTAAGAAAGCAAAATGAAAAACTCCGGAGAGAGAATGAAAGTATTTTCTGCAAAGCCCTGGGACAGAAAGATGATGAAATATTGAAGCTCTCTAATGAGTTGGGAAATTGTTTAAAGCAATGCAAGGCACTCGAACAGGAATGCAAGTAAGCAATAAGAATGATAATTTCAGAATGTGACATGGGTTAATAATTTAAGCATAAATAAGTAATCTGTTGTTATAATGTTAATTTTAAAGTGAGATTGTATCAGCGTGGATTTGATTTAATTTTAAAAGAATGCTGTATTTCCAAATTCTCATCAGGTACACCACTAAATGCCTACCCAAGTGACTTTGTTGGCTTTTTCCAGAGTGCACATGAAATTCCAGCTCTTATCTGGGTAACTGTCTCTACCTTTTCAAGATAGCCTTCTGGCCACTTTGTACTTTTTGACTAATTGCATGGATTGTACCCTCCCACTAAATAGATGCATGCAGAAAGTTTGTCTACTCTGATCTTTACTTCCTCATATATAGGAACATGGGATTGAAGGTAATTGTGCAAAATTACAAGAGGTTTAGACAAATTGGATTCAATTCAGTCATTTAATATTAACAGAATCTAAGAACAATGAGCACATTTATAAATTAAGGACAACAAATAAAAACTAGGAAATGCAGGAACAAACCTTTTTATGAAGGAGGACAAAGTATGTAGAACATGAATTACTATGAATTTCAGGCTGTTGACCATGCATACATTCAGGGTTATCCAAACTGTGGATGGATGTCTGACTTGATTTTCTTCTGACTGAACTCTTACTGTTCAGCCTTGTTATATTTTGGATAGTTCATTCAAAACTAATAATTAGATTATGTTGTTGCTCCTGTATTTCAGTGAGGTAACACTGAATTTACAAAGAAAAGAAAATGAGTTCTTGCAGCAGAAAACAAGCACAGAGAAATTTTATCTGAATGAAGTGCAATCGTTAAGAGCAAAGCTGAAAGAATCAGAAGATCGATGCAATGGTATGTATTCAAAGATGTATGCAATACTAATATTCTACACAATTTCAAATTCTCAGAACAAGTCTGAACAAATGTTTTAGAATACCAGGAATATGCATCCTAAATTTAAGAAAGAATTTAAATGTTAGTAAACTTTTCATGTAATCTTTGCTTGTATTTATCAAGGTTTACAGATTCAGAGTTCCTAAATTTTGAAGCCTTTGACTGGTTTGTGTAAGTGGCAGTGCACATACACTATTCTGACTTTGAATAACCACCTTAATTAAAGTAATTTTATTGATATAGTTTTAGGTAGAATTGAACAAAGTTTTAATATGACTTATCAAAAAGGCCTTTTTTAGTACTTTTCCATTGGGACTACTCTGTTATGAAGAGCATACTTGAAGTTACAGATATATATCAAGGTGAAAATATGACTTGATACATTGATATTTGTACCTTTGTTAATCGGAAATGTGGGCTGTTTTAAGTGGCTGAACTGAAGCAGAAAGAAGCTGAAGAAAACAGATGTCATGAAGAAACAGAATTACTTCATAAATTGCATGAACTATCCAAGGAGAAGGAAGAACTGCTGACACTTTCTATGCAACGAGGGAAAATAATACAGGTTAATTTGAATATATAAGAGAATATCAATTCAAAATAAAGAAGAAAGTAGCTTCTAATATATATTAACAATGCCTAATTTATTCCTCATATTTGAGAAACAAACAGCTTAAATTGGATGCTGCCTGACCTGCTGTGCTTTTCCAACAACACATTTTTCAGCTCTGATCTCCAGCATCTGCAGTCCTCACTTTCTCCTAGATTAAATTGTTTACATTGTTAAAACATTACCATTTATTTAATGCCATGTAAAATTGCGATTCGTCAGAGGGTGCAACCTTTTATACAATGGATCCATTAAGCTCTGCACTTGTCAGTTCTATGCCCAAAGATAAAAGTATTTGAATCAGCAACATACCTCATCCTCCTGTTCCCCCTCACTCCGGTTAGCAGGATGTCTCGTGCCTCAACAGTCATCTTTGAGGTATCTCAATATTTTCCTAACAGAATTATTTCGATTCCTCTGCTGGTCTCCTGGGCAAGTTTTTTTTTGTGTTCATAGCCATCAAAAAGAATGATTACTTTTCTCTTTGTAGAACTCTGTCATTTGGGTGCCCAGGATAGCCTTTCCTTATTCCTTTCACACTCAATGAATTATTTTTATCTTTTTCTTTTTCCAAGCACGTAAGGCATTTCTCTTAACATTTCCATTCTATTATTCCTTTTCTCTTGTTTGCTGAGGTACAGTACTCTTATAGTTCAATCATCAGAGATGTATTCCTGTCCACACACATAGTAAGGATAGCTTTGTTCGCATAGCCAACTGTTCTGAAACCTCTTCAAGCTAAGCTCAGATGTTCTTGCTTTGGGATATGAAATTCAGTATACTTCAGAAGAGATTCTTGCTGATCTCGTGATATTTGTGGATACATCATGGGACTTTGTATTAGAAGAAATCTGATTTCTGTATTATTGTGATGTACTGAAACATAGGACAAAGAAAAGGATGTTCAGCAACTGGAGGAGAAATTAAGATTGACAGAAAAAGCAAGAAAGAAAGCAGAAGATCGGTAAGGAAATAGAAAATAACTAATATACTGTAATGTTGAATAACATTAGGTTTTCTGAACTTCTATGAGATCTAACACAGGTTTACAGATTGCTGTTTTTATTTTTCCCGTGTATGCATTTTCAAAGGCAGATATTGATTAATTAGTTAATATTTTGTATCTATAAATGTACAGTAATACAAGCTTAATAGTATTTCAGATAATTACATTAGTGACCATGATCATTCAGGTGCTGTAACATCTAAGTATCCCTGCCCCCTTCTATCTATCTGTCCTTTAAGAACATTATGTTGTGAATGATTTTTTTTAAAGGGCTCCAAAGAGGCTAACACTGGCCTCTGCTTTTCCAGTAAAAATTAGAGGCTTAGCTTTCATTGCTTTGACTCATAATTTCTATATCTTTTACATCTTACATCAAGAAACACTATTAGTCTACACAATGAAGGGAATCCTTAATCTTCTTTTGGGCAGGAAAGTGGATCAGGGAATATTGAGCATAATTATAGGGTATTAAAAAATGGAAAAAGGTCATTCAACCCATCATGTGTACTCTGCCTCTTTCAAAGATCTATTCAAATAGTTGTACACTCCAACTCTTTTCCATAACCCTTCAATTATTTATGCAATTGCCTTTTGCAATGTTCTTGATTATGCTTCCACCACTATTCAGCCTGACCTTTAGATATCAGAATAAGTCAATGTATGGTTTTTCTTCCCCTTGTGATGTCTCTGGCTCTTTTTTTTGAATTACTTTGAATCTGTGTCCTCTGATTACTTATCCATCTGCCATTATAAACAGTTTCTTCATATTTATCAAAACTGTTCATGTTTTGAACATTTCTATATCTTTTCTTAATCTTGTTAGCTTTGAGAACAATTCCACCTTCTCCAAACTTTTGATATAACTGAAAACATCTTGCAAACCATCTTGGTAAATCTCATAGGCATTGAAGGCTTTGACATCTCACAGCGCCAGAGATCCAGGTTCAATTCCCGCCTCAGGCGACTAACTGTGTGGAGTTTGCACGTTCTCCCCGTGTCTGCGTGGGTTTCCTCCGGGTGCTCCGGTTTCCTCCCACAGTCCAAAGATGTGCAGGTCAGATGAATTGGCCATGCTAAATTGCCTGTAGTGTTAGGTAAGGGGTAAATGTAGGGGTATGGGTGGGTTGCGCTTCGACGGGGCGGTGTGGACTTGTTGGGCTGAAGGGCCTGTTTCCACACTGTAAGTAATCTAATCTAATCTAATCTTTCCTAAATTGTAGTGTCCAGAATTGCACACAATATCTCACCTTGAAGTTGAAATAGTATTTTATTGAAATCTAACATATCGCCTTTGCACTCAATGTTCTAACAATGGCTTATAATAGTCTTCTCAACTTGTCTTGCTTCCTCAAGTGATGTATGTATACACATGCCCATGTTTCTTTATTCCTGTGTGCTTTACAAATTTAACATTTCATGCATATTGCCTCATTTCATTCTTCCCAATTAAATAAATGACTTGATAGATTTTTGTGCTAAATTTACTGACAACTAAAGTGGTCAAGAAGGCACGCTTGCCTTCATTGGCTGGGCATCGAATGTAAAAGTTGGCGGGTTATGTTTCAGCTTATTAAACATTAGTTAGGCTGCCTTTAGAATAGTGCTTGCAATTCTGGATGCCACACTACCAAAAGTACGTGAATGTTTTAGAGAGGGTGCAGACAAGGTTTACCGGGATGTTGCTTGGACTGGAGGGTTTTAGTTATGAGGAGAAGTTGGATAAACCCCAATTGCTTTCACTGGAAATACTGATCGACAACCCGATAGAGATTTACAAAATTATGAGAGGCATAGGTAGGGTGGATAGTCAGAGGCTTTTTCCCCGGGTGGAAAGATCAACTATGAGAGGGCACAGGTTCAAGTTAGGAGGGGGAAGATTTAGGGGAGAAGTGCAGGGAAAGTTTTTGACACAGAGAATGGGTGCCTGGAATGCTCTGCTAGTGGACGCAGGCATGTCAGGAATGCTTAAGGCATATATTTATAGACACATGAATGTGAGGCGAACAGAGGGATAGAAACCACATGTGGGCAATAAGTACCAGATCTGAATAAGGTTTAGGAATCAGCACAGGTTTTGTGGGCTGAATGGCCTGATCCTGTGCTATGTTGTATAACATGTCTGACCACTATTTGTCTATTTAGTACATTTTTCAAGTTTTGAGTAATCAGTAGAGTTTAGTAATAAGCCCTGGATGTCTAAGTCCATGTAATGAATATGTATCATTAAGATTGAGAAAATATGCAGACTGTGATTATTTATGCCTTGCCAATCAAATTATGATTATCTTGGATGTAGAATGAAAAGGACCTTTCTCCCGTAGAAGAAGGATTAAAAAATGTGAAGTAATTAGTAGATTAAATTAGAATGTAGATCAGAAAGTTTCATTGATCTTTTCATAAATACTTCAAGGTGCTGTGAAGTGCTGCAAGAACAGGAAATTGGGGTTTGGCTGAATTACTCTTTTGCAATCAGCACAGACACTTTTGGGCCTAGAAAAACAGTCTTTCAAAACCCACTTCAGAAAACTCATAATCCTATTAAGTGGTGAAAAAACTGTCAAATTGCCTGTCTCTCAGGAAGGGGGCATAAGTCCTTGAATTGAGTCCACCTACTATTTTAAAGCCTGCATAATATGGGTTGGTCCTGTGTTGGTTGAGGAAATCTGGCTCATTAAGTCTGTTTTTCTCTGCAGGAATGCTGTCTGAAATGTTGATCATTTCTGACATATTCTGGTTTTTATTTCCGATTTCTAGCAGTTTTGCATTGTGTTAGTTCTCAAACAATAGGCATAAGTGCATTGTGGTGGAATTGTTCAATGTAAACATATTGAAACAAGACCTCTTGTATATAATTTGCAAACTACTGGAAGACTTCAACCATCCAAATTATTTTGGAGATTCTCCAACATTTCATCTTGTCTAACATTGTAAAAATATTTTTGTTGAAAACTTTTTCTTTACAAGATTATAAAGTTACAAAAATATGAAAATATAACATTATAACAACAAAAACAACAATAAACAATAAATCAACTACTATACTACTCTAAAAAGAAATCAAAACTACACTTATTACAAAACAATAAATTTTTAAAAATGCCACTCAGTGCAACAAGACAATAGCTCTCAACCTTCAAAAGCATCAATTATTAAACCCACATTTGTTTGAAATTCTTCCTCTCAAGGGTTTAGAATTATTAAACCAAAACATCATGGGTAGACAAAAGCCCTAATCAAAATGGCTGACAGATCTACTTCAAATAATTCAAAAAAGGCTGCCATGTCTCATAAAAGTTGTCCATTTTCTGGTGCATCGTATTTGTGAGGAAATCCAAAGGAATGTGTTCCATAATTGACTTATGCCATCCCGACAGACCCGGGGGTTCTCAGACACCTAGCACATCAGAATGTTCTTCCTCGCACAAAAAGTGAGAAGGTTAAAAAGCTTTAAGTGTAATATGTCATCTCAGCTACCTTCAATTGTGCCTCGAGGAGACACTGCTGCTCTTCCTTCTGTCGCTTCTGATTGGTTGAATATGAGATAATTATCCCTCTAGCTTAGGCCTTAGCAGTCTCCCAAAGAATGGATGGATTACTAGCTGTACCCATCTTGCAGGCCAAAAATGCTTTGAATTCCCTAGAAAAGTACTCAATGAACTTGCTGTCCTTGAGGATGAAGGGATCCATTCGCTAGTATGGCGAGCCAATTGCATTACCCTTAATCTTGACCGCTAAATGTGCTGCTGCGTGATCAGAGATGGCAATATTCCCAATTGAACAGGATGCCACCGAATCTAAAAAAGGGCCACGGGAGTTAAGAAAAAAATCAATCCTTGTATGGCGCTTAAGACGGTTGGGAAAGCACGTAAAGTCCCTGCCTGTAGGGTGGAGACATCTCCAACGTCTACTAACCTCAATTGTATACATAAATCATCCAACTGTTTAGATTGTGAAGAAAGCTTTTTTGGGGGGTGCGCGGGGGGATTGCATTGAACATTCTATCCAGCACAGGATCCTCAAAGCATATAAACTTGCCCCCTACAATAATATGCCACGACACAAAGGCAATCAGCTTAGATCTTGCATCAGCCTCCAAACATTTAAGGGGATGGGCCGGAGGACAGTAGACGTTCAAAATATCATACTCCTCACCATGTATTAGGGCCTTAAGGATAACAAACCCACAATCCTCATCTTTAACATAATCTGTTAAATTAAATGGAAGATTCTTCTGGAAGAATATGGCCACTCCCCTGCTCTTAGTGTTAAAGGACAAGAAAAATACTCAATTAAACCCACCCTGCTGTAACTTTGTGTTCTGTGTCATTAAGGTGAGTCTCCTGCAACAGGGCAACATCCACCCTCTTCTTTTAAGGCTCAACAACATCTTCTTCCTTTTAACTGGCGAATGGATACCTGTAATATTTCAAGTGCACCATTTAAGAACACTGCTAGCCATGATCCTTTACAACCACCTTTAACATGCCAAGAGGAAGAATTTGACTTACAATACGCTGAGCATATACAAAAGAAGAGTCATGGAGTCTATTTGCAAAAAGACAAAAAACTAAACTTACTACGAAACATAAAAGGCACTTAATAGGGACTCTACCCCCTGCCCATAGAGAGTGCATACAGCTCCACCCCCACTCCAGCATCAACCGCAACCCAAACCCAAGCAATAGAAGGAAACAAACAAAACAGTGAGCACTCTGCCCATCCCCAACTACATATCAACACTAATCCAAATCGGAGAAAAAAAACCCAACAACACCAAGGAAAGAGTAACTTTACAGGAAATAAAGCAAAAAAATCCATTATTGTCCATGTCCATAAATCCATCCAAATTATTTTAAAGTGTCCAAGATGTTTTTCACTTGTTGCGAGGAGTCAAATGACTGCACAGTCTTCTCATGAGTAATGCAAAGCACCACTGGGTATCTCACCGAATATTGAATATCAAGGTCCCTTAGTTTTCTCTTAACCACTTCAAATGATTTCCTTTCATGGATCACCGCTGCAGAACAGTCCTGGAAAAACATTAAATAGGGTAGTTATGGTAGGGGATTTTAACTTTCCAAACATCGACTGGGACTGCCATAGTGTTAAAGGTTTAGATGGAGAGAATTTCTTAAGTGTGTGCAAGACAATTTTCTGATTCAGTATGTGGATGTACCTACGAGAGAAGGTGCAAAACTAGACCTACTCTTGGGAATTAAGGCAGGGCAGGTAACTGAGGTGTCAGTGGGGGAGCACTTTGGGACCAGTGACCATAATTCTATTAATTTTAAAATAGTGATGGAAAAGGATAGACCAGATTTAAAAGTTGAAGTTCTAAATTGGAGAAAGGCCAATTTTGATGGTATGCGGCAAGAACTTTCGAAAGCTGACTAGAGGCAGATGTTCACAGGTAAAGGGACAGCTGGAAAATGGGAAGCCTTCAGAAGTGAGATAACGAGAATCCAGAGAAAGTATATTCCTGTCAGGGTGAAAGGGAAGGCTGGTAGGTATAGGGAATACTGGATGACTAAAGAAATTGAGGGTTTGGTTAAGAAAAAGAAGGAAGCATAGGTCAGGTATAGACAGGATAGATTGAGTGAACCTTTAGAAGAGTATAAAGAAAGTAGGAGTATACTTAAGAGGGAAATCAGGAAGGCAAAATGGCGACATGAGATAGCTTTGGCAAATAAAATTAAGGAGAATTCAAAGGGTTTTTACAAATATATTAAGGACAAAAGGGTAACTAGGGAGATAATAGGGCCCCTCAAAGATCAGCAAGGCGGCCTTTGTGTGGAGCCACAGAAAATGGGGGAGATACTAAGTGAATATTTTGCATCAGTATTTACTGTGGAAAAGGATATTGAAGATGTAGACTGTAGGGAAATAGATGGTGACATCTTGCAAAATGTCCAGAATACAGAGGAGGAAGTGCTGGATGTCTTGAAACGGTTAAAAGTGGATAAATCCCCAGGACCTGATCAGGTGTACCCGAGAACTCCGTGGGAAGGTAGAGAAGTGATTGCTGGGCCTCTTGCTGAGATATTTGTATCATCGATAGTCACAGGTGGGGTGCTGGAAGACTGGAGGTTGGCAAACGTGGTGCCACTGTTTAAGAAGGGCGGTAAAGACAAGCCAGGGAACCATAGACCGATGGGTCTGACCTCGGTGGTGGGCAAGTTGTTGGAGGGAATCCTGAGGGACAGGATGTACATGTATTTGGAAATGCAAGGACTGATTCGGGATAGTCAGTTTGGCTTTGTGCATGGGAAATCATGTCTCACAAACTTGCTTTGAGTTTTTTGAAGAAGTAACAAAGAAGATTGATGAGGGCAGAGCAGTACATGTGATCTATATGGACTTCAGTAAGGCGTTTGACAAGGTTCACCATGGGAGACTGATTAGCAAGGTTAGATCTCATGGAATACAGGGAGAACTAGCCATTTGGATACAGAACTGGCTCAAAGGTGGAAGACAGAGGGTGGTGGTGGAGGGTTGTTTTTCAGACTGGAGGCCTGTGACCAGTGCAGTGCCACAAGGATCGGTGCTGGGCCCTCTACTTTTTGTCATTTACATGAATGATTTGGATGCGAGCATAAGAGGTACAGTTAGTAAGTTTGCAGATGACACCAAAATTGGAGGTGTAGTGGACAGCAAAGAGGGTTACCTCAGATTAAAACAGGATCTGGACCAGATAGGCCAAATAGCTGAGAAGTGGGAGATGGAGTTTAATTCAGATAAATGCGAGGTGCTGCATTTTGGGAAAGCAAATCTTAGCAGGACTTATACACTTCATGGTAAGGTCCTAGGGAGTGTTGCTGAACAAAGAGACCTTGGAGTGCAGGTTCATAGCTCCTTGAAAGTTGAGTTGCAGGTAGCTAGGATAGTGAAGAAGGCGTTTGGTATGCTTTCCTTTATTGGTCAAATATTGAGTACAGGAGTTGGGAGGTCATATTGCGGCTGTATAGGTCATTGGTTTGGCCACTGTTGGAATATTGCATGCAATTCTGGTCTCCTTCCTCTCGGAAAGATGTTGTAAAACTTGAAAGGGTTCAGAAAAGATTTACAAGGATGTTGCCAGGGTTGGAGGATCTGAGCTACAGGGAGAGGCTGAACAGGCTGGGGCTGTTTTCCCTGGAGCTTCAGAGGCTGAGGGGTGACCTTAAAGAGGTTTACAAAATTATGAGGGGCATGGATAGGATAAATAGACAAAGTCTTTTCCCTGGGGTTGGAGAGTGCAGAACTAGAGGGCATAGGTTTAGAGTGAGAGGGGAAAGATATAAAAGAGACCTAAGAGGCAACTTTTTCACGCATGTGTATGGAATGAGCTGCCAGAGGATGTGGTGGAGGCTGGTACAATTGCAACTTTTAAGAGGCATTTGGATGTGTATATGAATAGGAAGGGTTAGGAGGGATGTGGCCGGGTGCTGGCAGATGGGACTAGATTGGGTTGGGATATCTGGTCGGCATGGACGGGTTGGACCGAAGGGTCTGTTTCCATGCTGTACATCTCTTTGACTCTATTATCTTAGTTCCCTGATAGGTCACAGCCTGTGGGTCTTTCCCCAATCTTCTAGAAGATTCCATGACACTCTGCTTGTCCCTGTAGCACTGAAATTGTACCAGGATCAGGCAGGGGTGCCGATCCAGGCCCGATCTGTGCACCACAACCCGGTGAGCTCTGTCAACATTCACCCAGTCCGCCTTGGCATCCCAACCAAGAAACTGTGGCAGCCAGTCTTCAAAAAAGCTTACTGGCTGCCCACCTTCCACTCCCTTTGGCAGCCCAACAACCTGGATATTCTTCCTCCTACCTCTGTTTTCCAAATCGTCACCCTGTTCAGTCAAGGTCCGAACCTGTTTCTCAAGGCCCTGCACCTGCCTGCGTTGGGGTGCAGGGCTCAGCAAGGCAGATCTACTCAGATCGCCATCATTTTGGATTCCCTGTCTTACATATTTAAAAGAGTCAACTTATAAACTTAATTTTCAAACAAAAGGACTTGGAGTTATTTGACAATAGAGATCAACCAAGAAAAGCAAAAATGTAATAAAGTAAGAAAAATCTGGAAGAAAACCTATTTATTGTGAGATCCAACTATGTCTTAACTGAAGCTTTTATAAAATTAATATTTTGTTGTGAAGCTATTATATTTAAATATACTTCCCATTTGTTTTGAATTTGATTAATACAAAATGAGAAACTGCAAGAGGTCAGTGTCTGTGGATGCAACCAATAATATTGAAATCACAGCTGCTATAAAAGTACATCATTTTCTGACCGTAAGTTCCCTGAGTGTCATCACCGGGATGCTTTTGTATCGCTCTCACAAAGTAATTCAGTTTTACAGCAAGTGGTCATCGACATGGGAGATTTTCTCAATCTTTTGTGTAGTTACTATGCTACATGTTGATTAATTAGGAGGTAGTAGAAATGTTTTACCATCAAAGTAAAATTAAAAATTGTTAAGCATAAAAAGAAAATGACATGCAACGAATTTAGTAGGGGTTGCTTATCCATCATACAATTATGTTATGTGTGTAAAACAATTCTTGACCATAAAATACATCATTGCTTTGAATGATTGTTTTCAAATCATTTGGGCAGTAATAACTGTATTTCTGTTACATGTTTCATTGAGCAAGTGCTTTGTATTTCAGGTTTCAATATGAAGCTGCAGTGGTAAATTCAAATGTAAAGGTCAAGGAGTTACAGCAACAGTACCAGAAATCTCAAGAGGCTTATGCTGACTTGGAAAGGGTATAGTAAACTTTGGCTATAAACCTGCATAACACTTTCTTATGTTTTTGTTACTTGTGCTGTCACATGTCATACATTATTCTTGAAAGAGTTAGACTTCCTGGTCAAATATAAAGATAAGTATCTCTCAGACAAACCACTTAAAGAGAAAAGAGTGAGCAACCTACTACTTTAACCAGAAACGTGCCTGTCTTTCAAACTTAGGAAAGTGCATTTCTAATATCATTTCTAATATAAAAAGTATTTTAAGATGTTAGAGAATAACATTTGTACATTGCTTCAAATATGCCAATATTTCACATACATACAAACATATAAAATAAGGCCAGAGGTAGGCCATTTGGCTCTTCAAGCCTGTTCCATTATTCAATAAGATCACGAGTGATGTGTTTATATTCCAAATTCCCATCTATCTTCTGATAATCTTTGATTCCCTTGCCTAAGAAGAATCTATTTACTGCCTTAAAAGTATTCAATGACCCCCACCTCCTCTACGTTGGTGAGGCAGAAAGTTCCAAAGTTGTACAACCCTCTGAAAGAAAGTAGTTTCTCTAATCTCTGTCCTAAAAAGATGACCTGTAATTTTCAAACAGCATCCCCTAGTTTTGGACTCACCCACAAATGGAAACATTCTTTCCACGTCTCCCTTGTCAAGCCCATTCGGGACCTCTTAAGTTTCAAATAAATCATCAGTCATTCTTCCAACAACAAGCCCGGGTATCAATCTAGCAAACTTCCCCTGAATTTCTTCCAATGGATTAGCATCCTTCTATAAATACGGAGACTGAAATTGCATAAAATATTCAAGATATGGTGTCACTGATACCTTATGTAATTGCAGCACAACGTCCTTACTTTTATGCTCAAATCTGGTCAATATTCCAGTCGCCTTCTCAATCACATGCTGAACCTGCATAGTAACATTTTATGATACAGATTTCTCTGCATGTCAGAAATTTGCACTCATTCGCTGATCGAATAATATTCTGCATTTAGTTCATCCTGCCAAAGTGAACTACTTAGACATTTTCCCATTTTACTCCACCTCGTAGAGTTTTGCCCACTAATTCAACCTATCTTGATTGATCTACATCCTTGTTTAATCATCTTCACAACATCCTTTCCTATGTTTTATGTCATGGTTCAATGTTTTTCATTATTCACTCATGAGGTGGGTGCATTGCTAACCAGGTGAGCACTTACTTACCCTTGTGAAGTTGCCTTTTTGAACCGCTATAGTCTGCATGCTGTAGGTAGACCCACCATTAGGGAAAGAACTCCAAAATTTTGACTCAACTATACATTGAAGAAGCAACAGTCTATTTTCTGGCTTGGAATGGAACTTCCAGGTGTGGTATTCCCACATATCTGCTGTCTTTATCCTTCCAGATGAAAGTGTGCATTTGAAAATTGCTGTCTGAGGAGTCGTGGTGAAATTCTGTAGTGCAACTTATAGATGGCACAGTCTTGGTGGTGGAGGAAGAGCATATATGTGGATGTGATACCAGTCAAGCAGGCTGCTTTGTCCTGATGTCAAGTTTCTTATGTGGTCTTGGGGACTCATTCAGGCTGGTTGGGGAGGGCGATTCCATTACACTTTTGATTTGTGTCTTGGTAGACAAGCTTTGTTCAGTCTGGAGGTCAGTTGCTGTACAGGACCTCTAATCTTTTTCATCAAGAAATAAACTGTATTTATTTCAATGCAAGGGGCCTAACGGGGAAGGCAGATGAACTCAGGGCATGGTTAGGAACATGGGACTGGGATATCATAGCAATTATAGAAACATGGCTCAGGGATGGGCAGGACTGGCAGCTTAATGTTCCAGGATACAAATGCTACAGGAAGGATAGAAAGGGAGACAAGAGAGGAGGGAGAGTGGCGTTTTTGATAAGGGATAGCATTATAGCTGTGCTGAGGGAAGATATCCCTGGAAATACATCCAGGGAAGTTATTTGGGTGGTACTGAGAAATAAGAAAGGGATGATCACCTTATTGGGATTGTATTATAGACCCCCCCCCCAATAGTCAGAGGGAAATTGAAAAACAAACTTGTAAGGAGATCTCAGCTATCTATAAGAATAATAGGGTGGTTATGGTAGGGGATTTTAACTTTCCAAACATCGACTGGGACTGCCATAGTGTTAAGGGTTTAGATGAAGAGGAATTTGTTTAGTGTGTACAAGGAAATTTTCTGTTTCAGTATGTGGATGTACCTACTAGAGAAGGTGCAAAACTTGACCCACTCTTGGGAGGTAAGGCAGGGTGACTGAGGTGTCAATGGGGGAGCACTTTGGGGCCAGCCACTATAATTCTATTAGTTTTAAAATAGTGATGGTAAAGGTTAGACCAGATCTAAAAGTTAAAGTTCTATATTGGAGGATGGCTAATTTTGATGTTAGTAGGCACGAACTTTCGAAAGCTGATTGAGGGCAGATGTTCTCAGGTAAAGAGAGGAATGGAAAATGGGAAGCCTTCAAAAATGAGAAAATAAGAGTCCAGAGACAATATAGTCCTGTTAGGGTGAAAGGAAAGGCTGGTAGATATAGGGAATGTTGGATGACTAAGGAAATTGAGGATTTGGTTAAGAAAAAGAAGGAAGTATATGTCAAGTATAGACAGGATAGATCGAATGAATCCTTAGGAGAGTAAAAAAGCAGTAGGAGATTACATAAGAGGGAAATCAGGAGGGCAAAAAAGGGACATGAGACAGCTGTGGCAAATAGAGTTAAGGAGAATCCAAAGGGTTTTTACAAATACATTAAGGACAAAAGGGTAACTAGGGAAAGAATAACACCCATCAAAGATCAGCAAGGCACAGGAGCCGCAGGAGATGGGGGACATACTACACAAGTATTTTGCATTAGTGTTTACTGTGGAAAAGGACATGGAAAGTATAGAATGTAGGGAAATAGAAGGTGACATCTTGAAAAATGTCCTTTTTACAGAGGAGGAAGTGCTGGATGTCTTGAAACACACAAAAATAGATAAATCCCCAGGACCTGATTAGGTGTATCCTAGAACTCTGTGGGAAGCTAGGGAAGTGATTGCTGGGCCTCTTGCTGAGATATTTGTGTCATTGATAGTCACAAGTGAAGTGCTGGAAGGCTGGAGGTTGGCAAACCTGGTGCCGCTGTTTAAGAAGCGTGGTAAAAACTATAAACTAGTGAGCCTGACGTCGGTGGTGGGCAAGGTGTTGGAGGGAATCCTGAGGGACAGGATGTACATGTATTTGGAAAGGCAAGGACTGATTAGGGATAGTCAACATGGCTTTGTGGGAAATCATGTTTGACAAACTTGATTGAGTTTTTTGAAGTAACAAAGAGGATTGATGAGGGCAGTACGGTGGACGTGATCTATGTGGATGTGATCTATATTGACTTTAGTAAGGCATTCAACAAGGTTCCCTATGGGAGACTGGTTAGCAAGGTTAGATCTTGTGGAATACAGGGAGAACTAAGTATCTGGATACCGAACTGGCTCAAAGGTAGAAGATGGAGGGTGGTGGTGGAGGATTGTTTTTCAGAATGGAAGCCTGTGACCAGTGGAATGCCACAAGGATCGGTGCTGGGTCCACGGCTTTTTGTCATTTATATAAATGACTTGGATGTGAGCATAAAGGCTATAGTTAGTAAGTTTGCAAATGACACCAAAATTGGAGGTGTAGTGGACAGCAAAGAAAGTTACCTCTGATTAGATCAGATGGGCCAATGGGCTGAGAGGTGGCAGATGGAGTTTAATTAGATAAATGTGATGTGCTGCATTTTGGGAAAGCAAATCTTAGCAGGGCTTACACGCTGCAGGTTCATAACTCCTTAAAAGTGGAGTTGCTGGTAGATAGGATAGTGAAGAAGGCGTTTGGTATGCTTTCCTTTATTGGTCAGAGTATTGATTACAGGAGTTGGGAGGTCATGTTGTGGCTGTCCAGGACATTGGTTAGGCCACTGTTGGCATATTGCATGCAATTCTGGTCTCCTTCCTATCAGAAGGATGTTGTGAAACTTGAAAGGGTTCAGAAAAGATTTACAAAGATGTTGCTAGGATTGGAGGATTTGAGCTATAGGTTGAATAGACTAGGGCTGTTTTCCTTGGAGCATTGGAGGCTGTGGGGTGACCTTAGAGGTTTATAAAATTATGAGGGGCATGGATAGGATAAACAGACAAAGTCTCTTTCCTGAAGTGGGGGAGTCCAAAACTAGAGGGCATAGTTTTAGGGTGAGAGGGGAAAGATATAAAAGAGACCTAAGGGGCAACGTTTTCACCCTGGTACGAGTATGGAATGAGCTGCCAGGGGAAGTGGTGGAGGCTAGTACAATTGCAACATTTTAAAGGCATCTGGATGGGCATATGAATAGGAAGGGTTTGGAGGGATATGGGCCAGGTGCTGGCAGGTGGGACTAGATTGGGTTGGGATATCTGGTCGGCTTGGACGAGTTGGACCGAAAGGTCTGTTTCCGTGCTGTATATGTCTATGACTCTAATAGCCACAATTGGGTAGAACAGTTAGGGGGAGGTGTTTTGTGCTGTCCATCATTTGTCTCATTACCCTTGTGAGGTGAGGATCCTGAGTCTGACAACCCAAGCAGGGTCTAGACTGATAATGGAGGCTACCCTTGACATTCTGTACCAGAAAACCCTGAGTAAAGGCTTGATCTTGATGACGGAGACCTACTGCCAGCAATAACAAACATCCTAGCATTGTGTCTCTGTTAAATAGTATGGCAAGACAGCAGTCCTGTAAGCGTTATCTCTGGCTAAGGGGCCAAAATGCAAAAAGGCAAGACAGTGTAAGGTGTAGTTGTATCGAGCATCCAGGTAATCTTAGAGTGAATTCATGCTCTCGGAGCAGTTGAAGAGTCTGGAGATGTAACATGGTCCCAACAATGAACAGGATGCATTTTCCTGAGCAAAGTGTAGTTGCTGCAGCAATTACAATGTTATTTGCCAATGCAGCATTAAAGTGCAGAAACATCCTGTAAGTGATCAGAAATATGTCATACAGGTTCTTAGACACTGGCACATTTAGATGCAATGAATGAGTTGTTTGTGAGAGACAGACTGGTGTCCATGTAAATGTTTCAAACATAGACATCATTTGGAACAAGTGGTATTCACAACTTTTCTTTTAATAGGAATTTGAAGCTTTCAAAAAGCACAGCAATGACCTGCTAACTAAAGAAAAGGAAGTGAATGAAAAAATACGTCATCTGATTGAGTGATGTCAGATTTCTACAAATGTATTTTACCTCATGTTTAACAATAAGTTGACTGTCTTTATTGACTTGCAACAAGAACAATTTTAGTGACCTACTTTTGAAATAGTTTACCTTCTCCGTGCAAATATTATACATTACAGGTAAAACCCAGTTCTGGGGTTTTGTTGTTAAGATGCTGTCTTCCCTATTTTTGTGCTGTAACCAATCTTATAGTCTCCCTTACTACTTTACTGCAGAAAACTATAGCAACAGAAAAAATAAATACGAAAAATATGTTGTAAGCTCAGGGAGTCTCAGTCTAAAAATGGGATGTAAGATTTTCAATTAGAAAATAAACTATTATTTGAATGAGAAAATTATTTTTTTCATTGTTAATCCTGTTGATTTAAAAGCAAGTATTCAGATTGCTGTTTGTTTTAACGTTATGTTTTTTAAGGGCAGGAAAACAATTGTGCCGTGCATCTGCAATTTGACTGTAATACCAATTGCACATAAAAATTTCTAATAAAACAGGTTTTATGAATTTACCATCTATTTGTTTTATCTACATAGAATATTGCATCCTAAGAAATTTATTTTTTTCACATTCCTATCTACAATAACACTTTTGTATTCAATTATCTGCTACAAGAGGAACACTTCAATTTAGCCTACTAATCTATAAATATCTCTGATTAACCAATATGCAATGTAAAAAGTTATTAATTGAGTTTAGTTAATTCCACTGATGTCAAAGGAACTAAATATCAGAAACCACACCATCTCAGATGAATTTCAAAATTGACTTTTTACACAGCAAGGCATAATATTTTCAGAATTCAAATTTATGTCACTGCAAGCAATTTTGTGGCCAGAATCAATAACTTTAAGGTCTTTTGATTTACCAGCAACAATTCTTCCTTTTCAATTTTCACTTTGTGCTTTCAGACTTTCCAATCCTGTTATGATCCCTGGAATGGTAGGTCTAACATATGAGGAACGGCTGAGGATCTTGGGATTGTATTCATTGGAGTTTAGAAGATTAAGGGGAGACTTAATAGAGACGTACAAGATAATACATGGCTTGGAAAGGGTGGATGCTAGGAAATTGTTTCCGTTAGGTGAGGAGACTAGGACCCGTGGACACAGCCTTAGAATTAGAGGGGGTAAATTCAGAACAGAAATGCGGAGACATTTCTTCAGCCAGAGCATGGTGGGCCTGTGGAATTCATTGCCGCAGAGTGCAGTGGAGGTCGGGACACTAAATGTCTTCAAGGCAGAGATTGATAGATTCTTGTTGTTAAGGGGAATTAAGGGCTACGGAGAGAATGCGGGTAAGTGGAGTTGAAGTGCCCGTCAGCCATGATTGAATGGCGGAGTGGACTCGATGGGCCGAATGGCCTTGCTTCCACTCCTATGTCTTATGGTCTTATGGAAAAGGAGAACTATGCAGGAAATATTTAGATTTCCTAGCAAAAGGCCCTGCACCTAATGCAAGCACAAGCCTTGCTCTACACATTTGGAAGCCCTTCAGAAATTCAGGGCAACAGACTGGAGATAGATTTTCTTGTAGTAACTGGAAGTGAGAAGAGGAAAGTAGACACTAAAATAACTTTCAAAGCAGATATCGAAACTTTTAATACCCAAATTAGATAGGTACTGTACAGTGCAAAACCTGGAACACCTCAGTTTTGAGTTAGGATTTCTGCTATATTCCCTTAAGTCAGTTAAGTTGGCACTGGTATGGGTAAATCAATCACTGCAGTCACATCAGGTGGAAAGTACAGTTGTGACAAAAAGATATAGCTTCGACTATAATGTTTCATATAATCAATCGCCTGGTAATAACCACAACATAAAGTCATAAATGACTGATCAGTTTTCTCATCATCAACTCTTACTTCAGCATGCAAAATTGTCTGATAAAAGCGGGCTCTATTAAACACAAGCTATGCCAGTTAGCTGCTTCGCAGAATGACAGTTCTGATAAAGTAAAACAATAGAAAATAAATTCTGTGCTGTGGCATGTTTTGTTTTGTGAAATGACATAGTCCCTAAACAGGGTACTTTTGGCAATAGCTGAAATATTACCAAAATATGAAACAAAATCAAAAAAAGTGCTAGAAAACCTATGCAGGTCTGGCAGCATCTGTGGAGAGAAATCAGAGTTAAGTTTTGGATTCAGTGATCCTTCAATACAGTACCAAAGTGTATTGGCCTAGAAATTCCTGAGGTGCTTGCGATTTTTGAGAAGATTTGTAGCTCAGGTTGTAAGTTTGCTCACTGAGCTGGAAGATTTGTTCTCCGAAGTTTCATCACCATAATAGGTAGCATCATCAGTGAGCCTCCGATGAAGCGCTGGTGTTCTGTCCAGCTTTCTATTTATGTGTCTTGGTCTGAAGTGGTGGATGATATCACTTCCGGTTCTTTTTCTGAGAGATTGGTAAATAGGGTTCAAATTGATGTGTTTGTTAATTGAATTCCAGTTTGAGTGCCAGGCCTCTAGAAATTCCTGTGCGTGCCTTTGTTCAGCCTGTCCCAGGATGGGTGTATTGTCCTAGTTGAACTAGTGTCCCTTTTCATGTAGGGATACTAGTGATAGTTGGTCCTGTCTTTTGGTGGCTAGTTGCTGCTTGTGTATCCTGGTGGCTGGTTTCCTGCCCGTGAGTCTTTTGTAATGTTTGTTGCAGTCCTTACAGAGTATTTTGTATATGATGTTCATTCTGCTGGTTGTTTGTACAGAGTCCTTTAGATTCATCAAGAGCTGTTTCACTGTGGCGGTAAGTATGTTGGCTACCATGATGCCAAGTGACTGAAGTAGAAGTCTGGTTGTAATCTCCAAGATGGCTTTAATGTATAGTCGTGTGGCTAGAGTCTCTGGGCATGTTGTGTCGCCTTGTTTAGTTTCATTGTGTAAGATTCGGCAGACTGTGTTTATCAGGTACCCATTGTTCTTGAATACATTATATAGGTGCTGTGGCTTGTTTAAATAATGTCCTGATACAGCTCTGTTTGTGGGTGTTGAGATGATTGCTCTTGTAGTTCAGTATCTGGTCTGTGTGTGTTGCTTTCCTGTAGACGTTGGTCTGCAGCTCTCCACTGGCTTTTCATTCTACTGTGACATTGAGGAAGAGGAATCTGTTGTTCTCTTCCTCTTTGGTGAACCTTATACCAGTAAGGATGTTGTTTATGTTTGTGGGTTTCTTCTAATTTGTTCCATTTCGTGATGACAAAGGTGTCATCTGCATAACTGCTTCTGACAAGAATCCTGATTTAGTGATCGCTTAGGTGTCCCATTGATTTGTTTGTAGGTTTTGTCATTGAAGGTGAAGTGGTTAGTGAGACACAGGTCTACTAACTTGAGGATGCTGTTCTTGTTGATGGAGTTGGTGCCATACGGTGTTTGTTACTTGGTTCATTTAGTAGTGAGGCCAGTGTTTCTTTGGCCAGGGTGATGTTTATTGATGTGAATAGGGCTGTCACATTGAAGGAAACTATGACCTCACTGTCCCTTACCTTGGTGTCTTTGATGATGTTTAGGAGTTCCTGAGTTGGGTGGACGGAGTGGCGTGAGTCTTCTACTAAGTATTTCAGTTTGTGTTGGAGTTCCTGTGCTTCTGTATGTCGGAGTGCCGGAAACTGAGACTATCACAAGACAAAGAAAAGGACAGCCCTACACAAAAAACTGGACAACACGGATAATTCAGAGACTTGGGTAAAGAACCTGCTGGACCGACCACTCAGATACAGGAAAAACTGTCCTAGTACGAGGGATGAACTACAGCTACAGGGACACGGACAAAAAGGACTTCCTAGCAGCGGAAAGACAACGGACTAACTGAAAGACAACGGACTAACTGAAGAAATCCAGCAGACCATCAGACATACAGTAGTACCAACACCAAGCAGAAATAAAGAAGTGAACACCCTCAACATGAAGGGAAAGCCTTGGAAGGTGTCAAAAGATAGAAATATTGTAATCCTACTGCAGACAAAGGCATTTGAGCATCATCCTGAACAGAACAATACATTGAAAAAGCAAACATACTACTCGCAAATACCGACACCTACCAACAAATGGCAATTGACCTGACTCCACAGCAAGAAAACCATATTACAGCAGCACTGAGGAAACTCCACAAGACAAGTGAAATTAACAAGACACACCTCCAAAGAATTAAACCTGAAGGATCCAACACACACTGTTTCTATGGATTACCAATGGTACACAAACCAGGCCCACACCCCCCCAGACCTATAGTCTCACTCCCCGGCACATCGCCATACAGACTAGCAAAAGAACTTCAATGCAAACTGAAATACCTAGTAGATGACCGACGCCATTCCATCCACTCGATCCAGGAATTCCTAAACATCAAAGATATCAAGGTAGAGGACAAGGTCATGGTTGCCTTCACTGTGATGGCCCTATTCACGTCAATAAACATCACCCTGGGCAAAGAAACACTGGCCTCACTTCTAGACGAACCAAAGACACAAACACCATCCAGCACCAACTCCATCACCAAGGACAGCATCCTCAAGCTAATAGACCTGTGCCTCACTAACCACTTCGCCTTCAATGACAAAACTTACAAACAAATCAAAGGGACACCACGGATCACCAATGTCAGGATTCTTGGCAGGAGCAGTTATGCAGAGGTTAGAATGAACAGCCGACCTCAGATCCAGCTCAAGCTTTTATGTGGATGACACCTTTGTCATCACAAAACTGAACAAATTAGGAGAAACCCACAAACACATAAACAACAGCCTTACTTGTGTAAAGTTCAACACAGAGGAAGAGAACAACACCCCTTCCTAGATGTCATAGGAGAATGTAAAGCCAATGGAGAGCTGCAGACCCGCATCTACAGGAAAGTGACACACACTATATATTCATCCTCGAACAGGCTAAACAAAGACACATAAAGGAATTCCTAGAGACCTGGCACTCAAAATGGAACTCCATCAACACACATAACAATTTGGACTCCATTTACCAACCTCTCAGAAAAAGAACACAAAGTGATATCATCCACCACAACAGGTCAAGACACAAATAGAAAGTGGGACAGAACACCAGCACTTTGACAGAGGCTAACTGATGTTATCTATCACAGCAACATAACATCTGAAAATAAATCTACCAGGTCAGCGAGTAAACTTACAACCTACTCCTGTGATATCTGGGGCAGATAGAAGTTTGTGTCTCCAATCACAGGGTAGGGACATTTAGAACATTCATGACAGATACCAGTATCATTTACAATTCCAATAGGATGCCTGCTACTGTGGGGTTAGGCTAATTGTGCAATATCTTGCTAGAGTATGGGATCAGAAGTTATTTTTAAACTTAGGTTTTATGGCAATATGAATTCAGGCAGATACATTATGCACTAAAATGCAGTGAAAAATTTGAGCAATGAGCTAATAGAATGGCTTACCATTCTATTTCCTTCCCATTCCACCCAGATTAAACTTATCCATGGAACTTTACAAATTCAGCAGTAGTGTCACTTTCGAATGTCATATAATCTTACTTTGATTATGTATTTTAATCATGGTCAAATATGCTTAGGCCAAATAGTACTGATTCTCTAAGTATCAATGGTGCATCAGGTTGTAAGGATGAATAGTGGTAAAGCAGCTTGTCTGAGGAGATTGAAACTTTGAAAGAATAAAATCTGGATAAATTTTAACCGAATATTCATTCTTCAACATCCTAAAAAGTGGAAGGGTACTGGGTTATTATAGGCCATTCCCAAGTCTCTAGGATCACTGGAGTGGGAAAGAAACAATTGTTTGCATAACTTCACTTTTAGCAATACTATTGAATTAATGTATTATCATATAACTTCCCCCCCCCCCAACCAGTGATGAACCATACAAGCAGTTGCCTACCAAAGTGCCCAAGGAAAAACTTAGCATGTTTGACATGCTATCATGAAACATCAAGGGATCCAAAATGTGACATGATGTAGACCTTTACTGGCAGTGGGAGTCATTGAATTGAAGACTGACATTGGCCACAACACATGATTTGGTACATTCCCATCAGGCTGTTGGCAGCTTAATCTTCAAGAACATGTTCACTGATGTAAGTGAGCAGGTTTACTGGTTGATGTTTAGTGGTTCACCTGGATTCATTGACTTAAGTGATCTGATACAACTAAGTAACTAGGACTCATGGTACAATGGATTCCAGTACTACAGGTTCATTGTATTTTAGTTTTCTGCTTCTGAGCCTGAAGGTCTGAATTCTACACCCACTGCACTAACAATCTGTTCTGAACAGGTTGATTCAAATTCCTTACTTATTTGTGAACCCAACACATTGCTTATGCATGAGGTGCAGCTCCATGGTTAATGCAGTTGCCTCACAGCACTTGAGAACAGTTAAATTCCAGCCATCTCTCCTTGGCTGTGTGGGCTTCCTCCTAGCTGCTTCTGAAGACTTGAGGAATATATTCAATCCAAAAGTCTTTGCATTTCTGTGCAAGTCTGAAGTTCATTGACAGCCCCTAATGTAGAATTAAGGCATAGCTTAAGAAATGAGGATTGTAGATGCTATAGATCAGCAAAGACGACTGTTGCAGTGGAAAAGCACGGCCAGTCAGGCAGCATCTGAGGAGTAGGGGGAAAAAAAACAACCATTTTGGACATAAGCCCTTCATCAGGAAAGAGGCTTGTGGAGCAGGGGGCTGACAGAAAAGGGGGTGGGGGTGGGTGGTGAAGGTACTTGGGAATGCAAAAGGTAGATGGAGTGATAGGTCACAGAATGTGGAGCAGATAGATAGAAAGGAAGAGGGACAGGTCAAGGTGGCAGTGCCAAGTTGGGACTAGGCTAAGGTAGGGGAGGGGTAGAGAGGAAAACTAGTGAAATCCACATTGAATCAATGTGGTTGGAGAATCCAGAAGGTGAAAGATGAAGTGTTCTTCTTCCATGTGTTGGTGGAGAAGGTTTGGCAATGGAGGTGGCCCAGGACCTGCATGTCCTTGGTAGAGATGAAGGGGGAGTGAAATATTCTGCCACAAGGTGGTGAGATTGGTTAGCACAGGTATCCCAAAGATGTTCTGAAACAAATCTGCAAGTTGGCATCCTGTCTCCCCAAAATAGAGATCACCCTCTCCTAGTTTAAGATAGTCAGACGTACACAGAAACAGACCCTTTGGTCCAACTCATCTATGCTGACTTGATGTCCCAACCCAATCTAGTTCCACCTGCCAGCACTTGGCCCATACCCCCCCCCAAAAATGTTTCACATTCATACCCATCCAGATACCTTTTAAATGTTGCAATTGTGCTAGCCTCCACTTCCTCTGGCAACTCACTCCATACATGTACCACACTGAAAAAGTTGCCCTTTTAGGTATAGGGAAAGATGAGACCTATGTCCTCTAATTCTAGACTCCCCCACCCCAAGGAAAAGACTTTGCCTATTTATCCTATCCATGCCCCTCTTGATTTTATAAAACTTCTATAAAGTCAGCCCTCAGCCTCTAATGCTCGAGAGAAAACAGCCCTAGCTGATTCAACCTCTCCTTATAGCTCAAATCCTCCAACCCTGGCAACATCCTTGTAAATCTTTTTTGAACTAGAGTTTCAACATCTTTCTGATAGGAGACTAGAATTGTATGCAATATTCCTAAAGTGGCCTACCCACTGTCCTGTACAGCTGCAATGGTGACCTCCCAACTCATACTCTATACTGACCAATAAAGTAAAGCATACTGAAACACCTTCACTATCCTATCTACCTGTGACGCCACTTTCAAAGGAGCTATGAACCTGCACTCCAAGGTCTGTTCAGCAACACTCCCTAGGACCTTACCCTTAAGTGTATAAGCCTTAAGACTTGCTTTCCCAAAATGCAGCACCTCATTTATCCAAACTCCATCTGCCACTTCTCAGCCCATTGGCCCATCTGATCAAGATCCCATTGTAATCCAAGGTAAACTTTGCTGTCCACTACACCTCCAATTTTGGAGTCATCAGCAAATTATTAACTGTACCTTTTATGCTCACATCCAAATAGTTTATAAATGAAGATTAGAGGACCCAGCACTGACCCTTGTGGCACTCCACTGGTCACAGGCCTACAGTCTGAAAAACCCCTCCACCACCCTCTGACTATCTTTTGAGTCTATTTGAAATCAAGACCAGTCAACTGCATTTTAAATGCTTCAGCTATGATACTGGACATATCCTTCCTCAACTAGACAGTAATTTAATACCATTACCCTTAACTGCAGCTCACCTATTGTGCATTACTTAATTCATCAGTCCTATTCACCCATTAAATGTTTGGTGATTTGTTAGTTTTCAATTTACAGCCTCATCCTTTGACATCCAAGTCACATTTGGCTTTAAATTTTAATTTGCTTTAACAATAATGCATGCAGTAGCCTAGGCCTCAAGCTCTGAATTCCTTACTGAACTTCAAAGATGTTATTTATAATCCTAGACGATTCATTGGATGGTTTTAAAACCTAAAACAAAATCACTGAATTTTAGTTTTAAAGCTCAAATTAAAAACAGACCCCAATTCAGGCCACTGAAACCATAAATCCTTGTTAAAATAAAAACTGAAATTAACACCTGTTATTTTGTCAAATTTATTGCATTATGTGGTGCAGTTACAAATTTGAGATTTCACAATGTCCACTTTCTCAGGACAGGTTGGTATTTGATGTTCAAATTTATTTTCCCATCTTAAGTAGAAACATTAAATAACATTTTTATCTTTGTCAAGATGACAAAAGATCTGAAGATAATGCATACAAGCTACAATACAACCAGCCATCTGTTAGAATGTTAAGAGTGCTCTTCAGCCAGCTTCTGGGCCTTAGCAACTGCTTCTTCAATAGGACCAACCATGTAGAAGGACTGTTCAGGCAAGTGGTCATATTCACCTGGACAAAGAAAAAGTCAATGAGAAAAGCAGATTTTGTATTTTATATGATCTTCAATTATGAAAACATGACAGCACACAAGTGTTACACAGGGAGGAGTTACAAATAAATCACTTGCCTTGAAGGATCATTTGAAAACCTTTGATTGTCTCTTTGAGAGGCACCAACTTTCCAAGATGACCAGTGAATACCTCAGCAACTTGGAAAGGCTGGGATAGGAATCGCTGGATCTTACGAGCACGAGCCACAGTCAGTCTGTCTTCTTCTGACAGTTCATCCATACCCAGGATGGCAATGATATCTTGCAAAGACTTGTAATCCTAATTGGAAAAAAAATCAAAAGGAGAACTCTAATTTTATCCCAGTATGCTTTTATTTAAGTGTTTAACTAAAAACCTAGTCAGGTTGAGTTATCAAAGATGACTCTTTAGTTCCAAAATACTGAGGTTTATGACAGAGGTTGACTGAAGATTTAGCACAAACTTAGGATGGAGGCATTTAGTTTGTTTTTATTTTTAAAAAAGATACTATTAGACATGTTAGATGATGCAGTGTTCAACTGGAGAACACCAAATAATTCAAATGAAAAGCTAATGGCACAACTTACCAGGGGACTATCTGCACCACAGCAAAAAAAACTCAAGTATGATTAAAGTTATATAAAAGCTACTGAGATTTAATAAGGTTTGTAGCTCAGGTTGCCTGCTTGCTGAGCTGCTGGTTTGTTCTCAGACATTGTCACCACAGTAACAGTGATCTGCTTGCTATTGTCTTTGTTGTGGTAGGTGATACCATTTCCAGTTCTGTTTCAGAGGTTGGTAAATGGGGTCCAGATCTGTTAGTGGAGCTCTGGTTTGAATGCCAAGCCTCCAGGAATTCCAACATGTCTGTTTAACCTGTCCTAGGATGGATGCATTGTCCCAGTCAAACTGGTGTCCTTTGTATGGATACACCCACATATGGAGTTACATTTGACACTAAGTACTTTAAAGGTGGTAATAAAATATCACTACCTCTGAACAAAATACTTGGTTTAAGCTACTGTATAGAAAGTGTATTAGATAGATACAAAGGAAAAAAGGTAGGTTTTAGGTCAGATGTTAGCTGCACTTCAGGTGATTTTTAAAAAAAATTAACTGCAAATAGAACTAGAGGGTCAAGGAAAGCAATATTTCAGTTATGTTCTACAACACAAAAACCCCAAAGCTAACCCTGTCTGTGGCCTAGATTTTATATTGTCAAAAGAAATCTGTAAGCAGTATTGAAACAGTTACCCTGGCTCAATGCAAGAAACCTATAACACTGAATCAGTTCTGCCTTTACACTTCAAAAACATTGAAGTTGTCTCTATTGCTACTTCAAAACCTGTTGTAATTTAGATTTTGTAAATGCTTTGGGTTTTAAAATTCCAACCAATTAAAACTGACTACATAATACATTTGAGATTCACTTTTCAAGCTAGAGATCTTAAAGTTTTGATTATCTATAGCAACATCATACCAGTGAAACTTAATTTTTATTCTTCAAAAGAATCAAACCTGTAGGATCTTCTGTACACCACGGGCAACTTCATAGTGTTCTTGCCCTACAATGTTGGGGTCCATTATACGGGAAGTAGAATCTAGTGGATCCACAGCTGGATATATACCCAATTCAGCAATTGCACGGGACAATACAGTTGTAGCATCCAAATGGGCAAAGGTTGTAGCAGGTGCAGGATCAGTTAAATCATCAGCTGGCACATAAATAGCCTGAAAAACAAACAGTTTCTTAGCACAACACAAACTGCACAAAACAAGCTTACTGCTTTCAGATTCAGAGAACCAGTTTTACTAAAATTGGGCAATTCAGTTGATAGCCACTTACTTGCACAGATGTAATGGATCCTTTTTTGGTAGTGGTGATTCGCTCTTGCATTGTACCCATGTCAGTAGCCAGAGTTGGTTGATAACCGACCGCAGAAGGAATACGCCCAAGCAAAGCAGATACCTAAAAAAAAAGAAGAAATTGAAAAATAATGCACACCTGAAATATTACAAGTTTCACAAAGTTGGTACTCTACTTAAGCATGCCTCAACATTTACCTCTGAACCAGCCTGTGTGAACCTAAAAATGTTGTCGATGAAAAGCAGTACATCTTGGCCTTCTTGATCACGGAAATATTCAGCAACAGTTAATCCAGTCAGTGCCACTCTAGCACGGGCACCAGGTGGTTCATTCATCTGACCATATACCAATGCTACCTAAGGAAAGATTTTGAAATCAAGTCAGAGCACAGAATTACCCACATCTACAGCCAGCAGTTAAAAAGATTCAGCCACAAAATGGAGTGACTTTAAAACTTCCATATTCAATACTTAAACTGTCTGGTGCTCATTCCTTTCTTCTACTCAACTAGATTCTTGAGAAGTTGGTAAGTGATTGTTATTTAAGAACAATTGTTATTTGAGTGGGTGTTCTAGACCCCAGGTCCTACAAAGTAGGGCCTCCCTCCCACCCTCCAACCTAAATTAAAAGTCCACAGACTTGCCCCAAAAAGAGGGTCCAAGAAAGTTCCTGTGGATTGAAGAGTAAGGCTTTAGCTCAGGAGTCTGACAAGGTGAATAAAGTGATTACACCACAGTTAGAGGGTGAAGACATGACTGCCAAGCTGGTTCAGTGTGCTGTGCTTGATGTGGGAGGCCAACGACTCTGGTGTGTTTGGCTTGTACAAGTCTGGAAAGTGTGCACATTCAGCTACTGAAAGCATATTGCAACACTGAAAGAGCTAGAGGACCTTAGACTCAGAACAAGACCTTTCTGACAAGACCTTCAGCAAGGTTATTACACCGACCATACCAGAAGAGAGCAGACAATGAGGAAGGCAGAGGGGTGACAGGTGAAAGAGACCCCAGGGGAAGTACCTGTCAGGAACAAGTTGAATCTTTTGGAAACAGTAGAGACAGATGACACTGCCAGTCCATGAGGCAGCCAGGTCTATCAAATCAAAAGTTGGTGGAGGCAGAGCAGAAGAGTCAGACATCAGAGCCATAGTAACAGGGGACTCCATAGTAGAGGAACTGACCAGGGTTTTTGCAGCAGCAGGTGGGACTTAAGGATGGTGTTGCCTTCCTGGTGCCAGGGTTAAAAACAGCACAGAGTGCAGGAAATCCTCAAGGACAAAAGGTGAAGAGCCAGAGGTGGTGGTACATGTCAGCACAAATGTCAGGAAGAGGAGGAACATACTACAGCAGGACTTCAAAACTAGGAAGGTGGCTGAAAAACAGGATGTCCAGGGTGGTTATCTCCTGTTTGCATCCAATTCCTCAGCCTGGTGAGGCCAGAAAATGAGAGATAAATGGACTTGAATGTGTGGCTGGGGAATTGGTGCAGGAAGCAAGGCTTTAAATTCTTGGATCAGTGGGGTATGTTTTGTGGTAAGCATAAATTATACAAGAGACGGTTTGCACCTTTATAAGTTAGGAACCAACATTCTGGCAGGCAGATTTGCTACTGCAACACAACTATGTTTAACTAGGAGGGGACAAACTGGATGTTTAAGAAGGAAATTGAAGGGAAAGTTAGAACAAGGGAAGTCAAGACAGACAACTATCAATGAAGCAGAAAACTCAAAAAGGGATCATGCTGCAAGGTTGAGTGAAATAGGAGTTGATGGGAAGGGCGAGGGCAGTAACAAATTAAAAATACTATTTCTAATGCTTCATGCATTCATAAGATGAATGAGCTGGAGGCCCTTTTGGAAGTGGGCAGATACAATATTGTGGGGATAACAGATGTGGCTTCAAGTGGACAGGGTCTGGGAAATGAATATTCAAGGTTACACATGCTATCATTAAGGACAGACTGACAGGCAGAGGGGATGGGGCGGCCATGTTGGTAAGGGATGATATTCATATTCAGTCCCTTGCACAGGGTGGGAAGAGACCTAAATCAGGGGATGTAGAGTCAGTGTGGATAGAGCTGAGAAATTCCAAGGGTAAAAAGACCCTCTTGGGAGTTATCTACAGGCCCCCAAACAGTAGTCTGGATGTCAGATGCAAGTTGAATCAGGAGCTGAAATTGGCCTGCCACAAAGATGATACTACAGTTGTTATGGGGATTTCAACATGCAGGTAGATTGGGAGAATCAAGATAGTACTGGACCTCAAGAAAGGCTGCGGAGTGCCTCTGAGATGGATTCTTAGAACAGCTGGTGCTGGAGCCTACCAGGGAGAAGGCAATTCTGGATCTGGTATTGCACAACAAACCAGAATTAATCAGGGACCTCAAAGTGAAGGAGCCATTGAGAAGTAGTGACCATAATACAATAAGCTTCAATCTGCAATGGGGGGGGGGGGGGGGGGGGGAAAAAAGAGAGGAGAAAGAGGGGACAATTGGAAGTGACAATATTTGTTGAATAAAGGGGACTATGGAGCTATGAGGGAGGAGCTGGCCAAGGTTCAATGGTGCAATACCTTAGCAAAGATGACAGCGGAGGAACAATGGCAGATATTTGTGTATAATGCAGAAACAATTCATTCCAAAGATACATCCTGGGAGGAGGCATAGTGGCCATAGCTAATGAGGGAAGTTCAGAAACAAAGTTAAGAGAAAAAGTATAACACAGTAAAGGTAAGTGGGAAAACAGAGGACTGGGAAGCTTTTAAAGAGGAGGATTACTAAGAAAATATGCAGGAAAAAAAGTGTAGGTACAAAGATAAACAGTCCAAAAATATAAAGGAGGATTGTGAAAGGCAAAAAATGGTTAAGGCTAAAATTGGGCCCTTGAAGGCCGAAACAGGGGAATATATTCCAGGGAACAACGAAATGGCAGAAGAATTGAATTGGTATTTCAGATCTGTGTTCACTGGGGAAGACAAGCAATCTCCCTGAAGTAACAGTGGCTGAAGGACCTGAACTGAAGGGAATTTATATTTGCCAGGAATTGGTATTGGAGAGACTGAGGTCTGAAGGTTGATAAGTCCCCAGGACCTGATGGTCAACATCCCAGGGTACTGAAGGAGGTGGCTCAAGAAATCATGGATACATCGGTGATTATTTTCTAAAGTTCGATAGATTCAGGATCAGTTCCTGCAGATTGGAGGGTGGCTAATGTTGCACCACTTAAAAGTGGGAGAGAAAGCAGGAAATTATAGACCAGTTAGTCTGACCTCAGTGGTGGGAAAGATGCTGGAGTCTATTGTAAAGAATGAAATTACAACACATCTAGATAGTGTTAACAGGGCAGGTCAGGGTCAGCATGGATTTATAAAGGGGAAATCATGCTTGACTAATCTTCTGAAATTGAGGATTTACCTCTGAATATGAACAAGGGAGATCAGTAGATGTAGTGTACCTGGACTTTCAGAAAGCTTTTGATAAAGTCCCACATAGGAGGTTAGTGAGCAAAATTAGGGCACATGGTTTTGGGGGCAAAGTGCTAACTTGAATTGAAAGTTGGTTGGCTGACAGGAAACAAAGTATGATAAATGGCACCATCTCAGAATGGCAGGCAGTGACCAGTGGGGTACTACAGGGATCAGTGCTGGGACTGCAGCCTTTTACAATATATGTTAATGATACAGAAGATGGTATGAGTAATAACATCAGCAAATTTGCTGATGAAACTATGCTGGGTAGCAGGGTGAAATGTGAGGAGGATGTTCGGAGATTACAGGGTGACCCGGACAGGTTAGGGGAGTGGTCCGATGCATGGCAGATGTAGTTTAATGTGAATAAATGTATGGTTATCCACTTTGGTGGCAAGAACAGAAAGGCAGATTACTACCTCAATGAAACCAATTTAGGTAAAAGGGTAGTACAAAGATCTGGACATTCTTGTACAGTCAATTAAGGTAAACATGCAGGTACAGCAGGTAGTAAAGACAGCTAATAGCATGCTGGCCTTTGTAACAAGAGGGATTGAGTATAGAAGCAAAGAGGTTCTTCTGCAGCTGTACAGGGCCCTGGTGAGACCACACCTGGAGTATTGTGCACAGTTCTGGTCTCCAAATTTGAGGAAAGACATTCTTGCTATTGAGGGAGTGCAGTGTAGGTTCATGAGGTCAATTCCTGGAATGGTGGGACTACCTTATGCTGAAAGACTAGAGCAACTGGGCTTGTATACCCTTGAGTTTAGAAGACAGAGGATCTGACTGAGACATAAGATTATTAAAAGGATTGGACACTCTGGAGGCAGGAAACATGTTTCTGCTGATGGGTGAGTGCCAAACCAGAGGACACAGCTTAAAAATACGGGGTAGACCATTTAGGACAGAAGGAGGAGAAACTTCACCCAGAGAGTGGTGGCTATGTGGAATGCTCTGCCCCAGAGGACAGTGGAGGCCCAGTCTCTGGACTCATTTAGAGTTGGATAGAACTCTCAAGGATAGTGGAATCAAGGGTTATGGAGATAACACAGGAACAGGATACTGATTAAGGATGATCAGCCATGATCATATTGAATGGTGGTGCAGGCTCGAAGGACAGAATGGCCTACTCCTGCACCTATCATCTATTTAGGCTATTCAACTCAAATCATCCGACAGAACAAACTGCTAGAAAGGCTCAGGTCTGGCAGCATCTAGAGAGAAATCAGTTAACCTTTCAGGTCCAACCATTCCTCGAATAGCTGAGGAATGTCACTTGACCTGAAGCATCAACTGATTTTTCTCCACAGCTGCTGCCAGACCTGTTGAGCTTTTCCAGCTATTCCTTTTAGTTTTTAGTTCCACAAAGTAGTCAATTCCACATTTGATACAAGCTATAAGCAATCATCCATTCAGGGCATTATGTCTGCTATGTCTTTAAAATAAACTGACTTGTGCAATTCCCCCACATTTTTCAGCAATACCTCTGGATAGGATAGACAAGGTATTTTCCCTGGGGTGGGAGGAAAAAAAAAGTCCAGAACTAGATGGCATATGTTTAGGAAGGGAGGGGCAAGATAAAGGGACCTATGGGGAAACTTTCACACTGGTGGTGTGTATGGAATGAGCTGCCTGACGAAGTGGTGGAAGCTGGTACAATTAAAAGGCATCTGAATGGATATATGAATAGGAAAGGTTAGAGGGATATGAGCCATGTGCTGGCAAATGGGACTAGATTAGGTTAGGATATCTGGTCAGCATGGACAAGGTGAATCATAGGGTCTGTTTCTGTGCTAAGGATTCTATTCCCCTTACTACAATTAAATCTCAAATCATACTAGAACAATGCATTCAAAGCTCAGATCCTCACTGCTTTACCTGCTCAAATTGCCTACCTTCAATAACTACAGAATTGACTGCTAACATCTGAATGACAGCTTATGATTGGAAGCCTGAACTCCATAGCAAGCCCAGAAGATGCAAGTTTGCATTTGTGCAAGTTATCCTATTTAACACTTACCTTAGAGGTTGCATCTTTCAGATTGATGACACCAGATTCAATCATTTCATGGTACAAATCATTACCTTCACGGGTACGCTCACCTACTCCAGCAAATACAGAGTAGCCACCATGGGCCTTGGCAACATTGTTAATAAGTTCCATGATAAGTACGGTCTTACCAACACCAGCACCACCAAACAGACCTGAAGAGATTAATTGTAAACTTTAGTCCATTTTGTCTCAACTGTTTCCCTCAACACAGACTGAAGGATAACATGAATGATGTCTAAAATGAAGGACAGACAGGAAGTATCTTTTCCTTTTGGTTGACAGATCAAAAGCTCAGCACAAATTTAAAAAGGAACAGAAGATTGAGAATGCAGTTTTTTTCCACCCAGGTGGAATCTGGAACTCTGCCTGTTAAAAAGGTGATACAGGCAGAAACTAACATTTCAATATTTAGATACACACTGGCTATGGCAAGGCACACAAGGCTGTGAGCCAAGTTTTACAAAGAGAGATTAGAATATTTATGTGGTTGAATTTACATCAGCTGAAACAATGGCCACAGGGCCTTTTCTTGTGCTGTTGACCTGACTGGGTCAAGTCCCAAATATTCTACCTTGGTTGAAGTTGCTGATTTTTAAACTTTGAATGAAATAATTGTAATGTGGTTAGCAGTTTGCAAGTGTACACTTTAGATTAATACCCTTAGCTACACAAACCACATACATGGCAAAGTTGCACAATTTCACAAACTACAACTTCAATTCAGGCTGGCCAAATAGTTTCTAATAAACTTTCGTTAGAAATCAGTAATCAACAGTTTGCACTTGTTTGATGTAAAAAAGCAGTCTGAAATTGTATTGAAGATAAAAAAAACAAGAGTTTTATAAAACAAATACATAACACAAGCAGAGTCAATTTAATTTTCAATCACTTACCAATTTTGCCACCCTTGGCATAAGGAGCCAACAGATCTACAACTTTGATGCCAGTCACCAAGATCTCTTGCTCAACACTCATCTCCACAAATTCAGGAGCTTCAGCATGAATTGCAGAATGTCTAGATGCAAGTGCAACCACAAATATACACATCAATACACATATCAAATAGGATCAGATTACAACTTAAAGCTTCATCCAAAGTATTCTGAATTAGCCTAAGCAATTCAATTCAATTTTTTTCAGTTGCAAGTTTCTTTGCATCCCAATATTTCAGTTCAAAGTATAACTATTGATGAGGTATTACAATTAGAAATCAGATAATGAATGCATTCAAATTGGTTTATTTAGTGGTGTCATTTGTATTACAGGTGGTAGGTTTAAGTTCTGTTTCTTAAACCTTTTAGATGTTAAGAATTGGAATCACCATAAGAATTGCACTCCAATCAGGTAGATTCATTTTCTACATTTGTAGTCTCAGATCATTTAACAGTTTGAAAACTTAGGTTTGAGTGAAGTAACAAATGGTTAATAGCACCACGGAGAAGGCTGCAATATAACCTGAATTCAGTGCACTGGGAGTTGGAGCAAGATTTCACCTCAAATTATAATCACTGGGAATAATGCAATGTAAATAGACCAGCCACTAGAAAAAACATTGTAAAAGTGATCTGAGAGATTAGTTATGGAGAAAATGTCATAAGCAAAATGTACAACCAAGTCAGAAGTATATGAATGTCATACTGCACAATGGACTAAGGAGTAATTTTGATTATTATAACAATTCATATTGTTTAACCTGTAGCTTATATTTAAAAGATGACTTTTCCCAAAAAAGGAGTTATCCTCTATTGCAGAAGCTACGTCTTTCATAGAAGCTGCTCTTATTTTCCTGCATCATCCAAATATACATTGATTTGTGAGCAACTGCTCTATAAACAAACTTCGTACTAATGATCAACTTGCCAATTTTCAGTAGGAAGACTTTAGACAAAGGTTCATTGTGACAAACTGGTTCTTCTAGAACTTGAGAAATTTACAAACATTTATTCTCATATGCAGAGCTATAACCAGATAGTGCAAGAGCAGCTTCAAATGAAATATTAAGCTAATTAGTTAATAAAACCAACACATTGGGGAACACTAGTTTAGAATGTCTGACATTCAATTTTAAATTGCACACTGTGATCAATGTCAACCAGCTTGGACTAATAGAATTAACATTTCCATTGCTTCTTGCACATCATTTAGAAATTGGAAACACAATCAATATTAGTTAAGTCAGTTATGAAATTAACTAGTGGATATTCTATTGACTTATTTTTAGAATACTTAAGTTAACTGTTGGTGTAAAAACGCAATGGAAAAACAAATACCCAACATATGGTCTTCAGATTTAAATACAAAGCACACTGAAAGCTTCTATGTTGAAGAGTTCTACATTGCACTTCCAAAAAACTTTATACAGTTAGAAACAGAATTACACACTGTTTGGTGGTGATTGGTCCCCTCTCATCAATGGGCGCACCAATGACATTCATGATTCTGCCAAGAGTTTCTGGTCCAACTGGAATCCTGATAGGCGCACCTGTGTCCAGAACTTCCTGCCCACGCACCAACCCTTCTGTGCCATCCATAGCAATTGTGCGTACAGTACTTTCACCTATACAGGTTTAGGTTTCAGTTAGTCTCATGACTAGAAAAAAGTATAAAAATTTAAGTATAACCATTTCTCAGATTGTAGTTTGTCTACAGATACTTCAGTAGAACGAAAGTCTTTAATATCTCATCATTGAATTCTATGCATAAGGTAAATCGAACTATTCTTACCAAGATGCTGGGCAACTTCCAACACAAGCCTACTCTCCCGACCGGTTACATCGAGAGCATTTAGGATTGGAGGAAGACCTTCATCAAACTGGACATCCACAACTGCACCAATGACTGCAACAATTCGACCTTTTGCTGTACTGCCCTTGGCAGAAGGATTTGCTTGAGCAACATAGTTTCGCCCTACAATAGGAAATTTAAAAAGTCTGAAATACTTCTTTCGTTTATTCCAACCATAGCAACATTTATAGCAAGATAAAAACTGCTATCATATTGATATGGGAAAATCTTGATTTTTGAACCTACAAACTTGGACACAAGTTTAAGTGACTCAAACAGCAAGGACTGCAAATGCTGGAAATTGAAGGATTTTGACCCAAAACATCAATTTTCCTACTCCTGGAATACTGTCTGACCTGCCTCAGATTTATTAACTTTGGACACAGGCTTAACTTTTACTTAAAATGCTGTTATCAATGTTCACTATAGAAAAGAGAATGAAGATATTGCATATATTATGAGATTCTCTCCACTTTGCCCTATTAACCTGCCTTAATCTCAAATTCAGGCGAAAAACTCCCTTATGACCAATGGGACCCAACTCCAGTTTAGACATACTACCTTCCACAGTAATAATTAAATTTCATTCAGATTTTGAAAGACCAGAATTTTTGTCCAACAAGATTCAACCACTAGGAATTAGGATGAGATTCACTGAGTCTGCTAACAAAGGATTTAGGGAAAGGATGACAACAGATGCTGGAGACCAGAGTCAAAATGCATGGCACTGGAAAAACACAGCAGGTCAGGCAGTATCTGAGCAGGAGCACTGATGTTTTGGACATAAGCATGTCATCAGGAATGAAGTTACTATGAAGCTCCCACCTTCTCAGCCTTGCCCTTTGCCTGAGGTTAGTATCTCACTTTAATTTGCCACTAGTCTTCTGTGTAGCCCTCTGGTCATCTAGGACTTCCTAATGAAGGGCTTATGCCCAAATTAGCAATTCCCCTGCTCCCCAAAACAGGCTAACCTGCTGTGCTTTTTCCAGCACCACATTTTGACTAATGAGGATTTAGCTCTACTTGAGGACTTGAAGTCCAGAGCAGTCAATATTCCAACATAATTTGTACAAATCAACATTGAGAACGGTGTTGATTAACTACCCAGTTATCAATCCTTGAATTCTAGATTCCAATAATTTCATTAACAGCAACTAGCCAGTGTTTTGCTTTTCCTCCTTCTTGACTGCATTCTTTCTCCGTGCACTTTGATCAAACCTACATGAATTCTGATTAAAAGATATTGCTGACTGACATTGGAGATTCAGTAAGTGTGAAGTCACCATTGTCCTAGAAGGCCACTTTCAGTGGACTGGTGGCAATTTAATCTGAGAGGTACCATGCCTCAGGTAAAGAGCAAGGCGAAGAAGGTAGGAGCTTCACAGTAACATTAGCTAAAACAGAAATTGAACACAAGCTGGTCCTGTCACACTTATAAATTAGCCAGTCAGCTGAGCTAGCCAATCATCCCATGACAATTCAGTCATTTCAGTTATCAATTCAGTAAGCCAGCTTTGAATGGCCTCCAATGCACTTACGTTCTTCATTAAATGAGGCCATACCTTCAGTGTTCAAGATGCAGTCTCAACCCACATCTTATTTTTAGGTTCAATTCTTCTTGTAAAGGATATCACCCTCATTATTGATTAAAGGATGTTCCTATATTTTAATCAAACATTCAATTTACCATTTGCAGCAGGGACAACACCGCAGATATTTAACCTGCGGCTGGAATGTGCATTAGTGCTGTGAAACCTGGCCATAAGGCTGTGCAGAGCTACCATCAGTTTTCAAGGTGAAAAAGAGGTGAAGCTGAAAGGCATCCGTGTTGGAAGAGAAATGCAAACAGGCGGGACTTAAACAGCGGAATATAGAGTTAATCCACATCTAAACGGCGATTAAATGCCTGCCCACCCGCCAAAGCGCCGGAAGAATGGAGGGGAAGGACAGAGGAGAAAGCAGTAACTCTAGGCCGCTAGGCCCCAGGCTTGAGCCCACAGGACGGAAAAAGGTCAAAGTCAACATCGGCTGCCGAATGATAAACTACTGCTGCCACTGCCGCCCTTGCCTCAGACATCAATTCCATCTGGGGGGCCGGGGAGACCGATGGTGGGGGGTCGGAAGAAGGGGGTCAGGGCAGGGCGGAGGACGGGGAAGACTGTGCATTGAGGAAACTCCCCGGATGCTCGGTAACTCGGCGCCAGCGGGAAGCGTAGGTGCGGGATACCGAATGCCAGGATACCTACGTGAATAAAGGGCACCGGGTACACCCGCTACCGGCGATATGGGGCTGACCACAGGACGGAGCGCCTGTACCACGCCCCGGCTGCACCATCCAACAGCTCCCAACATGGCGAACAGCAAGCTGGACAAGGACGAGCCACTGACAGCAGCCTTATATATAGAACATGAGGGTACCAATACGCATGTCCCTGAGCGACGCGGCAGTATGGCGGGAAATGTAGTCCATTTAATGGAAATCTCAAAACAAACTGTCGCGTTCTGAACTACAGCACCCACAATACCCCACGGCTACGGGCTGCGTTCCGATCTGCTCTTGGGACTTGCTTTTAAAAACGCGTTTTCTGCTGTGGTAGTTGCACACGCGCAAGCGGGACAGAACATGACAAAAAGAAGTGTAACCCTTCTTATGGTCGAGTGAATTCAACAACTAGAACTCTGTGTATATTTTCTTAATTTTCTAACCTTCTAATATGGCTTTAAACACCACTTCTCGGACGTCGATGAGAAACGAAGGTCCCTGAAATAGATTGCATGGAAGTCATTCATGTGCAATAATGATCACCCTAATCAGACCATTTCTAGCTGTATGTTTACACAATCACGGAAGTACTTAAGGTCATGCTTGGTCCTGAAAAATGCTTAATCTAACTGTGATTAGCCAAGAAGGGTAAAGTATTTCAAAAGCTTTGAGCATTGGTGAATCTAACTGGTTCACATGGCTACAAAACAGAAATTGGAAAAGCTGAGCAGGTCAGGCAGCATCTGTGGAGAGAACCCAGTTAACATTTCGGATCCAGTGACCCTTCCTCAGAATTGCCCTTCACGGTACTGCAGTACTACATGTTGGTGTCGGTCACGCAGCACACAGCTCTTATGCCAAATACACTGGCTGTCATACAAATGAGTAATATCTGAATTTTGGTGTATGCATGATGCAAAACATATAGGCCATATGTCCCAAAAACGTTACAGGTCACATTAAACAACATACCTGTTCACAATGATTAAGACACCGAACATTTCGAACCAGTCTGCACTTGCAAAATTTCCAATACAATGTTCATATTAGATGTGATTCTGCATTTGGGTAACATTTGCTGGAGAATTCTGCATGCAGGGAATTACGGTGCCAACCAATTTAACATTGTCAGGTGGGTTTCCACGTAGTAGAAGCTACATATATTAATACAGAGGATCTTTATAGACAGGAAGGACATGTACATGAGTGCATCTCTTTCAACTTAACAAAATATGTAACAAACATTTGATTGGTTCATTTCTCAGGACAATGGCCTCACAAATCACAGTCAACCTGGCTGGTTTAATATTTAAACAAAGCCTGAGAGTTATCTATTAATCAGTATGATCAGTGTATCCCATCAAGTTCACTAATGTCAATTAGGGACAGAAAACTACCAGGACCATCACTGCAGATTTGAAACATGGACTGAAGAGTGAATTTCAGAGCTGAGGTGAGAGTAGCTGCCTTTGACATAAGACGACATATAATAATTGCTTCACACATGCGTCAGGCACTGATTATCTCCAACAAGAGAGAAACTAACTATCACCCCTTAACATTCAATGCATTTCTATCGCAGAATCCCCCATTAACATCTTAAGAGATTATCATTGACCAAAACTAAAACTGGACTAGCCATATAACTGCTGTGGTTACAACAGCAAGTCAGAGGCTAGGAATCTTACAGCAAGTAATTCACTTCCTGCCTTCCCAAAGCTTTGCACTATCTAAAAAACATAAGTTATGAGTGTGGTGGAATACTCTGTGGTTGCCTGGATGAGTGTAGCTATAACAACATTCAAAGCTTGACACAAGCAGGACAAAGCAGCCGGCTTAATTGGCTCAACATCCACATCCATTTACTGTGTCCAACAAAGAGATGTACAAAGAGATATATAGCACGGAAACAGATCCTTCGGTCCAACCCATCCATGCCTACCAGATATCCCAACACAATCTAGTCCCACCTGCCAGCACCTGGCCCATATCCCTCCAAACCCTTCCTATTCATATTCCCATCCAAATGCCTCTTAAATGTTGCAATTGTAACCAGCCTCCGCCACATCCTCTGGCAGCTCATTCCATACACATACCACCCTCTACGTGAAAAGGTTGCCCCTTAGATCTCTTTTATATCTTTCCCCTCTCACCCAAAACCTATACCCTCTAGTTCTGGACTCTCCAACCCCAGGGAAAAGACTTTGTCTATTTATCCTATCCATGCCCCTCATAATTTTGTAAACCTCTATAAGGTCACCCCTCAGCCTCCGATGCTCCAGGGAAAATAGCCCCAGCCTGTTCAGCCTCTCCCTGTAGCTCAAATCCTCCAACCCTGGCAACATCCTTGTAAATCTTTTCTGAACCCTTCCAAGTTTCACAACATCTTTCCGATAGGAAGGAGATGAGAATTGCACACAATATTCCAACCGTGGCCTAACCAATGTCCTGTACAGCCGCAACATGACCTCCCAACTCCTGTACTCAATATTTGACCAATAAAAGAAAGCATACCAAATGCCTTCTTCACTATCCTATCTACCTGCGACTCCACTTTCAAGTGGCTATGAACCTGCACTCCAAGGTCTCTTTGTTCAGCAACACTCCCTAGGACCTTACCATTAAGTGTATAAATCCTGCTAAGATTTGTTTTCCCAAAATGCAGCACCTTGCATTTATCTGAATTAAACTCCATCTGCAACATCTCAGCCCATTGGCCCATCTGGTCCAGATCCTGTTGTAATCTGAGGTAACCCTCTTCGCTGTCCACTACACCTCCAATTTTGGTGTCATATGCAAACTTACTAACTGTACCTCTTATGCTCGCATCCAAATCATTTATGTAAATGACAAAAAGTAGAGGACCCTGCACCAATCCTCGTGGCACTCCACTGGTCACAGGTCAGCAGTCTGGAAAACAACCCTCCACCACCACCCTCTGTCTTCTACCTTTAAGCCAGTTCTGTATTCAAATGGCTAGTTCTCCCTGTATTCTGTGAGATCTAACCTTGCTAATCAGTCTCCCATGGGGAACATTGTCGAACACCCTACTGAAGTCCATATAGATCACATCTACTGCTCTGCCCTCATCAATCCACTTTGTTACTTCAAGTTTGTGAGACATGATTTCCCACGCACAAAGCCATGTTGACTATCCCGAATCAGTCCTTGCCTTTCCAAATACGTGTACATCCTGTCCATCAGGATTCCCTCCAACAACTTGCCCACCATTGAGGTTAGGTTCATCGGTCTATAGTTCCCTGGCTTGTCTTTACCGCCCTTCTTGAACAGTGGCGCCACATTTGCCAACCTCCAGTCTTCCGGCACCCCACCTGTGACTATCGATGATACAAATATCTCAGCAAGAGGCCCAGCAATCACTTCTCTAGCTCCCCACAGAGTTCTCGGGTACACCTGATCAGGTCCTGGGGATGTATCCACCTTTAACTGTTTCAAGGCATCCTGCACTTCCTCCACTGTAATCTGGACATTTTGAAAGATGTCACCATCTATTTCCCTAATGTCCATATCTTCAATATCCTTTTCCACAGTAAATACTGATGCAAAATATTCATTTAGTATCTCCCCCATTTTCTGTGGGTCCACACAAAGGCCGCCTTGCTAGTGTTTGAGGGGCCTTATTCTCTCCCTTTTGTCCTTAATATATTTGTAAAAGCCCTTTGGATTCTCCTTAATTCTACTTGCCAAAGCTATCTCATATCCCCGTTTTGCCCTCCTGATTTCCAGCAATTTTGGTTTTTATTCCAGTTGCTTTCACATTTTTTCATCAGCTGTTTACATGTTGGTTTCTTTATCACCTGCTGGCTGTTGAGAGGCCTGTTGTTCAATTCCATCAAAACAATTGCACCCTTCAAATCCTAAGGTCTATCCATATAGTCTCACTGTATAAACCTTCCAAGATGTCCTCCCTCAGTACAGCTGTGATATTCTCTCCAATCAGTAATGAAACTTCCCCACCTCTTTTATATCCCAACAGGTTTAATTGGAAGCACTAGCTTTCAGAACACCACTTATACCCCAGTCCAACCCCGGCATCTCCAAATCTTTTATATCCTTCTTTATCCTTCCGTGAAACATTTTAAATCCTGGAATGTAAAACTGCTAGTCTTGTCCCTTCCCCAACCAAGTCTCTATAATAGCTACAACATCATATTATATGTATTAATCCAAGCTCTAGGTTCATTTGCTTTATCTGTCAAACGTCTCATGTTAAATACACTACAGACGACCAGTGTCCTGCCGTGTTCAGCAACCTCTCCCTGTCTGTTCTTCCTCTTAGCCTTGTTGGCCTTAGTCTCAGAATCTTCCTTGGTCATTTCACCTGCAGATCTATTGCTCTGGTTCAAGCCCTCCTGCCACACTTGTGTAAACTCTCATGAATGGCACTCACCAGGACATTGCTCGCCCCCACCCCCAGTTTACATGCAACCCGTCCTTCTTGTACAGGTCCCATATAATCTGGAAGACATTCCAACAATCCCTATACCTGAAGCTCTCCCTCCTACACCAGCTCTTTAGCCACATATTTAACTGTAAAATCTTTCTAGTCCTAGGCTTACTAGCATGTGGTACATGAAGTAATCCCAAGATTAAAACCCAAGAGGTCCTGCTTTTCAATTTCCTGAACTCCCTTTGCAAGACCTCTTCTCTTTCTGCCTATGCTATAGGTAACAATTTGGAACACACCCTCTGGCTACTTGCCCTTCGGAATGGCCTGTGCCCACTCAGATACATCCTTGACCCTGGCACCAGTGAGGCAACACAGCCACTTGAAGTATTACTTGCAGCCATACAAGTGCCAATCTGTGCGCTTGACTGTACAGTTCCATGTCCATTTTTGATATCAGCACTTCTGTTCGCTGTGGTCAGAAGAGCATATTTTTAAAAGTAGAAAAGAGCATTCATTAGAATGCAAAACATCCTGCCTCTATAGTTTTGTTCTGAGTTACCTTTTCTCTTCTCTGTAGTTGATTGTGCTCTGTGCATTACAAAATGGAAATAGATACACATTGCCATCAGAACAGGAGTGATGTGCTTGCCACTGGTCTGCTTAATTATATTTCTGGCACAAACATTGTAGTCATTGGAAGCTAGCTGTATATCTGTTAAAATTCTTGGCACTAGTCAAATAGACATACCTTTAGGAAGTAGCCTTTGCCAGCCAGTTGCCAGTCAGTTACTGATTGAAATCAAGCTTTCACAAATAAGAGAGACTGAATACTGCAGCATGATTGGTGTTAGGAGCCTGGACCAGAACCTGCATGATTCATTCATTGTGGTCTCAAACAAGTTCGGCATTTCTTGTTTCTGTTACCACAGCAGTATCTAGAAGAAGGGTATTCGGCTTATCACATCCATGCCACTCTAGACAAAAGAAACCTTGGCTATTCCCACACTCATGCCCTTTTCCCATTACCCTGCATTATTTTCTTCTGTGGTGACTTATCCAACTCTCTTTCAGAAGCAATAATTGAATCCAACTTCAAACTCTCAGGCAATACATTTCAGATCCTAAGCACTCACTGGCCAAAGAAGATTTTCTTCATATCGCAGTTTTTTTTATTTGCTATTTATCTGGTTCCTCTGTTCCTTGACCATTCCACCAAAGGGAATAATTGCTTTCTATCTGCTCAGAGCAAACCCATAATAATAATAATTACCTCTATTAAATTCCTCCTAAACTCCCCTTCTCTAAGGAGGAATGCTCTGCTTCCTTAAACTATAAACATTACTGAAGATCCCCTTTCCTGGGAAACCTCCTCATAAGTTTTTCTGCACGATTCTTCCCAATGATGCCCAAAACTACATAATATGCGAGTTGAAGCCAAACCACTATTTTATAAATGTGCATCATTGCCTCCTTACTCCTTCATTTAACATGCTTATATCAAAAGTCCAGGGTCCGATTGTTATGAACCAGGCCAGACCCCTTCAAAACATTTCAAGATGGTAGCCCAGACCCTAAATTTGCCAGTTGTGTTGAGAAGGTGTAGAGTGGGCACTCCAGGAATGATGCAGCCGGTCAAAATCCCTCGGTTTTAGACATAACAGAATTTATTGGCAGAGTACCAAATGAAACACAAATAAAAGAGAACAGAATACAGAATAACTTAGCCTATCCAAAAACCCAACAGACTATCCCAACTTAATGAAGCTGTTCCAAATTCCTACAACAATCCCCATAAGCATTCCTTGGCAAAAAAGGTAAAATCAAACACAGGGTCTTAGAGGAGAGAAAGATGGTAGAGAGATTCTGCATGGAACACCTTCTCCCATGGAGCTGTTTCTTTTGGATTCCCAGCTAACAACTGACCAGCAGCTCTGAACAACCAGAATGCTAAAACCAAACCAAACCAAACCAGAGGAAAGCTGAGCTCAGAGTATTGGCCATTCCCCTTTCATTCTACAAGTTTTTTTTCTTAAACTTAAAAGTTTTTTCAAGTAGGTAAGTGCAGACAAAATGAAACATCTGTCTTAATGACCCCTCTAAAAAAACCCAAGGACAATGTCACAAAGCTGGTTCCCTTTTTTTCCTAAATGTTGTTCTTTTTCTCAAGGATACTGTGTCCTTATTTTTTTTCAGAGTAGTCATAAACATCTCCTGGTACCAAATAAACTGATTTGGTATAGAGATTAAAGGTTATTGAGAGGCCTTATTGTTTATATGTGAACAGAAGAGACTTAATGCCAAAGTGGTCATGTTTTAGAGTGACCTGTATAATAAAAGAGGAGTGGTCAGCTGTCTAGCTGAGCAGTTCAGTCCAGAACTGGTTGGAAGTTCAGTAGTGGACTGTGGAAACTCTCTCTCTCTTTCTGCCTTTTTAACTTCAACCTGTAAGCATCTGTTCCAATTTTTTTTACTGATCTTTAAGGGTGTTTGCTTTTTGGGACTGTTGTGTATACTCGGAACAGCATGATTAAGCCTAGTTTGGATAGACTGAGTTCTGTTGGGGTTCTATATTCTGTTCTTTGTGTTTCATTGTGTAATTTTGTGAATACATTTCAGTCTGTTTTAAAACCTAGTAGTGAACCTAGCCTGCTTACTCTGGGTAATTCTCACTGTTCACTTACCAAACAAATTGCCAAGTTATGGTCTGGGTTGCCTGCTCAAGAATGCTTTGAGTGGTCTGGCACTGGTGCATAATGGTGTAAAAACAATGACTGCAGATGCTGGAAACCAAATTCTGGATTAGTGGTGCTGGAAGAGCACAGCAGTTCAGGCAGCATCCAACGAACAGCGAAATCGACGTTTCGGGCAAAAGCCCTGGTGCATAATAACAACCTAACCTTGTTCAAGGAGCAGCATCATCATACCAACACATTTTATTAATCACTTTCTTAACCTGCCTGCTAACTTCAATGAGTTGCACATACAGCCTCCAGGGCTCTCTATTTCTGTCTTTAGAAATGCATCATTTATTATTGACTTTTCTTCTTATTCTTCACTAGATGTATCACTTCATACTTCCCTGCGTAAAATTTCAACTACCCTTTGTTTACCCATCCTGAAAATTTACTGTTGTAATATGCTCTGTTGCCTTTTCTCCTTCTTCTTCTTATGAATGTCTCTTCTGTCTTGATCTTTGCTATTTTCCCTCATCCTACATTACCAAAAAGCAGATCCATTCTTGCCAACAATATAACTGTTTCAAAACCTGACAAAAAAAGTCCAAAAGCAGCAAAATGTTGTTAGTAAATGTCAGAAATCAGTTACATTTATGAGAAAGTTTGAAAAAGATGATCTAAATGTTAATAGCACCCAGAAGGACAAGCCAGTGATTAAGAGAAAGTGAAGACTGCTGATGCTGGAGATCAGAGTCGAGAGTGTGGTGCTGGAAAAGCACAGCAGGTCAGGCAACATCAGAGGAACAGGAAAATCGATGTTTTGGGCATTATTCCTGATGAAGCTTATGCCTGAACCATCGATTCTCCTGCTCCTCAATGCGACCTGACTTGCTGTACTTTTCCAGCACCACACTCTTAAAGCTAGCAATTAAACCTTATAGACTGAATAAAACTGCTGCAAAGTCCTTCAAGTTCTGGAGCAGACCAATTTCACAAAAGGGTCCTAAACATTGTTACGTAAATATTTCCCTTATTTAATTTTTTAAATGAAAGTGATAACTGTTTCTGGAAGTGTTCTGAATAACCATTGAGTAATTCATCCAATATAATGGTGATATATTTCTAACATAGAATGAATCTGAACGTATGGACCATTATATGAACTCTGAATGGATCGAATTATGAGCCAATATACTGTATTTAGTCACAAAGCTTGGACTTTGTCTCCATCTAGTGTCAAGGTTAAGGAGTGTCAGAGTACTTGAGTTTTAACTCCCCTGATTAAAAACATTTCAATCATTACTATAGCTTTGTGATGATGGCTGTCTGAGTCATGTACTGAGGCAAGTTGTGCAAGTGACAAGATGAAAGATGATAGAGGCAGAACAGTCATCACCTCAATTTATATTGATACATGAAATTTCCCTTTTCATGAAAATAGAAGGAAATATTGGACCTAATTCAAAGCCTAGCAGTATGAAACTGGGGATACCTGAAGTGCCATGGGTCATTGGCTGCAGCAAAATTGTATTCAAACACAATGTGTAACATTGTGGCTCAGTATATTCCTCACTCTGGCATTACCATCAAGCCATGTCATCAAGACTGGTTCAATAATAAGTGTAGATTGGCATATCAGGAGTAGCACCAGATATATCTACAATTAAGATGCCAATTTGGTGCAGCCATTATATTGGATTTCATGCATGTTAAACAACAGAAGCCCCATGTTACAAACAGACCTAAGCAATTCCAAATGTATAGTTCTAGTAAAGCTCTTCAGTCCTGCAAATCCAGTTTTGAATCATGGTGGACCTATCAATAACTAATAGGATAAGAATTTTCCACAAATATCTCAGGTATCAATGATGGGGTAGTGTCACATGTCAATGCAAAAGACACGTCTGAAGTGTTTGCAACCATACTCAGCCAGAAGTGCTGAGTGCATGATCAACTTCAGCTTCCTCCTGCAATTCTCAGCATCACACATGCCAGTCTTTAGCAGAGTTGTTCATAAGACAAGGTATCAACAGTGCACTGTATACTGGATTAGTGGTGCTGGAAGAGCACAGCAGTTCAGGCAGCATCCAACGAGCAGCAAAATCGACGTTTCGGGCAAAAGCCCTTCATCAGGAATAAAGGCAGTGAGCCGGAAGCATGGAGAGATAAGCTAGAGGAGGGTAGGGGTGGGGAGAGAGTAGCATAGAGTACAATGGGTGACCGAGTTTGCCTGAACTGCTGTGCTCTTCCAGCGCCACTAATCCAGAATTGGGTTTCCAGCATCTGTAGTTATTGTTTTTACCTAGTGCACTGTATACTGTCTGGCAGCAATGTTTGCACTTCAAAACTGGGAATGCCTCATTCCAAGCTCACCAGTACAGTTACAACACTGGCATGTAACTGACAATCTGGAAAATTGCTCACATATGTCCCATCCATGAAAAGCAAATCAAATCCAATCTGGCTAATTGCCGCACCATCAGATTACTCCAAATCATCAGCAAAGGAATGGAAGGTGTCACCAACAGTACTATTATCAAGCAGTACCTAGTAATAACCTGTTCAGTAATGCACAATTCGGAACAGTATAACCTTGGTTCAGACACACAAAAAGAAAGTTGAATTCCAGAGGGGAGGTGAAATTAAAACAGTATTTGACCAAGTATGACATTAAGGAGACCTTAAAGTTAATAAATCTGGGGAAAAGCTTTGAACTCGTTGGAGAATTGCACCCAGCATAAAGAAAGATAGTTTATACTTGTTGGAAGGTAAACAACTTCTCCCTAGAACCTCAGTGCAGAGAATCCCAGAGTTGTGTCCTGAACCCAACAACTTCCCTTCATCGTAAAGTCAGAGATTGGAATTTTCTTTGATGAATGTACAGTGTTCAGTACAACTCATAATTCCTCAGATACTGAGCAGTCTATGCCTGAAATCATTAACCGCAGCAAAATGTGGGTAACATTCAGACTTGAGCTGATAAACAACAAGTAACCCTTATGCCAAACAGGTGCCAGACAATGACCATCTCCACAAGATAGAACCTAACATCGCTCCTTGTTAATCAGTTAAAATACTGTGACTGAATCCCTCACTATTAGCACCTTAGATCATAATCAGACTAGCCATAGAGTACTATGGTTGAAAGAGCAGATCAAAGACTAGGAATTCTAGAATTTCACCTGCTGACTCCCCAAAACATATCCATCTTCTGTAAGACACAAATCAATAGTGTGATGGAATATTCGCCAATTGCCTGGATAAGTGCAGCTCCAAAAATACTCAAGAAGCTTGGCAACATCCAAGACAAAGTATTGGCACCCCATGCATTATTTTCAGCATTCACTTTTTTTTTTGGATTAGACTCCCTACAGTGTGGAAACAGGCCCTTTGGCTCAACAAGTCCACACCAACCCTCCAAAGAGCAACCCGCCCAAACCCATTGCCCTACTTTTACCCCTTCACCTAACACTATGGGTAATTTAGCATGGCCAATTCACCTAACCTGCACATTTTTGGACAGTGGGAGGAAACCGGAGCACCTGGAGGAAACCCACGGGGAGAATGTGCAAACTCCACACAGTCAGTTGCCTGAGGTGGGAATTGAACCTGGGTCTCCAGCACTGAGGCAGCAGTGCTAACCACTGTGCCACCCTGCCACCTACAAGTCTTCTTCTAACTTCTTTTTGAAGTAAACAATAATTACAAGTGGCTGCATACCTTTTGTTTCTAAATAAAGTATGGCAATGCCACCAAATGGATCCAGGCAACAGAGCAAGTAAAGAAGAAACAATCACACGCTGAGCAATGTTCCCTTCTCTATGCCCCAAGAATGCCCCTGCTATACTATGGTAATTACAGCAACTCCTCAAGCCTGTTCAATTAAAGCAATTAAAGTAATATGATAATTCAATTCAGAGGATAAAAAGTCCTCCTTTGACATTTTATTTACATTGCTGAATTTGAATTTGCATAATTAATTTAGTTACTGTTCTAGTAATAACAGTATCTTTTTTGTTTCACAGAGTCATATTATTATGGTGCTTAATGTGGCCATTTAGCCCATTGTGCCTGTAGTAGCTCCTGTCTTTTCCCCATATCGCTCCAAAACCATTACAATCCAAAATGCCATTCAATCTCCTTTTGAATGCCTCAGTTGAAGCTTACTCTACCACATTACCAGGCAGTGTGTTCCATATCCTAACAACTCGCTGTGTGAGAACTCTTTTTTTTCTCACATCACACTTATTTTATTTGCACATCATTTTAATCCTATTCCTGCCACTCATTTCTTCTACAAGTGGAAATAACTTCTCTGTGTCTACTCTGTTCAGCTCACTCTAGAGTTTGAAAATCTGTCAGATCTCCTCTCGGCCACCTTCTCACCAGAGAGCACAGTCCCAACCTCTTCAATCTTCCAACAGTTCTTGAAGAAACACTAGATTTGAAATGTTAACTCTGCCCTCTTCCCACAGATGCTCCGAGATCTGCTGAGTTCCACCAGCAATTTCTGTTTTTGTTTCTTTAATCTGTCCTCATATCAGTACTTTCTCACTGCTGAAAGTATTCTTACAAATCACCTTTGCACTCTTTCCAATGCCTTCACATCTTTTCAATTCTATGACACGCACAATACTTCTGATGAAGTCTAACAATAATTGTACAAGTTCAAAATCATTTCCTTCTTTTGCACTCTCTGCCCTTATTAGGAAACAACATACCATGATTTATTTTCTGCTCTTTCCATCTGCACAGCCTGTTTCAATGATATGTGCACACTATAGCTATGTCCTGCTGGTCCTGCACTACCTTTAGAATTATATCCCCTATTTTGTCATCTGCAAGCTTGGAAATTGTCCCGTGCACACCAAATCCAGATCATTTATATATTTCAGGAAAAGTAAGGGTCCTAATGCTTCACAACAAACCTTCCTCCATCCCAAAAAAAAAGCCATTGACTGTCTATTCCTCCAGCCCTGACACCATCTTCAACATTTGCTTCCTTCACCACAAAGTACAAATTTCCACAATATGCACTGCAGTGACTCATTAATTCTTCTTCAGCAACACCTTTCCAATTTGTGATCTCTGATACTTTAAATAATAATAGCAGCAGCTTCCCAAGAATCTTTTTATAGAACCTACCACAACCTAACCTTGAATTCAGGAGCCAGGGAATCATCAGTACTTATAAGTTCAAGCTACACACCATTGTGACTTGGAACTACATTATTGTTGCTTGACTTGCTTGGGATTGAAATCCTGGTACACCTTCCCTAACAGCACTGTGTGTATCTACACTACATGGACTGCAGACATGGGTGAAAAAGACCCATCATTATCTTCTCAAGGGAAATTCTTTAGGCATTGTAAATTCTTGCCTCCCAGCATTGGTTGTTTCTCATGAAAATATCTTTTAAAAGTAATAAAAACAACTTAATATCAATATTAGAACATATTAGCATTTTTAACAGAAAAGTTCTTTCAATCTTGGTCAATGAGAAAATGTAGTTTTGAGTTAGTTAGAGTTAAGGATATGATGGTAGACAAGCAACAGCTAGCAATTAAATAATTAATAAATAATTTGTAACAAATATACATTCCATTGAGGCATTAAATGCCCCCAGGAAATGTGGTCCAACAGGAATGAAAGACATCAATACATTAATTCAAGAAGCTGAAAATGTTGCTAAATGGGATAGTAACCTGACAATTGGGAAGATGTTAGAATTCAGCAAGAAAGGATAAAGAAATTATTGAGGGAGGAGAAGAGAGAATATAAATGTAGTAGCAAGAGACATAGATACAGATTGTAAATATTAAAAAAATTTAAGTTGGTAAATGTTCCACTGTGATCATGCTGAATCCTTAATTATTTGTAACTTATCTCAATGGCTTGTAGGAAAAGATTGATGAATAATTGTTAAATTTGTTGATGATATAGATAGGTAGGAAGCTAAATTGTGAAGAACATTAAGGAGATTGCAAAGGGATATCAAAACATTCATTGAATAGGCAAAGGTTTGGTGGACTGGGTAGAACGTGAACTTGCCCATTCTGGCAGAAGATGGTATTTCAATAGAAAAAGATTGCAAAACTCCAAGGTTTGAGTCAGGGGTAAATATTTTTATGGATTCTCTTGAGATTTGTTTGAGGGCTACTTTTTGTTACCTTTTTGGTTTTCATTCTCATTAACTCCTTATTGGGTGCGGCTGTCACAATACCTCTTGTATTTGTGTTAGGGTATTAGTAATGTATCAGGGAAGCAGAATTAGATGAATTCAGTAAAATCATCAATAATCATCTATTAAATTTAAAAGCTTGAATGCACAAAAAAACCCATTAATTCCAAGACACAACATTATTTAAATTGATATGTCACAATATGAATCAGTTGGCGACAAATGTTTGTTTTTTAAAATAACTAATAAGCACCAAGAGTTGAAAAGACACCACTATAAATACACTATCCAAAGACTGGTGAGATCACAACTAAACACTTGAATGTTTAGTTCTAACGTAGCTACTGCACTTCAAACAATTCACAGCTATGTGATAACATAGCTGAAAAATGTGCTGCTGGAAAAGCGCAGCAGGTCAGGCAGGTCAGGCAGCATCCTGAAGAAGGGCTTATTCCCGAAACGTCGATTCTCCTGCTCCTTGGATGCTGCCTGACCTGCTGCGCTTTTCCAGCAACACATTTTTCAGCTCTGATCTCCAGCATCTGCAGTCCTCACTTCCTCCGTTGTGATAACATATAAAGGTAAATTGATGAAAAAGACCCACCATTATCTTCTCAATGAAATAAAACTGTTTCATATTCAATTATCTAATTGACACTATACTATTGTGCTATACTATCACTTTGTTGAATGATTTGAATATGTTCTCTTTCCTTTACTGCCCCTTTTCTTCCTTTGTAGTTCCTTTCCCCCACCCTTTTGTGGCAAGTTGCAGTGCCATGTGCTGATATTACCAATGAGCAGGTCAGATTTCATAACTGGCTTCATAAATTGTTATTTTAAAAAAATTAACATCGTGCCATGCACTGAAACAGAAACACACAGGCCTGCAGATTTTCTTTAATATCAATACAGAATTTCATTATGTAAAAGAAAAGACTTTAATATAAAACAAACCAAGCTATTTAAATGGAAAATGCAATTTAAACATAATGTAAACACACAGCACATCAAACTGCAGTTTTACATCAAGAGAAAATGCCCTCTTTCTCAAATCCTTAAGTTCAGTTTAATTGAATTGAGTTTATTTTCACGTGTACCGAGGCACAGTGAAAAGCTTTGTTTTGCTAACAATACAGGCAGACATAGAATTAAGTAGCATAGATAAGTAAATAAGAGGTAAACAGCGGCAAAAAAAAACACAGGTACAGGCGAACAACAGTAGGGTAGAAACTGTTTTGAAACCGGCTGGTGCATGTGTTTAGGCTTCTGTACTTTCTCCCTGATAGTAAAGGTTGTAGAAAAACATTGCCAGAGTGGGATGGATCTTTGAGAATGCTGGCGGCCTTTCCTTGACAGCGAGTCTGGTAGATGGATTTTATAGATGGGAGGTTGGTCTTTGTGATTGTCCGAGATGAGTTCACCACTCACTGTAGCCGTCTCCAATCTTGAATGGTACAGTTGCCAGACCAGGTAGTGATACATCCAGACAGAATGCTCTCGATGGCACACCTATAAAAGTTGGCAAGGGTATACCCTTCCTTGCCTGAGGAAAAGACGTTGTTGGGCCTTTGTAAACAGTGCATCCACATGAAGATTCCAAGAAAGCTTGTTGTGGATGACCACTCCCAGGAGTTTGACACTCTCCTTCCACCTCTGTGCTGTTAATATGTAGGGGGGCATGAGTAACATCCTGCCGAAAGTCAATAATGAATTCCTTGGTTTTGCCGGCATTGAGAGCTAGGTTGTTCTCATTGCTCCATTTTTCCAGGTCTTCCAGCTCCCGTCTGCAGTCTGTTTTGTTGCAATCTGAGATTTGACAACTATGATGATGTCATCAGCAAACTTGTGAATGGCATTAGTCTGGTATTTAGCAACGCAGTCATGAGTATACAGTGAGTACAGTAGGGGGCTGAGTATGCACCCCTGGGGTGCTCCAGTATTGAGTGTTAATGAGGATGAAATATTGTCCCCAATCTTCACTGATGGTGGTCTGTGGGTCAAGAAACTGAGGATCCAGTTGCAGAGAGTGGGGCTTAGTCCAAGATCACTAAATTTAGTAATCAGTCTTGAGAGGATAATAGTGTTGAAGGTTGAACTGTAGTCAATGAGTAGGATTCTTATGTAGCTGTTCTTGGTGTCAAGGTGTTGAGGGAGGAGTGAAGGGCAAGTGATATGGCATCTGACATGGATCTGTTGGTCTGATTGGCAACTTGGAGTGGGTCAAGAGTAGTGGGGAGGCTGGAGTTGATTAATGCCATGACCAGCCTTTCAAATTGGTCTTTCCTAATTTTTCTCTTTGAATTGTGGAGTCTTCTGATAAATACTCACAAAGCTGAAAGCTCAGTCTTTCTCATTATTTTAATAATCTGCAGGTTTCTAACCAACCAATCTAAGTTTGGAAGTTAACTTAAATTATTTGCTGAACTCACCTTTTTTGCATCTCTTACCCACTCTTCAATCTCTCTCCCTGCCTTTGCAGCTTTCCTTCCCATTTTAAAGACCCTTTCCCCTATTTGCAGTTCCTCTTTACCCCACTCCCTCCAACATTTTACAGTATCTCATCCATTCTTTGGCTGCTCCTCTCCCTCATTTGTCAACTCACAACTCACTTCACTGACATCTCTGGTCTCTTTTCCCTGACCATGTTCTCACCATGGTCACATCCTGTCTCATTTCCCACCATGCTACTTCCAGATTTGGCAGTGCCATTTTGACAGTCACTTCATTGTCCCAGCTATGGGGGTGATTTTTCTCTGTTTGGTTGCCCCATGATTTAATTATCCAAGAAGTTCTGCCAAACCTCCCCCCATGCCCTTTTGTATTTTGAGCATTGATACAGTAGGATTTGGGTGTGCTAATCTGTGAATCGCAAATAGTTAGTATGCAGCTATAACACGTGATTAGAAGGGCTAATAGAATATTGTAATTTAATATGAGGGGAATGAAATATGAAAGGTATTAATTTTTTTGCTGCAGTTGCAGAGATACTGGTGAAGCTACATATAAAGTACAATGGACAATTTGCATTTATGTATTTTAGAAAGGATATAAATCTATTAAGAGCTTTCAGAGAAGATTAACTGATATCTGGATTGAAAGATTTACCTCATGAGGAAGCATTGGACAAATTATATCCATTAGAGTTTTGAAGAATTAGAGATGATCTTATTAAAACCTTGAAGATCCCAAGGGGCCTAGATACGGTAGATTCTGAAAGGAGATCTCCCTCGTGGAGCGACTACAACTAGGAGACACAGTTTAAAAATACAGACTCTCCCATTTAAAATAAGATACTTTTTCTCAAAAGGTTCTGAGGTAAGATGAGCTCTGTTCTCAGAGTGCTGAGGAGGTAAAATCATTGAATATTTTAAAGGCAGAGTTAGATTGATTCTTCTCTAACACAGGAGTCAAATGTTATCAGGGATAGGCAAGAATGCAGAGTTGAGGCCATACAGTCAGATCAGGCGTGATCTTATTTAGTGGTGGCACAACGGATTAAATGATCGTAATTTGAATGTTCATATGTTAGTAAAAAAGTGTCACTTGTTTCAGATTGAGATTAGGAGCATTTTCTTAACTCAAAGTTCTTTGGAATTTTCTACCCTACAGTTGTGTACATGATCAGTCATTGCATATGTCAATGGTTTTCTACTGGTGTGCCTGTGACAAGGTGAGAAGTGTGCCAAAAATGTTTTGATTTGGAGGAGCTGGTGTTGGACTGGGATGGACAAAGTTAAAAATCAAGCAATGCTAGGTTATAGTCCAACCGGTTTATTTAGAAGCACTAGCTTCCAAAAAAAAGCTTGTACTTCCAAATAAATCTGTTGGACTATAACTTGGCTTTGCTTGACTTTTAAAAATGTTTTTTGAGAAACAGTGTCACTTTACTTGAGCAACAAGGTTGCGACCATGCCTCCGATCTCCTTTGGTACATTGAGCGTGTGCTGTGGAATTAGATGTCTTATTGAAGTCTGCCTTGATACTGAAAAGTTTTAGAACCACTGGTGTAAATACAAGATAGTAGTTGATGGTTATTAAAGGATAAAGGCATATGGAGATAGTGGGATAAGGTCGAATTGAATTAGATCAGCCATGACCTGATTGAATGACCATTTAGGCCGAAGTAACTTACACTAACTGTTATTTCTTAATTTTAGATGTTTTTATTTTCCTTTTTGTTTTATCTTTAGCTCTTTGTTTGGAAGCAATCAATCAATTATGAATTATGAATTGTAAGGGGCAGTGAAAGGCCACTGTTAAAAATTGGAAACAGTTCCTTTGCATTTGAAATTACTATGGAAGGACCATTAGAAAGGTCATTGTTCCACATTTGTTTCCATTAAATTAAGGTTTTAACCCACTATCAGTCTAGTGGTATGCTGGATTGAAAACAACTTCAGATTTATTAATATGTACAGTATAAGGACTAGGTGCAGATGTTTGCAAGTAAAGGGACGACTGGAAAATGGGAGGCTTTCAGAAATGAGATAACAAGAGTCCAGAGACAGCATATTCCTTTTAGGGTGGAAGAAAAGGTGTAGGGAATGCTGGATGACTAGAGAAATTGAGGGTTTGGCTAAGAAAAAGATGGAAGCGTATGTTAGGTATAGACAGGAGAAATCAAGTGAATCCTTAGAAGAGTATAAAGGCAGCAGGAGTATACTTAAGAGGGAAATCAGGAGGGCAAAAAGGGGACATGAAATAGCTTTGGCAAATAGGGTTAAGGAGAATCCAAAAGGTTTTTACAAATACATGAAGGGCAAAAGGGTAACTAGGGAGTGAATAGGGCCCCTCAAAGATCAGCCTTTGTGTGGGGCTGCAGGAAATGGGGGAGATACTAAATGAGTGTTTTGCACCAATATTTACTGTGAAGAAGGACATGGACAATATAAAATGTGTGGAAATAGATGGTGACATTTTGAAAAATGTTCATATTACAGAGGAGAAAGTGCTGGATGTCTTGAAAAGCATAAAGGTGGATAAATCCCCAAGGACCTGATCAGGTGTACCCTAAAACTCTGTGGGAAGCAAGGGAAGTCATTGCTGGGCCCCCTGCTGAGATATTTGTATCATCAATAGTCATAGGTGAGGTACCAGAAGACTGGAGGTTGGCTAACGTGGTGCCATTATTTAAAAAAGGACAAGCCAGGGAACTATAGACCGGTGAGCCTGACATTGCTGGTTGGCAAGTTGTTGGAGGGAATCCTGAGGGACAGGATTTACACGTATTTGGAAAGGCAAGGACTGATTAGCGATAGTCAACATGGCTTTGAGTTTGGCAAGTTATGTCTCACAAACTTAATTTGAGTTTTTTGAGAAAGTAACAAAGAAGATCGACATAGAGGCAGAGCGGTTGACGTAATCTATATGAACTTCAGTAAGGCATTTGAAAAGGTTCCCATGAGAGACTGGTTAGCAAGGTTAGATCTCATGGAATACAGGGAGAACTAGTCATTTGAATACAGAAATGGCTCAAAAATAGAAGTCAGAGGGTGGTAGTGGAGGGTCGTTTTTCAGACTGGAGGCCTGTGATCAGTGGAATGCTGCAAGGATCGGTGCTGGTTCCACTACTTTTCATCATTGATATAAATGATTTAGATTGAACATAGGAAGTATAGTTTGTAAGTTTGCAGATGACACCAAATTTGGAGGTGTGTAGTGGACAGCTAAGAAGGTTACCTCAGATTACAACAGGATCTTGACCAATGGGCTGAGAAGCGGCAGATGGAGTTTAATTCAGATAAATGCGAGATGCCGCATTTTGGGAAAGCAAACCTTACCTGGACTTAGACACTTAACAGTCAGGTCCTAGGGAGTGTTGCTGAACAAAGAGATTTTGGAGTGCAGGTTCATAGCTCTTGAAAGTGGAGTCGCAGGTAGATAGGATAGTGAAGAAGGCTCAAAGTTTGTGAGAAGATTTGTAGCTTGGCTGCTCGTTGTTGTGGTTCTGTTCGCTGAGCTGGGAATTTATGTTGCAGACGTTTCGTCCCCTGTCTAGGTGACATCCTCATTGCTTGGGAGCCTCCTGTGAAGCGCTTCTGTGATGTTTCCTCCGGCATTTATAGTGGTTTGTCTCTGCCGCTTCTGGTTGTCAGTTCCAGCTTTTAACAACCAAATATATGAACAAATCAACGGCACACCCATGGGCTCACCCATCTCTGGACTCATAGCAGAAGCGGTAATGCAAAGATTAGAACAAACAGTCTTACCGCAAATTCAACCCAAATTCTGGGTCAGATATGTGGATGACACCTTTGTAATCATTAAAAACACAGAAATAGAGAACACACACCGGATCATCAATGCCACACTCACAGGAATCCGATTCACTCGAGAGGACGAAAAGGACAACCAACTCCCATTCCTAGACGTGATGGTACAGAGAACACCGAACGGAGAATTCACCACAAAGGTATACAGGAAAGCCACACACACAGGCCAAGTCCTGAACTACGAAAGCAACCACCCCAACACACACAAAAGAAGTTGCATCAAGACACTATTCAAAAGAGCCACAACACACTGCAGAACACCAGAACTGTAAAAAGAGGAAGAAGAACACCTATACAATGTATTCGCCAAAAACGGATACCCGCACAATTTCATCAACAGATGCCTAAGGGAAAGACAATGGAATGAGGACATGCCGCAACCCAAAGGACTATCCACTCTACCATACATCAAGAGCATTTCCGAACCGACAGCCAGACTACTGCGACCACTAGGACTCATAACAGCACACAAACCAACAGCCACTCTCAGACAACAACTCACCAGAACGAAGGACCTGATACCCAACATGAGCAAAACCAATGTAGTGTACAAAGTCCCATGCAAGGACTGCACAAAACATGACATAGGACAAACAGGAAGACAGCTAACGATCTGCATCCATGAATACCAACTAGCCACGAAATGACACGACCAGCTATCCTGAGTAGTCACCCATGCAGATGACAAGCAACATGAGTTCGACTGGGACAACACTACTATTATAGAACAAGCCAAACAGAGAACAGCCAGGGAATTCCTAGAGGCATGGCACTCATCCACAGATTCAATCAATAAGCACATCGACCTGGACCCAATATACCGACCATTGCAACGGACAGCTGGAACTGACAACCGGAAGCGGCAGAGACAAACCACTATAAATGCCAGAGGAAACATCACAGATGCGCTTCACAGGAGGTTCCCAAGCACTGAGGATGTCACCTAGACAAGGGACAAAACGTCTGCAACACAAATTCCCAGCTCGGCGAACAGAGCCACAACAGTGAGGAAGGCGTTTGGTATGCTTTCCTTTATTGGTCAGATTATTGAGTACAGGAGTTGGGAGGTCATGTTGTGGCTGTCCAGGACATTGGTTAGGCCACTGTTGGCATATTGCATGCAATTCTGGTCTCCTTCCTATCAGAAGGATGTTGTGAAACTTGAAAGGGTTCAGAAAAGATTTACAAGGATGTTGCCTGTTGGAGGACAGGCTGAAAAGATTGGAGCTGTTTTTCCTGGAGTGTCGGAGACTGAGGGCGAACTCATAGAGGTTTATAAAATCATGAAGTGCATGGATAAGATAAATAGACAAAGTCTTTTCCCTGGGGTGGGGGAGTCCAGAACTAGAGGGCATAGGTTTAGGGCGAGAAAGGAACGATATAAAAGGGACCTAAGGGACAACATTTTCACGCAGAGTGTGGTGCATGTATGGAATGAGCTGCCAGAGGAAGTGGTGGGGGCTGGTACAACTGCATTATTTAAAAGGCATCTGAATGGGTATATGAATAGGAAAGGTTTGGAGGGATACGGACCAGGTGCTGGCAAATGGGACGAAATTAGGTTGGGATATCTGGTCGACATGGACGAGTTGGACCGAAGGGTCTGTTTCCATGCTGTACATATCTACGACTCTATGACTCGAGTCAAAGAGATCCATTTTTGTTATATTTCTCTGATGCGTGTAGGAACCATCAACCTATGAATTGTCACATGTAAGGAACAGTCAGTTTGAAGGGGTTGCTGCATTTGACAGTTGAGTTGCTCATGTCAGTCCTTCCTAACCATAAGGTTGTGGTTCATTACAAAGTTTTCAATACATCACTAAAAACAGTTCAGGCGTTACTGAAGAATATTTTAATGATGAATTTCAGATGGAGTTGACAATGAAACAGAGACTGAGGAGCGGAGAATAACTTTGTGGCAGGGACAATGCTGCTGTTGGATGTACAGCTGAAAAAGCAACTGATCTATACTGGTTTTAATTATATGGAGCACAGGGAAAAATCCTTAACATAGTTTCATACCAATGTGTAGTTAGGACTCAAGAAAGTATTATCAGCCAATAGGTACTGCTAGCATGATGTTAGCATGGTGAAGTTATCTATAAATAAAAAGGTGCAGTTGTGACATTGAATAAGTGTTGAAGTGCAGTTTCAAGAATCCAAGGGAGTTAAGACCCTGGAGAGGGAGGGGAGATGCCAAACCTGTGATCAGTCATTGAGGAAGTTCATGATGGAGTTACTTTGAGGAAGTTCTGAAACTAGGACTTTGAAAGTGATGCATTAATATTCCTTGTCAAGTTTAAAAAGATATGGTGATGCAAAGTGTTAATAACATTTCGGGCGGCTTGCTGGGAACTCCACAAGATATGTTTTGACTACATTTGTGATTTGATGTACTCTGTGACGTGTTTGATCACGGTGTTGTTGTCACCCAAATGTACTTCAGGTTAATTCTGTATGTTAAAAAATATGTTTTCTATATTGTAGATTGTTTTACTGTTCCAGCTTTGTTAGTAAAGTTTGTTGTTGTTTGTTTAAAACCATGAAAATTTGTGTCTTTGTTCTCTGAGTAAGAACTTTAAAAATAAAAGTTACTGGCCCCTGGTCAGATTGAAACAAAAATTTTGTGCTCTGGTCCATGATCTGAATAGTAGTCAATCTCTTTTGGCTTTGTGCATGTGGTGGCAGGGGCTGCAGATAGTAGAGAGCCAGTAAGAGAAACGTGAAGTAGACATACATGGATAAGAAGAACACAGCAATGGTCTTTTCCCTTAGCGTGGGGGAGATCAAAACTATAGGGCATAATTTTAAAGAGAAAGGAAAAGGGATTCAAAAGGGATCTGGAGGGCAACATTTTCACACAGAGGGTAGTTTGTGTGTAGAATGAACTGCTGAATGGAGTTGTAGATGCAGGTACAATTTCAACATTTAAAAGGCATTTGGACAGCTACATGAATAGGAAAGATTAAGAGGGGTGTGGGCCAAAGACAGGTAAATAGGACTCATTTTGACTAGTTTTGGGATGAGTTGGACCAAAGGGTCTGTTTCTATGCTGTTTCAATGACATAGGGAAAATGGTAAATGTAATCAGAGCAAACAGAGGGAACTTGAGTAAAATGGAAAATGTTAAATAGGGATGATGTGACTGATGATACTATTCTGACATCAGCAGAGAAGAATAGAAAGAGCATAAGGTAGAAACACATAGAAGAGGGACTCTTAGATGCTACATTGAGGAGTTGTACTCAATAAACGGTAAATATATAAATGTAAATGCAGAATATTACAGTACTGAAGGGAATGACAGAGCATCATTATTGGATAACAACAAACTAAGTGTGATACCATCATAAGAGTGATAGCCTAACAAAAAGGAAACAATTGATAGAGGAGAGTAGGGAATAAAGAACTGTTGGGAATAGATAGAGGAAAGGTAAAATCATTTTGTATAATGTCGTTTTTGGGAGAAGAATTAATAAATTATTATCCCTTAATCAGGCCTTGGCATTTAAGTTTCTTTTATTGAGACTAGCTCTAAAATAACAAGGGTACGTCAGGTTCCACGAGATCAATTGTGTTAGGAGACTCTCTAGTCCGAGGTGCAGACAGATGTTTCCGTGGCTAGCAGTGAAAAATCAGAATGATGTGTTGTTTCCCTGGTGCCAAGGTCAAGGATGTCTCAGAGAGGGTGCAGAATGTTCTCATGGGGGAGAGGGGCCAGCAAGAGGTCATTGTCCACATTGGAACCAATGACACAGGAAGGGAAAAGATTGAGATTCTGAAAGGAGATTACAGAGAGTTAGGCAGGAATTTGAAAAGGAGGTCCTCGAGAGTAGTAATATCTGGATTACTCCCGGTGCTACAAGCTAGTGAGGGCAGGAATGGGAGGATAGAGCAGATGAATTCATGGGTGAGGAGCTGTATGGGAGAAGGATTCACATTTTTGGATCATTGGAATCTCTTTTGGGGTAGAAGTGACCTGCACAAGAAGGACGGATTGCACCTAAATTGGAAGGGGACTAATATACTGGCAGGGAGATTTGCTAGAGCTGCTTGGGAGGATTTAAACTAGTAAGGTGGGGTGGGGGGGACCTAGGGAGATAGTGAGGAAAGAGATCAATCTGAGACTGGTACATTGAGAACAGAAGCAAGTCAAACAGTCAGGGAAGGCAGGGACAAGGTAGGACTAATAACAGTGAGGTAACAGTGGCTGAAGGACCTGAACTGAAGGGAATTTATATTTGCCAGGAATTGGTGTTGGAGAGACTGTTAGGTCTGAAGGTTGATAAGTCTCTGGGGCCTGATGGTCTACATCCCAGGGTACTGAAGGAGGTGACTCGAGAAATCGTGGATGCGTTGGTGATTATTTTCCAGAGTTCGATAGATTCGGGGTCGGTTCCTGAGAATTGGAGGGTGGCTAATGTTATACCACTTTTTAAGAAAGGTGGGAGAGAGAAAGCAGGAAATTATAGACCAGTTAGTCTGACCTCAGTGGTGGGAAAGATGCTGGAGTCTATTATAAAGGATGAAATTATAGCACATCTGGATAGTAGTAACAGGATAGGACAGAGTCAGCATGGATTTATGAAGGGGAAATCATGCTTGACTAATCATCTTAAATTTTTTGAGGATGTAACTCTGAAGATGGACGAGGGAGATCCAGTAGATGTAGCGTACCTGGACTTTCAGAAAGCTTTTGATAAAGTCCTACACAGGAGGTTAGTGAATAAAATTAGGGCGCATGGTATTGGGGGCAAAGTACTAGATTGGATTGAAAATTGGTTGGCTGATAGGAAACAAAGGGTAGTGATAAACGGCTCCATTTCGGAATGGCAGGCAGTGACAAGTGGGGTACCACAGGGATCTGTGCTGGGACTGCAGCTTTTTACAGTATATGTTAATGATATAGAAGATGGTATCAACAATAACATTAGCAAATTTGCTGATGATACAAAACTGGGTGGCAGGGTGAAATGTGATGAGGATGTTAGGAGATTACAGGGTGACCTGGACAAGTTAGGTGAGTAGGCAGATGCAAGGCAGATGCAGTTTAATGTGGATAAATGCATGGTTATCCATTTTAGTGGCAAGAACAGAAAGGCAGATTACTACCTCAATGGAATCAATTTAAGTAAAGGGGCAGTACAAAGAGATCTGGGTGTTCTTGTCCACCAGTCAATGAAGGTAAGCATGCAGGTACAGCAGGTAGTGAAGAAGGCTAATAGCATGCTGGCCTTCATAACAAGAGGGATTGAGTATAGAAGCAAATAGGTTCTTCTGCAGCTGTACAGGGCCCTGGTGAGACCACACCTGGAGTACTGTGTGCAGTTCTGGTCTCCAAATTTGAGGAAAGACATTCTGGCTATTGAAGGAGTGCAGTGTAGGTTCACGAGGTCAATTCCTGGAATGGCAGGATTACCTTACACTGAAAGACTGAAGCGACTTGGCTTGTGTACCCTTGAGTTTAGAAGACTGAGAGGGAATTTGATTGAGACATATAAGATTATGAAAGGATTGGACACTCTGGCAGTAGGAAACATGTTTCCGCTGATGGGTGAGTGCCGAACCAGAGGACATAGCTTAAAAATACGGGGTAGACCATTTAGGACAGCGATGAGGAGAAACTTCTTCACCCAGAGAGTGGTGGCTGTGTGGAATGCTCTGCCCTAGAGGGCAGTGGAGGCCCAGTCTCTGAATTCATTTAAGAAAGAGTTGGATAGAGCTCTCAAAGATAGTGGAATCAAGGGTTATGGAGATAAGGCAGAAAGAGGATACTGTTTAGGAATGATCAGCCATGATCATATTGAATGGCGGTGCAGGCTCGAAGGGCTGAATGGCATACTCCTGCACCTATTGTCTATTGTCTATTGTCTATTGTCTAATAAATTAAACTGCATTTATTTCAATGCAAGGGGCCTAATAGGGAAGGCAGATGAACTCAGGGCATGGTTAGGAACAGGTTCGGTCTGGGATATCATAGCAATTACGGAAACATGGCTCAGGGATGGGCAGAACTGGCAGCTGAATGTTCCAGGATACAAATGCCAAAGGAAGGATAGATAGGGAGGTAAAATAGGAGGGGGAGTGGCATTTTTAATAAGGGATAGCATTACAGCTGTGGTAAGGGAGGATATTCCTGGAAATACATCCAGGGACGTTATTTGGGTGGAACTGAGAAATAAGAAAGGGATGATCACCTTATTGGGATTGTATTATAGACTCCCCAATAGTCAGAGGGAAATTGAGAAACAAACTTGTAAAGAGATCTCAGCTATCTGTAAGAATAATAGGGTGGTTATGGTAGGGGATTTTAACTTTCTAAACATCAACTGGGACTGCCATAGTGTTAAAGGTTTAGATGGAGAGGAATTTCTTAAGTGTGTACAAGACAATTTTCTGATTCAGTATGTGGATGTACCTATTGGATAAGGTGCAAAACTTGACCTACTCTTGGGAAGTAAGGCAGGGCAGGTGACTGAGGTGTCAGTGGAGGAGCACTTTGGGGCCAGCGACCATAATTCTATTAGTTTTAAAATCGTGATGGAAAAGGATAGACCAGATCTAAAAGTTGAAGTTCTAAATTGGAGAAAGACCAATTTTGATGGTATTTGGCAACAACTTTCAAAAGCTGATTGGGGGCAGATGTTCATAGGTAAAGGGGTAGCTGGAAAATGGAAAGCCTTCAGAATTGAGATAACAAGAATCCAGAGAAAGTATATTCCTGTTAGGGTGAAAGGAAAGGTTGGTAGGTATAGGGAATGCTGGGTGACTGAAGAAATTCAGGGTTTGGTTAAGAAAAAGAAGGAAGCATAAGTGAGGCATAGACAGGATAGATTGTGTGAATCCTTAGAAGAGTATAAAGTCAGCAGGAGTATACTTAAGATGGAAATCAGGAGGGCAAAACGGGGACATTAGATAGCTTTGGCAAATGGAATTAAGGAGAATCCAAAGGGCAGCACAGTGGTTAGCACTGCTGCCTCACAGCGCCAAAGACCCGGGTTCAATTCCCGCCTCAAGCGATTCTCTGTGTGGAGTTTGCGCATTCTCCCTGTGTCTTTGTGGGTTTCCCCCGGGTGCTCCGGTTTCCTCCCACAATCCAAAAATGTGCAGGTCAGGTGAATTGGTCATGCTAAATTGTCTGTCGTGTTAGGTGTAGGGGAATGGGTCTGGGTGGGTTTCGCTTCGGCGAGTCGGTGTGGACTTGTTGGGCCGAAGGGCTTGTTTCCACACTGTAAGTGATCTAATCTAAAAAAAATTAGAACATAGAAAAGTACAGCATAGAACAGGCCCTTCAGCCCACGATGTTGTGCCAACCACTGATCCTCATGTATGCACCCTCAAATTTCTGTGATCATATGCATGTCCAGCAGTCTCTTAAATGTCCCCAATGACCTTGCTTCTACAACTGCTGCTGGCAATGCATTCCATGCTCTCACAACTCTCTGTGTAAAGAACCCCCCTCTGACATCCCCTCTATACTTTCCTTCAACCAACTTAAAACTATGACCCCTCGTGTTAGTCATTTCTGCCCTGGGAAATAGTCTCTGGCTATCGACTCTATGCCTCTCATTATCTTGTATACCTCAATTAGGTCCCATTCTCCTCCTCCTTTTCTCCAATGAAAAAAGTTCGAGCTCAGTCAACCTCTCTTCATAAGATAAGCCTCCAGTCCAGGCAGCATCCTGGTAAACTTCCTCTGAACCCTCTCCAAAGCATCCACATCTTTCCTATAATAGGGCGACCAGAACTGGATGCAGTATTCCAAGTGCGGTCTAACCAAAGTTTTATAGAGCTGCAACAAGATCTCACGACTCTAAAACTCAATCCCCCTGATAATGAAAGCCAAAATACCATATGCTTTCTTAACAACCCTGTCCACTTGGGTTGCCATTTTAGGGATCTATGTACCTGCACCCCAAGATCCCTCTGTTCCTCCACAATGCCAAGAATCCTATCCTTAATCCTGTCCTCAGCTTTCAAATTCGACCTTCCAAAATGCATCACATCGCATTTATCCAGGTTGAACTCCATCTGCCATCTCTCAGCCCATCTCTGCATCCTGTCAATGTCCCGCTGTAGACTACAACAGCCCTCTATACTGTCAATGACATCTCCAACCTTTGTGTCATCCTCAAACTTGCTGACCCATCCTTCAATCCCCTCATCCAAGTTATTAATAAAAATTACAAACAGTAGAGGCCCAAGGACAGAGCCCTGTGGAACACCACTCACCACTGACTTCCAGGCAGAATATTTTCTTCTACTACCACTCGCTGTCTCCTGTTGGCCAGCCAATTCTGTATCCAGACAGCTAAGTTCCCCTGTATCCCATTCCTCCTGACCTTCTGAATGAGCCTACCATGGGGAACTTTACCAAATGCCTTGCTGAAGTCCATATATACCACATCCACAGCTCGACCCTCATCAACTTTTCTAGTCACATCCTCAAAGAACTCGATAAAGTTTGTGAGGCATAACCTGCCCCTCACAAAGCCGTGTTGACTGCATTTAATCAAGCCAAGCTCTTCCAGATGGTCATAAATCCTATGCCTCAGAATCCTTTCTAACACCTTGCAGACGACCGACGTGAGACTTACTGGTCTGTAATTGTCAGGGATTTCCCTATTTCCTTTCTTGAAGAGAGGAATTACACTTGCCTCTCTCCAATCTTCAGGTACGACTCCAGTGGAGAGTGAGGATGCAAAGATCTTCACAAGTGGCGAAGAAATTGCATTTCTCATTTCCCAAAGCAGCCAAGGACAAATCTGGTCCAGGCCTGGTGACTTGTCAGTCTTAATGTTTGACAAAATTTTCAGCACATCAGCTTCTTCTATCTCTATCCATTCCAGCATGCACACCTGCTCTTCAAAGGTTTCATTCACTACAAAGTTCGTTTCTTTCGTAAAGACAGAAGCAAAAAACTCATTTAGGGCTTCCCCTACCTCCTCAGACTCCACACACAAGTTCCCTATGCTATCCCTGATCGGCCTTACTCTTTCTTTGACCATTCTCTTATTCCTCAAATAAGTGTAAAATGCCTTTGTGTTCTCCCTAATTCGTTCTGCCAAGCCTTTCTTGTGCCCCCTCCTGGCTCTCCTCAGACCATTTTTGAACTCCTTCCTCGCCTGCCTGTAATCCTCTAGAGCTGAGCTTGACCCTAGCTTCCTCCACCTTATGGAAGCTACCTTTTTCCTTTTGACGAGAAGCTCCACTACTCTCGTCATCCAAGGTTCCTTTATCTTACCACTTCTTGCCTGTCTCAGAGGGACATGTTTATTCATCACTTGCAACAACTGTTCCTTAAACAGTCTCCATATGTCTATAGTGCCTTTACCATGGAACAATTGCTCCCAATCCATGCTTCCTAACTCATGACTAATCGCATCATAGTTCCCTCTTCCCCAATTAAATATCCTCCCATTTTGCCTAATCCTGTCCTTCTCCATAGCTATGTAGAATGTAAGGCAGTTGTGGTCACTATCACCAAAATGCTCTCCCACCACAAGAACTGATACCTGCCCCGGCTTGTTTCCAAGCACCAAGTCTAGAATGGCCTCTCCCCTCGTCGGCCTGTCAACGTACTGAGTTAGGAAACCCTCCTGAACACACCTGACAAAAACAACTCCATTCAAATCTTCTGCTCGAAGGAGGTTCCAATATTAAGGACAAAAGGGTAACTCAGGAGAGAATACAGTCCCTCAAAGATCAACAAGATGACCTTTGTGTGGAGCTGCAAAAAATGGGGGAGATACTAAATGAGTATTTTGCATCAGTATTTACTGTGGAAAAGGATATGGAAGATATAGAATATAGGGAAATAGATGATGAAACCTTAAAAAATGTTCGATTACATTCGAGGAAGTGCTGGATGTCTTGAAAAGCATAAAGGTGGATAAATCCCCAGGACCTGATCAGGTGTACCCGAGAACTCTGTGGGAAGCTAGAGAAGTGATTGCTGGGCCTCTTGCTGAGATGTTTGTATCATTGATAGTCACAGGTGAGATGCCGGAAGACTGGAGGTTGGCAAATGTGGTGCCACTGTTTAAGAAGGGTGGTAAGGACAAGCCAGGGAACAATAGACCAGTGAGCCCGATGTCGGTGGTGGGCAACTTGTTGGAGGGAATCCTGAGGGACAGGATGTACATGTATTTGGAAAGGCAAGGACTGATTAGGGATAGTCAACATTGCTTTGTGCGTGGGAAATCATGACTCACAAACTTGATTGAGTTTTTTGAAGAAGTAACAAAGAAGATTGATGAGGGCAAAGCGATAGGTGTGATCTATATGGACTTCAGTAAGGTGTTCAACAAGATTCCCCATGGGAGACTCGTTAGCAAGGTTAGATCTCACGGAATACAGGGAGAACTAGTCATTTGGATACAGAACTGACTCAAAGGTAGAAGACAGAGGGTGGTGGTGGAGGGTTGTTTTTCAGAGTGGAGGCCTGTGACCAGCGGAGTGCCACAAGGATTGGTGCTGGGTCCTCTACTTTATGTCATTTATATAAATGATTTGGATTTGAGCATGAGGTATAGTTTGTAAGTTTGCAGATGACACAAAAGTTGGAGGTGTAGGGGACAGCGAAGAGGTCAGTGTATTGGTCAGAGTGTTGAGTACAGGCGTTGGGAGGTCATGTTGCGGCTGTACAGGACATTGTGTTAGGCCACTGTTGGAATATTGCGTGCAATTCTGGTCTCCTTCCTATCAGAAATATGTTGTGAAATTTGAAAAGATTCAGAAACAACTTACAAGAATGTTTCCAGGGTTGGAGAATTTGAGCTATAGGGAGAGGCTGAACAGGCTGGGGTTGTTTACCTTGGAGTGCCGGAGGCTGAGGAGTGACCTAACAAGGTTTACAAAATTATGAGGGGCATGAATAGGATAAATAGACAAGGTCTTTTCCCTGGGGTTGGGGAGTCCAGAACTAGAGGCATAGGTTTAGGATGAGAGGGGAAAGGTATAAAAGAGGCCTAAGGAGCAACGTTTTCACACAGGGGGTGGTACGTGTATGGAATGAGCTGCCAGAGGAAGTGGTGGAGGCTGGTACAATTGCAACATTTAAAAGTGATTTGGATGGGTATATGAATAGGAAGGGTTTGGAGGGATATGGGCCGGCTGCTGGCAGGTGGGACTAGATTGGGTTGGGATAGCTGGTCGGCATAGACGGGTTGGACCAAAGGGTTTGTTTCCATGCTGTACATCTCTTTTCTTTCTACATATTTTTATTTTAAAAAAGAAAATTTTTATGATTTTTTTTTACAAAATCACAAAAATAATACAAAAATAGTATTCCACTTTACAATATGAAAACAACCCCAATATAAAATTAAATTGAAAAAACAAACTAACTACTAATATATTCTACTAACAACCAAAACATAAAAAAGGATATCATACATTACTAACAGTAAACAACAAAGTAATTAAATAACTAGATATATGCTCAAAATAGATTTATATCAAGTCATACTAGAACCGTATTTGTACGGGATTCTTCCACCGGGAGGCCCCGAACCAGCCAGACCCATTAACACAGCTAAGCAAAAGCCCTGGACAGTACGGCTGAAATATCTGTGTCGATGTAGTTCAAAAAGGGTCCCTATGTTTTATAAAATAATTCCATGCTTTTGGTGCACCATATTCGTAAGGAAGTCAAGGGGGATATATTCTATTACTATCCTGTGCCAGTTTGAAAGTCCTGGGGGACCTTCGGATACCCAATTCACTAAAATATTTTTCCTCAAATAAAAGGAAAGGATAGTAAATAATTTCCTCCCATTTACGTCCAGTGAGGGAAAATTTGGAGAGTCCAAAAGCAGGGATGTTGGATCCAATCCAATCTCCATGCCCAAAATCTCTGCCAAGGCGTTTGCCACTCTATCCCAATACCTATGGATCTTATGGCATGTCCATAGACAATGCGTGAGAGTGCCAACTTTGATTTTGCATTTAGGACACATTGGGGATGCTCCTGCCTTGAACCTTGTGAGTCGTTCAGGTGCCACGTGGGCCCTGTGAAGTATCTTTAATTGAGTAGCCTGAGTTCTGTTACAGATAGAGATGTTCCTGGCATTTTCCCAGACATCCTTCCATATTTCTAAAGAGATTTCCAACCCTAATTGTTGATTCCAAGTTTTATATAACCGTTCCATGTCCTTCTATGCCTTATTGTATAATGAGTAATGAAGAGTACTGATCGAGGGCGGCCCCATCGGCCAAAGCACTCTCCTTTCTCTATCCGATTTATAAGGATTGACTATCAGTGTGGTCTTCTTTTGTATCAAGTCTCGTATTTGAAAATACCGAAAGAGATCCTTGTTAGGCAGTCCAAACTTCTGGCGCTGCTGCTCAAAGAACATCATGACCTCCCATCGAACAGGTCTCCCAAACAGGAGATACCTCTGGACTCCCAAGTTTTGAATGTAGCATCAGTCAGCCCTGGCTGGAATCCTGATGCTCCCACTACAGAGGTATAAGGGGAGATTTTTTGCAGGTCACCCTTATCTTGTCGATTGTCCTCCAGTCTTTGATTATATTTAGTACATTAGGGTTTTTACAATAGTCCAAAATAACTCTCATCTTATCCATAAATAATAGATTGATGAGTGGACATTTTGCTTGGGAAGTCTCAATATCTAACCAGATTGATTGCGAGTCACAAGAGACCCAGTCAGCTACATAAGATAATAAGGAGCTCAATTGCTACCTCCTGAAATCTGGAAAGTCCAGCCCTCCCCTTACATGTGGAAGCTGCAGCTTTTCTAATTTAGTAAGGGGCCGTCTATGATTCCAGATAAAGGAGCTGAGCCAATCGTTAAGCTTACGCAATGCCTGTCTCGGCAACATCAAAGGGAACATTCTCATAGGATATAAAAGACGAGGTAGAATATTCATCTTAACTAAGGCTATTCTACCTAGCCAGGATATTGGGAGATCTCCCCAGCGTTGAAGGTTCTGCCTTATTTTCTCTAATAAGTGTATGTAACTGGCTTTATATAGCTGACTGAATACTGGAGTAATAAAAATACCTAAATACAGAAAATCTTCTAGTGACCACCGAAGGGAAAACAAGATCTGTCCGGTAAATTGGATATACCGGCAAGGCCGCCCAACGGCATGGCCTCCGATTTCATAGAATCGATTTTGTAACCTGAAAACAGACCGAATAGATTGACCACTTGAATTAAGTGGGGCACAATGTCAAAGGATCACTAAAGAAAAGGAGGACATCATCCACATAGAGAGTAATTTTGTGCTTGCCCGATCCAACCCTCGGAGCCATTATAGTAGGGTCAGTTCATATAGCTTCCACTAGTGGTTCAGTCACTAGCGTAAATAATAATGGTGAGAGAGGACATCTCTGGAGACAGCTTCCGCCAACGCTAATGCTGTCCGAACTTAAACAGTTGGTGATCATCACTGCTTTAGGATCATTATATAATACTGAAACCCATTTAGTAAAGACCTCTCCAACACTGAACCGTTCCAGCGTATAAAAAAGATATGGCTATTCTACCTGATCAAATGCCTTCTCTGCATTAGGGAGACAACTAAACCCGGTATGGTACCCTGTTGGCTTGTATCATATTTAAGACCCTTCTAATGTTACTAGTTGACCTGCGACCCTTTATATACCCTGTTTAGTCCTCTTTTATAATGACTTGTAAAACCCTCTCCAGTCTTAATGCTAACATTTTTGGGAGAATTTAAAAATTCACATTTAACAACGATATGAAGAGCAATCTTCTGGGGCATTTCCGTTCTTAAGAATGAGAAAAATATTTGCTTCTCTCAACGAGGGCGGAAGGCAGCCCTGACTATGTGAATAATTGTACCTATTTATGAGTGGCCCAGCCAGTTCCCCTATAAATTCTTTATGGAACTCAACCTGGAATCCGTGTGGCCCAGGCACGTTGCCATTCTGAAGTTGCCTAACCGCGTCCTGTACTTCCTGGGTTGTCAAGAGGGCATTCAAGATCGACACCTGCTCCGAGGTTAGGCCCGGAAGGGCCAGATATTTAAAGAAAGACTCCATCTTCCTAGTTCTATCCTCACAGTCCTGTGACTTGTACAATTCAAAATAGAACTTTCTAAAGGCTGCATTGACCTTTTTATGATCACAAGTCAGGGTTCCAGCACTCTCTCCAAAGGACGTAAAAGCTTGGGACGCCTTTTTCTTTCTAGCAAGGTATGCTGAAAATGTGTTGCTGGAAAAGTGCAGCAGTTCAGGCAGCATCCAAGGAACAGGAGAATCGACGTTTCGGGCATAAGCCCTTCTTCAGGAATTCCTGAAGAAGGGCTTATGCCCGAAACGTCGACTCTCCTGTTCCTTGGATGCTGCCTGACCTGCTGCGCTTTTCCAGCAACACATTTTCAGCTCTGATCTCCAGCAGCTGCAGTCCTCACTTTCTCCATGCTAGATACCTGCCAGGTTTGTCATCATCTTTAAATAATATCTGCTTTGCGAATAGTATTTCCCTCTTTGCTGTTTGAGTAAGTGCGGTATTCAAGGGTGCCCTAAAGGCTGTGATCCTCTGTAGCTTAGTAATGGAGGGCCTATCAACATACACAGTTTCAGCTGCCTCCAGGTAAGCCATGAGCAGACGCTGTTGCTCTCCCTTTTGTCTTTTCTGGGTCGCAGAATATGAGATGACCAAGCCTCGTGCCTATGCCTTAGTGGTCCCCCACATCATCGAGGGGCTACTGGCCGTACCTGAGTTGATATCCCAGAAGGTTTTAAATTCCTGTGAAAAATACTTTATAAACTTGCTATCCTTCAATAAGAAAGGATCCATATGCCAATGTCGGGGTAGTATCCCATCATCCTTAGTCTTAACTTCCATATATACTGTGGCATGATCAGAAATAGTTATAGTACCTATTTTACAAGACAATATCGAATTCAAAAGGGTCGAGGGGGCAAAAAACATATCAATTCTGGTATGGCATTTGTGTGGGTTAGAACAGAAAGTAAAGTCTCTACCCTGGGGATGGAGATACCTCCACACATCTACCAGTCTCAGCTCCTTGTTTAGATGCGCTAATTGCCTAGATCTCAGAGATATGCTCGCAGTACTTCTAGGTATCCTGTCTGTCTCTTGGTCAATAATACAATTAAAATCTCCCCCTATAATTGTATAGCAGACCCCGAAAGCCATTAACTTAGAGAATGCTTCCATTACAAATTTAGAAAGGTGTGCCAGGGGACAATAAAGATTCAAAATCCCATATTCCTCTCCATATATTAGGGATTTGATCAATATATACATCCAGACTCATCTTTTATCTGGCTTAACATTTGGAAAGGAAGATTCTTCTGAATAAGAATGGCTACTCCCCTACTTTTTGAGCTGAAAGATGAAAAGAACACCTGGCCAAACCCACCCTGTTGTACCTTCAAGTGTTCCTTATCAAGTAGACGTGTCTCCTGTTAGAGAGCTACATCAACCCTTTCTTTTTTAAGACTTGATAATATCTTTTTCCTTTTGTTTGGCGAATGGTTCCCTTTGACATTCCAGGTGCACCACCTAAGCGAATGGCTAGCCATGATCGTCCAGACAGGCCCGAGACCCCCCAGGAGGAAGAACCCCACCCAAAAGACATTGAATAAAGACCATAAAAAATTCACATATAAAAGAACTCTTTAAAAAAGTTAAATCAACACAATTAAGAACTAATCCTAAGTAAAAATAACACAAAACATATTTGAAAGGAGACTTTCCCCCTTGCTCCCAGGGGGCACTACTATCTTCCAATAACCTCTCCCAGCATAACCTCTCCTAGCTAGGGCCCTGCCCTCTGCCCAGGCATTACAAAATGGAGTAAATAAATTCAAGTATCTTGTAAAACAGGAGTTAAAAGTGGGTGACCCCTCCCACCCCATCACCTGGATAAGTTTAATAAAACTATGCAAGATAGAAATATATAAAGTTATAAAATTACAATCCCAGCAAGTGTTAGGCAACTAAATAATAAAAAAGAAAGAAAACGCCACTCAAAAAACCTCCCCCAAAAATCAAATAAGCTGCATGAGCTATAGACAGAAGACCAAAGAAAGAATAAAGAACGAGCCCCCCCCCGCCCCCCGCCCCCCAACCCCAGGGAAAGATGGGCAAAAGAGAAATGGATAAAGAAAGAAGGGTAAACAAACGGGGGGGGGGGGGGGTGCAAGATAAAGTCATTATCCATACAGTTCAAGTCCCGCAGTCCATGAGTGAGTGTGTATCTTGGGTTTTTGAAAGGGTCTAATTAAATTGCAGAGTAGTAGATTGAAATCCTTTCTGAGACCATAAGAGAATAAGAGGGAGGAGCAAAGTAGGCCATTCAGCCCATTGGGTCTGCTGTTAGCTTCAATGAGATTGTGGCTGAGTTGATATCAACCTCATTCTCCTGTTTTTTCCTCTAATGCTTGATTACCCTTCTGATTAAAAAAATCTATTTCACTACTGAATAGACTTAACAACCCAACTATGGCAATCCTTTGTGGTAAAGAACTCCAGAGATTCACTACCTTCTGAGAGAAAATAAAAATCCTCCTTATTGCTATGTTAAATAGGTGATCCCTTATTTTGAGAAGATTAGATTCCCTACAGTGTGGAAACAGGCCCTTCATCCCAACAAGTCCACACTGACACTCCGAAGAGTAACGCACCCAGGTCTATTTCCTTTTGCCTAATGCACCTCACACTATGGGCAATTTAGCATGACCCATTCACCTGACCTGCACATCTTTGGATTGTGGGAGGAAACCGGACCACCTAGAGTAAACCTACGCAGACACGGGAGAATGTGCAAACTCCACACAGTCACCCGAGGCAGGAATTGAACCCCGGTTCCTGGTGCTGTGAGGCAACAGTGCTAACCACTGAGCCACCATGCCTCCCCCAGATGGATGGACCCACAAATAGAAACAACTTCTCTGCATCTACTCTGTTAAGCTGCCATGATTTTTAAAATATCTAAATAAGGTCACCTCTCATTCTTCTAAATTCCAATGAGTAGCACTTCTCATAAAAAATTCCTTTCATACACAGAATCAACTTTATGAATCTTCTCTGGACCGCTTTCAACATCACTATTTCTTTACTTAGTTAAGGGAATCAAAGCTATTCAAGGCACTCTAGGTGTGGTCTGACTTGTGTCTTATGTAGTTTTAGCAAGACTTCCTTAGTTTTAGATTCTATTCACTTTGAAATAAAAAAAACAGCAGGGAGAACGTGAGGACTGCAGATGCTGGAGATCAGAGTCGAAGAGTGTGGTGCTGGAAAAGCACAGCCGGTCAGGCAGCATCCAAGAGGCAGAAGAATCGCCGTTTCTAGCATAAGCTATTTATCAGAAAACGTCGATTATCCTGCTTCCCAGATGCTGCCTGACTAGCTGTGCTTTTCCAGAACCACACTTTTTGAATAAAAGACAACAGTCAATTTACCCTCCTGATTACTCATTTAACTTTGATGCTAGTGTTTTTTTGTGGTTCGTGCACAAGGACCCCTAAATAACTTTATGTTGCATCTTTCTGCAGTTTTTTTTCCCAATTAAATATTCCAAATGCCAATACCAACTCACTTAACCTGTCTCTATTTCCCTGCAGACTCTTGGTGCCATCCTTATTACTTGCCTCCCCACATATTTTTCTGTCATCCGCAAACCTGATGATAGTAGATTCACTTTCATCATCCAACTCACTAATCTAATGTAAATAATTGTAGACCCAGCAATGATCCATATGGAACTCTATTAGTTATATGTTGCCAGAATAAAAATGCCCTTTTTTTCCCAAAGTCTCTGTTTTCCATGAGTTAGCCAATCCTCTATCCATACTAATATACCACAGTTGGTTCGGCTATAGCACGTGTTTCTTCAAAGTGAATTGACTTTAATACAATTGAAAAATTTAAAAAACACAAATGTTCCTTACTTTTATTGGCTATAATGCGATTCGGCCTCATTAGTTTAAATGGCACAGCTATTGTGCGATTTTCTTATAACACAAGATCACGAAAACGGGACTATCGTGTTGCATCAGAACCAACAGTATCCCCAGTGCCACAGGCTCAGGTCAGACTGTATTTGGAATATTGTGAGCAGCTTTGGGCACTGTATCGAAAGAAGAATGTGCTGGCCTTGGAAGGGTCCAGAAGAGGTTCATAAGAATGATCTGAGGAATGAAGGGCTTGTCATATGAGGAGTGATTGAGGACTCTGGGTCTGCAGTTGATGGAATTTAGAAGGATGAGGAGGGATCTTATTGAAATTTACAGAATAAAGACAGGCCAAGATAGAATGGATGTAGAGAAGATGTTTACACTAGTGGAAGAGACTAGGACCTGAAGGCACAGACTCAGAGTGAAGACAAGACTATTTAGAACTGAGATGAAGAGGAATTTCTTCAGTCAGAAGTTGGCGATTTTGTGCAACTCATTGCTACAGAAGGCTATAGAGGTCAAGTTCTTGATTGTTAAGGGGATCAGGGATTGCAGGGAGAAGGCAGTAGATTGGCATTGAGATACATATCAGCCATGATCAAATGGTGAAACAGAATTGATGACTCAAATGGCCTAATTCAGCCCCTACAAATACTGTCTTGTCAGGTATCTTATCAAATACATTTGGGAATTCCAAATATTTTAGATCTACTGGTTCCCCTTTATCTATCCTATCATTACCTCCTCATAAAACTCTAATAAATTTTCAGGCATGATCTCTTTTTCCCAAAGCCATGTTTTTTTTTTGATTATAGTATGTATTTCATAAATGGTCCTCTATTGCATCCTTTATAATAAACTGTAATATTTTCCCAATGATAGAGGTCAAGCTGACTGGCTCATGTTCACATGATTTTGCTTTGTCTCTAATTTTTTTAAAGCAAGGCAGATTTCCAGTCTTATGGGATTTTTCCAGAATCAAAGGGTTCTTATAAGATTACTAACAATGCTGTCATTGTCTTTATAGTGACTTTTTTTTTAAATCCTTGGATGTAACCCATCAGGTCTAATGAACTTATCAGCCTTTAGACACATCACTTTCTCTAGACCTTGTTCTCTTACGGTAATTAATGTAATTATTTTCCTCTCTGCTATACCGTGATTATCTATTATGTTTGGAATATTGTTCGTATTGTCTACTATGAGGAATGATACAACTCTTATGACATTTCCTGGCTCCCCATTATTATTCCCTCAGCCTCATTCTCTTATGGGACAATGTTCACTCTGGCCTCTCTCTTCCCTTTTCTATGTTGTAAAGAAGCTCTGATCGTTCATTTTTCCATTCTTTTGTGTTTTGTTAAAGTTTAGTGTGTTATAATAAATAGTTTTCTTTTGTGATGAAACCTGGTGTGAATTGCTTTTGTCCTAAGTGGCAGTCCAGCAAACTGGTCATTTCAGTAATCTAATTGGGATTTCATACATTTTGGGACTGCTTGTCAAACAATGTGGCATGAATATCAGTAAATTCTTCTGAATTAAGTCATAACAGGGAGAAGATTCTCAAAACTTCCTTTTAGTTGCATGAGTGGTAGTGATTAGAATTCAATGTTCTATTGAAATGGGATGTCATATTGAATTCACTGCACTTCCTCCACTAATTTTCCCCTCAGTGGAGGATGACGAATGATGGGTGAAGAATTGTTTCCCTATATTGGTATATCAGCCCCTTGGTGGGATAAAGTGATTGATTTGTACAAAACTAATGCATTCTGGCTAGGTATTCTTTGTTCTCAGTTTCCAACTAACATTTAGTTCTGACCATAATTACCACTTAAAATCCTGGTTCACAATTAAAGATAAATTCTGGATTTGAAATTTCTCATGAAAACATGGATTTCTGGCTTACGTCATCACAGAATTTTACAGATATGAAACAAAAGCAGTTAATGGAGTTTCACTGAGGTTATTCTCTCAACATTTTTATCATTGCCAAGAAGTTTTTCCTTTATGAAAGACTCAGAATATGACATGTTAAACTTCCTATGGAGTCATTTTCATTGTGGGACAGAAGCCCTTGTGGTTTTTCTCCACTGACCATTTTGAAGAACTCCCTCCAAAGTGGTAAGATGTGTTTTTTGGCATCAGAAGGACTATTCTCATCTGGGGTTCTTTTGGCCAAAGAGTGTAAACAGTCACAACAGGGTGCACCACTAATCTTCTGGCTAAAGCACATGATTTTTTTTTTGTTTATGGCTGATTTAAACATGCCTGCAGACACTGAAACTGGCATTTGCAGATTTAGCACACAACCACTAATTAGACCCAATTTTGTGGGATTGTACACTGATTTCAATGGCTGGGATTTGAATGATGTCCCAAGGAGCAAAAGAAAGAGTGCGTAGGGTTTCTAATGCAGGACTGGTTCTAGTGGAGAAAATTGAGAGGAGGAGGGATGTCCTCCACTTGCAATGTGGAACAAGATCATAGATATCTATGCAAGGCCAGAGCATGGTTAAAACTCATGGATGTTTAATGATTTGATATCAATTAGTCAAGATAAGATCTCATCTCACAAACACACTGCTGAATAGCTTTGCAATCTCATCAGGATTACAGTTCCAAAATACTTCATACATCATATTATTGCACACTGACATTCTCACTATTATAGCCTTCACTGGCACCACTTGAAACCCAAATACAGCTCACTGCTGTTTGAGCATAAGCAGTATCTCACAGTCGTAAATATACTTACTAGTACATTCATTCAGTATTGGTATGTTTTCTCTTTAAAGAGAAATCAGTAAGAGCAAGATATGACCAGGTCACATTTTACTTTCCTTGAGGAGACATGGCTGATAGTGGTTGGATAAGGCAGAGCCTGTGGCCACATACATGGCTAGACTCATCTTCCTGAGAGTAATGTGGCCACTGTAAATTCCTTGCTAGAACCACAACTGTTTCTGGTCACACATAGCTATCTTCACTACTGAACAGCATTTGGTCTCATTATGAACATTTGCCTACAGTGTCCACATTGATGATGTATCCCAAGTCTTCCAGCATTGTTGCTGCAGCATGATTGATTTGATCATTGAGGAGGTATTGAAGATGACAAATAACAATCCACCCTGGAAGGTAAGAGCAAGGAAGGATGCACTGTATCAGTGCTTACTAATACTATTCAGGAACTGCTACCATTAGTAACAGAGGATAATTTAGAGGTTGGCTCATCAAAGTGGGACACACAGTTACCTGCAGGCATGAGTCATGTAGGGAATGGAAACACCACAGGTGCCTGCTTTTTCAGAATTGGCGATTTAACCAAGGTCACATAATAACTTTGGTACAGAGAAGTCAGATGAGAACCCAACAGGGTTAAGTTTCAAAGTAAGGTTAGATAAACCCAGTGCTTAGTGAGATGGCAAACATTCCCGAAAGGCAATAAATTGTCACGGGGGCAGTGGGGGGGTGGGCAGCTGAAAGAATCCATCATTAGTTTGATTTGTAGTTGAATGCAGAATCTGGATGTCTACTTCATCAACCTGAAATGTAGGGTACAGTTTAGTGAGTGGCATGTGGAACCTGCCATCATGTGTATCTGATCATGGAGGTTGCATCTTCTAATGCAATCACTGCAACTTTCATAGAATGGAAATTAGAATCGGAGTTCAGGCAGCTGTTTAGCTGAAAGTAACTTGCAGGGTGGCAGAATAGAAGTCTATTTCAGTAATTGTAGGTGTATTTATTCTCTGAATACTTATTTGGCCTCGTCTTTATGGATCTCTTTATCTGCCACGCCTCTGATACTGGTGCTCCTCTACCATCCTTAATCTCCTTCAATTCCTCATGAAGAATAAGAAGTAGTCCTAGCAAGATAATCATCATTAATGACTGTTTTGTTCCTCCTGATTCTCATCAAGTGTCTAATAGTGAGGCAATGTACTCATTCTTTTGGTGAATAATGTCATAGGAGCATTGACCAGGTTCTGGCAAGTGATCCAGAAAGTCTCCTGATAAATCTCAAAAATCACCTATCACATATAACTGAATAAGTCAAACTCAATCAGTTAATGAGTATTGAGCAAGGCTTTAAGTAGTGCTTGAAAAATCTCAGTAATTACTTCTTTCCTCCTGTTTAGCTGGTTGCTGTTAGGAGAAGTCATTAAATGAAGTATTATTTAGCAAAATAGCTTGCAGCTTTGCAAAAGTGGATTAATTGGCTATCAGCTCCATAAAGATGCTTGGACAGTTATTCCGAGTGTTGATTTCAACTCCTTTATTAAAATAGTGTGACGCATTAAATATAAAATAAAATTTTATGCAATTTATGCTCTCTCTTTATTGTTAAGAACTATTCAGCCAAAGTTGTGATAATCACAGTTTCTGACCTGCATGAAATTATTTAGCTGAGCAATACGCTAAATAGGTTGATTTTCTATGAAATTGATTGCAGTTCCTTCCTATCCCACTTAGTGGTGCTGTAGTATCACTTTTCTTTGTTACTGCCGAACTAAACAACAAATATGGAGGCATATATGTATCCGCAGTGCTCTGCTCCACTTAGCATACAAGTTTGAACTCACAAATTCTTATTTGGCAACAATCTAGCCACACATCAAAAAAAAGATGCAAAAGACGACACCCTGCAAGTTCTTTACTCACGAGACAGAAATGCACTTGGTATGTCATGTCACACAGCTTTCCTCCCCGAGTTTTGTCACAGAACTGCTCTAATAGAGACTTTGGAATAAGTTGCCTCAGTATAAACTTGAGTTGATTTTGACAAGCGACACTAAAGAGGTAGTTTGCAACAATGCTTGGATGTACTGCAGCAGATTTCAGTATAGCACCTTCTATTTCCCACCTGCCTGCTCAGTCAAATAATCTTTGTCCCTATATCCAATATTTTTTATAAACAAGAAGTGTTTAAAGAAATTTAAGAACACATTTTTAATGACATTAGATTTATTTTCTTTCATTGTCCAGATTAATTTTCAATGCCTGGAGACTCAAAGAAAGTTTGTAGAGTTGGAACCTTTAACCTAGAAGGGAAGCAAGAATTAACAAGAAATATAAGGATTCAGTGCTTTAGAAAAATCTATGTTTGCCCTAGCTATTGCTGAACTGCTTAGGCATCAATCAAAAACTATGCAAATTAAAGAAATAGGAAATTGCACAACATTGGATAAAATACACAATATATGTGAATGGAAAGGATGTAGAGCTCAAGATAGATATATCAGGAGGATCTGATATTTCAATGCAGAAAATAGAACTTGGAACAGAAAATAGCCTAAGGAAGGAAAAAATGATTCTACATTGGAGAACTATTTGGAACATTTGTATTACTATAAAAGTATATTGCTACATTTTCAGTTTAGAAAGATGAGATTTTATGTATGATAAAGTTGATTATCATTATGTACTTGAAAATACTTTTTTTGCATGTGTTTCACTCTGAATCAATATATTAAGAGGAAAGAAACATTTGATGAATAAAGAATTAACTGTAACTAATGAAACATAATGTAAAGCATATTTTCTATTGAAACATGCAGCATCACTGGAGTCTTCCTATGACAGCAATGAAACTCTCAGCCTTGTTGTTTATTAATACTGTAACATGGGAACTTAGCTGGGATTTAAAAGCAACTTTACATGACAATGGTCTGCTGTTGTGAGCAGAAAACAAATTGCCAATAGTTTCGATACTGAATGAATGCAGGAATGTGGAGACTGGGTCAATGGTTCTAGTCTGAAATGCGATGCAAGAATCATTGTTCCACACATTAGCTTAATTATTGAAGTTGAATTGATTTTGTAGCAATCACACAAAAAGTTAGAGTCTAGTAAAAGAGGACAATGACAATGTGTTGCAACACAGCCAATGAAATGGATAAATAGCAAACAATAATTTTGCACTGAAACATTGCTGCTTTAATATTATTACAGAGTACTGTAATTTTGTGTCTAGTCAGTGCATTTCCTGGCTCATTTGAGTTTTAACAGATGATTGTCACATATTTTGTTCCTAAAAGTAGCTACAAAACATTTTTGTAAATTATAACTTTCAGGATTGTTTTACTTCTGGGAAGTACATTTACACCCAAAGTTTGAAAGATTTTTTTTAACTGTCAAATACTCCTGGTATTTTAGTTTATCATTACCATTTGAATGTGTAGCAAGAGGAAATCAGGGAGGTTTTATGGAATTATCGGTTTCTGTCTGGACTTCAAACATTAGGATACCACTGAGTGCTTTGAAAACTGCTTCTTATGACATGGCTGAAGTTCTATCCTCAATAGTTGCAGTAATCAAATGGAAAATAAACAACTGCAAATGTTAGAAATCAGAGACTAAAACTGAGTCTGCGAAAGGATATTAAGCTAAAATATTAATTTATCTTTTTTCTTTATGGATGCTATACAGCTAGTTAAGTTGACTTTTCCGATTGTATATGCAATCTGTAACAATAAAGTACTGAAAGAAACAATATATATATAATGCTTTTAAAGCTCAGAATGTACTGAAGTATTTTACAGCCGAAGACAGAGTTGCTGTTATTGTAGGAAACACTGCAGTCATTTTGCAGTATGGAAAGCTCTCACAAGCAGCAATGTGATCATTTTTTTGAGGGAACTGTATTGTATTCATTGTTTAGGTTATTGCAACAAAATCAATGGATTGTGCTTATCCCAGACTCTTGTTGACTGGTTATCTCCTCATAGATTCTGTAGTCTCTTTGTTCTCTAGGACATTGGGTGTTTATACTTGCACTGGCTGCATTTTTCTATTTTGGTACTGTTTAGAGTCCCTAGAAACCTTAGTTTGCCTTTATCCGTGACTAAGGTTTTCTCACTATCCTCAGTCTTATAGTCCAAGATGTTCCATTTTGATGTTAATGGATGATTAGATTAGATTACTTACAGTGTGGAAACAAGCCCTTCGGCCCAACAAGTCCACACCAACCTGCCAAAGCGCAACCCACCCAGACCCATTCCCCTACATTTACCCCTTCACCTAACACTACGGGCAATTTAGCATGGCTAATTTGCCTAACCTGCACATTTTTTGGATTGTGGGAGGAAACCGGAGCACCCGGAGGAAACCCACACAGACACGGGGAGAATGTGCAAACTCCACACAGTCGCCTGAGGCGGGAATTGAACCCGGGTCTCTGGCACTGTGAAGCAGCAGTGCTAACCACTAACATTGACATTGAGTGTGTTAGTTTTCATCATACCAGCCAATATCCATGTCACACTATCACAAACAAATGAATCAGGAGCTGCAGTTGGACATTCAGTCCATCAAATCTGCTTCACCATTCAAGGACATCACAGCTATTTGACTGTTACCTCAAATCTACATTTATGCATATCCCAAATAGATTTTCAACCCCTGGCTTAACAAGAATCTATTTACTGCTCCTTTAAAAATATTTAAGGAGTGGAACCTTATAGGGACATCAACAATGTGAACTATGGTATAGAGTCAGAGAGTCATAGAGATATAGAGCACAGAAACAGACCCTTTACTCCAACCCATCCACGCCGACCAGATATCTGAAATAAATCTGGTCCCATTTGGCAGCATTTGGCCCATATCCCTCTAAACCCTTCCTATTCATATACACATCAAGACACTTTTAAAAATTGTAAATGTACCAGCCTCCACCACTTTCTCTGGCAGCTCATTCCATACATGTACGACCCTCTGTGTGAAAAAGTTGCAGTTTATGTCCCTTTTATATCTTTCCCCTCTCACCCTAAACCTAAGCGCCCTAGTTTTGGACTACCTCACCAAGAGAAAAAATATTTTGTCTATTTACCCTATCCAAGTCCCTCATGATTTTATAAACCTTTACAAGGTCATCCCTCAGTCTCTGACATTCCAGGGAAAATAGTGCCAGCCTATTCAATCTCTCCACGTAACTCAAAACCTCCAACCCTGACAACATTCTTGTAAATCTTTTCTGAATCCTTTCAAATTTCACAACATCCTTTCCATAGGTGGGAGACCAGAGTTGAATGAAGTATTTCAAAAGTGGCCTAACCAATATCCTGTACAGCCACAACATGACCTCCCAACTCCTATACTCGATGCTCTAACCAATAAAGGCAAACAAACCAAACGTCTTTTTCACTATCCTGTCTACCTGCAATTCCACTTTCAAGGAACTATGAACCTGCACTCCAAGGTCTCTTTGTTTGGCATTGCTCCCCAGGACCTTACCATTAAGTGTATAAGTCCTAATCTGATTTGCCTATTCAAAACATTTATCTAAATTAAACACCAAATGCCACTCCTCGGTCCATTGGCTCAACTGCTCAAGATTCTGTTGTACTGTGAGGTACCCTTTTTTGCTGTTCACTACACTTCCAATTTAAAGTAATCTGCAAACTTACTAATCATACCCCAATGTTCACATCCAAATCATTTATATCAATGACGAAAATCAGTGGACCCATCACCTACCCTTGTGGCATACTGCTTGTCACGGGCCTCCAATCTAAAAAGCAACTCTTCACCACCACCCTCTGTCTTCTAGCTTTGAGCCAGTTCAGTATCCAAATGGCTAGTTATCCATGTATTCCATGTGACTTAACCTGGCTAACCAGTGTACCATAAGGAACCATGTTGAATGCCTTATTGAAGTCCATGTGGATCACATCCACTGCTCTGTCCTTACCAATCCTCTTTGTTCCTTCTTCAAAAAATTCAATCGTTAGTGAAACACGATTTCTCACACACAAAGCCATGCTGACTATCCTGAATCAGTCCTTGCCTTTCCAAATACTTTTAAATCCTGTCCCTCAGGATTCCCTTCAACAACTTGCCCACCACCGGTCTATAGTTTCCTGACTTTTCCTTACCACCTTCCTTAAATCGTGGCACAACATTAGCTAACCTCCAGTCTTCTGGAACCTCACCTGTTGCTATCAATGATAGAAATATCTTAGCAAGGTACCCAACAATCTTTTCCCGTGCTTTCCACAGAGTTTTAGGGTACACCTGATCAGGTCCCAGGGATTTGTTCACCTTCATGTATTTTAAGACATCAAGTACCAGCTCCTTTGTAATGTGGATGTTTTTCAAGATGTCACTCATTATTTTCCGATGTTCTATATCTTCTATATCCTTCTCCACAGTAAACATCGATGCAAAATATTTGTTTAGTATCTCACCCATCTCCTGCAATTCCACACGTAGGTGGCCTTGCTGATCTTTAAAGGCCCTATTCTCTCTTTAGTTACCTTTTGTCCTTAATGTATTTCTAGAGTCCCTTTAGATTCTCCTTAACCCTATTTGCCAAAGCTATCGCACTTCCACTTTTTGTCCTCCTGATTCCCTCTTAAGTATACTCCTAGTGCCTTTATACTCCTGTAGGGATTCACTCAATCTCTGCTGTCTATACCTGACATTGCTTCTTCTTTTTCTTGACCAAAACCTCAATTTCTCTAGCCATCCAGCATTCTCTACACCTGCCAGCCTTGCCCCTCCACTTAACAGGAAAATACTGTCTCTGGAGTCTCGTTATCTCATCTTTGTTTTCCAGCTGTCCCTTTACCTATGAACATCCACCCCCATTCAACTTCTGAATGTTCTTGCCTAATACGGTCAAAATGAAACTGGGCAGAATTATGCAGGATGACTGGTAGTAACTGGTTGCATTTTTTATTTAAGTTCTGGACATTGAGGCAAGATTCTCAGGCAGTAATGAGGCACCTAGTAAGAGAGATTATTGCTTTTGAACAATCTTATTAACTGCACATCTCAGCTCATTAATATGCAGCTTCCCATCCTGCCATCAGTCTAGACATCAGGAGTTCTGACATAGAAGTCAGAGAAGGATCTGACAAGTTTGGTTTGACCCTGGCCACAAGAAACCTTTGCATTGATCACCACAGAACAGCATCTCAGGACATGATCCACAGACATTAGTGCATGCACCCCTCATCCATGGACATCTGTATTTGATCATTGCCAACCCCTTAGGATCCTTATGGCACATCTCTGATCCAGAGAGAGAGAAAAATAGAGTTAGTGTTTTGAGTCTGGTATATTTTTTCAGCAGAGTCGTAGAGATATACAACAAGGAAATAGATCCTTCAGTCCATGCTGACCAGATATCCTAAATTAATCTAGTCCCATTCGCCAGCACTTGGCCCATATCCCTCCAAACCCTTCCTATTCATATACCCATCCAGATGCCTCTTAAATGCTGAAATTGTACCAGTTACCACCACTTCCTCTAACAGCTCATTCCATAAACGTGCTACCCTCTGTGAGAGAATGTTGCCCCTTACGTCCCTTTTAAATCTTTCCCCTCTCACCCTAAAACTATGCCCTCTAGTTCTGGACTCCCCCATCCCAGGGAAAAGACCTTGTCATTTACCCTATTCATGGTCCTCATGATTTTATAAACCACTGTAAGCTCACCCCTCAGCCTCTGATGCTCCTGGGAAAACAGCCCCAGCCTATTCAGCGGTCCCTATAGCTCAATCCCTCCAATTCTGTTGTACTGTTATTCTAAAGACTAGTCATCCCAGACTCAAAACCTCAACTCGATTTCTCAGACATGCTGAGTTTCTCCAGTATTTTCTTTTTCTATTATTAGCCAAGCTGTTGCAAGTCAGAGAGAATAAGTGGACACGCATCATTCTGGCGGTATTGTTAAATGTGCCTACATCTGTCTCAGAGTGTGTTCCCCAGTTTGATGCAAACACACATGATTCTTTTATTGCCTCCACACTTTCCGATTCCTCGACTTGATGGCAACAATTGGATTTGAAACAGGAGACAATGGATGAAATTCATAAAAATAATCATAGGATCAGGGGCTCAAATATACAGAAACAGCTGACTAAAAAAGCATGGCTACTCTTGCTATGAAAATGGCTCCAGGAAATGAAGTTTGAACAGCTGGTTTGCGACCTAAGTGGAACAAGTCCGTTGTTTATATTCTGATATTAATGAAAGAACAGCTCAAATATTCGCTAACTAGCTTTGTGGCTGTAATCTTTTAAAATTGTTTCCAAAGACAATAGGAGAGAGGTGTGCTGAAGGAAACAGGGATAGAGGGGACAGTACATTGTACAATCCAAATGTACACTGTCATCTGGGACTCAGCCTGGAGAACTTCATCAGAGATGACATCAATTGAGCTACAACTAACAGCAGTGGCAGCTGTTTCCCTCTGTGACAGGATTGTGCCATGTTTCAAAGGCTGGTTGTGCAGGAATCTACAAACAGCGTAGCTAACAGAAGGGAGTTGGAGCAGCCTCCAGTGAGGAATGCACCATTAACTTTCTTGGTAACAGCACTTGCTCTCTGAAAAAAAAGAGCTGAAATATACAGAAGATTTGTATTCAGACTTGGATGTCAAGAGCTGCAAGAGGAAGTGGTGGAGGTGGGTACAATTATGTCATTTAAAAGACATCTGGATGGGTATATGAATAGGAAGCATTTACTGGTATATGGGCCAAATGCTGGCAAATGGGACTAGATTAAATTAGGATATCTGGCATGGACGAGTTGAACCAAAGGGTCTGTTTCAGTGCAGTATAACTCTATGACTCTATAGCCATTACAGAAGACATTCTGCTGCAATTTTCGACATTGTATCTCTAAAGAAATAAAAACTGAAATTGCTGGAAAAACTCAGCAGGTCTGGCAGCATCTATGCAGAGAAAGCAGAGTTAATGTTTCCGGTCCAGTGACCCTTCAGAACTGAAGAGTTATTGAAATCAATCTTTCACATCTTTTACCAAAAAAAGGAGGACATTCCCAGAAGCCATCTGAGATATTTTGTGCCCATGATCATGCACGCACATCAACTGTTGCTCTACTGTGAGTGGAAACTGTTCTTAGATTAGATTAATGGAATAAGAATCAGGATTTCAACCTCTGAAGGTTCCGACTATGGTCTTAACATTAACACTTGGATGTGGATACCCTTTTGAGATATCATTTGTTTTAATTGTGTTTTTGTGCATATAATATCTTCTAGATTTAGACATTCTTATACCACCTACTGTTATTTGTAAACATGTTGGCATGCACCACTTCTGACAATGAAGCAGTCCAATTCTATGCATTGATGTATACACCATTTTCAAATTGACTCATCATATGCTCCTGTCTTGTCTTCTATGCTAAAGTGCCACTTGCGAAATTGATGCTGGCGTGTTATTATCACACTGCTGGGTCAAGCGTTGGCTTAGGGACATTTATTGCCTTCATCAACATAATGGTGCCTGCTGTGGTTCCAGTGGTTCCAGTGATAGTGAAGAGGTGGAGTATAGTGAAGGTAGAACCATTGAAAGTCATGTACACACCTGAACTGGATGTAAAAGAGCAAAGCTGCGAGGTACACACTTGGTTTCGATACTTTTCAACAAACTGTTTAGAGATGTTATCACATGTCTCTGGAGCAGATAGGGCTTGATCCCAGGCCTTCTGGCTCAGAAATAGATATACTACCACTGCACCACAAGAGCCCCACATATACTTGGTTAATGCAGACAAGCTTCTGAAGCAACTGGACTGGTGAATCGAGAGGGGAAGTGAAGTCTAGTGCGCAGGGTCATTAATGAGATACAAATACATGTATTTTTACTCCTCAGTACCTGATGGCAAGAAATTGATCCTATCATTTAAACAGGGAGGACATAATTACAAAAATTTATCTTGAAAGTCAGAAACTGGTTTTGGAATTCTTGCATGATTAACTCATCATGGTTGTCATTAGTTTCATCACCTCAGGCAAAGGGAAATTCTCACTCATTTTTTTATTTAGAGTTAGATCTACAAATAACAAAATGGAGCTCTCTCTAGTATACATTTTTCTCCTGTTCTATTACATGCGTCTCTCCACTCTGCCCCACTGATGTTGGCAGATCAACATTATTTACATCATTATCAAAAGCATATTCATGTTCCTGTTACACTACAATAATAAGGCTAGAAATTGGGCAAGCCACTTTTGTGTTTGTGGCTTGTGATTAACAACCTGGTTCTGTCACTTCCAAATGGGCAGCACATAAAATGAGTGCAAGTACACATTTCCATGAATTTAGCTGTACCAATGCACAGTCCACACTACCCACTGATCTGTAGCACTACCTGCGGTCTCTGGACACTTCTCCCAGGGCCACAGATCATTGTGAGCAAATGATGCAGTCCCATCTTACGCCTCCCTGGTGTAGCACACAGCTGACATAAAAGTTAAAGATGTTAAAAGGTTTGCAGCATTCCCGAAGTTACCTGACTTTCTGACCCAGGTTGACAGAAATCATGGACAAGATTTCTGTGCTTAAACAGAATGACTGTTTACTCAAATAATTAGACATTAGGTACAGGTAAAGAATCATGAACTGCTGGCCATATAACTGCTACTTATTTAAACTCTTAACTCCCTTATAAACTGCCCTCTTATATACACAAAGACAGAATATAAAGGTAAGGGTTATGGGCAGAGGAAAAATAACTGGGCAAGCAGTTCAGTGACAGCTATTGAACAGGATTTGCTAAGATGATGCTTGTGTTGATCAGAATGATGATTCTGAATCTTCCATCTCTGGATACTTTCACTTGTTTGCAGGAGGCAAGGGGTGACTGGTTCACAGTTATAAAGATTACTGACTTATTAAAGTCATAGTTTAGTGTAACTGGTGAAGGAAAAATAAACTAATTTTCTTTGGGCCTTGTTTTTACTGCAGAGAACAAAAACAACTCCAGTCCTTGTGGAGATCTGATGGGTTCTCCCTGTTGTGTTTCACAGCTCCAAGTTGTCATCTACTTGGGAGCCAATCATAATTGTTTGCAGGCATAAGGCTATTATCATTGATAACTGGTCATGAGCTCACAGGCAAATCAGCCACTTGTTGGCTGCTGAATCTCTATTTTTACACATCTCTTGGATCAAGTTCACCTGTAAATTGCACTTCAGCTATAGCTGGAACCCACAACTCTATAAACAACATTTACAATGAGTGTCAGGTTACTTGTTTTCAAAAAGTGCTATAATCCTTCAAGGATCCTTAGTTATAAAAACAACAATTTGTTTTTTCAGTCCACAACTAAAAATACAGAAATATGCAAAGACATGATTCTTACATCCCAGAATCAGGAAGATACACTAGTAGTCTGAAAGTTGCTGACTGATCACTTTGGAACATTCAGGGTAGTGTGTCAGAGCCATCATGTTTTCACTTGGGGGATGGCAGGATGCCAATGAGGAATATTTCAGAGGGGTTTGAGAGCAGGTGGCAATGTTAATCAATAAACCAGAGTGTTGCCCTAAGGATGCAGACCAATGTTTAAAGGCCTCACTGGTTGCGGGCAGAACTCATCTCACAACCATCACACCATCCAACTGCCATAATGCTCAGTGAACAACTCCGTCATTACTTAACCAGTAGCAGTTTCTGAACCTCTGAAAACACTCCTATCACCTCTATACAATAATATACTATACTTCACTCTCAAACATCTAACAATCATAATAGCTATGTTTACACTTTACCAAGCCTCAACAAACATGCAACTAATTGACTATATGAAACATAGCCACTGAAATTTCACCTTCTGTCTTGCAGGATAAGTTGATTTGGTGTTCATTTGTTCAAATGCTCTGTGTTCAAATTATATGAACCTGTTTATTAGTAATGTTCAATGCACTTGATTGGGTAAGCTTAGGTATGGATTCAGAATAAAAGTAAACAAACTGCAGAAAGAGCTTGAAGTTAGAGCAGGAAGCATTGACATTTTAATCACTGCAAGTGAAAACTGAGAGGCACACAGAAACTAATGTCATATTTGCAAAGCTCTGAGGTATAAAATGTGCAACAGGTGGCTCACAATAGCTGGAATTTTAAAAAGCACCACCCACAATCCCAGGATCTTGAGGCCAGAACAAAATAAATTTCAACCAGAACAAATGAAACAGTTGTCAAACAGGAATCGAAACTAGTTGGCAACAGCTGATCCCAGTTGTCACCAGGTGGTTTTTCCCAGTTGGACATTCCTGACACTGGGTAACAACCAAGCTGCCTTTTCCAGCTGGTAACAGTTGAGGCCAGTTGTCAGCAGTAAAGTGTATCTGATGGAAGGGAAATAAAACAAAGCCACTCCAATATGTTCATATAGAAATGTCTTGTGCTGCAATTATGCTCACTTGTAAGAAAACGTGAAAGACATTGTCTGTACATTCTAAATAAGTATGTTTTGTAAGAACAGAAATGCAAAAAAAGAATTAAACATTTTCAGATTTGTGTAAAGCTTATTTGCATATCTCATAAATACAATAACATTTTCTACCTGAAGCAAAGGGTGTGCTGATTGGTTTGTAAGTGTGATGATGCTGCTCCTTTAACAAGGTTATGCTGTCCTTGTTTTTTTTCAGAGATGTTGTGATAGCTTGGATTCCACAAAATCTGGCTTGGATACGTTTTCGAGCCAATTTGATTATGCCTAACAGATACTGCCTCTGGAAAAGGCTTTCAAATTTCAAAAATAAAACACTTGGACAATGAAAGGGGTGTTGCCAGTGCTCTCAGCTCAGCTTTTCATTGGTTTGGTTTGGTTTTAGCAGTCTGGCTGTTCACTGAAAGCAGGCAGTCAGTGAGGCTACTGGTCGAAAAAAAAGCTAAATCGAATAAGGTGCTCCATGATGCTATCTCTCTTTCTCTCTCTCTCTCTCTCTCCTGTAAGACCCTGTGTTTGATTTTAACTTTTATGTTCAGGGGTGTTTATGGGGATTGTCACAAGCATTTGGAACAGAATCACTAAATTGGGATAATCTGTTGGGTTTTCAGGTAGGTTAAGTTATTTAGTATTCTGTTATCTTTTGTTTGTGTTTCATTCAGTAATCTTGTAAATACATTGTTTTGTTTAAAACTAAGTGGATGGACCAGCTGCATCTCTCCTGGAATATCACTCTACACCTGCTTAAAATAACTAGCAAAGTTAGGGTCTGGGCTAGTTTCTTGAAATGTTTTGAGGGGGTCTGGCCCAGTCCATAACAGTAAGCATTGAGGCATGAAAAATGCACTAAGGTTAGTTATCCCCCCAAAGCTTTTCTTTATTGTAAAATGTTCAATGTCTGGACATGTTCTTTTTGTCTGCAATAGGCAGGACCATGTATATTTATATATGCAGCTTCTGGCAAAAGCGAGCGAGCTGCACTGAGAGTTCAACTGACAATTTTAAATCGCAAGTGCAATTCTAAGCACATTCAGGATTGTTCAATAGGAGTTGTCCAGTTTTGCAATCACAATTAATGTTTGACTGCTTCTGGTTTCTCATGCACAGTACTATGCTCAGTACTCTGCCAATTGCCAACAGCCAAAGACACATGTGCTAACATCACTGAGCTTTTTTTTTCAGAACTTGTAGAAGAAACCTTCTGTGTGAAGTAAATATCATGTCTGCTTCTCTTGGGTTTGTGAGAAAGCTGAGGGTATTGCAATTAACCATGGATCGCGAGGACTAAAGGGCACACTATCTGATGGTGAGTTTAAGCAGAGGTTCACCACACCTCAGCAAGGAGCAAAGTTGAGAAAATGGTATCCACCCTCTTGGTGTCAACTCTGCATCACAAACTAGTCATTCTACCAACTGAGCAAAAATGCAGTGGAGGCACTGGGAATTGAACTTGTGGCCTTATATGTACAAAGCTCTGTCATCAACCTATGTTATCTACCTCAAAATTAAATTTATAACTGAACAGTATTTCACTGAGTTTAGCAAATGTTTGAAATTTGCTCAGTATCTTTGTGTTTCTTAAACATTACCATCCCAGAGGTCGATGCTGTCTTCTTTGTCACATGGCATCACTCCAGACAGGAAAAAGCAGAGTGTATACAGTCAGGGGTAACACTTCCCACCAAGGTAGAGCCTGTATTAACCTGGTGCTGCACTGTATCAATCCACTCGTAGATGGGGGTGGGGGCAAAGGTTCAATCCAATGGCAGGTTTTTGGAGCGATGCTGGTGGAGATAATGTAAGATCAGATGCGATAATAAGGTGAGACATTGTCCCTATCACAGCTGCCTCTGTAGATAATTTAATTGAATCATTGCTGCTACAAGAGTGTCAAATGTATTTATGTGATTTGCTTCTTGTGGTTTGAAACTGCATGCATGTTAATGGGGTGAATGCCTTGTAATTCGTATCACAGACATTATGATCCTTCAACAGACCAGGAAATTTATGTTATGATCTGGCTAGGAACCAGTGAACCTTTTATAAAAAGTCAAACAAAATTTGAGATTCTAAGTACTTACCAAGAGAACAAAGGCACAAGAGTTCAAGATTTTGAACAAACACACTTAACATACAAAGCTGTAAAAGAAAAACAATCTACTATTTACTATATACATGGAATAAAAAAAACTTATATTCTGACATTCAGAATTAATCTGATGTAAATGTGGGTACCAAACTATGGCCAAACACTGCACAGAACACATCAAATCACAAATACAAAGAAGACCAGATAGATTTCTCAGCAATTCATCCTTAGACATTTGTGATACTGTGGGTTAGCAATCTCAAAGGATTCCAATTTCCTTCAAGAACTTACCTTCAGAACTCTCTCAAAAGCCACTCTATCACAGACTGCCTCAACAACTGCTCATATTCCAACACTTCACTTTCCATTCCTTTCCTGGGGCTCCACTCCCTGGATTGTATGAACTGTAGGCCAGCACTTATTCACAGGCAGAACTCCAAATTTTCACAGATATTCTCACCAATCAAGTACTGCCCTTGTTTCGTTTTCTGAGGTCTAATCTTGCTCAGCTGGACCAAGTAAATTCTGCCTGTGGGATTTTCAGCACTCACTCTTGGATCACTGAGATAATGCTTGCTTGCAGGCTTCTTCTGAACATCACACAGCATCCAGGACTTTCCTGATACATAACTCCAACACTTCACTGCACCTAACAATAAAGAACAAAGAAAATTTACAGCCCAGGAACAGGCCCTTTGGCCCTCCAAGCCTGAGCCAATCCAAATGTACTGTCTAAACCTGTCAGTCAATTCCTAAGCATTTGTATCCCTCTGCTCCCCACCTACTCACGCATCTGTCCAGACGCATCTTAAATGAATGTACCATGCCTGCCTCTACCACCTCTGCTGGCAATGCGTTCCAAACGCCCACCACCCTCTGTGTGAAGTACTTGCCACGTGTATCCCCCTTAAACTTTCCACTTCTCACCTTGAAAGCATGGCCTCTCATTATTGGATCCGTCACCCTGGGAAAAAGCTTGTCTCTGTCTACCCTGTCTATAACCTTCATGATTTTGTAAACCTCAATCATGTCCCCCCCCAATGTCCTTTTTTCTAGTGAAAATAAACCTAACTTACTCAACCTCTCTTCATAGCTAGCACCTTCCATACCAGGCAACATTCTCGTAAACCTTCACTGCACCCTCTCCAAAGCATCCACATCCTTTTGGTAATGTGGCGACCAGAACTATACACAATATTCTAAATGTTGGATGCTCCACCAAGTTTTAATTGCACAAACTATCTAACTGCTCTAGGGACTTTCCCCTGAGCCCCAACTATACAGTGGTCTTATCAACAGTATAGGTCAATAGCAGAACTTTTCTTCATGGAGTCTGCATCTCTCTCTCTCTCTCTCTGGCTAATACTAATTCTAATGCTTGAAGTGCTCTTCAGTGATCTTTGAACTTTTCTGAGTTGCTTATTGAAAACTTTGCAACTAAAATTCCCTTATTTTTAGGCAGAAAGAAATGCAGCAACTAATAATGTGATTTAAACATAATTACTAATAGGAAAACAAATTCACTGAATGTTCACAGATTGATAGCTCTCAATAGAATTGGATCAAATAAACACAAAAGAGTTTCACCTTAGAGATGTTACTGACCCTGATAGCCACATGAATTATTTCTTAACTTAAATGGGAAGAGTGCCTCATTAACCATGCCACTGATCCACAAGCTGTTGCATAATACCAGTCTATAAAATCTTAACTGGACCACCAAGAAGACAAATCTACCTGACTGACTCTTATTCAGGACAAAAACAATTACATCAAGTTTTGTCATCAGCAGAAAATAATCATTTATTTTAACACATGTAACTTTAATGACATGCTGCTGTCTGTAAAGTGATAGTACTTAGGGCATTTGTTGTTTGAACTATGTCAGTATTCTGAGTATACAGGTAGTTGTCATATAATGCGTGCAATATCGTGTAATAGAAAATCATGCAAAAGAAGTAATAGGGCCTATGGGAAAAACAGGGTTAGGGACTCCAGTTTAGCGAACCTTTCCATTTCTGGTCAGTCACAGAAATGCCAAGTCGCTAGAAGTGAAATTTCCCAATGCATTGTTGTATTCCCAGTTCTTTGTGGAGTGGAATTTATCCAGACCCTGGCTCTCTGCCACTAAACGTTGTGAAACTTCCAGAAGTTTTGTTTTGGTGCAAGTAAAATCTCTGTTTTTGGAGGGGGTGGCTAAAGGGCTGGGATGCTTTGAAGAGCTGGAGGCTTTGATTGGTCTTGGGTGTCAGAGAGAATGTGGGATCGAGATTCTCAGATCCTCCACACCCACTTCAAACAGAGACTGGGTGAACTTGAATCAGGCATAACCTGGGGATAGATGGGGTGGGGTGGGAAAAGATGAGAATTGCTAATGGTCTGTCCTTAGTTTCATACCTCCCCCCTTGCACACACATGCACCCTCTCTTGTAAAGTCGCCATGTGTCGAACCTCAGATAATCAGCAACTGAGCATCTGCCTAACAGAAGGCACTGCTTACTCTCCCAACACTTGCTGGACATCACTGCATTTGGACCTTCTTTTGCTCCCAACCTTTCTCTCTCTCTCTCTCACACACACCTTCTGCTTCTTGGCCTCCAACAACCACCCCCCACCCCCGCCCCCAACTCCATGTCCATGTATGATTCCAGTAAGCATTCCAGGAAAATATTCTGATGTTCGCTTCCCCTTCCTTAGTTGCAGATAGAAGCAAAGATGACAACCTATTGCAATAGATGCGCCAGCAAAATAAATCACAGCTGGCTGGTAATATAGGGGATGGAATTGTGTAACAGTGAACGGGAGTTCGCCTTATAAAAAAAATCTGCAATTCTCAAATTGCGTTACAGCCAAATTGTGATTACGAAATGCATCTTATAGGAAAACTAGCTGAATATGTCATTCCCCCACATAAAGAAATGTATGGAGTTAGCAGGCTCTGGATGTTTCTGCTGCTCTTTCACTTACAGCTTTGTAACAAACTGCAGTTCAACTAACTGTCATCAGGCAGAATTTCCTTCACTCAAAGGCACAGTGCCAGTCAGTCTCAAAGTATCGAAGTGAAGCTTTGAAAAATAGTATTGTCATGCAAGCTTTAAAATTCAGTGCTTTTGATTTATCCATTTGCACAATTTCATAGAATCATGGAAACCCTACAATGTGAAAGAAAAGCTGTCCAGCCAATCGAGTTCATAATGACCTTCTGAAGAGCATCCTGCCCAGAACCTACTATCTGCCCTAACCCTGTAACCTGGCATTTCCCATGACTAATCACCTAGCTTGCACATCCCTAGACACTATGTGCCATATAGCATGGCCAATACATTTAACCTGCACATCTTTGGACTAAGGGAGGAAACTGGAACACCTGGAGGAAATCCATACAGACACAGGGAGAATGTGCAAACTCCACATAGATAGGTCTGCGGATGGAATTAAACCAAGGTCCCTGGTGCTGTGAGGCAGTAGTGCTAACCACTAAACTACCATGCTGTCCAATCTCTGAGGCACTGCATTTCTGCACAATGTAGATTGTCCAACCAGAGGGGAGGCCATATTGGATTTGGTACTCGGTAATGAACCGGGACAAGTGATGGGCTTGTTAGTGGATGAACATTTTGGTGATGGTGACCTCAATTCTGTGACTTTCACCTTGGTTATGGAGAGAGATAGGTGCGCACAACAAGGTAGATTTTACAATTGGGGGAAGGGAAATTACGATGCTGTAAGACAGGATTTGAGGAGCATAAGGTGGGAGCATAGGCTGTCAGGGAAGGATGTGGTGGAAATGTGGAACTTTTTCAAAGAGCAGATATGACGTGTCTATGATATGTATGTACCTATCAGGCAGGAAAGAAATGGTCGTGTGAGGGAGCCTTGGTTGACAAGGGAGGTTGAATGTCTTGTAAAGAGGAAGAAGGAGGAAACAGGGTTCAGACAGAGCAGTGGAGGGATACAGGATAGCCAGAAGGGACCTGAAGAAAGGGATTAGGAGAGCTAAGAGAGGGCATGAAAAATCCTTGGTGGATAGGATCAAGGATAACCCCAAGGCATTTTATGCGTATGTGAGAAACCTGAGAATGACGAGATCGAGGGTAGGTCTGATCAAGGACAGTAGTGGGAGACTGTGTATTGAGTCGGAAGAGATAGGAGAGGTCTTGAACAAGTACTTCTCTTCAGTATTTACAAACGAGAGGGACCCTATTGTTGAAGAGGAGAGTGTGAAACGGACTGGTAAGCTAGAAGAGATACTTGTTAGGAAGGAAGATGTGTTGGACATTTTGAACAACTTGAGGATAGACAAGTCCCCCAGGCCTGACGGGATATATCCTAGGATTATGTGGGAAGCAAGAGAGGAAATTGCAGAGCCGTTGGCAATGATCTTTTCGTCTTCACTGTCAATGGGGGTGGTACCAGAGGACTGGAGAGTGGCGAATGTTGTGCCTCTGTTCAAAAAAGGGAATAGGGATAACCCCGGAATTACAGGCCAGTTAGTCTTACTTCGGTGGTAGGAAAAGTAATGGAAAGGGTACTGAGGGATAGGATTTATGAATATCTGGAAAGACACTGCTTGATTAGGGACAGCCAGCACGGATTTGTGAAGGGTAGGTCTTGCCTTACAAGTCTTATTGAATTCTTTGAGGAGGTGACCAAGCATGTGGATGAGGGTAGAGCGGTGGATGTAGTTTACATAGATTTTAGTAAGGCTTTTGATAAGGTTCGCCATGGTAGGCTTATGCGGAAAGTCAGGAGGCATGGGATAGAGGGAAATTTGGCCAATTGGATAGAAAACTGGCTAACCGGTCGAAGTCAGAGAGTGGTGGTAGATGGTAAATATTCAGCCTGGAGTCCAGTTACAAGTGGAGTTCCGCAGGGATCAGTTCTGGGTCCTCTGCTGTTTGTAATTTTTATTAATGACTTGGATGAGGGAGTCGAAGGGTGGCTCAGTAAATTTGCAGATGATACGAAGATAGGTGGAGTTGTGGACAGTGAAGAGGGCATTTGTCATTTGCAAAGGGACTTAGATATGATGCAGAGCTGGGCTGAGGAGTGGCAGATGGAGTTCAACCCTGCCAAGTGTGAGGTTGTCCATTTTGGAAGAACAGATAAGAATGCGGAATACAGGGTTAATGGTAGGGTTCTTAGTCAGGTGGAGGAACAGAGGGATCTTGGGGTCTATGTACATAGATCTTTGAAAGTTGCCACTCAGGTGGATAGAGTTTGTAAGAAGGCCTATGGTGTATTATTGTCCATTAGCAGAGGGATTGAATTCAAGAGTCGTGAAGTGATGTTGCAGCTGTACAGGACTTTGGTTAGGCCACATTTGGAGTACTGTGTGCAGTTCTGGTCGCCTCACTTTAGGAAAGATGTGGAAGCTTTGGAGAGGGTGCAGAGAAGATTTACCAGGATGTTGTTTGGAATGGAGAATAGGTCGTATGAGGATAGGTTGAGAGTTCTCGGCCTTTTCTCATTGGAACGGCGAAGGATGAGGGGTGACTTGATAGAGGTTTATAAGATGATTAGGGGAATAGATAGAGTAGACAGTCAGAAACTTTTTCCCCGGGTACAACAGAGTGTTACAAGGGGACATAAATTTAAGGTGAAGGGTGGAAGGTATAGGGGAGATGTCAGGGGTGGGTTCTTTACCCAGAGAGTGGTGGGGGCGTGGAATGCGCTGCCCATGGGAGTGGTAGAATCAGAATCATTGGCGACCTTTAAGCGGCATTTGGATAGGTACATGGATGGGTGCTTAATCTAGGATAAAAGTTCGGCACAACATCGTGGGCCGAAGGGCCTGTTCTGTGCTGTATTGTTCTATGTTCTATGTTCTATCTACCTGATAATAGTACTGTGCCCCACTTTTACATTCAGAAAAAGATTAAAATGTTCCTCTGATGGACAACCATCAAGTATTTTATTTGAATACAGTCACAGGTATGTCAGGTCAGCACTTTGGAATGGAAACTATGTTTATTCTTTTTCTCTACCTTTCTTAGCTGGCACCAAAAAAAGTTGATTGTTACTCCCCTCCCACCTGATTAAAGAATGTTTGGTTTTTATCTCGTAAAGTTTCTTGGTCAATTTTTGATGCTCTCTTAAAGCCATTAATTCTTTATGGGATAGTAATTGAGTGCTGATAATCTCACAATACTTTGTCTTCATGCTATTTATGCATGTCCTGACAATGAGCATTTGCAAACTATTCAACCATGGGGAAGCATCATAGGCAACTTGTTTTAAATGATTATCTATCTTAGCTTAAAAAGAATTTCCTGAGAAAGCCTCAACTACTTCACTTGTCAGGGAATTCCATAGATTCACAAGCCTCTGGGTGAAGAAGTTCCTTCTCAATTTAGTCCTAAATCTGCTTTCCCTAATTTTGAGACTATGTCCTCTTGTTCCAGTTTGACCTTCCAGCGGAAACATCCTCTCTACTTCTAACTTATCTATTCCCTTCATAATTTTATATCTTTCTGTAAGATCCCCCCTCATTCTTCTAAATTTCAATGAATATAATCCCAGTTTACTCAGTCTCTTCTCAACCTAGTGAACCTCCTCTGCACCCCCTCCAGTGCCAGTATATCCTTTCTCACGTAAGGTGATCAAAACTACATGCAGTACTCAAGGGTGGCCTCACCAGCACCCTGGACAGCTGCAGCATTATCTCCTTGAAAGTGGAGTCGCAGGTAGATAGGATAGTGAAGAAGGCGTCTGGTATGCTTTCCTTTACTTGTCAGAGTATTGAGTACAGGAGTTGGGAGATCTTGTTGCAGTTGTACAGGACATTGATTAGGCAACTGTTAGAATATTGCATGCAGTTCTGGTCTCCTTCCTATCCGAAAGATGTTGTGAAATTTGAAAGGGTTCAGAAAAGATTTACAAAGATGTTGCCAGGGTTGGAGGATTTGAGCTATAGGGAGAGGCTGAACAGGCTGGGGCTGTTTCCCGGAGAATCAGAGGCTGAGGGGTGACCTTATAAAGGTTTACAAAATTATGAGGGGCATGGATGGGATAAATAGACAAAGTCTTTTCCCTGGGATCAGGGAGTCCAGAGCTAGAGGCATAGGTTTAGCATGAGAGGGGAAAGATATAAAAGAGACCTAAGGGGCAACTTTTTCACGCAGAGAGTGGTACTTGTATGGAATGAGCTGCCAGAGAATGTGGTGGAGGCTAGTAAAATTGCAACATTTAAGAGGCATTTGGATAGGTATATGAATGTGAAGGGTTTGGAGGGATAAGGGCCCGGGTGCTGGCAGGTGGGATTAGATTGGGTTGGGATATCTGGTCAGCATGGACAGGTTGGACCGAAGCCTCTGTTTCCATGCTGTACATCTCTATGACTCTATGATTCCCTGTTTTAAACTCAATCCCGTTAGCAATGCAGGACAAAATTCCATTTGCCTTCTTAATTACCTGTTGTACCTGCAGACCAAACTTCTATGTTTCATGCACAAGGACACCCTGGACCCTCTGTACAGCATTGTGCTGCAATTTCTTACCATTCAACTAATAATCTTTTTTACTGTTATTCCTATCAAAATAGATGACTTCACATTTATTAACATTGTACTCCATCTGCCAGACCTCTGCCCACTCACTTAAACTATCTATGTCCCTTTGCAAAGATTCACAGTCCTCTGCACACTTGGCTCTGTCACTCATCTTAGCATCATCCACAAACTTTGACACACTACATGTGGTCCCCAACTCCAAATCATCAATGTAAATTGTGAATAATTGTGGTCCCTGAGACAGACCACCGGTTGCTGATTGCCAACCAGAATAACACTCATTCATTCCCACTCTTTGTTTTCTGTTGGACGACCAACCCTCTGTCCATGCTAATACATTGCCCATAACACCTTGCATCTTAACCTTATGCAACAGTCTTTTGTGTGGCACCTTGTTGAATGTCTTTTGGAAATCTAGATACATCACATCTACTGGGTCCCCGTCGTCCAATGTATTCATAATGTCTTCAGAAAATTTGAAAAGATTAGTTAAGCATGACTTGCCCTTCATGAACCCATGCTGCATCTGCCTAATGGGACAATATCTGTCAAGTTGCCTTGCTATTTCTTCCTTGATAATAGACTCAAGCATTTTCCCCACTACAGAAGTTAAGCTAACTGGTCCATAATTTCCCATTTTTTTGTCTATGTCTCTTTTTAAACAGTGGTGTCCCATTTGCTGTTTTCCAATCTGCTGGACCTGCCCCAGAGTCCACAGAATTTTAGAAAATTACCACAAGTGCATTTGCCATTTCTCCCGCCAACTCTTTTAGTACCTGGGATGCATTCCATCAGGGCCAGGAGACTTGTCTATCCTTAGCTCCATTAGTTTCCCAACACTACCTCTTTCGTGATAATGATTGTTTCCAGGTCCTCACCTACCTTTTGGGTGGCACAGTGGTTAGCACTGCTGCCTCACAGCACCAGAGACCCGGGTTCAATTCCCGCCTCAGGCGACTGACTGTGTGGAGTTTGCACGTTCTCCCCGTGTCTGCGTGGGTTTCCTCCGGGTGCTCCGGTTTCCTCCCACAGTCCAAAGATGTGCAGGTCAGGTGAATTGACCATGCTAAATTGCCCGTAGTGTTAGGTAAGGGGTAGATGTAGGGGTATGGATGGGTTGCGCTTCGGCGGGGCGGTGTGGACTTGTTGGGCCGAAGGGCCTGTTTCCACACTGTAAGTAATCTAATCTAATCTAATCTAAACCTTCATCTCTTTGTAAATTACTGGCATGTTATTCGTCTCCTCCACTCTAAACACTGACATGGCACGGTGGCACAGTGGTTAGCACTGCTGCCTCACAGTGCCAGAGACCCGGGTTCAATTCCTGCCTCAGGCAACTGTCTGTGTGGAGTTTGCACATTCTCCCGTGTCTGCATGGGTTTCCTCTGGGTGCTCTGGTTTCCTCCCACAGTCCAAAAATGTGCAGGTTAGGTGAATTGACCATGCTAAATTGCCCATAGTGTTAGGTGAAGGGATAAATGTAGGGTAATGGGTCTGGGTGGGTTGCTCTTTGGAGGGTCGGTGTGAACGTGTTGGGCCGAAGGGCCTGTTTCCACACTGTAAGTAATCTAAAATATCCATTCAATCCTCAGTCATTCCTCATGTCCCATTCTTAAATCCCCCTTCTCATTCTCTAAAGGAGCAATGTTTAATTTAGCCACTCACTTACATTCATCTGAGAAAATAAAATATGGAGAAAGGCAGCAGGCAAAATAATTGCATAATTTGGAAAATAATCCCAAGCTATAGCGAGACTTCTTAGGCAACAGGGAGGTTTTGATGGATCCAGTCGACATTGTTTTGACTCATTTTATGTAACATTTTCTGCAATTTGTTGCTGTGGTAACTTTTCTATTTATATTGTGAGATGAATAGCACAAAATCAGCAATCATAAGAACAAATGGGAAAGAGAAAATCTTTTGCTTATACAGTTGTTTTAAAGTTCTGACTCACTATTTTCTGGCCTCCACTAACCAAAGAGCAAAATCAAGATGTAAGTCAAAACAATACTGAATGCAGAACAGATACACAGCTGCAGTGACTGAGGTCACCATTCCAGTTAAATGGGAGAGGAGCATTAGAATGTATCCAAACTCTATAATTAAAAGATTTGTGTCTCGTTCATGTTCCAACGTGCCTGTAATACATGGGAAAGTGTCTGGCCTGTCCTCAGGAAATGCTGTATGTCGGCTAGTTCAAATTTCACAACCAACGAAAATGCAACCAGTATTAAAAAAATTAAACATTCACAAACATGCTCAAAAATTGGATTAACTCACAAAACCAGCTCTGTTTACAGAAATATAAATCCATTGAAATATTTCAAGTTCAATGTCAGAATGGATTTGGACACTATGATGTTTTTCCATCTTTTAATTCTCCTCCTTATTTTAGAGACCCCGATTTTCTGATTGGCCCAATTTTCTATTGTTTCTTGGTATCATATTTCTCAAAGAGACATTCTCCTACTAACACTGTGGGCTTCTTATGTAATAACTATTTCACTTTTGCAGTTTGATCAGTTTCTGTAGCTGACTTTAGTCTTTCTTTACTCCACACACAATTTTTAGTATTGATTTTTAGGCCAGTGTGAACATACTCTTTTTGACCTTTGATGACTGATAGCTGTTTTTCAATTGCTGTTGAACTCGTTTCCATCTATGTATGACCACACACTATTTGAAATGTTGAGTCTTAGCCAGTTATTAAGTTATTGTATAAATACTACGATTACCCAAAGTTTCACCAGTTCCACATAAGGAATATGTTTAAAAGGAATTAAATTATTTTCAGTTCACATTTGTATCAACACAACACTTTAAAACTGTTGAGTTACTTTGATATTTTAGTTCACCTCTGTTAATTCTCTCTTTTTGTTCTTCTCTTAATTTGCTTTATCCATGTATGACTCATAAGAACATAATGAGCTGAGGAGTGGCAGATGGAGTTTAATATAGGTAAATGCGTGGTGCTGTGTTTTGGAAAAGCAAATCAGAGCGGGACTTATACACTTTATGGTAAGGTCCTAGGGAGTGTTGCTGAACAAAGACCTTGGAGAGTGCAGGTTCATAGTTCCTTGAAAGTAGAGTCACAGATAGATAGAATAGTGAAGAAGGCATTTGGTATGCTTTCCTTTCAATGTAATTTTTCAAAGTGCTCAGCAAAATTATACACCCGTGAAAAGGAAGAACAGTAGGAAAAGAGGTGATCAGCCATAGATGTCTAAGGAAATAAGGGAGACAATCAAATTGAAAGATATGTCATACAAATTGGCAACGAAGGGGGATTTAGTAATGGGATATGAGGAAATGGCCGAGGCATTGGACAGATATGTTGTGTTGGTCTTCCCAGTAGAGGGCACAAATAACATGCCAGTAATTAACAAAGAGATGAAGGTAGGTGAGGACCTAGAAATGATCATTACCGTGAAAGATGGAATGTTGGGCAAGGTTATGGAGCTAAAGGAGAAAGTGAGGACTGCAGATGCTGGAGAGTTAGAGTCGAAAAGTGTGGCACAGCACAGCAGGTCAGGCAACTTCAGAGGAGCAGGAGAATCGACATTTCAGACATAAGCCCTTCATCAGGAATGTGGGGGGAGGGGGTTGGTAGGAAGGGGGCTGAGAGATAAATAGGAGAGTGGGTGTGGGGCTGCAGGGTGGTAGCTGTGAAGGTGACAGGTAGATAGAGGTGGGGGGTGATGGTAATAGGTCAAAGGGGAGGATGGAGCGGACAGGTAGGAAGGAAGGTGGACAGTAGGACAGTTCAAGTGATGAAGAATTGGAATCAGGGATGAGGTGGGGGAGGGGAGATGAGGGAATTGTTGAAATCAATGTTGATGCAACATTTTTGTAAATCATTTCTGAACCCTTTCAATTTTCATAATATCCTTCCTATAGCAGGGAGAACAGAATTGCATGCAATATTCCAAAAGAAGCCTAAACATCATCCAGTTCAGCCACAACATGACATCACAACCCCTATATTTAATGCACTGACCAATAAAGGTAAGCATACCCAAACGTCTTCTTCACCATCCTGTCTCCCACCAAATCCACTTTCAAGGAACTATGAACCTGCACAGCAAGGTCTCTTTTTTTTGTGTGGTATGACTCCCCAGGACCTTACCATTAAGTATAGAAGTCCTGCCCTGATTTGCCTTTCCAAATGCAGCACTTTTGATCCAGGTCCCATTTTACTCTGAGGTAACCTTTTTTGCTGTCCATTACACCTCCACTTTTGAGTTGATCTGCAACCTTACAAACCATACCTCCTATGCTCATATCCAAATCATTCATATAAATGATGAAAAGCAATGGACCCAGCATTGATCCTTTGGCACACCACTGGTCATAGGCCTCCAGTGTGAAAAGCAACCGTCCACCACCACCCTCTGTTTTCTACCTTTGGGTTATTCTGAATTCCTCGTTCTTTTTTCTGTTTGTGTTTTAACTATAATATTTAAATAAATTGTGTTTTGCTTAACGTCGAGTAGTTTGACCAGTCGCATCATGCCTGGAACATGGCACATTGCATTTATCTTTAAAATAAGAAAACATGAGGGTCTAGGCTACCTTCTTAAAATATTTTGAGAGGGTTTAGTCTGGTCCATAACAAGAGATAGATTGGTTCTTGATTAGTAAGGGGACCAAGGGTTAAAGGGAAAAGGTAGGAAAATGGGGTTAAGAAACACATCAGCCATGATCGAATTATGGAGCAGACTCAATGGCCAAATGGCCTGTTTCTGCTCCCACATCTTATTGTCTCTGTGTTCACTCTCTCTATCCCTGCATATCCCTTTGTTTCCTCCATCTGTCTCTGTGTGTCTCTATGTACATCTGTGTTTGCAGGCTTTGTGCTTATGTAATTCTGTTCACACTCTGCTCGTTTGTGTCTCTGGGTAGAATCTTTGCATACCTTGGCTATTGCAAAAAATTGGGGAAAATACATGAGTGCGACTTTTCTCAACATTGGGAGCAGCAGTCATGTTTCCCAACTAAGTTCTGAGTGCTGAGTGGATGCTCTTGCTAGTGAGTGGTGACAGCCCTGTCAACAGGAGTTATTGCTCATTATCACTCTAACTATTACCTAATCTCACCTCATTAACATACAGTTTCCCATTCAGACAATTCCTGACATGAGAATCAGAGCAGGTACTTGATGAGTCCAGTTTACTGCTTGCTTTTCCAGACCTCCATTTTGTTCACCTGGCATCAACATCTCAGGGCATGCTTCATGTCTACATGAACTTCACATTCATGGACACTAGCATGTAACATCTCAGCCTCTCCACATCATCCTAGCCCATCTTTGACTACTCATAGTATGCTACTGGACTTTAGTTGCACACTTTGTAATGCACTGACACCTCTCACTGCAGTGCTGTTGCCAGGACATTGTGATCATTTGGGACACTGAGGAGATGATAGGGAGGAGTTATAGGGAAGTTGCCACACCTAAGTTACAGGATAAAGGTAGCTAGGTGAGTGTCAGGAGAGGGAAAGGGAATAGGTAGTCAGTCTAGGGATCCGCTGTGGCCATTCCCCTCAATAAGAAGTATATTACTTTGGATACTGTTGGGGGGCACGATCTACCAGGGAATATTAATGAATCAAAACCTGCAGCCCATTCTAAAAGATGAAAGACTTAACAGCAATCTAGGTTTGTTCAATACATTGCATCAGTTGTATGACATTATGATCTTTTGATGTAAATTCTGTGTCGTATGGTCCTGCCCAACTAGCTACCTGATGAAGAAAAGGCACTCCAAAAGCTAGTACTTCCAAATAAACCTGTTGCACTATAACTTGGTTTTGTGTGATTTTTAAATTTTTCCAGGGAAAAAACCACAGTGACCAGGTCTCTGGCACTGAACCTGGCTGTGTGGCTTAGAAGGGAAGTGGGGAGGAGAGCAATAGTGATAGGAGATTCAATGGTTAGAGGAACAGACAGGAGATTCTGTGGTTGTGAACGGGACTCCTGGATGGTATATTGCCTCCCAGGTGCCAGGGTCAGGGATGTCTCGGATCGAGTCTATAGGATTTTTAAGGGGGAGGGTGACCATCCAAAAGTCATGATAGACATCAGTACCAATGACATGGCTAGGAAAAGGGTTGAGGACCTGAAAAGTGAATATAAGGAGTTTAAGTTGGAAGCTAAAAGGCAGGACGAGCAGAATTGTAATTTCAGGGTTACTACTGGTGCCACGGGCTAGTGAAGCTAGGAACAGAGAGTGAATGCAGCTGAACGTGTGGCAGCAGAGCTGGTGTAGGAGGGAGGGCTTCAGATATGTGGATCAATGGAATACCTTCTGGAGAAGGTGGGACCTGTAAAAGGAGGACGGATTGCATCTGAACTGGAGAGGTACCAATATCCTGGGTGGGAGGTTTGCTAGAGCTCTTCGGGAGGATTTAAACTTATTTGCCAGGGATATGGGAACTGAGGTTATGGATCAGAGGATGGGGTAGCTGGTGAACAGGCAGATACAGTATGCAGAGAGTCTGTGAGGAAACATAGACAGTTGATAGGGCAAAGTGGCAGTCGATGTGAGGAGTTGAAATGTGTCTATTTTAATGCAAGAAGTGCGAGGAATAAGGGTGATGAAATTAGAGCATGGATCAGTAATTGGAGCTTCAATAATGGGGCCATTACGGAGACTTGGCTATCACGGGGGAAGGAATGGTTTGTGGATGTTCTGGGGTTTAGATGTTTAAAAGGAATAGGGAGGGAGGTAAAAGAGGTGTGGGAGTGGCATTGCTAATTAGGAATAGTTTAACAGCTGTAGAGATGGGAGGTCATTGAGGAGGGTTTGTCTACTGAGTCTTTATAAGTGGAAGTCAGAAAAAGGAATGGAGCAATCACTTTATTGGGAGTTTTCTATAGACCCCACAATAACAACAGAGACATGGAGTAGCAGATTGGGAGGCAGATTTTGGAAAGTTGCAGAAGTAACAGGGTTGTTGTCATGGGTGACTTCAACTTTCCTAATATTGATACAATCATAGAATCCATACAGTGTAGAAACAGCCCCTTCAGCCCAACAAGTCCACATTGACCCTCTGAAGAGTAACCCACACAGACCCATTCCCCTAGACTATTATCCTGTATTTATCCCTAACCAATGCACCTAACCTACACATCCCTAAACACTATGGGCAATCTAGCATCGCTAATTCACCTAACCTGCACATCTTTGGATTGTTGGAGGAAACTGGACCATCTGGAAGGAATCTACACAGACACCGGGAGAATGTGCAAACTTCACACAGACAGTTGTCTGAGGCTGGAATTGAACATCGGTCTCTGGTGCGGTGAGGCAGCAGTGCTAACCACTGATCTACCGTGCCATCCCTTAGTGTAAATAATTTGGATGGAGCTGATTTTGTCAGATGTGTCTGGAAAGGATTCCTGTCTCAATACGTAGATAGGCCAATTAGAGGGGAGGCCATTTTGGATATGGTGTTTGGCAACGAACCAGGTCAGGTGTCAGATCTCTTGATGGGACAGCATTTCGGTGATAGTGACCGCAACTCCCTGACTTTTCCTGTAGCCATGGATTTAGCTTGTAAGAGACATCAGTTTTGCTGATTATTGGTACAGGGTCCTTTAGGTTCATCAGTAGCTGTTGATCACACCCAGAAACCCTAGCCACACTACCCACACTACATCAAAGACATCTTGGAGATAACAATCAGACTACTCTGACCCCTTGGCATTATGGTAACCCACAAACCTACCAAGATTCTGAAACAGCCACTGATGAACCTAAAGGACCCTGTACCGACAACCAGCAAAACTAATGTCATTTACAAAATACCCTGCAAGGACTGTAAGAAACATTACATTGGACAGAAAACTAGCCACCAAGATAAATGAACACCAGCTAGCCACCAAAAGACATGACCCACTATCACTAGTATCGTTACATACAGATGAAGAAGGACACCACTTCAACTGGGACAATACATCTATCCTAGGACAAGCTAAACAGAGACAAGCACGGGAATTCCTAGAGATCTGGCATTCAAACTGGAAGTCTATCAATATGCGCATCGATTTGGACCTCATTTACCAACCTCTGAGAAAAAGAACCAGAAATGATATCACCCACCTTAATAGACCAAGACACAGAAATAGAAAGCAGGACAGAACACCAGCGCTTCACCAAATGCTCACTGATGATGCTACCTCGCATGGTGATGAAACATCTGAAAACAAACCTTCCAGCTCAGTGAACAAATTTACAACCTGACCCTTAACCTGAGCTACAAATCTTCTTTAAAACTGTGAATCTTTTATTTTTCAGTTGCAGTTAGACAGAGGCTCGCACACGGTTGAAGTCAAAAAATGGTTATGCACTTACAAATGTGAACACATTTGCAGTGACATGTACTCAGAAGATTGTCTTTCTTTTAACTTCACTAAAGTCTGAGTGGAATTTCAGGGTCTGTAGCTGAGGTGGAGTCAAATCACATTGGAGGTTTGGTCAGGTGACCCAACCAGTGCTTTTATCCATGAGACCCAGACATGCTGAGTGTGTCTAGCCCAGAGGCAGCTGCATTCTCCTCAGCCTTAACTTCCAGGGAGCTGAGGGTGGCAGGCTCACCTTCGTCTGGACTGTCCCGAGAAGAAGCTTTTGGGAGGTAGGGGGTTTGGGTCCAGGCTGAAGTCAAGGTACTTTGCTGTCAATGATGAGGACTGTTGGTTGGAATGTTGGAGTGTAAATCTTGCATTACTCTAGCAGATTCTCAGAGTGCTGGCTGTCTAAGACTGCTGCCAACCTATTCATGGAAGCAGTCAGAGGCTGGGATGCTTGAAGCAGCTGGCTCCTAAACACATTGCCCAGTGCTGCTGACAAATTTGGCAGCTTCTCTTGGGTCTGCTTATGAAATTCTATGAAGTTGTTAATGGTTGGCCCTCTGGGGTTGTCTCCTGTCTGGGGGCTGAGCAGATGACTGGTCTTTATCATTCCTCTGAGAGCCCTCTCTGGTGATATGGAAGTGCAGTGCTCATTGGTTGGTGCTCCTAACTCTAATCTATGAAAAATACCGATCAACTTGTTAGTATCTGAACTGATGTAGAGCATAGAACATTAGAATATAGAACATTACAGCGCAGTATAACAGGCCCTTCAGCCCTCAATGTTGTGCCAACCTGTGAAACCAATCTGAAGCCCATTATGCCATCTGAAGCCTACACTATTCCATTATGATCATATGTTTATCCAATGACCATTTAAGTGTCCTTAAAGTTGGCAAGTCTACTACTGTTCAGGCAGGGCATTCTAAGCCCTTACTACTCTCTGATTAAAGAAGCTACCTCTGACATCAGTCCCATTTCTATCACCCCTTAATTTAAAATATGTCCCCTCGTGCTAGCCATCACCATTCAAGGAAAAAGGCTCTCACTGTTAACCCTATCTAATCCTCTGATCATCTTGTATGTCTCTATTAAGTCATCTCTCAACCTTCTTCTCTCTGATGAGAACAGACTCAAATCCCTCAGCCTTTTCTCATAAGACCTTCCCTCCATACCAGGCAACATCCTTGTAAATCTCCTTAGCACCCTTTTCAATGTTTTCACATCTTTCCTTTAATGCGGCAACCAGAACTGAGGAAGTTAAAATGCCACAGAGGGGCCACTTTCATACTTTGCTTCTCTTTCGCGACACATTGGGGACTCAAGGATTAAACATTCCACTGCCAAAGGACTTACTGCAGTATCAACTGAAGGCCTGTACTCTTACAATACAGACAGAACACCCTAGTAATGGGGAGGCTGACTGTATCTGAGAAATAGAACCTATTAGAGCCACACACATGTGGATTCCCCCTTTAGCCCCAGACAGAGGAATTTGCCCTTTCCAGACAAGACTGATAGCCCTAGCCACAACCCTGTTAAAATGCCTCCCACTCCCATTATCTTACTTACCCTCCATATTAGCCTATGCATGTGAATCCCCCATTTACTGAAGGAAGAACCCTTCTGCCTTAATCTCTTCCCATCAATACATAATCATGTACAATACGATAATCAGTTTCTGTCATCCATTCACATGTTATCACAGGACATCGACATTCATCAAGCTTTTTGTAAATTCTTAATTACTTACTTTAAACAATGTGATGACAGTCACCCATGTGACTGATATACCTTTGTTTAATTCCCAAAAAATATACTGTCTTTGTGTGTAAGGCAGAGATTCGTGAAGAAGAGTCACTACAAGTAGACACTCGGCTACTTTAGAGAAACTTTGAATCTCTCGCCGGCTCTCCCATTATAAAGCTACTGCTGTTGTACAGAAAACTTGTGTCGTCCAGATTTGTGGAACAGAATACATATCAACATTTGGTGCTGTGACACAGATCTCAACATAGGGAATGTTTCACTGAGCTGAGTAAGTGACACGAAAGTCTAACTTGAACAGAACAGAATGGTAAGGGCGTCTCAGGGTATTTTACCCAGACTGCTCCTTGTGTTCAGCCAGACAATCTGTCCCTCGCCCAGTGGAACTGGTACCTTGAAGAGGTCAAACGAACCACCCGGACCCAGCCCATACGATGGGAAAGTTTTGTCAGATTGCTCTGAATTGTTGCGGGTAACATTGGCTACTCTGTATTGTTCCTGTAGGAAAAAGGTCAGGACTGGGGACTCCAATCAGGGAAGTGTTCATTACTACCTGACTGATTCGGTTTAGGGAGCTGTCTGTTTCAGATATGGCTGATGGAAATTAATATATAATAAGGAAAGAGGGCAGGCTTAGAAAATTTCTCATCTCGCTGTATTGATATGGCCGGTGGAAATTGTTGACAGCAGAGCAATGACTCATAAGGTAAAATGGGACAGTCCCTCTATGTAGTTAGGAAGGGGGACAATCTGTGGGAAAATACCTGATCAGGAAAATGGTTACAGGGTTGTAAGCCCCTCTAAGAGATTGGTCATTTTAATATATTTTTATACACAAATTAAAGGATATCCCATTTGAATTTTTAAGTGATTGTGATGGTATGTGTGTTGGAAGCTTTTATTTGAGTGGTGAATTGATTCCAGGCACTTTTAATTGCGATCACATTGGAACAATTGACCAGTGTGCCAGTGTTTAGTCATGTCAATGTGGGTATGTGTTGTTGTTCTTTGTCTCTGGTTTGTTTTCTTAAAGAACACTGGGCTGAAACTCTAAAATGCCAGAGAAAGGCTGTCCCCCAGGGACATCCTTAACAAACCTCACATTGAGGAAAATCACCTCAGACTTTAACATTTGTTCATTAAGTGGAGGAATTACAGTGAATTTTATATAGTTTAATTTAAAACATTGTAAAACAGAGTGTAAAGGTGGATCTGGATATACCAAACCAACAATATTGTTTTCAGAAAATGATACTGGTTGAATTGAATCTTTGTTTCGGATCCGTTTACCTCCACTTAATTTTAAGACTGCTTCGTCTCCTTTGTCAGTATGGAGTGCCATTCATAGCTTTATTCAATGTCAATGTCCCTTCCTCATTGAGAACTGAAGGGTCAGTTCAACATTATCTTGCAAAAAAAAAGTAACAAAGGTTAAGATACTGTTGTAAATATCTGTGTCTTTATGTTAGTTATTATTTGTGCATATTAGGCATCTTGACAAGACTTTTATTAATGCTACTTCAGTCATTTCACAACCTGGGACATTATAAATGAGCAATGACTGATCAGAACTGCTTGAAAAAAAACAAATTAGGGATTTAAATTGAAAGACTAGAACTAGGTAATTATAATGGAGTTCAGAGTTGGATACTGTGCACATTCTACATTATAGCACTGGATTTTGATTAAATGAATTTCCAGTTTACATTGAAGACACTTAACAAAATTCCGACTCAATACAAAAAAAACCTGTGATTTGGTCAGCTGAGTGGGATATGCACTTAATTGAACAATTCTGCTACAATTTCATATGTACAACACCAAACAGATTTGAATCATTTCTGTGACTTTGAAATCTGTTTGTTCATTCTTATTATTTCACAGAGTGATGTCCAGTCAATTGTTCAGTTTTCCATAAGTAAAAATGCTTATTACTCAATATTTTAAAACAATTTGTACTATCCTGAACTGCATTATCACAGTTTGTTAATTAATTAAATGGCAAGGCTTTATACCTTTCCACATTGGCAGTGATCTGTGTCATTGCCTCATGGTTACTTTAAAGCATGGCTGCATTGATTAATGTTCAGTTGGTGACAGAAGTTATGGCAAAATGAGGAAACATTTCGGTATCATAGCAAGTGAGGAATTGTTAAGGGAAAGTGAGACTTTGTGTTCCTCATGCAAAGCGCTGGCACTGAAACAAAAGGTTGAATAACCTTCTTTGCGGGAGCCACCTTTATTTTTATTCGATAAGTTGCCTAGGAGTAGGACAAATCTAATTGATGCGATTCTTTACACTACTACTTCTGGACAGTAGGCAGTACTAGAGGCAATACTTCTCTTAGCTGTTGAAGTTGGATGTATTAATGACGTTAAAGAAAGAAGGGAGTAGAAGAAACAGCATAAAGAAGCTAAAGCTGAATAAGATAAACAAGAGGGCTAAAGCAGCAAAGCCGGAGAGACAGAACCTAAGCACTTCTCGGGATCCCAAGCTCAGGTGTGGCGTACCAACCTTGTTTGAGGAGGAAGAGAATGATACCGAAGTAGAGGGGGAACGGGATGTTACTCTAGTGCATCGATACCTCCTGTTGAGCTACGTATGACTCCATCCCCACGGCTGTGTCCGAGTCCTGAGAAAACCTGTATAGCTGATCGGGTTAAGATGCGCTCCAGGAAACCAGCAGCACACTGTTACTGTTGCATTGGAGTTCACCATCTCCATGTCACCACCCGCCCCCCCCAAAAAAAAAAACTATACTCCCCATCAGAAAGCTATTGAACCCCAAGGCAGATGAGGAAGATGAGCCACCAATTATCAGGGTCTATGTCCCCTAGAAACCTCAAGAGATGATCATCATAATGAATTAGGCTCCGGATTCCCAAAGATAAACTTGCCCAATTTGCCTGGCCCACAATTCTTCATATCATCATTCTTAGATTACTTACTGCGTGGAAACATGCCCTTCGGCCCAACAAGCCCACACCAACCCTCCGAGACCTATTCCCCTACATTTACCCCTTCACCTAACACTACGGGCAATTTAGCATGGCCAATTCACCTAACCTGAACATTTTTGGACTGTGGGAGGAAACCGGAGCAAACCCACACAGACACATGGAGAATGTGAAAACTCCACACAGACAGTTGCCTGAGGCGGAAATTGAACCCAGGTCTCTGGCGCTGTGAGGCAGCAGTACGAACCACTGTGTCACCATGCCACCCAGATTCAAATGGACAATGCAACACCATGGGATCTGTTTGCCCTCTTTTGAATGATCTTGTCACCAGAACAAGTTACTAAGGGGCAAGAACAAAGGGACCAGTCCACACTTACGATGATTTAAGTGACAGATTCAGAGAGAGCACCTTGAGTGTCGCAGACATAGTACACACAAATGAATATGGATTGGTCTGAGAATACCAGGACATAGATGAGGAGAGCCCTTATTTATTACTAGAAAGGCCATAATGACCCCAAGTTATGCTCTAAAGGTCATAAAAAAACTGAGTTTATTCAGCTGCCCCACGATCACAACACACCTTCAGCCAGTACTGATGAATTTCATTGGGACTGGGATACCACAGACCAGCCACTTGAACATGCAGACTTCACTTTTTATGTGGATGGCATCTCATTTATTTCAGCCACAGGTAGCGATGCTGCAGATACATGCTTGCTATGGATTCTGAAGTGGATGAATGTGCAGGCCTCAAGACTCCACTGTCAGCACAGAAGGCTGAATTGTTTGCCCTCATTTGGGCTTGCATCCTAGCGGAAAGGAGTTCGGCCAATATTTATACAGACTCTCGCTATGCTATCAGTGTTGCCCACGACCACGGCACCTTATGGGAGCATAGGGGATTTTTAATCTCCAAAGGCCAACCCATTAGTAACGCTGATTTTGTGCATAATCTTTTGCAGGCCTTGCAGTTACCGTCCAGCCTAGCGGTGATCAAATGATCAGCTCACACTGGTGCAGCTGACAGAATCTCCAAAGGCAACGTGCATGTAGATACTGCCGCCAAGCAGGCAGTCTTACACCCTACTTTCCCGGTTCTGTTGGGCTCACAGCAACACCTCGTTACAAAATGTATGACGGGAATGCCAGACCTAGGTGAGATACGTTACTTACAGGGCGACGCCCCTGCAGAGGAACACAGACTGTGAGTCACAGGTAGGGTACACCCTTGATGTTCATACCAAACTGTGGGACAGGTCTGTGTTCCTTCTTTGCTTTTACCAACCTTGGTGGATTATGTACATAACTGTACACACCTACAAACCTGGTGGCACCCTGATTCCCAAAACATTGGCTGAGAAACGAGCCAAAGCATGCTTGATCTGCAAAAAGGCAAATGCTGGAAAGGGGATGCCTTGCAGTTCCATGATTACCCCCTTGCCTGGTGAGCCTTTTCATTGTTTACAATTAGATTTTATAGAACTATCCAGAGTACAATGTTGTAAGTATGGCTTGGTAATAGTAGATGTCTTCAGCAGATGGATTGAGGCAATCCCGACAATGGACAACATGGCTGTACCGATAGTGAAAATATTGCTGAGGGAAATAATTCCCCGATATGGACTCCCGGAGACTATTAGCTCAGATAATGGGCCGCACTTTTTGGCCAAAATTAATCAGGGAATTTGCAGGGAACTAGCGATAAAACAATAATTCCACTGTACCCACCACTCAAAGGCGGCTGGAGTGGTGGAATGGGCAAATGGTACCCTAAAAAAAAAGCTGGTGAAGCTAAAACAGGAAACAGGTCTAAGTTGGTTGAAGATCCTTCCCCCCAGCCCTATTCCAGATGAGGGTTACCACTTCTAGTAAGACCTGCCTGTCTCCTGCTGAGGTGGTTTAGGGGAAGCCCATGAGGACCCCATGGGGACCTGGGATAGTCCGATCGCCCCCCCCCTCCCCGAGAGACTAGATATGAACACCCTGGGAGAGGACATGAGGGCATACCTACAGGGGCTAACCAAAACTGTCCAAAGTTTCTATTCACAGGTACATCAGGCTTACAGAGAAAGCGATGATCTGCCTGAAGGAGACTACCCTGCTGCTGAACCAGGGGACTTTTTCCTGATAAAGGACTGGGAACGAAAGAAGCTGGGACCCAAGATGGAAAGGACTGTTCCAGGTGCTACTAACCACTCCCACGGCTATGAATACACAGTAGCACCTCTGTGGATACACAGAACTGACTGCAAAAGAGACAGCGTGGAAACAGACAACATCTAAGGGCAAGGATGTTTTCCATACTTGTGACCTTGGTGACTTTGGGAGAGGGGGCCTTGAGAATAGATGGATCCCAAAATGACTACCCTCAGCATAATATCTTTTTTGCACCGAGCCTATCAGACAGCTTGCGTAACGGAGAGAGACACCCACTGCGGGGTATGTGCCCACGTGCCACCCCACTTCGTGGGAGGAATCTCTTTGTGGCCCATACCTTTTTGATGGCACAAACTGACTGAATAGCTACTGTGTCGAAGCTCGCCTGGTGATCTTGCTAACACCGATGATGCACAAGAGTGGCAATTGTCGGGTATATCCTGACCCCATTCAGGGGCTGGTATCACCCTAATTACAACCAATTACCTCGGCCCCCATCCCTTGTAGTTCTCAACAACACCATCGACTACACCATTTGTTTCAGGTGGGAGGGGAAGCCACCAAAGGCACTTATGGTAGATACTCTTCTCCCATCCCCTGGGTCGAATCTATTCAGAACTTAAGAGAATACAGGTACATTATATTTGATTGGTCCATCATCCCCAACAGAACCTCAGGCTACCTCTGGAATAATCCTGCTCCCAGGCTGTGGAGGGGGGCACTACTTCCATCCTGACAGCTTACAATGGCACATACTTCATTTGCGGGTTGAAAGCCTACCTCTGACTTCCCTCAGATTGGGAGGGGTCATGCTACATTGGGTATGTTGTACCCCACATTCTAGTTTTGGGCAACCTGCCCTCATCCCCGAGATCCAGAAGGTCCCTCGCCAGGTTCATCACCTGGGTGGAAATGTTCTCCACCCCCCCCCCCCCCCCCCCCCCCCCACAACAGGAATCTATTTATATTCCCAATAACTTAGCCAGCTCAGGACTGTATGGGAAAGGGTCGCCAATGATACGGCTAGTGCCCTAACTGAAATTAATGCAAAGCTGCTTGCAGTTAGAACTATGGCTGTCCAGAATCATTTGGCACTGAACTTCCTGCTAGCCAAGGAGGGTGGTACCTGTGCTATTGAAATGTTGCACCTACATCCCTGATGAGTCCACTAACATCACTGATTTCTCTAAACACATAACGTGGGAAATCCAGACTCTCCAAACTATCGACAATAGGTTCAGCGATGGCCTGGGATGGTGATCACCAAGGGGCATTCCTGGAGGATGGGGAGGCCTGCTGGCACATATCGGAATAACAATAGTAATTGTGATCTCCTGCATTCTGGTGCTCCGGTGTTTATGACCACTGTTGTCTGAGTGTTTTCACAATAGGCTCTGAGGGGACTTGGTTGATCATCAAATGATCAAAAGTAGGAAATGAGGAAGTTAAAATGCCACAGTGGGGCCAGTTCCATACTTTGCTTCTCTTTCAGGACACACTGGGGACTCAAGGATTAAACATTCCTCTGCCAAAGGCCTATCTGCAGTATCAACTGAAGGCCTGTACTCTTACAATCCAGACAGAACACCTCAGTAGGGGAGTGACTGACTGAATATTAGAAATAGAACCTATTGGAGCCACACATACGTGGATTCCCCCATAACCCCAGAGAGGAATTCGCCCTTTCCAGACAAGACTGATAGCTCTGGTCACAGCCCTGTTAAAATTCCTCCCGCTCCCATTGTCTTAATCCCTCTCCATAGAACATAGAAAAGTACAGCACAGAACAGGCTCTTAGGCCCACGATGTTGTGCCGAGACTGAATCCTAATGTAAAATATAGTAACTTAACCTACGCACCCCTCAACTCATTGCTATCCATGTGCAAGTCTAGCAGTCGCTTAAATGTCCCCAATGACTTCGCTTCCATCACCTCAGCTGGCAATGCATTCCATGCATTCACAAATCTCTGCGTAAAGAACCTACCTCTGACGTCTCCTTTGTACCTTCCTCCTAATATCTTCAAACTATGACTTCTCGTACCAATCAATCCTGCCCTGGGAAAAGTCTCTGGCTATTGACTCTATCTATTCCTCTCATTATTTTGTACACCTCTATCAAATCTCTCTCATCCTCATTCTCTCCAGAGAGAAAAGTCTGAGCTTATTTAACCTTTCTTCATATGGCAAGCCCTCCAGTCCAGGTTGCATCCTGGTAAACTTTCTTTGCACCCTCTCCAAAGCCTATAGTAGGGTGACCAGAACTGGACACAATATTCCAAGTGTGGTTTCACCAGGGACTTGTAGAGCTGCAGCAAAACCTTGCGACTGTTAAAGTCGATCCCCCTGTTGATGAAAGCCAAAATGCCATATGCTTTCTTAACAACTCTATCCACTTGGGAGGCAATTTTGAGGGATCTATGTACTTGCACACCCAGATCCCTCTGTTCCTCCATGCTGCCAAGAATCCTGTCTTTAAGCCTATATTCAGCATTCAAGTTCGACATTCCAAAATGCATCACTTCACATTTATCCAGGTTGAACTCCATCTGCCATTTCTCAGCCCAGCTCTGCATCCTGTACATGTCATGCTATAGCCTGCAATAGCCCTCTATACTATCGATGACACCTCCAACCTTTGTGTCATCTGCAAATTTACTAACCCACCCCTCAACCTCCTCATCCAAGTCATTTATAAGAACTACAAACAGCAGAGGCACAAGAACAGAGCCCTGCGGGACCCCACCTGCGGGACCCCACTCAACACTATCCTCCAGGCAGAATATTTTCCATCTATAACCACTCTCTGCCTTCTGTCAGCCAGCCAATTCTGAATCCAGATAGCCAAATCTCCCTGTATCCCATACTTCATGACTTTATGAATAAGCCTACCATGGGAACCCTATCAAATGCCTTGCTGAAATCCACATACACCACATCCACTGATCTACCCTCGTCGACCTGTCTTGACACTTCCTCAAAGAACTCAATAAGATTTATGAGGCATGGCCTGCCTCTCACAAAGCCCTGCTGACTGCCTTTAATCACACTATGCTTTACCAAATAGTCATAAATCCTGTCCCTCAGAATTCTTTCCTCAACTTTGCTGACCACAGATGTAAGACTGACTGGTCTGTAATTGCCAGGGATTTCCCTCTTACCCTCCTTGAAAGGTGGGACAACATTCACTTCCTTTCAATCCTCCGGTACAACTCCCGTGGAGAGTGAGGAGACAAATATGCTCGCCAGTGGCTTAGTAACCTCCTTTCTCGCTTCCTGGAGCAGCCGAGGATAAATTTGGTCTGGCCCTGGGGACTTATCAATCTTAATGTTTTCCAAATTTTCTAACACATCAACTTCATCAATCTTGATCTGGTCAAGACTGTTTCCCAGCTCCTCTAAGTTTTCATTTACAACAAGTTCCCTTTCCTTGGTGAAAACCAAAGCAAAAATCTCATTTAGGGCTTCCCCTATTTGCTCAGACTCCACGCACAAGTTCCCTCCGCTATCCCTGATCGGCCCTACCTTCTCACTGATCATTCTCTTATTCCTCACATATGAGTAAAATGCCTTTGGGTTCTCCCTAATCCTTCTTGCCAAGCCTTGTTCGTGCCCCCTCCTGGCTCTCCTCAGTCCATTTCTGAGCTCCTTTCTAGCAAGCCTGTAATCCTCTAAAGCTGTGCTAGATCCTTGCTTCCTCCACCTTACGTAAGCTGCCTTCTTCCTTTTGACGAGAAGTTCCTCTGTTCTCGTCATCCAAGGTTCCTTAAGCTTACCCCTTCTTACCTCCATATTAACATAGGTATGTGAATCCCCCATTCACTTCCCCTCCATATTAGCATAGGTATTTACTGAAGGAAGAACCCTTCTTCCTTAATCTCTTCCCATCAACACATAATCATGGACAATACGATAATCAGTTTCTGTAATCCAATCACACATTATCACAGGACATTGACATTCATCAAGCTTTGTAAATTCATAATTACTTGCTTTAAACTATGTAATGACAAGTGATTGATATACCTTTGTCGAATGCCTATTAAATATACTGTCTCTGTTTGCAAGGCAGAGATTCATGAAGGAGAGTCACTACAAGTAGACACTCGGCTACTTTAGAGACACTTTGAATCTCTTGCTGGCTGTCTGATAATAAAGTGACTCTGTTGTACAGAAAACTTATGTCGCCTGGATTTGTGAAACAGGACAGATATCAACAGAACTGTATACAATATTCCAAGTGCAGCCGCAGCAGAGTTTTGTACAGATGCAACATGACTTACTAAATGTACCTCTTTTGCTCGCATCCAAATCATTTATGTAAATGACAAAAAGTAGAGGACCCAGCACCGACCCTTATGGCAATCCACTGGTCACAGGCCTCCAATCTGAAAAACAATCCTCCACCACCACCCTCTGTCTTCTACCTTTGAACCAGTTCTGTATCCAAATGACCAGTTCTCCTTGTATTCCATGAGATCTAACCTTGCTAATCAGTCTCCAATGGGGAACCTTGTCTTACTGAAGTCCGTATAAATCACAAATACTGCTCTGCCCTCATCAATCTTCTTTGTTGCTTCTTCAAAAAACTCAATAAAGTTTGTGAGACGTGATTTCCAACGCACAAAGCCATGTTGACTTTCCCAATCAGTCCTTGCCTTTCCAAATACATGTACATCCTGTCCCTCAGGATTCTCTCCAACAACTTGCCCACCACTGAGGTCAAACTCACCGGTCTATAGTTCCCTGGCTTGTCTTTACCGCCCTTCATAAACAGTGGCACCACGTTTGCCAACCTCTATTTGATGAGGGCAGAACTGTAGATGTGATCTATATAGAGTTCAGTAAGGCGTTCGACAAGGTTCCCCATGGGAGACTGATTAGCAAGGTTAGATCTCATAGAATATAGGGAGAACTAGCCATTTGGATACAGAACTGGTATCCAAATGATTTGGATGTGAGCATAAGAGGTACAGTTAGTAAGTTTGCAAATGACACCAAAATTGGAGGTGTAGTGGACAGTGAAGAGGGCTACCTCAGATTACAACAGGATCTGGACCAGATGGGCCAATGGGCTGAGAAGTGGCAGATCAAGTTTAATTCAGAAAAATGCGAAGTGCTGCATTTTGGGAAAGCAAATCTTAGCAGGACTTCTACACTTAATGGTAAGGTTCTAGTGAGTGTTGCTGAACAAAGAGACCTTGGAGTGCAGGTTCATAGCTCCTTGAAAGTGGAGTCGCAGGTAGATAGGATAGTGAAGAAGGCGTTTGGTATGCTTTCCTTTATTGGTCAGAGTATTGAGTACAGGAGTTGGGAGGTCATGTTGTGGCTGTCCAGGACATTGGTTAGGCCACTGTTGGCATATTGCATGCAATTCTGGTCTCCTTCCTATCAGAAGGATGTTGTGAAACTTGAAAGGGTTCAGAAAAGATTTACAAAGATGTTGCTAGGATTGGAGGATTTGAGCTACAGGGAGAGGCTGAACAGGTTGGGGCTGTTTTCCCTGGAGCGTCGGAGGCTGAGGGGTGACCTCATAGAGGTTTACAAAATTATGAGGGGCATGGATAGGATAAATAGACAAAGTATTTTTCTGGGGTCAGGGAGTCCAGAACTGGAGGGCATAGATTTAGGGTGAGAGGGGAAAGATATAAAAGAGACCTGAGAGGCAACTTTTTCACGCAGAGGGTGGTACGTGTATGGAATGAACTGCCAGAGAATGTGGTGGAGGCTGGTATAATTGCAACATTTAAGAGGCATTTAGATGGGTATATGAATAGGAAGCATTTGGAGGGATATGTGCTGGGTGCTGGCAGATGGGACTAGATTGGTTTGGGATATCTGGTCGGCTTGGACAGGTTGGACCAAAGGGTTTGTTTCCATGCTATACATCTCTATGACTCTATGACCTCATGGCTCAGAAACTCAATCCCTCTACCAATAAAAGTTAAAACACCATATGCCTTCTTAACAATCCTATCAACATGGGTGGCAACTTTCAGGGCTCTATGTACATGGACACTGAGATCTCTCTACCCATCTACACTACCAAGAATCTTACCATTAGCCTAGTACTCTGTATTCCTGCTACTCCTTCCAAAGCGAATCACCTCACACATTTCCGCATTAAACTCCTTTTGCTACCTCTCAGCCCAGCTCTGCAGCTTATCTATGTCCCTCTGTAACCTGCAACATCCTTCGGCACTGTCCACAATTCTGCCGACCTTAGTGTCATGTGCAAATTTACTAACCCATCCTTCTACGCCTTCATCCAGGTCATTTATAAAAATGACAAACAGCAGTGTCCCCAAAACAGATCCTTGCCGTACACCACTAGTAACTGAATTCCAGGATGGACCTTACCCATGAACCACTACCCTCAGTCGTCTTTCAGCTAGCTAATTCCTGATCCAAACTGCTAAATCACTCTCAATCCTGTACTTCTGTATTTTCTGCAAAAGCCTACCATGGGGAATCTTATCAAATGCTTAACTCAAATCCATATACTGCACATCAACTGCTTTACTCTTATCCACATGTTTGGTCACCTTCTCAAAAAACTTAATAAGGTTTGTGAGGCATGACCTATCCTTCACAAAACTGTGTTGACTATCCCTAATCAAATTATTCCTTTCAAGATGATTACAAATCCTATCTCTTATAATACTTTCTAACACTTTACCCACAACCAAAGTAAGGCTCACTGGTGTATAATTACCAGGATTGTCCCTACTCCCCTTCTTGAACAAGGGGACAACATTTGCTATCCTCCAGTCTTTTGGCATTATTCCTGTAGACAATGATGACATAAAGATCAAAGCCAAAGGTTCTGCAAACTCCTCCCTAGCTTCCCAGGGAATCCTATTTCACTATTTTCACACCTTCTGGAATTGCTAACGCGTCCTCCTTATGAACCTCAATCCTGTCTAGTCTAATAGCCTGTATCTCAGTGGAGGAGGTAACCATGCCTTTGTTTCCTCTTTGTTCTCTTCTTTAGAGGTGGAGGGAAGGCATGTGTTGCGGGGTGGTTGGCTTGACTGCAGCCACTGTGGACATCTGCTGGTACCTGAAAGAGATAAAAGAGAGAAAGTGTTGTGATCAAGGGTCAGAAATTGTGACATGCCAACATTAAATGGACAGTAAGAGAGTAGCGTGACAATGAACTATACATCTTACTTGGTTTGACATCTTCATAGTAATGGATTAGTGGTGCTGGAAGAGCACAGCAGTTCAGGCAACATCCAACGAGCAGCGAAATCGACGTTTCGGGCAAAAGCCCTTCATCAGGAAACTTTTGCCCGAAACGTCGATTTTGCTGCTTGTTGGATGCTGCCTGAACTGCTGTGCTCTTCCAGCACCACTAATCCAGTATTTGGCTTTCAGCATCTGCTGTCATTGTTTTTACCATCTTCATAGTAATGGCCTGGTTTTTGCTGGTCAGTGCCAAGGTCCACACCTTTAAGGGGCAAGGAACCAGATTTCAGGCACCCTACCACTGGTCCTGGCTATTTCAGCCCTTTTAATGGGTGATTCCTCCACTGATGAGAATGAGGGGAGGATTGGCTGAAGTTAAATTGACTGGTACAGACGCTAATGCTTTTGCAGGTGAGAGAAAGGTGGTGAGCTCTTTCAGGTGAGTGAGTGGGCAGTGCAGAAGCCAATGCAGGTGTAGCAGAGTTGGCAGTTGGGTTGAGAGAGAATCTGCTGCTGTCAACAGTGAGGCTGGTAGAGCATGAGCGTTGGTGGGAGGTGGGTGCAGTAGCAAAGTTAAAGTGAATCTGAAGTAGTGGAGAGAAGTTGGTAGCATTTACCCTGGCAGAGTGAAGAAGGTCATTTACCATCTTCTTGCACCGGTGAGTGTTTTGCTAGGCTGTAGAGACTGCACTAATCTGCTGAGATGGTGGCATGGCCTAATTTGGCGAACCTCGGGAAAGAGAATTAGGCCTACTTAGCACCATCCCATCCACCAGGACCATGATGACCTTGTTGCAAAATGGAGCACCCATTTGTTCTGTGATTTGTTTTTTGGTTTTAACTATTAACTGCTACCAATAAAATACCTGTGTAGTCAATTAGAAATTTACATGCAAAAGCCATTATGGGCAAACCATCTAAGTGAGGGAGAGGTAGGGAGACCGAGAAGGAACTAAATCTAACTGGAGGTGGAGGGGGGAATAAAGCAGTGTTTCCGATGTGATGCCCACCTCTCTCTAAGGCATCAAGACCATTGGTGGACATTGTGTTCCCTCTCCAATGACAAACATAACCACGGAAGAGGGGTAGACAGACAGTATAGAGATATTGTTTTGTTTATTTTCTAATCAACCTGTTCAGAGATGCAACAGGTGGGACTTTAACCCCAGCCTCCACAGCCCAGAGTTAGGTACACTACCACTGTGCCACAAGAGCCCAGAGTTTATTGTTTTAAATTTTTCCATAAGTATTTTATTTAACCTACCTTTCTTATCAACCTGTTCAAAGATGATATTACACACCTCTGGAGCATTGGGACTTAAATCTGGGCATCCCAGTCTTGGGATACAGTCATTGCCACAAAGGCCAAGACTTATTGTTTTATAAAACTTTCTTTCATTGACAACATTGATATAGGAATTTGCTTTATATTGTTTGATTGACCTTGGTCATTGGTAAGGGTTTAAAGTCCATGACTAAGGATGAGTTTGTGGAGTAATTGGAAGTGCATAGTAAAATTGAGTCAACCTGCTTTTGTCAAGAGGAGGTAATGCCCTCCAAATCTGTTAGAATTCATTGAGGAGATAACATTCAAGTTAGACAAAGAAGAGCCAGTGGATGTGATTTATTTGGATTCCCAGAAGTTCTACTGCTGAGGCTTTCTAAGGATCTTGTCAGAACCCACTTGGAATATTGTGAGCAGTTTGGCCCCACATCTAAGGATAGGCATCCAAAGGAGGTTCACAAGTATGATCCCAAGAATTAAAGCTTGTCATATGAAGAGCAGTTGAAAGTTCTGTGTCTGTACTCATTGGAGATTAAAAGGATCAGGGGAATCTGATTGAAACTTACAAAATACTAAGAGGCCTGGATAGAGTGGACATGGAAAAGATGTTTCCACCAGTAGGGGAGACTGGGACCTGAAGGCATAGCCTCAAAGTGAAGGGAACTGAGATGAGAAGTAATTTCTTTAGCGAGAGGGTAGTTAATCTGCAGAGTTCATTGCCACAGAAGGCTGTTGAAGCAAAGTCATTGAATATCTTTACGAAAGAGATAGATAAGTTCTTAATTACGATGGGCATCAAGGATTACTGGGAGAAGGCAGGAGAATGGCACTGAGAAACCTAACAGCCATGATAGAATGGCAGAGAAGACATAATAGACTGAATGGCCTAATGCTGCTCCTATATCTTTTGGTCTTATGTATGTTGTGAGTTACACAGAATTTTAAATATACAATGGCTTTGATATTAAACATCCGTCATTACCTTATTGCCAAAGTCAAAATTTTGTTTACTGGAATTATGTTCAGCTCACCTTGTTACACAGTTCTGATCACATCTGTGATAAACCAATGATAATCAGAGCAGTGTGTTATTGGATAAACTGTTTCATCTAATGGTTGATATTCAGAAATATTGGGCAACATATGTACCAACTTCAAGAAATTATAACTCAGTACTTAAAGTAATCAAGACTAAAGATAAATTCCACCAGTGGGCTTTGCATTTGAGGAGAATGCAGGCATGTCCCTTCTTGTACAGCTCCCCACTGGGAATGTGAAGTCACTAAAATTACTAGTGATTGGCATGCATAAGTTTAACCTTTTTTTCTATCTTTGTTCATTGCATAAAGTTATAACTGGAGATAAAAATATAGAATGGGTAACAATACCTTTATTTCATTGCCTTCTGGAAGTACAAACAATGAAGTCTAAGATCACATAAGCACGAATAATCATAAATTGTTCAACACATAAACAAATGACACCACAAAACCTGAATTTGACTAACTTCTTTTCTCTCCGCCCACCACCCTCACTACTCTAGTATCCCACACACTTGAAGTCCCTGTTAGAATCTGAGCTTTTCACTCCTGCTAATCTGTACCCATGACTCAATGTCTGTTATTCTAGCTATCTCCATTTGTAAAGTGTTTAGATATTCTCCATACCGTAAAGGCATTAATAGAAATGCAAACTCTTGATACCATTGTTGACATTACAACAAAATCATTGATCTTCCATGAAATGCCAGGAAATGTCAATCCAACAAAATATACAGAACAGAATTCATTATTGTGTCTACAACCTGGTTAACCAAGCTGTTATGAATTCTTCAGATCTTTAACTTCAGTTACAAACTTAAATGGAATTTTACCAGATTCAATCTGAACATCCAAGCAAGTCATGGTTCTAATCTATTGGCTTTAGTTGCAAGGCATTGTCCAATTTTTCTGAAGCTACATTATCTCTAAGCTCACTGTGTTCTTTGGATGAAAGTTGATGGCATCCACAAAATGCTTCTGTTAGACCAACTCATTCATAATTCCCCAATTAGCATTTTCTCTCTAAATGTCAGGAACAATAATAATTGCAAAATCTGTCTTAAACTCCACAATCCCCGATTTATTTTTTTGATGCTACAAACAAATATTAGCCTCCACTTTTGCATATTTTCTCATTTTTTTGATCTGGACTTGGGTATAACTTTAAAGATGCAGATGACATGAAATTCAAAAGTATGGTGAACTATAAGGAGAATAATAGTAAATTGCAGGAGTACACAGACAGACTGATAAAATGATGTAGTTTAATGCAATGGAATATGAAGTGATATGCTTTGTAGCAAGATGTATTAATTGGTGGTATATATGGAGGTTACAAACTTGTCCTATCATAGAGAGTTGGTTTAAGGAGTGACTTAGTAAGTTAAGAAGCTGTAGTTGGAGAATAAACAAATTCCTATAGTAGGAACTCAGTTTATTTTGGGAAATGACCCGACTGTTGCAAAGGTATGAGCTCTGACAACAATTCATCAGTAATTTTGAAGATTTGTGCACCAGAACCAGAACCACTTGGGCAAGTTGTTCCAGTAAACTACAACATAGGCATCCATTTGGCAACTCACAAAATTACTTAGATATGATCTATTCAGAAAAAGCAGGACAAATCTAATCTGGCCAAATAGCGCTCATCAGCCTACTCTTGAGCAGCACCAAATTGATGGAAGATGCTGTTGATAGCTCTACAAGGTGGCACTTACTCAATAGCAGAATTGTTGTGATACAGGAGGAGGTCATTTGGCCCATCATGCCTGCATTGGTACTGAGTGAGCATTGCATCTTAGTGCCATTCTCCTACCTTTTCTCCAGAATGCTGAATATTGCCTCGATTTACATAATCGTCTAAGCTCTCTTGAACCTCTTGGTTGAACATGTCACCACTACACTTCTCGATACATAAGAGCTAGGTAATGACCACCTCGAAAAGGAGAAAATCTATGCATCATTCATTGACATTATCATTGTAGAATCAACATTCTGGAGATTACAGTTGAAAATGTGTTGCTGGAAAAGCGCAGCAGGTCAGGCAGCATCCAAGGAACAGGAGGATCGACATTTCGGGCATCAGCCCTTCTTCAGGAATCTTCAGTATTCCTGAAGGAGGGCTGATGCCCAAAACGCCGATTCTCCTGTTCCTTGGATGCTGCCTGACCTGCTGCGCTTTTCCAGCAACACATTTTCAACTCTGATCTCCAGCATCTGCAGTCCTCACTTTCTCCTCCATTCTGGAGATTACAGTCTACTAGAACTGAACTATGTTGGAGGATTGGAATTTTGCAGAAAGTAATTCACCTCCTAACTCTCCAAAGTTTATCAACTATTTGTGAAGCACAAGTCAGGAGCATAATGGAATACTCTTCAACACTGGATGAGTGCAGCTCCAACAAAACTCAAGAAACATGACAATATCCAGAACAAAGGAGCCCATTTGTGTTGGCACCCTGTCCACCACCTTCAGCATTCCCTCTTTCCACCAGAGATATACAGTGACAGCAATATTTAGCATTTACAAAATGAACAGCAATCCATTTAGAAGGAAAAAGGCAGCAAATAACTATTTACACCACGACCAGCAAGTTTTTTTTTCAAAGCCACAAAACATCCTAACTTTGAATTATATTGCTGCTCTTTCCCTGTTGCTGGGTCAAAGCTCTACACTTCTCTTCCTAACAGTTCCACCATCACCACCATCTTAGGTACAAACTGGGATGGCCAATAAATGATGTAACATCCTGGAAAATAATTTTTAAAAAATTATTATATTTCCTTTGTTACCTGTATACCTAATCTCCCAAAGTACTACCAGGTTAGAGTTTTTTTTGATGATGTGGGCATAAATTTTAGTGGCAAGAGTTGAAGTCACCTGCCACTCTGGTCCTCAGTCATCTTCAGGACGTTCTTTCTTCACTGGCAAATCATATGCATATCATGGCTTCTAACATTTTTTCCCTTCTTCCTGATCTTTCATGTATCTAGGGCTCCACTTTTCCTGCAAAGGCTATTGCACCTCATCTTGACTGGACCTAAATAAGACAGCCTTATCCTTATTGTCAGCTGTTGCCTTCCTTATGATCAGTAGGTTATTCAATTGCTCATGAACCCCAATCCTTTGCTCTCTTGCACTCACAATACCAGAAGTAAAAACTAGCCCTGTACAATCTGAGGGTTGATTGGCCACTCTGCTCTGTCTGTGCACAATGCCCAAGACACCTGTTGCTCAATGAATGAATAAGTATCCATTGATTCCTTTTAAATCATTTTGGCTGCTAATAATTTCCTGAAGCAGTCACAACTAGCTGTGTTTGGCCCATCCTGTGTTTGTCTCCCATCACTTGGTCCGTCCCAGACAATTTAAGTAGCCTGCGCATCCCTATTGAAACTCTCAATATCACCAATTTACATGCTATTAATAAGCTCTCTGATAATAATATTTGACTTTTGAACATCCCTTCCTGCACCCATTCAGGTGAATATAGCCATGCCAGGCAGAACTGGTGTTTTCAGGAGCCATACAGCTCTGGTCCTGCCAGAATCCCAAATGTTTAGCCAACATCATCTGTCAGCATAGTGTTGGTTTGTCTCACATTCCTAGACACAACACAAATACAGATGTTCCTCCTACAACTGAAAATGATCAGATCTGCTGTAATGTGGTAGTTCTGTTCTTGTGCAAACCCGTGTTATAAGAAAATTGCGTAATAGCAGCATCATTTAAGCCAATGGGGCTGGAATCATGGTATAACTAATGTACCTTTTAAAACTTTGCACTTTAGAATCAATGTCCCCAATTTGTCAATTGTGTTATAGTGAAATTCGTGTTAACAAAATGTATGTTACAGCAAAACAACTTGTACTAAACTTTGCATGGATGAAGCATATTAGGAGCAGGATATTAAAGTTGCAAGTTACTGCAAACAAAGTTGCAGTACTTTATTTTAGTTTTTACAATGCTGAACACAACCGGATGAAGTTTTAAACCAGCTGGTATCTTGAAGGATTGATGTGAAACCACTTCCTTGTTTTGTATTATTTTCATTCTCATGAATCAGACTTGCAATCTGATTCCCAAATTATACTTGCACTTTCATTTCAATACACATTGGAAACCATATCGATGTAACAACAACAATGATGGCAAGATAACAAAAACAGATGTTACTGGAAAACCTCAGCAGGTCTGGCAACATCTGTGAGGAGAAATCAAAATTAGTGTTTCGGGTCCAGTGACGCTTCCTCAGAACTGATGGTAGCTAGGAAAATACCAGTTTGTATGCAGAAGATAGGGTGAGGGGAGGGGACAAGGAATAAACAATAAGTAAGGCTAGAGCCCAAAGAGAAAGAAGAAAGAATTTCCTGACAGGCATAAAATTCACAAAAGAAGGGAAGAAAGACAACAGATTCCCATTCCTAGACGTGATGGTCAAACGTACAGTAAACGGAGAGCTTCAAACCAGTGACTACAGAAAAACAACAAACACAAACCAAATACTTCAGAAGCAGTAATCCCAACATCCACAAACAGGACTGCATCAAGACATTATTTCAATGAGCTACATTACACTGCAGCAGCCAAGAATTACAAACAGCAGCAGAAAAATATCTATTCAACGTTTTCAAGAAAAGTGGGTACCCAATAAACACATTCCACTGATTCCTCAGAAACAAACACAAACAAGCTGACACAACGCAACCAAAAACTATAGCCACATTACCTTACGTCAAAGACATATCAGAAATTACTTCCAGACTATTCAGACCCCTTGGCATCATGGTAGCCCACAAACCTACCAACACAATTTAACAACAGCTAATGAATCTAAAGGATTCATTAGATACTGCCAGCAAAACTAATGTCATTTACAAAATACCATGCAAGAATAGTAAAAAACAGCAGGAAAATTACCAGCTGGATACATGAAAACCAACTAGTCACCTAAAGACATGACCCACTATTACTAGCTTCCATACATACAGACAATGAGGGACACCACTTTGACTGGGATAATACACACATCCTAGGATAGGCGAAACAAAGAATTCTTAGAGGCATGACCTTCTGACCTGAACTCCATCAATAAACACATCAACTTAGATCCCATTTATCTTCCCTTGAAAAAAAACAGAAACGACATCACCCACCATAAGACACCAAGACCTATAAATAGAGAGGCAGGACATGCCATCAGCACTTCACTGGAGACTTTCACTGATGATGTTACCTAGTCATGGTGACAAAATGTCTGAAAACGAACCTTCAATTCAGCGAGCTAACTTACATACTTATCATCAACCCGAGCTACAAATCTTCTCAAAAATTGCTAGAGAGGAGAACAGTTGGACAGACAAAGAAGTTGATAACAATGCAGTTGGGAGAGTGAATGACTGTTAATGGAGACTGCTAGTGGCTAACAATATGTAGTGATAAACGACCCGGTGTGTGCGGTAGGGGGCTAGAACATGGAAGAGTTCAGGCCTGAAAATTGTTGAACTCAACATTGAATACAAAGGGCTGTGGGGTCCACAAGTGGGAAATGAGGTATTGTTCTTTCAGCATATGCTGAACTTCATTGGAGCACTGCAGCAAACCTGAGATAGCGATGTTGACCAGGGAGCAGGTGGTGTGTTAAAGTGGCAAGGAACTGGAAGCTCATAGATGTTCGGCAAGGGGAATCCTAACACTGTTGTGGGATGGAAGAGAGGGGGGTAAGGCAGAATTGCAGGAGATGAGTTGGACCCAGTTGAGAGCCCTGTCGACAACGATGCTGGAGAATCCTCAGCTGAGGAAAAAGGTGGACATTTTGGAGGCTTCCTTGTTGAAGTTGCTCTCATTGGAACATGTGCAATGGAGACAGAAGAACTGGGAAAATGGAATGGAGTCCTTATAGGACACAGGGTGACAGGATGTATAGTTCACATAGCTGTGGGAATCAGTGGGTTTATAGTGGATATTAGTGGCCAGTCTACTCCAGAAATTGAAATAGAGATGTCAAGGAAGGGAGGGAGGCATAAGAGGTAGACCAGGTGAAAGTAAGGGCAGAGTGAAAATCGGAAGCGAAATCAATTAACTTTTTAAATTCTGGATGAGAGAGGGAAGCATCACTGATGATACTTTTGATAATAAGCGAAAGAGTTGTGGGTTGGGGCCAGAGTATGACTGGAACAAGGAGTGTTCTACATATCTCATGAAGAGACAGACATAAACTGGGGCCCATGTACATAGCCATGGCCATCCCTCTGACCTGAAGAAAAAGAGAGGAGTTAAAAGAAAAGTGGTTGAGGGCGAGGATGAGCTTTGCCAAGTGGAGGAGGGTGGTGGTGGATGTGGATGTTTCAGGGCTTTGCTCCAGGAAGAAGCAGAGTGCCCTGAGGCCATTTTGGTAGTGGATAGACATGTAAAGGGATTGCATGTCCATGGTAAAGAGAAGGCCTCCTCAGACCTGCTGAGCTTTTCCTGCAATTTTTGTGTTTGCTTCTAATTTACAACATCTTTAGTTCTTTTGGGTTATTTTTTGATAGCAAGATAAGTTGTTTTACAGATAAAATATTTCTAAACAATGAGGTGCATCATGTGGAACATCATCCTCACAAACTTTATCTTGGAAGAAAATCTAATAAAGTAGCTTTTATCTTCACTATATAATAAGCAAGTAAAACAATATTGTACTTTATAGTGGTTTATGCAATTTGTTCATGTATTTCCAAAAAACTGACTGTCATGCAAATATTAAGATATTAGAGAATTGCAAATGCTCCTCTGTAAAGGTATCTTTATTTGCACAAAAATTGTCAGGCTGATATTATTATGAATCTTTATACCTGTGAATGCCCCTTAGCCATGTAGATTGACAATGGGACAAGAAATTGTATGGAATTGTCCTAATTATAAATATATTTGAAAAGCTTTCTTCTTGTCTTAGATGAAAATAATAAGTTGGAGTTTAAAACGGACCTTTGGGAAAAATAAAGAGGTACTGTTATGCTGTGACTGGCTGTGATTTAGATCTGAAACAGTTCGCGTTTATGTAAAAACTGAATCTTAGCCATTGGGGCAGAAATGCTAAACATTCAACAGCTGCATGCTGATAGACAAGATTTCAGAGGTTTTTTTTCTGACGAAACAAAGAGTGCAATATGTTGAAAAGCCTGATGGCAATGTTCCTGTCAGACATTCTGTTTAGGTAGCAATAATATTCCTCACATGGCTACAGATTCACCTTCAACTGAACATTGAAATAAAAGCTTCTTAGTAATTGCCAGGTGTTTCTTTCAGGCATGATGCAGACTTTATAAATCATTATGCCACTTAAGCTGATACCCGTCTGCATGATGTACTAGTTTTGAATTGCTGAGAGGTTCTTAAAACATGTGATCATAACACAAATAAGCGTCTGACATCTAAGACAAAAGACACATTTTCATTTGTCCAAAGGTTCAATGATTTTTGAGTGGTATATTTTAAACTTCTTAATCACCTCATGTATTACATAACTGTTTTACCACTAACTCAAAATTTTCACATTAAACTTTGAAGAAAGGGGTGACATGGTGGCTCAGTGGTTAGCACTGATGCCTCACAGCACCAGGGATGTGGGTTCGATTCCACTCTTGAGTGACTGTCTGTGTGGCGTTTGCATATTTTTCCTGCGTCTGTGTGCGTTTCCTCTGGGTGCTCTATTTTCCTCCCACAGTCCAAGGATGCATAGGTTAGGTGGATTGGACATGCTAAATTACCAATAGTGTCCAAATAAATTGGAGGATTAGCCATTGGAAACACAGAATTACAGGGATGGGATGGGTTGCCCTTCGGAGGGTCAGTGTGGACTGAATAGCCTACTTCCACTCTGTAGGGATTCTATGAAAAACACTCTTTTAATTTTCTTTCAATATATTAAAAAAAACTAAATGTGTGTGAATAGCTGTTGTGTGTCAATGCAGCTATAACCAATACTATATTCTTTCTGATATTTAATTCTTCTGTTGTTACTAAATATTTTGTGATGTCTCTATTCAATGGCTGCAGGCATCCTTGCAGATGGATTCTAATTTAAGAAATTGTCATTCGGTTCAATGTGATAATAGGTTTATAAACCTCTCAATGTCTCTGTGATCACATTGTAACCTCCCTCTTTCAATTCATATCTCTCTGTTCTCTGATCTTTTACTCTTTCTGATCTCTTGGTCTAATCTCTCTGCCTCTGATCTCTCATCTGTGTCTTGGCTTGCTTAATGATTAAATAGTACATTTTGCCTGAAATATTTATACACCTTTACATTTTCAGTTTTTACTTTTATTTACAGTCTCTGTGCCTACTAGTAAAACAAATCAGGACCTGTCTACTGGAAGCTACTCAGAAAGTGAGTTCCAGTTTTTGATAAAGTTATCTACTAGTCATGCTGACATTTTCACACAATGCAATTGGAATGATCTCTTTACAAAACTTACTTAAAACAGTCCAAATTAAATCCCCTCTGCAAAATTAAGTGTACTGAAAATAAATCTTTTACTTTGAGACACTTATATTCACCAACTAATAATCATAAGTAGGGCAATCTGCATAGTGGCAGTAATTTGGTTTTTAAAAAAACCACACAATGGCTTTAGACCCAGTTATTAACTTGCCCTTCAGCATAAGAGCTAAATGGCCCATGTCACTCTGTGAGTTACTTCTCAACAAATCACTGCTGCCCTGCACCACCACATCTGTAAAAAAGACAATAAAACATAAATTGGAGAAAATCAAGCTCGCAGCAATAAATAATTTTCTGTAATGGTAAAGGATTGAAATGATCCTTTATTGTTCCACATTTCACCAGTATTTATGTGACAACTCTTGCTAATTAATTCAACGAAAGTTGCTCACAAAAGATCCAACAACCTCTGTGGCCTAGATTTCCTCCTTCTCAATGCAAATTGCAATCCATTGCCAAGTCAAAGGATCTTCAGACGTTCCTCATTTGGAATGCCATTAAGCAGGGTAAACGAACAATCGCTTTGAAATACACTCACAGGCAGCAAATCAGAAAGTTAACAGCACTGATTATCTATTTTATTAAATGCAGTCAGCAGAATAAAGATTGGAATGTACATATGGGATTGTGGGAGATAGGGGCCAGAGGACATGGTGGGCTGAGGTGGTATAGACACTGAATGGGCATATGGGATTCATGGGTTGAGCAGGTAAATTGAGAGGAAATATGACTTTTTAACATAACTTTGAGATAATCTTGAGAGACTAATGTACTTGTAAATGGCCTTTTAAACTGCTCTCTTGGGTGTCAGCCTATCTCACTCCTATCTCAAGAGTGCGGGAGGCAGACCCTAGTGTGATCAATTTATGCTCCATGGGCTATAAAATCCTGCTCCCATGCAGGCTGGAGGTGGATATGATCAGCTTAGTTCTGATTCTCTCTTCCACAGGAAAATTGGCTCCCTAATAGTGGGAGGTAAAGAGGGCAGCATTAAGACATTGTTCCCAAATGCAGTGATCAAAACAATATTGCAAAGAAACATAGTTCATTTGGTTTGTATGAGATTGAAGAATGGTATTCAATAATTTAAATTTTCATGATTAAAGATTTAAAATAAATTGACCTGTCAAAACAAGTTACCAAACCAATTGACCCCAAATTTTAAAAAATTATTAGCATCAATATTAAACAAAGAACTGGGATTCTGGAAATCTGAAGCAAAAAATGCTGGTACAACTCAGCAGATCTGAGTTTCAAGTTTAAAGTCTGGTAACCCTTTTTCAGTAGAGAACCCTTTATCAGAGCATTTTCTGATTAAGGATCATTGGACTTGAAATGTTAACTCTGTTTCTCTGTCTACAGATGCTGTCAGGCCTGCTGCATTTCTCCAGTATGTTCTGTTTTTGTTTCTGGTTAGCATCAGCTCCACCTCCAGCCAGTCATGGGTTTTGGTCCAAGGACTGGCAATGAGAATAATCCATTTACATTCAGTCAAAAGCAATAGGACTCTTGTTAGAAATAGTGCATTCTGGGTATCATATTGAATAAATGCAGCCAACATATGGCAAATGCTTTTACAGATTAGCCTGGCATGCCTACCTCCTTTTTGCAATAACCAAAGTGCTGAATAAATGCATGAATACCATGTTAAGCCAAGAGAACGCTGTGCAATGAACCAAATAACAGCTGCTGTCAATCATGACAGCAGCTAGTGAATTCCATTACTGGAAACAGTGACCTTTCCCTGGGAAATTCAGTCTGCTGTGCAGAAAAGGAGAAATCAGTTTGGCATAATTGTGTACAAAACTGTGAATTAGTAAAGACGGCTAATGTGATAATTACAAGGAATTGCATACAAAGACACATGTCTTTGTTTTGTGTTTTTAGATGGAAGAATCTCCTCTTTGTCATGAATGAATGAATTCATACATTTTATATAGAATGTTGCTCTTGGAGAGGTAGAGAGGAACCAGTTTTGTTCAAACATGCAAGTTAAAAACTTTCCTGCTAATTTTTTCTGCTGAAAGTTTTGACTCAGGCTGGATGCACTTCCAGGCACTGCAGCTGTCCATCAGTATTTTGGCCATTTGTCATCACAGAACTCAGACAATAAATATTGGCAAGTTAAGCTACTCGAAGGGCATTCCAGCTGAGCCGAATCCCGTCTTCAGCTAATATGAAAAACAAAACAAGAGGTACAAGAAAGCAAAATAAGAACAGCAAAAACATTGCCAGTTTTATCATGATCTATTTTAAACAAAAGGGTTAAGGGTATCAGCCAAATTAAATCCATCCACATTCAGACAAATTCTAAGCACGCCAGGAAACCAACAGTAGTTCTTCTGGGAATGCAAGATTCAAATGTTTCACGGCCCACTGATCCTTTATTGTTCATAGTTGCATTTCACCCTGTTAAGTGTTAGAAAAGCATTAAATTGAGAGAAAGTAATCCTCAATGTCCTGCAACCTTTGAAAATTTCAAAGTGACCCATTAAACTGGACAATAAAGGGCAGCAAGGTTACTATATGTTAACAAGACCACTCTTAAGGATAAATTTCTCGTCAGCTCAGTCCTACATGCTTGATCCCTTATTCTGAGACAGCACACTGAATTTTAAACTCTCCAGCTGAGGGGAGCATGATCAAAGCTTCCACACTGTAGTCCCTTAAGAATTTTATGTGTTTCAATGAAATCACTTGTCATTCTTCAAAAATCCAGCTATACAGGCCTGGTTTGCTCAATATCTCCTCGCAGGGCAATTCTCTCATTTCAGGATTCAGACTAGTAAACTCATGTTATATTCCTTCTAAAGCAAGTACCTCTTTCCTCAGATAACATGACCACAGAAATTTAAGGGGTGGGCCAGTGAATAATTTCCCTATACTCCCCAGAAAGAAATCTAGACAAGTCTGTCCCACAACCACAACATGCCTGGGATGGGCTAAGTTGGTGCAAAGTGCAACTTGCAACCCCTTGGTAGTCGAATCTAATTTTCCAGCAGCTCCAGTAATCCTGACAGGGCCAGAACTCAGTAGTGGATGTTGCAGGGACTGCAACCAGGATCAAAATAAGAGTCCATGGATCCCTGAACCCACATAAAAAAGGTACACTGGGTGGGAAGGGTTTTACAACCTTAGCAAAGGCTGAGTGAGGGGGTGGAGGACTGATTTTGACATTCCTTGAGAGTAGGATATAGGCAGGGCTACTATCCTCAAAGGGATGCTCCAATGCACAAATAATGTGGAGGTGCCAGTGGTTGAGTGGATTGGACAAGGTCAAAAATCACACAACACCAGGTTATAGTCCAATAGGTTTATTTGAAAACACAAGCATTTGGAGTCTCACTCCTCCTTTGGGTACTAGTGAGACAGGGAACATCAGACACAGTATTTATAAGTAAAAGATGAAAGGGTCATACAACTGATGTGAATGTATTAAACAAACCTAAGATGGTTGTTAAATCTTTAATCACTTACAATGGAGATGCAGGTTTCGATTGATTAATATACAAATCCCAGAATTTTTTTCAAGTCACTTCCCTGAGATAACTTAAGATTTCATCAGTACAGAAGAGGTGACATCTCAGGTCAGGCAATGTGTATTTACTGTGGGGTCTTGTCTTAACCTGGAGTCAGACTGGTTTTATTTCCATAGTAGGAATTTATAAAATGCCACATGGACTGACTGCCTACAGATCATGTGTTTTTTGAACAAAACAGAACGTATAGATTTAGATGTGTGTGTGTGTGTGTGTGTGGTGGGGGGGGGGGGGGGCGGGTGCAGGGGGGAGAGAAAAAGTGTGTGTGAGGGATACAGAGAGAAAAAGTGTGTGTGATGTGAAGAGAGAGAAAGTGTGTGTGGCAGAGTGCATGTGAGAGGGGGAGAGAGAGTGAGAAAGAGAGAGAGAGTATGTGTGTGTGTTGGGGTTGGATAGAGAGAGAGTGTGTGATGGGAAGAGAGGGTGCGTGTGAGGGGGAGACAGAGTGAGAGTGTGTGTGATGGTTAAGAGAGTGTGTGTGAAGGGGAGTGTGTGTATGTGTGTGAGAGGGGGGAAAGAGTTTGTGTGTGAAGGGTAACAGAGTGTGTGTGTGTGTGGTGGAGAGAGAGTGTGTGTATCTGAGTGGGAGAGTGTGTGTGTGGGAGGGAGAGAGAGACAGTGTGTGTGTGAGAGAGAGAGAGTGTGTGAGAGGGAGGGCGAGAGTGTGTGTATGAGGGGTAAGAGAGAGTGTGTGTGAGGGAGAGAGAAAGAATGTGTGTGCGTGTGGGGTGGGGTGGAGGGTAAGAGAGAATGTGTGGGAGGGGGAGAGTGAGTGTGCATGTGTGCACGTGTGTGCGTGAGAGGGGGTAAGAGAGTGTGTGTGTGAGGGGGAGAGAGAGAGAGAATATGTGTATCTGAGGGGGAAAATGTGTGTGTGTGTGTGAGGGAGAGGGAGAGAGAGGGAGTGTGTGTGTGCATGAGGGGAGAGTGTGTGTCTGAGGGAGATAGAAAGAGTGTGTGAGGGAAAGAGAATGTGTATGTGTGAGGGGAGAGAGTGTGTGTGAGGGGTAAGAGACTGTGTGTGTGAGGGGGAGAGAAAGTGTGTGTGAGGGGTAAGAGAGAGAGTGTGTGTGTGTGGGTGTGGGTGGGTGTGAGGGGGGAGAGAAAGTGAGTGTGTGAGGGGGAAAGAAAGTGAGTGTGTGTGAAGGGGGAGAGAGAGAGTGTGTGAGAGAGACAGATTGTGTGTATGTGTGAGGGGGAGAGAGAGCGTGTGAGAGAGATAGTGTGTGTGAGGGAGAGAAGGAGAGAGAGTATGTGTGTGTGTGTGTGTGTGTGGATGAGGGGGAGAGGGAGAGGGAGAAGGTTTATGTGAGGGATAAGAGAGTGTGTGTGAGGGAGGGAGAGTGTGAGGGAGGGAGAGTCTGTGTGAGGGAGGGAGAGTGTGTGTGAGGGAGAGAGTGTGTGTGAGGGAGAGAGAGTGTGTGTGTGTGTGTGACAGGGGGAGAGAAACAGTGTGTGTGAGGAAGTGTGTGTGTCTGTGAGGGAGAGGGTGTCTGTCCAATGACAGTAACCTCCTCCTCTCCCTTTTCATACTTCTAAACTCCTGTAAGAAATTAGTTTGCCCACGCCACCTTTAATCCATGCTTATAGATTACACCATTTCCATTTGACTAATTTTGTAGAACAGCTTCTTGTGTAATATCCTTATTGAACCCAATTTTAGAAATTCCAATATACAATGTCTGCTGCTTCTTTCTTGTTGAACTTACTACCTACAACCTCCGATTTCAAGAGATTTATCAAATGCAATTTCCCTTTTATAAAACTATGTCAAAATACTATATGAATTCAATCCTCTGCTGTCCTGCCTTAATAATAAAATTCTAATATTTGCCTGTTCGCGATGTCAGGATTATAGTTCTGGGTTTTCTGTCTTCCATCTTTCTTTACCAACAGGTTCTGAGTTTATTACCTTCCAATCTATGGGTACCATTCCAGAATCAAGGGGTCTATGCCAATGCAATCATTTTTTCTATTGTAACCTCATTAAAAACCCTCAGACAGTAGCTCTCAATCTGGAGCTCATAGAGCACCTTCAGCGGATCCCTGACATTGGGCTGGTAATATGTGGACATTGTGGACAACTGTCAAGGTGCCATGGTCAACAGTAAATAAACAAATGCTAATTGAAGGCTTGCTGTTGCCCTGCTAACATCCTACTATTTCCCCAGCTTCTCTCATGCTCTATTCCTGGTCCTGCTTCACAATGCTCCAGATTTCTGGGCTCTTGGTCTCTCTTGTGTCTGCTCTCTCCATGATCCATTACCCTGCACTCCTTCTTTCTTCCATGTTCTGTTTCTCCCATGCTCCTGCTTTCCTTCTGCACAACTACTTTCTTCATTCTTTCTTCTCTATGGACTTCTGCCCTCTCCTTGCTCTGAGCAAGATGGTACATTATCTAATTGCCAGTAACTGCCTGTTTTCATAAAAACATTTGAAAAATATTCTTTTTTTTTCATTCATTCATGGGATCAGGGTGTCGCTGGCTAGGCCAGCATTTATTGCTTATTCCAGAAGGTGGTTAAGAGTCAACCACGTTGCTGCTGTCTGGAGTCACATTTAGGCCAGACCAGGTAAGAATGGCAGTTTACTTCTCTAAAAGACATTACTGAACCAGATAAGTTTTTTTTTCTCAAAAATCAACAGAAATTCATGGTTATCATTAGACTTTTAATTCCAGATTTTAACTGAATTCAAATTCCACTATTTGCCATGACAGGATTCCAACCTGGGTCCCTGGAACATTACTTGGATCTCTGGATTAACGGTCTAATTATAACACAACTGGGCCATACCTCCCTGTATAATCTGCAGTACAATCATATCCTGAGCTTTATATAGCATTGTAATTTAGTCTGGGTTGGTTCATAAATTACTAATCCGCTTGAAAAGGAGTACTTCAACCAAAAAAGTTGAAGAGAGCCACTAATTTTCATGGTGCACTGCAACAACTTGCTAATGGTTTTTGGATACTGTCCTCCAATCTGTAACCTTGACCCTCTGGTAGGACAGGAACAACAGGTGCGTGGAGAACCACTGACTGCAAATCTCTCCCCAAGTCAAACATCATTCTGACTTGAAATACTGTGCCATTCCTTCACCATTGCTTGGTCAGAATCCTGGATCTCTCCTCATACAGCACATCATTATCCCATTGACTACATCACTTCAAGAAAGCAGCTCACCAATGTCTTCTCAAGGGCAGTTAGGGATGGTTAAAAAAAAAGTATAGACCTTACTAGTGATGCCCACATCCTGTGAATGACTAAAAGAAAAACTATATTTGATCATGGTACAAGTACAAAAAATGTTCACAACATAGATGTTGGAAGTAAATATTCTGAAAAAAAGCTGCATTTGACTGCTTTGTAATTCTCAGGCATGTAAATTCTGATGGATGTTTTTTCAGGTGTTATCCTTTCCACATTAAAGTGGTTCCAGAGCCAGAGCAATGTGCTTGATTCCTAACTCCCCTCTAGGCAATTAGGAATGGGCAATAAATGCTGCCCTAACCAGTGACACCCACATCCCATGAACAAATAAAACAAAATTCATAGGATCTTGACTTACTCTGAGGTACCACAGGGTATGTGTCAAAAAAACAAATCAAGTCCTCCTCTATTCAAATTTCAAGCCAATTTCCATGTTGTCAAACAAACATTGCTCACAATGAAGTCATGTTCAAGTGAATATTGATGAACTGCAATAAATGCACAACTGAATTGTAAGGAATGGTGGAAACAAATTTCACCAAAAACTATGGCTTTCAAAAGAGAACTGAGAAGCGCCTGAAGAAAAATAAGTTGCAAGTTTGTGGTGAATATGAGATGGAATGGAATTAGCCAGTTGCTTTTGAAAGTTAAACAAAGAACAGCAAGGGAACAGGCCCTTTGGCCCACCAAAACTGTACCGACACTCAGATTTGTAGAGCATGGAAACAGACCTTTCAGTCCAACCAGTCCATGCCAAACATAATCCCAATCTAAACTAGACCAACTTGCCGGCACCTGGCCCATATCTCTTCAAATCTTTCCTATTCATGTACTTATCCAAATGTCTTTTAAACATTGTAACTGTACTCACATCCACCACTTCCTCAGGAAGTTTATTCCACACATGAACCATTCTCTGTGTAAAACATTAGTCCCTTGTGTCTTATTAAATCACTCATCTCACCTTAAAAATGTGCCTAGTCTTGAAAATGCCCATCCTACGGAAAAGATAACTACCACTAACTCTATCTAAACCTCTCATTATTTTATAAACTTCTATCAGGTCACCTCTCCACCTCCCACGCTCCAGTGAAAAGGTCCTAGCCCCTTTATAACTCAAACCTTCCATAACTCAAACCTTCCATACCCTGCCACATCCTGGTAAATCTCTTCTGAACCTGGCTCAGTGACACATTAGCTCAATGGTTATCACTGCTGCCTCACAGCACCAGAGATCTGATTTCAATTCCAGAATTGGGTGACTGTGTGGAGTTTGCACATTCTATGTTTGTGGGTTTGATCTAGTTTCCTCCCAAAGTCCAAAGGGTAGGTTGACTGGCCATGCTAAATTGCCCAGAGTGTCCAAAGACATGTAGGTTAGCCATGGGAAATGCAGGATTATAGGTGGGGGAGGGGGGTCAGTCAAGGTGGGATGCTCTTCAGAGAATTGATGTGGACTTGTTAGGCCTACCAGCCTGTTCCCACACTGTGGATTCTTAAATAAAACTGTCCAGCTTAATAATATCCTCTCTATAACTGGGCGACCAGGACTGGACACAGTATTCCGGAATAGGCCTCACCAATGTTCTGTACAACCTCAACATTTCTTCCCAACTCCTATACTCAAGATTCATTTCTAATCTTTTAGCCTCTATGTCGTCTGTATTCCTCCAGTCTCTCCCTATATATGTCTCTGTAAGATGCCTTTTAAACATTGCTGCTATATTTGCTTTTATCTCTACCACCTCCTCTGGCAGTGCATTCTCTGTGTGAAAAAACTTACCTCTTACATTTTTGAACTTTCTCCCTTTTATCTTAAACTTCTGTCCCCTAGTAATTAACATTTCTACCCTGGGAAAAAGACTTGACTATCTGTTCTATCTGTGCCTCTCATAATTTTGTAAACTTCTGGCTGATCATTCCTCAACCTTTGATGTTCAAGTGAAAAAGAATGGTGAACTGAACTGTATACAGTATTTCAAATGTGGCCCAAGCTCTATATAGCTGCAACATGACTTGCCAATTTTTACACTCTATGCCCCAACTGATGAAGGCAAGCATTCTATATGCCTTCCCGACCATCTTATCAAATTGTGTTGCCACTTTCAGGGAACTGTGAACCTGTAGGCCTAGATCCCTCTATACCATAAACTTCCCTCTTGGATTAGGCATTCTGAACTGTATCACCTGACATTTGTCCAGATTAAATACCATCTGCCATTTCTCTGCCCAAGTCTCCATTCCTCTCTATAAACTGTTATATCCTCAAGCAATACTCCTCAATCTTTGCAGTTCCCCAACATTTGTGCTATCAGCAAACTTACTAATCAGGCCACCTACATTCTCCTTCAAATCACTTTTTTTTTACAAACAACAGAGGTCCCAAAATCTCCAGTCAGAAAAACCTTTCACTGCTACTCTCTGTATGCTATAACCAAGCCAGTACTGTGACCGTTTTATCAGCTCACCAGTGACTTCACCTTCTATATCAGCCTGCCATGAGGGACCTTGTCAAAGGCCTTGCTAAATTCCAAGTGGACAACATCCACTATTCTACCCTCATTAATCATCTTTGTCACTTGCTCAAAAACTTAACCCCTCCCACACAATGCCATGCTGCCTATTGCTATTAAGTTCATATATTTTCAAAAGTGACTAAACAATGTCCCTAAGAATCTTCTCCAATAATTTCCCAGCACTGACATAAGGGTCACTGGCATGTAATTTCCTGGATTATCCCCAGGAACAAAAGAACAGAATCAGCTATTCTCCACTACTCTAGAACCTTTCCTGTTACTAAAGAGGATACAAATATTTTGTACAAGGCCCTAAGAATTTTCTCCCTCAGTATCCTGGAATAGACCCTCTCAGGTCTTGGGGACTTGTCCATCAAAATGCTTTTCCAAACACCAAACTTTTTTAAAAATTGACAGGCCCTGGAATATCAACATCGCCCTCTTTAGAACATCTAGCCTGTTCTTCTCCTTTGTGAATACTGATGCCAGGTGTTTATTCATTAAGGACCTCACCCACTTCCTCCACTTCCATGCATAAATTCCTTCCTTTGTCTTCGAGTGGACCTACCCTTCCTAGCTACCCTCTTGCTCCTTATATACATATGAAATGCCTTGGGATTTTCCTTAATCCTGTTTGCCAACGACATTTCATGGCCCCTTTTAGCCCTCCTAACTCCTTGTTTAAGTTCTTTCCTGCTTTCCTTGTATTCTTTAAGGGCTCCGTTTGTCTTCAGTTTCCTTGATTCTCTTTTTGACTGAGTTCATAATTTCTCTTGTTGTCTAAGGTTCCTGAATCTTGCCTTCCTTATCCTTCATTTTCATTGGAACATGCAGGACCTGAACTCTAATCACACGGCATTTAAAAGATTCCATGACATGTCTGGATTTATCTTCAAATAGTCATCCCCAATCTACATTCCCCAGTTCCTAATATTGTAGTAGTTAGCCTTCCCCCAATCAGTACTTTCACCTGAGGACCATTCTTATACTTACCTGCATATAATTTAAAAGTTACAAATTATGGTCACTATTTTTGAAATGATCCCCCTCTGAAACTTTGGCACCTGGCTAGGTTCATTCCCCAATATTCAGTCTAATATGCCCCTTTCCTCATTGGGCTAATCTTTTGTACCAAAAGACTTCTCCCGCATACAAGCCTCTGGAGTCCCAGTCAACATAGAGGAAGTTAAAATCACCCACTACAACCAACCTTGTTGATTTTACATTTTACTATAATCTGTCCAAAAACCTGTTCCTCTATCTCTTGCTGGTATTTAGGTGGCCTGTAGTACGATCCCTTCCAAATGATTGCCCCCTTCCTAGCCCGAATATCTTATCTCCCCATATAGCCTCACTAGATGAGCCTCCAAAAGTGTTCTCCATTAATACAGCTGTGATATTCTCCCTAATCAATAGCACAACACTCCCATCTCTTTTACATCCTTCTCTATTTTGTCTAAAACACCTAAATCTTGAAATGGTAAACTGCTAATCTTGTAACTTGTAATGATACAATGGCTTTTAGTGATGTGTTATGGTCCTTTTTTTTTGAAGAGCAGTTTTGAGTCATGGTACCAACTATCTATTCAAAGTCAATAAACAGCTTATGAGGCCTTTGCAGTCTTTTTTTAAGTTGGAACAATAGAGGCAACATGAATGGGTGGAGTCAGGCTGCAACAGAAACAGGGTTTTAAGTTTAGCTTTCAGCAGTTGCTGAGGTTTTGAAGCTACCATACATTTCTCCCTACTACAGTAGAATGCTTGATTTTTTTTTCCCTCTGCCAGAATTTTCTCTATGTTCTTTCCTCCTGGACTGGAGAAACTTTGCATGTGAGACAACCTACTTTACTGAATTTGCCTTTGCCAAGTTTATGGGATATTTCACTACTAAACAGCAAATGATCCAATAATATATTATCCTGTTAAGTTTCCAGTAGACTTAGAATCATGGAGATGTACAGCACAAAACAGACCCTTCAGTTCAATTCGTCCATGCCAATGAAATAGCCTAACTTAATCTAATCCCATTTGCCAGCACTTGGCCCATATTCCTCTAAACCCTTCCTAATCATATCCTAACCATAGATGCCTTTTAAATATTGTAATTGTAACATCCTCCACCACTTCCTCTGGCAGCTCATTCTATAAATGTACCACCATCTGCTAGAAAAGGTTCCCTCTTAGGTTCCTTTTATATCTTTCCCCCCCTCACCCTAAACCTATGCCCTCTAAATCTGGACTCCACTCCCCCCACCAGGGAAAAGACCTGGTTTGATTACCCGATTCATGCCCCTCATAATTTTATAAACCTCTACAGGGTCACCCCTTAGCCCTTATTCCAATTCTTCTTTCTTTGGTTTATATTTTATTTGAAGGCTAAGAATGAAGCATGTTTTGCTTAAAGCCAAGTAGTGTGACCATTCGCCTTACAAACAGAACACAGCATGTTACCCTTGCCTTTACATAAGATAAAAGTTAGGGACTGTGCTATCTGCTTGATATAGGCAAAAGTGAGGACTACAGATGCTGGAAACTAGAGTTTAGATTAGAGTGGTGCTGGAAAAGCACAGCAGGTCAGGCAGCATCCGAGGAGCAGGAAAATCAACGTTTTGGGCAAAAGCCCTCCATTCCTGATGAAGGGCTTTTGCCTGAAATGTCGATTTTCCTGTTCCTCAGATGCTGCCTGATGTGCTGTGCTTTTCCAGCACCACTCTAATCTAAGCCCTATCTCCTTGATATATTTGCATGGGGTTTAATTTGACCCACAACAACCTCTCTCAACCAAGTCTCTGTAGTAGCTACAACATTATGTATGTATTAATCCAAGCTCTAAGTTCATCTGCCTTACCTGACATACCCCTCTAGTTAAAGCAAGTACTCTTCAGACCACCAGTCCTGCTGTAATCAGTAACCTTTACCTGTCCGTTCTTCTATTCGCCTTACTTGCTGAACTATTGCTCTGGCTCCCATCCCCCTGCCACACTAGTTTAAACTCTCTCGAGTGACACTAGGATATTGCCAGGATATCTGCCAGGATATTGGTGTCCCTCAAGTTTAGGTGCAACCCATCCTCTTGTACAGGTCCCACTTGCCCTGGAAGACCATCCCAATGATCCATATGGGTGAAATTCTTCTTCGTACAGCACCTCTTCGTAGTCATAACCTAACAAGTGGCACGGGAAATAATCCTGAGATTACACCATAGAGGTCCTGCTCTTCAATTTCATAGCTAATTTCCTTTGCAGGATCTCAACATTATTCCTGTTTGTATCATTAGTATGAATGGATGTATACACTGATTTCTGATTGCTCACTCTCCCTTTGAGAACGTCACACATTGCAACAGAAACATGCTTTATCCTTTCACCATGAGGGTAACAGACCATCCTGGAGTCTCGTTGGTGGGTACAGAACTGCCTGTCTGTGCTCATGATTATAAAGTCTCCTATTACTAGTATTCTACTGTACTTTGACCCTCTCTGATGTAAAATGGGGCAGGCTGTGGTGGCACCACTCTGGCTACTGCTGTCACCATCCCCCAATAGGCAATCCTCCCCCAACAGTACAGCCCCAGGGGCCTCCTGCATTATCTGTTGGCCACTTCTAGCGAACACCCATCTATCTGCCTGAACATTAGGGGTGTGACCACATTGCTAGTACTCCTGCATGTTCCTAAGTTTATCCAATCTAACTGATCCATGTGGTGTGACAGGAGCTGCAATTGGATGCATTTCCTGCAGATGTAGTAGTCAGGGCCATTTGAACTGTCAACTGATATCCCACATTCTGCAGGAGCTCCTTACTACCCTGCTGACTGACACTTTTATTCTCTAGCAACTACTTAATTAAAAATAAATTTCTATGAAATTAATTTACAGCTAACCAGATTATCTGTGTTAGATTCTCACTTAAAAAAAACTAAATACACTATGATGTTGACAAGTCTAGGAACCACCCTAAATCCAATGCTTTACTGCAGGTCAAATGGCCTCCTTCTGTGCTACAACCATTCTATGATTATAACAATAATTCTTCGTGTCCCTAATTAAAACAAACTGGAGCTTCTAGTCTACTATTTCCATCCAATGTTCCCTCAAATTATTTCTTCTGCTGCATGAACCCCCAAGGTCTATGTTTGGCATTGGCTTCTGAAAGTGGAGGGCAGGTTGTTGATATGTCAATTGGTTTGTGCAGTACATCCCCTTGGCTGCAGAGACACTTAGAGAAAACATTGCTTCTATTTGCTATTTGCTGTATGAGACTGAGTGCTGAGTGGTAAGGACAATGACAGCTTTATGGTGAGTGCTTAATCCACTTAAACCCTTCTTAGCATTAAATACTCCCTCTTGACAGTGTATCCCTTGGCTTTGGCATGAGTGAGGTGCCATTATGCAGCTGGTGTTGAAGTAGTAGTTTGCAATAACTGGAGTTGGAAAATTAAAACGGTAGGTTTACTATAATATTTACTGATTATTTTTCCAAAGTCCCAGGAATTTACAACATAAATGATTTCAAGTATGATTTGAATAGTTCAGAAACAATAATCATTCATTAGTACTTATTCAATGTAATCATAGTGAAACACACTCAGCTTATCTTATTTTCAAATAATGTGTTTCGTACACACGGGAACTGATTTATAGTTCTGTCACACTAGCTGTATGGACACTTTTTTATATTTTCAATGCTTAAGAATGAACGTTTGCTGTAAAGGTGGGTGGGCTGAACTAATTTTCAGAATATATTGCATTTCTGGGGTATTAAATATTCTACGTCAGTAACAGTTAACAGTTGTCGCAGAATTGGTGACTGTCCTTAAGGTTGGTCCTGCTATAAATGGAAGAGAAATGAATCCATCAAATTAAAGAAGGAGAACTCAAGTGTTTGCAACTGCCTGAAAGAATTTGAAATAGTTTGGAAACCCTGCACAGCAGAGCATTCTTATGGAGACAAACTCTGCCAATGACAGCTTACAGATTGTCAAATGTGATTTAATTTTTGCTACATTTATAAATTTCCCTTACATCATATGCCAACTGAACTTTGCTTCAATCCAGCATACCATCAGAATGTATACAGCATCAGACAGTAGTAGCTGTTTGTAGCTACCGATATGCCCTTTTATTTTGCAGAATGCCCTGTGCCTTGCAAACACATTGATATTGTCACATAAAAATCTTTTGAATTAGAAACATATTACTATGACGTGCCTTCATAGATTCATGTAAATTGCTTGACATATATCACTTGTTTTCCGAATTTTTGGTCTTCATCTACCTTCTTACAGGAAAAGCTATCAGTAGACAATCACTGAAGGGACTCATGTAAGCTAATCATCATGGAGAACCCAATTTCTGCGTTCCCAGTTTTGATCTGGTGGATTCAGTTGAGATTGTGATTAATGGCAAAGTATGATATCGACAGGTGTCAACTGTGCATCCACAGCAGCACTTTCGCTTCTGAGTGAAAAATTTGTGAACTGAAAGTTAGGGTAGCAGTTTAGTCAAGTTACAGTAAGGATGCTGTACTGTTGGAGGTACTGCCTTTCAATTGGGTTTAAGTAGTTATTAATCTTATTTACTGGAAAGGACAGACACTGCTTAGAGATGGCCACAGGATCATCAGAGTTAACTAGGCTACATCGTACCTAGTGAAATCTTGATGCCTGGAATGAAGCATCTCATGGATGGCCAAAGCTATACACATATACTGCCCAAGCATAATATCCGGTCAATTTCCCACATTATTACTATTGTAATAACTGCAGTGTAATAGCTTGGCCAGGGAATTGTGGCTCTGATGAGAAAATGTTTAGTACTACAAGGATGTTGTTCACTAATAATCTTTTCTTGTTTGTAGAAATTGGACATCACTGGTAAGACTAGTAATTATTTCCTCTCCTTAACAGTCTTTGAGAAGGTGAGCTGCATTCTGGAACTATTGCAGTCCATTTATTGCATGTACACCTACAGAGTACCACTATTCTGAACCTAGAACAGTGAAGGAATGTGATGTAGTTCCAAGTCAGCATTGTGTGGCTTAGAGGGAAACTTGTAGGTCATGGTGCTCCTATGTATCTGCTGTCTTTAGTGCTCTTTTAGGTCACACAAATTTGGAAGGTGCTGAAGGAACCGTGATAAGTTGCAAAAGTGCACCTTGTAAATGATACAAAACTTGAGTCCCTGTACTTTAATGGAGAGAGTAAATATTTAAGGTGTTGAAGAGCATTCTGATCAATCAGGCTGCTTTACCATTGAAGTGTTATTCCTGACGAAGGGCTTCTGCTCGAAACGTCGATTCTCCTGCTCCTCGAATGCTGCATGACCTGCTGTGTTTTTCCAGCTCCACACTTTGACTGTATAACATTTAGACTGTTGTTAAAGCTGCACTCATCTAGGTACGTGTGGAGCATTTAATCATATTCCCGATTATGCTATGCATTTGGTGGATAGACATTGAATGTTGAATTATTCATTACAGAATTTCCAGTCTCTGTCCTGATCCTGTAGCCACAGTATTCCTGCTTTAACCAGAACAGTTCAAAACAATCATATTTATCCCTTTGTATTTCAGTCCCTTAAAGTTAAAAACTACATTTCATTAGCTTTATAATTTTTTTGTATGAGTCTCGTGTTTTTAGTGATTTATTGATTGGAATCTACATAAGAGGAGAAATAAGTGCTGGAGTAGACCACATATGGTTGACTCATAACTTCTCCCTAATTATGGGCACTAATTACTCCCACTCTGTTTTTGGGCAATTAGGAATGGACAACATATGGCTGGCAGTGTGAACGACACTTAAATCCCACGAAAGAATAAAAAGAACCTGGTCTAATACTCAACAATATCATGGTTGATCTCGTCCTCAGCTTGAAGTGAAATCTGAATTCTTGAAAGGTCAGTACACTCTCTAGTAAGGTAGTGAACATTTTGACAACTGAATAATTTAACTATGTGCTAGTACACCTTTACAATCCACGAACTGTTTCCTAATGTGCACAAAGATGACAGGATAAAGTCCATGAAGGGAGTGTTCTAGCAATACAGTGAGCTGGCTAAATCCCTTTGTTGAAACCATGTTCTCTGTCTGGAACATTCAACTTCAGTGAAACTGAAAACCTTCATGAGGAAATAAATAGATTAATTAATAATAGGCATAAGATGCCAGCTAGTGATATGAGAAATCTAATATTTTAAGTTGAGCCATTTTGTAAACAATCACAATTAGACCTGTTTTCAAAGTGACAGACAGAAACACTAATCTCACTTACCAGAGGCAGGAAATGATTGTTTTCATTTGTTATTTTCCCCAAGCACCGATAGTGTTTTGCAAAACATCTTGCAGATTTTGTTTTGCATTTTCCAAACTTAGTTTGAACATCATTCATGTTTTAATTAAACTTGGATGCTTAAGAAACAGATTCTGTACTAACTTTAAACCTGAGTATATTCACAAAGAAACATGCAGCACTATTAGAGGAAAACCAGGAAGGAGTGTGGGACTAATGAGAAAACACTTTGAAAAAGCCAGTGCACATACAATGGGGGGATGGCCTCCTTCTGTGCTATACAATTTTAAAAATATTTCATACTTCAAGTTTAATAAATCAAGGAAAAAATATAATTGGAAAACAATGTATTGATTGATAAAAGTCACTAGAATTTTACAGCGAAACAATTGTGGTAAAGAAAAGCTTATAAAAATAAAAAAAACTAACCTAGAATCATAATATTACAGCACAGAAAGTGGTCATTTGGTCCATTGCACTTGAGGCAGCTGTCTAAACACATGATCTTATGTTCCCTACTTTCCAAATATCTACACAATTCTCTTTATCATGGAAACCATTTTCACTAATAATCTTTTCTTGTTCGTAGAAATTGAACATCACTGGTAAGACCAGTAATTACTTCCTCTCCTTAACAGTCTTTGAGAAGGTGAGCTGCATTCTGGAACTATTGCAGTCCATTTATTGCATGTTGTTTTGTTGTATGCAATTTATACTGTGTAAGCCAGCAACTTGTGAAAATGGTAGCATTCAACCAACAGAGTTCCAAGGAGTGGGGATATTTGATGTTTTAAAATAGCAGTTACATTCAATTCTGATTAGGAACAAAGTGAGGATTATTGAGAGGTTTTCAATATGTCACTGAACTGTCTATTTAGTCATTTGGATCAAGGCAGTTAGGAAGCAGCTTTTTTTGCCTTCAGGCTGCTGGTCAGTCAGTTTCTTAGAAGCAGGGAGAAGAGGCTTCATTCTGAAACGGTGCAGCTATAAGTAGGCTCTGAACCACCAAGATTCAGGAGAAGTCAGAGGAGACACAACAGTACAACTACATTTTGGGTTTATGGCTCAGGAGAAGATTCTGGAAACTGTGGGATTCAGAATAAGCCATGTGCCATTAATAGTTCAGTGCAGCTGAATGTGAGGGTGAAGGCAGCCAATGAACAGAGGATTTGCTTTGTGCAGCTGAGCAAGATCAAAGCTTGGAGAACCACCTGATGAAGGAGCAGTGCTCTGAAAGCTAGTGCTTCCAATTAATCCTGTTGGACTATAACCTGGTGTTGTGTGATTTTTAACTTTGGAGAAAGGAGGGCAGAGCCAGCTTGATGAAGCTGGCTGCCTGTGAACAAGCTGAAATTTTGCTGCTGATTAAATGATAGAGTAGATATCCAGAATCATTGTCCCAGGTGGGAGAGTGAACTACCAGAATGTGAGCCATTTTGAAACAGTCTGGGACAGAAAGTTTATGAAGAAGTTCTGAAGCTAAGTCTTTAACAAGAACAACAGAAACCCCTCAGAAAATCTGAAGGAGAATTAGCAATTCAGTGTCACTAACATCTGGGAGCACGTTGCTGAGAAATTGCATTTACTACTTGATATGCTCTGTGTGTTGTTTGAACATAACATGTTCCCCTCAGGTATACATATTAAGCTACATATATTACAGGTTACTTATTGTTTTCTCTTTGTATAGCAACACTCATTATTGAATCTTCAAAACCATGGAATCTTGGGGCTTTATTCTCTAAGTACCTGGGATCTCACACTTTTTCTTCTTTGAAAATTACTGAATGCAAGTCTTATCATAACATAAATTTGGCAGTCTGGTCCAGGATTATACATCTTGTAAATGTACTCTTCATTCACCTAGTATCTAGTAGGTTAAACTACATTCAAACAACTCCCTGTGTAAAAGTCTCTCAACTGTCCCTTTGTTCTTTCATGACAATTCCAAAGGTATACCCTCTAGTTACTGAATTACTACTGAAAATGTCTTTATCCTGTATCTTACTAATCCTTTCATAATTTGAACACTGATTCCTCAATCTTCTCTGTTCTAATATGAACAGTGTATCATGTCTCAAGTTTTTAAAATTATTTTGATTGATTTGTCACCCTTCCCAAAGGACAATCTTGAAAATTAATGTACCATTCTAACCATAGCCTAACCAAGTATTTGTGTAGATTTAGCATAGTTTTTTGTGCTTGATTCCATCAAATAGATTTTCCAAATTCATAGAACTCCCAAAATATGTCAGATTCAGATAAAACTTCAGATAGTGTGTGCTAGTAGTGATTGAGGTAGTCTCCCATGGGCACAAATACAGAAAAAAAATTCATATTCCTATTCATAAAACTTATTTTAAATATACGAGTTAACTGATTTATCCTCTAACCTTATCACGTTTACAAAATACTAATTATAATCTTAGAAGGGGATGCTTCATTTATTTAAGTCAGTTGGAGGAAGGCACTTACAATTTTACTTGATCCTTTTTTTTGAAGTTCTTTGCCATTAATTTACATGAGTTGTGTATTAAATCACTGGCAGTCAGAGAGAATGTGGTACTTCAAAATCAACAGGAACCAAATACCCTGCTAAATAATATGTAATACTGGCTATATTTAACAACGACCACAATTCTCAGGGGTATAGGTTAACCTAAGGCACCAATTCATTTCTTGGTCATTTTATGTTAATGAGGATTAGCACTACTATACCCAAGAACGTTTTTTAAAACAAAACATGTTGATTCATGCCACATGAATGGTTAGACAACCAGAATATGACACCAAAGTTGAATTGTTGCAACCAATGAACAGCAAAGGTTTATAGAAAGTACATAAGGAGAAACTGTAGGACTGTAAGCAAAAAGAAATTTGGACTATCATATTGTATTACTGATGTCAAGTTGATTAACTGAAATAATTTTTGAAAGTGCTATTTTCTGTGTTAACATGGTTTTACAAGTAAAGATGCTGCATAACTGGACTACATTAACATTTTAGAAAGTACAAGGCAGTTCATGTCACCGAAATGAAATCTGTTCCAGAGCACTTTAATAGCACAGTGCTATCCATGCTATTTTTCATGCGTAAAAGAATCAAACAAAATAACAAGCATTAATGCCAGAATGTTGACACAATCAGTCACCTTTCACAAGTCTCATCAGGACTTCAATGAATAAAATTCTACAAACTCTTTAACTAGTATAAAATTATATAACATTGATATTTTGCATCAGTAGCCTAGTATAGCCAATCAGGAAACAATAGCTGTGGCACAGTGAGGTAAACTATTACAATGGGGAGGCTTGGGCTGTCAGTTGCATAGGATACTTCCAAGGAGGTATAGTCCATTTTGAGGGATAGGCTTCATTATCACAGGCTAGATTAGAGTGCTGCTGGAAAGGCAGGTCAGGCAGCATCTGAGAATTAGGAAAATAGACATGGGCAAAAGCCCTTCATCAGGAATGGAGGCAGGATGCCTACAGAGTGGAGAGATAAATGAGAAGGGGAGGTGGGGTGGGGAGAAAGTAGCATAGAGTACAATAGGTGAATGGGGGTGGGGATGGAGGTGATAGGTCAGAGAAGAGGGTGGAGTGGATAGATGGAAAGGAAGATAGGCAGGTAGGACAGGTCATGGGGACGGTGCTGAGCTGGAAGGCTGGAGCTGGGGTGAGGAGGGGGAAGAGGAAATGAGGAAACTGATGAAATCTACATTGATGCCCTGGGGTTGAAATGTTCTGAGGCAGAAGATGAGGCGTTCTTCCTCCAGGCGTCTGGTGGTGAGGGAACGGCGGTGGAGGAGGCCCAGGACCTGCATGTCCTCAGCAGAGTGGGAGGGGGAGTTGAAATGTTGGGCCACAGGGCGGTGGGGTTGATTGGTCCGGGTGTCCCGGAGATGTTCCCTATACCGCTCTGCTAGGAGGCGTCCAGTCTCCCCAATGTAGAGGAGACCACATTGGGAGCCACAAATACAAAAAATGATATTGGTGGATGTGCAGGTGAAACTTTGATGGATGTGGAAGGCTCCTTTGGGGCCTTGGATGGAGGTGAGGGAGGAGGTGTGGGTGCAGGTTTTACAATTTCTACAGTGGCAGGGGAGGGTGCCAGGAAGGGAGGGTGGGTTGTTGGGGGGCGTGGACCTGACCAGGTAGTCACGGAGGGAACGGTCTTTGCGGAAAGCAGAAATGGGTGGAGAGAAAAATATATCCCTGGTGGTGGGGTCAGTTTGGAGGTGGCAGAAATGTCGTCGGATGATGTGGTTTATGCGAAGGTTGGTAGGGTGGAAGGTGAGCACCAGGGGCGTTCTGTCCTTGTTTCCAGCATCTGCAGTCATTGTTTTTTATTTACTTCATTATCACAGGTCCAGAAAGCAGCAAGCAAAAATGAATACTCTGTGGCAGCCCAGTCACTCTAGGCCACGGCAAAATTGGGCAGTCTGATGGCCATCAATGCAAATTCAATCTAGCCTGAAAAGAGCAGGGAGGCAGTTTAAAATGGAAGAAAACCACATGTGGCAGGGGGCCAGTCCCTTTACACTGACCCAAGTGAGGAGCATTCCTGTTCCTTACAGCTCCACAATGTCAAATTTAAAGTTATTTACACATAGTTTCCCTCAAGTTGGACTGCCACTCGATACTGGGTGGCGTTTACAAATGCAATACTAAAATAACAAACATGGTACAACACTGAACCCGTGCTTCTTAAAATGGTCTACAGCCTGACTCACGATTCATCTGTCTGAACTTGGCACCAACCAGATTGGAAATAGTAACAAGGCAGGAAGCATTATCCTGTTATTTTAGGGTGTTACCATACTGTTTTCAGCTGGTGGAATCAGTGAAGACTATCCCGATATTTCTACAATCAAAGGAATGTTGCCATATGATTTTATTTCTGCTAAGCAGATATAAGTAGAAAATGCCAATTTCTGCTCAATTCAGAGGTATTGTGCTCATATTAACTACTTGTTAGTTTTTGTTATGCTAAAAACATTTGTCACAGATTTAATGTAACCAACTTTGTTATTTAAAAAAGCCTTAAAAGTCCCAAGCTTTATATTTTTTGTCATATCAAAACAAGCTTTCTTGAAAAGTTTACCTGTGCCAAAAAAGTTGCAATTTTTATTTCCATCATCCCATATCTAGGCAATAAACCTAATGAAATATTTTCTTGTCCAAGAATAATAGAATTGTGTGCTTTGGACTATTGACTAAGATATTTTGTCTAATTCAGGCAGATGCCTAGTACTGAGTCTTCTTCTGTGCAGAATGCAGTTCATTTCAACCTTGCCAACGAAGGACGAATGGCAGAATTTCCAGTTGCCAAATTCAGGAACGAAATCCCAGTTAGGTACAAATTGATGGCACAGTTATCAATGCAGTCCTACTCCCCATTTTCAGTCAACTATACCATTGTAAGATATGTTATGCATTGATGAAAGAATCTCCACAGTATGTGTGGTTATGGGTTGTCTGTACAGTGGATTGGTCGCCTGAAAGGGAAAACAAAGTGAGAGTTAACAAAGAGTACTTAAAAGTGGAATCTTATGCAGTTTTTTTGTCCCCACCAAAACCACGGACCAACCAAATAAGATAGAATTTGCATGAGTGAATTTAGCATTGTTCCAATTATTGCCCAACCACTAATTAGTGGGCCGAAGGGCCTGTTTCCACACTGTAAGTAATCTAATCTAATCTAATCTAATTCAAAGGCCGAAGATGTGTTTAATTTTATGGTTTAGGTGAGCGCCTACTAAATTCACAAAATACTCTATTCTGCTACCAGCTCCTTTGAGCATCTCACAGTCTCTTTTGTGACCTCTAACTCACTGGGGAGAACCTGTGTTAAGTGCAATCTGAAGATGGCAGAGGCTTCCAGACAGTCAGCTTTGGTCAAAATTTGAAGACCAGGCCCATTCTCTCACAAAAAAAAAATTCAGCAGTTGAGCAAGTCAGTAGCAGACTGAATGCAAAGCAGATTGTATCTCACAAAAGTACTATGTTTGATGTAGAAATTGCTAAATGTGATACAGAAAAGAATCTGGGTAACATTGTTAGGGTTAGGCAAACAATTTTGTCTTTTATAGATTCATAGAGATGTACAGCATGGAAACAGACCCTTTGGTCCAGCCTGTCCATGCCGACCAGATATTCCAACCCAATCAAGTCCCACCTGCCAGCACCTGGCCCATATCCCTCCAAACCCTTCCTATTCATATACCCATCCAAATGCTTTTTAAATGTTGTAATTGTACCGGCCTCCATCACTTCCTCTGGCAGCTCATTCTGTACACGCGCCACCCTCTGCATGAAAACATTTCCACTTAGGTCTCCTTTATATCTTTTCCCCTCTCACCCTAAACCTATGCCCTCTAGTTCTGGACTCCCCCACCCCAGGGAAAAGATTTTGTCTATTTATGCTATCCATGCCCCTCATAATTTTGTAAACTTCTATAAGGTCACCCTTCAGCCTCTGATGCTCCAGGGAAAACAGCCCCAGCCTGTTCAGCCTCTCCCTATAGCTCAAATCCTCCAACCCTGGCAACATCCTTGTGAATCTTTTCTGAACCCTTTCAAGTTTCACAACATCTTTCCGATAGGAAGGAGACCAGAATTGCATGCAATATTCCAACAGTGGCCTAACCAATGTCCTGTATAGCCACAACATGATCTCACAACTCCTGTATTCAATACTCTGACCAATAAAAGAAAGCATACCAAACACCTTCTTCACTATCCTATCTACCTGCGACTCCACTTTCAAGGAGCTATGAACCTTTAGGTATTAATGGTTAAAATCAAATCTTCGACCTGGCGTGCTATGTTTCAGAGAAATGATATCATGTTAATTTGGAAAAAAAAACAATATATGGTCTACAAGCCAGATTTCATTCTGGAAGCTGACTTGTCTAACAGTAACATCAGTTTTGATCATATCACATGTTCTCCTAATACATGTCAAAATCTGCAAATATCTTTTTACAGAGTTTTTACATTTGGAGAAATATCTATTGTCTAGTTTCCAGTAAAGAAAGATTTAGCTGAAGAGACTGAAAGAATCTGATGAATAGAAAAGGAAATAAGACATCAATTAATTTTAAACTCATAGGTATTGCAGAAATATTGTAGGACTCTGACATCTGTGTTCAAAAGTCATTGGTTACCTGCCAATACATCATTTGCTCAATAATTCCGATAGCAATTCTCGAATATTGATACATAACTTAAAAAACTTACCATCTCATATCGGGCTCTGGACCTTTCATTTTGAAATCTGGCGAACTCTCTTCTATCATGAATAGTGACAACCAGTTTCCAAATGGCAAGCAAAACAATGCCCACTGTCAAAATACTACCAACTACAGCTATCAATACGGTTACTGGATCAGTTTCACTTGCACATTCTGTAAAATAAGAACAGACCATTAAATAAAAGAATTGCTCAATAGGTCTACTTCATTCTGCAAAAACAGAATTCAAAGTCTAGTACCATGCAATAAATACTCATTTTATTTTTGGAACATTTCCTGTAAAACACTGTTGTTACTAAAAGTATTTTATAAAAACTACAACTTCTTGTTGAAATTGGCTTCAAGAATGAAAATATTTTTGATAATAGATGGTATGGGGCTTGAACTTCAGCTCTGAGTTAAGAATGATCATCGACCATCTAATTCAGCCTAAGCAAATAGCACAGCAGAAGGATGGAATCAATCGGAAAATATGGGATGGACCAAAAGCTACAGCTTCAATTTTTCATTTTTCAACTACATACAGTTCTAGAACAGCCACATGCTAACACCTTTTAGTGGATTTGTGGTGCTGGAAGACCACAGCAGTTCAGGCAGCATCTGAGGAGCAGTAAAATCAACGTTTCGGGCAAAAGCCCTTCATCAGGAATACAGGAATGAGAGCCAGAAGGGTGGAGAAATAGGTGAGGGGAGGGTGGGGGTGGGGAGAAAGTAGCATAGAGTACAATAGGTGAGTGGGGGAGGGGATGAAGGTGATAGGTCAGGGGAGGAGGGGAGAGGGTGGAGTGGATAGGTGGAAAAGAAGATAGGCAGGTAGGACAAGTCATGGGGACAGTGCTGAGCTGTAAGTTTGGAACTGGGATGAGGTGGGGGAAGGGGAAATGAGGAAACTGTTGAAGTCCACATTGATGCCCTGGGGTTGAAGTGTTCCGAGGCGGAAGATGAGGCGTTCTTCCTCCAGGCGTCTGGTGGTGAGGGAACGGAGGTGAAGGAGGGCCAGGACCTCCATGTCCTTGGCAGAGTGGGAGGGAGAGTTGAAATGTTGGGCCACAGGGTGATGTGGTTGATTGGTGCGAGAGTCCCGGAGATGTTCCCTAAAGCGCTTTGCTAGGAGGCGCCCAGTCTCCCCAATGTAGAGGAGACTGCATCGGGAGCAACGGATAAAATAAATGATATTAGTGGATGTGCAAGTAAAACTTTGATGGATGTGGAAGGCTCCTTTAGGGCCTTGGATGGAGGTGATGGAGGAGGTGTGGGTGCAGGTTTTGCAATTCCTGTAGTGGCAGGGGAAGGTGCCAGGATGGGAGAGTGGGTTGTTGGGGGGCGTGGACCTGACCAGGTAGTCACGGAGGGAACGGTCTTTGCGGAAGACGGAAAGGGGTGGGGAGGGAAATATATCCCTGGTGGTGAGGTATATTTGGAGGTGGCGGAAATGTCAGCGGATGATTTGGTTTATAGTAGGTTTGAGATTTTTGCAATAATAAAAGCTTCATTCCAAAAAAGGTGCAGGAGTCCAAAAATCAATTCTGAACACTTTTAAATTCCTTATCTAAGGAAAGGTATGCTGGCTTTGCAGGCAGTATAGAGAAGATTTAAAGATAAAGAATAACTGAGTAGGTTGGGCCTGTACTCATTGCAGTTTAGAAGAATGAGAGGCAACCTTATTGAAACACACAAGATTCTGAGAAACCTGCCAGGGTAGATAAAGACACAGGTTGTTGCCCTTTTTGGGAGATTCTCGGACTAAACAGCATATTCTAAGAATAAAATGTTCTCATGTAAGAAAAGGTGAGGAGGAATTTCTTCTCAAAGTGTATTGAATCTATGAAATTATTTATTGGATCATTTATTGTATTCAAGGTTGATCTAAAGAGATTTTCAATCAGTAAGAGAACCAAGGATTATGGGGAAAAGGCAGGAAAGTGGAGTTGAAGATTATCAGTTCACCCATGATCTCATTGAATGGCAGAGCTGACTCAATGGGCTGACTGGCCTATGACTACTCCTATGTCTTACTGTCTTAAGAGGTCCCCATGGAAACGTGAACCTATCATTTTGCAAGGATTCGGTATGGGACAAGGTTGTATTTTGTACATTTATGTTTCATGAAGACAGCTATCCATATAAACCACCAGCTATCTCTGGTCACATCTGCTTTTGGTAATCCAGGCACGTGAAACACGATGTGACCAGATTAGACCCAATAGGCCCAGGTTTAGGAACAGGGAACAGACTTGTCAAAAGCACGAAAGAAAAAATGTCAAGTTGTCAAGGTATTTAAAACTCCTGACTGTCAAATCCTTGAACAAAAATGTATGAAGCATTGAAAACATTCTGGTTATTTCACTCTATTCTTGAGAGCTACCATTACTGAATTAGTCCTGCATGACTGAATTCACAATCTTCTATTATTATTGCAGTATAGCTGTCATTTCACAATTTGATTAACAGTTTTAAGTGGTTATAGACTCATTGAAGTGGGATCACGAAGACTAATGCATGTTTTTATAAGCAATTGTGCACTTCAATGAAACTTTGTGGTTATAAGAGATTACCTAGTTGAAGGAAGTTAAATGTAGTGAATTTGTTTTATGAGTGGGAGTATTTTTAACATAGTGAACCCATCAAAAGACACTTAGGTTATTTCATTTCATCTTTCCATGTGTCCTGTGGTCTGCCCATGATCAACGTAAGATCAAGGAGTAATAGTGGAGGGGAAATGGGTTGGTGTACTATGTTGATATGATGATTAGGATAGAGTGTAAGAGGATTTTGGAGTGGCTGGAGAGGCATAGGTCTACATAGAGACTATGAGGTATTGAAGCCGTTGCGACATGATTTGCATGAAGGATGCAATGGGTATAGTGGCTGTGAGTGTTAAGAGCTGTATTTTGTTTTATTATCTTTTTAAAAGTAAGTACTAGAGCACAAAGGCAGATCTTCTGTACAGATTCCCACCCCCACACCATTCACTTGGCAACCTCTGCACTCTTTCAATGTTGCCAGGCTCAACGTTGACCCTGTAATGAAAATTCCAACATCCATGACCATATCTCTCAGGTCCTATATGCAGAACCAGGAAATGTCCTGCTTTTGATAGCCTGATGGAATATAGATTGTTCTGGGATCGAGGGAAGCCCTGAAAGGAACTGAATTGGGCACTGTCGGTTAACATGGAAGGTGACTCTCATGATGTTGGTTTAGATGATGAAATGGAGGAATCCAAAGAAGTTTGATCTACAAAGATAATATGATGGAATTAGGACAGGAAACCATTGGTCAACATATCCCTGAGAACCTCACGAGGGCAGTTCAATGTTAAAAACACACTTGGAAACTGACATTGATGACAAGGAAAGGAAAACCATGATGTGGAGGTACTGGTGGTGGCAGGAGTGAACAAAACCAAAAGTCACATGACATTAGGTTACAATCCAACAGGTTTATTTAAAATCACCAATGTTTGAAGTGCTGCTCCGTCATCAGGTAAAGTGGAGGGAAGCACACAGGCACAGAATATACAAGTTGAGAGATAATGGCAAGATAATTCCAGGCAATTAAAAGTGTCAACAGATAAGTACAAATACAGTCTGTTGATCTTCCGTAATTACACCGGCACCACTCCCCACCTCTTCCTCCGCTGCATTGATGACTGCATTGGCGCCACCTCGTGCTCCCGCGAGGAGGTTGAGCAATTCATCAACTTCACCAACACATTCCACCCTGACTTTAAATTTACCTGGACCACCTCTGACACCTCCCTCCCCTTCCTGGACCTCTCCATCTCCATTAATAACGACCAACTTGACACTGACATTTTTTTACAAACCCACCGACTCCCACAGCTACCTGGATTACACCTCTTCCCACCCTACCTCTTGCAAAAAAACTATCCCATATTCCCAATTCCTCCGCCTCTGCCATATCTGCTCCCAAGAGGACCAGTTCCACCACAGAACACACCAGATGGCCTCCTTCTTTAGAGAATGCAATTTCCCTTCCCACGTGGTTAAAGATGCCCTCCAACACATCTCCTCCACATCCCGCACCTCTACCCTCAGACCCCACTCCTCCAACCGTAACAAGGACAGAACGCCCCTGGTGCTCACATTCCACCCTACCAACCTTCGCAAAAACCAAATCATCTGCCGACATTTCTGCCACCTCCAAAAAGACCCCACCACCAGGGATATATTTCTCTCCCCACCCCTTTCCACCTTCCACAAAGACTGTTCCCTCTGTGACTACCTGGTCAGGTCCACGCCCCCAAACAAACCACCCTCCCATCCTGGCACTTTCCCCTATACTGCAGGAACTGTAAAACCTGTGCCCACACCTCCTCCCTCACCTCTATCCAAGGTCCTAAAGGAGCCTTCCATTTCCAAAGTTTTACTTGCACATCCACTAATATCATTTATTGTATCCGTTGCTCCCGATGCGGTCTCCTCTACATTGGGGAGACTGGGCGCCTCCTCGTAGAGCGCTTTAGGGAACATCTCCGGGACACCCGCATCAATCAACCACACCGCCTTGTGGCCCAACATTTCAACTCCCCTCTCCCACTCTGCCAAGGACATGGAGGTCCTGGGCCTCCTTCACTGCCGCTGTCTCACACCAGATGCCTGGAGGAAGAATGCCTCATTTTCTGCCTCGGAACACTTCAACCCCAGGGCATCAATGTGGACTTCAACAGTTTCCTCATTTCCCCTTCCCCCCACCTCACCCTAGTTCCAAACTTCCAACTCAGCACTGTCCCCATGACTTGTCTGGACTTGTCCTACTTGCCTATCTCCTTTTCCACCTATCCACTCCACCCTCTCCTCCCTGACCTATCACCTTCATCCCCTCTCCCACTCACCCATTGTACTCTATGCTACTCTCTCCCCACCCCCACCCTCCTCGAGCTTATCTCTCCACGCTTCAGGCTCACTGCCTTTATTCCTGATGAAGGGTTTTTGCCCGAAACGTCGATTTCGCTGTTCCTTGGATGCTGCCTGAACTGCTGTGCTCTTCCAGCACCACTAGTCCAGAATCTGCTATAACCATGTTTCCTCAATGCAAAATGGCTTTAACGCTTTTGAATAACTTCGACGGTTATTTGTATGACATGCACTTTGCTTACCTGTATTGGCTATAACATGATTCCAGCCCCATTAGTTTAAATGGCGCGGCTATTGCATGATTTTCTTAAAACTCAAGGTCACACGAGAACATAACTATCGTGTTATATCAGAGCCCACTGTAGTGTGAATGGATTGTCGACAGACTGGATAACAAGTTTTTGCAGGTGATCAGAAGTATCAAATGGTGTGAGTAAAGTGTCAACAACTGAATAACAAGTGAAGGGTTGACCTATGAACGGATTAATCAAGGCAGAGAGATAATTACGCATAATCAAAAATAAGATGGTGCTCGAGACAAACCAAATGGTTAGAATAACATGGGTAGGTATCAAGGAAAGAAAAGCTGGGGTATTAATTGAAAAGGATGTGCAATGACGATCCCAATGCAGGAGGAGAAACACTGTAAGCACTTGAACAACTCGGTTGCATGAAGCACTAGAGGGAGTTGACAGCATAGTACTGTTATTGATGGACTGTTAATCCAGAGACCCAGATAATGTTCTGGGGACCCAGGTTTGAATCCTGCCTTGGCAGATGGTAGAATCTGTATTCAATAAAAATCTGGAATTAAGAGTCTAATGACGACCATGAATCTGTTGTCGATTGTCAGGAAAACCCCATTTGGTTCACTAATTTCAGGCAGAATGTTAACTTCCTGAAAGCAGGATGAAAATTGGAAATTAAATTGGCAGAAGATTGAAAGTAAATTTTGCTTTCTAATGGCAAGTGGCAGAAACCTATTTTTAATCCATCTGCACGTTGTGCACACATTCTAAAGCACAACAAGTAACGAGTAATTTGCCTGCTTCGCATTTGTGGTTAATGTCAGGGAGAAAAGATGGTTTAAGTACATCCAGTGCTGCTTCCGAAGCAGCAGGAGAGGAACCAACTGTCTGTGACACAGGGCCAAGATATACTGAAGACCAGAATACCGACAAGAGCCACCAGAAGAGCCTAGTGATATTATTGCTGCATTGTTAATCCAGAGACCCAGGCAACCAGGGGACCGGGGTGTGAATCCTGCCACGGCAGATGGTGGAATTTGAATTCAATAAATATCTGGAATTAAGAGTCTAATGAGGAGCATGAAACAATTGCTGAATGTAAGGAAAAATCCATCTGGTTCACGAATGTCCTTTAAGGAAGGAAACCGCCATTCTTACCTGGTCTGGCTACAATGTGATCGACTCTTAACTGTCCTCTCGGCACTAGGAGATGGACAATAAATGATTCCCTAGCCAGTGATACCCTATCCCATGAACGAATTTTTAAAAAATTCAGAAAGGTTGTCTAGGAATTGTTAAGTTGCTAGGTTGAAAGTGACTGAATCAGGGATTGTGTGGGAAGAGGATTAGCAAAGTAATTAAGAAATGAGGAAAACAAAGTTCTATTGAAACGTTATGTTGAGGGGGAAACATAAAAAAAAGAGCATTTTGGACCCTCAAGCGTGTCTCACTATTCCCCAAGATCATGGCTGAACTAGTGCAAGTCTCATCTGTGCCATTAGAACCCTCAACTCTTTGGTATTTCAAAAATGTATTTAAATTTTATTTAAAGAGAAGGTAAGTGATCCAGCCTCCGCAATACTCTGACTTCCAGTCATTCACTACTCTCTGGGAGAAGAAATTTCTTTGCACCTCAGTTTTAAATAAAAGTCTATTATTCTGTAACCATGTCTTCTCATTCAAGATAACTCCAGTAGTGGACACACCTTCTCAACATTTATCCTGTCAACCCCTCACAATCTTATTTATTTCATGAAGACCACCACTCAACTTCATAAGCACCAATGAATATAAGCTTAACTTGTTTAGACATTCTTGATAAATCAACACCTTCATTATAGGAATCAGCTATCTGAATTTTTTGAATTGTCACCATTGTCAGTACATCCTTTCTTAAACAAAGGGACAAAATCTGTATGCGGATATTTCAGGTGTTGCCTCACCAAACACAGCCGTAACAAGACCTCCCAACTTTGAAACTCAACCTCCTAGCATTACAGGCCAAAATGCCATTTGCCTTTTGAGTCACTTGCTGTCCGTACTTGCTAATGTTGAGTTTCATACACAGGAATACCTAGATCCCTCTGCACAGCACTTTTTAAAAAAAAAGTTGCAATTCCAAATCATTTAAGTAATAGTCTGCATTCTGATTCTTCCTACCAAAGTTCATGATCTCTCATTTTCCTCATTAAATTCATTTCCAAGACTTTTTGCCCACTCTCACAATGTAGTTGGGAGGGGTGCAGTGGTAAGAGGATAAAGTGGTGTAAATTGCTGTGTGAATCATTCACTGATGAAGGCCATGATGTGGAGGAACTGGTTGTGGGCTGGGGTGGACAAAGTTATAAATCACATAAATCAGCTGGATTATAAACCTGATGTTATTTGGAAGCACTAGCTTTCAGACCGCTGTTCCTTCATCAGGTAGCTGTGGAACTATAGCCTGCAGGTTGTGTGCTTTTTGAGCAAAATAGAATGTGTCTGCAAATGTAATTCTGCAAATGCAAATTCACTACATAGACTTGTGTGCACGCATGCATGAGAGAAAGACAGAGAGTGTGTTTGCATGTGTGCATGCTTGGTAAAGTGTGTGAATGTGTGATGGAGTATAAGCCTGCGAGGTGTGTGAGAGGATGTGTGCATGGGTGAGTGTGTAGGGTGTGCATGTATATGTGTATGAGGAGAGTGTGTGTGTGTGTGTGTATATGAGAGGGTCTGTGCGATTGTGAGAGTATGTAAGAGCATGTGTGTGTATGAGAGAGTGTATAGTGCAGTGGGGCTACCTGTAGTGTGACATAAACCCAAAGTCCCAGTTGAGGCCATCCTCATGGGTTCCGAACTTGGCTATCAGCATCTGCTCGGCCACTCTGCGTTGTTGCATATCCCGAAGTCTGCCTTGAAGGACGGTTACACGAAGATCCAAAGCTGAATGTCCCTGACCGCAGAAGTGTTCCCCGACTGGGAGGGAAGGTTCCTGTGTGGTGTTTGTTGCAGGGTATACATTCATCCGTTGTCCTAGCTTCTGCTTAGTCTCACCAATGTACCATGCCTTGGGGCATCCTTGCCTGCAGCGTATGAAATAGACAACGTTGGCTGAGTCATATGAGTATCTGCCACATACATGGTGGGTGGTGTCCCCATGTAATGGTGGTATCCATGTCAACACTCTGACATGTCTTGCAGTGGTTGCCATGACAGAGTTGTACTGTGTTGTGGTCCATGTTTTCCTGAAGGATGGGCTGTTTGCTGCAAACAATGATCTGTTTAAAGGTTGTTTAAAGGCAAGAAGTGGAGGCGTAGGGAAGGTCTTGGCAAGGGGCTCATCCTCATCGATAATGTGTTGCAAGCTGCAAAGAACATGGAAAATCTTCCACTTGATCAACCCCATTCCAATCCAATCCAATTAAATACATATTCACTCACCTTATTCATTTAAAGTCTATACCTGTAAATGTATGTGAATATCCATTTTCTGCTGCAAAAAGTGAGGCATACCTTCACATTTCCCGCTAACTCTATTGCAATCAACTGGCTTTCCCAGATGTTGCAACATGCAATTCTACTGCAGCCAGGTTTAGGGGACCCCAAAAGAAATGGGCAATAGCATTGCATTGGGAAATTTTTCACCAGCAGTTACAATGAACACGGTCCTGTCATGTACACAGCATCGCTGTTGACTGGAAGATGCAGGCCAGTGGCAACATAGCAGGCATTTGATCTGAAGTTTGAGGCTGAAGGATGTAGAAACAAACGACAGGCAAAAGTAGACATTGGGCCACTTCAAACTGATGCAGGAAGCCTAGTGATGGGAGATAAGGAAATAGCAGGAGAACTTAACAAGTACTTTGCGTCAGTTTTCACAGTGGAAGACATGAGTAATATCCCAAAAATTAAAGGGTGTCACGGGGCTGAGTTGAGTATGGTTGCCATTACGAAAGAGATAGTGCTAGAAAAGTTAAAAAGTCTTAAAATTGATAAATCTCCTGGCCCCGATGGGATACACCCTAGAGTTCTGAGAGAGGTTGCTGAGGAAATAGCAGAGGCATTGGTTGAGATCTTTCAAGAGTCACTGGAGTCAGGAAAGGTCCCGGATGATTGGAAGATGGCTGTTGTAACCCCCTTGTTCAAGAAAGGATCAAGGCAAAAGATGGAAAATGATAGGCCAATCAGCTTAACCTCGGTTGTTGGTAAAATTCTAGAATCCATCATTAAGGATGAGGTTTCTAAATTCTTGGAAGAGCAGAGTCTGATTAGAACAAGTCAACATGGATTTAGTAAAGGGAGGTCATGCCTGACAAACCTGTTGGAATTTTTTGAAGAGGTAACAAGTAGGTTAGACCAGGGAAACCCAGTGGATGTGGTCTATCTAGACTTTCAAAAGGCCTTTGATAAGGTGCCACACGGGAGGCTGCTGAGCAAGGTGAGGGCCCATGGTGTTCGAGGTGAGCTGCTGGGATGGATTGAGGATTGGCTGTCTAACAGAAGGCAGAGAGTTGGGATAAAAGGTTCTTTTTCAGAATGGCAGCCGGTGACGAGCGGTGTCCCGCAGGGTTCGGTGCTGGGGCCACAGCTGTTCGCATTATATATTAATGATTTGGATGAGGGAACTGGGGGCATTCTAGCGAAGTTTGCCGATGATATGAAGTTAGGTGGACAGGCAGGTAGTACTGAGGAAGTGGGGAGGCTACAGAAGGATCTAGACAGGTTGGGAGAGTGGTCCAGGAAATGGCTGATGGAATTTAACGTGAGCAAGTGCGAGGTCTTGCACTTTGGCAAAAAGAATAAAAGCATGGACTACTTTCTAAATGGTGAGAAAATTAATAAAGCCAAAGCACAAAGGGATCTGGGAGTGCTAGTCGAGGATTCTCTAAAGGTAAACATGCAGGTTGAGTCCGTGATTAAGAAAGCGAATGCAATGTTGTCTCTTATCTCAAGAGGGTTGGAATATAAAAGCAGAGATGTACTACAAAGACTTTATAAAGCTCTGGTTAGGCCCCATTTGGAGTACTATGTCCAGTTTTGGTCCCCACACCTCAGGAAGGACATACTGGCACTGGAACGTGTCCAGCGGAGATTCACACGGATGATCCCTAGAATGACAGGTCTAGCATATGAGGAACGGCTGAGGATACTGGGATTGTATTCGTTGGAGTTCAGAAGATTAAGGGGAGACTTAATAGAGACGTACAAAATAATACATGGCTTGGAAAAGGTGGATGCTAGGAAATTGTTTCCGTTAGACGAGGAGACTAGGACCCGTGGACACAGCCTTAGAATTAGAGGGGGTCATTTCAGAACAGAAATGCGGAGACATTTCTTTAGCCAGAGAGTGGTGGGCCTGTGGAATTCATTGCCACGGAGTGCAGTGGAAGCCGGGACGCTAAATGTCTTCAAGGCCGAGATTGATAGATTCTTGTTGTCTAGAGGAATTAAGGGCTACGGGGAGAACGCTGGCAAGTGGAGCTGAAATGCGCATCAGCCATGATTGAATGGTGGAGTGGACTCGATGGGCCGAATGGCCTTACTTCCACTCCTATGTCTTATGGTCTAACTGAAAGTGGACAGAAAGAGGATGCAGCACAGGTTTAGGGGGATATGGAAAAGTTAACTTATATAACCTTTAATGAAGATAGAAGATATAAACATTGTATGATGTCACTTGCAGCGAAAGCCACAACACTCCATGAAGGTTTGCATAAGGTATGTTTTGTAGCCACACTCAAAAAGTAAACAGTGCACTCAACAATTTTCATATTATGTAACACATTTCTTATTTCAGCAGTCAGGGAACACTTAACCCTGGCACAGAACCAGGTTATTTTCTATCCTTAAATGACATTGGCAGTCAGGCACTTTCCAGTTAAAGTCTCTGTACAATAGAAAGCCTGGCTGCCTTGTTAGCTGCTTAGTTCATGACTGCTGATGGGAACTGTACTTCTCCATAATGAGATGAAATAGGTCAAAACACAGCATGAGAGCTGCACTCTCAAAGATTTAGAGCAGCATAACTGTTTCTCACATGATTCTCTGAGATATCCATCAATTGAGATGTTGAGCATTACAGATTTAAAATTCTTAATTTGTGTCATCACACAAAATACTTCACTGTCTGCTATATTTGTAAACAATTTTCCACACTGATACCCAAAGTTCAAAGCAACCAGTTGCTTTTATGTTCACTGAACTTTTTCTCAAACACAACTAGGTATGATGAACAGTACAACAAAAAAACGATCAAATTATTTACTTTCTTTGTGGGTTTGGAAATGCCGTGGGATTTTTAACATCCACCCAAAGAAGGGTGTGCCTTCAAATTTGTGCCTGATCCAAAAAAAAACACTCCACCAGTACTGTGCCAATTTTCATCATATACTCAAGTCCTGAATTTGAATTCATGACATCCAACAAACTGAGAACTGACAATTTTGTATTTATGTGTCATTACATTTGGAACATTTTCCAAATGAAGTGCTATGGGGAATCAAACAACATTGAGACTTGCAAATACAACAGATAAAAAAATGATTCCCTTTTATCTCTGAAAAAAAAATCAGATGAGTGAAGCGAGGAATATTGAAATGTTACCTTTGATTAGTGGTACTATGAATTTCCATATAACACTACTTTTCAGTTTTTAAACTTTGTATACACAGACAGAACATGTATTACATATGAGATAACCTCCTACATGACTTATTTTCTTACTTAGCAGCAAGCTATGATAAAACACCACAAAAGTCAGTGAGGCAGACAAGTTGACCAGATGCATCCGAGGTGTCTGCTGTGCAAAAGAGTGAGAACATAAGCATGTTTGTGTGGGTGGAAAGGAGATTGAGTTTGTATGAGAGAGAATTCATAAAAATAGAAACACACAAACCTGGTTCCTTCAAAGCAGTAAGAACAGATTTTCCACTGTCGTGTTCTGAATAAGTAAACCTCATGACACAGTCATTTTCAGTCTTGTACAGACAGAGAACTGCATCCTGATCGTCTGTCTCTGAAAAAGGATGGGAACAATCTTCAGTCCTCAGGCAAGAGCCAGCTACAACTTCAACAAAACAGGAAGGCTGAAAGCCCAATTGTTTTCTGTGAAATGCAGAGCCAGTATCAGTGATCCAATTATCCTTAATAAGAACAATGTTCTTTTTACTAGTCTCTACATACTGCTGATGCTATTTTAGTTTTTGCGCAACTTTGCAGATTTGTCAAGTTTGGAGGAAGCAAACTTTCCACGCATCTGTAATTCATTAGGATTTCAAGATAAACTTCTGAAATATAATGGAGTAGCATTCACAAACAAAACTATTATAGAAAAGCCACAACCTAGGAACATTCTCAGACACATTACTAGATTATAAATGCCTTAAATCTCAATCAAATTAAGAGGCTTCATTCAAAAATGACAAGAATCCATTGTTTAAAAAGTGCAATCTTGGTCTATTCAAGTCAACGTTCCAACTCTTAAAGTCTCATTATTAATGGTTCATTCCAAGTGCAAAGATAACTAATCTATCATTAGAAATAGAATACTGAGATTTTATCATATACTAAAATCACGACCATAATTCAGAGATTTTGACATAAATTACTTTAATTTTAAAAAAATCATAAACAGCATGTCCTGTTCACTGGGTTCAACTCATCAGTAATTCTCAGTGGTTTACTAACATACCCAAAATGCAACACTGGCCGTAATAAACAGGAATGGCATTCTACCAATAAGTAAAATTGAATATTTAATGCTGTGATTTGGAGACTAGATTCAATTTGTTATTTTGTGTGCAAACATTATTCAGGTTCAAGGATAACTACAAAGGATGCTGTAGTGACTTGAACCAGAGCCAGCTGCATCTCATTGACTATGAAATCCTGGTTTGGGGTTGTTAACCTGGGCCAATCAGGGAGTCTTGGCCGAGAGGTATAAACAAGAGATTTAAAAGGTCTCATCGGTCTAGGGATTGGCTTGGAGGTGGTTGGTCAGAGCCCATGTACAGTGCACTTGCAAATAAAGGGTGACTTGGTGACAGGATATTGGTCTCTATGCAGTTAATTCAGTGGCAATGAGAGAAAGCAGTATGTGCCTGAAGAAAGTTAGCTTGCAACGGTAGTCTTTGAGTTGGGGCAAACATTTCTAGTATCATGCCTTTATTTGGGAAACTTGACTTGTGCGATCCTGCTAAGACTGAGCCGAGACATCTGGAAAGAATGCAATATTTCTTCCAGGCAAATGCCATTGGGGCAGTTGAAAAGCAATGAGTAATCCTTCTGACTGCTTGTGGATCTGCAACATTTTCAGTTACGAGGAGCTTAGCTTTCCTTGAGGCACCAGATACTAAACCTTTTCAGATTTAGTTAAAGAATATTAGGACCCCAAACATCCTCTAATTCTGAGATGCTATCAGTTTTACTCAACTGTTCAAGAACCAGGGGATCTTGTATCTGGATTTTTGACGATACTAGCGGAGGCATGTGATTTGGGATACCCCTGAATAAGATGCCGAGATACCATTTGGTATATGGATTAACGATGCATCCATGTTAAAGTGCCTACTAGCTGAAGCTGAACTGAACTTCAAACAGGGACTATAATGGCTTGGTCATCAGAAAATGTGTCAAGTGGAGATTGGGAGCCACAGAGCATCCCAATCAAAATGGACACCTTTCACTGTTTGACTGAGCTTGGGGAATATCACTTGGGTGTAGGCAACCACAGAGCATTACGCAAGGCATATCATGAGCAAAGCTCCCTAGGCCAGCATCCAACAAAACTGAGCTCAGCCAATTGGTTAAAACATTCTTCAGGATTCGGACCGGCAAGCCATTGTAATTGTTGCTAGCATGTGGGCTCAAGACATCCAATGAAGACCTGACTCAAGTAAAAGAACTCAGAAACTGATTTCCAGGAGAGACCACACCCTGGAAAGTTCCCCTAAATGTAGGCACAGTGGCTCAGTGGTTAGCACTGCTGCCTCACAGCGCCAGGTCCCAGGTTCAATTCCAGCCTCAGGCGACTGTGTGGAGTTTGCACATTCTCCCCATGGGTTTCCTCCGGGTGATCTGGTTTCCTCCCATAGTCCAAAGATGTGCAGGGCAGGTGAATTGGCCATGCTAAATTGCCCATAGTGTTAGGTGCATTAGGTGGGTTACTCTTCGGATGGTAGGTGTGGACTGGTTGGGCCAAAGGGCCTGTTTCCACACTATAGGGAATTGAATCTAATCTAATCTAAATTGCCCATAGTGTTAGGTGTATTAGTCAATGGTAAATATAGGGTAGGGGAATGGGTCATCGGAGGCTTGGTGTGGACTTGTTGTGCCGAAGGGCCTGTTTCCATACTGTAGTGAATCTAATCAAATTGCTGAGCAAAATCCAAATTGGAACCCCCAATTAAAATAAACGTCTGATTAAATGTTCACTGCTTTTCATGGAGGCCAATACCATTGCGGCAGTAGGCTGAACAAAATCTTAAACAAGATTCGATCTGGCTCCCAACCCTGAAGTTTATGCAAGACCTCAGCCAGACTGAGAACTTACACCAGGGAAATGTTACAGATTAAGTAAATGACTTCAGTTCCAGTTTGCTCTGAGAAGCAGTTAGTGCAGTTACCACTGGGGCTTGGGCCCAAGCTTGATGGCGCAAAATTGGTTGAGAAAGACTCACCGAGGTTGATGCAACATTTTTCAACTAGAAAAGGCTGCCTCCGGAAGTCCTAATGAAATACCCAGGAATGTTTCAGGAAAGGCTTGGGGCTAACAAAAGGGGCCAATGATGATGACCAGGAAGCATTTCCATGATTCTGCAAGGGGCTATTTGCCTGATGGGCAAAAGTAGAGGGGTCAATCAGAATGCTGGAAAACAAAGGAATCCTCAAACCAGTGCAGTTTGTGGAATGGGCAGCACTAGCTGTACAGACTGTGAAGCCTGATGGTCCAGTTTGTCTTTGTGGGTATTTTAAGCAAACAGTAAACTGCTTTGCAGCTGGATAAATTCCCAATCCCTCCTACACAGAACTTGTGTGAGAAACTGGTGGCAAGGGCGGGTGCAGGGGGGTACTTCACAAAGCTGGACATGTGCCATGTGTACTTGCAATTACACCTAGATGAGGAGTCCCAGAACATTCCATAATTAACACCCATACAGATTTGTAAAAATATACAAGACTGCTGTTTAGCGGATCATCAGCCTGCATCCTTTTCCAGTGGACAGTGGAGAACATTTTACGACGTCTTCTACAGGTTGCCCTTTATCTGCATGATGTGCTAATAATTGGGAAGACCAATATAGAGCACTTGGAGAACTTGTACCCACCTTAGAAGGGAAAAGTGTGTGTTCCAGGTGCCCCAAGTGACCAACTTGGGTTACAAAGTTGACAAAACCGGGTTACACCCATTGGAAGATAAGGTGAGGGTGATCAAAAATGCCTGGGCTCCTATGTCTGTACTAGATCTTAGGTCTTTCCTTGGATTAGTGAATTATTACGGGAAATTTATACATACATTGCCTCCACCTTGACACCCTTTCACCTGCTATTGAAAAATCAGCTTTGGAAATGGTTGCATTGCCAAGTAGTAGTATTTAGGGAAGTGAAAAGCAGCAATCGTCAGCTAAGATATTGACTTTCTACGATCCCAAGCGAGAGGTGGTGCTGACGTTCGATACCCCGCTGCATGGTATCAGGATAGTGTTGGCCCACCAGTGGCCCAATGGAGAGGAACGCTCGATAGCATACGCTTTCCGGACTTTGGCTGATGCCAAATGTAAATATACCCAAACAGAGAAGGAAGGTTTGGCGGTCATCTTTGGTGTGAGGAAGTTCCACCAATACCTTTTCATGGATGTAAATTTGTCAAAGTAACAGATCATAAATCCCTGCTCAGGCTACTTAAAGATGATAAGGCTCTGCTGCCCATAACCTCTGGTCAAATTCAGCAGTGAGCCTTTATTCTGTGCATACAAATATAAAGTTAGAACACCATCCAGGAAGCCAAATGATGAATACCGATGCCTTGAGCAGCTTCCTACTGGCAGATACTCCACCTGTGGTGCCTCCACTGAAAGAGTCTGTTGTAGTTTTAAACTTTCTGGACACCAATATATTTGAGGCGCAAATGGCACAATAGGGTACCTAAGAATATCAGACAAAGTAATGAGGTAAAGGTAGAAAATATTCCCTGGCTAAGATGGCTTGCATCCTAGGATCCTAAAAGAAGTAGCTACAGACATAGTGGATGTATTGGCTATAATTTTCCAAATTCACTGGATTCTGGAGAAGTACCATGGAATTAGACAACTGCTAATATGACACACCTATTCAAAAAGAATGCTTAGCTTATCATCGATTGTTGGAAAAGTATTGGAATCAATCATAAGTAAGTACAATATTAGCAGCATATTTGGAAAATCATAATCTAAACAAGCAGAGTAAGCATTGCATCATGAAAGGGAAATAGTGTCTGACTAATTTATTGGAGTTTTTTTTGAGGAAGCCTCAACCAGAGTTGATAGAGAGGAGTAGATGTGCTGTGTTTGAATTTCTAGAAGGCATTTGACAAGGTACCTTGCAAAAGATTATGTCATAAGAGCCCATGGTGTTGGATAGAAGGTATCAGTATAGAAAGGCTCATGGCAGGAAGCAACGAGTGTGGAGGAGGGATTCTTTTTCAGGTTGGCAACCCATGACCAGTGGAGCTCCACAAGGATCAATGACAGGACCGCAACTGTTTACAATATTTATTAATGACTTCATGAAGGGAAATTAATGTACTGTCACCAAATTTGCAGATGACAATAAAATAGACAGCAAGGCAGATTGTGAGGGGAATACAAACAGCTTTATAGGGGGATATTGATAGATTCAGTAAGTGGGCAAAAAATTGCCAAATGGAGGTCAATGTGGCAAAATGTGAAGTTGTTCATTTTGGACGGGAGAGCAAAAGAACAGAGTATTGTTGAAATGGAGAAAGCTGCAAAAATCTCAACACAAAGAATTGGAAATACTTGTCCATGAAACTCATCTAGGAAATCAGGAACGCTAATGGAATGTTGGCCCTTTATCAAGGAGGTTGAAGTATAAGAGTAAGGAAATCTTACTGTAACTGTACGGGTGCTAGTGAGACTACATTTGGGACACTATGAGTAGTTTTGATCCCCTTGTTTAGCAAAGATATTTCATTGAAGGTAGTCCAGAAAAGGTTCATTGAGATGATCCTTGGTATGGAGGAATTGGCTTATGTTTAAAGGCGTTGGGACTCTATAGTCTCTGCAATTCAGAAGAATGAAAGTTGATCTCATTGAAACATATAGGATTCTTAAGGGTTTGACATAACAAATTCTGAGAGGACGTTCTCTCTCATGGAAGACAACTGACAGCAGAAGGCATATTCTGACTAAAGGGGTGGCAATTTAAGTCAGAGATGAGAAGGAATTTATTCTATCAGAAGGTTGAAAGTCATTAGTCTCCCTGCCAAGGAGTGGGGCAAAGTATTTGAGTAAATTTAAGACTGCGATAAATACATTCTTGATCAGTAGGGGAATCAAGGGTCATGGGGAAAGGGGAGGTAAGCAGACATGAGGAACATTCAATCAAGTTCAAGGGGCTGAATGGGCTAATCATACCCTTATTTCTTATGGATTCTGGTTGTATTATCACTAAAAGCTCACTCTGACTTTGCAAAGTGCCATTTTGATTTGTGCATACTATCTTTTCTATTTACAGATAGACTGTTGTCCCATTGCAGATCTTGCATCGTTGCAAAATCTCAGGGAATCAGCTAGAATGAGCATTAACAATGCATTTTTAAGGATAAACTTCATGCTTACTATTAATAATTTGTGATGAGAAGGGATTGTTTTTGAAATCCTAAGGTTAAAACAGTTCTTGTAAGATTGATTTGGAGAGGAAATTACTGTTTATTTAAGCTTGATTTCAAAATCTTACTTTATTTACTAACTGGGCAACAGTGCAACAAAGCAGTGGTCTGAAATTTGCAGGTCACTCCTGGATGGGAAAACAGGCAGGTAGACCCCTAAGTTAGAGTGCTGTGCCAACAGTGACATGCCCATTCCCACTTGCGATTCTAAAAATGGCCAAGGAATTTTATAATTTCTTTGTGGTTGGCTTATGAAGAGCTGGAGTTCTTGTAAAATAATTCCAGCCTGCCACTGGAGGTTAAAAGTCTTAAAATGGATAAACACTGATGCAATCATGTGACTGATCTGCTGACTTCACGCTGATTTTGGGCACTATTTAAAATGTTGCTTTTAAGGACTCACTAAGGAGATTACTATTCAAGACTCAGTGTATGCCACATGACCCTGAAGTTAATTTTGAGCTCATCCTGAAATATTAATAACTGGGTTAGAGAGATTGGCCTTCAGAAGATGGAGTTACTATCTTTGCTTTGGTTATTAATTATGATAGTTTCATAATAAATGTAGTCTACTAGATATTAAGAATAACTTGTGTGATAACTTTCTCATAAAGTTAAACTTTATATTGCTATGGTGGTTTCAGTGCAGCAGCATTGTCGGTACTATTCTTTCATTTACTCACTCACTCTCATTTTGTCATTAAGCACCAAGCCTGAGCAGCAATTATGGAAGACTCAGAAAAAAGTGTTAATAGCTCACATTGTAAGTGAACAAATCAGCTAATTTACACTTCCAAGTGCATTGCTTTAGGAAGATCTGTGCAATTCTAATTGTAAGATCATCAGGGGCATTCTCAGCAGGCTTGCAGCAGTACACAATTCCACCCAGAATTTTTAGAAAGCATGTCTGGACAATAAAAAAAAAATTGGATGAGAAAGGCGTACCTATTTCTCGGCTTTTTAGTGTTGAGTATTCAGAAGTAAGAGCTGGAGATGGAGAATGGGATTAGGAATCTGGAGAGTTGCACAGAGACAATCTCCTGTTTACCTTTTGTTTTAAATCAGGTAGTAACAGCCAGTCAGTCAGTGTGGCAGTGGGGGGGGGAAAAAAAAGAGTCGATATCTCTGTGTAATCTCCTGTTTATATTGGCCCAGGTCAACAACCCCGATCAAAGATCTCGCAGTGATCCATCTGGTTCAAATCGCTACATCAATGCCCCCACTATGTCTAGGGATGTAGGCCTGGTCTTTCCCTTGTAGCTTTCCCTGCAACACTTTCAGCCCAGATCCAGTCCCTCTGATTCAGATTCAGACAGGTGGCGTATATCGGACTGTAGTTCATCTCTTGCATCTGGAGTTTCTCAGGAGAGTTTCCTCCTCTTCTTCTGGCGGCAACGGTATTGAGGTTGCACCCATCTCGGACTCTGACATTTCCTTGACTCTAACCAGAAGGGGGAGAACCTACAGTTTCTGACAGGCCTTCTGGCTACTCTGAGGGACCAGGTATGTTTTGCTCCTTCTCCTGCTTTCCCGTGCTCCACAAGTTTTATCAGGACTGTGTCACCTACCCGAACTTTGAAAGTCATGGAACCTGACCTTGCATCAACCTTGCCTCGTACCCATAAGAGGCCATTTCCATGGTTCCGACATCAAACTTCATCACCCAAATTAAACTGTCTCTCTCGTTTAGAAGAGCCTTGTGGCTGGCATTGGCAGTCCTGCTGCCGTTTCACCCTCTGCCCCAAGTATGGGAATATCAGGATTAACCTGTTGCGGAACCTTATCCACATCAGCAACTTGGCCGGAGGTATCCCTGTTGTTGGGTGAGGGATGGTTCTTATTTGGACAGGAATCAGGACAATTTGGTATCAAGTGACAGTAAAGGTAAAAACAATGACCACAGATGTTGGAAACCAGATTCTCGATTTGAGTGGTACTGGAAAAGCACAGCAGTTCAGACAGCATCCAAGTAGCAGGAAAATCAGGATGTTTCAGGCAAAAGCCCTTCATCAGGAATACAGCTGAATGTCGATTTTCCTGCTCCTTGGATGCTGTCTGAACTGCTGTGCTTTTCCAGCACCATTCTAATCCAGAATCAAGTGACAGTGTAGGTCGCTTCTTTAAGCCTGCTTTCAATGTTTGGACCAATCTTTCAGCTACACCATTGCACGATGATCTAGTTGAATCGCAAGTGATGCTTTCACAGCATCTCAATTGTCATCAGAGTTTGCCAAACCAATTTTATGGACATTCAACCACTTTGAATGGGCATCCACAATGACCAGGAGCATTGAGATGATGAAACAACTGGCATAGTCGACATACAACAAAGTCCAGGGTTTACCTGGCCATTCCCACAAATGTGGGGGGCACTGCTGGTGGCAATTTTTGCCTTTGTGGTCACAGCCCTACCAGCGATCCAACCCTGGCCACTAGAAATAGCTTCTTGCTAGCATTTTCACCTCAGAAATCCCTGGATGACCCTACTGGAGTTCAGCCAGGATCTGGCAACAACCTTTATTCCGGCAACAACAATCACCCTTGCACCCCATAGTAATATGCTATCCTCCACAGTGATCTGGTCCCATTGGGTTTAGAAATGTTTCAAATGGGGTTATGTTGGCCCATCTGTTTTCCCCATTACTACCAGCTGTTTTGGTTTCTCTAGGACAGAATCTTTGTGTCCACAGTCTGATATTGTCAGTGGTGACCGGAATGGTGTCCAGGAAGTTTAAAACCAAAATGAACTCTTTTAGGAGAGGCACCACCGGTGGAGTATCAGCCACTGGGAGGCAGCTGAAGTTATCCATATTAGCCATTTGGCTTCCTGGATGGTGCTCTATCTTGTATGCACTTAGAATAACAGCCCAAAGCTGAATTCTACCAGAAGCTAGAAGTGGCATTGCCTTGCTTTTCTTCAGTAGCCCTAGCAGGTGGTTTGTGATCTGTTACTATGGCAAATTACTGTCCATAAAGCTTTCTCACACCAAAGATGACCGCCCAATCTTCCTTCTCTATCTGGCATATTTGCATTTGGCATCATAAAGTTTGGGAATCATAAATATCGGGCATTCCTTTCCATTGGGCCACTGGTGAACCAACACTACCCTGATTCCTTATGGGGAGCCATTAGACGTAAGCACTACCTCTTGCTTCGGATCATAGTGGGCCAACACCTCAGATGACAATAGCTGCTTTTTCCACTTTGCTATGGCGATTTTCAAGGCTGACAATTTTTCAATGCCAGGTGTAAAGGTGTCAAGATGGAGGCCATGTTATTTTCTGTAATAATTCATTAAGCTAAGGAAACAGCTAAGCTCCAGTACAGAGGTGGGATCCAGGGTTCCTTTGAACACCCTCAGTTTATCCTCCAATGGCCATAAACCCAGTTTGTTGAGTCTGCAGCCCAGGTAGGTCATTTGAGGTGCCTGGAAAACATATTTTTCCCTTCCAAGGTGTATGCCTGCCTGGGAGAAACATTTAAAGCACTATGTACAAGTTCTCAAAGTGCTCTGTATTGGTCTTCCTGATTATTAGTATGTGATCTAGATACTATCTGGAGTAGCTCTTGTAAAATGTCCTCCATCATCCACTTGAAAAGGGCATAGTCTGATGATATCCATATGGCAGTCTTGTAAACTGATTAAAAAAAAACCCTTATGGGTATTAATTGTAGCATACAGCTGGGAATCCTCAATGAATTGTAATTGCAGGTAGGCGTGGCTCATGTTCAGCTTTGTAAGGGACAGCCTACCACCTGCCAACTTTGTGTACAAGTCCTCTACATGAGGCATTCGGTACTTATCAAGCTGCAAGAAATGGTTTACCATTTGCTCAAAATCCTGAAGGCAAACAGCCATCAGGCTTCACGAGTAGTACAGCCAGTGCTGCCCATTCTGTAAACTGCACTGGTTGGATGATTCCTTTGCTTTCTAGCTCCTTATATCTGCCTCTACGTTTGTCCACAGGGCAAATGGCATACGACAGGCCTTGCAAAATCTTGGGATTGTTTCCTAGACAATACATAAAGTGGCTTTGGTCCCTCTGATAGTCCCAAGCCCTTCCTGAAGAAACCATTTTCTAGTTGAAAAATGTTGAGCCAATCTAAGTGAATCGTTCTCAATCAATTCTGCACCAATACGCTTGTGTCCGAGCCTTTTACTACCATCAGGACCATCAAAGGAATCATACAAGTCAGGCCTTGTAGGATTCCTTTGTTGTCCTGAGACTGCGTACCAGCAGCAATAACAATGCCTTGCCAGCCCAGACCCTGAAAGGCTTTTTGAGTCACTTGGCCAAGGATTGGCTTTGTTGTGGCTCTCTGCTGGAGGCTGGCCTAGAGTTCCTCTGTTCAGGATTACGCCTTGTGTGAGGTTCTGTGATTGCCTACACTCAAGTAGTGTTCCGCAAGCTCAGTCAGACAAGTGAGGATGTCCACTTCCATTGGGATGCCCTGTAGCTCCCATGCTGCATTTTCAAATGACGAAGCCACTTACAGCACCTGTTTGAAGTCCAGTTGGGCTTCAGCTAGTAGGTGTTTCTGCATGGTTACTTCATTAATCCTACATACCAAACAGTCTCTCAGCATCTCAGTCAGGGTTAACCCAAAACCATATGCCTCTGCTAGTCCCTAACCTTGTCAAAAATCCCGAAACTGTTCTCTAACAGTCAAATAAAGCCCAATAGCCTCTCAGAATTAGAGGTGCTTTGGGGTCGTAATATTCTATAAACAACTCCATCAACTCTTGGAAGGTTTTAGTGTCTGATACCTCTCAGAAATTTAATCCCCATATAACCAAATATCCTGCAGGTGTACAGTCAGAAGAATTACTCATTGCTTTTCATCTGCCCCAATGTCATTCACCCGGAAAAAAGTTATAGTATTCTTTCCACATACTGGGTCCAGTCTTCAACAGCAGATCAAACAAGCCAAGCTTCTCAAATAAAAGCATGATGCCACAAATGCTTACCCTAACAGCAAGACTGTTGCAAGCAAATGTTCTTCAGGCTCATACTGTTTTCTTCTGTTGCACTGATGTCCGTCCATCCATCCATCCATTTATGCTCAGTACACTGGCTGAGACCAGCCAGCTCAAAGTCAGTCCCCTGAACTGAAGAGATTCTGAATCTCCTGTTTATATTGGCTTTCCAAAGGTTTCCTGATTAGCCCAGGTTAACATTCCCAGAGATCTCGCAGTCAACAAGGTCCACCTGGTTCCAATCACTACAGAACCACTGTATTTGCAACAAATTATCAAAAAATATCTAAATATTGAGAACAATTTTTAGAAATGACAGTTACCTTCCACCAAGCAAATCTTTCAAAGTGACATCCTGAGCAAGCAATGTTTTGATTTTTCGAAATAATCCAAATTTTGAGAACCACTTTATAATCACTGACTAGGTTTAGTCATTGCTAAGTCATCACTGTAATTATGTATTCTAATTTTAAAGCAAAGCAAGAAAAGTATTCACTTACTGAGGACATCCACAGTCAGGATCTCATCTTTGCAGAGCTTTTGACAAGTCTGATTGTCAGCCAGCCTCCCAGAATTAAACAATCTACATTCTATACACTCCCTGCAACAAACAGTGACATGGATTTATTATTTTTGATTTTCACAAGAAAAACAAAGGCACTCTGCCATCAGAGACACCTTAATGAAGGACTGTATTCGATGCTAGCCATCTAATTGTATACAGAAGCAACTCCTATGGGTGTAAGCCATAAAATTCATCAATATTTCTCATGAAGGTGAGAACACAGGTATCAAACATCGATTGAGTACAGTCAAAACTTGGATATTAACAAGGGTGGGTTGTAAAGGCCAGATTTTTGGAATCTAGAGCAAGCATCTTTTCCCTCTGACAGATTCCCCATCTAGATGTCAACTTGACTGAATGTTTAACTTCCAAATGTTCATGGAGAACTTACCGGTAGTTTGCAGACTGCATGAGCAGGGTGGAAGCGCTGGGAGGTTAGGTTACCAATCCTGAGGGGCTCTGATTCCTTGTTGTGGGGTTTATCTTGGGTGGGGTGTTAGACAGAGGAAAATCACTTCAGCTCTCTTTGGTCTGCAAACAGTGCCATAAATATACACACCACCTCCCTGAAGCTGCCAGAATTCAACAAACCTTGGAAAACTGGCCAAGTTAAATCAGAGGCTGCCAACCACATTAACTGTTGGCATGATTGGATTCCACCACTTGTTCAGTTTCCATCAAAACCAAGTACTGGATGACTATGGTCAGGTTTGCGATTTTAAAAAGCTTTAGTCTTTGACAACATCCCAGCCCACCTACAACATGACTACATATTGGTCTTTACATGAGTGCATGTGTAGAAAAATTCATGAAGAGATCATATCTTTATAAGAATGTGAAATAACATATTCAAGTGGTGTATATTAATAATGTTTACATTAATTCATATTATTGGTTCCGCTTGTACAAGAAACAAGAATGAGAGGCAAAGATTTAAACTGATTTTCAAAATGAACAAATATGAAGAGAGAAAAATCTTTTTTACTTAGCAAGTAGTTCAGGTATGGAATGCATTTCTTGCAAGTCTGGTGGAGGCAGATTCAACTGAGAAATTCAAGAGGGCATTGAATGATTACTTGAATAGAAATAATATGCAAAGGCATGCAGAAAAAGTAAGAGATGGCACACACAAATAGGAAACTAGTTATTCAAACTTCAGTTTCTCCATTCAACTACACCTTTCCACTGACCACACACTGATGTACTTAGTTTCATTAACTGAAATTTGTTGCCCCATGCTTGGGAATTTTTTTGTGATTAGTTCAGACCTCAATAACCAAGGTGGGTTTTAGAGATACCTATATCAGCTTGGTTTGTTTTTATACTTGCTCTGAAATGCATGTAGCTGAAGGTGTAATTTTAAAATTGAAGGCACAATTATCTGACAGCTGAGGCAAATCTAATTTTTATTTTATGAAAAGCTGTCAAGGTTGGCATTTTCTTCCTACCTCAGTTGCCTGGGAAGAATTATACTGATGTAAATGGGCTTCCACCAAATTTCTGACAGCTGAGAGCCCCTACAGTTATAGTAGTTATTCAACATCTTTAAAAAGATATTACTGAAATTAATATATAATGAGCAAATCTGAAAGAGAAGCCACTCTCATTCTTTGGAATGACTTACGAGGGTCAATTGATGTGGTGAACCTTCTAGCCAATGCACAAAGTTGAAACTTATGTTGAACTATTCTGAACTCTGCTAGAAGAGTTGGAGGCCAATGCTTTCCCAGAATATTTTTCATGCACATAGTTGTGAAATGAATACACCTGCGAAAAGACTTTAAATATCAATCAAAGTCACCCTCGAGGCACTCTTTTCAAAATTATACTTCAAGCTACTCCAAATTAAAGCAGTGCAGCGATCATATACAATTGCTGGGTCAGACTGCAAATGCCTCAGATAGAATCGTGCTGCTCTCCGTGCTGATTATGACTTATCAAGTTTCACTCTAGTGTGAGGCTCCAGGCCTTTAGAAGTGGGTGGAACAAGTCTGGACAGCAGACCAAAGGACAGTTTAGGGAGGTAAGCTAATTTATAATTTTGCATGCGTCTCTTAAGATACATGCATGGAATTCCTTTCAAGAATGCTGCTCTTTCTTTTGAGGCTGAGCACATTTCAGAAGGCTTGTGATGAATGGATTGTTTCACATTTCTCAGCAGTGCTTCAGCAAGAGATATATGCCACGAGGCATCACTGAACCATTTCTTACAGTAACAAGATTGGTGAGCAACTCAAAGTGAATACACTTTCTTTTGAAATTTTCTTTTCTTCCTTCTATGTTTCTATGTATTTCAAAGCATGAAGATTGAAGCAAGTGTAGGTAATTTGACCTCTCAAGCCTTCTCTACCATTCATTATGATCATAGCCGATCATCGAACTAAATGCCCTAATCCCACCCTCCCCCATATCCTTTAATCTCCTTCACCACAACAGTAATATCTATCTCCTTGAAAAGACAATGTTTATCCTCAACCACTTTCTGTGGTAATGAACTCCACGGTTTACCCCTTATCTTTGAACTATTATCCTGGTTCTAGGCTCTCCCACCTTCAGGAACACCCTTCCTGCATATAATCTGTCTAGCTCTGTTAGAATTTTAGTTTTCTATGAAACTCCCTCATTGTTCTAAACTCCAGTGAATACAATCCTATTCATCTCAATCTCTCCTCCTGCCATCCCATGAACCTTTGCTGCACTCCCTTTAAAAGCAACCTGTAGCCCCTCAATGCTCTGCCTACATAGTTTTTCTTCATGTTGGGTCTTGACGGAGAGTCTGAGGATATGTAGCTAAGAAGAGCCAACTTAGCAAAACATGATTGTACACAATTTTCGGCATAATTTGCTGTCAAGGTTGGCAAGTTGAATTCACTCTTACTCATTAAATGAAGGTGTTGTAGCCACCCCCTCACAGCTCACCCTGCAACCCATTCTACTATTCCCAACTGCTGCTCTGCTGAGTTCAGTCAGCAAGTTAAGCACAAACTAGTAATCAAAAGTAAATTTACAGTTTTGTAAAGCTCAGTAACACATAACAGCATGTATCTCAATGTCAGGTTACCATAGGCTCCATGGAACAATTTGATTTTAATACCTACCATTTCTATGAATTGATTTAAGTGAAGCACACGTTTACATTATCAAAATGTAAACCATGATTGCGAAGCAAAAAGTAATATTTGCCTAAATTGGATTAACCAGTTATAGGTAGACCTTTCCACTTATAAAATGTGTTCAAATCAAACAATCTTTTGACTACAGCATAAGTGATGATTTCACACATTTGACTAAACAGACTGAAGGGGTTTTCTTCATACCTTTTCATGCCACAGGCATCAGGGCAGGTTGGGCACTTCTCACAGGTATCCCCAAATGCTCCAGGTTCAGTGCATGAACATCGGCCACATGCACAGTTTCCTCTACCGCTACACATTTGCCCATCATCTGACAGGCACAAGTCCATTTCTGTCGAACAATTGCAGTTGTCTCCAATCCAGCTGGCATGACACTTGCATTCACCACAATGACAGTCTCCATGCCCTGAGAGGAGGAAGTCAGAATGAAATATTGTACCCCATTGATAATACCCGATTAGATAGAATAAGTCAAATTTGACATGTCACAAATTTCATAGCTACTTTTGTAGTCACTGGAGAATGGGCATGCACATGTTCAAAACTAGTCTTGAAGTTGAGAGGAAACTTATCTGAAGGAGGTTTATGATAAATTTGTATTCAAATAAATTATAATTATTATATAAATATATTATTTTACTTTTTTCAGACTATCACGCAAATTTTAACAACTGTAACAGCAGGATATTATGCAAGTTAGAATTCCCCACAGACCTCATGAGGTGGCTTTGCCTAAACAACTAGAGACATAGTGCTGCTGCTAAGAAATATAAGAAGCTGCTATAAAGGCATAGTGCACAGCACATAGCCCTATCTTCAGCCACTAACATTTGGGATGATTCTCTATTACTAGGCAGCAACACTTGTATCTAAACAGACAGCATAAAATGATCATACCAGAGAAAGTTATTCATAGGAAAAAATTAGAGGTAAGCTAAAGGGTTGTGAAAGTTTCAAAGATCAACAAAAGATAACCAAAAACATAATAAACAGGGAGAAAATTAACTTTGTCAGTAAACTTGCAAGTAATATCAAGAAGGTCAGCAGGAGCATATTTAGCTGTTAAAAGGAAGTGAGGAGCCAAAGTGAACACAGACACCATACTGAATGAGGAAGTAGGGATGTAATAGTAGGGAGAGAAAAAAAAAATCTGCTCTGATCTCCAGCATCTGCAGTCCTCACTTTCTCCTATGTAATAGTAGGGAACCTACTTTGCATCAGCCTTCAAAGTAGAAGACACCAATAGTATGCCAAAACTATCAAATATTTAAAAAGGGACAAAAGAAGGAGAGCAATTAGTTAATCTATTACTTGAGACAAAGTGCTAGGGAAACTAACGGGGTTAAAGACTGAAAAATTCCCTGGACCTAATGGGAAGCACTCTAGGATATTAAAGGAAGTAGCTGCAGAGATGGTGATTGCATAGATGGCAATCTCACGGGACATCTTTGAAAATTTATTAACTAATATGAGCCTTGAAAGTTTGCCTGGAATCAGCCTATGTCTGCAGGCAGCACACGTACCAATAAAACAGAGAATGTAGCATCTTTGGAGACAGAAACTCAGTTAGCATTTTGGGTCAATAACCTTTTGTTAAAAGAATCAATTACTTGAAATATTGGAGTGATCTTCCATTTTTCTTCAATATGTGGGGCAAACGTGGTAGGAGACAACTAAGCACCTCCATCAGTGAGATAACTCACTGGACCACCTGCAAAGCAACTTGTTAAGAACAGACAAGCAAGAGAGGGTAGAATGCTCACTCTATCACGGACCTCGAGAATATAGTTTTAGGTGCCTAGAGTCCACTGGATCAAATCAGAGGCCTCAGGGAGGAACCAGCAGTGAGAAGCTTTTCTTTCTTCTTATTGCAAGATGGGAACACAGGGAAAGATTAGTGTCAGAGGTACAGGCAAGGGGCTGCTTTCAGAGACCACTGCCTTGCCTCCCATCCATACTTCTGATTGTCCCCAGATTGTGGCACTGGAAGTACTACCTTCAACATGGCAAGGAGTTTGTCTCGGTATCCCATAATCAACTACCTTTCTCACTTTCAGGAAGACAGCTAATTAGGAAGGTAATGAGTTGAGGCCCTTAAATGGCTTAAGACCGTTACTTTTTGACAAAAAAAAGCATCCCATGGACTCCAGCAGAGGTGGCAAGGATGGGTAAGCTTTTCTGCAGATCAAACTCGCCTCATCTCCCTTACTCATCACACTTCTTGCCACCTCCAGGAATGGAGAATTTACATTCCTTACCTGCACCTGACCTGCTGAACATTTTCAGCATTCTCTGCTGCTTATTTCAGGTTGACAGCATTCATGGCATGATGCTTAAGGCTTCCAAAGTTGCCTACTTCAAGCAAGAATACCAGCAACTCTTTTGAGATGTAACAACTTTGTGGGCAGGGGTCACCACTGATCAGAAATGAGCCAACCATATAGGTACAATGATTATAAGAACATGTCAGATGTTGGACGTTATGCAGCACTTATTGTTTCTCCTAAATGCTTAAAGTCCATTAATATTTACAATACACAAAACTTGACTGAAATGGATAATAATAAAATAACTGTCTATGTGCTTGGATTATCAGCCAACGTAATTGACAACCCATCCATCAGCTTCAACATTCATCCCCTGCACCACCAGTGCAAAGTGGCAGCAGTGTGTCATGTCTACAACATGTACTGCAGTAACTTGCCAAGACTCTTTTGACAGGCAAGGTCAGGCCAAGTGTCATAACTCTAGTACTTTCCCCAGTTCCAGGCCCCTTATCCATTTGCTCCAATCCCCATTTATTAGCCACCCTCTCAATCATGCAACTTATTTCTTTCCTTGCTTACAATATTCACTAATCAATTTACCAAAAAATTAAGGTAAAATGATAATGACCATTATTTGTATCTGCTTATAAACAGCAATAATAAAAGCTGCAATTGTATAATGCAATGTCATGGTGCAGGAACCCTATAGGTGATTCCACCATGACTGTTACACACAGCCTAAATAATAATAGCCTGCTTGCTAACACAAACATAGCAATGATGATTGCTGATTGAACATGCACTTAATATTAAACAAATATTTCAGAATTAAAATAGTTCTGTTTTGATTTAAAAGTTTATTTCTGTCACTCTATATATTGTTTCATTAAAACTGTATTACAGATTTTTAAAAATAAATATTTGTTACTATATTTGAAATATTGCTGCTCATGCAGATTGTCCTTGGGGTAAGCAAACCAGACAGCCATTAAAACAAACCAGAGAGTTCCAACTAAATTTAAACAGCATCATGTAATTGTTAATTTGACAGGAAGATATCCCATTTATTATTTATAACAAAGTGCAGATGGGAAACATTGATTTTGGCAAATGCATCAATGCTCATTAATATATTCTACACATTGCTGTCATTATGTACATATGCTGCAAATTCATTCATATTTGTGGAAAATGTCAAATATTTACATCTCAGATAAACTTCACACAACCTTTTCCATTTTGTAGAAGTAAAAGAAAACAGCCTGCATGCGTGATATTATTCAAAATAATTATTCCATACAACTTTTGTAACTGGAGTTTATTGTGTCAGTAATGCCACTGGGTAGAAAGATCAAAGATCTCCAAAGAAACAAATGGAAGGACTGAACAACATAAGTCTTCATTGACAGTGTCAGGTCTTGGAGCCCTCAGGTGTCTTTGTACAATACAGCTTTTAAGAGGCCAGAATATAAAGAATGGTTCACAAATGTATATGCTTTCTTGCTAAGCAAATCTGAAGATTCTGCTAATTGCCACTTCTAACAATAATATGTATTATATATCCACTATGTTACACAACTTTATCATAATATTTCAATACCTCAATAAAATCATAATAATGAAGTGGGAAAAAAAAGATAAGCAAACAAAAGAACAAGATCAATGGGAAAGACACTTGGGAAATGTGTGCACTATAAAACAAATTACTGTGTCACTGTGAGCCCAGTACAGACTCTTGTCCTGGCAATTTCACCTCATAAAGTTTGATAACAATAAAATTTCTAAAGATGACAATATAAACAGAAGTCCAGATATGATTGCAGCTTGGATGCCAAAGGTCATCTAGCCCAGCATATTTTGAATGATTATGTTGTACACTGTAAATTTAAAGCTTATTCCCACAGTTTCCATGTAAGATATTGCATTGCATTTACACAAAATAAATGTGAACAGCATATCTATGAGTTCTGGCTTATTTATGAATTACTTATTGTCAAATATGACTAGAAAGGTACAGTGAAAAAAGTGTTTTGTCGCTACAATCTGGCGCAATTTTGAGTTGCAAAAATAACAACATGAAATTACATAAATAAAAGTTCAGCTTCTATACACAAATTCAAGGTCTCTGCAAGGTGTCCAGGGTCTCAGGAAGTCCCTGCTCTGGGTGCAGCAGCAACAACCACATACTGTAGTCAGGAGTCCCCACTTCAGGCACTGTCCCGTCACAGCTGAAGACCCACCTTCTCTCTCTCTCTCCCTCCTTTCTTCGCTTTATTTTCTGACATCATGGAGAAGCCAGAGCGGTGTGGCAGGTGTTGGCTTCAGCTGTGGTGATGCCTGGAGTGAGAACTCCTGCCTGTGGGAGGCCCAAAGATCAAAATGTGAGGGGAAAAAAAAGGCAAATTAAGTTGAAAAATATACTAAGTAAACATCAATAGCAAAAAAGAGAGAATGAAGACAATATCCTGAGAGAAGCACCTTTAAAGTAGGTATTTTAATGAAGTCCCTTTGTGGTAAAGAGCTTTTGAGCTGTTGCTTGGGAATTTCAATAGATTTTCTTTGCAAAAGTTACAATGGACAATCAAGAAAACTCCCACTAAAATAAATTTTAGTCTCACAGTGTAGCTGCCCTTTGATAGATTTTAAACTGTATGGGATGATGTAGCAAGCTTTATGAAATCTCTCAGTGGCAATAAAGATTCTATCTATTCTGACACTTGCAACACTGGTGACTCACTGGACAGTGAGTCAATACTCTGTTTTATATCATTGCTGTTTTTTAGTTTCTTGCATTTATTTTGATGAGGGTTAAAATTTCCAAGCGTTTGGATCGTCAACACAGCATGTCGTCAGAATTTCCCTACTTTAAAACATTAAAAAAATTAAGACCGCTATTTATTAATGTAGAGATACACTCAGAAAAAAATATGGAGAAGCGTAACAGTATTTAGTTTTGTGGTAGTAAACCTTAAATGACTCTCACTGTTTTCCCCACAGAGCATCCAATTGTATCTAAAATTATTCCAACGATCTCACTTAACATTTTCTGGTCAGATTTTCAACTAAGAGCACTTGTGAGACAGTTGATGTGAGTCTGCAAGTAGAAACTGCTACTATTGACCTTCAGGCACCATCATAGTTTTCTGGCAGGCTTCTGAAATAGCAATAAGTGGAACCACAAATCTGCCAGGAGGACAGCAGTAGCAGATTTGCAACTTTCTATGAAACTGACCCAAAAGAAAGACCTTAGAAAAAATAGTCTCAGAATTGGAAGACTGGAAGTTCCAATTTCTTTAAAGCTAATCTTTCAGCTATATTGCTTTGGCTACTCAATCTGGACCAGAGATTTATTGACCTCAACGAACTCTGATGCCTATGGCCCAATATTTTGCAATATGAGAGCTGTGCTCTCCCAGCCCTGTTCACAGTACCTTCCAAATCCATAATCTCTACAACCTAGAGAAACAAAAGCAGCAGGTGCATGGGAATACTATCTGCATGTTCCTCTCTCAGTCATGCCATAACATCTTGACATGGAAATGCATCAATTTCTGAACTGTTATGTCAAAAGCTTGGAATTCCCTCCCTAATCATGATGACAATCTTTGCAGATCCAGTCTTGTAGTTATGTCCTTGAGGAATTTTGCCTGATTAGTCATTAGAAATGTGACTGAGCCACGCCTGGTGAGGTTCATTGAAGTTACCCACCCAGAGTAATCATGCCGCCCCTCAGTACATCTGCCTAATGATTTTTCAAAATGACTGTCTCACCATTCAATATTTGTCTGTAAAGTGTGATAGTTTGGTCTCAATAGTGGAAAGTTCCTCACTGCTGATCTCCTGTGATTCTCCCAACTTTCTCACCAATGACCAAGTCATTCAGGGGCTGGGAAGATTCTGCCCTGAGAATGTGACTGTATTAGTCTGTTGTTTGACTCATCGGGGGACAGCTCTCAAATTTGACACAAGCCAACAGATGTTAGTAAGGAACTCTTTGTGGGGTCGACCACATTTGTAGTAGTCTTCGGATCCTAGGTTGATGCTGGGTGCCTGTCCAGTATCATTCCTTTTTTCAGACTTTGTAGTAATTTTGATACAGCTGAATGATTTACTTGGTCATTTCATAGGGCAGTTAAGAGTCAGTTACATTGCTGTAGGTCTGATGTCACATGTAGGCCAGACCAGGGAAGGCTGGCATATTTCCTTCTCTAAAACTGTGCTAGTGAACTGATGGGTTTTCACAATGGTTACATAGTCACCATTTAAGCTTGATTTTGATTCCAAGTATTATTGAGTTCAAATTTCACAAAACTGTAGTAGAATTTGTCTGGGACTCTGGATTACTAGTGCAGCAACTCTACTCTGCACAGCCATCAAAACCATTAGGTACATTACCTCAAAAGTCAGATCTCTGACAACAATTGCAAATTTAGTCATGGCAGAAAAGAGTCTAATTATTTGATTAACTGCAAGCTTTTCTGTGAAATAAAATGTTTGTAAATAAATGACAGTTACATAAATACTCTTCCAGCTTACAAATTGCATCTGCTTCTGCAAGTAATGGTAAATAATACGGTTAAAATGGAATGGGTTTTAGCCACTATCCGATTCAGATACAGCTCGAAATATAAACTTACTCAGGTCCCGAACAGCAGCAACTTCCTTTCTCAAAACTAGATTTGCCAAATGCATTCCCTAGGTGAACAAAATCAGCACACAGTTTCAAACTAGCAGTTTTCAAATACATCCCAAAATTACACTGTATTACCTAAAAAGGATCAGCACCAAGATGTCAGCACAGTAAATTTACTCCCTTATCTAAAAATTTAATTATAATGTGCCAGATAGTTTTGCATGTTCACCGAATAAAAAGGCAAAGATTTACTGAAGTGAAAACAGCAGCTTTCTGCTCTTTGGAATTTACTGGTGACTTAAAATGCAGACTGCTCCTTTCCTGAAAGAAAAGTTGGAAAGCCCACACTAATGTAAAACTGATAAAGAACAGAATCTAAATTCTAACATTTACTAATTAACTTAAGGAACTACATGCCTCAATCTCAAAAGTCTGAAAAGAAACCTCGACTCATCCAAGCTAATGGCTACCCTGCTAACGTTTCTTTTCTTGCTCAGTGTTAGTTTTCCTTACATCTTTTCTCCAGTGCTTTAAACTATTCTTTATATTCTTTAACAAATTTGGTCCCCACCAAAAGCTTTGTGCTCTCACTGCCAGTTCCACCTGCACCCTGGACACAATGGCAGCTCAAACCTGTTTAACCCTGAACTAAGGACTGGAATATTGTTAACACAACAGTAGCTCCCAAGTTGGCAGGATTCTGAAATGTGAAAGTTTGTACTAGAATTCCAAAAGAAAAAGCATAACTTGAACAAGAAAGTAAAAGAGAAATCTGAACTTGACAGAAAAGTTTTGATTGTACAAACAGGGCATGTTGAACAATTTTCATAATGAGTTAGACTTAACTGCTAATTTTCATTTGGCGAGGAATATTCATTTCACACCTGAATTCAGAGAGCAAGGAGTGGAAATATATTTTGTACCTTTTGATAAAATTGCTACAATGTTACATTAGATTAAAGTTGGACTGTCTTACTGCAAAGCTTATTTGTGTAGAAGACTAGATTTGTACTTGTTTCTTTCAGACACATGATAATTAAGATATAGTAAAAACTGCTGTTCTCAATGACTGAGTTAGAGATGGAGGTTTACAGGGAGGAATTTAAAAAAACAGAATCAAGAGACTTTTGTGGAATTATACTCAGCTGACTGCAGTTTGTTTTCAAACTGTTCTTGATATTGTCATAAATCCCATGATTCCTATTTCTTCAGCAGATGTCTCATTAACTTTGTGAACTCCAGTGCAACTGCATACAATAATTTTAGAACAGCTGCCAAATCACCAAATTGCAGCAAAGACTGTACATACTATTTTAAAGTTCACTCAATTATCCAAATCGGAAGAAATCAACATCTTTATAACTGGATTGAAATGCTGTAATATACATACAAAAGGTCAATGGTTCGAAACTGGGCAGAAACTCACCAACACGGACTCTTCTGGCATAGTGGTAGTGTCTCTACCTCTGAGCTAGGAGGCCCAGGTTTAAGACCCACTTGCTCCAGAGGGGAGTAAAAATATATCTGAATAAGTTAGACAGAAAATATCTATAACTGTCTTGAGCATGTCATTCAACATAATCTACCAGTTCTCATTCATTCCCAATTGGGAGAGCTAAATGAAAACTAACACTTTCGACTTATCAAGGAGAACAACAAATCTTTTACAAATATACTGAAAGAGAAATGGTGACAAATGGGAACCTGGACCCATCAAAAAGTAGATGCACTTGCATAAATGATACATAATGAGGAAAGAATAAATTTGTAAAATTTGTACTTTGCATCAATTTTCACAGTGGGGATACAGGGTGAATACCATTAGTACAAATAAACTAAAATAAGTTAAGGAGAAGAATTTCATGTTAGTAAACCCATGGAAATGGAGAAAGTAATGGAACTTTAGACAAATCACCAGGACCTATTGATTTCCATGCCAGCAGAAAAGCTGAGAGATATTTTTGAAGTCTCCAGATTCAGAGTTGTGTCTTTGTTAAAAAATTATAACTGGTGCTCCATCGTTTAAAAAAAAACTTAGAAAAGGCCAGGTAACTACAAGCCTCTAAGTGTGGAAAGTTACTGGGATCTATAATTAGAGTTAGAGTTAGAGAGAATGAGCACTCAAACAATTTGCAGTTAATCAAATAGTCGGCACGCATTTCTCGAGTGTGGATCATGTCTGACCTTTGCACAGCAGACAGAGAAATTATTCATAGAAATTATCTTGAAGGACTTCCAGAGGTCAACTGGTGAAACTTCACATAAGAGGTTATTAGCAAAAATGACACAGTTCTGAATTGGTTGTTTTCTTGCAGGTGTTAGGAATGGAGCAAGGTATAGGGATTAAAAATTCGTTCTCTAGTTGATGGGTCTTGACAAGTGCTGTTCAGCAAGCAAAAACGCTGACTGACTTTATCAGAAAGCTATCAGGATTTGAAGGGATAAATTATGAGTACAGATTGGTCGACATTCCTTCGAATTTAGAGAGAAGGCATGATCTAATCATGCTGTTCAAAATTAAAAGGGATTCTATGCTTTAATATATTGAGATTGTGATCTTAAATTGGCTTTTAAGAAAAATATATGTTGATAAATTGCACTGAGTTCAAAACCTGACTGTGTGGAATTCTGGCCAGATTGTAACACATGTAATGGACCAAAAACCCAAAAGGAATTGAGTTATGATATTCTAAACTGACGTCACACAGGAACAGGAGATTTTAATTTTATTAATGAATTAAAGCCTAGGTCTCAAGTATGAATGTAAACTGTGTAATAATCCACTTTGCCATTTGTCCTTTATTTTCAATTATCAGACAAGCTACTTAAATTGTCTCCATTTCTCTTGTTTCTTTTCTTACTGTTTCAGAAACAAATTTTCAACTTAGTTGACAAGTAATTTGCTAGGATTCAGCAGGAAGCATGAGTCCAACTCTTCACCTTTTTAATAAAATGCACCTTCTAGCTAAACTATCGAATAGTACGGTCAGAAAATCCAAATTTGATATTCAGCTATTTGTGGCGTAAATTGACTAAATAATATCACAAATTATCCTCTTGGAAATGTCTAACGGATATTGGGGACTGAAGATTTAACAATTAACCACAGGCTGGAGATTATGTCCCCTCTTGGGGTGTGCTTTTGGTAGGCTGTCATGTCATTAGGCTGGGTGGTTAACCCACCACCTTCCTATGCACTTCTGAAATTGGCTGTTAAAAGCTCAACTGAACCTGATAATGTGCTGCCCATGCCGAAGTATGGTCAACGTGGGTGGCTAGGTGGGAGTGGATAAGCTGTTTGTGTTTATAAAACAGCAGGAATTAAGGAGGTTACTAATTTCAAGGGTGCCCTTTGCGCATTGAACATACCCTCCCCCATTCCTTCCCAACTATCTGGTCTGAAAACCCCAACCTCACCACTCCATGAACTTTCAAAACCCTCCCCAATGGAGTACTCTGGCTTTGCCTCACCAGAGAATCTATGCTGTCCTCTTCATGGCTATTCACCACTACTGAGCAGTTGGTGCTTATGGCCAATCATATTGGTCAAAATCAAGATGGGACTTCCCCTCCAGTGAGAGATGGATGTTGCATTTCAAATTCACAGCTTCTGACTTCTGACGCCTCTGCTCCACTGTGGTTTGGCTGGGAAACAGCATGCTTCCATGAGGCAATATGGTTTGTTTTTCTTCCCTTATGGTGTGGTGCAATATCCAATAGGAGAGCTAAGGAAAGAGCATTCACTTCACACAGATGGTAAGCAGATTGGGTTGGCAAAGTCAAAACTTGGCATGGAGATGATCTTGCTATTGGTATGAAAAATGAATACTCAAAACATAAATGACTGATTTGGCACACATTACATTGTGCTTCAAAAACAACTTTTCACATTTTTAGAACAATTCCAACTAATTTTTTTTATTCTTTACATAAATCATTTTCCTTCCTGCAACCCAATGTCTGCGGAATTTGGAAGTTTACATGTTCAAGTATGCATTTAGTTATCTATTTATGGATTGCCAAACTGATGCAATTGCTAAGACTGTGTTAGTTACAACAGAATCTCAACAGTAAAAAAAAAGTTTTTATTCATTCACAGGATGTGAGTATCACTGGTCAGGCCAGTATTTATTGCCTATTCCTGGAGGAATCAAAGGTCTGGAATCACATGTAGGCCAGACTCGGTGAGGACAGCAGTTTCATAGAATCCCTACAATGCTTAAAGGGACCATTGATCCAACAGGACCTACACCAAGCCTTCGAAGAGCATCCCCAACAGACCCAGCCCTCTACCCTAGCCCCATAACCCCGCATATACCATGGCTAATGCACCTTGCCAGCACATCCTTGGACACTAAGGGACAATTTAACAAGGCTTTGGATATCTTTGGACTGTGGGAGGAAACCAGAGCACCCGACAGAAACTTTCTTGGTTAGCCATGGATGGCTTAGCCTTCTCTCAGAAACTTTCTTCCTCAATGGGTTGTGTTTTTGCCGAGAGTCATGAATTACCTCTTTAAATGTCTGCCACTGCTTGCTCAGTGTATTTCCTGCTAATCTAATTGCCTAGGAGAAAGTGAGGACTGCAGATACTGGAGATCAGAGTCTAGAGTGGGGATGCTGGAAAAGCACACCAGGTCAGGCAGCATCCAAGGAGCAGGAGAATTGACATTTCGGGCAAGAGCCCTTCGCCAGGAATCTAATTGCCTAGTCCACTTTAGCGAAATCTATCCTCATTTCACTGTAATTCCCTTTATTAAACAAACAGTCATTTCCAACTAAAGTTTCTCACACTCAAATTGAATATTAAATCATGTTATAACTTCTACTTTCTTAGGGAACTTTTAATAGGAAGTCAGTTATTAAACTTTTTCATTGCACATTACCAGATCCAGCATAGCATGATCCCGACTTAGTTTCCCAGACCAATATGTTAAGGAATTATCCCTTATACAGTCTATGAATTAATCACTGTAGCTAACCTTTTCATCTTGACTGACCCAATCAACATGAAGATTAAAGTCACCCACAAATTTTCCAAAGTAGGTAGTTTGGATTAGTCCATTTTAACATAATTTCTTTTGTAATAAATTTCCATTTTACTGTTACAGACAAATTTGCAGCATTGTGCACTCATTTTAATTTGATTTTACAAATAAAAGTATGATCTATCAAGCCTTGTCCTGGGATCTGATTTAGCGGGTGATAACTGAAATAACTCCACAGAGGGTGGTATCCTGTCACCAAGTCACCCTTTATTTACACATGGGTTATCCTTGACACTGATCCAGGTCCCCCAGAGACAACTCTCAGAGTGAACAGAACCCTCGGACTCTCCTGTTTGTATTTGTCAGCCGTGACCCCCTTAACTCATCCTCTATGAGGTCCAGCTGGCTGACCTCGTTAAATCACTACAGACTGGGGGCTCATTTAGATTTTTATATTCACTGGTTTTAATAGGGTCCTGTGTCTTTCCTGTTATAGTACAGGATATGGATTGGATCTGGGCAGCTGTGCTATGGTGAAGTTTATTGTATGGAATTTGAAAGTGGCTTTGGAGGTTGAAAAGACCTTTCTGCAAGATATAAAGTGATTACTTAAAATCTATGACTAAACCTAAATGGAAGGATTTAACAGTTACACCAAAGATTGAAATAGAAGTAAGATCTTATAAAAAATAAGGTACTTCAACACAACATTTAGAATTGGGAGAAAGGGTACCTGAAATTAGCAAATTAAAAGTTCAATAACAAAAAAAAGGACTTATGAAGAGAAAAAGAAAGTAAAGTACTTGAAATTATGGGGAAAGAGAAACAGAGACAAATGGAGAGACAGCAGGGGGAAATGTGAAGGGAGATAGAATTTGAAAATTTTGAACACCAAAGATGATAGAGAAAACAAAGAACATAAGTCAACCATGAAATATCTTAACAGAAAAGAGAAGTAGGATAATTGTAGATGGGTGAAGTGTGAACATTTGAGAACAGACAGAAAATTGTTGATCTAAGCTTTTTATTTAAATTGGCTGCAGGGTATGTGGGAAGCATCTCAGCTACTATTAAAGTATAGCAAATTGCAGAAGGAAACCATTCTTTTGTCAAGTTGTTTTTCTGAAAGTTGAAGTAAAACCTCAGACTTTAGTATTTATCTATTGTCTGTCAGCCTGAATTAGTGGCATGCAATAAAAATATTTTCCAATGTAATGAAAGCTGGTATTAAGTTGTGATTAAGCAAAGTGGAATCCTATTTATGAATCTTACTTCAACAGTCTCCAAATTTTTCAAAAATATTCTGTTCTGTAGATGTTCAAGATTTACATTACAATTCTACACAAAAAAATCGACAATTCATCACAGTTATCTTCACTTAGTGTGAGCAAATTTATTTCATTTGTTAATGCTACATGTGAACAACTGCAATTGACCTCAGGCATATAGGATTAAGAGAGCGGTTCCAACCTACTAGAACCTGGCTTATAGTGCCTGGTTAAAATTCTGATTTTTCTCAGAAGATCTGGACGTGTAGAATTCTGTACTCAGCAGTTAAATGACAAATGTTTAGAGAACGTGTGCACAGAAATTTTTAAAAGAAAACTGCAATGCCAATTAACAGTAAGTAGATTTTAAAGTTTATCCAGATGGTCAGGTTTGGCACCCCAGAGAAGCTAAACTGCATGTATTGTCACATTGAGGCAGTGTGAGATCACCTCCCGAATGAACTCCATTGTGATGCCTTCTGTTCTTGGAAGAAATTAATTCTCTCATTGCAGTTTCTGCCTCCTATTGCATCTAATTTTGCAATAATCTAAAATAAGCGGACATCTACTAGGAATTAGTATCAGGCCATTCAGAAGAGTGCTGAAAACGTCTTGCTGGAAAAGCACAGCAGGTCAGGCAGCATCCAAGTAGCAGGAGAATCGACGTTTCGGGCATGAGCCCTTCTTCAGGAATCAGCCCTTCTTCGGCTCATGCCCGAAACGTCGATTCTCCTGCTCCTTGGATGCTGCCTGACCTGCTGCGCTTTTCCAGCAACACATTTTCAGCTCTGATCTCCAGCATCTGCAGTCCTCACTTTCTCCATTCAGAAGAGTGGTCAGGAAACATTTCTTCATGCAAACAGTAGCAGCAGTGTGGAACACTTCCATTAAAAGGCAATTCACAGAATCTGAATTATTGTGCCTGCACACCTCTCCTCCTGTGGTACAACAGTATCAGAGGGATAAATTTAACTAATGCCACACCCTTGCCTCTTGCCATAACCTTGCATATTCTTCCCCTTCAGATAATAATCCAAATCCCTTTTGAATGTCTCAATTGAACTAGTATCCATCACACAGACAGTACATTCAGATTTCAACAACATGCTGCAAGAAGAGTTTTACTCTCACACCTGTTGTCAGTGATCTTGAATTTGTATTTTGTGGTCTCTCTCAATCCTTTCACCAGTTTGAACAGTTTTTCCCTAGCCACTCTTTGCAAATCTGTTATGCTTTTGCATTGGTCAATTGAAGTCCTCTCAGCCTTCGCTTCTGCTAGAAGGATCCCAGTTTTTCTTAGTTTACTTTCATATCTGAAATCCTTCAGCTCTGGAACCTTGTCAAAACTCCACTGCATATTTTCCAATGCCTTCACATCCTTCCTAAAATATGCATTCAAAATTGGATGCAAAATTCCACCAAGGGCAAACTATTAGTTCAATATAACCTCTTTGCTCTTGGAAGCAACATCCCTTTCATTAAACTCAGAATACCATTTACTTTACATAATTGCTCTCTGAAGATGTCCTCCCATTTTTAGTGACTAATGTGCACATATATCTAGATTTCTCAGGTCTTGCACCCTCATTACATTTGTGCTTATTTATATTGTCTTGATGTGTGGTGTATTGTGGGGGAAAAAGAAATGTGCATAACCATGTGTTCTCCACTGAAAATCCTTGAAGTTAAAAGAAGGGCTTCACACAGTTAGTTCCTACATCTCCTCATCTGCCACTTTCTCACCACTTTGTTATTTGGGTTTGCCAAGGGCACACAATCATCCTGGAGACCCTCTGTAGTGGGCACTGAAGCATTAGATCAGTCTAAACAGAACTTCAGCTCAGCAATCCAGTGGCCTCTACTATTGCTGCACTCACTGAGGCACGAGGGGCACTGTAGCTCTCCATGGTTGGGTTTTGTAGGTTGGTCACAGATGTCACGTCATGAGCCAGTGCTTGTGTGGACGACACCTTGGTACTCAACTGACTGTGTGACACTCGACTGACTGAAAATACATGAGTCAGAGAGCTCCTAGGAAGTGAGCACATACCTATAAAATTTGTAGTGGTTACACACAATTGCAAATTGAGAAAATGAAAGGCTTTTGTTTCTGTTCAGTCATTTCCCATTGTGCCATTTGAAAGCCAGTATCTAAATGAGCAGCGTATTCTGTACAATCACTGCTTAGATTCTGCCTTTCATTAAGCTTGTCAAATTATTAGCTTCAGGGTGTCATTGAGATTCTGGGTGCACTTTCAGAAATATCTGCAACTTGGGACAATCTTCTTTCCCTGTAAACTTTGTTCTAGGTTCATCAGTAATGGGTAAGGTGGAAAAGTCCATCCAAATTGTATCCAATGGTGACATAATCCCCTAACAACCTGCAGGGTTGATCAGCGCTTGGTTTATGCAGGTCACTGGATGATTCTGGGAGCTCCCAGCACAAATCAAATGGTCCTTCTACTTGTGCAAATCCCACAATGACACTGACTCAATTCTCTAGCTGCCTGTATCTCAGCTTCTACAGTGAATTGCACCAATTATTGGCTCTTCTGAACAGGGTATTGGTGATTGACCTGATACACCTGTGAGTGGTATATTGTAAATTGCCATATAAGTCTCTTGTAACAACCTGGAAAGATCCACAAATGTAAAAATTCAAATTCTATTCTGACTTTTAAAGTGCTAACATTCGAACTCACCCCAAGCACATAGGTCTTCCTGACTGACAGCTTTTAGATAAGTGACAAAAACCAGTGACATCCTCCACAGTCTCTGACATTCTTAAATATGTCTGTATTACATTTGATTACACTGCAAGCTATGCATCTCACTAGCCCCTAGTTGCCACCATCCTAACCTGCCTTCACCTCTGGTATTCTGGTATTCGGTTTACCTGACAGTGTGTCATGGACTGTTGGTTTAACATAACATAGAACAATACAGCACAGAACAGGCCCTTCAGCCCACGATGTTGTGCTGAACATTTGTCCTAGCTTAAGCACCCATCCATGTACCTATCCAATTGCCGCTAAAAGGTCGCCAATAATTCTGACTCTGCCACTCCCACAGGCAGCGCATTCCATGCCCCCACCACTTTCTGGGTAAAGAATCTACCCCTGACATCCCCCCTATACCTTCCATCCTTCAACTTAAATTTATGTCCCCTTGTAACACTCTGTTGTACCAGGGGAAAAAGTTTCTGACTGTCTACTCTATCTATTCCTCTGATCACCTTATAAACCTCTATCAAGTCACCCTCATCCTTCGCCGTTCCAATGAGAAAAGGCCTAGCACTCTCAACCTATCCTCGTACGACCTATTCTCCATTCCAGGCAACATCCTGGTAAATCTTCTCTGCACCCTCTCCAAAGCTCCCACATCTTTCCTAAAGTGAGGCGACCAGAACTGCACTCCAAATGTGGCCTAACCAAGGTCCTGTACAGCTGCAACATCACTTCACGACTCTTGAATTCAATCCCTCTGCTAATGAACGCTAATACACCATAGGCCTTCTTACAAGCTCTATCCACCTGAGTTGCAACTTTCAAAGATCCCTCTGCTCCTCCACCTTACTAAGAACCCTACCGTTAACCCTGTATTCCACATTCTTATTTGTCCTTCCAAAATGGACAACCTCAGACTTGACAGGGTTGAACTCCATCTGCCACTCCTCAGCCCAGCTCTGCATCATATCTAAGTCCCTTTGCAGCCGACAACAGCCCTCCTCACTATCCACAACTCCACCAATCTTCGTATCGTCTGCAAATTTACTGACCCACCCTTCGACTCCCTCTTCCAAGTCATTAATAAAAATTACAAACAGCAGAGGACCCAGAACTGATCCCTACGGAACCCCACTTGTAACTGGGCTCCAGGCTGAATATTTACCATCTACCACCACTCTCTGACTTCGACCGGTTAGCCAGTTTTCTATCCAACTGGCCAAATTTCCCTCTATCCCATGCCTCCTGACTTTTCGCATAAGCCTACCATGGGGAACCTTATCAAATGCCTTACTAAAATCCATGTACACTACATCCACTGTTCTACCCTCATCCACACGCTTGGTCACCTCCTTCTGAACTGCTGTGCTCTTCCAGCACCACTAATCCAGTATTTGCTTTCCAGCATCTGCAGTCATTGTTTTTACCTCACCTCCTCAAAGAATTCAATAAGACTTGTAAGGCAAGACCTACCCTTCACAAATCCGTGCTGGCTGTCCCTAATCAAGCAGTGTCTTTCCAGATACTCATAAATCCTATCCCTCAGTACCCTTTCCATTACTTTGCCTACCACTGAAGTAAGACTAACTGGCCTGTAATTCCTGGGGTTATCCCTATTCCCTTTTTTGAACAGAGGCACAACATTCGCCACTCTCCAGTCCTCTGGTACCACCCCCATTGACAGTGAAGACGAAAAGATCATTGCCAACGGTTCTGCAATTTCCTCTTTTGCTTCCCACATAATCCTAGGATATATCCCGTCAGGCCCAGGGGACTTGTCTATCCTCAAGTTGTTCAAAATGTCCAACACATCTTCCTTCCTAACAAGTATCTCTTCTAGCTTACCAGTCCGTTTCACACTCTCCTCTTCAACAATACGGTCCCTCTCGTTTGTAAATACTGAAGAAAAGTACTCATTCAAGATCTCTCCTATCTCTTCCGACTCAATACACAGTCTCCCACTACTGTCCTTGATTGGACCTACCCTCGTTCTCGTCATTCTCATGTTTCTCACATACACATAAAATGCCTTGGGGTTATCCTTGATCCTATCCGCCAAAGATTTTTCATGCCCTCTCTTAGCTCTCCTAATCCCTTTCTTCAGCTCCCTTCTGGCTATCCTGTATCCTTCCAATGCTCTGTTTGAACCTTGTTTCCTCAACCTTATGTAAGCCTCCTTCTTCCTCTTTACAAGACATTCAACCTCCCTCGTCAACCAAGGTTCCCTCACACGACCATCTCTTTCCTGCCTGACAGGTACATACATATCAAGGACACGTCGTATCTGTTCCTTGAAAAAGTTCCACATTTCCACGACATCCTTCCCTGACAGCCTATGCTCCCAACTAATGTTCCTCAGATCCTGTCTTACAGCATCGTATTTACCCTTCCCCCAATTGTAAAACCTACTCTGTTGCACGCACCTATCTCTCTCCATAACCAAGGTGAAAGTCACAGAATTGTGGTCACCATCACCAAAATGTTCACCCACTAACAAGCCCATCACTTGTCCCGGTTCATTACCAAGTACCAAATCCAATATGGCCTCCCCTCTGGTCGGACAATCTACATACTGAGTTAGAAAAGCTTCCTGGACACACTGCACAAACACCGTCCCATCCAATCTACTTGATCTAAAGAGCTTCCAATCAATATTTGGGAAGTTGAAATTGCCCATGACTACTACACTGTGGCTTCTGCACCTTTCCAAAATCTGTTTCCCAATCTGTTTCTCCACATCTCTGCTGCTATTGGGGGGCCTATAGTAAACACCCAACAAGGTGACTGCTCCTTTCCTATTTCTGACTTCAGCCCATACTACCTCCAAAGGCAGATCCCCCTCGAACTGCCTTTCTGCAGCCGTTATACCATTTCTAATTAGCAACGCCACCCCCCCCCCCCCCCTCCTTTTTTACCACCCTCCCTAATCTTACGGAAACATCTGTAACCAGGAACCTCCAACAACCATTCCTGCCCCTCGTCTATCCACGTTTCCGTGATTGCCACATCATAGTCCCAGGTACCGATCCACGCCTTAAGTTCACCCACCTTATTTCTGATACTCCTTGCATTAAAGTATACACACTTGAACCCATCTCTGTGTCCGCAAGTATTTCCTATCAGTGCTACCTTCTCCACAACCTCCCTACATTCTTGGACATCCTAACAAACAGCTAACCTACTTGCTGGACTACAAGTCCGGATCCCATCCCCCTGGCAAATTAGTTTAAATCCCCCCGAAGAGTGCTAGCAAACCTACCCCCCAGGATATTGGTGCCTTTCTGGTTCAGGTGCAACCCGTCCTGCTTGTACAGGTCCCACCTTCCCCAGAATGCAGTCCAATTGTCCAAATACCTGAAGCCCTCCCTCCTACACCATCCTTGCAGCCACGTGTTCAACTGCACTCTCTCCCTATTCCTAGCCTCACTGTCACGTGGCACTGGCAACAACCCAGAGATGATGACTCTGTCCATCCAAGCTTTTAGCATCCAGCCTAACTCCCTGAGCTCCTGAATGACCTCCCCATCCCTCTTCCTACCTATGTCGTTGGTGCCAACGTGCACCACGACGTCTGGCTGCACACCCTCCCCCTTAAGGATTCTGAAGACATGGTCCGAGACGTCTCGGACCCTGGCACCCGGGAGGCAACAAACCATCCGAGAGTCTCGTCCATGTCCACAGAACTGCCTGTCCGTCCCTCTAGCTATAGAGTCTCCTATAACTAGCGTTCTCCTCCTCTCCACCTTTCCCTTCTGAGCCTCAGAGCCAGACCTCGTGCCAGAGACCCGGTCACTGCAGCTTACCCCTGCTAGGCCTTCCCCCCCCCAACAGTATCCAAAGCGGTATACTTATTGTTGAGGGGAATGACCACAGGGGATCCCTGCACTGCCTGCTTCCTCCCCTCCCACCTCTAACTGTTACCCAGCTACCTCTGTTCTCTGGCGTAACTATGTCCCTGTAGCTTCTATCTATCACCCTCTCAGCCTCTTGAATAATCCTCAGTTCATCCAACTCCAGTTCCAGTTCCCTAACGCGTTCTGTGAGGAGCAGGAGCTGACTGCATTTCCTGCAGATGAAGTCGGCAGGAGCATCGGTGGTCACTGGATTAGTGGTGCTGGAAGAGCACAGCAGTTCAGGCAGCATCCAAGTAGCTTCGAAATTGACGTTTCGGGCAAAAGTCCTTCATCAGGAATAAAGGCAGTGAGCCTGAAGCATGGAGAGATAAGCTAGAGGAGTGTGGGGGTGGGGAGAAAGTAGCATAGAGTACAATGGGTGAGTGGGGGAGGGGATGAAGGTGATAGGTCAGGGAGGAGAGGGTGGAGTGGATAGGTGGAAAAGGAGATAGACAGGTAGGACAAGTCCAGACAAGTCATGGGGACAGTGCTGAGCTGGAAGTTTAGAACTAGGGTGAGGTGGGGATGGGGAAATGAGGAAGCTGTTGAAGTCCACATTGATGCCCTGGGGTTGAAGTGTTCCGAGGTGGAAGATGAGGCGTTCTTCCTCCAGGCGTCTGGTGGTGAGGGAGTGGCAGTGAAGGAGGCCCAGGACCTCCATGTCCTCGGCAGAGTGGGAGGGGGAGTTGAAATGTTGGGCCACGGGGCAGTGTGGTTGATTGGTGTGGGTGTCCCGGAGATGTTCCCTAAAGCGCTCTGCTAGGAGGCGCCCAGTCTCCCCAATGTAGAGGAGACTGCATCGGGAGCAACGGATACAATAGATGATATTAGTGGATGTGCAAGTAAAACTTTGATAGATGTGGAAGGCTCCTTTAGGGCCTTGGATAGAGGTGAGGGAGGAGGTGTGGGCGCAGGTATTACAGTTCCTGCGGTGGCAGGGGAAAGTGTCAGGATTGGAGGGTGGGTTGTTTGGGGGCGTGGACCTGACCAGGTAGTCGCGGAGGGAACGGTCTTTGTGGAAGGCGGTAAGGGGTGGGGAGGGAAATATATCCCTGGTGGTAGGGTCTGTTTGGAGGTGGCGGAAATGTCGGCAGATGATTTGGTTTATGCAAAGGTTGGTAGGGTGGAATGTGAGCACCAGGGGCGTTCTGTCCTTGTTACGGTTGGAGGGGTGGGCTCTGAGGGTGGAGGTGCGGGATGTCGACGAGATGCGTTGGAGGGTATCTTTAACCACGTGGGAAGGGAAATTGCGGTCTCTAAAGAAGGAAGCCATCTGGTGTGTTCTGTGGTGGAACTGGTCCTCCTGGGAGCAGATCCGGCGGAGACAGAGGAATTGGGAATACGGGATGGCATTTTTGCAAGAGTTAGGGTGGGAAGAGGTGTCCTCTAGCTTATCTCTCCACTCCCCATCCCCACCCTCCTCTAGCTTATCTCTCCACTCCCCACCCCCACCCTCCTCTAGCTTATCTCTCCACGCTTCAGGCTCATTGCCTTTATTCCTGATGAAGGGCTTTTGCCCGAAACGTCGATTTCGAAGCCACTTGGATGTTGCCTGAACTGCTGTGCTCTTCCAGAACCACTAATCCAGAATCTGGTTTCCAGCATCTGCAGTCATTGTTTTTACCGCATCGGTGGTCACCCCTGCCTCAAACATCCTGCAAGAGGAACATTCCACTGCCTGCGTTGCCATTACTCTACACTTAGTCTCAAAAACAAGGAGTAGTTTACCTGTGGCCTTAAAAGTTAGGTTAGAGGAGGAGGATTGGAGGGAGGCCCTACTTTGTAGGGTCTGGGGTCCAGAATACACCCACTCAAATATCAATCACTTACCTTCCCGACCAGCTCTGTGCTCCAACTTCACTTCCACCCAGCTCGCGCCGCTCTCTGCTGGTTTCTTCTCTGCTGCTTCAGAAGCAACATTGGCTGTATTTAAACCAGCCTCTCTGCCTGAGATTAACTGTAAATATTTCCTTGTTTTGCTTTAGAGTGTGTACAACATGCTGAGAGATTAAAAATAGGTTTCTGCCACCTGCCATTAGAAAGTAAAATCTACTTTCAATCTTCTACCAACTTAATGGTAAACCTACATCCTACTTTCAGGAATTTAACATTCTGGCTTCAGTCTAATTAAGTTTCCTCCCACTCCACCATGTCTCCACTCTTACAGGCCCTATCCAATACTGCCCTCCTTGCTGGCAATGTAGATGTGCTAGCGCTTCCAGAGATGGCAAACTTTTATTGACACTACTGATATTGACTGTAATTTTCAATCTAAGATTTCTTGCTCCTTCTTGTGGAAGTTATTCTATTTGAATTATTTGCTCAATTTCTAGCACTGTACATTAGTTTCCCTAATCCTGCTTTCTTTAGTCTTACACTATTATCACATCAGCTTACCATTTGCTGTTCTCCAGCTAATCATTTTACAGTTCAATCTTGTTAATTTCCAAAATACATTTCCTCCTTTTCCCTCATTGTTGCTTCTTACAAATAGTTCATCTGTAATATGCTTCAAATTCTATTGAAGAGTTACTTGTGAAATGATTTATCTTCATTACCAAACAGGTGCTTCCCCATTTGCTGATTGCTTGCTGAGTTGGTTCTTACTGGAATCAGACTAGATTTGTACTGTTGAAAACTGACAAGGCAGCAGCACTAGCTGAAATAGATCCAAGGATACACAGGGATTTGAGAATGGAAATTTCAGAGGGACTGGCAATAATTTTTCAGTCATAGATTCATTAGTGGTGTCAGAGGGTGTTTCAAAAGGGTGTAAGGATATAAATCAATGACACAATAGTCAGCCTGACTTCAGTAGGTAAGGAAATTTCTAGAAACAATAATTTGGGACAGAGTTATTAGTCAAGTTGACAAATGTAGGATAAATAAGGAGACAAAGATTTCATAATGGAAGCTAATGTTTAATTACCTTCCTGGAGTTGATGTGAGGTAACAAAGGGTTGGTTAGGGCAATGCTACTGATGTACTGTATACAAAGGCATTTGATGCATTGGAACACAACAGAAATGTGGACATATTTACAGCTTATGTAATGAAAGGGACAGTAGCAACATGGATATCAAATTTGCTCAGTGACAAAAGACAACCATTTTTAATGATTATTTTCAGGCTAGGGAAGGTTTATAGTGGACACTCCCAGAATTAGGTGCTTTGATCCTTGCCTTTCTTGAAATATAATGATCTAGACTTTGGTATAGAGGACTTTCTTTCAAAACTTCTGGATAATACTAAACTTGGAAACAATGTGAACTGAGGAGGATAATATAGAACTTCAAAAAGACAGACAAGTTGATGAAGTGGGCAGATGAAGTTCACTACAGAGAGATTTGAGGTGATACATTGTTAGGCTGACCATTGAAAGATATATAATGATCATAAAGGTACAATTTTTAAGTGCGTCTAGGCACAGAAGAACCTGTACATAATTCATTGAAGGTGGTAGGCTAGAATGAGAGCACAGTTAACAACAAAAAGGCTTTGCTGATTTTATGCTGACACCAGAAGATCTTCAGCTGGAGTATTACATCCAATACTGTGCACTGCACTTTAAGGATGAGAAGGCATTAGAGAGAGTTCAGAAGAGGTTTATTGAAATGGTTCAAGGGATGGGAAATTTTAGTTATCAAAGGTGTCACGGTAGCTCAGTGGTGAGCACTGCTGCCTCACAGCACCAGGAATCCCGGTTCAATTCCGCCTCAAGCAACTTTGTGTGGAGTTTGCACATTCTCCCAGTGTCTACGTGGTTTTCTCTGGGTGCTCTGGTTTGCTCCCACAATCCAAAGATTGCAGGTTAGGTGAATTAGCCATGCTAAATTGCCTATAGTGTTCGGTGCATTAGTCAGGGGTCAACATAGGGTAGGGAAATAGGTCTGGGTGGGTTATTCTTTGGAGGGTCAGTGTAGACTTGTTGGGCCGAAGGTCCTGTTTCCATACTGTAGTGAATCTAATCTAATCATAAGTACGTAAGATTCGGCCCATTGAGTTTGCTCCACCATTCAATCATGGTTGATACTCCTCACGCTCATTTTCCTGCCTTCACCTCCTTAGATTCAAAATGCTAAGGCTCTTCTCCTTGAAGAGAGGATCAAAGGAGTTCTGACTGAAGAATTCAAAATCATATGAAGTCTGGACAAAGCAAATAGCATATGAGGAACGGCTGAGGATACTGGGATTGTATTCGTTGGAGTTTAGAAGATTAAGGGGAGATCTAATAGAGACGTACAAAATAATACATGGCTTTGAAAAGGTGGATGCTAGAAAATTGTTTCTGTTAGGCGAGGAGACTAGGACCCGTGGACACAGCCTTAGAATTAGAGGGGGTCATTTCAGAACGGAAATGCGGAGACATTTCTTCAGCCAGAGAGTGGTGGGCCTGTGGAATTCATTGCCACGGAGTGCAGTGGAAGCCGGGACGCTAAATGTCTTCAAGGCCGAGATTGATAGGTTCTTGTTGTCTAGAGGAATTAAGGGCTACGGGGAGAACGCTGGCAAGTGGAGCTGAAATGCGCATCAGCCATGATTGAATGGCGGAGTGGACTCGATGGGCCGAATGGCCTTACTTCCACTCCTAGGTCTTATGGTCTTATGGTCTTATGGAATGGTCTCACTCAGCAAAAGGACTGAGAATGAGAGGGCACAGATTTAAATTAATTAGTAAAAGAAACAAATTGAAATGGGGAAAATATTTTCCTGCATACAGCAAGTGGATGGGATTTAGAATACACTGCTGTGTGTATAGCGGAGGTAAACTGAACTGAAGAATTCAAAAGTGAATTAGATGGTTATTTGAAAATAAACAGCTTGCAGTGTTACAGGGTGAAGGACTGAGAATGGCACTAAATGAAATGCTCATTCAGACAGTCAGGGCAGCCATGATGGGTTGAATGGTGGCCTCTTGCACCGTAAAAATGCTCTGGATTTTTTTTCAATTCTCACAGACACAGTCTAAGTTGCTGAGCGCATTCCACTGCTGCAGTATGTGCTTCTTAAACCAAGTTTAGATTTATATTAAACTGTAATTTCAGTATGAAGGCTTAAACGTTTTTGGATTGACATTGAAGTTGTGTTAATATTCCCAAAACCTGACCTCTAATTATTGCATGCATTAGAAAAACAGGAATATTTCCATGAAGCCATGTGATTAGCAAGATGTGCAACAGTGAACCAAATAAAATTCAATTAGGTTACATGAATGAACTCATGCCAGCCTGAATATTTGTGTGCACACCCAAGTGAAAAAATACTTAGAATCCCAAATATAAACTAATTGGGATGTCATGTAATAATGAATTAATCATAAAATCAACATAAATCTGTACATGTTGGACTTTAAAATCTGTAGTATAGGCATAACTCTTTCTACATTGGAGCATATTAATAAAACCTGAGGGGGATTTGGTCTGAAGTAAATGACAAACACTGTGGCAGAGAGTTTATAATATTCAATGACAAATGTCTGCAATTAATAGGAAATGAAGGATGTAATATTTTTATTGAAGGTAAGCACGTCTCATTTATATCACAGACAGATGAGCTAGAGGCTATCAATTCAACGTTCATAAGTATCCTATTATAATAAGCGGCACAACATTGAAGTTAAATACTAGTTTCATTATTATAAGAAATCCTGACATGGTAGGGGGAACAATCTCAGCAATTCCTACTGTATTGTAAGAGGAGGGCAGTAGCGGCAGGTGGTGGTGGAGTGGGGGATGGGTGAAAAGATATTCATGGCTCAGTAAGGACTTTAAAGGTAAGAAAGACAAAAACAAAAGATTTAAGATAGTGATTTGTATTAATTCACAGGATATGGACATCACTGGCTAAGTTATCATTCTATGCCCTTCCTCATTGCCCAGAATGCAATTGAGATTCAGCCACATTGCTGTGGGTCTGGAGTTTCATGTAGGTCAGACCAGGTAAGGATGGCAATTTCTTTCCCTGAAGGACATTAGTGAACCAGATGGGTTTTTCCTGACAATCAGCAATGGTTTCATAGTCATCATTAGACTTTTAATTCCAGTTTTTTATTGAATTCAAATTCCATAATCTGTCATAGTGGGATTTCAACAGAGATCCCCAGAACATTACCAGGGTGTCCAGATTAATAGTCCAGCAATAATACCATGGGGCCATCACTACCTGTAAGGTTGAGTGGCAGGCTGGAAAATTGGTTATCGTTAAATGGTTCCCAAATGGTTACTTTGAAGTCATAAAATGAGCAAAGGCAAATTATGAAAGAAAACTTGGACTAAATATAAAAACAGATAGATGCTTTTGCTATAATTATATAAAAGTAAGGCATCAGCTAAAGTGAATGTTGGTCCCTTGAAGGATAAGACTGGGGAATACAGAAATGGCAGTGTCACTAAATCAACATCTTTCTTCAGTATTTACGATGGGACAATATGTGTGCCATTTCAATAGTAACAAGTAATGTACAAATTATAGAAATGGATGAACTTGGAACATGGCAGGCCTCATCAGTAGGACATGTGCAAGAAGTTAGCAACAGTTCAAGACAGCCTGCATGACCCAAAGCTATTACTGCCCCTTTTAAAGGAAACAACAACTACATTGGAATCAAGTAAAGGGATAAGCAAATATTTTGGCCCAAGTTTATAGCACTTGTGCTAACAATGTCAACATTCAGTGCAGACAGCCACAGACAACTTTCAACTGGCACCAGTGGCTCCAAAACTACCATTACTGTGGAGCTGACTTTGTTGTTAAAATATCCAAAATTGCAAAACAAACGACAGTGGTGCCACTATACAATGAAAATCTCACTGACATAGCCCTATACTAGATTACACCGTTAAATTTTATGGAATATGCATAGTAAGCCAAATTCACCTAAAACAAGTAAGTAAATTCAGAGCTCTCATATCAACAACAAACATCAGAAAAATGTATTATAATATCTCCTACTGTGTGAGACTAAAGGCACTTTATATTACTTCAGTTGTGATTCCAGGAAACCAGGGTTTATAAACTAGCTCCTTTCATTTAAATTATTTTAAATCTGACATCCGTATCACAATGTTTGTCTTGGAATTATCTTTTTTGCATCTGGATCTACTGATGCAAGAACTAAAATCCAGCAAAGCGCTGGGAGCGAGCAGAGACCCAAAATCTGAACTATATCATCAGTCTAAAAGAACAGAATGAAAAGAACATAACTGCAGTAAATAGATCATACCAGCTTTTTGGATTAGCAACAAGAACTCTGTTCTTATAGTTACAAATAACTCATTGCAGGATTAGAGAGATCAGTCAATGTCACAATGATGTACTCTAGGTAACTAAATGACAAACAAGTGTAAATTTATACTGTGACTGCTTATTCACCACACCCAGGTAAATACATAGAAGTGGAAGATCCTAGCAACATACCTGTTATCTATGTTCCAATGTAATGCTTGACAGCAATTGTCAGTCTTTACACCTACCTGTGTCATCTCCTAAAGTAGCTCAAGTTTGCTGATTTAGATACTACATTAGAAGTTAGTGTATCAATCTAGAGATTGAAGAAACAATGGAGCAAAATCCTAACAAGAAGCTGGTTAACTAATAACTCTGAACTTCAATGCCATCATACTTGTTATGTTCCCCACCAATATTTATTCATGGGGTGAGGCGACTAATGACTTCATGAACTGCCAGCCATAATATCACTGAAGCGATTATATTCACTTCAATGCATTTCCACCATATACAAGGTTCAAAGTCTGGATTGTGATTAAATATTCAGCAACTGGAGGAATGGAGTTGCAACAACAATCACGAAGGTTCAGAAGATAGCAGTTTGTTCAATTAGCACTATTATCAGAACTTAGTATTCACTCCTCCACCAATGAAGCACCATTATGCATGGCAGCCTCAAACTGTAGGCTGTCGGAACATTCTTACAAATACAGGACACCTGGCTCAACAATCTTTGATCTTCCAATATGAAAGACAAGAGCAGTAATACCATTGGAGTCTAAATAGGTTTCCTCACACAATATTCAAATTGGACATATATTCCTTCAGTGCTGCTGGGTCAAAATCTTGGAATTACTGATGCAACTATTTTATAGGAATACCATCACCACAATAGAAATGCTTACTGCCACCACCTCAAGGGACTAGGGAAGACAATAAATGTAGATTTGCATGCAATGTGGCATCCTATCTGATCAACCTAGCAGTTGCGTGGTTAATTGACCATCAGAAACAATCAGTTAATTAATTAATTGTTTATAGTGCTATAGAAAGTATAAATTTAATCAGCATGGAAGAAAACAATCACTAAAAATGTTGTGGTGCCCCAGAGAAGGACTATAACACTTAAATGCCCCAAAAGCAGCGGAGAATGAGATCTAAATTTAAACTCAGGCCAATCTGGTATCGCCAAGTTTGGGAAACCCAGTAGTAAAATAGAAATGGGACAGGCCTCTTAAAGAAGGTAGGCAAGTACTTTTTATGGCACTAGTGAGCTAAGAGGAGGAATGCTTCCAATAGCCTTCAAACATATTTTCTACCAATTGTAGCCTCTCTTCAGTGCTGTGAATGGTTGATCACACTCTTCCTCAACTCCTAAAATTCCTTTCTAAACACAATTTGCTACCTCTATCATATCTCTCGAATCAAAGTAAAAGGATGGCGCAAATATATGAATATATAAGGAAAGTGGCATTTTCCCAACTAGACAGAAATTACTAAAGTTGAGAGATTTATAGGCTATTGAACAGCACTGATATGTTTACAAAGCACCTTTAAAGTTATAAAATGCCTAAGTTATGTCACAGAAGCATATGAAGTAAAATTATATCCCTATGGTTGGAGCTTCACTGCACTGTTGTCCCAGTAGACTGATTGATACCAACATTCCATAGGCAGGTAGATAATTGGCTCCTTGGTTTCATAAGGAAGGAAGAGGAGACAGTACTCCCAGGAAAGATTGTAACATTTCAGATTTTTAGATGACGTATGTTCTACACTTGAACCCACAGAAAAATCCATGTAAGAATTTTTTGACATATTTTAATGAACCTCACCCTGAACTCAAATCTACTTTTGAAATGGAGCAATTATTTCCCTTTAGTTGATCTGCTAGATGATAAATCTGCCAGGGAATTCTCGACTACTGTCCACTGCAAATCTACCTTCACTGCCCAATATGTATGCTGGAAATCTTGCAGTTCCATACACAAGATTTGCTTCCTCAGTAAAACATTAATCAGTTCCAAATTAATTGTACTGGCAACCAGTTTAAGACTGACATTAAAGCTTCCAGTGTAATGCCTTTGCACATACTACTTCCTAGGAATGGAAAATTATTGACATTTTCTATAATCTTGCTATTTATCACAGAATCACTGCAGCATAGAAAGGCCATTCAGTCCATCATGTCCACACTGACCCTGTGAGGAGCATCTTGTTGGAGGTGGTGTGGGTGAGAGGAGTGGTTTGCTGATGGAGAAGGTTGGAAGCTTAATCTCCGGTGTGTTCAAAGACCAGTTTTCCTATATGCTTTGTAGAAGAACTCAGCAGTGACATGGAGCTCAGTTGATGTCAAAACAGAAGGGCATCTACATACTGAAGCTCTATGACTGAGATTGAAAAGAGTTTTAGTTTTGACTTGTTGGCATTACCTTGTCATAATAAAAAACTAATGTTGTGCAGTGATGTGAGCTCATGACCTTCTGTATCACTCTAGCACTAGTACTTGTTCAACAACCTCTGAAACTCCAGTCAGCAAAAGCTGCTATCCCATAGTGCCTGAGTGGCTTCAAAGACTACAATAACAAGCACTTGTGAAGGGGTGCTCATTCCCTCTACTCGAAACATGATGTCTGATTTGACTAAAACCAGATTCTAACTGCAGTAAGAACAAAGTTTGCACTGATTGGAAATTTCACTATGGCTCAAGAGAAAAGTAAAATTCCATGACAAAAAACAAATAATGGGCAGAAAGAGACTGAGTTCCAACAACTTATTGAAATCAAGAACATGCTTAGCTTCTTCAGTACTGTCAAGTTGATGGTAAGTTGTTGGAGGGGATTCTGAGGGATAGAATTTACGTGCTTTTGGAAAGGCAAGGACTGATTCGGGATAGTTAACATGGCTTTCTAAGTAGGAAATCATGTCTCACTAACTTGATTGAGTTCTTGGAAGAAGTGAAAAGAAGATTAAGGCAAAGTGGTAGACATTGTCTATATGGACTTCAGCAAGGTGTTTGACAAGGCTCCGCATGGTAGACTGGTTTGCAAGGTTAGATCACATGGAATCTGGGGAAGCGAGCCAATTGCATACAAAACTGGCCTGAAGGTAGGAGATGGAGGACAGTGGTAGAGGGTTTTTTTCAGACTGGAGGCCTGTGTCTAGCAGTGTGCCACAAGAGTCAGTGCTGGGTCCAGGGCTTTTCGTCACATATAAGTTATTTGGATGTGAACATAGGAGGTATGGTTAGTAAGTTTGCAGATAACATCAGAATAAATGGTGTAGTGGAAAGTGAAGGTTTTCTCAGAATATAACATGACCTTGATCTGATGAGCCAATCTGCTGAAGATTGGCAGATTGGATTTAATTTAGATAAATGTGAGGTGTTGCATTTTGGTTAGGCAAACCAACTTACACACTTCTTCGTAGGGCCATAAAGAGTGTTACCAAACAGAGACCAAGGGGTGTAGGTGCATAGTTCCTTGAAAGTAAAATCACAAGTAGATAGGGTGGTGAAGGCCATATTTGGCAGGCGTGCTTTTATTGGTCAGTGTACTGAGTATAGGAATTGAGGTATCATTGTGGCGTGATCGACATTGGTTAGGCCACTTTTAGAATACTGCGTGCAACTCTAGTCTCCCTGCTAATAGGAAAGATGTTAAACTTGAAAGGGTTTAGAAAAGATTTACAAGGATGTTACAGGATTGGAGGACTTGAGCTATTGGAGAGGCTGAATAGGGGCTTTCTTCCCTGGTGAATCAGGAGGCTGAGGGGTGATCTCATAAGAGGTTCGTAAAATGATGAGGATAAGGGAGTCCAAAGGTAAAGGATACAGATTTAAGTTGAGAGGGGAAAGATTTAAAAGGGAAATTAAGGGCAACTTTTTCATGCAGATGGTGGTGCATGTAGGGAATGAGCTGCCAGAGGAGGTGGTGGATGCTGTTCCAATTACAACATTTAAAAAGCATCTGAATGAATACAAGAATAGAAAGGGTTTAGAGGGATACAGGTCAAATACTGGCAAATGGGACTTGATCAATTTAAGATATCTGGCGAGCACGAACAAGTTGGACCAAAGGATCCATTTGTGTGTTATGTAACTCTATGATGTCTGAACTGCGTAATGTAGAAGACAAACATTAGCATTAAAAAAGTTCTGCAGCTCTCTCCATCTCCAGAAGAGGAGAACTCTATTATAAGAGAGGATTGTTTCTTCTGTGCACTTTGCAGAATAATACTTTCGTTGAACGATTATGTTTTTTTGATAGACCTTCCAAATAAATTTGCTGATGTTTCTTGCTATTTTAAAAATAATCTTTTGCAATGATTTTATAAATTTCAAGATATGTTAATGCATTTATCCTGCTCCACTCCAAACATGCTACAAGATCTTCCATTCAGATAAATTATTAGTCTGCAATCAGTTTTGGTGCACTATAATCTTTAGACACTGGCTGTGTATCAAGTTTGTACTGAGTGCATTAAATATTTTTTCTACCTGCGGAGAACACAGCATTGTAAAATACTGTCACAACTGAACATAAAGAGACCAATTTTATATTCAGATTTCTTTTATAAGACTAAATCAACTGTATTCATTAATTATGACACCCTATTAAGGTCACTGATTCAAGCAAAAATCTGTTTCAATGTCAATATTTTCAAACCCTTCTGTTTTAATATGTGTGGCTAAATAGAAATGGCAGTAATCCATTAATTTTATTTCCATTCTGTGGCACGGTGGCTCACTGGTTAGCACTACAGCCTCACAGCACCAGGGCCCCAGGTTCAATTCTGGCCTTGGCCGACTGTCTATGTGGAGTTTGCACGTTCTCTCGGTGTCTGCACGAGTTTTCTCTGGATGCTCCGGTGTCTTCTCACAGTCCAAAGATGTGCAGGTTAGGTGAATTGACCATAATGCTAGGTGCATTAGTCAGAGGGAAGTAGATCTGGGTGGGTTAGTCTTCAGAGCGTCGGTGTGGACTTGTTAGGTTGAAGGGTCTGTTTCCACACTGTAGGGTATCTAATCTAATAATAATGGAATCAATTATCAGGAATTACTAATGGAGAATTAACTAAGTATGCAGCATTGATTATTGTTTTAGCTGGAAAACTTTTTAACTCATCAACCGCTTTGATTTCTTTAATGAACTGAAAACTGAAGTCAACTGCACTTAAGACTTCAAAGCAGTACATGAAAGGTTTACAAACAGCATTTCACAAAGTTTCACAAAATCTTACTATTTAAATTAAAAGCTCTACTGAATAGTGGGAAAGATTTCATAAGGATAAGATTTGAGCTAATTGGGAGAAAACAATGGAAAGTGGCCAGAGAAAAGACAACATGTTAAGAGTTATAGGTAGAACAGGGGATTACTTATGCCCATGGACTCTGAGACCACTATTCCACATGAATGATTTAGATTCTGAAGCTCAACGAAGACTACTAAATTACTAAATCATACCCAATTAGGAGGAATAGAAGATTTCAAAGAGGTAGCTAGAAACTACACAATTTACTAATCTAAATAAGTGTGTGGCAAGTAAACTCTAACATGGAGAAGAAGTGTAATGCATTGTATATAATGAAGAAGAATGAGCAACACATCTATTTCATGAATGAGTGTTCAAATGCGTCACACCCAGATGAATCAAGTTGGGGAGATTGATTTGGTTCCCCTCTAATTAACCCCCATATTCATTGCTTGCAACAAGTGTTATTTTATTTTCTCAGCACACAGTTATAATCACACTTCCAATTAATTGTAGTACTAGTCAAAATTAAGGAGCCAATTACTAAGTGTTCTTGAGTGCTTTGAGAAAAATAATAAAACATGACATCAACCACACACACAAAAAAGGCTTAAAGTTTAAGAAGAATGCTTGGTATAGATAGGAAGAAAAAAGATTATGCAATTTTAAAATCCTTACAACAGTTCTCAAGGTGTTAGATTTTTAACCAAGACTACAGCTGTTAAGATTGACTTGTACCTTTAGCAGCAACAGAATATATAGATATCTTTGGGAAAATAAACATTCAGCCAGAATTCAATTTGCTTTTTCACTGAAACCAATGCAGAATATGCTGGAGAAACTAAACACATGTGGCAGCATCTGTGGAGAGAGAAATAGAGTTAATATTGAGACCAGAATGATTCCTCTTAAAAAAGGAATGACGCATCTTAAAAACCTTAACTCTGTTTCTCTCTGCCACCAGACCCACAGAATTCCTCCAGCATTCCGTATTGATTTCAGACTTCCAGCATTCTGTTTTTATTAAAATGCTTTTCTTCACTAAGTGCTGTCTTCCAAAATGACGAGGAATCAGGGAGATAGTGCCTTCTTCTGTTATGAAACATAATTCCTTCTTGACCGGTGATCTTGTGTCTTTTAAAAATATATAACTTCCAAGTGAGCCTTTAATCTCCCAATACTGGAATTAGATTAGATTAGATTACTTACAGTATGGAAACAGGGCCTTCGGCCCAACAAGTCCACACCGCCCCGCCGAAGCGTAACCCACCCATACCCCTACCCGTACCCCTACATCTACATCTACATCTACCCCTTACCTAACACTACGGGCAATTTTAGCAATGGCCAATTCACCTGACCTGCACATCTTTTGGACTGTGGGAGGAAACCGGAGCACCCGGAGGAAACCCACGCAGACACGGGGAGAACATGCAAACTCCACACAGTCACTCGCCTGAGGCGGGAATTGAACCCGGGTCTCCAGCGCTGTGAGGCAGCAGTGCTAACCACTGTGGCACTGTGCCACCGTGCCACCCATAAAAGTGTACCTTTACTAAAGAATCATAAAAGTGTCAATTAAAACAGGAGGTAGAGATCCTGACGCCTGACTAAGTTGCGTATTTTCAATGTCTTTAAATAGAAACGTTAGTTTCAGTTCAGAGTTTTGTTTATTCCACATTGGTTTCCAGGACTTTGCCTAAATGCAGGAAAGAAATCATGGCAGCCATTTCAGGTCTGTTTTTGTCTCTGTTTAAAATCATTTCGTTCGCAGAAGGTCTCAAGTATAAATGATGGAAACTGAATATTGATTATCCTTTTATTCAAATCAATATCATAATAAATGTGAAAAGGTTTAACAAGAAAGACTCAGAGGCTTAGTAAATGCAATAGCTCAACATATCCTGCAGTGCCGAGCTGCAGTGAACAATATCAACCAGAATGATTTCATAGATAAAGCATATGGGCAAATGATGACCTAGTGGTACTATCACTAGAACGTTAATCCAGAGATCCAGGTAATGCTCTGGGGACACAAGTTGGAATTCCACCACAGTAGATGGTAGAAGGTAACCATAAACTAATTATTGGAACTAATCTCATCCCTATCTGTCCGGCATACATGCGACTCCAGACACACAACTATGTGGTTGATCTTTAACTGCCCTCTGGGCAATAAATGCTGGCCTAGACAGTGGTGCTCTCAACCAGTGAATGAACAAAAAAAGAGAGAAAGAACATTTGGAATAAGTATCTAATCATAAAGGGTAATTAGGAATGGGCAACAAACAACATCCAAATCCAATGACAAAAAATATCAAGAATTGCTGCATTATGGTTGCCCCTCACTTTTGCTTAGAAATGAGGCTATCAGTGCAATCACTAAAGTGAGTCAGAGACGTGTAATTCAAACTTGCATTCTTACCAGAAAACAAAGAGACTTGAGAGACCAGCCAATAGAAGCAGTCTTGTATCATTCCATTAGAAAACAGCTGTTAGGTAAAGTGACAAAAGGGATCATATCTTTGTGAGAAAAAGTCAGTATTGTTGTGATCTGTGCAGCCACATTTGTGAGCTGTGCTATTACCTCTCTGCAATCTGAAGGTAATGGACCTAAGTGAAGTATCTGCCTAGCCCTGTAACTCTAACGTTCGTCCTCTGGCCTAATAAAATGAAGCGAACCAAAGGACTAGTGACAAAGAGGAACTGAAAGAAATTAGTATAAATAAGAATGAGTAATATTAAAAAAAAAGTCTTGATGAAATTTGAGACTAAAAGTTGGTAAATCACATGGACTAGATCTACGTGCCACAGTGGTAAAAGAAGTGACTGTAAAGATTGTGAATGCATTGGTGGTAAAGTTTCAAAACCGTAGATTCGGGAACAGTTACTGCAGATTGGAGGAAGCAAATGTAACCAGGCAATTTAAGAAAAGAATAGGAAAGAGAGAAAAATGGGGAATTCCAGATCTGTTAGCCTCATATCAGAAGTAGAGAAAATGCAAGGGTTATTAAGAATGCTGTAGAAAGTAATGATAGGATTAAGCAGAGTGAATAACTGTTCCCTTTCAGAAATCAAATGTTTGACAAACTTGTTGGAATCCAAGAAGAGTGACCACCACACAGTTCTCGTGGAGATGAAACCCTGCCTTGATATTGAGAATAATCTCCATCATGTTGTGTGGCACTATCATCATGCTAAGTGGAACAGACTTCGAACAGATCTAGCAACTCAAGACAGGGCATTCATGAGGCACTTTTGGCCATCAACAGTAGAAGAATTGTATTTCAGCACAATCATGGCCTGGCATGTCCCCCACTCAACCATGACCAAAGTACAGAATCAAGTCTGGTTCAATGAAGTGTGTAGGAGAGCATGCCAGGAGTATCACTAGACATACCTAAAAATGAGTTGACAACCTGGTGAAGCTACCAAATAGGATTACTTGAATGCCAAACAGTAAGTAATAAACAGTGCTAAGCAATCCCTCAACCAACAGATCAAACCTCAGCTGTAGTCCTGTCACATCCAATCATGAATGATGGTGGACAATTAAACAACTCGCTGGAGGAGATGGCTCCATAAATATCTCCATCTTCAATGATGGCGGAGCCTACACACAAGTGCAAAAGATAAGGCTGATGCATTTGCAACAATCTTCAGGTCAGAAATGTCAAGTGGATGATTAATCTTGGCCTCTTCTAGTAGTCCCAGCATTAAATACCAGTCTTCAGCCAATTTGATTCACTCTGTGGTACTAAGGAATGGTTGGAGGCACTGGATACCGCAAAGTCTATGGGCCCTGACAACATGCCAGCAACAGTACTGAAAGCTTCTGCTCCAGAACTTAATGCTCCTTTAGCCTAGGACTTCCAGTACAGTTACAACATTGGTATCTACCTGACAGTGTGGAAATTTGCCCAGATATGTCCTGTACATAAAAAGCAGGACAAACCAACCCAGCCAATTACCAACTCATCTGTCTACTCTTGATCCTCAGTAAAGTGATGGAAGGTGTCATCAACAGTGCAGCACTTGTTCAGCAATAACCTGCTCAGTGATACCCAGTTTTGATTCCACCAGGGCCACTCAGTTTCGAACCTCATTATAGCCTTAATTCAAACATGGACAAAAAGAGAGCTTAATTCTAGAAGTGATACGAGTGTGACAGTCCTTGATATCAAAGCTGCATTTGACAGAATGTGGCATCAAGGAGCATAAGCAAAATTGGAATCAATGGGTATCGGGAGCAAGCCCTCCAGTGTTTGGAGTCATACCTGACACATAGGAAGATAGTCATGGTTGTTGGAGGTGAGTCTTCTCAGCTCCAGGACATCACTGCAGGCGTTCCTCAGAGTATTGTCTTCTTCGACGCAACCATCTGCAGCTGCTTCAATGATTCGCCCTCCGTCACAAGGTTAGAATTGGAGATTTCACTGATGTTTTCACAATATTCAGCACAATTTGTGACTCCTCAGATACTGAAGCAGTCTATGTTCAAATGCAACAAGTTCTGGACAATACTCAGGTTTAGCCTAATATTGGCAACTAATATTTGTGCCAAACCAATGCCAATCTATGACCATCACCAATAAGAGGCACTGCCCCTTGACATTCAATGGTATTACATCACCAAAATCCCCACTAATCAACATCCTGGAGGCTACCATTGACCAGAAACTAAATTGGACTCGCCACCCTGGCTACGAGCAGACCAGAGGGTAGGAATACTGTGGCAAATAACTCACCGCCTGTCCACTATCTACATGACACAAGTCAGGAATGTGATGGAATACTCTCCATTTATCTGGAGGAGTGCAGCTCCATTAACAATCAAGAAGCTTGATACCATCCAGGACAAAGCAGCCCATTTCATAGACAACACATCCACAAGCATTCACTCCCTCCACCACCGAAGCTCAGTAGCAGCAGTGTGTACAATCCATAAGATGCACTGCAGACAGCACCTTTCAAACCCCAACCACTTCCACCTGAAAAAACACGCAGCAGATACATGATAATACCACTACCTGCAAGTTTCCCATCAAGCCATTCATGTCCTAACTTGGAAATATGTCACCTTCCTTCACTGTCACTGGGACAGTATCCTCCCTATGATATGGTGGGTCAACGCACAGCAGGTGGCCTGCAGTGGTTCATGAAGGCAGCTCACCACTCACTACCTTCTCAAAGGCAATGAGGGATTGACAATTAATGCTGGTCAGCCAGCGATGCCTACATCCCACAAATGAATACAAATTTTTAACTCCAGAGTTTTGTAAACTGTGAGAGGTTGTGTAGATATTTTTAATTGACCTGTTCAATGACATCTGGTATAGATAGGACTTGAATCCGGACCTCCTTCTACAAAAGGTGCAGACAGTACTACTGCACTGCTTGGAAACCAGTGCCAGGGAGCGCTTTATTTCTTTTTATACAGGATCTGCTTTTATTTTTAAAAGAAAAAAAGGAGTAGGGTCTGCTTTATAGATATTTGCTATGCAGCCTTTTCAGAACCCAGGCCTCCTGTCTCAGAAATAGGGACGCTATCACTGCACAACAACCTCAAAGTATTTCTTTAACGTTGAGAGATTGGAAAATGTTGATGATCATAGAAACCTAAGTTCATGACTTACTGTTCATGTTCATAACTTACTCCAGGCCTGTCAGGGTTAGTGCAGGAAAACTATTTCCCTTGGTTGGAGGAATTGGAACCAGAGTCTCAGAATAAGAGATGGGCCACTTTGAATTGAGATGAGGTGGAATCCCTTCACCTTTCAGGGGAATTGTAATTCTTTGGAATTTTCTTTCCCAACAGGTGCGGAGGCTTAGTCTTGAGTAGATTTAAGATAGAAATAGACAATATTTTTAATGTCTGAAAGTCTAAGGAGTAGTGGGCAGTGCAGGAAAATTAGGTTGAGCCTGTACACCAGTCATGATCTAGTTGAGTGGTGAATCAGGCTCAAGAGGTCAAATATCCCATTTCTACTCCTATTGTCCTATAAGTATAATTACTCGCACAGTGTACAATTTTTTAAGAATGCCAAAACCATGTCCTGAGGGTTATATTACACAGACACTGACCTCAAATCTCAGCAAAACTCAACTATTTGATTACTGTCAAATGAACATAATTGCCTGGTAAATTGACTATCATTTATAACAGAAATACAGTTGTAAGTTTGCAGTACAAAGCTGTAGAAAAGCCAGACTGAATTAAAAGAATAGCATATGGGGCCTTTTAGTGTACAATGGTGTGTTTCAAGACAAGAGATAGGAATGTCAAGGAACAAAAAATGTTTTGATGAATGAAATAGCAACCTCAGAACACCTCTAGAAGTGAAGTACAAACACTAGTTCAGACTTTAAACACGATTTTAGCTATGACGATTTTAGACATAATGATTTTAGACCATGTCAGCGGCTCTGATTAGAAGTCAACACCTACAACAAAACTAACCATAACATGCCATAAGTTGGTAATAAACATGCTGTAAGGATGTTAAAAATGCAAAGTACATATGTTGTCATGAATGAGTGTACTCTTCTGTCACTGGTTCAAACCTATGTTGTACAGAACTGCCTACAAGATCTTTCAAAAGTACTTAATGGCTAATAGTATATGTATCAGTAAACATTTTCTTTAAAAACAAATACATCCTATTGCTTTATCTTCTTTCTTTTGATATTATTGGGATTTTAAGACAATAAATGCAAGTTTGCACATTCTTGCCACATCTGCATGGGTTTCTACCGAGTGCTCTGGTTTCCTCCCACAGTCCAAAGATGTGCAGATTTAGTGAATTGGCCATGCTAAATTATCTATGGTGTACAGGAATGCGTGGGTTAGGTAGATTAGCCATAGTAAATGCAGAGATAGAGTAGGGTTTGGGGTTTGGATGGGATGCTCGAAGGGTTGGTGTAGACCTGATGGGCTGAATGTCCTCTTTCTGCACTGCAGAGATTATATAATTGAAGTCTTGCTCCAAATAACCTTACACAATTATTCCATCAGGAGATAGATTCTACAACTTAAACATTGTTATGTATAAAAAATTTGTAAAAGTTGCTCTTTACATCTTCTGTCGATAATGATTTTCGCGTGCACGTTCTCAGCATAAGGTCAGCACTGAGTTTATTTGGGAGGCTGTAAATTAAGGTTGGTTACTGATGATGGATTCCAATGAATTACCAAAGGTATTTCTGAATTTCAGATCATGTAAACTTTTCTGTAGGCATAGTTAATGAAAAAGAATAGAAAAGCTGAGTGCGAGTTTCAGGCCGTTTACAAGATTTGTATTCTCTTCTTTTTCCTCAATAAAGTAAATGTGGTTATAACGCTCATTGGAAGAATGACCTCCTTCTGCACTGTAACACTGCTGTGATTAACCCATGAGGCTCTTCTCTGTATGACATTTTCCTGCATAGAGCATCATAACTTAATCATCAGCTTTCTCCACAGAAACCTTGTGTTCTGCTCTGCATAATCCAAAGCCTGTGTTTTGTAAAATTCAATTCATACCACAGTGAACCCCTATAAAATTCCAAATTAGTTATCACAGCAACAATGAGTTCCAGCCATTGAAAAATGTCCAAAGAGAAAGGATAATAAGATAAGTGAAAGAGTGTCTGTGGAAAGACTGCCATGTATCTTAGCACTTGCATATTTTAGAGAAACATTCAAGGACTTAAGTATGTAAACATTAGAGGTCAACAATGTAAATGTGCTTTATCAAGTTATTTTCTGCCAGAATAAAATAGAAATCAGATTAAACAGATTTGTAGTGATTCTATAAATTAGTCCATAAGTGTACAAGTTGGTGTATATATAGTGTTGCTACAGTCAAATGCATATTTTTCCATGCCCTATGTAATGCACCACATACATGGAAGTTAGGCATGATTGAAGTGATCATCAATACTACATAACTGCACAACTAGGAAGAAATGACAATTTTTCCTACCCTTGAGTGATGTGGGCAATGAAGAGAAATTTTGGAAAAAAAAGATTTTTAACTTTGAGCAAGAGAATGTCCGACTTACCCCTTGAGCTTTCAATGGCTAGGTGATGTCAAGGACCTTATTACCATACATTTGCAATCATTACTAATTCATCTGGGCACATGGGAAGAACTAGGTATCAATTCTCAGTTTAAATGATCACCGGGTGGATGAAGCTTGTCACTGTCCTCATTAAAAAGTGAATACACTCACTTATTTTGTCCTATATTTTTCAAAAAAGAAAAGGTTGTGACAGAGGTGTAGAGTAGTCTGCTCCTAAGTCAATAAAGTGAACAGCTCAAAGCCTTGGTTTTGTTTTAAAGTTGGAACAACAGAAGCAGCATGAATGGGTAGGGGTTAAGCTCCCTCAGAATCATGATTTTTTAAAAACATTTAGCCTTCAGTAGCAGTTACTGGGGTCTTGAAGCTGGATGTGGAAAGTTTTATTTTTCTCTCTGTTACAGCGAAAAGCTGGGGTTTTCTTTCTGCTCCTAGAATTGCAGGGAGACAATCTATTTTACTGAACTTGCCTTTGCCAAGAGAATGTTTAAGGGATGTTACTATAGTGGAACAGTTAACTAGTAGGAGTTAATACATATATTATTTTGTTAAGCCAATTATTTTCCTTCTGTTTAGTCTGCATTTTATTTATACCATATTCATAAAGTGTGTTTTGTGTCACACCTGGCAGTTTGACCAATTGAATTGCATCCAGCACACAATGCCTTACACTTATCTTTAATTTAAGAAACAAAGTTAGTGTCTAGCCTATCTTCTTAATACAGTTTGAGGATTTGGTCTGGTCCATAACAGTAGAGCATTCAACACCATCACCTATACAGCTGTTGGGTTACAAAGCAAACAAAAATAACTCTCAAGTAATTTAAAAAAATTCCTCAAAGATTCACCACCTTTCCACATTGTCTAATTCTGCCCACTTCAATCCCTTCAGTAAGGGAAGGCTCATCTGTAATTTTGTAACCTCTGTCATCAATCTGCTTTATGGAGTCAGGCACACAATTAATTTGCTAAGGACCCAATCGAGGTCATATTTACAACATGGTATTTCATAGCCAGAGCAAAGAACACCCCACACACCAACACTGCCACATATAAATGCCAACTGACTAATGTGTTTGGCAAGTTAGCTTGCCTTATGAGCTGAGGTTGAGGTTTTTGGTCTGATTGGGGTGTGAGGGTATAGAAGCTGGACAGTTTGTTACAGGGAGCCTAGCAGCCCCCCACCCCCCACCAAAACCACACACACACACCTCTGCTCTGTAGAAGTGATCAAAAGCTCCCTGGCACAGGCTATGATCATTTCAGATTAAAAACTATTGTGGTCCTACCCAGTCATTAGGACTCACTTTTATATTAAGTGGGTGCATCAATGAGGACAGCCAGGTGATTGAAGCAGCAAGTTCCATTTTTCCATTTTGCATGAAACTTACCACCAGTTGCCTTTATTCAGTTTGGGGTTGAGGGCAAGCCCTCACACCTTTATTTTCATTTGCTCAATTATACTTAGTCAACTCCTTCAAGGCATGTGGACAAGTCTGTGCTTAACCAAATATGCAAGATTTGTTCAAGAATGAAGCCTGATGCACTGAATGACATGCTTAATGTTCTTTTGAAATTTGGGATTTGATACATACTGTGGCAGCATAAATAGACTGAAAATATAATCCAAAATAAGATGGACAATGTTCAGCACACTTAGAAAGAATTATTGATAATTTTAAAAAGATCATTATATTATTCCTTTCAGATCTATTTGTTAGCAGTTAATTTGTTAGTTCATTGCCAAAACAACAGTTCCCAACTAACTTCAAGCCCTATTTTCTAATTCAGACAACAGATCATATGGCAGATGATTTGATACAGCCTACTATTTTCCTTTGAAACAATTAGTTGAATTATAGAATTATAATGAGGACAGTGATGATTTTCAGGCTTCTGCCAATACTCTTCCATATCATGTATCTATGGAGGAATAAGAGATCCTTCAATCACCACGTCAAGCTTAGTTTGAGCGTCAATGTGTGACTAAGTCATGTCATAGCCTCTTGCCATAATAGTCCCTAATTTAACATGCAGAACTATTAACTGCATAGCTATCTTGAATTCTAATTTGAAATGGTCAAATTAGGAAATACACAAAAGCCAACATCCAAACATATTTGAAAGAAAAGCATTGTATATATCAAATATTTGGTGTGCTCCCTCAGAATTATCTTGATAAAAAACAATTAAAAATAAACAAAAAGCACAGCTCTGAAATGAAGAATGAACAATACAGCAATGTTTACCAGCAGTTGTATTCTAATAGTTTGCATGAATTAGATTTTTGCTGGTAGCAGAACACAAAGACACTTCTTTCAGCCTCAGACCCCTCATAACCTTACTTCCTGCTAACATCAGTTCAATCTCGAGGTTAACGTGTCGATGTTTTATTTAGACTTTCTTCGATACAAACAAAAGGAGATGGAGATACAAATTTGGATTTAGTTTTTGAAAATAATATAAATGAAGTTATATATCAAACTAAAATTAATTCAGGCTAAAGTACTCAATTATTAAGATTAACTGGACACCATCTTGTTAACTGGAAAGCATTGTCAAGTTAAAAACATAGTAGTGCTCCATGATTTCTGTGTAACTGGGTTATTCAATGTCTTAAAATGTACAGAAACAAACAGCTACTTAAATATAAGATAATAATTGGTCTTTAAATGAAATTTCAGTCCTGATACCACACAAGTGATGGCTTCTATTTTGGCTACAGGGCAACTTAGAACACAACACAATATGTACTTCCAAATCATTTGATTTTCTAATTTACTTTAAAAAGATCAATAAAGTCACTATGTTGATTTTAAATATAACTATAAATTAACACTGTACAATTGATGGGGTTAAGTAGATTTCAACTTTCACTCTTGAAAAATAGATTTTCAAAAGTATATATCTTGAATTAATAGTATTGCAACAAGCATTTTTGCAGCTGTTTTAAGTTTAGCAGCATATTTTGGTTCTATAATTTGCATAAGGAATTTTGTGCCCCATTCTTATCAATAATTCTCAGGTAAATTACATATTATCTTTCAGTATGTGTACTTTTCCTTCAAGAGGATCTTCCTGTAGTCTGAATTGACATCAGAGCTGGCCACAGTTCAGTGAGAATAAACTCGCAAGTTGCATTTCAATGTTTTATAAAATTTGAATGAGAGAGAACCTTGGTTAGGGTCTGCAGGATTGTGAAGTTTTCACTGATTTACTACAGATTTTGGGTTCAAAACCAAATTTTCAGTCACAATATCTACACATTGTTTGGAAGTGCAAGTACAAGAAGCAGGAAATTTCCTCTGCAAATATATAGCAGATGGTAAGAACATTAAATTACAGAGGTGTGTGTGATTCCTCAGTTTGAGCATCTGTAGCTAGACATATAAACAGACTGCTAAAGAAACTAGTTATACAAAATAAATTCATAATTTATCCAAAATATCATCCACAATGTCACCAATGCACCTTAAAAATTTCTGTGCAAGTTGAAAACAGACATTTATAAAAAAAAGTTTTTTTTACTGCAGACAGCAAAAGTAAAAATCACCAAGCCTTAAGATAAGCCAAGAACAAGAAGCAGCAATGATTTATCTGAATGCTGCTGCCTTACCTAAATGATTTCAGCTTGCAGATGGAATGCAGACTTCTCTGGCTGCACATTCAAGCAGAGTATTAGCATCATGTGTGGTTAAGTGCAACCCCCAGTTAGCCGATCGGAAGCACAGGCTCTCCCTCTTAAAGGAGTGCATCTCTCAAGCAACTGGACTCCAATTATCATTGAAAGATCTGTATGGAAGGGCAGGCACGGCAACAGGCCTTAGGGGCCTTCAGGTGTTCTAGTGCTGCATTGGAGACACGAGTAATTTAGCCAGAAAGAAGAAAGATGTATCTTTCCTGAATGGGTTAGAAACACTCAACATGTATAATGAAAAGGGAGATAGCCACAGAGGTCAATTCCTGGAATTCGGCTGCAATATGGGAAGATGTTCAATATAGGAACATAAGAAACGGAAGCAGGAATAGGTATCTGGCCTATCCAGCCTGCTCCGCCATTCAATAAGATCATGGCTGATCTTTTCATGGACAACCCTTTGGGTGAAGGAGGTCATCCTTAACTCAGTCCTAAATCTGCCCCCCTTATCCTGGGGCTGTGCACCAGAGTTCTAGTTTCACCTGCAAATGGAAACAACTTCCCTGTTCCTATCTTATTTACTCCCTTTATACATTTCTATAAAATACACCCTCTTTCTTCCAAATTCTAATGAATATAGTATCAGTCTACCCAATCCTCATAAGGCAAACTTCTTAATTTTGGAATCAACCTAGTGAACCTCCTCTGCACCCAAACCAGTGCCAGTACATCCTTTCTCAAGTAAGGAGATGAAATCTGTACACAGTACTTCAGGTGTGACCTCACCACATCCTATACTTCACAAGGCCCTCAAGATAAGTGAATATGTCTGCCGAGGACATCTCCTACATACTGCTCCCCATCTCCTGCTGCTCAACGCACCACACATTCATTACTCACCCATAATTCAAGCCCAACACTCAGATGCTCCATATTACTTTCACAAATGTACTAATGCTGGCAGCTTCACACCCACCTCTCACAGCTTCCACAACATTTATGTTATCTACCTATAACTGGTAGATCAGCCAAAAATAATGAAAACACACTCACCAGCTCACTGACATCCCTTTCTCTCTCTTGCAGGACAAGGTGGGCTATTAGCAAAGGGTGCAGAAAACCTGAGGGTTAGGCATGCTTGCATTAATTGAGCCCTCTGGAGGAGATGGTGCTTTGTAGAGGGACTGAGGTTGTTGGATCTGACATCACCAGAGGTTTCAGGGAGACAGTGGATTTGAAATGACATACCCCAATTGCATGCATTTTCGGTACACGGACATGTAATGTTGGCCAGGGTGGCTAGCCAAACACCTACCCACCTGCTCTCAAGTTCTCTATCCAAATTCAGAATGGGTGGACAGGAGTCAAAATTAGCAGCCCACCCGCAATCCAGAAAAAATATTTAGGATCAACTGAGCTAATTGAGAACTCAACTTGCACTGATAAAGCACGAGCCATACCAAATACAGTTGGTACAGTGGGCAGTCCATGTTTGTTTTTACAAAAAGTATAAAATGGTGTTGGGGGGCGGGGGGGGGGGGGTGGGTGGTTAGGGAAACCTCCCGACACCCCCTGCATCACATCCACAAGCATCTACTTCGTGCACACTGTTGCTACTATCTACAAACATGTTTTACAGAAATTCGACCAAAGATTCTTACACAATGCCTTCCAACCCCACAACCATTTCCATCGAGAAAGACAGTAGCAGCAGATACAGGGGAAAACTATCAGCTGCACATTCTCCTCCAAGCTACTCACTATCCTGACTTTACCTTGTCACTGGGTCAAAATATGGAATTCCCTCCTTAAGGGCATTGTGCATTTACCTACTGCACATGGACTGCAGCAGTTCAAGAAAACAGCTCACCACCACCTTCAATGGCAACTAGGTATGGGCAATGATTGCTGGCCCCACCAGAACACTCACGTCCCATGAGTAAATAAAAGGATAACCTGACATCAGGATTCACGCTCTCTCCTTCAAGAGCCTGCCTGCAGTATTGAGTTTATACACTGCCAGCACATCAGGAGCTGCCAGCCAATCAGATTTCTTATTCATGCTTGGGATGTGAGCTTCACTGGTTGGGCCAGCTTTATTTCCCATTTCTAAATACCCTTGAGATGGTGGTATTTTCCTTTTTAACACAAATTGCTACAGTGTGGAAACAGGCCCTTCAGCCCAACAAGTCTACACTGACACTCTGAAGAGAAACCCACCCAGACTTATTCCTCTAGTACTCTACATTTACCCCGGACTAATGCACCTAACCTACACATCCCTGAACACTATGGGCAATTTAGCATGGTCAATTCATCTGATCTGCACAGCTTTGGATCGTGGGAGGAAACCGGAGCACCCGGAGGAAACTCACACAGACACAGGAGAGAACGTGCAAACTCCACACAGACGGTTGCCCGAGGCGGGAATCGAACCTGGGACCCTGGCACTGTGAGGCAACAGTGCTAGCCACTGAGGTAACAGTGCTACCTCACCACTGTGAGCTGCTTTCTCGAACAGCTGCAGACCCTTTAAGGTAGGTATACCCAAAATGCTGCTGGAAAGTTTGTTTCAGGATTATGACTCAGCAGCACTGAAGGAATGGCAATATATTTCCAAGATAGGATGCTGAGGTTTGGAGGGAAACTTCTAGATGGTGGTATTTGACTGGCAGATCCTGATGGCATGACACCTTTTCAATGAATGAAGCAGCGAAATCGACGTTTCGGGCAAAAGCCCTTCATCAAGGCCTTTTGCCCGAAACGTCGATTTCGCTGCTCCTTGGATGCTGCCTGAACTGCTGTGCTCTTCCAGCACCACTAATCCAGTATTTGGTTTTCAGCATCTGCAGTTATTGTTTTTACCTTTTCAATGAAGTCTGTCTTCCTGCAATGAGGTAATTTAGCCCACTGGCAATGTTCTTTGACTGCCAGGTAGGCTTCTTTTGGGTTATGCTCCTACTCAAATCCCATTTCCCCATCATTCTGCTATTTGATATGAAACGCAAGTTGCAAATAGTGTGCCCCCCACTGTTCTTCACCCAATCCTTCCTTTCTGCTTGTCTGCTATCAAATATCTAAGAGCTACTGCCTTAGGTTGAAGCTATACTAGCTCTCTAATAAAGGAGAACCACCCATTGATCTGATAGCGCAGCCACTACCACAGATACTAAACTGTGAAAACTTTCAAGTTGAGCTCAGCATCACTTTCTGCACATTGCTTCTCCTCTCTATTGTCTGTGTGCCACTTCCAAGTATTGCTGCAGCCCAGGAGACAGATACATTATGCCTCACAGCGTCCAACAGCACTATAACACTTGTCTCAAAAGGACTGCAACTATTGCCAGTGTTAATGAAGCAAAGTTTCTCCCCAGTAGGTTAATCAACCACTCCGACATCTTTGTCAATAACAAAGCTTGCTTGAAAATCCGAATGTTAATAAAATTCCTTCAACAAATGAACAATAATTTCACTAACTCTGCATCCCAAAAGCAAGTCAAAAGCACCTCTCCAAATGGACAGTTAACTTTTTAATGTTACTTATGGGGAGACCAGCATGCAGCTGAGTACATGTTCATAGCGCGTGTTTAAAAGATATTAAGTGACTTGGACTACTGTAGATGATACGGTTCGTTCATTCATTCATCAAATCCACATTAGCAGTTGTTTAACATCATAATCTGCTCATTTTGAAAGCTTGGAGCATCCACATATCACACTAGTACCTAGCCAGTCATAGCCAATCTGAGGTTTATGCTGTTAGTGGCCACAACTGTCTCAATAAATGTTTTTCAAATTCAGTTTTTCTGTAACATTAGCATGATTTTATTTGACTCAATTTCATGACTTTCGTATTTAGATAATACAAACTCATTTGTTTAAAAAAAATGCTTCACGTGCTATGAACTGGCTGTAATTTACACAAACAACAATAACAGTATTCGGTTAATCTAGTATTCTATCAGTCTAACCATTTGTTGCAGAAATCCTCCACATTTGAACACTTCCAATGATTTTGTTTCTATACACTATTGAACAGATTATTCTTGTTATTCTTAGATACAGGTGTCCCTTTCTAATGGATAAATGTGCTTTTCACGTACTACATTCACATTCATTAATTTAACTTTTGTTGAATTAGAAAATGACAATATTTTGATCCAGGTTTTGTGGTTGCTTTCTTCAACCTTAAGTATCTCACTTTATTATGCAAGTGCCTAATTCCATTTTAAAGGGATAACTTCCACATTAAATGAAGATTTTTGGCAGAGAATGTCATACGCTAACTATTCGGGGTAAAAACATTTTTTTTCTGGTGTCCCATTTTATGTTTGATTTTGCAGTTGTGTTCCCCCTTGTCTTACCAATCAATGGAAGTAATGTCACCATTAAATTTATTGTAACTCTTTCTATCTTGAAGTTTATCAAATCATGCCTTCTCAGTTTTAAACAAAGATCCTAACTTCTCAAATCTCTCTTTATATATGAAACTTGTGAATGTACACCTCACAGTTTTATAAGTTTCTAAGATGAAATGCTCATTACTGCACACAAGATGTCAAATGCAGCCTCAATATTCAGAGTTTAAACTTTGGCAGTGATGAGTCTATCACTTTCAAGTCCGTTTTAAGTTCTCCCTAAATTCAATTCCATTTAGCATATGTTTATGATGTACACATTTTGACCGAAATGCAAAACTGTTCATTGCACATTATAAATTTTATTTGCCATTAATTTGCCCAAATGTGTAGCCAGCAGAAATCAGATAAACCTTTTGTTTTACCTGTAATCTCTACTGTTCCTCCTATTAGGAAATGTTACATGCTTATATTTAATTCTGATATGAGTGTTTACTATAGGAATAGTGGAGATCCAAGAATCTTTCCTCTAAGACACTAAACTCATTATTGCATCAACATGGAGCTCTTAGATGTACAATTGCTTATTTTTGTAATAAACTTGTTACCTGGTCTATCCTGGTTTTTCTAAACTTTGGTTTAATTCAATGACAGGGCGGTGCAACATCAAGGGCCGAAGGGCCTGTACTGCGCTGTTATGTTCTATGTTCTATGACATTAACAGAATTATGCAGGATTTATAATGGAGAATTACTCATAAATAGATAGTGGAACATCCCTAAAAGGTTTACATTTTTGATGACAGAATCAGCTGCACCCAAAGCTAGTTGATTTTATTACTATGGTATTGCTATACCTCTGCACTAAATTAGAAAGTTATTCTTCCTACAATTTTTCCCATTATTGATATTAACCTAAACGGGGTTTGTAGCTGGTTCTCATTGCATTCCCTGTCTTGTCAATATCAATACATAGTGTTCTTGACTATTTGAGTGTGAAATGTGAAGTTGGTATTGATTGTTGAGTCCAACAGCTTTACCCTATCTTGGGGAGCCATTCTTGTACATGTCAACTGCCAAAGCATATTCTCCATTCTCTGCCTCACCTTTCACAATCATTGAACCATATGAGAAGACTTTAACCTGCTGCAAATACAAATATGTTAAAACTTTGTTCCAGTAGAAACAATTAGAACAGCTTTCCTTTTAAGTTACTATCCATTAAATTATGTGGCAGTGTTTCACAGAATTCCCACATTACATTCTACTTACCTCCCAGTAGACTTGCACCTGAATGGAAGACACTGGCATTTAACTCCAGTTTGATTCCAGATCAAAGAGATTAAAAGATTAACTGCTTTTGATATGGAGTTATGAACATAAATGTTTGCCTTTATAAGAAATGAGGTATTTGACAAGATTAAAATCTATTGAATGGCATTCGTTTTAAAGCAAAACATGGTGAAACTTATTACAATCTCTAGTTTCAGGCATGCTTCCAGAGATTAACCCATGACAAATACCAGATGAGTTGTTATTGTGGTAGTAAGGGTAAAGGATGGTGGGGAGTGCAGAAGACAGGACTCAGCACTTATTTGCCATAGGCACTAAATTTCTGAAAAATCGTGCCAGATTATCCACGTCACTCAAAATTCCCAGATATAGATAGCTATCTTTCCCACAGAACAAAATAATAAAAGGTTAATGCAAACAGAAATCATACTGTACTGCAATTAAACATGTAGAATTTGAACTTACCTGAACAGAGTATGCCCTTGTGCCTCGCGCATGAGAAGTCATCACATTCACAGAAAGTCCCATAAATCCTTCCAAACTCACTCTCATAGCAGACACACTGGTTGCAGCTGCATTCCCCTCTGCCACTGCAGATCGGTCTTCCCTCTGCTTCATGGCAGAACGTCTGGAATACATTACTGGTTTCTCCATCCTGGCATTCACAATTGGCTCCCAGAAAGCCTGGATCACACTTACAGATCCCACACTCATAGGTTCCATTACCATTGCACTTGGAGCTGCTGGCTTGCATCCCACTTGTGCAGTCACAGTTGCAAATATAACCAAACGTTATACTCAGTGAATCTTTGAAGCCAACTGGCTTAATGGTGAAGCTATTTCTGGTCTGGGCTTCCGGACAGCTCCTAGCTTCTACAGTGACATCAAATGACACCTGAACAGAAAGAACATTATTAAAGAAAGCAACACTATAAAAGTTCAAAGATACAACAATCTTAACACTGTTGCACTTAAAAGCAATGATCTTGGTCAATGCATCTCAGGGAGTGAACAACAAAATTGTATAGCCCGAAATTGAATGTAGCAGATTATTTACACACAGTCCAGAACGCCACACAATCTTTCCAAAATATCTTATGCAAATATTTCATTATACTTTGCTCAAAACAAAAGGGCTTCCATTGAAAGGTTATGGAGATATTAATTTTGTTAATCAGTATTTTAAAAAACAAAGATCTGCTTGAGATTTCTACCAGGCAGACTGCCTGCCTTCAAGCCAACTATATCCTATTGAATGTAATTTTTACTGCAGCCTCTGGATGAAGAGCTTAATTATCCACAAAAATTTACAGGTCTTTCCTTAATCATGCAGGTCAGGATCGGATACTACTTTTGGGCCTGGCAGTAATTTTAACATTAACCTGGGTGGGCAAAGCCTCCATAGAGTTAACCTTACAATGGTTGAAGTGAATATAAAAATTGCTATTAGCAGAAGAACAGCTGGATGTCCAATAGATCCTCTTATATTTCACTATACATCGAGCCATCATTCACGCTCTTGTATTATATTGACGGTTCTGTCTAATCCTTTATTCATGTGAGTGTAACACATTTATTCATGCTCAAGGAAACACAGGCAAAGCTCATTTTCCTAAAACTTCCACAGCTATTTCCAACACGTACTTTAACATGGTCACTACTGTTTTCACCAAATACTATTTAGGCTAAATTTGGGACACTGAATACTAACCTTATTTTAATCCAAATTTTATATATTTGGATTAAAATACACCAAAATACTATGGCGCAAACAGCCCTCAGCATCATGGTACTAAATTCATTCTGACATTAAATGCAGAATTTGCAACCAACCATGAACAAATTTTAGTCTGCATAAATACAACAAGCCATGGCCACATGCTGTGGTTACTCAATGCTTTTCTTATTCCATTGAATGATTGTGGGAGGAATTAAGAAGGTCAGAAGTACTGATGTTTACCACCCATTTTCTAGGCATGAACAGGCTTTGGAATTTTACTTCGGATACTTCAGGCTGCTTTTGAACAATTTCTTTACATGTGCTAGCAGCCGTTCTGCTTTTATCACTGCATTCCTCTCTCACGCCTTTGAGCATGTTGTTGCCTCCCACATCAGTACTCAGTCAGGTTTCTTCTCCTGCTACAGTACCAAAATAGCCAGAATCAACGTCACAAAATCAATTCTTCCTAATTATGACAATAGCCTCCGTGCCTTTGTATTTCGTGTCTCAAGTTATAAGGGCCAGGATCCAAGACGTATAAGCCACTTTATCAACCTGCCCTGATGCCTTAACGGATTTATATACATAAACCCAGGCTGCTCAACTCCTACACCAACTTTACAATCTTTCCTTTATTTTATATTATCTCTACCTAAACATTTTGCTGCACTACATTTGATCTATTCTATCACCATGTCTATGTCCTCTTGATGATTATCTCTCCCCTTCCAAGGTCATATACTTACAAGTTTCGTATTCTCTGAAAAGTCTGAAATAATGGTATGTAAACCCAAGACTAGATCATTAAGAAAGAACCTAATACTGACCCTACAGAGTCCTAACATTTACTAATGCCTTTCCAAAAGCAACCAGCCATTCTCCACCAATCCCTGTCACTCAGCTGTTTTCATAGTGTCAATATCCTTACTGTACCATTAGCTTTAACTCTACGGACAAGACTATAGTGTGACTTTTTACCAAACATTTTTTGAAAGTCCATATACTTCACACTAACCACACTCCAATGAATCTTCTCATATACCTCAAAAGCGTCAAACTAAATAAATGATTTGTCCTTAAAATCAGGCTAGTTTTCCTTAATTAATCCACACGTATCAAAATGACTGCTAACTTCTATCACTGAAACATTTCTGAAAGATTTCTCACCCTCCAAGATTAACCAGAATAGTATGCAGTTGCTGGGCTTATCTGTACACACTTTTTTGAACAAGATGTGTAACATGTGCAATTCTCTAGCATCATTCCTGTCTCGAAGAAGAATTATGTCCAGTGCCCCTGCAATTTGCAACCTTTCAGCTCTCAGATGCAGCTCATCCAATCCTTCTGATTAATCTGCTTTAAGTGCAGTCAGTTTGTTAATGCCTCCTCTTTAAACAGATTTTTAATCAGTCCAGTACTAAGTTTTCCTTCCCCTATGGATTTGGCACCATCTTTTCCCTTGGGAAGGACAGATGATAAATACTCATTTAGGGCCTCAGGTATGCCCCTGCCTCCATGCAAAATACACCTTTTTTGGTTCTAAATGGTTCAATTTCTCCATTTATTTTACTTTATCTTTTTAAGTCTCTTGAAGGTTTTTGGCTTGCTTTTATATTAGCCATCATTCTCTTTTGATACTTGCCCCCCTGGCTTCCATCCCCTCATTTTTCACTTTCCCTCTGAGCTTTTTCTTATTCCCATTTTCTTATTCCCTGGTTCCCATTTAAACAAGCAAGAGAACATCTGTTCATATGTACTGAAATAAAAGAACGAACTGTGGATGCAGCAGATCTGAAACATAAACAGAAATTGCTGGTGAAACTCAGAAGGCCTAGCAGTATTTGTGATGAGAAAGCAAAGTTTCCAGTCTGATGACCCATCAGAACTGTTCATTTATAAATTTGAAAAACAGTCTGCAGCATTTAAAATAACAAGACTATGCCTGCTATTTACTGTCATGTGGCAAAAACAGAAGGTTATAATTACAGGATTAGTGCTGCATGATTGGTTTCACAACTTTTTAAAATCAATGACAGCTTCATATGCTTATAAACTCTGCAGTGAGACTACAAACTCAAATGCTTGTTTTATTAAGGATTAAAAGTAATTAAGTGTAGTGAATGGGTTTTTAAAATATTTTCTAAATAGTGAATTTTTCAGGACCTGAAGTGTTCACATGGAGATGGCATTCACATAGGATGGCACAGGAAAAAGCGTGGTGGTTGGGGCATGGTTGGCATGAATTAACAACAATTAACATATGGCTATAAAGGGGCTTGGGGACTATAGAAGACATAGGGAGCCATAGGGAATCTAAGGAACCATGAAGTGATGGAGAGCATAAGATCACAATGTTGGGGCACTGGGTTACATAGAGGGGTGAAGAGAAGGGTTATTATTGAAAAATGAGGGCTACGTTTTGTTTCATTCTGTTCTTAATTTCTTCAACAATATGCTGAAGTACTAAGGCAGTCTTTCGCCCCACCTACCTTCACAGATAGCAGCCTCCAAAATCCTTCCAGCTTCACTCACCATGACTCCCATTTTCAGCTAAGCCCCTGATCAACAAGTGGAACTTTTGTTGAACTTTTACATGGTACAAGGTTGCAACACTGGGAACTCTCAAATCAACATTCCTGACCAGGAAGGGGGAGAATTCAGGCCTTAATTCAGATCCAGTAAAATAAATTTTGAGCGAGAGGGAGTTGAAAAGAATACATTGCTTTTCCCATCCGGGCAGCCAGACAAACTGAACAATTCTGCAAGGTACGAAAGGTAAAGGCAGAAGCAGGAGCCCTTGGAGGCTTTGCTTTCAGGAACTAGAGGATAGAATGCAAAGGCCATGGTAAACAGATGAATGCTCTTCATTCTTGATGAAGGGCCTATGCCCAGAACGTCGATTCTCCTGCTTCTTGGATACTGCCTGACCTGCTGTGCTTCTCCAGCAACACACTCTCAACTCAGAGAGATGAATGCTTACAGGACAAGCCGAGCATGTCTACAAATCAACAAGAAACAGTGCATGCTCGTTCGATAATTAGAAGAAAGGAGTTGAATGTTGCAGGATTCATAACATTTATGGAGTGGTCTTTAAGATAAATGAACTTCATGGACGTAGTGAGAAGTGTTTCTGGAGCACTTCGTAACTTGAAAATTTATTCACTCTACAAATGCAAATCATTAATGAGAACAAAATATGAAAGGGACAAAAATTGTCAATTTCATTTGAAACTATGACTCAAATTAATTTTGTTTGATTTAAATGATCTGTTTATTTGAATTGAAATAATTTAAAAAATGCTTTTTATTCCAACCATTTAATCTGATTGATTGCATAACAGAATGAATGAACAGAACTTGCAGATCTGCAGCATTGCCAGTATGTTGTGTGTTATCTGGCATAGGGGAGGTACACAGGAGAGCCATGACAGTACGTACATGTACACACACACACACGCATACACACACACACAATAACTTCTGTGTGGGGAAGAGAAATACTACTTGAGGCAGGATAACGTTGGCATCACATAGTTGCATCTGTCCTTTCATTATAGATGATCGTCTTAATTTAAAACTGTGTAAATTTTATGAAGGATGGCTTAAAAAGAAATTACCTAGACACTCTTAACTATCACAGAATAACAAGTGACCACTTACCGTGTCTCCAATTTTAAGATCACCACACTTTCTAACACCAGGGCGTGAAACACCATCCTGACATGTGGCTGTCAAGGAAAGTTCAATGTCTTTTGGTTGGTCCCCTACTGTCAGTTCAACCTTGGACCGAACACTCTAGATCAAGGATAACATATATTCTTTAATGCACTTATATGAAAAATAAAATATTTTCTATGTAATGAATGCATTAATCTCAGTTCATTTAATACCACAGATTATCATGTAACTAAACACTTCTAGAAAACAATCATCTATAAAATTAGGTCTGCCAAATTTGACACTGCAGCCATTTGTATTGCATGTGTGCCAACAATGGCTGCAGGGAGAGACAATTATGATGAAAATTTGTGAAGCTAATTTCACCATTCATCCTGTTTTAAAAAAGACTTTCAGCATCTGGAAATAAGTCATAAGCCAAGCAATTGACAATTCTGGGGGGAAATTAGACAAACTAAGGAAATATGCAAAACTAACAACCATCATTTTCAAATAAATGCGTGCAGGCAAGAAAATGCAACTAAATGTCTATGCATTTTCAAAGTGTGTGCATGTTTTTGTTGGTGGGGTGGGGCAGTACTGTTGGTAGCAGTAGTGGTGGTGCTGTGTCATTTAGAAGTAGGAGTCCAGTCTACGCAGTTAAAATGGTGAAGCCTCCACAGGTAAACTGGAACCATTGGTATGAGGACTTTTGGCCACTTAAGGGCCTCAATAGGCCCAATGACATGCAGGCCATTTGCTGGCTTTTATCTATTCTCTCTGACTTCACACCCAATATTGGGGCAGTATAAAATCCATTATCAATCATATCTTAAGAGATTCATAGAACATTAGAAGGCTAGGGGAACAAATGAGCTGAGATTTCCATCTGATAAACAACAAAGTATGTGCCAAAACAGGAGGAAATGGAGCAGAAACATAACTAACATGCAATTTGGGAATCTAGGCACGCATTGCATTTAAGCACTGACAATGGATCACTTCTACAGCCAGTATTTTCAGGTTCAAAAGTTGATGAAAATATAGCATGTACAATTTAGATAGGGAAGGATTTAGAGAATAAAATGTAGGCTATAAGGAAAACATTAGATTAACAGTATATCCTCTGCAAAATACATTCAATTTATGCATAATGACAGCCCAAAATATCTAAATAACCTAAGAATCATAAAGTGAAGTCTTTAGATTTATAAGTTTAAGAGATACTTCTTTAACTAACAATTTAATTGACAAACTGGATCCATAACTCTAAACATTCACACTCAAATACAAAATATAAACATTTGAGGTATCTTTACCACTGAAATGGAGAAATACCCCTAAATAAGGTTTACATAAATTTTCTGGCTAGCCTGAATCTTCAACAGAATGAAACTGTACAAGTAATCCAGATAAACTCTTTCATGCATCTTTTGCTCAATATACAAACAAAACGAACTTAAGCCAAGGATGGCATTTTTGCAGATTTAAGGATGAAATAGGCCCTTAAGTGGTTCTTAACTGGCCATTTACCACTTAAGGGACTCAACTGGCAGTGAGGTGGGAAGGTGAAGCTTAGGTCTTCTCAGCTGGAATTTAATCCCTGTGGAGATGGGGTCCTTTCACGGTAGCATTCTGACTAATGCATGTGCCTTCACATCTCCAGGCTAGCTGACTCTGAGGGTGGGAACATTACATCCAGCAAGTCATATATCACTGTATCCCTGGGGTGTCCAACAAATGGAGGCATAACAAACTTCTGCTGATAAATTCAATATCCCAATGAAGACCCTTGCAATGCCAAATACAAAGTTGCTTATCATTCTATTCACGGCCTTCCATTTATCATGACGAAAAATTCAAGACAAGTCGTAATTTCAAAAAGGTTTTATTTAATGCTCCTAAGCAAAAGGAAACTTTTACTTCTCTTTTCTGTTCAGCAATTTCTGGCTCAGATCTCTTCTTGGTTCAACAAGTAAAATGCTGAATCAAAATAGTTACAGCAAAGCATTCCAGATGTATGGAATCCATCCCAATCTACACCCTGACACAGGAACTGACGGGAGATAGTCCCTCACAGGAATGCTAGCGAGGGGAGGTTGTTGTTGTTGTTGTCATCTCAGGCTGGAAGCATGTCAGTCTAGCTTCATATTTTCATACACTGAAGACACAAAGCCTGTGACAAGTGAGGTCAGAGTGATGGCATTTGACATTACGGCCACATTTAAATAAGTGTGGCATGAAGGAGCCCTAGCAAGACTGGAATCAATAGGTATATCTGTTGGTTGGAGTCATATTTGGCTCATAGGAAGATGGGTGTGGTGGTTGGAGGCCAATCATGCCATCTTCAAGACATTTCTGCAGGAGTTCCTCAGGGTAGTGTCATCAGCCTAACCATTTTCACCTGCTTCACCAATGACCTTCTTGCCATCATAAGGTCAGAAATAGGAATGTTCACTGATGATTCCACAATGTTCAGTATCATTTGTGATTCCTCCAATACCGAAGCAGTCCAAGCTCAAATGCAACAAGATCGGGACAAATCCAGTCTTTGCCTGACAAATGGCATGTAATATTTATGCCACATAAATGCCAAGCAATGACCATCTCCAATAAAGAGAAAATCTAACTACTGTACCTTGTCATTCAATGGTGTAACCAGCACTGAATCCTCCACTATAAAACATCCTTGGGGTTACCATTGACCAGAAACTCAACTGGACAAACTGTAGCTACAAGAGCAGATTGGTGACTAGGAATGCTGCAGAGAGTAACTCGCCATCTGACTCCCCAAAGACTGTCCACCATCTTCAAGGCACAGTTCAGACGTGTGATGGAATACTGTTCACTTGATTGGATGGGTACAACTCCAACAATACTCAAGATGTTTAACACCATCCAGGACAAAGCACATCCACAAGCATCCCTTCACCACCACTGACACTCAGTAGCAACCATGTGTACTATCTACAAGATGCACTGCAGAAACTCACCACATAAAACTTTCAAAACTAGATTTCTCTCAAACTAAGCAAGCTCTCCACTTGATCAGTAGAGAATAAAACAGTACCATGATTTCATATTTTCATATCTGCTTGGTCATCTCATAATCATGCATCTTTTCCAGGCAGACTGTTTCAGGCATGTGGCAAAAATATGCATGTCTAAGCAATATTACAATGGAAAAATTTTGTTTACAATTCATTATAACAATGCATATATTTGAAGCACCATTTGATTCCAATCATCAACTTACACTGTAAGCATTGACAATCAGTTGAATTATATTCTTTGAATCCTTGTCAAGAATTTCTACAGTCGTTCCAGGGATCAAAGCAGTAAAATTCTTCAGAAAAAAGAAACATGAATAAACATCAGATCATTTACAAAGTGATTCACTAGAAGAAAAACACAACAAACTATGAATTGTAAAATCTTTGAATCAAAAGGCATACAATACCTTATAAAGTATGTAATGGGACTGAGTAACAGCAAAAATCAAATGGATGTTGTTCTCTGCCAGCTTTTCTCCAAGAAGTGCAAGTGATGGGTAATCCTGAAGAGAAGGTGAGAAAAAAGTAGAAATACATGAGAACTTAATATCTAGGTGCCAGAGTAGACCGTTCAGCCCAGTGAGCGTGTTGGCCGTTTGATACGATCAAGATGCATCGTAGCCTCAACTCCACTTACCTGTCCACTCTCCACAACTTTCAATCCATCTCTTAAAACGAAAGCCTCACTCCTTAAACTTAACTCAATGTCACAGCATAATGGTATGGTGGATTCCACAGATTCAAAAGCCTTTGATACAAGTAATTTCTCATCTTTTAAATCTGCTACCCCTTATTCTAAAACTATGACCTCTCATTTTAGATTGCCTTACATGAGGAAACAATCTACTTTATCATTTCCCTTTAACACCTTATACACCTAATTAGATTCTCTTTCATTCCAAACTCCATACATACAGAATAAAAACAAAAGTACTGCAGATGCTAGAAATCAGAAACAGAAACAGAAATTGCTGGAAAAGGTCATCAGATCTGGCAGCATCTGTGGAGAGAAATCAGAGTTAATGTTTTAAGTCCAGTGACCCTTCCTCAGAACTGGAGTAAGGGAACCAAAATTGTATGCATTACTTCAGGTGCAGTCTCATGAATGCCTTATACAGTTGCAGCAAAACATCCTGACTTGCATATGGTTTTCTTTTAGCAATAAATGCTAATATTAAATTTGCCTTCCTTAATTACCCACATACAGTACCAGTTTTCTGCAATTGATGCACGAGGATACCCAAAACCCTCTGCATCAAACACTCTGAAGTTTCTCTCTATTTAGATAGTAAAGCGCCTTTCTATTCATCTGACCAAGATGGAGAATCTCACTGCTAAACTTTGTCTGCCAAATTTTGGCCATTGACCTAACTTATCTATACCCATTTATAAATTTCTTATTTCTTCAATGCAACTTACATTCTCACCTATCTTATCTGCAAATAAGGCTTTAGTACTTTCTACCACTGCATGCAAGTCATTAATATAGATTATAAATAATTGGGACCCAGAGGACTGAAACATGTATCACCCGATTAGTGATGTCTTGCCAACCAAATAAAGACACATTTATCCAGATGCTGTTTTCTGTTGGTTATCACGATGTGGAGGTGCCAGTTTTAGATTGGGCAGGATAAAATTGAAAATCACAACACCAGTTTGTAGTCCAACAGGTTCATTTGAAAGAACAAATTTTTGGAGTGCTGCACGTACATAGGACACAGGATTTATAAGTAAAAGATCAAAGTGTCATACAACTGATGCGATGTATTAGACAAACCTAGATGGCCCGTTAAATCCTTAATCACTTAGAATGGAGATGCAGGTTTCAATTGATTAATATGTAAATCCCAGAATTTCTTTCACGGCACAGCCCCAAGTTAACTTAAGGTTTTATCAGTGGATAAAAAAAAGTGACATCTCAGCTCAGACAATGCATTAAAGGTGTAAGGTTAGAGTCTGTCTGTATCCCAACCTGGAGTCAGACTGATTTTATTTCCAAAGGAGGTATTAATAAAATGTCATATTGACTGATTGCCTACAGATTATGTACTTTCTGTTGATTAGCCATTCCTCTATCCAAGCTAACAATTTACCCCAACCCCATACGATCTTACTTTCCATATTAAACTTTGGTGTGACACCTTATCAAGTGCCTTCCAAGCTTCCATAAACAAGCACAAACAAAACTAATGATATTAAATAATCAATCATTCTACTTAGTGAGCAGTACAGCTTCATAAAAATCTTTTTAAAAGTACTATGGGACATTAAAATAAGCATAATCAACACAAAATAGGCATGGCTTGTAGGACTCCAGGCCGTTGAATAATTTACTTTTTAAAAGGCAAAACCATTCTTCATCCATTCCATATACCCTAATGATATATCATTTTTAAAAAGTTAAAATGTAATAATTCCCAGATAGCCAATTGTTTCGAGCTCCCGAAACCTTTTCATGCACAAGTATGCAAACAAATAATACAGGTACTAACTGAGTAAATTTTAAAATACAGAGGTTTTGCAAATAGCTCCAACATATTGAACATAATTCATTCATAAGTGGAATGAATGCAGTGGAACCAAAAATATCCCTTTGGAAATCTGATTCCACATGTTTTTATCATTAGTTTGGCATTTTTTTAAAAGGAAACATATTGGATTGAATTTTAATCCACACCAACTCAAACACAACCATGTGCATTATAAGTGTTAAGATATTCACTTGATACCTTACATACAATTTTACTATTAACCTGACATAATTGTGTCAATATGCTGGTCAGGAAATAACCCTGGAAGATTGAAGAGACCATTTTGACAACAATCACAGATCAAGAGTAAACTATTACAAATGTAAAAGTTAGGCAAAGTTTACAGTTTGTTTTTCTATGTAGATTGCAACAGAACAAAAAAAATTAGTCTGGACTTTTAACTGCTTAGATAGTGGGAACAACAAAAAAAAACACCTTGAAGCAGGAGATTTTGTCCTAAAATGTGCCTTCACATTTAAAATAAAGTATCTTAAAAATTCACAACCACCATGCCAATCAAAGTTGGCTGTAGTATATACCACTACCAGGATCCACTATACAGCATCTCACTGCAAATGGTGCCTCCCAAACCCAATACATCTGGAACAAAACGTACAACAGGTGCACAGGAATACAACCATCTCCAAGTTTCCTCAAAGTCACAAATCATCCAGACTCCAACCTGTCATCCTTCCAACATCATTGTTGGTTCAAAATCCTGGAAATCTATGTAACAGCACAATTAAGGTACCTTCACCACATGGACTATAGTGGCTCAAGATGGCCTATTGCCTTCTCAAGGGCAACTATGAATAAGCAATAATGGCCTTCAGTAACATCCACATACCAAGTATGAATGAATAAGGCAAGTGAGCATAAGGAAAATGAACACCACCATTATTATCACTGCAGTTGACAGTAAGCACAGAGTCTGTTACATTGGTGTTTGAACATTCGTCACTTATCACAGTGGAAATCAATCAATATGTCGTGTAAATGGGGATAGTGGTAAGGGCATTTTTGAAAAGTGTGGACTGAAATGAGAGTGAAAATTTTGTTACAATGCTGCTGTTTTGAAAAGCAAGTAACCCGACACCTATGCCAGGCATTGTAAGGAGCTGTTTGAAAAGGCAGTAACTGGAGTTTGAATTACCAACATAATGGAGCCAAGGGATGTTTGATGCAGCTCTTGCAAGTAACAAGGAGTTGATTGATAACTGGTCACGAAGTTATAGATCAATCACAGCGACCTTTTTGCCTGCCAATAACAGTAACGCGTTTTCAGGTAACTGAACAGCTTGGAGCTGGGAACAAGCTATAGAGATACAGACAGAATGATAGAGTTGCACACTTAGGTAAACCTGAAGAAACTATGATTTGGAGATGCCGGTGTTGGACTGGGGTGTACAAAGTTAAAAATCACACAACACCAGGTTATAGTCCAATAAGTTTAATTGGAAGCACACTAGCTTTCGGAGCGACGCTCCTTCATCAGGTGATTGAGGAGGGCTCGATCGTAACACAGAATTTATAGCAAAAATTTAGTGTGATGTAACTGAAATTATACATTGAAATATTGATTGTCTGTTAAGCCTTTCATCTGTTAGAATACAGTGATAGTTTCACTTCTTTCATGTGTAAATCACAAAAACCCTTTTTTTTTAAAAAGTTGCATTCTCGGGTTAGCTGTTAACAATAGTGATAGCTAGACAATATGTTGAAGGTGTTAGCCCCCTGTGTTCTCTGTCTATGACCTGATGTTTAGATTGATTCTAATCTAAAAAGTGAGATAACAGTTTCACATAAATTCATGCAGTTTTTGACTCAGAGTTCTACATGAATGCATGCAGTTTTTGAGCAAAGTGCAATGTAACCCTGCAAGTACAAATTCACCACATAAAATATATGTGTGCATGTGGGTCTTTGTCTGGGGTGGGGGTTGAGAGTGTGAGAAAGTGTAGGGGTGTGTGTGTGTGTGTATAGTGAGTGCAGAGTGTCTTAAGACTCTGAGGGGGTGCATGTGTGAGTTTGGGAGTGTGTGTGTCTATAAGGGTGTGTGTGGGTGACTGTGTGCGCGTCTGTGTGTACCTGTGTCAGTGTGTGTGTAGTGCAATGGTGATCACCTGTAATGTGATATGAACCCAAGGTCCCGGTTGACGCCCTCCCTATGGATACCGGACATAGCTATCAGCCTCTGCTCGGCCACTTTCCTCTGCTGCCTGTGGACTTCGGGACAGGCAGCAGAGGAAAGTGGCCGAGCAGAGGCTGATAGCTAAGTTCGGTACCCATAGGGAGGGCGTCAACCGGGACCTTGGGTTCATGTCACATTACAGGTGATCACCATTGCACTACACACACACACACTCTTCACATACACACGGACACAGGTGCACACAGACACCCACACACACCCTTATAGACACACACTCCCACATTCACATGCACCCCCTCACAGACTTAAGACACTCTGCATTCATTACACACACACGCACACAACCCCCACGCTAGACAGACACACACAACCCCCACCTCAGACAGACAGACACACACACACACACACACACACACAGAGAAAGACCCACATGTACACATATATTTTGTGGGGTGAATTTGTACTTTCAGGGTTACATTGCACTTTGCTCAAAAACTGCATGAATTTATGTAAAACTCTGTTATCTCACTTTTTAGATTAGAATCAATCTAAACATCAGGTCATAGACAGAGACCAAAGGGGGCTAACACCTTCAACATATTGTTTAGTTATCACCATTGTTAACAGCTAACCCGAGAATGCAACTTTAAAAAAAAGGGTTTTGTGATTTACACATGAAAGAAGTGAAACTATCACTGTATTCTAACAGATGAAAGGCTTAACAGACAATCAATTTTTCAATGTATAATTTCAGTTACATCACACTGCACATGTTTGCTATAAATTCTGTGTTACGATCGAGCCCTCCACAATCACCTGATGAAGGAGCGTCGCTGCGAAAGCTAGTGTGCTTCCAATTAAACCTGTTGGACTATAACCTGGTGGTGTTGTGTGATTTTTAACTCTGAAGAAACTAATTTCATTTCTCTCCCCTGCAACTGTTGTTGTAGGAGTGGCATTTAGCTATTAGTCGCACACTTCTTATAAAAGAAACCCATCATCTTGTACAATCGGAAGTGATAATATTTCAGTTGAATAAAGGGAAATATGGAGCTATGAGGGAGCAACTGGCCAAAGTTCAATGGTGCAATACCTTAACAGGGAAGACCGTGGAGGAACAATGGCGGATATTTCTGTGTATAATGCAGAAGTTGCAGGATCAGTTCATTCCTAAAAGGAAGAAAGATCCCAGGAGGAGACATGGGCGGCCGTGGCTGACGAGGGAAGTAAAGAAACATATAAAGTTAAAAGAGAAAAAGTATAACTTAGCGAAGATAAGTGGGAAAACTGAGGACTGGGAAGCTTTTAAAGAACAACAGAGGATTAGTAAGAAGGAAATACACAGAGAAAAAATGAGGTACGAATGTAAACTGGCCAAGAATATAAAGGAGGATAGTAAAAGGTTTTTTAGGTATGTCCAAGGCAAAAAAATGGTTAGGACAAAAATTGGGCCCTTGAAGACAGAAACAGGGGAATATATTACTGGGAACAAAGAAATGGCAGAGGAATTAAATGGGTACTTCAGATCTGTGTTCACTGGGGAAGACACAAGCAATCTCCCTGAGGTAACAGTGGCTGAAGGACCTGAACTTAAGGGAATTTATATTTGCCAGGATTTGGTGTTGGAGAGACTGTTAGGTCTGAAGGTTGATAAGTCTCCGGGACCTGATGGCCTGCATCCCAGGGTACTGAAGGAGGTGGCTCGGGAAATCGTGGATGCGCTGGTGATTATTTTCCAGACTTCAATAGAATCGGGGTCGGTTCCTGAGGATTGGAGGGCGGCTAATGTTGTGCCACTTTTTAAGAAGGGTGGGCGGGAGAAAGCAGGAAATTATAGACCAGTTAGTCTGACCTCAGTGGTGGGAAAGATGCTGGAGTCTATTATAAAGGATGAAATTACGGCACATCTGGATAATAGTAACAGGATAGGACAGAGTCAGCATGGATTTATGAAGGGGAAATCATGCTTGACTAATCTTCTTGAATTTTTTAAGGATGTAACTCGGAAGATGGACGAGGGAGATCCAATGGATGTAGTGTACCTGGACTTTCAGAAAGCTTTTGATAAAGTCCCACACAAGAGGTTAGTGAGTAAAATTAGGGCTCACGGTATTGGGGGCAAAGTACTAGATTGGATAGAGAATTGGTTGGCTAATAGGAAACGAAGGGTAGTGATTAACGGCTCCATTTCAGAATGGCAGGCAGTGACCAGTGGGGTACCGCAGGGATCCGTGCTGGGACCGCAGCTTTTTACAATATATGTAAATGATATAGAAGATGGTATCAGCAATAACATTAGCAAATTTGCTGATGATACAAAGCTGGGTGGTAGGGTGAAATGTGATGAGGATGTTAGGAGATTACAGGGTGACCTGGACAAGTTGGGTGAGTGGGCAGATGCATGGCAGATGCAGTTTAATGTGGATAAATGTATGGTTATCCACTTTGGTGGCAAGAACAGGAAGGCAGATTACTACCTCAATGGTATCAAATTAGGTAAAGGGGCTGTTCAGAGAGATCTGGGTGTTCTTGTCCACCAGTCAATGAAGGCAAGCATGCAGGTACAGCAGGTCGTGAAGAAGGCTAATAGTATGCTGGTCTTCATAACAAGAGGGATTGAGTATAGAAGCAAAGAGGTGCTTCTGCAGCTGTACAGGGCCCTGGTGAGACCACACCTGGAGTACTGTGTACAGTTCTGGTCTCCAAATTTGAGGAAAAACATTCTGGCTATTGAGGGAGTGCAGCGTAGGTTCACGAGGTCAATTCCTGGAATGGCAGGATTGCCTTACACGGAAAGACTGAAGCGACTGGGCTTGGATACCCTTGAGTTTAGAAGACTGAGAGGGGATCTGATTGAAACGTATAGGATTATGAAAGGATTGGACACTCTGGCAGGAGGAAACATATTTCCGCTGATGGGGGAGTGCCGAACCAGAGGACACAACTTAAAAATACGGGGTAGACCATTTAGGACAGAGTTGAGGAGAAACTACTTCACCCAGTGAGTGGTGGCTGTGTGGAATGCTCTGCCCCAGAGGGCAGTGGAGGCCCAGTCTCTGGATTCATTTAAGAAAGAATTGGATAGAGCTCTTAAAGATAGTGGAGTCAAGGGTTATGGAGATAAGGCTGGAACAGGATCCTGATTGGGAATGATCAGCCATGATCATATTGAATGGCGGTGCAGGCTCGAAGGGCTGAATGGCCTACTCCTGCATCTATTGTCTATTGTCTATTTCTTAACAGCCCATAGAAGCATTCAGAGAAAGATGACTAAAGCAATACACTAGTCATTAAAAAAAAAGAGTAATAAGATTCATCTCAGAAACAGTACCTGGGAATAAAGAATACTGAACCATCTTCATAGGTGTTTATCTTCCATCCATTTTTTTTTTTACTGAGAGATACAGTAAATTGAGTTTATATAGGGGATTTGTGGTATTACACTTTATAACTCTTTACTTGTAGCTAGTCTATTTATTTGTAATGAATAATGATTTTTATTCAGTACAGAAACTTTGTTCATGCTCTCCATCAATCAGAGGCTAAAGCTCAAGTTAATTGGGGAACATTGTGTATTTTATAAAATTCTTAACTACTGTGACAACTTCATGAATAGCAAAGCTCACCTTCCAATGTAGTACCTAATTGAGTTGTAACATAATACACAGGAGAAGACGCTTTTGATTAACATTGAACAAACAAAATATTACTATATTACGTTTAAATAACGGAGAAGTTAGCCTCACCATTTGTGTTGAGGAAGTGTACTCATTATTTTCATCGAGATGGCACTGTCCGTCATTGGGCTGTACCAGACCCCCAAGCTTGCCATCCAAGGCAATATGCGGTACATCATCTGTGGTAAATACCAGCAAGTGGGAAGCCTCCTTCCGCCAGCCTATTTTTTTCTTAGGAGGCAAATAAGGTCACAATTACCAATGTTATTTTTAAAGTCTGGCTTCCTGTAAACACAAACAGTTTAGGATAACACTGCTATAATTAGAGATGCTCTCAAACCAGCCACCAAGTCCACATAGTTAAAGTGAATGGTCAGAATATGCAAGTTTCAACTAATCTCTGGATAGCTAACATAAATAAGTTTGGTAAAATAGGGACCATTTGCTGCAGCAATTCTTATAATTAACCACTACAACAAAATAATTAATCCAATTGTATTATCTATCAGGTTCAGCATTAGTACATTTGAGCAAGTTTTGAAACAAAATGAATATTTGACTTCTTTTCACACCAGTTACTGAACATGAGCATTAATCAAATGCACAGATGTCTCAAATTTCATTACTGATTCAGCATATTAATTTCTAAGCTTGTTATTCATTTTAAGATTTTTGCCAACAAATTTTATAATTACCAGCAGTAAGCAGGTTATTCAGGGAATTTCACAGTTAATTTTATTAAAACATGAATAACATGCAAGATCTGAGATAAACTTGTATCTGGAAGTAATTAATAATTGCATAACGTTACAAACAGGTTCTGCTGTCACATGCTTTTTATTTTAGTTTCCTATTTTGTTGGCATAGGATTGTATATCATCTATTAACCTCAGAATCAGGAAGGCATTCCACATGCTCCAGTCATGAACACTTTCCCGCAGCAAAAGTAACTGAATGAAAGTAGGGAATGGAAAAATTCTTTTTAGGATTTTTTTCAGACACAGAACTGTTTCTCTATAAACACGAGCAGTCTCCCCTGCAGCTCCACCTGAAGGAATGTGACTCAATGAAAGGGAAATAACTAAACAACAATTTTTCCATTTGTTAAACTTTCAATGATCAAACCCAAGGAAAATAACCAAAACAACTCACTAGATGTCTTTTCAGTGCAACAAATTATATTTTGAACATCCTCTTGTTTTACCTCTCTACTTCCATTATGAAAGACAACAAACTCTTGGATCTCAAATATTATCCAAAGAAGCTTTTTTCTCCACAATCCTTTATTGCATCATAATGTACACAAAAGGCAAAGGTTCCTTTTTCTTAACTGTTTATGTAAGCTGTAGAGGGTATACATTATTAACTTGTCCAATGTTGGCAAGATTATGATGCATATAGTTAAGGAAGTTCATGGTATATGTTTGTTTGCTGATAGTCTAACTTCTATTGGAGGCTCCCAGAAATTGAGCTTCGGTACCTCCTTTAGTTCAATTGTATGCTGCCTTTGTGATATCAGCCACAGACAGTTTCAGCTTTCTTCATAACCACCTTTGTGCTTTCTAATTACAATTCTAATATTACAGCCTGGGTTAAGTTTAAATTTTTCTTCAACTGATTATTAGGGAGAGTAAAGTCATTGTTTTCAACCTGCACAGTAAAGTTTACCAATTTGTCACAGCCTACTGTCCCTGGGCTCAAGTTGTATCAAATCTTGATATTACGTTTGACTCAGAATACCCTGATATGATCCCACGCCTGAGGAAGGAAGGGAACTCCGAAAGCTTGTAATTTCAAATACACCTAGTGGACTATAACCTGATATAGTTTGATTGTTCACCTTGTCCACCTTAGTCAAACTCCGGCGTCTCCACAGCATTATAACATGGATCTGTAGAGGACACGATTGGGCTCTGTGACCCACAATGTTGTGACGACATTACGCCAAATTAAACTAATCCCTTCTGCCATGGAAACTTTTCTTAGTTCTAGACTCAATTTTTCTGATGTTTTTATACAGGATGCATCCACAGTATAACATGAGATTGAATATCTGGAAAGGAGCAAGAGGAGACCAGATGGACAACTTCAAAATTATTGAAATGGTCTGATAGGGTGAATATGGAAAGATGATCTCCACTTGTGAATCCAGTAAATGGGTGCATACATGTGTGGTAGCCACTAGCAGATCAAATCAAGAACTTAGAAACAGCTCTTTACCCAGAGTGGCGAGTACCTGGCACTCAGAAAATGAAGTGCATGAATCCAATAGCATTTAAGATGACAGTTAATACATACTTCTTCAAAAAGAGAGGAATATGTTGCCAGGGCAGAAGTAGATGATATGGAGGTACTGGTATTGGGCTGGGGTGGACAAAGTCAAAAATCACATGACATCGGTTAGAGTCCAACAGGTTCATTTGAAACCACAAGCTTTCAGAGCCCCACTCCATCCTCAAATGGCTAATGAGACAGAATATGTTGGACACAGAATTTATAAGTAAAAGGTCAAAGGGTCATACAAGTTGTGCAAATATACAGAGTAAACCTAAATGGCTGTTAAGTCTTTAATAAGTTAGAATGGTGATGCAGGTTTCAATTGATCAATATGCAAATCTCAGAATTTCTTTCAAGTCACTGCCCCAAGATAACTTCAGATTTTACCAGTATAAAGGTCACATTTCAGATAAGACAATGCATTTTAGGTGTGAAGCCTTGTTTGAAGTCTGTTTGTGTCTCAACCCCTAGTCAGATTGGTTTTATTTCCAAAATAGGAATTGATAAAATGCCATATTGACTGATTGTCTACAGATTGCGCTTTTGGATCAAAATAGAATGTCTGTGCAAATACAAATTCTGTGTGTGTGTGCGCGCGTTTGAGAGGGAGTGTGAGAGAGTATGAGGGAGTGTGTGTGTGAGAGTATATATGAGAGTGTGTGCGTGAGTGTGGGGGAATGTATGCCTATGAAACAGACAGAGAGAGCACGAGAGAGATAGCAGGGGGCAAAGGAGAGAAAGATTGTTATGACACGGGGTAAACCCTCCTTCTTATTTTAAATCAGCAACACAGAAAAGATTTATCCCGTGCAGTAATCTGTGAAAATTCAATAGGCTAAGAACTACTTAAAGTAAAATAACAGTTTTATTTCTTAAAGTATAACACAAAATAATCAACTAACAACTATTTACAACTTTAACCTATCTTTTATCTTCCCTTTCTAAAATACTAGTCTGATAAAACCCCCGCTGATTAAGATTTACAAAACAAAACTTCTTATCTCAAAACCCAGCAGCTTTCAGTTCTTCTCTGTATTCTGCTTTTCTTTTCTTCTTCTTGGGGATTCTGCTTCACAGGTTACTGATCAATAAAGGTACCTTTAAGAGAGCTACTTTTCTGGGTAGTTTGCAGATGTCATTGGTTGGTAGGTCTTCTCTTAACTGTTCAATTTTCCCTTGTCTCATACCCCCAAAGCATTGGATTGCGCTTTTAAGATCATCAATATACTCAATTCAAACCTGATTGGAGTTTGGTATTTTTCAGGGTATAGTTTAAACTGATTGGTGGAATTCAAGTGTGTTTTTTTGTCTCCAGGCAACCAGCTACCCGAGCTACTCCAGTAGCTGGATTGCATGTTATATTGTATCTTATTGAGAACACTTGGTGCTGTCACTGCTAGCTATTAACTCTCTTAAAGGTATAGTATACCCACACCTTCATAACACCTCCATCCCCTTGAGAAAAATTGAACTATCACAATGAAAAGATGGCTTTTCTTTCTACTTTTTAAACATATTACCCTCACATACAGATAACTTTAATATAAGTTCACCTTAACGTCTTCCCATATACCTGTCTATATACAACATTAAATAAATACAAATCTCATCTAAACTCTATCAGTTAAATCCACGATAAGCCATCTGTGATTACATTCTTATGAACCACAACATGCATGATTTTTAAATTAACATAATGTAACATAAGACGTCAATGAAACAGTCTCATATTCTTGTCTATAAAGTAGTCTATGAATGGAAGTGGATTGTGATCGGTGTACACAACAGTCTCTGATACATTGTTCATGACATACACATTAAAATGTTGTAAGGCCAGTACCAAACTCCGTAGTTCCTTTTCAGTTGTGGAGTAGAAAGGTACTTCTAAAAATAACCAAAAGCAGTTCAATCCCATCCTCATCTTCCTGGAGGAGCACAGCTCCAACTCCTATGTCACGAGCATCGATGACGACTTTAAAAGGTTTTGAAAAGTTTGGTGCAGCTAAAATTGGTTTGCTGGTTAATATTGATTTCAAATGTTTGAATGCCTCATGGCATTGTTCTGTCCACTGAAACTTTGTGTTCTTCTTCAGGAAATTCCTTAATGGTGCCACTACACTGAAGAAGTTTGGAACAACTTCCGACAGAATCCGCTGAGTCCTAAGAATCGAAGCACCTCTTTCTTAGAGGTTGGTCATTGAAATTCCTTGATATCCTTCGTCTTTGCATTCCGTGGGGTCAACCTTCCATGACCAATGTTATGTCCTAAGAATGTCACCTCTGCTTTCGCGAATTCAGTTTTATTGAAGTTTATCACCAGTTTTGCTTCTCGTAGTTGTTCAAAGAGCTCTTCCAACTGTACCGTGTGATCTTTCCAGGACTTATTAAAGACCACTACATTATCCAAATAGACTGCACAGTTTGTTAACCCAGCCACAACTCTGTTCATGAGTCCTTGGAATGTGGCGGGTGCATTCTTCATTCCAAAGGGCAGCACTTTAAACTGATATAGCCCATTTGGGGTTACAAACGCAGAAATGTCTTTTGCCGTCTCCGATAAAGGTACCTACCAGTAACCACGCATTAAGTCCAATTTGGTGATGTAACTGGCTTGTCTGACTCTCTTAATACAGTCCTCCAATCTAGGAATTGGACATGAGTCCAATTGTAACGGTGATAATCCATGCAGAATCATCGAGTCCCGTGCAGTTTGGGAACTAAGATGATCGGCAAACACCACTCCCTCTGGCTTGGCTCGATTATGTCTTCGTCGAGCATGGCCTCCATCTCCATTTGGACCTGGCTGACTTTGAAAGGATTGAGCTGATAGTGGTGTTGTTTTACTGGAGCAGTATTCCCCATGTCTACTTCATGTACTATAGCATCAGTCCTCCCCATCTGATTCTTACATATGCTCCTGCAATAACTAATCTTTGAACTGCGTTTTATGCTCCTGAGACAGATAGCTTACTAACCTATCCCACTCCTTAAGGACCTCTTCATTTTTAAATCTATTCTGAGGCACATCAAATTCCGCATCATCTGGATTTGATTTCTCACTCTGCAGGGCAGTAACTAACACCTCTTTCTTCAGTTCTTTCTCTCTAGTATAATAGGGTTTTAACATGTTCACATGACATATCCAATACCTTTTTTCCTCCTATCTGGCACCTTTACTAAATAGTTCACCTGACAACTTTTTCTCAATTTGATAGGGACCACTAAACATGGCTTTGAAGGGATCTCCTATCACTGGTAACAGTACTAACGTCATCCCCTCGGGAAAACATCCACTTCTCAGAGCATTTAACTGCCCTCGGTTTCATTCTACACTGTGCCCTCTTTAGGTGCTGTTTAGCTAACACACTTACTCAATTTAGTCTCTCCCTCATCTCCGATACATAATCTTAAGTGTGAGATCTCCAACTTTGGTCCTGTCAATTTTTCTTTAATTAAGTTCAAAGGGCCTCTCACTTCATGACAGAATATTAACTCAAAAGGGAGTAAACGAAGTAGATTCATTTGGGACATCTCTAATGACAAACAATACAAATGGGATAACCTTATCCCAATCATTCGGGTAATCCTGACAGTATGTCTCAACATGGTCTTCAAGGTCTGATGCCACCTTTCTAAAGCTCCCTGGGATTCAGGATGATACACACTGGATGTCAAGTGCTGTATACCTAAGCTATCCATAACCTCCTTAAACCCTATGTCCAACTGATTCTCCCTGGGTAGTCCATACCGTGTGAAGAAAGCTACTAACTCCTCTACCAGCTTTTTTGCCTTGATACTGTAATGGAATTGCCCCCGGAAATCTGGTAGACATATCCATTATGGTTAACAAATACTGATTCCCACTTTTAGTTCTTGGGAGGGGACCTACACAATCAATTATAACTCATGTGAAAGGTTCTCCAAATGCAGAAATTAGCAACAAAGGTGCTGGTTTTATTACTGCATGGATGACACGTACGACAAAAAGTTAACCACATGCTTTGTGCATTCCAGGCCAGTAAAAATGTTTTTGTACCTTAACCTGAATCTTTCATACCCCGAAGTGACCTCCTACAGGTAGTTCATGTTCAACCCATTGACACCTCCTGTCTGAATGCTACCAGCAACACAATCTGGTACACTTCGGCCCATTTCTCCTCTGCACTAATCTGCTGTGGTCTCCATTTCAGTCTTAGGAATTTATCTTTCAGATAATAACCCTCCGGAATATTCACTGCCTCCTTTTCAGAGTATGCATCAACACATATACTGTATACCTTTTATTATCTGATCTTGCTGTTGCAAGTCCTTTAGTCTTTCACGACTAAACACATCTGTCTGACCCTCTGCCTGTTTAGGTTTTTCCTGCACCATTATGTCAAACAGGGTATCCACGAACTCAACCTCAGCTCCTTCATGTTTCTCTTTACTTTTCGCTTTGTATTGTGACTTATAATGGTGGTATCTGGTTACCACACAATTTGGGAAAATAGCAGGATATTTCTGTTTTAACTCCTCAGTTTCTTGGTCTTCCTTGGGCTCCTCCACAGCAAGGGGTGTCACTACCACCTTGGATCCTTCTAAATCATTCCCAAAAACAAACTGAATTTTTGAGTGTGAGCAGCAGCAGAGCACCGGAAGACTGCAGCTAAGGTAAGGCAGTTTTTTTTTTAAAAAATTACTTCCCGGTAGCAGACAGCGGTGTTTTCCCTTTCACAGCAGGAGCAGCGGGGGAAGTGGCGAGGACCAGGGGGCAGCCGGGAAGGAAAACAGTGACCATATATATCAGCAAGGCTGCTAAACCAGAGACTCTACAACTGTAGAGTCTCCCACCCGCCCTCCTCCTCCTCTAACCTAGTTAATAAGGTAAGGTTCATTCTAACTTCCTCTATTGAATATAAGTTTGTTATTGATTTTATAGCAACTTGAATTAAGCTTTCTATTTTAGTACTGAGTGGGTGTTCAGATAAGTCGGGTATGGATGCTAGGGCAGTTGCTTGCTCCTCGTGCAGAATGTGGCCGGTGGAAGACATGGCACACGTCTCCACTGGCTACATCTGTGGGAAGTGCACCCAACTCCAGCTCCTTGAAAACCGTGTTAGGGAATTGGAGCTGGAGCTGGATGAACTACGGATCATTCGGGAGGCTGAGGGGGGGATTGAGAGGAGTTACCAGGAGTTGGTCATTCCCAAGGTTCAGGACAAGGATAGATGGGTTACAATCAACAAGGTAAAAACAATGACTGCAGATGCTGAAAACCAAATACTGGATTAGTGGTGCTGGAAGAGCACAGCAGTTCAGGCAGCATCCAACGAGCAGCGAAATCAGGCATTCCTGATGAAGGGCTTTTGCCCGAAACGTCGATTTCGCTGCTCATTGGATGCTGCCTGAACTGCTGTGCTCTTCCAGCACCACTAATCCAGTAGATGGGTTACAGTTAGGGGGAGGAAAGGGGACAGTCAGACAGTGCAGAGATCCCCTGTGGACATTTCCCTCAGCAATAAGTATACCATTTTAGATACTGCTGGGGGGGATGTTATACCGGAGGAAAGCCATAGCAGTCGGTTCTCTGGCACTGAGCCGGACACTGTGGCAAAGAAGGGGAGGGGGCAGAATAGAAAAGTACTCGTGGTAGGGGACTCAATAGTTAGGGGAAATCGACAGGAGATTTTGTGGTCAGGATCGGGATTCCCGGAAGGTATGCTGCCTCCCTGATGCCAGGGTCCAGGACGTCTCTGATCGGGTGTATAAGGTTCTAAAAAGGGAGGGCGAACAGCCAGAAATCGTGTTACATATTGGCACTAATGATATAGCCAGGAAAACGATCGAGGATATTAAAAAGTGATTTCAGGGAGTTAGGATGGAAGCTGCAAAGCAGGACGAACAGAGTAGTGTTCTCTAGTTTACTACCGGTGCCATGAGATAGCGAGGGGAGGAACAGGGAGCATCTGAACTGGAAGGGGACCAATGTCCTGGTGGAAGGTTAGCTCGAGTAGTTCGAGTGGGTTTAAACTAGTATGGGAGGGAGGGTGGGAACCTGAGCTGTATACCGGAGGTGGGAGTTGATGCAGATGAGGCAATAGCAAGAGGTAGACCAGCTAGTGGGAAGGACTTTCCTGGCAAGGAACCAAGGTATCAGTTAAAGTGTGTTTGGTTTAACGCAAGGAGTATCAGAAATAAAAGTGATGAACTTAGAGCGTGGATCAGTACCTGGTGCTGTGATGTTGTGGCCATAACAGAGACATGGGTTTCTCAGGAGCAGGAAGGGTTGCTGGATGTTCCAGGGTTTAGAGCATTTGAAAAGAATGGGGGGGGGGGGGGGGGGGAAAGAGGAGGGTGTGTAGCACTACTAATCAGAGAGGGTATCACAGCTACAGAAGCTTACATTGTCGAGGAAGATCTGCCTACCGAGTCAGCATGCGTGGAAATTAGGAACAGCAAGGGAGGAGTCACCTCTTTAGGGGTTTACTACAGGCCCCCCAATAGCAGCAGGGAGATGGAAGAAAGCATAGGTCGGCAGATTTTGGAAAAGTGTTGACGCAGTAGGGTTGTTGTAATGGGTGACTTTAACTTTCCCAATATTGATTGGAACCTCCTTCGAGCAGAAGATTTGAATGGAGCTGTTTTTGTAAGGTGTGTTCAGGAGGGTTTCCTAACTCAGTACGTTGACAGGCTGACGAGGGGAGAGGCCATTCTAGACTTGGTGCTCGGAAACGAGCTGGGGCAGGTATCAGATCTTGTGGTGGAAGAGCATTTTGTTGATAGTGACCACAACTGCCTCACATTCTACACAGCTATGGAGAAGGACAGGATTAGGCAAAATGGGAAGATATTTAATTGGGGAAGAGGAAACTATGATGCGATTAGACATGAGTTAGGAAGCATGGATTGGGAGCAATTGTTCCGTGGTAAAGGCACTATAGACATGTGGAGACTGTTTAAGGAACAGCTGTTGCAAGTGATGAATAAGTATGTCCCTCTGAGACAGGCAAGAAGTGGTAAGATAAAGGAACCTTGGATGACGAGAGCGGTGGAGCTTCTCGTCAAAAGGAAAAAGGTAGCTTCCATAAGGTGGAGGAATGCTAGGGTCAAGCTCAGCTCTACAGGATGAGCCCTGAAGAAGGGCTCATGCCCGAAACGTCGATTCTCCTGTTCCTTGGATGCTGCCTGACTTGCTGTGCTTTTCCAGCAACACATTTTCAGCTCTACTGGATTACAGGCAGGCGAGGAAGGAGCTTAAAAATGGTCTGAGGAGACACAGGAGGGGGCACGAGAAAGGCTTGGCAGAACAGATTAGCGAGAACACAAAGGCATTTTACACTTATGTGAGGAATAAGAGTATGGTCAAAGAAAGAGTAGGGCTGCTCAGGGATAGCATAGGGAATTTGTGTGTGGAGTCTGAGGAGGTAGGGAAGCCCTAAATGAGTTTTTTGCTTCTGTCTTTACGAAAGAAACGAACTTTGTAGTGAATGAAACCTTTGAAGAGCAGGTGTGCATGCTGAAATGGATAAAGATAGAGGAAGCTGATGTGCTAAAAATTTTGTCAAACATTAAGATTGACAAGTCGCCAGGCCCGCACCAGATTTGTCCTCGGCTGCTTTTGGAAATGAGAAATGCAAATGCTTCACCACTTGCGAAGATTTTTTCATCCTCGCTCTCCACTGGAGTCGTACCTGAGGACTGGAGAGAGGCAAATATAATTCCTCTCTTCGAGAGAGGAAATAGGGAAATCCCCGGCAATTACAGACCAGTATGTCTCAAGTCTGTCGTCTGCAAGGTGTTAGAAAGGATTCTTTGGGATCGGATTGATGACCATCTGGAAGAGCATGGCTTGATTAAATGCAGTCAACATGGCTTTGAGAGGGGCAGGTCATGCCTCACAAACCTTATCGAGTTCTTTGAGGATGTGACTAGAAAAGTTGATGAGGGTCAAGCTGTGGATGTGGTGTATATGGACTTCAGCAAGGCATTTGATAAGGTTCCCCATGGTAGGCTCATTCAGAAGGTCAGCAGGAATGGGATTCAGGGGAACATTGCTGTCTCGATACAGAACTGGCTGGCCAACAGGAGACAGCAAGTGGTAGTAGAAGGAAAATATTCTGCCTGGAAGTCTGTGGTGAGTGGTGTTGCACAGGGCTCTGTCCTTGGGCCTCTATTATTTGAAATTTTGATTAATGACTTGGATGAAGGGATTGAAGGATGGGTCAGCAAGTTTGCAGATGACACAAAGGTTGGAGGTATCGATGACATTATAGAGGGCTGTTGTAGACTGCAGCGGGATATTGACAGGATGCAGAGATGGACTGAGCTGGCAGATGGAGTTCAACCTGGATAAATGCGAGGTGATGCATTTTGGAAGGTCGAATTTGAAAGCTGAGTACAGGATTAAGGATAGGATTCTTGGCAGTGTGGAGGAACAGAGGGATCTTGGGGTGCAGGTACATAGATCCCTTAAAATGGCCACCCAAGTGGACAGGGTTGTTAAGAAAGCATATGGTATTTTGGCTTTCATTAACAGGGGGATTGAGTTTAAGATTCGTGAAATCTTGTTGCAGCTCTATAAAATTTTGGTTAGACCACACTTGGAATACTGCGTCCAGTTCTGGTCGCCCTATTATAAGAAAGATGTGGATGCTCTGGAGAGGGTTCAGAGGAGCTTTACCAGGATGCTGCCTGGACTTGAGGGCTTATCTTATGAGGAGAGGTTGTCTGAGCTTCGACTTTTTTCATTGGAGAAAAGGAGGAGAAGAGGGGACCTAATTGAGGTATACAAGATAATGAGAGGCATAGAGTCGATAGCTAGAGAAGATTTCCCAGGGCAGAAATGACTAACACGAGGGGTCATAGTTTTAAGCTGGTTGGAGGAAAGTATAGAGGGGATGTCAGAGGCGGGTTCTTTACACAGAGAGTTGAATGCGTTGCCAGCAGCAGTTGTGGAGGCAGGGTCATTGGGGACATTTAAGAGACTCCTGGACATGCATATGGTCACAGAAATTTGAGGGTGCATACATGAGGATCAGTGGTCGGCACAACATCGTGGGCTGAAGGGACTGTTCTGTGCTGTACTGTTCTATGTTCTTGAATTCCTGGAACTTACAGTGGGAGTGATTGACAGAGTGTAACTTCCCCAGTCTTAAATTGGTACCTCCAACCTGATCTTACATTGGGGAATGCTAAATTTCTGTCCATCTATCTCACACATTACCACACTCTCGGATGATAAATCAGAAAAAGACTCCATATGCAATCATCCCTTTCTATCAGTGACTGGTTAAATCCTGCATTATTTGCTAATTATTTGCTAATTCTAAAAGTATGGCCTTATTCTTTCCTTCTACACTTTCTTGGCAAATTGAGAATCATGTTCAAATTCCAGAACCTCTATAGTAATTTCAAGAGCCATTTCTCTCACTTTTAATTAAATCAACTACAAGTCACTGAAATTAAACAAATTGTCTCACCTATGTTTTATTTAAAGATCTAGGACACTAATTTGAAAAAGTGTTTAAATCTGCTGGCATTTTCGTATCCCAAAATCTATTCAAATCCTGATGACGAGCCTCCAGTGCAGCAAATACCTCACTAGTTCTACCTACCAGTTTAGTCTGACCTCATTAATGATAAATCCTTGGACCACTCCATCTGCCTAGCCAATGTTTCAAATGAAATTAAAAAGGCTTCAACATCTTTCTCATTAAACTGTGGCAGAGTTTTGACATATTTATATATATTCCTACTTCCTCTTTTAATCTCCATCCTGTTAACCTGACCTTGCTGACTAAGTTACAACTTCTCAAATTCAAGTTCTCTTTTTGCTCAGCGCTTTTTCCTCTCTCTCTCTTTGCTCAGCCAAGAACCTTCTCTCTCTTTTTCTCTCTTTTTCCACTCACTCCCTTTCTCTCTCCTCTCTCTACTTATCTTCTAATTCCATTTTCCTCAATTGTGATTTTCTACCTTTATAGCACTTCTCGGTTTCTCTGACATACAAGTGTTTGAGTAACTCCCTTTCAATTTCAGCTTTACTTTTGCCCTTGGTTAAACCCAAATCTAACTTATTTGCTAATTCTAAAAGTATGGCCTTATTCTTTCCTTCTACACTTTCTTGGCAAATTGAGAATCATGTTCAAATTCCAGAACCTCTATAGTAATTTCAAGAGCCATTTCTCTCACTTTTAATTAAATCAACTACAAGTCACTGAAATTAAACAAATTGTCTCACCTATGTTTTATTTAAAGATCTAGGACACTAATTTGAAAAAGTGTTTAAATCTGCTGGCATTTTCGTATCCCAAAATCTATTCAAATCCTGATGACGAGCCTCCAAACTGTCACCCTCCTGCATATTTTAAATCAGAAACACAGAAAAAGATTTATCCCGTGGAGTAATCTGTGAAAATTCGATAGACCAATAACTAGTTAAAGTAAAATAACAACTTTATTTCTTAAAGTATAACAGAGAATAATTAACTAACAACTGTTTATAACTCCTTCCTTTAACCTATTTTTTACCTTGCCCTTCTACAATACTAGTCTGATAAAACTCCCGATTAAGATTTACAAAACAAAACTTCTTATCTCGAAGCCCGGCAGCTTTCAGTTCTTCTCTGTATTCTGGTCTTCTTTTCTTCTTCTTGGGGATTCTGCTTCACAGGTTACTGATCAATAAAGGTATCTTTAAAAGAGCTATTTTTCTGGGCAGCTCACAGATGTCACTGGTTTGGCAGGTCTCCTCACAGCTGTTCAATTTTCCCTGGTCTTATACCCCTAAATCATCGGATTGTGTCATTGGCTTTTAAGACTGTCGATATACTCAATTCAAACTTGATTGGAGTTTGGTATTTTTCAGGGTATAATTTAAACTGAATTATTTGCCTAATGCAAATGTTTTTTTGTGTCCAGGCAACTAACTACCCTAGCCACTCTAGTAGCTGGATCATATGTTACATTGTATCTTATTAAGAAAACTTGGTGCTGTCACTGCTAGCTTTTAACTCATTTAAAAGGTACAATACATCCACATCCTCATAACAAGATGTATGTGTGTTAGGGTGTGTAGTGTTGTGGGGTCACCTGTAGTGTGACACAAACCCATGATCTTGATCGAGGCCTTTCTCATGGCTACTGAACTTGACTATCAGTCTTTGCTCTGCAAGTCCGTGTTGTTGAATGTCCCGAAGTCTGCCTTACAGGACATTTCCCCGAAGATCCTATGTCAAATGTCCTTGACGACTGAAGCATTCCACCAATGGGAGAGAAAACCCCTGTCTGGCGATTGTTGCATGGGGTCCATTCATCTGTTGTTGTAGCACCCACATGGTTTTGCCAATATACCATGCCTCAGCGTGAGTTAGAAAATGTTGGCCAACTCAGATGAGTATCTGCTGTGCACCTGGTGGGTGGTGCCCTCACGTATAACAATAGTATCCATGTCTATGTTTTGGCACGTCTTGCAGTGGCTGCCATGACAGCACTGTCAAGGTGTTGTAGTCAATGTTGTCCTGAAGGCTAGGTAATTTGCTGCGAACAATAATCTGTTTAAGATTTGATGGTTGTTTGAAAGTGAGAAGTGGGGTGCAGGGAAGATCTCGACTTGAAACAAGACGGCACATCTAAAATGCATTGTCTGACCTGAAATGTCACCTTTACACTGATAAAATCTTAAGTTATCTTGGGGCAGTGACTTGAAAGAAATTCTGAAATTTACATAAGAATCGATCAAAATCTGCATCCATTCTAACTTAATAGCCATCTAGGTCTTTTCAATACATTTACATAATTTGTACGACCCTTTGATCTTTTCCTTAAAAATTCTGTGTCCAATGTATTCTCTCTCATTAGCTACCTGAGGAAGGAGCTGGACTCTGAAAGCTTGTGGTTTCAAATAAACCTATTCGACTAAAACCCAGTTTCATGTGATTTTTGGCAGGGTAGAATTAGTGATTAGACCTGGAAAAAGCTTTTCTGGAGAAGTACAGTTAGAGACTACTTGGACTAAATGTTTGGCTTCTGTGCCATAGAGTTGCATATTTGTTTCTAAAACGTGACTTGTCATTACATTTCCTTTTAAGAGTTAACTAGTTGAGAGGATTGGGTGATATATTCATTTCATCTTGGAAATCTTTTTGAATCTAGTGTGGACACAAGAGATGAAAGTCTCTCTGCAAGCTGTAGGGATTCTCAAATTAATTCTAGCTGTATCAATGCCACCCTCATGGGCATTTCCAAAAAAGTTAAAACACTAAGTAATTTTCAACTTCGCTCTGAACCAAGTAGACATTTCAAATTAATTTGGGAATAGTTCATGCTGAAAAGCATTTAATTTCTTGGCACTGAGCTGTAAGCAAAATGAAAAAATGTGGCTGAAAAGATATTCATGACTGTTTGCTTCAAAGTGGTGTTACTTACACTACATCAATTCCCCAAATCAGGCAATGCCAGTGGCAATTACCTGAATTGTTTGTCTAGGTTTCCTCAATATTATTGAAGAGAACCATGTAAATGCACAGCTAATGACCAACTTGGGAATTTGTCACCAGGAAATCAACATGGTCTATATACTAACATTGAATAAGATTTAGCTCACAATCTTCATCTTAAGTCATCCCAATTAAGGTACCAGCACCCAACTGATTTTGTGAAATAACAAAGCAAAGATTCATCAAAAAGGTTGTTAACTCTAATAAAGCTAAAAGTTTTGGGAAGTAAATTTATCTGCATAGCATTGCTTCTAGTAGGATCACACAAGGGGGAAAATATAATGATTGAGTGACTGGCGACAAAACCAAAGCTATTTTCACCTTGAGACACTTCTGTATTTTTCCATTTCCTCGCTTGACAAATGCACTAAAATGTGCTTTCCAGAATATAATGTAATGCAGTAGACAAGCAGGCCAAGAATGTTTTGAAGCCAGCTGTGTTGATTTCTCTTAGAATCAATAAAATAAATTTCATGGCAAATGAACTTTGAGAGACTTAAGTGTTTGAACCTTTTCCTGCTTGCTTGTAAGAAAAAGCTTCTGATTTTAACCATCTCTGGATTCCAAATCCAATTTGTCCCCAACACATATAATGTGGATTTCTCCTAGGAGGAGCAATACCATGGGCTTCTATCATATCAGCCCAATTCTCTTCAATTATAAAATCGGTGAAAAACAGAGTTGGCCATGTAGGTAGTAACATATAATGCTTCAAGCTATATGAATGAATTTTCTCCCTTTGAATTCTAGAAAGAATTAACAACAATGAACAGAGATATATTAGATAAGAGCAGATAAAGCTGGCAATAATGAAAGATAAATCCAGGCCAATGTTACACACATCATCCTCCAGGTTGCTACAGCACAGCAAAACTATCTGCAGATGAAATCTCCTCACCTTGCAAACGGCTGCCTGCAGGATTGCATCAAGTCCACCCTCTGGTGCATCACGATTCCGAGATACCATCTGCTTCTGAACTTCTGCATTGAACTTGTCAGACTTGTCAGTCAGTGATAGCAAGTGACGGAATCCAAAAGATGGAACACATTGTGGAAACAGCTTATATCTACATAAAAAGACATGACAGCAGCAAGAATAAGATGCATCTTCATATATGAGCGTGGCGATTTATGCTGTGCCAATTAAATAGATTTTAGCATTTTGCAATTGGCTAAAGTGCAACTACTTCAATTTATTTTTTTGGGAAACTCATTATTGGTTTTAAGAGTTTAGGTTCCTGATTTTTATAGCTAATAACACAGATTAAGTTTTCCATAACTAAACTAAATTTTAATAATATTCAAATATTTCCTTCATTCATTTCTATTTGAACTTTGGCCTACAAGTAAAATTACACATTAAATAATTGATCACAAAAAAGAGATTGATAGCCTATGAGAAGAGCTAGAATTATAAAACTGTTACTTAAGGAAGTGCTCAATAATACTTCAATGTTGGTGCATGTTCTAACCTTCCGGAGGGGTGATAAAGATTTGCTTTCATTTATCATAACTGACAAAAAAATGAAATGCATGAAGAATTTTTGCAAAGTTACATTTTCACGTAAATTTAACAAATAGTTGGTTTGATTTTAACATGAATCAAATTTATGTTCAATAAAGTAAAAAATATGGAAGAGAACATTTCACAGGTAAATGAATTCAATGACGTACTGAAATTTAAACTAGATTGTTAATTAAAACCATAATTTTCAAAACTTGTCGGAAGAACTATACCAGTTGATTCTTTAACGTTTTATTTTAAAAAGATGCACATATTTTTACGACCCAAGATTTCCTGAAGTGAAAATGACTGCAGTAATCATGAACAATTAAAATATTAATGTTAAATATTGAAAGTAGCAAGTCCATCTTAAGACTTTACAATTTGCAATTGATAACTGCAAATGCCAACTGACTACATTCCATAAGTTTAATAATTTTGATCAATGAACGAAGTAGCAATAACTTGGCAGAAATAAATGTTTGTTATTTTGGAAGAAGCACTATAATGCTAGTTTTGAAACATTGAAAATCTTCTCAGTGCCTGTCTATCATCTACAAGTCAAAATTCAGAAATGAAAAGAAGTACTGCTGACTTGCCTAGCCAGGTGCTGTTATGGACCAGACCAGAACCTCCAAACGTATATTGTGGTGATAGCCTAGATCCTAAATTTTATAATTTTTTTCAAAAAGGCAAGTGTTCGGTGGTGTGTTCCAGATATGATTTGATTTCACCACCACTAAGCTATAAATCAAAACACAATTTATTCTTACACTACAGTTAAATACAACAAAAAGAATTGGCATTACTTCATTCTATTGTAATACTAAAGAAGATAGTGTATTATTTAACCACTAAGCATCAACTGATCCAATATAGACAGCATCCAATAAACACAACCTTGACAAAGGCAATTCAGCAACAGCTATTATTCTCGTGTGTTGCCTCTCTCCAGTCCTGTAGAAAGGAACAATTTGCCCCTTGTTTGTTTTTTTAAAAAGAGGAAGCCTTTCTTAATAAGATTTCACTCTAGCAAAGGAATTCAAGCTTTCAGCTCCAGCAGCCAGCAAAAAGCCTATTCAACTAACTGAAAGCAAAACTAACGTGTAAGTCTGACCAAATCCCCTCATGATTGTTTTGTCTAGCTTTAAAAACAAAACACCCAAGGAAAACTCAGAGCTGTTTACCGACTACCTGTCCAGAGGAGCCATTTTGGCACTGCTGTGACTACACCGCTCTGTAAGAAACAGGACAGAACACACCTCTTAAAAGGCACAGTGTCATCATAATCCAGTTCCAATAGCACACAAGCAGCTTGATAAGGCAGCGTGTGTTCTTCTTTGGCACCCTATCTAGCACCTTCAAAATTTATTTCTTTCACCACCAAATAGTCAGTAGCAGTATACAAATACCATCTATAAGATCCACTATGATATTTCATTAAGGCTTCTCAGACAGTACCTTCTAAATATACAACCCCTACCACCTAGAATAAGCAGAGGATCCAATTCATTGGAAAACCACCACCTGCAAATTCCCTTCCAAGACACAGTCCATTAGTTGGAAACGTATTGCTGTTCTCACACCTGGAATTTGTTTCCTGACAGCATTGTAGGTTACCAGGTCTGCAGGAGATAAGGAAGGCAGCTCACCACTGCCTTCGCCAGGGCAATAAATTCTGGGCTATCCTACAAATAAGAGAAGTTAGTTGCTTCAATTTAAAAAACAAATTAATTGAAGCTTGAATCATTCAAGGTCTATGAACAGAATCTTCTCATGCACTGAATGACATATATGTTGGTGAGAAAGTTGAGAAAAGTCATGTGAAAAAGCCAATGGGGATCTTTGACATCAGGAGCAAAAAGACTCATTTCCCAAACAAGTGTTCAATGTCAGCGAGATTCTAACTATTGAGTGCCAAGAGGCTGATTTGATACATCAGCATGTATCAGCAGTATCATCTTATAATATACACGTTCCCCATTTGCTCTTCTGCCACATAGAAGTTGGGTGGCGATTATCTCAGCATTTGCTCCTTTAACCCTTTGTGGACAGTATTTCACATTATCTCAGCCATGCTGCATGAGCAGCGAACACCTGGACAGCACACCTCCTCTCCACCACTACCACCCACACACATACACCTACGAACATTGGCACAGGACAGCAGCATTACTGCACATCTCTGATACACTTACAAATCACTCTGCACTTCAATACACATTAGCACCTATCACTGCAATGCTACTGTCAAGACACTTAGTATGCAGCGATAGGCACCTGTCCACAGCAGCTCTGCTTTTCCCTACTATGCTTTGTCTTTTTTTGCACTATGCCCTTCTCAACCACAGCTTAAAAGGCTCACTTCTGCCCTGGCTTATCTTTTAGCACATTGACAAAGCAAAGGCAGTTTGTCATTGTTGTCGGTAGGAGAAAGTGAGGACTGCAGATGGAGACCAGAGTAGAGTGTGGGGTGCTGGAAAAGCGCACCAGGTCAGGCAGCACCCGAGGAGCAGGAGAATTGACTTTTCGGGCATAAGCCCTTCATCAGGATTCCTGATGAAAGGTTTATGCCTGAAAAGTTGATTCTCCTGCTCCTCGGATGCTGCCTGACCTGGTGTGCTTTTCTAGCACCACACTCTCGACATACTTGTTAGTAGCCAAACAAGAGGGCAAACATGTTGCTGATACAGCCAGGTTCTGCACAATCTCACACCTTCATCATGTGTCACCAACATAATGTGGCAAACATGCAACAAATAAATAACCATGTCTCAAATGTCAGGAGTGGAAGTAATCCTGAATTAAATCAAGGAAGATGCCCTTCAGGCCAAGTTCCCTTCACAGCATGTCAAAGAACAACCTCCAATATCAGCCCAGGGGCTTGAGAATAGTGAGTTAGTCACATGGCACTGTAGGAGTCATGATCCTCTCATCATAGGAGAGAAAAAGCCGAATGTCCGGCACCCCACCATTCAGCTTGGCTCTTTTTTCCCTATTGTGGGCCGCTCTTTCCTGGGTGAGACAAAGGTAAGGATGGAGTGAGGTAGAAGTAGCTGATACAGCTATTATTGCGGAAGGTGTTGTACGAAAGATGTTGAGAAATACTCCCTCATATTCTTTTTCTAAAATACATGCAGCTCTGACGTCCATGCACTTGTGACTTTTGAAACCAGAACTCACTGCGTCAGCATGTCGATAGAATGCGCAGCATGTTCATTCAGCATAGCAGTAATACTTGTGGTGAGGTGTCAAGAGCTGAGTGAGTAGGCAGTGCATGGGCCATTCTGTGTAAATGCTTTAGGGATTGGATAGGTGAAAGTGTGAGCGAAGGAAGATGTTGCAAGCAATAGTGAGTGTGACAAGCCATGAACTTTCTTGGTCACAGACCTACTTACAGCAGTTTTGGGTGTTCCTCTAGACTATAGAAACATCACTGACCCATATGGCAATCTCAAATCAAGGTGACAATGTCTAGTGACATGGTCTTCTTGGCTTGTCCGGAGAGAACAGAATGGTTCTCCTCTGGACCAGCATACCCACTACGTCCCTTTTGGCAAATAAGGGGTCAATTTCTCTCTGCGCTACATGTTTGGGGCAATTCACACAAACATTGCAGGGGAGCTCTGAATTGCCAGCTCTTCACTGGGTGCGTGTTTGGATGCATTTTAAAGATGGTGCTGCTACTGGGAATCCTGGGAAGTTCTAGCAGTGGAGAATATTGCCACCTACAAATGAGTGGGAGAATACAACAAGCAGGGTGCCTGACAGGCCTAGCACATAGGTTTTGAAGCAGGTTTAGGAAGGCAGGTTGAGGAGAAACTACTTCACCCAGAGAGTGGTGGCTGTGTGGAATGCTCTGCCCCAGAGGGCAGTGGAGGCCCAGTCTCTGGATTCATTTAAGAAAGAATTGGATAGAGCTCTTAAAGATAGTGGAGTCAAGGGTTATGGAGATAAGGCTGGAACAGGATACTGATTGAGAATGATCAGCCATGATCATATTGAATGGTGGTGCAGGCTCGAAGGGCTGAATGGCCTACTCCTGCATCTATTGTCTATTGTCTATTGTAAGGGAGAACTCTTGTAGGGTTTCAAGAGGAGAAACCCTCCATAGAACCACTAAACTTGACAGCCAATATCTGATAAAATTCAGCCCATGACACCACATTGATTCAAAAAAATGCCAGATTTCAACTGAAAATAACATCTGAATGAGCTGCTTTACTCAGCTTATCGAAATTAGTGGATACAATAGGATTATGGCACACAACAGTGCAGCTGCATTGATATGAATATTTAAACATATATCTGATTTGTATAATTCAAGTATGTTGTTGTAAATGAATACCTTGAAGCAAATTCAAGGATTTTCAAAAGTATTCACTGTGGAAACTGACAAAATGTCTAGCCAAACATAAATCTAATTTTTTTTTTTGGGGGGGGGGGGGGGGAGGGGGATTTAAATTACATGTAATATTATGAGGTGACTACATATGGTGGCATTTGTTTAACAAGCAGAGAGGGTAATAATCAGGGACATAAACATTCCATAATTAATCGAAGCATTAGAGTGGGCCTGGGGAGACACTACTTTTAAACCAGAGGGTGAGAGAGAGTCTGGAAGTCACTGCCTGGAAAGAAAAGTATGATGCAGACAAAAATCTTCACATTTTAAACAAAACTTAGATACTCTTGAAACGCCATAGCCTACTGAGCTATGGAAAAAAAGAGCTGGGAAGTGGGAGTAAACTGGCTTGCTTCCTCGTTGATGACAATGGCATGTTATTTCAGACTGGTAAATGTTGATTAGATTGTAGGCCAAGAGGAAGATCTACCTAGCCCCTTAAAACAATTCTTTTGCCATAATTGGCAACAGCTGCAATTTCTAAAAAGAAAACTGCTCATGGGTTCTGGGTTTCACTTGTTGGGCCAGCACTTATTGCCAATCCCTAGTGGCCACGAGAAGGTGGTGAGTGGTTTTCTTTAAACATTGAAGTCCACTTGGTGTAGCCGGACTTCCCACGCTATCAGGACATAGCTCTTGGTTCTCTCTCCCCAATTGCTTGTACACAATCTGTGATGTTTCCTGGCCACTCTACACCCATATACCTTCAAATGTTTCCCAGTAACTCCTGCTTCCAAGCTGCAACATTCAACTATTCTTTTTCCTGCTTGGCAGCTCGTCAATCGAGCCAAGCCAAGTCTTGTTGAGCAGAAAGTGGAGGAAAATAAATTATAAAATAGGTCCTGCCATTAGGTTTGGCGAGATTTCTGCAATGCCAGTACCTCTGGGTTCTCTCCTCAGCCTAGGAAACCCAGCCACTGTTTCAACAAATATTTGAGGTTTATCCATCAAATGTCATGCCCCTTTCTTATAGTACTGTGCTGCAGTCTTTAAAAAAAACTTCCCTATTCTTCCTACATGATTAACTACCTCCTTGCTATACCTTTGGTAATCTCTGAAATGACCAGCTGGGAACAAGAACTGTAAATAAATCCAGCATACAGACAAACATACTTTTTATAATTTTATAAGTTTGAAAATTTTTTGCCTGGACGTACATCTTCTGTTCACTTTGCAATGTTATATTGGACTCAGCAAACAAATAGAGAGAATTTTTAAAGAGTGGGTGATAGACAGAATTACGAAGGAAAAGGGAAATGGAACACTACTGATGGAAATAACTGACCAATCATATATCTGTCTTAGGAGATGCTCCCATATCGGTCACTCATACCCATCCTTCGTACCTTAAATTCCCACTGTCCCAAAAGTCTCAATTTTCCTCCCATCACTAGGCTCGTCTGCTTCCTCTTCTGCTTTCCTTTCTACTGTTAATTTTATTCCAGCTGCTTCTCATTTTGCATGTCACCCGTAGCTCAAGCTCTCATTGTCTCTTTCTCTTTACACTTTCTTCGGTTTGTTATTTTGTCACAACTGCCTGATTGGCTTGGCTCGACTTATGTAGAAATAGTCACTCCATTGGATGCTACTGTGTAGGAGCTGAGTAAAGCAAAACGATGGACCAGCCATAACTGGTCTCTGCCCATCTTTCTGCTGTGTCAGGAACCTCATCATGCCTTGGGTTTAAAGATGACTAATTTTAAAACACATTTGCTGTGGTCGTTGTCACAGTCAACAAATTAACTTATGTTATGACAGTATTAAGGTAGCAGTTAGTACAGAGATAAAGCTATACTCAAATTCACACCAGAGTGAATTAGTAATACTTCCACTTCTTCATACACATACAACACAAACCAGCGAGTGGCAGCAAAGGACTAATAGGGTAAAAGCAAGAAAATAACTTTATGTCGTGGTTCTGTTCGCCGAGCTGGGAATTTGTGTTGCAAACGTTTCGTCCCCTGTCTAGGTGACATCCTCAGTGTATGGGAGCCTCTTGTGAAGCGCTTCTGTATGTTTCCTCCTGCATTTATACTGGCTTGTCTCTGCTGATTCCGGTTGTCAATCGGAACTGACAACTGGAAGCGGCAGAGACAGACCACTATAAATGCCGGAGGAAACATCACAGAAGCGCTTCACAGGAGGGTCCCAAGTACTGAGGATGTCACCTAGACAGGGGACGAAACGTTTGCAACACAAATTCTCAGCTCGACAAACAGAACCACAACAACGAGCACCCGAGCTACAAATCTTCTCCCAAACTTTGAAAAATAACTTTATAACTGGAAATCCTCAATCCTAACGTAAATCTAAAATATTCCGATTTTGGACCGACAATTGGTTAACTTTGGTCCAATAGAGTATTTTACAGTCACTATAAGAATCATGATAATTATCTCAAAGACTCATGACATTCTGTTGAAGAAGCACACGTCAACTATGATTTCAACTATGACATTTAATTTCTTTCAATATATTAATTCAATTATACTTTTCTACCAATTATTGGTAAACTTCAGTTGTGAACCATCTATCTTTATTATCAGATCACTAGGACCAGCACATCTACAACACAACTCATAAATGACCTCATGTTTTACCTTTAATAAAAATGGTATAATTATAGCATTAACCACATTGTCTACTGATTATTTGGGCTGCCAGCTCAGCACAGCAGATATAGTCTGGGTTTCAGCACCTTTTCCAAGATGTTATTTTTTAGACCAGAAAAAAAAAAGTGGTGTCCCTGACAGAACTGATCTTCGAAGATATAAACAACCCTACCTTCTGCTTAAAGAGTAAAGAAAACATTTATTTCTTCCAAAAAGTGGTCTACCTGCTGTTACACTTCTGATCATTTCTGTTGGGCCAGTTGATGTCTTCCATCAATAGTTTTAATAGAGTTTACAGCTTGACCTATAGATAAAGAAAAATCACTCAAGGCTCTATTCGTAACTGAGTTTTGGACTAGATATTAACTGGACTTGAAGGAAAATGTTTGAACAAAAGAACGATACAAATATCCCTAATTTGCTCAAGAGTGTGCTTATTGGGCACACATTTCCTCAGGAAAGGGAGACAGGGACTCTGTTAGCTTAGGTGGTTGGTTTGCAAAGCAGAGTGATGTCACAGTGTGGACTCAATTTATGCACGAGCTAAGGTTATGACAGAGGACTCTTCTTCTCAATTTCTCCTCTCCCCTGAGGTGTGGTGACCTTCAGGTCATCTCTCGAATGAGGGGATTTACAGGTTTATGGGATTCTTGATGGAGAGGGTGGGGTGGAAATCAACATTGTTTAATTGGCCCCTTAAGGAACTCTACTGGGACATGGGATGTTGGGCCATCCTAGGTCTGGCCTGCATCTTCCTCCGCCACCACCACAATCCACAAAATTGAGGACAGGTTGTGGGCAGATAGGAGGGTAACAGGCAGGTCACTGAGGTAATTCAATAAATAGCCCTGTCTACAAACTCACAAGCAGAAGTCCATGGAACTTTGATAAGTAGGTATTTCCAAAGTTCTCCATGATATCTGAAAAAAGGAATTCAATATCACATGTGGAAGGAGTTGTTACTCACCAAAAGCTCTGATCATTGTTGGTCGTCAGACTATGGATTTCCAAGATGACTACACAATGCATTAGAGTCAAGATTAGAATGGCGCTGGAAAAGCACAGCAGTGCAGGATCACAGCATCAGAGGTGCAGGAAAATCGATATTTCGGGCAAAAGCCCTTCATCAGGAAGACAATGCATTAGTCTAGTAAACCACACATTACTAAACACAAAATGATTTAGGAAACACAAACCCAAAGTGACCATATCCAACCACTTTTAAATGACTGTTCCACATTTTAAAGACCATATCAAGCTATTTCTAGTATCAAAAATAGTTGCCCAAGAACAAAGTGCATACAAAGATACTCTGCAGGACACTTGGAATTATTCGTGACTCTGCAAGAAGAATGGCTGATATAAAAAAAAGTTGCAGAATAATCAATTCCCTATTTCCTGCAATATGAATTTTAATGTGAAATTAATTCTCACATTTTGTAGCCAAATATATATCTTGCCCCTGGACAGGTAGTAAGATCATAAGAAAAATGAGTAGTAGAAGATCTGCATAAGCTTACAAGAAGTATTACTTATACTGCTGATGAAGCCACTTTGTTCCAGTCTTCTGAAATAAAGTATTTCTAACTGACAACACCATATCAACCTGGGTCAAGATTTTCCTGATTTCTGATTAAACACGAAAGTGATTTTCCAGGAAAGAAGCACAAAGCCTACAAAAATGAGAAAGCCTGTGAGATCTTCCAGCAACCAGAAGCTGATTGGACACCAGCATGCTTTCAGATGTTTAAAATCCAAAACATCACAAATCAGAGGCCGACAGTTCCACAACTCAGCAGATGCAGTGGCTGTTGCTGGGACACCAACCCCAGGCTTAAAGGATCCCTCTTGTGAAAGGAAGGACTTATTTTGGGGAAGGTGAGGGGGTTCTCAAACAGAGTAAATGGAAGGGAGGGGTGAGGGACATGGGGATGGAATCTCTTAAAGATCTGGGGAATGGCCCACAGCAGCCAAACTGTGCCCCAGGCCATCCCAACATTCTGTATAGATTTAGGGAGCCTAAATAATAACATTACTGCACTAGTTAACTAGTCTGATAGACCAACTCTGTCACATCCCTCAATTGGCAGGAGAAGTAAGATGGGGGATTGAGCCTCTCCACTCAGAAGTTAATTTGGACAGGGACAAGAAAGTGATAGATTTCCAATCCACAATGTTGTACCTAATTAAGTTCACTTTACCTCCAGGTCCTGAGCAAACCATCCTTGAAGGTCAACGTTCTGTAAGTAAAAAGTCATTGCTTCTATTGTGTTTACTTGTAATACCATTACTGGAATCAATTAACGTCAAAACCTTCAGGAAAGGAACAGGGTAGAAAGAGAGGATGCAAAAATTGTCATCATCTAGACTGGTCTTTGTGGCATACACAGTTGACACTGTTCATTGAGGAAGATATTTGAGCACTTCAGAAGACAGTACTATATTCAACTTCTCAACAATGTAGTAATAACACAGTTCAGCTCATTTTTGTGCTTATGCTTTCTTTGGTATCATATCTTTGTCACAACCATTATAGAGAGATCAATTTGGAAAAATGACATTTGATTAATTTAGAAAAGTGGAACATACAGGTCACAAAACGGCCTGACCATTAAAGCCTATACTCCTAAAACATCAAAGTTACAGACAGGTATACCCAAGGAGCAAAACTTGGATTCTGAATTTATTATAAAATATATTTATATAGTCTCCTTACTGGTAACTTCTTAAGAGTCATAGAGATGTACAGCGTGGAAGCGGACCCTTCGGTCCAACCCGTCCATGCCGACCAGATATCCCAATCCAATCTAGTCCCACCTGCCAGCACCCGGCTCATATCCCTCCAAACCCTTCCTATTCATATACTCATCCAAATGCCTCTTAAATGTTGCAATTGTACCAGCCTCCACCACATCCTCGGGCAGCTCATTCCATACACGTACCACCCTCTGCATGAAATATTGCCCCTTAGATCTCTTTTATATCTTTCCCCTCTCCCCCTAAAAGACTTTGTCTATTTATCCTATCCATGCCCCTCATAATTTTGTAAACCTCTATAAGGTCACCCTTCAGCCTCCGATGCTCCAGGGAAAACAGCCCCAGCCTGTTTAGCCTCTCCCTGTAGCTCAAATCCTCCAACCTTGGCAACATCCTTGTAAATCTTTTCTGAACCCTTTCAAGTTTCACAACATCTTTCCGATAGGAAGGAGACCAGAATTGCACTCAATATTCCAACAGTGGACTAACCAACGTCCTGTACAGCCGCAACATGACCTCCCAACTCCTGTACTCAATACTCTGACCAATAAAGGAAAGCATACCAAACGCCTTCTTCACTATCCTATCTACCTGTGACTCCACTTTCAAGGAGCTATGAAACTGCACTCCAAGGTCTCTTTGTTCAGCAACACTCCTTAGGACCTTACCATTCTTGTCCAGTTTCCTTCAGGAAATTTGTAATACATGCTCCAAACATCATTAAATGGTATATTTTATGATTTGGGTGGTGCAGGCATTGGGAAATCTATTGTTGTTATAAATATAAAATCAGAAATGTCATTGGGTGGGAGTGCAAAATGAATACTAATAAATTGGCAAACAATTTTACATGCAACATTTAAGTCAATGAAGAAAATCAGTAGAATGCATAACAGGTTGCTGTTCTACTATTGCCATTTTGTGCTATCAAGCAGGATGATTCTTTCCTAGCACTGTTTAAATTACAAACTTAGTTGGAACCAACTTAAAAACTAGTTTTTATATTTCAATTTTCCTCATGTATTATATTACAGTAATCAGAAAGTAATGAGAAAATGTTTCATGTAATGATACTTAAATTGCTGAGATTTTATAAGCGTCAAGAAAGATAGGAGAAGGTGAGGACTGCAGATGCTGGAGATCAGAGTTGAAAAGTGTGGCACTGGAAAAGCACAGCAGATCTTGACCTGTTAGCCTTTTCCAGCATTACATTTTTCAACCAAGAAAGACAGGCACAGATCTTCCAGAACTATAGTGTCAAACTCTAAGCCAAACTTTTTCAGTGTGCGACAATACCTGCAGGAGTCCTGATGCGCACACAAATCTTATTTGTACTGATCAGAAACTAAACAGAAGTCTCCAATAATGAGCTGAGAGTCAGAGACTCGAACCAGGTGTGCCAACCTAACTATTACACAGAAAATATTAATACTGGTCTAACTCAGCAAAAAGTATCTCTGAATTGTGTACCACAACTGATGCACCCATCTACTCCCATAACACTTTCACTCCAATCTATCAAACACAACTGTCTCTTTACCCAACAATACCTATACCAGACTATCCCCTCCACACTGCTACATCAGCAACCTTGAACTCACCCAACCTGACTACCATCCCCACCACCCACTTGTCTGCCCACTCACTCCCTCAGCCACACACCACTCTCCCTCCCATCCTCAACTGACTCATGCACATTCTCACCCACTCACTGAAAAAACTATTCAAACTGTTCACAACATTTTATATAAATACAGAAGCTAATGTCATAACAAAAGGGGGTGCCTTCTTTTCTCATCCTTTATACTCATCAAGCATGGATGGCCATACTGACTCATTGCTACTTCAGCCTGAAAAAGAAGACTCAGCTGAAAAGTGTGCAATGAAGTCTGGTTTCACAAGTCTTTACAAGTAGCAGCAATGCATATTGCATCATTGCTGATTGGAAGATCTGAACCACTATTTCCAAAGATATTTAATAAAAGATCAAAATTTAGAAGATGTTAAGGAACTCTGCATGATCAAGCTTTATAGACCACAGAAGAATACTGAAAAATATTTCTAAGAGATGAAATAATGGCAAAAAGTCCCTCACAGAATGGTGAGATTGTGTTTTCCAATTTTTTAAAGTTTCAGTATATTTTAGGTTCAGGTGTTTCAGACGACTTTTGGAAGGAAGCCTGAATGTTCTTCATTAATGAACAATTCACATCCAGCCCGATTGCTAGGTTGCCAGAAAACAAGTTTTAGTTGGTTCTAGCTCCTAGTTATATCCCATGTCAACAGAGGCTCTTCCTCTCACATTTGAGAAGCTGCAGAATGACATCACACAGACCTTGATCTCAGATTTAACTAGCAATTTAGTTTGAGAATTAAAGTAATAACTAAGTTACAGGAATGTAATAAACATACTTATGTATAGAAAATAATAAATATTCACATTCTCTAGACCAAATCAAATCACTTGTTCATAAATGGCCTTAGACACATGAAAAATACTAGAAAAATCCAAGTTATTTATTTTTCATTTACCCTTTCCAAATATGAAATACCTGGATTGTTAACACTTTTAGAGTGTTTCAAGATATTTGAAACCCTTTTCTTGTGCAAAAAGACCTAAAACAACATAAATAATCAAGTAAAGAGCAAGGTGACATGAAACTAAAAGCTTATATTAAGCAAACCTTAATTCTATTTCACTCTCAGAATTACCAAACTGATACATGTGAATGAACCACAGATGCTTCTGTTTCAATTGTGTGTCAGTTGGCACTTCTTCAAACTCCTAAATGCTCAATGTGTCAAGTTAGGGCATGATTTCTGACAGTGCAAATAGTTTTTAATCTCTGCACATAGTGATTGAATGAAAGAACAAATTCAAACAGGACAAAAATATTTCATTTTGTTATATTTTGTGGAGCAGATTTAGTGAGTGTATGAACTTGCCTTGTTACATTTGTCTAAAACTTTAATTGTTATCCAGCCACAATGTTTTGATTCACAGCCTCAATTTTACAGGAATAATGCAGCATTTCAGGTTATTTTTAAATTATGAGATTATAATGCAAACCATTGAAAATTAATGAACTAGACAATTAATTGAAAAGCATCAGCTACAAATTGCTTTTCCAGAATATTGAGTGATTAATACATAATTTAAGAAGTCCGTGATTTAACTGCTCAGTATATACTCTCAGAAATAAATTAGTGGAAAATGTTACCCTTGAATGCTACCAGGGATCCCTTTGTTGTGATAGGATACTTAGGAAATCACTGAAAAATCACTCACCCTACACATGGGTTGTTCTGGTATTTCGGTCCTGTGTACGAAAATGGTGATGTTGGCTTGTCAACAAATGTTCCAAAGCCCAGACGAAAGTTGCTGGTGAGCTTTGCCATCTCTCGGGATAATGTTGTACCCAGCACACGGATATTGTCTAAATCATCTTTCATGGAGAGGGAAAGATCCATAAGATAGTACAAATCCACAGGGTAATCCTCCACCTGCCGTACATGCATACGAAAAGTTGTCTCATGGTCTATGTAATGTGATAGAAACAACAGTGTGTTAGTTTTTATGCTTGATGGAATCCACAGCAAATATGCTTTACTTAATTTATCCTTATGTCACTTCTTCCAGAAGGGTAACAAACAGTTACTAATAATTCTGTTGAATAAAAAAAATTAACATACTGTTACTTCAATGTTTTATAATTAGGGCAATGTAGCAGATTCTAAATTTACTTTCAACAACAAATGAGGTCTGATCAATAGAAAATTGAACAGAGATGTTTGTTAAATTTCTACTGCAAGAGGCTGATTAATTGTTAATCAGAATTATGACAGATATTAGCACTGTTCAGCATTTCACAGCTGTTTAAAAATGTTTTATTTATGTTAAGAGCTGATGACCTTTTGATAGAATGCTGAACCAAACCAGTTGAGCAATCAAAGTTAGAATTGCTAAATAAAATATTCGATAATGCCATGAGTCAATTAATTCTAAACACCTTGACACTGAATGTTTAAATCTTGACTTGAATATATCACGGTTCCTTCACTGTTGTTGGTTCCAAATCCTGGAATTCTCTCCCCAACAACATGATGGGTAGTTCTTAGGGCTGGAGGGGCTAATGTTTTGCCTTTATTTGAGAACATTTGTGAGGAGAAGCCTGGGATCTACAGACATGTGAGTCTGAATCAGAGATGGCTAGGTTGCTGGAGGTGGTCCTGAGAGATAGGATTTATGTGCATTTGAACAGTCAAGGGCTGATTTGGGATCGTCAGCATAGCTTTGTGTGGAGGAAACCATGTCTCACAAACTTGATTGAGTTTTTTTGAAGATATAACCATAAAGATTGACAAGGGCAGAGAGGTAGACATTGTCTACATGGACTGTAGTAAGGCCTTTGGAAAGGTTTTGCATGATAGACTAATGAGTAAAGTTAGATCACATGGTATGCAGGGAGCGCTTGCTAACTAGATATAAAATTGGTGAGATGGTAGGAGACAGAGGGTGATAATGGAGGGCTTTTCCTCAAGACTGTAGGCTAGTGACCAGCAATGTTCTGCAGGGATCAGTGGGATTCTCTTAACTGGCTGTGGATTAGGTTTGGCCATGTAGTTATGATCAATCCATCAAATCAGTGGAAAGATATGGACCTCCACAAATATATATGAACACTATTAGGTACACAAGGAATTACAAAAAATTCAGATGTTCTTACTTTTTAGGGAGAAAAGAGAAAGTGTACATCTATGTATGTGCGTGTGACTTTTGTTTATTATTTATATAAATGATTTGAATGAGAATTTAGGAGGCATGGTTAATAAGTTTGCAGACAACAGCAAAATTGTTGGTCTAGTCAACAGTGAGGAAGGTTATCTAAGATTACAAAGGGATAATTGGGCCAATGGTCTAAAAAGTAGTAGATGGAGTTTAAATTGGATAAATGCGAGATCTTGCATTTTGGTACAACAAGAAAAAGGGTAGGATTTATAGAGTTAATGGTAGGGGCCTGGATAGTGTTAAACAGAGAGATCGAGGGGTTCAGGTATATGGTTTTTTGAAAGTTGCATCTCAGGTTGACAGGGTGGTCAAGAGACACTTAGCATACTTGCCTTCATTGCTTACAGCATTGAGTATGCAAGTTGAGATGTCATGTTGAGGTTGTACAGGACATTGGTGAGGCCACTTTTGGAGTTCTATGTACAGTTTTAGTTGATCTACTATAGGAAGGATATTATTAAATTAGAGAGGGTTCAGAAATGATTTACCAGAATATTGCTGGGACTGGAGGGTTTGAATGTCAAGAATAGGCTGGGACCTTTGTCACTTGAGTGTAAGAGACCGAGGGGTGACCTAACAGATGTTTATAAAATCATGAGAGGCATCGGTAAGGTGAATAGTGAAGGCCTTTTTTTCCTCAGGTGGGGGAGTTCAAAACTAGGGGGCATATTTTTAAGATGAGAGAAGAAAGATTTATAAGGGACCTGAGGGGTATCTACTTTCACACAGAGGATGGTTTGTATGTGGAGGGATGGGGAATACTGGCATCCAGTGAACAAATAAAAATATACTCATCCTAACCCGAATTCAATTCCCAGATGTGGGATTCTCTTAACTGGCTATGGATTAGGTTTGGCCATGTAGTTGTGATCAATCCATCAAATCAGTGGAAGGATAATGACCTCCACAAAAATGAACACCATTAGGTACACACAAGGAACTGCAAAAAATTCATATGCTCGTATTTTTTAGGCTCAGGGACAAAAGAGAAAATATAGACCTATGTAAGTGTGCGTGGCTAATGGGAAATTTCTTTTCATGAAAAAAGATGATGGAAGAACAGAATTTTCAGCAGGAGAGCACCAGACATGCATCCACATTTATGTTGGCATTTGGTCGGTTTCATTGGTATTAGTCAATCTCCTGTCAATGTCTCATACTCAAAACATTCAATGCATTTTATATATGAGTATTAGTGACAGATATTGTTTTGTCTTGCACTCAGAGCAATTTGAAAGAAATGCGAAAACTTGAAGACAGTATTATGAGTGGAGCGTGATCAGTTGGCAAGTGGACTCTGATTGGTAGTGGTCATGGTGGGTACACTAGTTGATGATGGCTGACAACTAAATGTCAACCATCATTTGAATTTTGTTAAATACCAAATTGGAATCTGCAATACTACAACAAATGACACTTTATTTGAACCATCATGAATTAGGGTTATTGCATACTCTAATTGGCAGCGACAATTGAAATGTTCTAGTCTGAAACAAATTATATTTTACTGGAAATATGTAAAAATGTATTCCTACAAACAAAAATGTTAATATTAAAAAAGAACACTAAAATAATTTTAGCAGTAGTAAGTAACTGGTGCAGCTCTGTAGATATTTGGAGAATTGACAGTTGACACTGAACAGAAACTGCTCTGTCAAAACCACAGATTCAAAGAAGCTACTTTAAATATAATTCAGGCGCTCGACAAGGTTCCTCATGGGAGACTGGTGAGCAAGATCTGATGGAATACAGGGACAACTAGCCAGTTGGATACAGAACTGGCTCAAAGGTACAAGACAGAGGGTGGTGGTGGAGGGTTGTTTTTCAGACAGGAGGCCTGTGACCAATGGAGTGCCACAAGGATCGGTGCTGGGTCCACTACGCTTCATCATCTATATAAATGATTTGGATGTGATCATTAGAGGTTCAGTTAGTAAGTTTGCAGATGACACCAAAATTGGAGGTGTAGTAGACAGCGAAGATGGTTACCTTAGATTACTACTGGATCTTGAACAGATGGGCCAATGGGCTGAGAAGTGGCAGATGGAGTTTAATTCAGATAAATGCGAGGTGCTGCATTTTGGGAAAGCAAATGTTAGCAGGACTTATACACTTAATGGTAAGGTCCTAGGGAGTGTTGCTGAACAAAGAGACTTTGGAGTGCAGGTTCATAGCTCCTTGAAAGTGGAGTCACTGATAGATGGGATAGTGAAGGCAGCATTTGGTATGCTTTCTTTATTGGTCAGAGTATTGAATACAGGAGTTGGGAGGTCATGTTGCGACTGTACAGGACATTAGTTAGGCCACTGTAGGAATATTGTGCGCAATTTTGGGTTCCTTCCTATCAGAAAGATATTGCAAAACTTGAAAGGGTTCAGAAAAGGCAAGTCCTACAAAGTAACAATCTTATGAAGCTCTATACAGTGACACTTGATTCCATGCAATGATGCCAGAATACAACAATTTTTTTTTAACCGGCACCTTATGAACTGGCAAAAATTATACGCCTCAGATACTGGAGATTTTCTGTATTGTCACAATCTGCAAGATGTCCAAGTAGTCATTTAAGGGTGCAAATGAGAAAGGTCTCTGCCAGTAAATTTTATTTAAGGCAATATTGCATTATTATTTAAGTGATTTATGCTGTTAATAAAGTATGAGAGGAGTGTGTGTATACCCTGTGCATTATATTTCTATTACTTAGTGTGTTTTTACAATAATTATGTGGACCCCTTGATGCAAGGATGTTGCCAAGGTTGGAGGATGTGAGCTATAGGGAGAGGTAGAATAAGCTGGGGCTATTTTCCCTGGAGCGTCGGAGGCTGAGGGTGACCTTACACAGGTTTATAAAATCATGGGGGGCATGGATACGATAAATGGACAAAGTCTTTTTCCTGGGGTCAGGGAGTCCAGAACTAGAGGGCATAGGTTTAGGGGGAGAGGGGAAAAGATATAAAAGAGACCAAAGGGGCAACCTTTTCATGCAGAGGGTGGTACATGTATGGAATGAGCTGCCAGAGGATGTGGTGGAGGCTGGTACAATTGCAATATTTAAAAGACATCTAGATGGGTAAATGAATAGGAAGGGTTTGAAGGGATATGGGCCAGATGCTGGAAGCTGGGACTAGATTGGGTTGGGATACCTGGACATCATGGATGGGTTGGACTGAAGGGTCTGTTTCTGTGCTGTACATCTCTATGACTCTGTAAATTTGTCAAACTAAGATTTTTTGCACTGTTGTTTCAACATTTTTGATTCCACATTGTTTTAACCTGTTGAATATTCAGCAGCAACTAAAGCAATTTTTAAATATATTTGATTTAGTTTAACATAGTTAAGACAGCTTTCTAGTATAGTGATCATTGGAGACTATGCGCAAACAAAATAGGATGAGTCTAATGCACAAGTTAAAAATATTTTAAGAGGCTCCCATGATCCAACCTCAAGGTCTAACTTCCACTGTAATTACATGACACATAAAAAAGTTAAATATTTTCAACTTGATGACCTTCTTTCATTCCTTCCACAGCAAAAGCTTATAGTTCATGAGCAGTTTACTGTCTTTTTTTTTATTATTATCTTGCTTTCAATCTTCTGCAATGTTCAAAAACATATACTTCATAGTAAGAATAAATAAAACTGTGATAGAAGTTTTATCTATCTAGAAACGGTAAAGACAAATCACAAAGCAGTTTGGGTGATACAATGTAACATTGATCTTCCACAGACCGAGCTTTCAATTCCAAATACAGTAAACATTTTATTAACCAGGACCTATGGAACCAGGAGTGTACCAGTTGATCAAGAGGTCCACATAATTATTGTAAAAACACACTAAATAATAGAAATATAATGCAAAGGGTATACACACACTCCTCTCATACTTTATTAACAGCATAAATCACTTAAATAATAATGCAACATTGCCTTAAATAAAATTTACTGGCAGAGACCTTTCTCATTTGCACCCTTAAATGACTACTTGGACATCTTACAGATTGTGACAATACAGAAAACCTCCAGTATCTGAGGTGTATAATTTTTGCCAGTTCATAAGGTGCCAGTTAAATAAATTTGTTGTATTCTGGCATTATTGCATGGAATCAAGTGTCACTGTATAGAGCTTCATAAGATTGTTACTTTGTAGGACTTGCCTTTTGTTCAGAGTGAAAATGAAGGGAACCAGGTGACCTATTCAAAGGTCCATGTAACAACTGTTCTGGGTAATGTGACTATTAAAGATTTAAAAGTCATAACTTGGCTTGAGAAGAGTTATAAATATATTCACACTTGGAGGTAATGGCATTTGTGTTCATTATTATCAGACTGCTAGTCTCTAATGTCCCAGAGAATTGTTGGGAATGTTGAAATAGTTGTGTTTCAAAATGTTGATTTACTTCCAAGATGAGGAGAGTTGGGGTCTCAAGGATAGCTGATAGTGTTTTTTTTCCTGGATACACAGTTCCTGTAAATCATATTGCCATGAAAATGGGCTCAGAGATCAGGTCTTTTAAATAATTGTGAAACTCACAGAAACAGGCAGCCTGCCAGGATCCAGGAGTGAAGGGACCACTAAAGGTTAAATGCTGTACGGTCCACCACGCAGAAATGCGGAAGGAACATTCACTCAGATTGAAAGAGAAACAAAATCATGAGTATTTGTACTTAGGCTGGAAACTTGGATAGTTTGCTCTCACAATGAAAGATAGTTCCAGGTTTAAATTCTCAGAAGCCACTGCCTGAATTTTCAAACTCAAGGCAGGTAGTGGGAGTCAAGAAAATATTAACAGCACCGCCTGCCTCTGGAGAAATGCCAAAGTATTTCTTTCTCCTCAAACAACCACTGTGGCCCTCATGTTTTCATCCTGAAGTACAACATTTCCTTTCCCACTGTATGAAACCAGTGACAATACCATATGTGAAAACAAGATTTAAAAAAAAGGTTATGCATTGATAACTTTGCAATTTGAGAAAAATATTAATTTTAAGCACAGCCCAATAGAAGTATCAATCATCTAGATCCTTGAAAGTATCACAAAGTGAAAGTGCAAGAACTTAAACCTCTTCATCTTGTACAAATTAGCATTATGCAATGAACAGCACAGAGCAAAGCCAAAGATGTCAATCAAGCACATTATTGGGATGTCAGGAGTTTTAATGTGGCCTTTTGAAAAATAAGTTATTTCACATATCCTACTTTCACAAAAGTATTTGTTAGTTCAATGAAGTGCATAGTTAGTGAATAACATGAAAATGTTATGCCTTTGCATGGGGTTGTTAGGGCCTATACCTGAGCATGAGGGACCATAAGAGCTGGTTTGGGGAGCATAAGTTGGATCCTTTGAATTACATTTCAATACGTTTCTTCATTAAGACTACAGGTCATGACACCTCAAACTGCATTTTTTTAAAAAGCTGAACTGACTCTACGAAAATTATGGAGAAGGACATTGCACTGATTCCCTGCAGTGGAAATCAGTCAGGTCAGGTCTGCCAGGTGCAAACTTGTGATCTGATCCAGCCCACACCCTTAAAAAGGCAATCCTGAAACTGGAAAGCATGGGAATGAGGTCATCTGTGCTGGAATTGAGAATAGTCTGTCATTTTTAAGGGCTTCTGAGACACAGTGACTGCAAATATCCAAGCCAAAGATTAATTCTAAGGTTCCACATAAATTTCCCAGTCTACTCACAGGAAATTGTAAAGTATACTTGTGAATACATTTTTTCCATCCATTCTGTGAAAGATGAAAGGGGAAGTTCTTTTCCATCATTTTAAGTATAGATGGCCTACAGTAGTGTTCAATACAGTAATGCCTAAAAGCATGATTAAAATATTTTTAAAAAGATGAAATTGTGTCATCCTTTCAGCTGAAGGCTGGAAGTTCAATTTTCCTTTTCAAGTTATGAATCTATGAGAATGTAATACAAGATTTTACCTGGTCTTAGTGTGAGTGCAATCCTTTGAGGTGCAAGTTGAATGACATCTGATTGCGATGATCCTGATCCCTTATTGCTCAATGGTAAGTTTCTTTCTATCTGTATGTTGCTTTGAGGGCTTTCTATAAAGTGAATACTGCATCCTCTTTTAATCAAACTTTCCCTAAAGTCACATCTTGATGAGAAGCTTCCCTTGTTGCCAAATTCCTTAAAGATCAAAAGCAAACAAAAGATAAGAACACTTCAGCAATTATAATGGACAGAGTAGGCCACATGAAAATTGTTTTTTCAAGAGAATGAGTTACAAAAGACAATTCAACCACCGTTCTTGCTTAACTATCTTAGGACTGTTACAGCTTTTCTAATACAGAATGCCCTTTTCACATGATGTATGCTTCCTGTGCATTTTCTAGTCAACTTTTAACTCTTTAACATCATTACCATCATTCAATATAAATCTTTACTTCACGTTTTTGGGCGGCAAAGAATTGCAATTATACTAAAAGAACATCAACAATCCACAGTTGTACTTACAAACCTCAAATGCCATTATTCCAAGATTTTTTCAGTCTACTGAACTTCTGTGCATGTGTGAAGCAAACTGATATGACAAAGTGCTACTGTGCAGGGACAGAATATAAAAACTGAGTTGTAGCTGTACAAGGTAGTCTCAAGGACAGCAAACCATAGCAACCAGCATTGTGACCCTAAATAGCGTGAAAAATGCATGATTACTATAACAGTCATTGTTACAGCTGTCTACTTTGGGAGTGGGTTTGTTGAAGATTAGCTACTGCATTCAACTGGAGTACAATGACCCATGTGGAAGAGCAAGCTTAAGAAAATCTGAGGGACCTATATGGGTGTACCTATTTGTCCATGCCAGTCTCTCCCTCTTCCACATTTCCTATAGAGTCATCGAGCACAGAAACAGACCCTTCAATCCCAGCTCGTCCAAGCCAACCAGATAGCCCAACCTGGTCCATATCCTTCCAAAACCTTCCTATTCATATACCCATCCAGATGCCTTTTAAGTGTTACAATTGTACTAGCCTCCACCACTTTCTCTGGCAGCTCATTCCATACACATATCACCTTTTGTGTTAAATCTTTTATATCTTTCCCCTCTCACTCTAAACCTATGCCCTCTAGTTCTTGGCTCCCCCACCCCCGGGAAAGGACTTTGTCTATTTATCCTGTCCATGCCCTTTAATGATTTTATAAATCTCTATAAGGTCCCTGGTGCTGTGCGGCAACAGTGCTAACCACTAAGCCATCATGCTGCTCCTGATATCATCCCTCCCAATTACTACAATTCCTTTTGTCTGAGCATAGGCAAGCCTTAGTTTTTTTCATGCCTTTTGCATCCTCCATCACTTCAGTAGAACAGAGGCAGAATGGGTCCCATAAAGTTTATTCCGCACTGATTTTAGATAGAATGTAAAATGGTGCCAGTCCCATTCAATCTTGCCAATTCCTACCAACATTGGCTAAAATCAGTTGCCACCGTTTATCTATTTTATCTTCTCTGAACTAACTTGGGATGTTTTGCAATGCTAAAGGCACTACAAAAATGCAAGCTGTGGGTATCGTTCTTGCATAGTTTCAAAAGGTTACGGTTTTATTTTCCAAGCCTCAAATATCCACTCAATTATTTTAATGGACAAAAAACAATGATCTTTAAAGCAGAGAAGGAAGAAACTCAAGCCCATCTGCATACAGTCAAAACACCATACTGGAGCCAATATAATTGGCATTTAAGTACATTGTTGAGAAAAAAAACAATTTATTCTAAAGAGTCATTCGACTCAAATTATTATTGTTTCATTCTCCACTTTTTTTGGGTTTATAAGATCATGGGGGGCACAGATAAGATAAATCGCTAATGGTCCTTTCCCTATGGTGGGAGGAGTTCAAAACTAGAGGGCATAATTTTAAGGTGGTATGAAAAAGATTTAAGAGGGACCTGAGGTGCAACTTTTTCTACAGAGGGTGGTTCATATGTGGAATGAACTGCCAAAGAAAGTGGTAGATGCAGGTCCAATTACAACATTTAAAAGACAATTGGACAAGTATATGAATGGAAAAGATTTCGAGGAGTGAGAGCCAAACACAAGCAAATGGAACTAGTGTAGTTTGGGAAATCTGGTCAGTATGGACAAGTTGAATCGAAGGGTCTGTTCCATGCTATCCCATTATATGCTGCCAGACCTGCTGAGTATCTCTTTTTATGTTAATTCATTCATTGGTTTATAATATCAGAATTCATGTTATCCTAAGAATTGATCTTGCATTGATAGGTTGGATGGAACATCCAACTTTTCAAAACTGAGATAACTATTCATCTAATACAACACTAGAAATGTTATTCATCTCCATCAAATCATATGGAATCTTTAAACAGATAAATGAATTATGTAAAATGTTTGCACACAAATGGATAAATAATGTATTGATCCCCACAGATACTGATAACTAAAAATCAGACTAGCTGTCCTTTCACTTATCACACCAATTTAATCAGAGATCTTTTTAATCATTTCATGGTAAGTACCAGCATAAAATGGTTTATGAATAAGTGTGGACCACAAACAAACAATTAGCTGGCTTTGACAATTAGCATATTTTTTCAAATTGGAAGCTCTCCTTTTAGTTCTAAACCACCATTGTACTGTTTCTGTGGTTTGTAGTACCCTCAAATCTTCTTGATTGAATTAAAGTCTTTGTAGCTCACAGTCAGCAATCAATAACTCCAGTTTTACTTTCAAAAGCTTAAAATACCACCCTGACCTCTGGTTAATTCTCAGCTAAAGAACCCCATCTTTAAGCTTTACTGTTAGCTCAGAATTGAAAAATCAAGTTTATTCCAACCACCAAGTATAAATTGCAAAATAAAAAAATTCCTCATGTTGGCCTCATTTCTCGTATTGGGAAGAACAAAATCACAGACACACATATTTTTATTCTTCTAAAGTGGTGACTCAGACTTATTTTCAATTCAATGCTTCTTTATAAGTAACTCATTGTAAGAATATTGTGGAATATAAAAAAAGAACAATTAAAGTGAACATTTTTGCTTTTTAGAAAAGCAATTTGAACATCAAAGTCCATGAAGCATTGATTAAACTCCATGTAAATATGTGTTTATTACGATCTTTTAATTGTCATCCTTACTGATGCAGACTTGATTTAATTTGCAGAACAATCTGTGCATTGTCCCTGAGAATCTATCATTCAAAGAGCACCTTAAATATTGTAACCAAATGTAAATATATGTGAGAGATATTTGAGTACATAAGGAAGAGAAAAAAAGTAAATAAATACAATGAAAAGTGAAAATCCAGAATTGGAGACTTTTATTAAAAAGGTTAACAAAGGAAGTGGTGGGATGTATAAATGAAACAAAAATATCTGCAAGGGATATTGAAACTCAAAGCACAGGGCTTTAATGAAAAAGCAAATATAGATCCACTACAAATGGATGCAGGAAAGTATACTCCTGCTAATAAAACATATACTAAATGAATTATTTGTATTTATTTTCACATGAGAAAAGGGGAAAAAAATCAGCACGGTGGAATCTAAACACTGGTCACAGTAGGAATGTCACTACATTTAATGCAAGTTTTAAAAAAAGAAAATGCATTTTAAGTCAGTGAAATATCTTGAAGTAGACGGCTTCCATCCAAGGTTTAAAGAAAATTGCTCATGAAAACTCTCTGCATTCAGGTATTGTACTTTTGAATAAAAGAAAATTGTGAATGTTGTTAATTATTTAAAGGAGGAAGAAGAATAACTAAGAGATTGAAAATTACTGAAGCATATCATTAAATACAGTAACTGAGCAGTTAGACACACTGGTTGATCGAAAAGAATGAGCATAGATTTATAAAGAGGAGATCATGTTTGGCTATGTAGTTAGTTAGCATGGCAGAATGGGGAATGCAAATGGGTTACTATCTGAGTGGACCATTCCACAAAAGAGAAGAAATTCAGGTGCACCTGTACCCACTGTCACCACTGCAGATGTTAGATTGGCTTCTTGAGGGCAACATTTTTAATTTCTCCTTACTAAGATGTGAGGTTCCCATTTCTTCAAGAAGACCAGTATCATCCTAAAGAAAAATCAGGCAATGTGCCTTAATGACTACCATCCAGTGGCTCTAACATTCCCATCATTATGAAATGCTCTAAGTGGTTAGTAATGGTACACATCAACTCCAACCCTTCAGATCGCCTCAGTCTGCTACAATTCACCAAGGTCAAAAAATAGGTCTATGACAGACGCAGTCTCCCAAGCTCTATACTCATCCCTGGAACATGTGGATAACAAGAAGACCTATATCGGACTCCTATTGACTTCAGCTTTGCATTCAACACCATAATTCCAACAAAACTTATCTCTGAACTCTGCGACCTAGGACTCTGATCTCCCCTTCTGCAACTGGATCCTTCATTTCCTGACCTGCAAACCATAATCAGTATAGATTAGTATAGAACAAAACCTCCTCCACAACAGCCCTCCACATCAATGCCCTGTAAGGCTGTGCACTCAGCCTTTATTGTACTCCTTATACATTCACGACTATGTGGCCAAATTTGTAAATGGAGTTAGAGCTAAATTTGGTGACACCAATGGAGTGGATTGGATTTCAACCAAGGACAAGACAGGGTACAGGAAAGAGACAGAGAGCATGCTGTAAAGACAACAGTTTCTCGCCCAGCACCAGTAAAATGAAGGAGCTGGTTATTGGCTTCAGGAAATAGAGTGGAGGACAGACTCCCATCTGTATCAATGCTGCTGAATTGGAGGGGGTTGTAAGCTTCAAGTTCCAAGAAGTAAATATCACCAAATGATCTATCTTGTCGGTCCAAGTCAATGCCGCAGTCAAGGAAGCTCACCTATTCCTCTATTTCCTCAGAAGGCTCAGGAAATTTGGCACATTCACAATGATTCTTACCAATTTTTACAGAAAAATAGAAAACTTCCTATGGGATTCATCGCAAATTGGTACGGCAACTGCTCTGCCCAAAATTGCAAGAAATTAGAGAGTTGTGAATGCAGCCCGATCCATCATGAAAACCAGCCGTCCATCCATTGACTCTATCTATACTTTGTGCTGCCTCGGGAAAGCAGCCAACATAATCATATAACTCCAGTTATACTCTTTTCCATCGGACAGAAGATATAAAAGTTTGAAGACATGTACCAACAGATTTAAGAACAGCTTCTTCCCTGCTGTTATCAAATGTATGAATAGACCTCTCATATATTACAGTTGATCTTTCACTGCATCCTCTCTGCAGGTCTAGCACTATATTCTGCATTCTGTTCTATTACCTTGTTGTACTTATTAAGGTATGATTTGTCTGGTTCGCATGCAGTACAATACTTTTCACTGTACCTCGGTACATGACAATAATAAATCAAAATATTAGCAAAACAACAGTGCATTTTTTTCATGATAATCCTATGGCATTAGTGGCAATTGATTGGGATGCAGAAGCTGGATTCAAAGGTGTTTTAAAAGCTTGATCAAACAGGTATGTTGTCTGCAGGTCATTAAAAGAAGGACAAAGAGATAAAGAATCAATGAGGTTTAGGGACGGAATTCAGAGTTTAGGACTTAGGTCTCTATGAGACATGGTTATCAAAGGTGGAGCCATTTAAAATAGGGATCAGAGACCAGAAAGAGCCAGGAGGCTGTTAGAGAGAAAGAGAGAGAGGCAATACAGTGATTTGAAAACAAGAGTCAAAATTTTAAATTGAGGTTTTTTTTTAGATTACATTACATTACAGTGTGGAAACAGGCCCTTCGGCCCAACAAGTCCACACCGACCCGCCGAAGCGCAACCCACCCATGCCCCTACATTTACCCCTTACCTAAAACTAGGGGCAATTTAGTATGGCCAATTCACCTGACCTGCACAGCTCTGGACTGTGGGAGGAAACCGGAGCACCCGGAGGAAACCCACGCAGACACGGGGAGAACATGCAAACTCCACACAGTCAGTCGCCTGAGGCGGGAATTGAACCCGGGTCTCAGGCACTGTGAGGCAGCAGTGCTAACCACTGTGCCACCGTGCCGCCCAAAGTTTTGCCATACAGAAGCTGATGGAAATCAGCAGAGAGGTGATGATTGCTGGAACTTGTTGGAAGTTAGAATACAGGTAGTAGAATTTTGTATGTCCTCAAGTTTATGTAGCACTGAAAATGGGAAGTGGGTCAGGTGAGCATGGAAATAATATTTAAGAACATGGATGATAGTTTCAGCAGATTAGCTCAAAGGTCTTGAAATGGGCAATGATGCAGGGTAAAAGCAGACAGTTATGATGATGGAGTAGCTATGTGCTTGGAAGACAAGTGTCAGAGTCAGTTGCAGTCAAAGTTGCAAACAGTGTCAATAAACAAATAGCTGTTAGGAAGTTGGATAGTGTTCATTACTAGGGAAATAAAATGAAGGTAATGTCTTTGGTTTTCCCAATATTTAATTGGAACAAACCTCAGTGCTTTAGTATTGTATTTTGGACAATTTAACAAATCAGAGACATCAGTGGAATCAAGAATGTTATGAGCTTACAAGTGGAACCGGAGGAGTTTTGATGTGGCAGAATATCAATGAGAAATAGGAGGCAGCCATGAACAGATTATTTGGAAACTCCAGAGCTAAAAGACCAGGAGTTTAAGGAAAAGACACGACAATTAATTTTCTGACCATGGCTGGTTGGTAAGACTGGAACCAGGTGAGGGAAATCCCACACAAACTGGACAATGGAGGACAAGTTGAAAGTGAATATTTGCAGTCAGCAGTATAAAGGTTAGGAAGAATGAGAAGAGATGCTTTATCTTGGTCACTCTGTCATGGGATCCATTTGCAACTGTTTCAGTACTGCAGCACAGTTAGAAACTTGATTGGATGGCTTCAAACATGGAACTGCAGAAAGTATAGACATTAAATGGCTTTGGAAAGTAAAAGGCAATTGGAAATTGGGCATTAGTTAGGGCATCAAGAAGGGGTCAAGAATGGCTTATACTGAGAAAAGGGTAGGTGATGGAAGATTTGAAAGGAAGAGAAAAAGCTCAAGAAGTTGAAACCATTAACAATATCAGCTAACAAAGCCAGCATTTTAATTGGATCAAGGCAAAAGAAGGTGAATCATATGGACATGAAGAGTTGTACAGAATCTGATTGGAGACAGAGAGAAAGTAGAAAGGTATCCAAGTTCCGCAATAGTGCAAGGTGGTGGGAGATCTTTGGAGAAAGTTGGACACAGTAGAAATGAAAGGGGTTTTGTAGATGAATGAATGTCTGCTTTGTGACAAAGATTTCCTTGCAATTATTGTTGGAGAAGGGTTTATGAAGTCTGCTTGTTATTGACACAGCTTTGAAGAAAGGGACAAAGGGTGGTATACATAAAAATTTGCAGGTGACACTAACTTAGAAGAAACACAGCGCAAATGAGCTGAAGGATCACAGGCAGATTTTGAGAATGAACAAAACTATGATAGTTGTAGTTCAAAGAAGAATTGTATAGAATCATCCACTTCAGAACCAAAGACAAATCAATCTTAGTTATAAAACTCAGTAGAGATTGTAAGCACAAGAGCAAAAAAAAGACTTTCATTTCCATGTGTGCAAGTGAATTCAAATTAGTCTAAATGACCAAAAATAAGCTAATAGAGTGTTGATGTTATCTGAAACAGATTAGAATTCAACAGTTAGCAAGTAATATTTCAGTTAGGTACAAGGAGGAGAAAGTGAGGACTGCAGATGCTGGAGGTCAGACTCGAGAGTGAGCTCCTGGAAAAGCACAGGAGGTCAGGCAGCATCCGTGCAGGAGTATTAACATTTCAAGCATTAGCCCTTCATCAGGAATTGATGAAGCACTCCACTCCAGAACTACACTCTTGACTTCAGTTAGGTACAACTTTGTTCAGACTCCAGAATTACAATCATTGTTGGCTAGCAGTACATGAGGGCATAATACTATTAACAGAACAGGTCATTGAGAAACAAAATCAGGAAGCACTTTTCATACAAATGGTCACAGAAATCTGGAACTCATTCCCATGAAAGGCAATGAATACTGGATCAATGAAATGTTCAAAACCAAGTTATAGATCTTTGGAAGACCATGACTTTACAAAAGTCATAAAATAAAGGCAGGTAAACAGATCTAAAGAACACAACATCCTGATGTATCACGGCAGCAGATCAGTCTTGTGAATCAGTACTGCCTCCTCCTTTCTATAACGAGTAGACACCTAGACATTTTTACGGAGTTCCTGAAAGTATTTTTGTTTGATTCAATCCAAATGGGAGCATAGAACTACACATTCTTAGACCTTGTTGACTCTGAAAAACTCTTAATTGGTATAAACCAGAAAACGAAGAGAATCACAACTTCTCACACATTCTGTAACTTGCATACAGTATGGAAACAGGCCCTTCAGCCCAATAAGTCCATACAAACCCATCCCCATTCATCCTGACTAATGCACCTAACCTAATACCACTATGGGGCAATTTACCATGGCCAATCCACCTAAGCCGGACATCTTTGGATTGTGGGAAGAAACCAACGCAGACAATGTGCAAACTCACACAGACAGTTCACCTTGTGGCTGGAATCGACCCGAATCCCTGGCACTATGAGGTAGTCGTGCTACTTACTGAAACATCATGCCACTCTTTTCATGCCGTGTGACGGCACATATCTGAAATTCCATTTTAAGCAGATGTTAATAACAAACGTGTTATGACGTGTACGTGTGGCTGAAATCGACATAACACACCGGTGAGATTAAAGATCAAAAATAATAATAAAATAATAATAATAAATAATGGATTTGCAATCCAGTTATTTAAAAAGACATATTTTGCTTCCAATATAACTCTAAGTCCGTACTGTATTTACGAGAATTCATCTGTCGATTATACCTTTCTACCAGTGGCGATGTTGCAGTGCCTCCACTCGGTCAAAGTATTTGGTAAATTTTCATTGTTACTTCCCATCATAATAGGAAAAGTTGTTCAGCAAATTCTATTATATTTGATAATCTGCTGCCAGGCTGAACATTACAAACTCACTGACAAAGTGCAATCGTAATTACTTATTATTGACACTACTAAGCTGTACAAATTTCCCACACTTTTATCCATATATTTCCCTAAAGGCCATTGCCATTAGCAGCCATAGAACCAAAGGACAAATAACCTCAATCACGAGCCAACCTAACTGTTCCATTCAACAGTGAAAATGGAGGTTACAGCAAAATATAACGGTTCGTAAACTGATAGCTTGTGAGTTTATAGCAAATCTTTAAGTTTGCTAAGCAGCCTACCTCTTGAACACACCAGCCACAGTCAGGATGAATAAGCAAACACTCTTTGCAGGAGGTAGCACGTCCACTTGTACAAATATTGGAACCTGCGATACAAATAAAGACGTCACTTTCCTATGAGTGACCATTGAGTAAGGGTGTGAATTGCTTGTTTTCCACATCTTCAGATATGTTCATGCTGAAATTCAGCAGAGCCAACACTGTAAATCAAATCAAGGTTTATCCCTCAAACGTGAAGCGTCAGCAACAAAACATAAGACACACTTCTGACATCACTAGTATTTACAATTAACGACATCGAGCTAAACGGTTTAACTATCGTTTAAACTTACCGCTGACGTCTTGCAACAACAGGTAAAAAACTAGATACGGTAAAAACAAATAATTTAAACTCATTTTCTTGAACATGGCTTTTTGCATCTGTCGACGTAAGGATTCAAAACATATCTCTTCTCCCCCCCCCCCCCCCCCAAAACGATCCGAGCAGCGCTCAAGTCTCCAGTTAAAAACAGTCGGACGTTTGGCTGCAGCAATCACAATCGGACTTTCGACTCAAACATTTCGACACTTCGCGTCTCCCAGACTTTTCTGTGCGGTCGAGCTCTCGAAAACTCATGCTGACATGGGGCCGGGTCGAAAAGTGCCGAACGATGCCCGATGTCCAACTCCCAGCACTAACTTCGCATGTACTCCTTCCTTCCTTTCTCCCTCTGTCTCTCGCCCGCTGTGCCTCTGGGATTCACCAGGGACTGAAGCTCACATGGCTACGAGCTGACTGAGTACCGTGCAGCCGCTATAGTGCTCTGCCGGCCGCCCCAAAACACTTCTGTTGCTCTTCAGTCGCGAGCTCCGGGACAGCGCTAGACCCCGCCTCCTTCGCCGCGCCATCCAATCCCCACCCCTCCTCGCACATCCCGGCCCAATCAGCGCGGCGCGCACCGTTAACCCTTGCGGTTCCGCGACTGTCTCCCTTCTGCAAACCAAGTCGCTATCTACGGCTACTTTGAGGGGATCCATAGAGCCGTGCTTGTACAGCCGGCAAATGCACTTAAAGTAAAGCATTCTCGATGCAGGTCTGCATTGGCCGAAACTTATTTCAGAGGCCAGCAGTGATTTGTCAGTATACCTAATTTTTTTTTGCATACTGTTGCAAGAAGAGGCGCACGATGAGACGTAAACAGAAAGAGTAGCCAATTAGGTTCACGCGTGAGTTCAGGCAAGCTTTGTTTTCGGGTTGAATTTTAGAGTCAGGTTCTGGCACGAAACTAACAACATTGCAGTAAGTTAGTTTGCTTTGTTCAACAGGGAACTGCCTGGTCGTGGCAGTAATCTGCCAATCAGCTAAAAATAGTTCAATCGGTGTTAATTACTGTGACAGGAAGCTAAACTAATTCGTGATTTGGAGATGCCGGTGTTGAACTGGGGTGTACAAAATTAAAAATCACACACCAGGTTATAGTCTGTTGGACTATAATCTGGTGTTGTGTGATTTCAAACTAATTCGTGACTAGTCAGGGTCAGTAAAGGGCACACAGTCAGGCGAAGGGATTACGCTGCGAAAGCTTGTGATTTCAATAAACCTGTTGGATTAAAACCTAATGTCGTGTGATTTTGAGATGCAGTTAGTGGATTAGCTTGATGTTGGAATTTCAGTAAATATGTTTTGCGTAAGGTTTATTGCAACCAGTACGAAACTTTGAAAAGTGATAGAATACTAATAAATAGGACTATCTGCGAAGTTTATTACATTCAAAACCAGCTTAATAAAGTTACTAAGTGAAGTTAGGTTGAGACATAGCAGAGTAACTTGGCCATGTGGAATGTATATTCTGCAATATGTAGGGAGTTATGGATTTTATTGGTGACCTGGATAACCGTGCACATATAGTGTCACTAGCTACAGTAACTTATCTGAAGGTTTCGATGGGTTAGTGATGGGTTCTTGAAATGCAATTGTAGTGTATCTACATCCTATACCACAGATCTGGGTTCAAGACTCACCTGCACTAGAATTGTGTACTAATTATCCAAACAGGTTGATCAATAATATCGGAAGGTTTAGTGAAGGTCTCTTGTGGCATAGTGGTAGTGTCCTTCCCTCTGACCTGAAAATGTGTTGCTGGAAATGCGCAGCAGGTCAGGCAGCATCCAAGGAACAGGAGAATTGACGTTTCGGGCATCAGCCCTTCTTCAGGAATGAGGAAAGTGTGTCCAGCAGGCTAAAATAAAAGGTAGGGAGGAGGGACTTGGGGGAGGGGCGTTGGGAATGCAATAGGTGGAGGGAGGTCAAGGTGAGGGTGATAGGCCAGAGTGGAGTGGGGGCGGAGAGGTCAGGAAGAAGATTGCAGGTTAGGAAGGCGGTGCTGAGTTCGAGGGATTTGACTGAGACAAGGTGGGGGGAGGGGAAATGAGGAAACTGGAGAAATCTGAGTTCATCCCTTGTGGTTGGAGGGTTCCCAGGCGGAAGATGAGGCGCTCTTCCTCCAACCGTCGTGTTGCCATGGTCTGGCGATGGAGGAGTCCAAGGACCTGCATGTCCTTGGTGGAGTGGGAGGGGGAGTTGAAGTGTTGTGCTACAGGGTGGTTGGGTTGGTTGGTCCGGGTGTCCCAGAGGTGTTCTCTGAAACGTTCCGCAAGTAGGCGGCCTGTCTCCCCAGTATAGAGGAGGCCACATCGGGTGCAGCGGATGCAATAGATGATGTGTGTGGAGGTGCAGGTGAATTTGTGGCGGATATGGAAGTGTCCCTTGGGGCCTTGGAGGGAGGTAAGGGGGGAGGTGTGGGCGCAAGTTTAGCATTTCTTGCGGTTGCGGGGGAAGGTGCCGGGAGTGGAGGTTGGGTTGGTGGGGGGTGTGGACCTGACGAGGGAGTCACGGAGGGAGTGGTTTTTTCAGAACGCTAATAGGGGAGGGGAGGGAAATATGTCCCTGGTGGTGGGGTCCGTTTGGAGGTGGCGGAAATGACGGCGGATGATACGCTGGACATAGAGGTTGGTGGGGTGGTAGGTGAGGACCAGTGGGGTTCTGTCCTGGAGGCGGTTGGAGGGGCGGGGCTCAAGGGCGGAGGAGCAGGAAGTGGAAGAGATGTGGTGGAGGGCATCATCGACTACGTCTGGGGGGGAATTGCGGTCCTTGAAGAAGGAGGCCATCTGGGTGGTATGGTTTTGGAACTGGTTCCTCCTGGGAGCTGATGCGGCGGAGACAAAGGAATTGGGAATATGGGATGTTGGGAATGCGATAGGTGGAGGGAGGTCAAGGTGAGGATGATAGGCCGGAGTGGGTGGTTGGGAATGCGATAGGTGGAGGGAGGTCCCCCAAGTCCCTCCTCCCTACCTTTTATCTTAGCCTGCTGGACAGACTTTCCTCATTCCTGAAGAAGGGCTGATGCCCAAAACGTCAATTCTCCTGTTCCTTGGATGCTGCCTGACCTGCTGTGCTTTTCCAGCAACACATTTTCAGCTCTGATCTCCAGCATCTGCAGTCTTCACTTTCTCCTTCCCTCTGATCCAAGGGAAGCTTGGTTTCAAGTCCTACATCATCCAGCACTTTGTGCAAACATTTCTAAACTGGTTGATTAGAAAATATCTGGAAGGGAGTCACTGGTGAATCTATGAAGCGAAGAACTATGTGGATAGTACCTTTTGGAGAGATGCTCATATTACAGACTATGGGCATAGAATCAGAAAGGAAATGAGTGACTCCCAGGCAACCCAAGAGAACCAGCGTTCTCAGGGGACTCTTGCACTTTTTTTATTTGCTCTGGATGCAAATTAGAGCATTGGCTGTTTGGAGGGATGCCTTGGATGACCCAGCTGAATAAGAGCACAGAAAGAGTGGAAGAGCAGTAATGATAAGGGATATGTCAGATGGGGAAACAGATAAGGGTGTCTTTGACCACAGATGTGACTTCAGAAGGGTAGGTTTTCTCACAGGTGACAGAGTGAAGGCTGTCGTGGAATGTCAAAGAAGTTACTTAGTCTGAGACTTCAAGACTTGTTTCAACAAGCTTTATTTTTCATGAATTTATAGAAAGGCTGCTACAGTTTTTACTGTTTCACAGCACTCCCTCTCTCGCTGAACAGTCAGCCTGTATTTATACAATGATACAAACATTCAGCACTTTACAATAATTTAAGTTAAAGACAAGCACAGGGAAGCTATCACTTTTGTTCATTGATGTTGCTCACGGACAGGGAAACTAACAAGCTCAAGTTTCACCCCCACTAAACAGCTGCAGATACACTCCTTATATTTCATCAAATTTTAATTACACAAGCTCAGGCTTTATCTCTAACAGCATTTTTCCACTAACACTGAGAGCCTGAGTGCCAAGATACCTTTTACCTTGGTCAAGTATCCCATCATGCAGCAGTATGTCAGGTTCTTGCTACTTCCACACGGTGGACATTCTTCTGGGGAACAGTGAGCATCCAGAGTTGTGGACTACATCAATGCTGATTATCTGCAAGAAGGATGTGGTTCTGAGAATAGATTCTAAAGAACTAGGAAGAAGATTGAAAATCAAGACCTCTTGAAAGCAGTAATCTCAATTCTGCTGCTACTACTGATGGCTCATGGTGCCTCATGAAAGTCTTGTTGCTAAGTTATTTGAAGTCTATCCATTTAGCATGGTGATGGTGATAAACAAAATTTGTATTCTCAATGCTAAGGTGTGATTTTGTCTCCATAAGGACTGTTTGGTGGTCATTCTTGTCAATGTTATCAGAGCCAGATGCAACTGCGGCAGATGGACTGGTGAAGACGAAGTCAAGTATGTTTTTCCCTCTTGTTTCACTCACCACCTGACATAGACCTAATCCAGCAGCAATGTCCTTTCAGACTCCATCAGCTCAATCAATAGTGCTGCTCAATGGTGGGAACAGTAAGTAATAGTCAGCAGAAAGGTCTCTTGCCTATGTCTGACCTGATGCTGTGGGACTCTGTGAAGACCAGACTCGATGTGGTAGACTTCCCTCCTGAGTGTATGCCACTCTGTGGAGTGTATTCTCCTGGTGGGAGAAGACATTACCAGTGATGGTGATCGTGGTGTATGGGTCATTATGTGTAAGGAATGATATAGTGACTGTTAGGCTACTGCTTGACTAGTCTTAAGACAGCTTTCTGAATTTTAGCATGAGCCCTCAGATGTTAGTAAGTACTAGGTCAATAGGGACGTTTTCCTTGTAATGTTTGGTGCCTAGTTAGGTGTCAATTGATTTTTCTGGTTTTGTTCGGTTTTTTTGACAGTTCCTAGCAATTTGTAGAGTCATACAGCACAGAAACAGACTCTTTGGTTCAATTTGTCCATGCCGACCAGACATCCCAATCTGATTTAGTCCTATTTGCCAGCGTTTTACAGAAATCATAGAATTCCTACAGTGTGAAAACAGGCCATTTGGCTCAACAAGTCCACACTGACCCGACACCCGACTACATATCCCTGAGCACTATGGGCAATTTAGCATGGCCAATCCACCTAACAAATCTTTGGACTGTGGGAGGAAACCGGAGCACCCAGAGGAAACCCACACAGGTGCTGGGAGAATGTGCAAACTGTACACAGGCAGTCGCCTGAGGCTGGAATTGTACCCAGGTCCCTGGCATTGTGAGGCAGCAGTGCTAACCACTGAGCTACCCTGCTGCTCACAACGGCCTATATCGCACTAAACCTTTCCTATTCGTGTATCCATCCACATGTGTTTTAAATGTTGTAATTGTGCTCACCTTCACAACTTCCTCTGGCAGTTCATTCCATACACACACCAACCACTGCATGAAAAAGTTGACCCTCAGATCCTTTTTAAATCTTTCCCCTCTCACCTTAACTTATGCCCTTCAGTTTTGGACTCCCCCACCCTAGGAAAAAAACTTTTGCTATTCACCCTATCCATGCCCCTAATAATTTTATAAATCTCTATAAGGTCATTTCTCAGTCTCTGCTGCTCCAGAGGAAAAAAACAGCAGCCTATCCAGCCTCTCCCAATAATTTAAACCCTCCAGTTCCGGTAACATCTTTGTAAATCTTTTCTAACCCTCTATAGTTTAATGACATCTTCCCTATAGAAGGGCGACCAGAACTTAATGCAGTATTCTAAAAGTGGCCTCATCGATTTCCTGTACAGCCACAATATGATATCCCAACTCCTATCTTCAATGCACTGACCAATGAAGGCAAACATACCAAATGCCTTCTTCACCACCCTGACTACCTGCAACTCCACTTTCAAAGAACTATGCACCTGCACCATTAGGTATCTTTGTTCACAAAACTTCCCAAGGATCTACGATTGACTGTATAATTCCTGCTCTAGTTTGCTTTACCAAATCTCCCATTTATCTAAATTAAACTTCACCTACCGCTCATTGGCCAAGTGATCAAGGTCTGGTTGTACTCTGAGATAATCTTCCTCACTCTCCATTACACCACCTATTTTGGTGTTACCTGCAAACTGACTAACCAAATCTCCTATATTCACATCCAAATAATTTATGTAAATGATGAAAAACAGTGGATCCAGCACCAATCCTTGTAATATTGCTGGTTACAGACCCCCTAGTCCAAGCATCAATCCTCTACCACCACCCTCTATCTCCTAGTTCCTCCGGATCCCATATGATCTAACATTACTAATCAGTCCACCATGCAGACCCTTGTCAAACATTTTGCTGAAGTCCACATAGGCAAAATCTATTGCTCTGCCTTCATTAATCATCTTTGTCACCTCTTCAAAAACTACTTAATCACGTCAGTGAGACATGATATGCCATGCACATGACTATCCCCAATCTGTCCTTGTTTTTCAAATACATGTAAATCCTGTCTTTCAGAAACCCCTCCATTAATTTACCCACCACTGACATGAGGCTCACTGGTTTTTAGATCCCTGGCTTTTATTACAGACTTTCTTAAATAATGGTACAATATTAGCCAATATCCAATCTTCCCTGGCTATCAGTCATACAAAATTCTCAGCAAGGGGCCCAACAATTTCTTCCCTAGCTTCCTAACAAAATTCTGGAAAACACCTGATCAGGTCCGAGAATTTATTAACCTTTATGTGCTTTAAGATTTCCAGCATCTTGTCTTCTGTAATATGAACTCTATTCAAGACATCACTGTTTATTTCCCCAAGTTCTCTAGCTTCCAAGTCTTTTTCCACAGTAAATGTTGATGTGAAATATTCATTTAGTATCTCACTCATCTCCTGTGTTTCCACACGTAGATGATGACATTGTTCTTTAAGGGACCCTCTTCTCTAACTAGTTATTCTTTTGCCCTTAATATACTTATAGAAGTTCTTTGGATTCTCCTTTACCCTATTTTCCAAAGCAATCTCATGTGCACATTTTGCCCTCCTGATTTTCCTCTTAAGTATACTCCTCCAGGGATTCACTCAATCCAAGCTGTCTATAACTGATATACATAACTGAGTGGATTGCTAAGCCATTTCAATGTTGACCAAATTATTGGTAGTCTTCAGATACGTATTGCTTCCCTAAAGGAAGGGTACTAGTGAACCAGATGTTTGTTTTTTTTCCTAACAATCCTGATCATCATTAGACTTTTTTTTTATTCAAGTTTCGCAAGCTATCTTGGAGGGATTTGAACTTAGGTTTCCAGAACGTTACCTGGGTCTCTAGATTACTAGTCTAGTGATAATACCGCCATGCTATCACCTCCCCTCAAGTCCAGAGCTGTGAATAATGATAGAGAGACTCCAATTTTCATTCCATAACTGACCAGGAGTGTCTCCCACTTACTCCCTTGCCATTGGCATATTTTGGACTTACAATCCGCCACCTCCAAACGGACCCCACCACCAGGGACATATTTCCCTCCCCTACCATATCAGCGTTCCAAAAAGACCACTCCCTCCGTCACTCCCTCATCAGGTCCACACCCCCCACCAACCCAACCTCCACTCCCGGCACCTTCCCCTGCAACCGCAAGAAATGCAAAACTTGCGCCCACACCTCCCCCCTTACCTCTCTCCAAGGCCCCAAGGGACACTTCCATATCCGCCATAAATTCACCTGCACCTCCACACACATCATCTATTGCATCCGCTGCACCGGATGTGGCCTCCTCTATATTGGGGAGAAAGGCCACCTACTTGCGGAACGTTTCAGAGAACACCTCTGGGACACCTGGACCAACCAACCCAACCACCCCGTAGCCCAACACTTCAACTCCCCCTCCCACTCCACCAAGGACATGCAGGTCCTTGGACTCCTCCATCGCCAGACCATGGCAACACGACGGTTGGAGGAAGAGCGCCTCATCTTCCGCCTGGGAACCCTCCAACCACAAGGGATGAACTCAGATTTCTCCAGTTTCCTCATTTCCCCTCCCCCCACCTTGTCTCAGTCAAATCCCTCGAACTCAGCACCGCCTTCCTAACCTGCAATCTTCTTCCTGACCTCTCCGCCCCCACTCCACTCTGGCCTATCACCCTCACCTTGACCTCCCTCCACCTATCGCATTCCCAACGCCCCTCCCCCAAGTCCCTCCTCCCTACCTTTTATCTTAGCCTGCTGGACACACTTTCCTCATTCCTGAAGAAGGGCTGATGCCCGAAACGTCAATTCTCCTGTTCCTTAGATGCTGCCTGACCTGCTGCGCATTTCCAGCAACACATTTTCAGATCAGAGGGAAGGACACTACCACTATGCCACAAGAGACCTTCACTAAATCTTCAGATATTATTGATCAACCTGTTTGGATAATTAGTACACAATTCTAGTGCACTTTCCTCATTCCTGAAGAAGGGCTGATGCCCGAAACGCCGATTCTCCTGTTCCTTGGATGCTGCCTGACCTGCTGTGCTTTTCCAGCAACACATTTTCAGCACTTGATCTGTTTGGTCATGTCATGAACACACCTTCCTTGGCTATCAAGTGCTAAAGTAAGGCTTGAATGCAGAGCTCCTGGCTCGGAGGCAGGGTAACAACATGCTTTACCACAAGACTTCTTTGAGGTTGATTTGAAGTGGATCTCCATAAATCCTGCCTGACTCCCTAAGTATTTCTGGAATCTTTTTGTTTTTTATATCACATTTCCAGCATTTGTAATGTTTAGTTTTTGTGGTGATGACCTTTCATGATTTCAATGCTACTAAGCAACATTCTTGAGAGGGTGCAAAGAAAACATACAAAATATTTCCATCATAAGGAAACTGTTAATTTTAGATTGTATAAAACTGAAGTGACTTGAAAACTTTTGGATTGCTGTAAAACCTGCCTTATGCTTTAAAAAAGTGCCCCTCTATCTCCAGCCTGGCAAAACACTTTTGAGACAAAAGCAAAGAAAAATGGGAAAGAATTAGAAAAAGTTGCAACTTTAATTGCATTGTTTTGTCTTTTTTTATTTGAATTAAATTGTATATTTTTCCATAAATTAACAACTATTCAATCAGTGCCTGATGTCCAAAGCTATTTCATAAGGAATCAAGTGTTTTAAACTTGCAGCACATAACTTATTTTTAAACATGAATTTGTGAGCAGTAAACATCATACTCAGGACAGTCCTGAAACATTTTAATTATATTTTTGAATTTGATGGCATTGCTTACAGTAATTTGTGGCATGGTATAAATAATGTATATTTTTCAAGTATAAGAGAAATAATACTTTCAAGTGCTTTCTGATGGCAATGTGGCCAATAGCCCATGGCCATAATATCTTTCCATTTGGTGAATCAACTGAAAGAAGCAACCGGTTGGTGTAACACTCATTGCACTGAGACTGCCTTGTACTCTTTCTATACATGGAAGTTACAAAAATATTTCATACTCCTTTTGCTCCTATGTTTTTTTTTGATGCATTTTGCTAATTTGGAAGCAAAAGATTAAAAATGTGCAAAAAATCAATTTTTTGAAAAACAACTTATGCACATGTTTGTCAGATGTGTCACACTTGATTGTACATGGCCATCTAAATTTCTAAAATAATGAGCAACACAGCAGCAGGAGTAGGCCACTCAACACCCTAAGCCTGCTCCACTATTCAACTAGTTAAAAATGTGTAAGAATTAAGCCAGTCACAAAACTAGTGCAAGGTTCCTGGATGTTACAAGACAGCTGAAAGCTGTTCTTCTGGTGGACCATAAGCAGCCAGAAGTCATGGTCCTTGTTATTACCAATGACTTAGCTAGGAAAATGGCTGAGGTCCTGGAAGCAGGTTTCAGAGCTGAGTAGAAGATTGAAAGCAGTCGACTCAGAATTGTTCCAAATCCCATGTGCTAGTGAGCATTGACACAGGAGACAAAAACCAAAGAACTGTGTATGCTGGAAATCCAAAACAAAAACAGAAACTCAGCAAGTCTGCAGCATATGTGAAGAGAAAGCAGAGTGAATATTTTGGTCCAGTGACCCTTCTTCATAAACAGGAAAATTGAGTGATTGAGTAAAGGCTGGAAAGCTGGTGTAAGAGAAAGGACTTCAGATTTCTGGAGCATCAGGATTGGTTCTCAGGAACTGAGACCTGAACAAGATGAATGCATTGTATTTTAGCTGGATTGAGATTAGCATTCATGCAGGGATATTTACTGGTACTGTTATAGAACGTTAAAACAAGATTGACCGGAGTATGGGAACCTAAGATGGAGAACAGATTCAAGGGAAGCATAATGAAAATAGAAGAGTAGTGGGCAAAACTATAAGATAGACAAAGATTCACAATGCAGAATCAGTTTAAGTGCAACAAAAGCAAAAAAAGGAAGCAAATTTTGGTGGGCATTGTTCAAAGGTCACCAAATTGTATTATTAATATCAAGGATGCTATAAGAAATTGGTGATGCATGTAATAATGTAATAATGTGTGACTTCAACTTGACTTTCAGTGTAGATTGGGTTAACCAAGTCCACACTAATACTGTGGAAAATGAGTATCTGGAATTTGAATGTGATGAGTTTCCTGAACAATATGTTGAGTCAACAATGAATTGGGCTATTTTGGATTTAATGTTGTGTAGTGAGAAAAGGCTAATAAATAATCTTAGTGTAAAGTTTTCTAAAGATTTTACTTTTGCTTAGATAAAGGGGAACTAGTGGATATGGATTTGCAGAAAGCTTTTGATAAGGCACCAAACAAGAGATTAATAAGCAGAATTTGAGCACATGGGATTGTGGGGAATATACCTCTATGGATTGAGATTGCTTAATTTGCAGAGAGAAGGATTAAATTGATCATTCTCAGAATGGTAGGCTATAACTAGTGTAGTACTACAAGTGTCATGCTACGTTCACAACTGTTCACAATTTATATAAATGATTCAAATATGGCGACAGCATGACACCTGGCTAATTTCTGGGATGAAGGCTTTGACTTTTTAAGAACAGTTAAACAGGTTTTATTTATTCATTAAATTTTTGAAGAACGAGGGGTGATGTTATTAAAATGCAAGACTGTTAGGGGGCTAGACAGGGTAGATGTTGAAGATGTTTCCACCAGTGAGAGCTTCTTGAACTAGGGGACATAGTTACAGAAAAAAAGAACACATTTATATGTGAAATATGAAGGAACTCTTCTCTGAGAGGGTAGTGAATGTCTTGAATTCTCAACCCCAGAGATTTTTGGAGGCTAGACCACTGAAAATATTTAAAATGGAGCGGGATAGCATATTTCCCCTGGTTAGTGACTCCGGAACCAAGGGACATAATTTCAGGATAAGAGTTAGGTCATTTATCGCCTGAGGCTTGAAAGAATTTCTTCTTCAAAGTAGTGAGTTTTCAGAATTCTCTACTCCAAAGCATTGTGGAAATTCAATCATTTTGGTAGGTTAAAGGACAAAAAAATCAGTACGTTTCTGGAGATTGATAATATTAGGAGTGAGTGTTTGAGAAGGGTTTTGAGGAGATCATCAGCCATGATCTAGAATGCTGAGACATGCTTGATGGACTGAATGTACCACTCCTGTTTCCTATGTTAAGATGATAAAATAACAGATGTACTTTGAATCTCTCTGGATTCTTACCTCAATTGTTCTCAAAAGCATGATATCTTAATCATTGTGAGGTGGGCAGATTTTCTGTTGCAACATCTTTACTTTTGCAAGATTTGCTAAATCTCATGAAATTTTTTTTACAAGATTAGTTAAAAGTGAACCACAATATGTTATAAGGTATCATCAAATGGTAATTTCACAAATTAAACGCTACTTTTATTTTACCACCCCATTCTAAAATGTCACCCAAGTTTACAGACATGTTGCTTTTTGCTGTGAGAAGTCTAGCAAGGGGATATGGTATGTGATGAAAGATTCACAAAAAATGCATGCACAATACGTTCAATCACAAGTCAGGTTGGTTAACAGTTTTAATCCAATGGTGCATTTGTCATAACTACTGAACTGCTTTATGTAGCAGGCCTCTATTTTGTTTGAATACTAAAGTCATGCCAAATAAGAAATTATTCCCATTAATGCAACTGTATAAATATTTCATTTCACCTATTGTAAAACAACCTTTTTGCAAAATGGTAACTTTTGGAAGCCCCGGCATCATAATACCTGTACCAACCACAAGGGATGAACTCAGATTTCTCCAGTTTCCTCATTTCCCCTCCCCCCACCTTGTCTCAGTCAAATCCCTCGAACTCAGCACCGCCTTCCTAACCTGCAATCTTCTTCCTGACCTCTCTGCCCCCACCCCACTCCAGCCTATCACCCTCACCTTGACCTCCTTCCACCTATTGCATTTCCAACGCCCCTCCCCCAAGTCCCTCCTCCCTACCTTTTATCTTAGCCTGCTGGACACACTTTCCTCATTCCTGAAGAAGGGCTGATGCCCGAATCGTCGATTCTCCTGTTCCTTGGATGCTGCCTGACCTGCTGCGCTTTTCCAGCAACACATTTTCAGCTCTGATCTCCAGCATCTGCAGTCCTCACTTTCTCCTCCCATGCAATATACAACAAAGGTTTTGAGTATGTGAAGCTTCTAAGTTACTGTTGCTGTAAACATTAAGAAATCTAAGTTTTTGCATGAGATAGCGACAATATATTTCTTTGAAAGATGCAAGGTAAGTCACAGATCAGTAATGTGTGATGGCGTGAACAAGGCTGGATGTCTCAAACAAGAAACATATGGTCACAAAGTCAAAATGCAGCTGTTTGAGATCCTTATTGTAGCTATGCTAAACTGGTTAACTAGATACAGCATAAAGCTGTAAATATATATTTTGGCAACTTTCCCAACTCTGGGAAAAAGAAATTATGCATCTGTACAGCAAAACTTCTCACAAGGGACACTGACCTGATCTGCTCAATTTACCTTGTCCCACATGTGCCTTTACTTCACTCTTCTGAGGTCTCATAATGTATCGTAATGTCAAAGTTTTTGACACAAATGGACGGTACAGAATCTGCTTATTCTTAAGTAGGTAAGAAATAGGAACAAGAGTAGATCATACTGCCCTCAAGCCTCCCACAAAAGTTCAATGTGGTCATAGCTGTTTTTTGTTTTCATTCAATCATGGGATGTGGGAGTCACTGAACAGGCTAACATTTATTAACATTCACTCATTGCCCAGAGGGCAGTTAAGTGTCAACCATACTGCTGTGGGTCTGGAGTCATGTGCAGACTTGCAATTTCCTTCCCCAAAGGACATGAATGAACCAGATGGAGTTCCCCAACATCGACAATGATTTGATGATCATCATTAGACTCTTAATTCCAGATATTTGTTGAATTCAAATTACACCACCTGCTGTGGTAGAATTTAAACATTGGTCTCCAAAACATTATGAGGGTCTCCCATGCCCTCCACCTAAACTCCCCACATACATTCAAGACACCAGCCATGCCCTCCACCCAAACCCGGTTCTACCTCCTTCCCAAGATCCACAAGCCTGACCACCCTGGCTGACCCATTGTCTCAGCATGCTCCTGTCCCACTAAACTCATCTCTACCTACCTCAACACTGTCCTATCCCCCCTAGTCCAGGAACTCTCCACATACTTTCGAGACACCACCCATGCCCTCCACCTCCTCCAAGACTTCCGTTTCCCCTGCCCCAACGCCTCATCTTCACCATGGATATCCAATTCCTCTACACCTCCATCCACCATGACCAGGGCCTCCAAACCCTCTGTTTCTTCCTCTCCCGAGTAGTACGCTTCCACCAACACTCTCATTCGTTTGGCCGAACTGGTCCTCACCCTTAACAATTTCTCCTTTGAACCCTCCCTCTTCCTCCAGACCAAAGGGGTAGCCATGGGCACATGTAAGGGCCCCAGCTATGCTTGTCTCTTTGTTTTCTACGTAGAACAGTCCATCTTCCGTAGTTACACCGGCACCACTCCCCACCTCTTCCTCCGCTACATTGATGACTGCATTGGCGCCACCTCGTGCTCCTGTGAGGAGGTTGAGCAATTCATCAACTTCACCAACACATTCCACCCTGACCTTAAATTTACCTGGACCAACTCTGACACCTCCCTCCCCTTCCTAGACCTCTCCATCTCCATTAGTGATGACTGACTTGACACTGACATTTTTTACAAACCCACTGACTCCCACAGCTACCTGAATTACGCCTCTTCCCACCCTACCTCCTGTAAAAATGCCATCCCGTATTCCCAATTCCTCTGCCTCTGCTGTTTCTGCTCCCAGGAGGACCAGTTCCACCACAGGACACACCAAATGGCCTCCTCTCTTTAGAGACCGCAATTTCCCTTCCCACATGGTTAAAGATGCCCTCCAACGCATCTCGTCCACATCCCGCACCTCTGCCCTCAGACCTCATCCCTCCAACCGTAACAAGGACAGAACGTCCCTGGTGCTCATCTTCCACCCTACCAACCTTCGCATAAACCAAATCATCCACTGACATTTCCGCCACCTCAAAACGGACCCCACAACCAGGGATATATTTCCCTCCCCAGCCCTTTCTGCCTTCCACAAAGACTGTTCTCTCCGTGACTACCTGGTCAGGTCCACACCCCCCTACAACCCACCCTCCAATCCTGGCACCTTCCCCTACCACTGCAGGAATTGCAAAACGTGCGCCCACACCTCCTCCCTCACCTCTATCCAAGGCCCTAAAGGAGCCTTCCACATCCATCAAAGTTTTACCTTCACATCCACCAATATCATTTATTGTATCCATTGCTCCTCTACATTGGGGAGACTGGACGCCTCCTAGCAGAGTGCTTTAGGGAACATCTCTGGGACACCCACACCAATCAACCTCACTGCCCTGTGGCCCAACATTTCAACTCCCCCTCCCACTCAGCTGAGGACATGGACGTCCTGGGCCTCCTTCACCGGCGCTCTCTCAACACCCGACGCCTGGAGGAAGAACGCCTCATCTTCCGCCTCGGAACACTTCAACCCCATGGCATCAATGTGGATTTCACCAGTTTCCTCATTTCCCCTCCCCCCACCTCACCCCCGTTCCAAACTTCCAGCTCAGCACCATCCGCATGACCTGTCCGACCGGCCTATCTTCTTTTCCACCTATCCACTCCACCCTCCTCTCTGACCTATCACCTTCATCCCCACCCTCACTCACCTATTGTACTCTATGCTACTTTCTCCCCACCCCCACCCTCCTCTCACTTATCTCTCCACCCTTCAGGCACTCTGCCTGTATTCCTGATGAAGGGCTTTTGCCCAAAACGTCGATTTTACTGCTCCTTGGATGCTGCCTGAACTGCTATGCTTTTCCAGCACCACTCACCTCCACAATCTGGTTTCCAGCATCTGCAGTCCTTGTTTTTACCTCTCTGGAGTCTTGTGATAATAATACCACCCTTTGATTTGTGCCTTGGTTATTTGCGAGTCGAAACGTCTGTCTAGTTCATCCCGAACAAACCTGCAGGGGTGGCATGGTGGCTCAATGGTTAGCACTGTTGCCTTACAGAGCCAGGGTCCTGGGTTTGATCCCTCCTTGGGTGACTGTCTGTGTGGAGTTTGCACATCCTCCCTGTGTCTGCGTGGGTTTCCTCCAGGTGTTCTGGTTTCCTCACACAATCCAAAAATGTGTGGATTAGGTTAATTGCAGTGGTGTTCAGGGTGTGGAGGTTAGGTGCATTATGCAGGAGAATGGGTCTGGGTGAATTACTCTTCGAAAGGTTGGTGTGGACTTGTTGGGCTGAAGGACCTGTTTCCATACTGTAGGGATTCTATATCATATCTAACTGATACAGCACAACAACATATGATTCATGATATACCCATGGTGAATCCACAGCATTCAACATTTGATAATCAAAAGGTCCTGAGATTGTGGCCCCATATTCTAGATATGTCAGCTAAGAAACATAGTTTGTTATTCATTTACAGGATGAGGACATTGCTGGCTAGGTCAGCATATATTGCCCAGAGGGAAGTTAAGAGTCAACCACATTGCTGTAGGTCTGCAATCACATGAAGGCTAGACCAGGTAAGGACAGCAATTTCCTTCCATAAAGGACATTAGTGAACCAGATAGGTTTTTCCAACAATCAATAATGGATTCATGATCACCATGAATTAGACTCTTAATTCCAGATATTTTTTTAATTCAAATTCCACCATCTGCCATAGCAAGATTCAAATCTGGACCCCAGAATATTACCTGGGTCTTTGGATTAATAGTTCAGTGACAATACCACTAGGCCATTCCTCCAACACTGAGTCTTCCTGTCAAGCCAATTCAGAGTCTTACCTGTTATTATTTTTGGTAATTCATTCATTGAGTGTGAACATGCTGACACAGTTAAGATTTATTGACCTTAAGAGGGGAGTGAACAGCCACCTATTTAAACCACTGTTGTATATCTGACAGTGTAGTTAGGGTGTGACTTTCAAGGCTTCGCCTCAGTGACAGTGAAGAATACAGTTCCAGGCAGTTGTAATAGTGGATTTCTAAACATTTTCCAAACCTAAACTGGGGCTACCCTAGTGTTAAAGATTTTCTGGTGAAGACTTTGTCAAATGTGTTCAAGAAAACTTTCTTTATCAGAATGTGTACCTTCCTGCTAGAAAAGGTGCAAACCTTGGCCTTCTTTTGGACAACAAGGCAGGGCAGGTGGCTGAAGTGAAAGGGGAACACTTTGGGTCTAGTGACCATAATTCTACTACTTTTAAAATGGTTGTGAAAAAGGATAAGCCTTCTTTAAAAGTTAAAAGTTTTAATTGGAATATGGCAAATTTTAATGGTGTAAGACAAGAACTTTCAAAAGTTGATTGGAGTAGACTGCAGGTAAGAGGACATCTGACAGGCCGCAGGGTTTCAAGACAAGAGTTGAACAATATTATGTTCCTGTTGCAGTGAAGGGTAAGGCTGGTAAGATTAAGGAACAATAGATGAATAAAGATCTTGAGGTTCTACTCAAGAATAAAAGATAATCTTATCTTAGGTATAGACAACTGGAGTTCAAATGAATCTTTTAATCAATCTAAAGAGTTTTTATTGTGGAGAAAGAAATACAGGCTAGAGCACTTAGGAAAATAAATATTGATGTTTTAAGAATAGTTCACATTACAGAAGAGGAAGTTCTGGAGGTATTACAGAATATAAAAGTGGATAAATCTCTAGGATTGATCTAATGCATCCTATGAACATTATGGAAAGTAAGGGACGGAATTGCAGGGACCCTTGCAGAAATATTTGGATCATCTATAACCTCGGGTAAGGTGCCCGATGACTGGAAGGTGGCTAATGTTGTACCTTTGTTTAAGAAAGGCTGCAAGGAGGACCTGGGGAACTATAGACCTGTGGGTTTGATTTCAGTTATGGGTAAGTTGTTGGAGGTGATTCTAAAAGATAAGATTTATAAACTTTTAGAAAAGCAAAAATTAATTAGGGATATCAGCATGCCTTTGTGTGAGGAAAGTTGTGTCTCACAAACTTAGTTAAATTATTTGAGAAAGTTACCAAAAAGTTTGATGAGCCTTTCCTTAGACTTCAGTAGAGCCTTTGAAAATGTTCTGCATAGTAGATAAATTTGTAAAGTTAAGTCACATGGGATTCGGGGTGAACTTGCCAATTGGATGCAGAATTGTTTTAACAGCAGGAAACAAAAAGTGCTGGTAGACGGTTGTTTTTCAGACTGGAGATCTGTCACCAATGATGTTCCTCTTTTGTTTTTCATTTAAATAAATGATTTAGATAAGAATATAAAAGGCATGGTTAGTAAGTTTGTGGATTGATGCCAAAACTGGTGGCATAGTAGTCAGTGAAGAAATTTTTCAAACATTACAAAGAGATCTTGATCAACTGGGTGGGCTGAAAAATTGAGTTAAATTTGGATAAATGCTAGGGTATTGCATTTTGGTCCCACAAACAGGAGTAGGACTTTTCATAATTAACAGTAGCACCTTGGGTAGTATTAAGAGCAAGATTAGAGTGATGCTGGAAAAGCACAACAGGTCAAGCAGCGTCCGAGGAGCAGGAAAATTGACCTTTCGGGCAAGAGCCCTTCATCAGGAAGGGTGAAAGGCTGATGAAGGGCTGCTTCATTCCTGATGAAGGGCTCCTGCCTGAAATATTGATTTTCCTCCTCCTTGGATGTTACCTGACCTGCTGTGCATTTCCAGCACCACTCTAATCTTGACTTTTATCTCCAGCATCGTCAGTCCTCACTTTCGCCTTGGGTAGTATTGTAGAACAGAGTAACCTAGGGATTCAGGTACGTAATTCTTTAAAGTTTGCATTACTTATAGATAGGGTAGTTAAAAAGATGTTTAGCTCACTTACCTTTATTTCTCAGTCCTTAAAGTATGGGAGTTGGGAGGTCATGTTGAGATTATAGAGGACATTAGTGAGGTCTCTTTTGCAATATTGTGTCCAGTTCTGGACACCCAGTTATAGAAAGGGTATTACTAAACTAGAGAAGGTTCAGAAGAGACGTGAGAGGTCAACGTTTTACACAGAGGATGGTTCACGCGTGGAATGAACTTCCTGACAACATGGTGGATGTGGGCACAGTTACAATGTTTAAAAGACACTTGGATAAGTCCACGAAAAGGAGAAGTTTGGAGGGATGTGGGCCAGAAGTGGACAGATGGGACTGGTTTAGTATGGGATTATGTTCAGCATGAACTGGTTAGACCAAAGTATCTGTTTCTGTGCTGTATGACTGACAACATGTTTTATGTGAAAATATAAACTGGAAATGTGAAGTTTAAGTTTTTAATATTTTTATTAGAATTCAATGAAAAAGTGTGTGATGATATTATGGCTTTAAGAGGTGTATTTTGTCCTGGTTTCATTTAAGAGAGAGATTGAATGTGAAGTGCTGAGCAGTCTGTAATAAAGGAAACATTGTGAGGTCTTGGGAGTTTTTTTAATGTTGGAATAATAGAAGCAACCTGAATGGGTATGGTCAAGCACGTATGGATTTTTAGTTTCTTAGCTTTTCTGTAACAGTTACCGCTGGAGTCTTAAAGATATGGAAGCTATTTTCTCGCTCTCTACTTACAGCTAAAATCTAGGAGTTCACTGCCTACTGCTGAATTTGCCTTTTTGTCAAGATTGTGTTTATGGGATGTTACTATATTAGGACAGTTAATTATTGATGCTTACTGTATCTAATATTTTGTTATGCATTTCAATAGATTTACAGCAAAGCCAGTTCTTTGTTCTTTTCCTTTTTGTATTTTAACTAGAGCATATGAATAAAGTACGCTTTGCTTCAAATCTGGTAATTCAACCAATGAAATTGCATCTGGAACACAGCATGTTACATCTACCTTTAAAATAAGAAAATATTAGGGTCTAAGCTACTTTCTTAATATATTTTGAGGGGGTTTGGTCTGGTGCATAACAAGCAGAACTGTATGTCCTCCAACAGCTGAAACAGGATTGATTTTTTAATGAGATTAAGTGGCAGCATCTTTGGAAACCACCCAGCAGTAGCTGGTGGATTGTTTTAAGTGGCTATAGGGGAAATGAGCAGTACAATTAAAAATTAAAAAAAGATCCATGGGATGATGCTGGCCCATTCCTAATTGCCCAGAAGGCTGCGGATCTGTTTCATGTGTATACTAGATAAGGTAAGGGTGACAGATTTCCTTCCCAATAGAACATTAATGAACCAGATGAATGTTTAGAATAATCAGCAGTGGTTACATGGTCACCTTTGTTCCAGATTCTTTCTTCACTGAATTTAAATTTGTCCATCTGCCAAGATACAATTGGAACCCGTGGAGTTCTGGATCACTAGCCCAGTGAAACTAGTGGGACAACAATGCCTCCCCTTCCAACTCAGACTCAGTTGAAACTCAGGCCAGCACCTAAAATACACTCTCTCCCGCGCATGCTCTCTCTCTTGCTATCTCTCTGTCTGTGTATGTTTCTATCCTTCTGTCTCTGTTGGAGTTTATCACCCCTCAGGAAACAGTGACCATGACATGGTAGAGTATACATTCAGTGTAAGAGAGAGAAACTTTGGTTGAAAAGAAATGCGCTAGGCTTAAAAAAAGGTGATTACAAATGAATGAGAGTAGACCTGACTGAAGTGGAATAGGAAAGGTGTTCAGCGGTAAAAGTGGTTGAGGCACAATGAAAGACATTTAGGAAAATAGGCCATTTGGCCACAGGAAAGATATAACTCAATAAGACAAAAAAGATTCTGGGAAGGGAGAAAGCTAACTGTGGTCAAACAGGGAATTTAAAGATTGCATCAAGTTTGCGATTTTTGCGAAGATTTATAGCTTGGGTCGAGGTTCACGTTGTAAGTTTGCTTGCAGAGCTGGAAGGTTTGTTTTCAGATGTTTCCTCACCATGCGAGGTAACATCACCAGTGAGCCTCCGATGAAGTGCTGGTGTTATGTCCTGCCTTCTCTTTATGTGTCTTGGTCTCTTAAGGTGGGTGATATCATTTCTGGTTCTTTTTCTCAGAGGTTGGTAAATGGGGTCCAAATCGATGCGCTTATTGACGGAGTTCTGGTTCGAATGCCAAATCTCTAGGAATTCCTGTGCATGTCTCTGTTAAGCCTGTCCTAGGATAGATGTATTGCCTCAGTCAAAATGATGTCTTTTGTCATCTGTATGTAAGGATACTAGTGATAATGGTCATGTCTTTTGGTGGCTAGTTGGTGTTCATGTATCCTGGTGGCTAATTTTCTGCCTGTCTGTCCGATGTAGTGTTTGTTACAGTCCTTGCATAATATTTTGTAAATTACATTTGTTTTGCTGGTTGTTTGTATAGGGTCCTTTAGGTTCATCAGCCGCTGTTTAAGTGTGTTGGTAGGTTTGTGGGCTACCATGATGCCAAAGGGTTGGAGTAGTCTGGTAGTCATTTCAGAGATGTCTTTGATGTATGGTAATGTGGCTAGAGTTTCTGGGCGCATTGTGTCTGCTTGTTTGAGTTTGTTGCTTAGAAATAGGCAGACTGTGTTTATTGGGTGCCCATTCTTCTTGTGTATACTGTATAGGTAGTTTTCTTCTGCTACTTGTAGGTCCTGGGTCCTGCAATGTGGTGTGACCTGTTTAAATAATGTCCTGATGCAGCTCCATTTGTGGGTGTTGGGATGATTGCTTCTGTAGTTAAGTATATGGTCTGTGTGTGTTGCTTTCCTGTAGACACTGGTGTGAAGTTCTCCATTAACTGTTCATTCCGCTCTGACAACCAGGAAGGGGAGTCTGCTGTTGTTCTCTTCCTCTTTGGTGAACTTTATGCCATTAAGGATATTGTTGATGATGTTGTAGGTTTCCTCTAATTTGTTCCGTTTTGTGATGACAAATATGACAAATGATTGGGTAGGATAGGAGGAGAGCAGATAAATGCAATAAATATCATGAGTGAAAAAGTGCTGTGGAAACTAATGGGGCTAAATGCTAATAAGTTCCCTGGACCTAATGAAATGCATTTTACAATATTAAAGGAAGTAGTTCCAGAGATAGTTGGGTGTACTGCTAGTAATCTTCCAAGAATCCACTGATTCTGGAAAAGGTCACAGAAGATTTGAAAATTGCTAATGCATCAAGTTTATTTAAAAAAGGAAGGAGACAAAAATAGGTAACAGCAGGCCAGTTAGCTCAATGCCTGTTGCTGGGAAAATGTTGGTGCCTGTTATAAAGAATATAATAGCAGACCAGTTAGAGATACATATGAGGGGAAATCATGTCTGAATTTACTAGAATTCTTTGAGGAGGTAAGAAACTGGAGAGATAAAGGGTAAGCTGTGGATGTAATTTATTTGGATTTTCAGAAGGCTTTTTAACAAGGTACCACACTTGGAGCTACTTAATAGCCAGGAAACTATAGACTAGTGAGCCTGACGTCAGTGGTGGGCAAGTTTAGATTAGATTCCCTACTGTGAGGAAACAGGCCCTTCAGCCCAACAAGTTCACACCGACTCTCCGAAGAGTAACCCACCCAGACCCATTTCCCTCTGACTAATGCACCAAGCACTATGGGCAATTTAGCATGGCCAATCAACCTGACCTGCACATCTTTGGACTGTGGGAGGAAACCGGAGCACCGGGAAGAAACCCACGCAGACACGGGGAGAATGTGCAAATGCTACACAGACAGTCACCCAAGGCTGAGAATCGATCCTGGGACCCTAGTGCTGTGAGGCAGCAGTGCTAACCACTGAGCCATCATGCCGCCCCGTTGTTGGGTGGAATCCTGAGTGGCAGGATGTACATGTATTTGGAAAGGCAAGGACTGATTAGGGATAGTCAACATGGCTTTGTGTGTGGGAAATCATGTTTCACAAAGTTGATTGAGTTTTTTGAGGAATTAACAAAGGGGATTGATGAGGGCAGAGCAGTAGATATGATCTATATGGACTTCGTAAGGCATTCAACAAGGTTCCCCATGGGAGACTGATTAGCAAGGTTAGATCTCACGGAATACAGGGAGAACTAGTCATTTAGATACAGAACTGGCTCAAAGGTGGTGGTGGAGGGTTGCTTTTCAGACTGGAGGCCTGTCACCAGTGGAGTGCATCAAGGATCGGTGCTGGGCCCTCTACTTTTTGTCATTTACATAAATGATTTGGATGCGAGCATAAGAGGTACAGTTAGTAAGTTTGCAGATGACACCAAAATTGGAGGTGTAGTGGACAGCGAAGAAGGTTACCACAGATTACAACAGGATCTGGACCAGATGGGCCAATGGGCTGAGAAGTAGCAGACGGAGTTTAATTCAGATAAATGCGAGGTGCTGCATTTTGGGAAAGCAAATAATGGTAAGGTCCTAGGGAGTGTTGCTGAACAAAGAGACCTTGGAGTGCAGGTTCGTAGCTCCATGAAAGTGGAGTCGTAGGTAGATAGGATAGTGAAGAAGGTGTTTGGTATGCTTTCCTTTATTAGTCAGAGTATTGAGTACAGGAGTTGGGAGGTCATGTTGCGACTGTATAGGACATTGGTTAGGCCACTGTTGGAATATTGTGTGCAATTCTGGTCTCCTTCCTATCGGAAAGATGTTGTGAAACTTGAAAGGGTTCAGAAAAGATTTACAAGGATGTTGCCAGGGTTGAAGGATTTGAGCTACAGAGAGAGGCTGAACTGGATGGGGCTGTTTTCCCTAGAGCATCGGAGGCAGAGGGGTGCCCTTATAGAGGTTTACAAAATTATGTGGTACGTGGATATGGTAAATAGGCAAAGTCTTTTCCCTAGGGTCGGGGAGTCCAGAACTAGAGGGCATATGTTTAGGGTGAGAAGGGAAAGATATAAAAGAGACCTATTGGGCAACTTTTTCAAGCAGAGGGTGGTATGTGTATAGAATGAGCTGACAGAGGATGTGGTGGAGGCTGGTACAATTGCAACATTTAAGAGGCATTTGGATGGATATATGTATAGGAAGCGTTTGGAGGGAAATGGGCCGGGTGCTGGCAGGTGGGATATCTGGTCGGCATGGCTGTACATTTCTATGACTCTCTATGACTCGAATAAGATAATGTTAAAAGTAGTATATTAGAATGGATAGAGGATTAACTGACTGGAAGACAGAGTTGGGATTGAGAGGGGCATTTTCAGGATGGCAATCTATAATTAGTAATGCCACAAGGATCAATACTGGGACCATAATTATTTACTATGAGTAACTTGAATGAGGAAAATTTATGTTTGCGGATGACATAAAAATATGTGTGAAAGCAAGTGGTGAGGATGACACAAAGATTATGCAGAGCGATATAGAAAAGTTAGGTGATGGGGCAAAAACTTGGCAAATTGAATATCACATAGGAAAATGTAATGTGTTGCACTTAGACAGGAAGAATAGATGAGTTGAGTGTTATTTAAATGGAGGAAGACTGTAGAACAGAGCGATTTTGGATTCTCCTTACATGAATCACAAAACAAAACTAGCATCTGAGTTCATCAGGTAATAGGGAAAGGAAATGGAATGTTGACCTTTATCACAAACAGAAAGAAATATAGAAGTACAGAGGTTTTGCTGCCACTGTGCAAGGCGTTAGTCAGGTCACAGCTGGAATACTGTGAACATATATACACTTACATATGGTAAATAGTTGTGGGTCCCATACCTAAGGAAAGATATATTGTCATCAGAAATAATCTACAGAAGGTTCACCAGGCAGCTACCAGGAATGGAGGGACACTCATATGAGGAGACACTGAATATTGGGTTTGTACACATTGGAATATCAAAGAATGACAACATTATTGAAATATGCAAGATTCCTAAATGACTTGATAGAATTAAAGCAAATAAATTGTTTCCCCTTGTGAATGAGTCTAGGACAAAAAGGCACAATCTCAGAAGTAGGGTTAAGCATTTAAGATAGAAATGCGGGGTAGTGTAGTGAATCTGTGAATTCTTTACTGCAGAAGGCTATTGAGGCTAAGATATTAAGTATAGTCATGGCCAGACTGATTTTTAATTAGTGTGAGTGAAGGATTATTGAGAAAAGACAGGAAAGTTGTGGACTATCAGATCAGCCAGCTAAAGATTAAATGGTGGAGCAGACTAATGGCCTAGGTCCGCTCATATGTGTTATGATCTTATATACCTTGCCAAGCAAAAACTTGCCAAAAGCAGAAACAATTTTTTTACCCGGCATTCAGAATAGCAGCATATTAAGAGCTTCCTATTAAGAGGAACCATTGTTCAGTTATTTAAATGTGGTGCATCCAGGGCTCACAAGATTAGGAGATCTGAATAAGAAGTTAAGTTTGTTTGGTAGATTAATGAAGTTTTTTCACTGTTAATAAATTAACTCTATTTTGCACTTGAAAGCTATTTTTTTCTCTGTTCAGTTGGTTTGTACATTGGATCATTTAATGTGATCCAAATCTATACAAGGGCTATGTTTATACAATCTAGCAGACCTAGATATTGCAGTCTAGTGAGACAAAGGACTGTTCTAATGCTGAAGGCATCTAATAAGATTTGTGCAATAACCACCCAATCCTGCTCTACTGGCCTATTTACTACCATCAAATAGCAGGTACTAGTCATCACCGCAGACACAGCTTGTTAATCCCAAGTAAAGTGGAGACAAACTGCCTGATATGACTGCATAGAATCTGAGATGGAGACATGTAATCAAGTACAATGTGAGTAATGGCTGAAAATGACCTGCATGTTTAATGTAAAGCAGGTATCAGTACTCCTTTGCCTTCTGCCTTCACAACAAGATCAGTACAAAATATAAAAATTCACTTTGCAGTTGACAATTCTCAACAGTTTCATGAAGGACAGGATGTTGCTGTCATTCCTGATAGCCTCATTCCTGATGAAGGGCTCTTGCCTGAAACGTCGATTCTCCTGCTCCTCAGATGCTGCCTGATCTGCTGTGCTTTTCCAGCACCACATTCTCGACTTTGTTGCAGTCATATAATAGTAAGTGTATGCCATAGATTAACAAAGGCTTTTCATTGCATCATTAAACCAATTAACTCTGTTTTGCATTAGAAAGCAAGTCCCCCAGCTGTAACAAACATGTCCCTCTCCATGACACTCACCATTCTCACTTGGAAATGTATCACTGTAATTTTAGTGCTTTTGGTTAAAAGTAACAAAGAAGATTTGATGAAGCCAGAGCAGTGGACATTGTCCATCCATACTTCAGCAAGATATTCAATAAGGTTCTGCATGGTAGACTGGTTGGAATCAGAATAAGTCCAGGGAGAGCTAGCCATTTTGATACAAAATTGTCTTGAAGATGCAAGACAGAGGATGATGGTGAAGGATTGTTTTTTGGACAGGAGGCCTGTGACCAGCAGTGTGCCACAAGGATACCTGCTGCTCTTTGTCATTTATATAAATGATTTGAATGTGAATATCGGAGATATGGTTAGTAGGTTTACAGATGACACCAAAATTGTTGGTGTCGTGGACAGTGAAGGTTATCTCAGGGTACAGCAGATGGGCAGAGGAGTGGCAGGTGGAGTTTAATTTAGATAAGTGTGAGGTGTTGTATTTTGGAAAGACAAACCAGGGCAGGACTTATGCATTTAATGGTAGGGTGCTGGGAAGAGTTGCCGAACAAAGAGACCTTGGGGTGTAGGTCCATAGTTCCTTGAACATGGAGTTGCAGCAAGACAGGGTAGTGAAGAAGATGTCTGAAACACTAGCCTTTTTTGGTCAGTGCATTTAGTATAGGAGTTAGGAGGTCATGTTGTGGATGTATAAAACATTGGTTAGACCACTTTTGGAATACTGTATTTAATTCTGGTCTCTCTCCTACAAGAAAGATGTTGTTAAACTTGAACTAGTGCAGAAAACATTTACAAGGATGTTGCTGGTATTAGAGGGCTTGAGCTATAGGTAGAGGTTGAATTGGCTGAGGCTATTTTCCCTGGATTGTCGGAGGCTGAGGGGTGACCTTATAGAAGTTTATAAAATCTTTAGGGCATGGATAGGGTGAATAGCCAAGGTCTTTTTCCCAGTCTAGAGGAGTCCAAAACCAGAGGGCATGGTTTAAAGTGAGAGGGGAAAAGGGTCCGAAGTGGAACGTTTTCACACAGATGGTGGTGCATGTATGGAACAAGTGGAGGCTGGTACAATTACAACATTTAAAAGGCATCTGGAAGGATACATGAATAGGAAGTATTTTGACAATATGGGCCAAATATTGGTAAATGAGACTAGATTAATTTAGTGTATCATCTCGGCATGGACGAGTTGGACGAAAGGCTCTGTTTCAGTGCTGGTAGAATGTTTGACTTTAACAGAAGTCATGATTTTCTAATAGTTTATTGTTCAAATTAGTACTTATTTTAGTATTCTGAAACTGTTAACACTTATTGTGACAGCTGTTGGCTCTCGGGGTCAGTTAGCTTATTTGGCTGGATAGCTGTTTTGTAATGCAGAATAATGTTAACAGTTTAAGTTCAATTCCCACATCAGCTAAGTTCATTATGAAGGACCCACCTTCTCAGCCTCAGCCCTCACACGAGGCATTGTGACCTTCAGGTTAAACACATCACTAGTTGTCTCATTCTAATAAGAGACCAGACCTCTTGGAGTACATTTACAGTGCTAACCTAAGTTTCATAAATGTATATATATTCTGAACTTCATATAAAGTTGTTCATGAAGAAATCTTGTATGTTATTTTACATTTTCATCATTGTATTACATTGCGGCATTGTCCGATTTACTGATTGTTCAATGCAAATATCCATGTGCTTTCAAGAGCAGTTTTACAGTAAGGTTGGTTTGTTTTCATGCTCCACGATAGAGTCCTTGAGTTCTTCCCAATATTTGATTTAAAATACTTGTTGATTCTTTGCCCAGCCTAACAATTCTCTGGTTTGGAATTTATCAATTAAGATATGAACTATCAGTTCAGAGACAGAAATATCAAATCTGGATGTAGGTAGTTTGTTTAAATATCTCAGCGTATAGTTGTAAGAAGAGCCTTTTGTTGCCTCGTGAATTCTAGACAAATGGAACTTATCATTGTATTTATATAGCAGTCTATTTTGTTTGAAATGGTAGTTTCAAAATTCCCAATGCCAAAACAACTGACCCCAAAATATACACTGACATTAGGCTCCCCTGATTAAGTATTAGTTGAAGCTCAGTAAACTCAGTACTGTAGCATTATTTAGTACAAGTAAAACAAACACTTTGTGCAATATGTCAGGCAGTATCTGAGGAGCAGGAAAATTGACATTTCAGGCAAAAGGCCTTCTTCAGGAAAGCCCTTGATTCCTGGTGAAGGACTTTTGCCCGAAATGCTGATTTTCCTGCTCCTCGGATGCTGCCTGACCTGCTGTGCTTTCCAGCACCACTCTAATCTTGACTCTAATCTCCAGCATCTGCAGTACCCACTTTCACCACTTTGTACAATGTCTTGAGCTCACTTGGTGATATTGATTTAAAAATACAGCTTGTCTGAAGCCACAGTGTGAAACAAAACATATGACATGTGAAAATAGAAAATTCACAGTCTTGATGGCTAGTTTGTGCTGAAATAGCTAATTTAATCTAGGTAGTGGTGTAATCATCCCAATATTTTACTTTACTTTTCAAAAGGAAGCAAATGAAATAAGAGATCCTAGGCCTTTTTGTTATTTAGAGTCAAAGAGTTGTAGAGATGTACAGCACAGAAACAGGCTCTTCAGTCCAACCCGTCCATGCCGACCAGATATCCGAACTCAATCTAGTCCCAGCTGCCAGCACCCGGTACATACCTCTACAAGCCCTTCCTATTCATATACCCATCCAAATGCCCTTTAAATGTTGCAATTGTACCAGCCTCCACCACTTCCTCTGGCAATCATTCCATACAAGTACCACCCTCTGAGTGAAAAAGTTGCCTCTTAGGTCTCTTTTATATCTTTCCTCTTTCACCCTAAACCTATACCCTCTAGTTCTGGACTCCCCGACCCCAGGGAAAAGATTTTGTCTATTTACCCGATCCATGCACTTCATGATTTTGTAAGCCTCTATAAGGTCACCCCACAGCCCCCTACGTTCCAGGGAAAACAGCCCCAGCCTGTTCAGCCCCTCCCTATAGCTCAGATCCTCCAACCCTGGCAACATCCTTGTAAATCTTTTCTGAACCCTTTCAAGTTTCACAACATCTTTCTGCTAGGTAGGAGACCAGAATTGCACACAATATTCCAACAGTGTCCTAACCAATAGCCTGTACTGTCGCAACTCCTGTACTCAGAACTGACCAATAAAGGAAAGCATACCAAACGCCTTCTTCACTATCCTATCTATCTCCGACTCCACTTTCAAGGAGCTATGAACCTGCACTCCAAGGTCTCTTTGTTCAGCAACACTCCCTAGGACCTTACCATTAAGTATATAAGTCCTCCTAAGATTTGCTTTCACAAAATGCAGCACCTCGCATTTATCTGAATTAAACTCCATCTGCCACTTCTCAGCCCATTGGCCCATCTGGTCAAGATCGTATTGTAATCTGAGGTAACCCTTTTCGCTGTCCACTACACCTCCGATTTTGGTGTCATCTGCAAACTTACTAACTGTACCTCTTATGCTCACATCCAAATCATTTATGTAAATGACAAAAAGTAGAGGACCCAGCACCGATCCTTGTGTCACTCCACTGGTCACAGGCCTCCAGTCTGAAAAACAACCCTCCACCACCACCCTCTGTCTTTTACCTTTGAGCCAGTTCTGTATCCAAATGGCTAGTTCTCCCTGTATTCCATGAGATCAACCCTTGCTAATCAGTCTCCCATGGGGAACCTTGTCGATTGCCTTACTGAAGTCCATATAGATTACATCTACCACTCTGACCTCATCAATCTTCTTTGTTACTTCTTCAAAAAAACTCAATCAAGTTTGTGAGACATGATTTCCCACACACAAAGCCATGTTGACTAACCCTAATCAGTCCTTGCTTTTTCACATACATGTACATCCTGTCCCTCAGGATTCTCTCCAACAACTTGCCCAAACCGACCTCAGGCTCACTGATCTATAGTTCCCTGGCTTGTCCTTACCACCTTTCTGAAACAGGGCACCACGTTAGCCAACCTCCAGTCTTTCGGCACCTCACCTGTGACTATCGATGATCCAAATATCTCAGTAAGGGGCCCAGCAATGACTTCCCTAGCTTCCCACAGTTCTAGGGTACAACTGATCAGGTCCTGGAGATTTATCCACTTTTATGTGTTTCAAAACATCCAGCAATTCTTCCTCTGTAACCTGGACATTTTGCAAGATGTCACCATCTATTTCCCTACAGTCTATATCTTCCCTGTCCTTTTCTACAGTAAATACTGATGCAAAATACTCATTTATTATCTGCCCCATCTCCTGCGGCTCCACACAAAGGCCGCCTTGCTGGTCTTTGAGAGGCCCTATTCTCTCCCTAGTTACCCTTTTGTCCTTAATGTATTTGTAAAAACCGTTTGGATTCTCCTTAACTCTATTTGCCAAAGCTATCTCATGTCCTCTTCTTGCCCTCCTGATTTCTCTCTTAAGTATACTCCTAATTCCTTTATACTCTTCTAAGCATTCAGTCAATCTATCCTGTCTATACCTGTAATATGCTTCCTTCTTTTTCTTAACCAAACCCTCAATTTCTTTAGTCATCCAGCATTCCCTATACCTACCAGCCTTCCCTTTCACCCTGGCAGGAATATACTTTCTCTGGATTCTCATTATCTCATTTCTGAAGGCTTCCCATTTTCTAGCCATCCCTTTACCTGCAAACATCTGCCCCAATCAGCTTTTGAAAATTCTTGCCTAATACCATCAAAATTGGCCATCCTCCAAGTTAGAACTTTAACTTTTAAATCTGGTTTATCTTTTTCCATTACTATTTTAAAAATAACAGAATTATGGCTGCTGGACCCAATGTGCTCCCCCACTGACACCTCAGTCACCTGCCCTGCCTTATTTCCCAACAGTAGGTTAAGTTTTGCACCTTCTCTGGTAGGTACATCCACATACTGAATCAGACAGTTGTCTTGTACACACTTAACAAATTCCTCTCTATCTAAACCCTTAACGCTATGGCAGCCCCAGTCTATGTTTGGAAAGTTAAAATCCCCTACCATAACCATACTATTATTCTTACAGATAATTGAGATCTCCTTACGAGTTTGTTTCTCAATTTCCCTCTGACTATTGGGGGGTCTATAATACAATCCCAATAAGGTGATCATCTCTCTCTTATTTCTCAGTTCCACCTAAATAACTTCCCTGGATGTATTTCCGGGATATCCTCCCTCAGTACAGCTGTAATGCCTATCCCTTATCAAAAATGCAACTCCCCCTCCTCCCTTGCCTCCCTTTCTATCCTTCCTGTGGCATTTGTATCCTGGAACGTTAAGCTGCCAGTCCTGCCCATCCCTGAACCATGTTTTTGTAATGGCTATGATGTCCCAGTCCCATGTTCCTAACCATGCCCTGATTTATTTATTCATTGGATGTGATTATTGCTGATTAGGGTGGCATTTATTGCTCACTTCCAATTACCCTTGAGAAAATGGCAATGTGCCTTTCTGCCTGCTACACGTTGCTTACTTTAATTAATTAAAACAATATACTGCAGGTGCTGGAAATCTGAAACAAACACAGAGAATGCTGGATATACCCAGCATGTCTGGCAGCATCTACGGAGAGAGAAATAGAGATAATATTTTGAGTCTGATTAGATTAGATTAGATTACTTACAGTGTGGAAACAGGCCCTTCGGCCCAACAAGTCCACACCGCCCCGCCGAAGCGTAACCCACCCATACCCCTACATCTACATTTACCCCTTACCTAACACTACGGGCAATTTAGCATGGCCAATTCACCTGGCCTGCACATCTTTGGATTGTGGGAGGAAACCGGAGCACCCGGAGGAAACCCACGCAGACACGGGGAGAATGTGCAAACTCCACACAGTCAGTCACCTGAGGCGGGAATTGAACCCGGGTCTCAGGCGCTGTGAGGCAGCAGTGCTAACCACTGTGCCACCGTGCTGCCCAAAATATGCCTGTCCTTCAGAATTGAATTAAAAAAGATCCATTCTAGCAGAAGGACAGTTTCTTTTATAAGTCTTTCCACCTCTGATGACCTGAAGATGTCTTAGACTATTTTAGCAGCATCTAAGTAGTCAAAATAAGCATGTCAATGTGAGAGAGAGTAACAGTTTACTTCTGAACTTAATCTGCTTCAGACCCCTGGCCACCTGTCTTTTCTGTGGGTCATTAAGAATCCAAATCAACTATGAGGAGAGAATGATCTCACAAGGTAGCTGTTGTGTCATTTGCTTATGTCACATAATTTCTTGGGAAGGCTGTATTTAGCTTTTAGTTACATTCTGACACTTGGTTTAAGAAAATCAGAACTTCACTGCACCGAAAAACAAAACCTTATTTATCCATACTTTAGAACACAAATTCCCTTAAATAACAATGTATGAAAAAGTTAAAAATCACACAACACCAGATTATGGTCCTACAGGTTTATTTACTCACTTTCAAAGTGCTTCTTCTTCATCGGTTGGTCATCAGCTTCGTCAGAAGCAACACTTCGAAAGCGAGTAAATAAACCTGTTGGACCATAATCTGGTGTTGTGTGATTTTTAACTTTGTCCACCCTAGTTCAACACCGGGTTCTCCAAATAATGTATGAAAAAGTTTCATCGCAAACATCAATAACTGACTCCGGGAGATAAAAAGTAAGGGTAGAAACCTGACAAGAAAATGGAAAGGGCCAAATTAAAAATAGGGTTTCATCTGCTGTATCTGATCAACCTTTTTAAGAAATTTTATAACTTTAGATTTTCACACCCATGATTTTCCCATAATATGTGCCTTTTAATACAACTCTTTTCTCGAGATCAATTGGAGTATATTTGTTGAAAGGATCACTTTCACAATTTGCATAAACAACAATTGCTTCACGCAGTGTATTGTTGTTGTGTATTGGGTGCTATAAGGGGGTGGAAGATAGTATTCCAGCACTCAAATTTCCATATGCCCCCTCACAATCAGCACAGAGATTGCCTTCAGAGACCGAACAGCAAGTCAGTTAAACTTCCTCACATTGATGCACGCCAGTAAGAAGAACCGTATCTGATACAAAGTAATTTGATCTGTATGTTAATTTAGGCAATGAAACGTGTCTATTTCAACTGACAAAAATTGCTTCTCAAGTTCTCTATTTATAAATTCCAATCTTTGTCTGAAGTGATTTCAGCCAATCCAGCAGCCTGTGCAACTGTTGTGATATTTATGTTTGTCAATAATAATCCTGAGTAGGTCCACAATATTTAAGATGAGAAGGATCAAATTGGATATAAATATGAAAGGCTTATACGTAGAAAATAGAGGTTTCCACAGCACACAGTGTACTTTCACATTGCAGTTGCATCCAAAAACCTAAAGCAGTCTCCATGCAGCGGAACAAATAATAATGTTAAGTCTCATTTTTATTAAAGTTTGGCTGTAAAGGAGAGTTTTGTATGATGTGCAGTTATCACACATGTGCAACCATGTGGGAGAGGCTTCAGAAACTCCCAGATGCAGCTTATTTTGTCCACTAGGAACTAAATAGATTTCTGTTGATGCAATTATGTTAGCATCAGACAATGGATGACATCGCAATGCAAACCATTTAGGCTCATAAGATTACGTAAATGAAAATGGGACTACTCCACCTAATACTGTGTGATTTAGTTTAGAGAAGAAATTCCATTGCTCTGGTAAAGCACACTTGAACTTTACTTTTCACAGCCTTGTGGAGAGTCTCTTTAAAGGTATTATTGAGTAATGTAAGGGATAACTTTCTTTTGGTGTGTTCCTTCTGTTGTACTTAGAGGAAATAAATTACTTTAATGTAGCACTTTTTACAACCTGAAGATATCCTGGTGCACTTAATAGGCAATAAACTGTACTGAATGTTAGCAAGTGCACAACTAACTAACAGTAGTATTGGTAATACAGGCTATTCGCATCACCAATTATAATACAATAAGTCATTTGGTGGGAGAAGGATTTCTGAGTCAAAAGGAGGGGCTTTTTGTGCTTGTGGTGACTAACTTCCCTGAAATTGATGTAAAAATCCTGACCTCTTATCCTATCACCCTCTTCCATGTTTCTGTGCTGTGCAATTGAAAACAAGTGAAAAATCATTGAGTCTGTTACTAAGGTGCATAAAAATTGGAAAGAATAATTGTTTTATCCATGATTTCCGGATTTTCCAGTAAGCATACTATTTCCTGACCCATCAGCAACTCAAAAGGATCTCCAAGATGAGGACACAGCAAGAAGGACTTTTTCCCATGAAAGTATCAAGCTGGAGAGATTTTGATCAGCTACACTGAAGTGTAACTATTTAGGCTCATAGTTACACTGAAGTGTAACTACAACCGTTGAGAGAATGTGGTTCACAGTATTTCTTCCAGCAGAGATTACTGTCACTGATTGCAGGCATTTTGGAAGGGACTTCCTCTATATCTAACAGTTCACTTGCCTTCAGCTGCACTTTTCTACTGCTTTCTTTCAACATGGTATGGGAGCAGCTTCTACAGCTCCACTTCTTACCACTGATAAGGGACAAGAGAGACCACATCATTATTAACAGTTGTAGAATCACAGCAGAGTAGATGTAGACTGGATCCAATGGTTACAAGGTAAGAACCGCCCCCCCCCCCCTCAGAATGCAGTCTACCAGTGGAGGATTAGCTCTCCTGAGTGAGACTCTCTTGGTAGGTTACTGCTGATACCTGCAGCTTCTGGAAAGAAGATGTTTTTTCAATGACTGACACTTTGCCAATGACTGACAAGACACCTTTCACTGTTGGATCATTTTTTTTCCAAATCCATCCGTGCCTCAGCTGCCTGCTTTCTTCTGAAAGCAGAAAAGTGTGAGTGTTTGTAATGCTTGTACAGAGAGGAGGAAAGATCATAGTTTATGAAGGGTAACTATAAGACATGATGTGAGAGGAAAATAAAATGAAGGGAAATGTGCCTGTTGGCTTTTTGGGGTGGGCACTTTGCGGTGCCTGTATGGAGAGAAATGAGTGCAGCTGTAAGGTGTGTAGTTCTGAGGAGAGCTGTGCAGTAGAAAGCTCAAAGTCCCAACCGTCAAAGTTTAGGACGTCTCATGTGAAAATCTTACTTCACTTATATTTCCTGCCTTTGTAAGGTTCTGGAACTTGTTTCTAAACTCTGTCCTGGTTAGGAGACCAAACATGTGCTGCCTTGATCACTTCCAATCAAATTTGTTTGGTTGGAGACTTTGTTCTCTTACTATCATCCTTGGCAATGATCACACTGCAGCAGGACCTCCATGTAAGAGTGAGGGGCATGGGGACCAGCCTTCCCACACATCTATATCATTCCTGAGCATTCTGCAGCCTCAAATTCCAAGTACAGCTGAGTTACTCTACACCATTCTATTGGTGTCTTTAACTGGAAGTCCTTTTTCTGATAGAGTAGATGATTTTTCCCATCAATTCTCACAATTGATTGGGCAACCTGAGAAGATATGCTAATCTTTAGCTAAGTTAAAGCTAAGGTATTTCATGAGTAAATCAGGTTCTAACCTGCAATGTTCCTCACTAGCAGCAACTAAGTTCAGACATGATGTCAGATGGCCAAAATCCCTGTGTGATCAATTGTCTCCTGTTGCCACTGACCAGAGCCCTGACATAACACTGTCCCATGATCATCATGATGCTATCCCCTTCCCTGTGTTCATGATGTTCCTAGTGTTAGTTGTGAGCTTCTCCTGCAGAGAGGATGTGAAAGTGCAAGAACGAACCCCGAGAATAGATTTAAACATGTTTATCTCAATCCTGAAAAATATTGTTGGTGTGTGAGAAGTGAATGAAGAGAGCCTTAGTAGTAGAATTATGTAATTAAGAGCAGTGGTGGATGCAATGAGATAAGATGCAACGTGTAGAATATGCTTTAGATAAACAAAAACAGAAGTTGCTGGAACAGCTCAGCATATCTAACAGCATCTCTGAAGAAAAATCAGAGTTAATGTTTCAGGTCCCGTGACCCTTCTTCAAGTGGATTAGAAAAATTTGAGTGCTGAAGCAGCCAGAAATTTAGTGTTAAGCAGAGTCTTGTGAGATGAGTTGTGTGTCACCCCTTAGCAATCCTGATCATATCACTAATCATTTGAAAATTGTAGCCAGGTCTGTAAAATGAAGTTAGTAACAGTGCTAATCTGCTCTACTGCATTTTCTCCTGTCAACAGTTCATCAGGATTACCTCCCCTACCAAATCCTCCAAAAGCGCATCCAAGGACTGTAACACATTCAGTTTTTTTTAGCTTGGCGTTGTTAAAATTGCAATAACAGTAAAGTACACTTGCCCTTTAACAGATATATATATAAGGTGTTGTAATATTTCCTTTGTATTGTGCAAGATACCAATTGATAGTAATAATCGCTAGTCGGTGTCCATATGCATAGATCCCTGAAATTTACCACCTATGTTGATAAGGTTGTTAAGAAGGTATATGGTGTGTTAGCTTTTATTGGTAGAGGAATTGAGTTTCTAAGCCATGAGGTCATATTGCAGTTGTACAAAACTCTGGTGCAGCACACTTGGAGTATTGTACAGTTCTTGTTGCCGCATTACAGGAAAGATATGGAAGCATTGGAAAGAGTGCAGAAGAGACTTACCAGGATGTTACCTGGTATGGAGTGAAGGTCTTATGAGGAAAGGCTGAGGGACTTGAGGCTGTCTTCATTAGAAGAAGGTTGAGGTAGCTTAATAGAGGTCAAGATGATCAGAGGATTAGATAGAGTGGACAGTAAGAGTCTTTTTCCTCAGATGGTGATGGCTAGCACAAGGGGACATAGCTTTAAACTGAGGGGTGATAGATAGAGGACAGATGTCAGAGGTAGGTTCTTTACTCAGACCGTAGTAAGGGCATGGAATGCCCTGCCTGCAACAGTAGTGGACTTGCCAATATTAAGGGCATTAAAGTGGTCATTTGATAAACATATGAATGATGGGCTTTAGATTGGTTTCACAGTTCAGTGCAACATCGAGGGCCGAAGGGCATGTACTGCGCTGTAATGTTCTATGTTGACAGCTTCCTTATTTAATGTTAATGAGGGCTGATGACCAAATTTACTTACTGATTACAACCACATGATGCTACTATACATGTTTGATATTAAACCAAAAAGAATGCTGAGCAAATTATTTAATACAGTATCACTCAATTACTCCAGGATCCAAATCTGGATTAAGGCTTCAGAAAGGCCTGAGAATGGATTGTTTCATTAGAACTCGAGATTAGTATTAGTGAACTATCAGGTCAGTATTGATATTGTGTAAGTAGAGTAAAATATTGACAAGACTGGGTATGAAGAAGCAGATTTTCTTTACAAAAGAACACTTTAGTGAAATCATCAAGATTTTTACTATAATTTTATACTTGGATGGTTACTTTTCGTGGTGCTAACTCAGAACTTGCCAATATAATTGGATGCAATTTCACAAGTTTTCATTGGTGAAGTTTAAGCTAATAAGTTCTAAATGGTTCCTCCAATACCATGTCCACTACATAGCTAATCCGCATTCTCAAAGGGAGGCTATCTGGTGGATTGATCATAGTAACCCTCCTCTGGCTGACTTGTTAGAGTTATACCCCCACAGCTGCATCCACGAAGCTTGCCTGGAACTGCTACAATACTTCACAATATTTCTTCAATGTAGAATTTATGAGAGACAAAGATTAGTCTCCTGTGTAAAAGCTGATTCAAATAATGGAAATTCTGCCTCTATTGAACAAACGGTCAGCTGAAGCTGGGAGCAGTCCAAGACTATTAAACTGGGTCAATATAACAAAATCTGGCTGATTCAGCTGCACCCAAGCTTTCTGGTTTCAATAAATGCGAATCAAAACCAAACAAAAATGAAAATTTCGCAGAAGTGATATTATTTTTAATTTTCAAGACTGATGGAATATCTCCATCTGCTGGGGACATGGAGCAATCTAAAATCATAGTTTTTTATGTGCAACTTCTGTTCAGTGACTATGCCCAGCACATTCTGTGGACAGATGACCAAAGGCTTGGAATGATATAAACAGTAATTATGAGCAGCAGAATATTTTTATGCACCTACAGGAACAAGGGCATGGAATATTATAAACCTATAAGACCCATAAGTGACTGTGGTAAGGATGAACACAAGATCTATTTTGAGTTTTCCTTGACTGCAATTAAGAATTAGTATAATTACCACTGAAATAGCCACCTCCTGATTTGTACCATCAGAGTTTGTAGAGAATAGAAACTAAGACAAAAAAAATTCAGATGGATGCAAAAATAGAGTTGGGAGAGTGGGGTTTGTGTTCCTGTTGTTGTTTGACCCCAACTTATATTATTGAGTCCCCCCCCCAATTTTCTCCAGCAGGATTGCTGGCCATCTACACTGAGGTCTTTCGGAAAATTAGAATAGTAGGCATTTCAGTGTAGTTATAGTTAATTTGTTAATATAATATTGGTCACAAAACAAGCTTGTTTCAGGGCATCAATATGATAATTAAAATACAAAAATGACGCCCATTACTACGAAACTGATGCATTGTAATCTGAAGTAATTATACATGATCAGTTATAGACATCTTACTTTTGTTAAGTTTAGTTATCGATATTCTACTATACCTTCAAAAACACATTCATTTGGCTTACAGGGCTGAATCTTGCTTTTTTTGATGTTTCTGTTTTGTCGAGTCTCATCAAGAATGAGTGTCCTTGCGGGCCAGTGAGATTTCTCACCGTATCTTATCAAACTTGCCTTATCAACTACTGTTGCCACCCCAATAGCAGCTGCCACTTCGGATTCTAGGATATTCCAGAATATTCCAGAATGGACTGGCATTCCTGATGTCAGTGACATCGATTGTGCACCTAGACAAGCATTGTCAGTCAATAGCTCCACTGTGTGGTTCCTGACATTTCCCCTGGGCAAGGCAGAGAAGGGAAAATTGGCACCCAGCTTTGTGGACAGAGTCCTGGAGGTTCTGGTAGTGGTGCAGAGCACAGACATTCTCTTCTCCCAGACGTTGCATGACAGTCTGATCTGAGTTTCCCACATGGGTCAGTGCAGTCATAATCATCTGGAGAGATCTGCAGCACTGTAGAAAAAAGGGTAAATTCCCTTCTTCACACCACCATCATAAATACAACTATCTTCTCTCTGATACCTCTCACTCATTGTACCTCAGCTTCTGTATCCACCTCACACCAAGACTCATAGTCTACCCCTCTTATTATTGCTTGGAATACCTTGCCTGTCTCATTGTCACCCACCCCAAACCCTATACACTCTAGGTCAGGACACACTTCCCCACCTGAACCAAAAGTAATGGCTGTGTTAAATACTTCTATCTCCCTTGGTACATGTCTCTCATTCCAGGAGGAAAACAGCTCATAACAGTACAGAAACAGTCATTGGACATTTAACTCCTCACCCCTCATGAGGAGGGAATCCTGACTCTAACCACCCTGAGCAGCTGACTGAACATTTCCAAGCCACTGGCCCGGTGTCAGAAGTTGCCCTTGGCTTAGTGAGCTGGAACCTCCTGAGCGAAGGCTATCTCCCTTGACTTGATCGAGGACTGCTGTCAACCTTCGCAAGCTTTCTGGTTTCATGCCTGCCCCAATTGGCACAACAATCAGAGTACAATGAGAATAGTATTTCGTGAAATGGCAAGGCATAAAAAGGCAGGGCAAGGATGCTATGTGTAACCACTTAGGCTCAAAGCAAGTCAGTGCTAAGTGGGCAAGCAAACTGCACAGAGATGCAGCCTGGTCGAGGCTAAGAGCTGGGTGTGTGTGCTGAAGTGCAGAAGAATATTGTAAGTCAATTGGAGTTGTGCCATAAAGATTCTTACAGGCTGGTACATATTGATTGCCAACGTGCATGGATTGGGATGTGTGTGGTCGGTGCCCACGGTACATACACTGATATGTTGATGCCCGGTGTTCAACATGGAGGACTTTCAAAGCAAGCAGTGAATTGAAGCCACCAAGTTTTTACTCTGACTTCCAAGTCAAGAATTCTCAAAGTCTAGTTTGCTCATGGCAGGTGGTATGATAGCCAGTTGTATATTAATGAGGCATGAAGATCATTAACAAGCAATATTCCCCCTTAACAGGGAACTTGCCACTGCCTTGCAAGAATCTTGCCTTGACTTCCAGAACTTAGCTAAAATATAGAACAATATAAATTACTTTTGCCCGCCAAGTAGATCTTATTGGATTTCTCATGTGTTTTGCTGTATTTTGTGTCATAGCTCATGTCAATCAAACCTCAATAAGGTTCTACCCATAGTCTTTTTTATTACAAGTTACTCTGCAAAAGTACTGATCATATAAATGGATTTACAATTTTTTTTGCCCAATATTGTGTTTTTTTTATTGTTACTGTTGTCCATGCAAGCCAGTTCATTGATGGGTTAGGTGATTCATGGCTTCAGTCAATAGGTTGTTCTCTATAAGCTAATAAGTTGAATTCCAACATATATGTTCTAGGGTTTCCTCAAGCTTTATATTTTGCCAGTGTACGCCTAAATATTTTAGCCCTAGTTAAGGTATTTTTGCTACTACAGACACACAATCGTTCTAAATGGGCAGATAGAATTTCTTCCACATAAATTTCTGATTAGCTTGGTTCAGAAATGCTTAAACATGGTAATATAGCCTATTTAGCTTTTGAGCATCTGACATATGGCTGAGTGTTAGCGCTGATGCCTCACAGTGCCAGGGACTCATGTTTGACTCCATCCTCAGGGCACCGTCAGTGTGGAATTTGTACGTTCTCCCTATGTCTGTGTGGGTTTCCCCTGGGTGCTCCGGTTTCCCCTCTCAGTCCAAAGATGTGCAGGTTAGGTGAATTGACCATGCTAAGTTACCGATAGTGTCCAGGAATGCATAGTTTAGGTGGGTTAGCCATGCTTAAAATGGGGGTACATTAGGTGGCTGGGTCAGGGTGGGATACTTTTAAGAGGATTGGTGCAGACTCAACGGACTGAAGGGTATTTTTCTGCACTGTGGACACTCTATTAGTATATGACAATTAAAATAAAAACATAGTTTTGAACATAGCTTCCTTTTCAAAGTTATTCTGACACTTGCTTTCACCTGTTTGTTTTTTTAACCAGTTCTCTATATTTATGCAATCTTTTGAATGAGTTCTCCAATGATATCGTAAATAATTTGATCCTCTTTTCTTCCAGTTTTATTTGATTTATTATCACATGTATTTATTATAAATATAGTGAAAAATTGTGTTAGTATTGCCACTCTCTGGTGCCATTTTAAACACAGAAAATGAGCCATAAATGAGTGGCACAGTGGCTCAGTGGTTAGCACTGCTACTTCACAGCACCAGGAACCTGGGTTCAAGTCCCACCTTGGGTGACTGTCTGTGTGGAGTTTGAACATTCTTCCTGTGTTTGTGTGGGTTTCCTCCAGATGCTCCAGTTTCCTCCCACAGTCCAAAGATGTGCAGGTCAGGTGAACTGGCCATGCTAAATTGCCCATAGTGTTAGGTGTGTTAGTCAATGGTAAATGTAAGGTAGGGGAATGGGTCTGGGTGGGTTACTCTTCGGAGGGGCTATGTGGACTTGTTGGGGCAAAGGGCCTGATTCGATACTGTAGGGAAACTAAACTAAACAAAATGCAGAATATAAAGCCAGAAATATAAAACAATCAAGTCATTTTAGAGTTTATCTCAATAAAGTTAGGTGGCCTTAGAACAGCTCCCGTTTCTAGCTCAGCCATGAGCCTAATTCCAGGCTCTTCCACCCCCAATGCCTTGCGTCCCAGCCTGTAAACAGATTACACTGCTGCAACCATGCTTTGCCACACCATCGACTTCACTGGAAGAAAAAAGTCGCCACTCTCCAGCACCATCTCACCTCCACCAATGCTACCACTGCCGTGAGTTGATACTCGGCCAATCTCACTGATGCAGCCGCTGCTGGTGCCACAGGTTCCTGCACTGGGGCCATACTTGCTTGCCTTCATCTTCACCTCCGTCATCAGGCATCTGGGCCTAGCTGCATAGCTGGAGCCTCGGCTCGGCCTGCGAGTCTGAACCAGGGCATTAAGCCTGTGACCTGCTCCTCGCTCGCCGGGAGCCATTGGGATGTAGTGGACCTGTATCCGTCTTGTCCTGGCACTGCTGCTACTGCCCACCAGATGCCTTCTTCTTTATCATTTACTCAGCCTCGCTGCATCTCAGCCTTGTGCTGTTATCCTTGTCCTCCATTCCACGCTGTGTCCACTCTCGCTTCTGCAACCAAAATGGAAAGGTAAGAGAAAAGTCTTTAAAGCAAAAAGTGCAAAAGTAACAAGAAAAAAGGAAAAGGAGAATGAAAAGCAGACAGAAGTGGATGTTCTCCGGGCTCAGTAGCCCCAACATCGCCAATCCACCACAGCCATCTTGAAACATCTTCATTAATTCACCTTCTACATATTCATAAACTTGCTGCATCAGGAAATCATTTTATTATTGATTCTTTGATTACCACTTGGCTGTATTAAAACAGCATCATTCTTTGGGTAATAAGCCAGTAACTATACATGGCTTAAGAAGTGCTCAGTACTGAGACAAATCTTTTCTTCATGATCCAAGCAATCAAGCCAAATCATGAAACTTAAATCCAAAAGTTTTAATGTAACAATTCCAGTTTTTTTTGACATTTGAATAGATTTAGTTCAGATCATAAATTTGATTCTTTGTTCTACTTATTGATTTTTTTTTACAATGTAGTCATATTAGGAGGAATGTTTTATGCTGAAACTTTGCTGGTACAAATTTTGTTTTGTAGGACAGGCTGCAAGAGTATAGGAATTGCTTTCCAATTTGAATTAATGCTGTTTGGTACTTGTATCTGAGTTTTAGTCATCTTTGCCTAGATGTATATTTTTTAAAGAATTGTAATTTAATTTATATAGTTAGAATCACCTGCAGGTGACAAAAATCAATCAGCTAAATATTTGATTTTGATTTATTGTCGCGTGTACCGAAGTACAGTGAAAAGCTTTGTCTACAAGCGGTACAGGTAGATTATAGTAAGCAAGGACATTCAAATCATAGGGTGAAAACGAAAAACTTAGACAGAGCCATACAGGTTACACCACACAGGGCGTACACTAGGGAAGATCAACGTTAACAAAATCAGCATTTTTTGAAGTTAGAGAGTCCATTCATAAGTTTAATAATGGCTGGAAAGAAGCTGCTCCTGAACCTACTGGAGTGAATTTTCCATCTTCTGAATTTTCTGCCTGATGGAAGAGTTGCAGGAGATTATTACCTGGATGTGAAGGGTCATTGATGATGTTGACAGCCATTCCATGGCAACGAGCTGTGTAAGTGGAGTCCATGGATAGAAGTCAGCTTCTGTGATAGATTGGGCTGTGCACACCATGATTTGTAGTTCCTAACGGTCCTGGACAGAGCAATTGCTACACCAGGCCATTATGTATTTGGACAGTATGCTTTCAATGGTGCATCTGTAAAGTTTGGTGAGGGCAGTTATGGACGTGTCAAGTTTCCTAAGCCACATGTGAAAGACGAGGTGTTGTGCCGCCTTCTATACCGTCACATCTATGTGAAAGTCCAGGACAGATTGTTGATTACCTTTGCTCCTATGAACTTGATGCTTTCCACCCTCTCAACCTCACCTTCACTGATGTAGACGGGGGCATGTTCTCCTCCATTCTTTCTGAAGCGATAGAGTCATAAACATGTATAGCGTGGAAACATACCCTTCGGTCTAACTCAACAATGCCAACCAGATATTCTAAACTAGTCTCATTTGCTAGCACTTGGCCCATACCCCTCTAAACCCTTTCTATTCTTATATCCATCCAGATGATGGGTCATAATTGTACGTGTCATAATTGTACCAGCTTCCACCACTTCCTCTGGCAGCTCATTCCATGCACACACACTCTCTGCGTGAAAACGTTGCCCCTTAGGTCCTTTCTAAATTTTTTCCATCTCACCCTAAACCTATGCCCTCTTGTTCTGGAGTCCCCCACCCCAAGAAAAATACCTTGTCTATTTACCCTATCCATGCCTCTATAAGGGCACCCCTCAGCCTCTGATGCTCCAGGGAAAATAATACCAGCCTATTCAGGTTCAGAAGCAGCTTCTTCCCAGCCATTATTAGACTGATGAATGGACTCTCTAACTTCAAATAATGATGATTTTGTTAACATTGATCTTCCCTAGTGCAAAAGGAGAAAGTGAGGACTGCAGATGCTGGAGATCAGAGCTGAAAATGTGTTGCTGGAAAAGCGCAGCAGGTCAGGCAGCATCCAAGGAGCAGGAGAATCGACGTTTCGGGCATGAGCCGAAGAAGGGCTGATTCCTGAAGAAGGGCTCATGCCCGAAACGTCGATTCTCCTGCTCCTTGGATGCTGCCTGATCTGCTGCACTTTTCCAGCAACACATTTTCAACTCTTCCCTAGTGCATGCTCTGTGTGATGTAACCTGTATGGCACTGTCTAAGTTTTTCATTTTCACCCTATGATTTGTATTCAATAGTTAAACACTCCAACCCTGACAACAGGGTTGTCCTTGTAAATCCTTTCTGAATCCTATCAAATTTCACAACATCCTTCCGACAGGAAGGAGACCAGAACTGGTGCAGGAAACAAGGATATAAATTCTTGGATCACTGGGGTATGTTTTGTGGTAAGCATAAATTTTATAAGAGAGACAGTTTGCACCTTAATAGGTCAGAGACCAGCATTCTGGCAGGCAGGTTTGCTACTGCAGAGGTAAAAACAATGACTGCAGATGCTGGAAACCAGATTCTGGATTAGTGGTGCTGGAAGAGCACAGCAGTTCAGGCAGCATCCAAGTAGCTTCGAAATCGACGTTTCGGGCAAAAGCCCTTCATCAGGAATAAAGGCAGTGAGCCTGAAGTGTGGAGAGATAAGCTAGAGGAAGGTGGGGGTGGGGAGAAAGTAGCATAGAGTACAATAGATGAGAGGAGGAGGGGATGAAGGTGATAGGTCAAGGAGGAGAGGGTGGAGTGAATAGGTGGAAAAGGAGATAGGCAGGTAGGACAAGTCCGGACAAGTCATGGGGACAGTTACTGAGCTGGAAGTTTAGAACTAGGGTGAGGTGGGGGAAGGGGAAATGAGGAAACTGTTGAAGTCCACATTGATGCCCTGGGGTTGAAATGTTCCAAGGCGGAAGATGAGTCGTTCTTCTTCCAGGCGTCTGGTGGTGAGGGAGCGGCGGTGAAGGAGGCCCAGGACCTCCATGTCCTCGGCAGAGTGGGAGGCGGAGTTGAAATGTTGGGGCACGGGGCGGTGTGGTTGATTGGTGCGGGTGTCCCGGAGATGTTCCCTAAAGCGCTCTCCTAGGAGGCACTCAGTCTCCCCAGGTTTGCTACTGCAACACAGCTACATTTAAACTAAGTAGTGGGGGGAGGGGAGGGGACAAACTGGATGTTTATGAAGGAAATTGAAGGGAAAGTGAGAACAAGGGAAGTCAAGAAAGACAACTGTATCAATGAAGCAGAAAACTCAAAAAGGGATCATGCTGTAAGGTTGAGTGAAATAGGAGTTGATGGGAAGGGTGAGGGCAGTAACAAATTAAAAATACTATATATGAATACACGAAGCATTAGAAATAAGATGGATGAGCTTGAGGCTGTTTTGGAAATTGGCAGATACGATATTGTGGGGATAACTGAGACGTGGCTTCAAGTGGACAGGGCCTGGGAAATGATTATTCAAGGCTACACGTGCTATCGTAAGGACAGACTGACGGGCAGAGGGGGTAGGGGGGCCATGTTGGTAAGGGATGATATTCAGTCCCTTGCGCAGGGGGACCTAGAATCGGGGAAGTAGAGTCAGTATGGATAAAGCTGAGAAATTCTAAGGGTAAAAAGACCCTCTTGGGAGTTATGTACAGGCCCCCAAACAGTAGTCTGGATATCGGATGTAAGTTGAATCAGGAGCTGAAATTGGCCTGTCGCAAAGATGTTACTACAGTTGTTATGGGGGATTTCAACATGCAGGTAGACTGGGAGAATCAGGACCTCAAGAAAGAGACTTTGTGGAGTGCTTCTGAGGTGGATTCTTAGAACAGCTGGTGCTGGAGCCTACCAGGGAGAAGTCAATTCTGGATCTGGTATTGTGCAACGAACCAGAATTGATCAGGGACCTCGAAGTGAAGGAGCCATTGAGAAGTAGTGACCATAATACAATAAGCTTCAATCTGCAATTTGAGAGGGAGAGGGTACAATCGGAAGTGACAATTTTTCTATTGAATAAAGGGAACGATGGAGCTCTGAGGGAGGAGCTGGCCAAAGTTCACTGGTGCAATAACTTAGCAGGGATGACAGTGGAGGAACAATGACAGATATTTCTGTGTATAATGCAGAAGATGCAGGATCAGTTCATTCCAAAAAGGAAGAAAGGTCATAGGAGGAGGCATGGGTGGCTGTGGCTGACGAGGGAAGTTAAGAAACATATAAAGTTAAAAGCAAAAAAGTATAACATAGCAAAGATAAGTGGAAAACGGAGGACTGGGAAGCTTTTAAAGCACAACAGAGGATTACTAAGAAGGAAATATGCAGAGAAAAAATGAGGTACGAAGGTAAACTGGCCAAAAATATAAAGGAGGAGAGCAAAAGCTTTGTTAGGTATGTGAAAGACAAAAAAATGGTTAAGACAAAAATTGGGCCCTTGAAGACAGAAGCAGGGGAATATATTATGGGAAACAAAGAAATGGCAGAAGAATTGAATTGGTACTTCAGATCTGTGTTCACTGGGGAAGACACAAGCAATCTCCCTGAGGTAACAGCGGCTGAAGGACCTGAACTTAAGGGAATTTATATTTGCCAGGAATTGCTGTTGGAGATTCTGAAGGTTGATAAGTACCTGGGGCCTGATGGTCTACATCCCAGGGTACTGAAGGAGGTGGCTCGAGAAATCGTGGGTGCGTTGGTGATTATTTTCCAGAGTTCGATAGATTCGGGATCAGTTCTTGTGGATTGGAGGGTGGCTAATGTTGTACCACTTTTTAAGAAATGTGGGAGAGAGAAAGCAGGAAATTATAGACCAGTTAGTCTGACCTCAGTGGGAAAGATGCTGGAGTCTATTATAAAGGATGAAATGACAACTCATCGGGATAGTAGTAACAGGATAGGTCAGAGTCAGCATGGATTTATGAAAGGGAAATCATGCTTGACTAATCTTCTGGAATCTTTTGAGAATGTAACTCTGAAGATGGACGAGGGAGATCCAGTAGATGTAGTGTACCTGGACTTTCAGAAAGCTTTTGATAAAGTCGCACATAGGAGGTTAGTGAGCAAAATTAGGGCACATGGTTTTGGGGGCAAAGTGCTAACTTGGATTGAAAGTTGATTGGCTGACAGGAAACAAAGAGTAGTTATAAACGGCTCCATTTTGGAATGGCAGGCAGTGACCAGTGGGGTACCGCAGGGATCAGTACTGGGACCGCAGCTTTTTACAATATATGTTAATGATATAGAAGATGGTATTAGTAATAACATTAGCAAATTTGCTGATGATACTAAGCTGGGTGGCAGGGTGAAATGTGAGGAGGATGTTAGGAGATTACAGGGTGACCTGGACAGGTTAGGTGAGTAGTCAGATGCATGGCAGTGGCATTTTAATATGGATAAATGTACGGTTATCCACTTTGGTGGCAAGAACAGGAAGGCAGATTACTACCTAACTGGAATCAATTTAGATAAAGGGGCAGTACAGAGAGATCTGGGTGTTCTTGTACACCAGTCAATGAAGGTAAGCATGCAGGTACAGCAGGTAGTGAAAAGGCTAATAGCATGCTGGCCTTCATAACAAGAGGGATTGAGTATAGAAGCAAAGAGGTGCTTCTGCAGCTGTACAGGGCCCTGGTGAGACCACACCTGGAGTACTGTGTGCAGTTCTGGCCTCCAAAATTGAGGAAAGACATTCTGGCTATTGAGGGAGTGCAGCGTAGGTTCACGAGGTCAATTCCTGGAATGGTGGGACTACCTTACGCTGAAAGACTGGAGCAACTGGGCTTGTATACCCTTGAGTTTAGAAGACTGAGAGGGGATCTGATTAAGACATATAAGATTATTAAAGGATTGGACACTCTGGAGGCAGGAAAAATGTTTCCCCTGATGGGTGAGTGCCGAACCAGTGGATACAGCTTAAAAATACCGGGTGGATCATTTAGGACAGAGATGAGGAGAAACTTCTTCACCCAGAAAGTGGTGGCTGTGTGGAATGCTCTGCTCTAGAGGGCAGTGGGGGCCCAGTCTCTGGATTCATTTAAGAAAAAGTTGGACAGAGCTCTCCAGGATAGTGTAATCAAGGGTTATGGAGATAAGGCAGGAACAGGATACTGATAAAGGTTGTAAAAACAATGACTGCAGATGCTGGAAACCAGATTCTGGATTAGTGGTGCTGGAAGAGTACAGCAGTTCAGGTAGCATCCAAGGAGCTTCGAAATCGACATTTCGGGCAAAAGCCCTTCATCAGGAATAAAGGCAGTGAGCCTGAAGCATGGAGAGATAAGCTACAGGAGGGTGGGGGTGGGGAGAAAGTAGCATAGAGTACAAGGGTGAGTGGGGGAGGGGATGAATGTGATAGGTCAAGGAAGAGAGGGTGGAGTGGATAGGTGGAAAAGGAGATAGGCAGGTAGGACAAGTCCGGACAAATCATGGCGTCGGTGATGAGCTGGAAGTTTAGAACTAGGGTGAGGTGGGGGGAAGGGGAAATGAGGAAACTGTTGAAGTCCACATTGATGCCCTGGGGTTGAAGTGTTCCGAGGCGGAAGATGATGTGTTCTTCCTCCAGGGGTCTGGTGGTGAGGGAGCGGCGGTGAAGGAGGCCCAGGACCTCCATGTCCTCGGTAGAATGGGAGGGCGAGTTGAAATGTTGGGCCACGGGACGGTGTGGTTGATTGATGTCCCGAAGATGTTCCCTAAAGCGCTCTGCTAGGAGGTGCCCAGTCTCCCCAATGTAGAGGAGACCGCATCAGGAGCAACGGATACAATAAATGATATTAGTGGATGTGCAAGTAAAAATTTGATGGATGTGGAAGGCTCCTTTAGGGCCTTGGATAGAGGTGAGGGAGGAGGTGTGGGCACAGGTTTTACAGTTCCTGCGGTGGCAGGGGAAAGTGCCAGGATGGGAGGGTGGTTTGTAGGGGGTCGTGGACCTGACCAGGTAGTCACGGAGGCTACGGTCTTTGCGGAAGGCGGAAAGTGGGGGGAGGGAAATATATCCCTGGTGGTGGGGTCTGTTTGGAGGTGGCGGAAATGTCAGCGGATGATTTGGTTTATGCGAAGGTTGGTAGGGTGGAAGGAAGGCACCAGGGGCCTTCTGTCTTTGTTACGGTTGGAGGGGTAGGGTCTGAGGGCGGAGGTGCGGGATGTAGACGAGATGCGTTGGAGGGCATCTTTAACCACATGGGAAGGGAAATTGCGGTCTCTAAAGAAGGAGGCCATCTGGTGTGTTCTGTGGTGGAACTGGTCCTCCTGGGAGCAGATCCGGCAGAGGCAGAGGAATTGGGAATACGGGATGGCATTTTTGCAAGAGGTAGGGTGGGAAGAAGTGTAATCCAGGTAGCTGTGGGAGTCGGTGGGTTTGTAAAAAATGTCAGCGTCAAGTCGGTCGTCATTAATGGAGATGGAGAGGTCCAGGAAGGGGAGGGAGGTGTCAGAGATGGTCCAAGTAAATTTAAGGTCAGGGTGGAATGTGTTGGTGAAGTTGATGAATTGCTCGACCTCTTCGCGGGAGCATGAGGTGGCGCCAATGCAGCTATCAATGTAGCGGAGGAAGAGGTGGGGAGTGGTGCCGGTGTAATAACGGAAGATCAACTGCTCCACGTAGCCACCAAAGAGACAGGCATGCTGAGACAATGGATCGGCCAGGGTGGTCAGGCTTGTGGATCTTGGGAAGGAGGTAGAACCGGGCAGTGCAGGGTTCCCGGACTATGAGGTTGGAAGCTCTGGATGGGAGATCTCCTGAGGTGATAAGGTTCTGTATGGTCTGGGAGATGATGGTTTGGTGATGGGGGGGTGGGGTCATGGTCGAGGGGGCAGTAGGAAGAGGTGTCCTCAAGTTGACGTTTGGCTTCAGTGGTGTAGAGGTCAGTGCACCAGACTACCTTTATCTGCTGGCTTGATGGTGAGGTTGGCATTGGAGCAGAGGGATTGGAGGGCTGCGCGTTGTGAGAGTGAGAGGTTGGAGTGGGGGAGGGAGGTAGACAGGTTGAGGCAGTTAATGTCCCGGCAGCAGTTGGAAATGAAGAGGTCGAGGGCAGGTAATAGGCCAGCGCGGGGTGTCCAGGTGGATGCAGTGTGTTGGAGGTGGGTGAAGGGGTCCTAGGAAGGTGGGCAGGAGTCCTGATTGTGAAAATAAGCTCGGAGGCGGAGGTGATGGAAGAATTGTTCGACGTCACGGCGTGTATTAAATTCATTGATGCATGGACAGAGGGGGATGAAGGTAAGTCCTTTGCTGAGGACTGATCGTTCGTCCTCAGTGAGGGGGAGGTCTGGGGGGCATGGTGAAAACCCAGCAGGGCTGGGAGCTGGGATCTGGTGTGGGTGTAGAGCTGGGAGTGGGTGTGATGGTGGGGGGAATGGGGGTGGAGTCATGAGCAGGGGTAGTGTTCCCCTCGGGATTCTGGGGGGTGGAGATAGTGACAGTGGGGTCTGTGGGGGGCTTGTCAGCAGAATGCGGGTGAGTGGCACTGGTGGGGGCAGAAGTGGTGGTGACCACGGCAGTAGGGATGGCAGAAGTCACTGAGCATGTGGCATCAGCGATGATGTGAAGGGCAGAAGTGATGTCACGTGTGATGCATGAGGAATTGTGAAGGGTGGAAGTGGTTGTGGGAGTGGCCATGATGGGGGCGGAAGTGATATCATCAATCAGCGTGGGAGTGACAGCTGCATCAGCCACATGGCTAATGGTGGAATAGATTCTGAGGCCAGGAGAATCTTCTGGAATGTTTGAGGAGCGTTGGTTATAGAGGTGGGTAGATAAAAGTTTGTTGTACTTAGTTTTTGATGTTTGAGATGGAATTGAAATACTGTTTGTTGAGAGTATGAATTCTCCTGAGGATGTTGTACAGAGTGGGCACCTAGCAATTCTGAGAGAGTGTGGCCCTCAGCTGAGGCAGGCCTGACTGTAGAGAATGGCAAGCCATGGGAAGGTCCGGGACCTGATTGCATACAGACCGAAGGTGCTCAGCAAAACGGTCACCCAGTCGGTGTTTTATCTCTCCAATATAGAGGAGACCACATTGGGAGCAACGAGTGCAATGGACCAAATTGAAAGAGATACAAGTGAAACGCTGCTTAATCTGAAATGAGTGTTTGGGGACTTGGATGGTGAGCATACATTATATATTTCTTTCACTGTTCTGTACCTCTTATTTCTTGATTGTCTGTCTTTCGCTCGCTCCCCAATCTCTCATCACCTTTTTCCTCTCCTCTTCCCCGTTTGCTACCCTTCTCCCCTGTTTTCCATTTTGCCTCTGCTTCACCCATCCCCCACATGTTTGTCACATAGCACCTGCTTCAGCCTTGGTCATTCACAGCTCCTAATCTCCCTATAATCTCTGTCATTATCACCTCTTTATTGTTACCTTTGCTTCTGGAGCCATGAATCACCTTCTCTCAGCCTAATATAAATACCTCTCTACTTCTCCATTTTTTTAGCTTTGACAAAGGGTCAGTTAGACTCAACGTCAGCTCTTTTCTGTCCTTACAGAGTTACAAGACTTGCTGAAATTTTCCAGCATTTTCTCTTTTTTGGTTTCAGATTCCAGCATCTGCAGTAATTTGCTTTTATTATTTATATAAATCCTTGTGGCACACTGCTAGTCACAGGCCTCCAGTCTGAAAGTCAATGATCAGTCCTTTTGTTTTACCAACATTGAGAGAGATGTTGTTCTCATTGCACCACTTCATTATGCCCTCTATCTCCCTTCTATATATTGACTCATCTACTACAATGGTGTCATCAGCAAACTTGTAGGTGGTGTTCATTCAGAATTTGGCAACATATTCGTGAGTGTCCAGGGAGTATCCTAGGGGGCAGAGGACACATCCTTGGGAGGCTCCAATGTTGTGTGTTATCATAGAGGAGATGCAGTTGTCTGTCTTCAGTAATTTGGGTCTGTGGGACAGAAATTTGAGGATCCGGTTGCAGAGGGCAGAGCTGAGACAAAAGTCTCGGAGTCTTGAGATCAGTCTGAAAGGGATAATAGTGTTGAGCTGTAGTCAATGAGCAGGAGTTTGACATAAGTGTCCTTGTGGATGACTGTGGACCTGTTGTATCAGTAGGCAAATTGTAAGGGGTAAATTTGCAACCACATATGTAGAATGTGCGTTCTAAAAACCACAAATTTGTTTTTTAAAAGCTATCTAGTATCCTATATTGCTGACAACTTAGAAGTAATCAAATGCCCATGATAAAGAGGAATATTGCATTAAAGTAAATTATAATTCTTATACAGCTCTTACAGAGTGGCTGTAGTTCCTGTTCTATTGACTACTGGATATTTGTTCAGTACGAGAAGTTGTGCTCACATATTTTTACATTGTGATAAAAGGACTTTTTCACTGCTGATCTTTCTATATTTAGACCCAATCCACAGGCTTTAGCAATACACACTGTGAAAAAAAAAGTTTTTTAACTGGTTAGTCCCATTTCTTTGTCATTACCCTTTTTTTTTAAACATTCCTCTACTCCTTAATTTAGTTACTCTTTTGTCCCAGGATGATCTATGACTAAGATTAAAAAATGATGGATGGGAAACATGGGAATTTCAAAATGAGTTGGCAAATTAATCTCTAAGGAGGTCAAAACATTTCAAAAATAAATTTCTTCAAAATAGTGGTTTAATCTGTCATTTGGTATTCCACAGGGAATAATCTAAAAGAGACATCTCATACTGCTGTAACATAGTTAGCAAAGCGAAAGAAATGATAAAATATTATTGACAATACTGTAAGAATGTGGAAGCGGCCATACAGTACTGATTCTCAAATGAGAATCTTCAGGCTTATGCCAGAAAGCACATAATGAAATTGCAAGCACTAATTGTTTGATTAGATTAGATTTAAATTCCATACAGTGTGGAACAGGCCCTTCTGCCCAAACAGTCCACACCGACCCTCCGAAGAGTAACCCACCCGGACCCATTTCCCTCTGACTAATGCACATTGTTTTTACATCTCACCAAAAAATTAAAGGGTGGTATAGTTAAATGACTTGACAGTTCCAAAAAGTTCACTCTTCTTTTACAAACGTTAACTGCTCCTATTAACAATTTCAAAGGGATATCTGAATCTCTCAAAAAATGTTCCTTGAACCCTCCATAACAGTGTCTGGACGTTTTTTGAAATGAAGCTGATCTCTCCAAAGAACTTTAGATCTTTTTCAAACTCTAAAGATTTAGACCTTTCCTAAAATTCATAGAGCCGTAGGTTTTTTGTTGTTTGGATGACAAAAAGTATTTCTGAATCAAAGCAGCTGTACTTTAAAACGTACTGCTGCTTTCATGATTCACCACTGAGTGAAAGACTTCCCACCTCCTAAACACTATTCCACTCCATAGTAAGACCATAAGACCATAAGACATAGGAGCATAAATTAGGCCATTCAGCCCATCAAGTCTGCTCAACCGATCAGTCATAGTTGATGAGTTTCTCAAACCCATTCTCCCACTTTCTCTCCATAACCCTTGATCCCCTTTACAATCAAGAACCTATCTATCTCCGTCTTATATATACTCAGTGACCTGACCTCCATAGCCTTCTGTGGTAGTGAATTTCATAAATTCACCAGTCTCTGACTGAAGAAGATTCTCCTTATCTCTGTTCTAAAAGGTCTTCCCTTTATTCTGAGACTATGCCCTTGGGTCCTCGCCTCTCCTACCAATGGAAATAATATATGATGGATGCCCCATTTACCGAGGGGTGCTGCATGGTTTTGGCTAAGGTATGGCACCTTTGAATTAGATGAAAACTTTGGTCCCATTCTTGCTAAATTTCCATTGTCACTTTCCATTTAGCAGATCCACACAACGCTGGCATCATCTAGCTCTGTCCTTACTCTTTGTGCAATAATGCATAGTGCATTTGCACAATTACTGTACAAATAGACCTTTGATCATTGAGGTCATCAATCAAAAGCTAGCTCAAGCATTGTTCCTTAAAAGCAAATTATGAATTACTTCCTCTATGTGTAGTCTCCAAATCTTTGTACATCACTAAAGGCCACAGCAATAAAAATAATCCAAACTGAATATGGACAAAGTAAGTGGAACTTCATGATTTTTTCATCCAATGTTACTTTCTAACGTGGATTATGGTTTCTGCCTGTTCTATATGTGTGACAAATCATTCTGTACTTGTTTGTGATGTCCCCCACTCTGCCTAGGAGAAGAAGGGCTATTTAAAAAGTGAAATTTGCTCTTAGTAAAACTCATAACTTTAACAATTAATTGAATGTTCCATAAGATATGTAAACCCAAACAGTTACATGGATTTTGAAACTTAAAGAATAGAAGTAGACAACACTTTTTTCTCTGGGTAATGTGGGAAACATCAATACATGAAAACTTGAATCAAAAATTTTCTAGTGTCAAGAGCGAAAAAAAATTGTAGTCCAAGGGCACATTCTGGTGGAATCCTCTTCCATGTGATCCCGTTGAGTGGGATCATACAAAAGAATGGGAGAAAATTCAAGCAGTCGGCATACCATTGTCTCAGTGTTCCCTTTGTAATTTCCCTCCTTCCAACTGTAACCTCCACTAGCTGCTACCTCTTCTGCTAAACACAAACAGGGGCATTGGGTGATAGCTATTTCCATTCCTCAGGCTGCCATGTAGTAGATGTAGTTGGCGCTTTGCAATGCAGTTGGACATTTTTGTTCTTTGCTGAGGAAGCATCCAGGGAAAACACAGCATGAGGAAAGAATATGTTGACTCCTTTTCATGTTGGATTTTACAACATTAAAATGAAATACATATTCATTATTAGAGATTAGAGAGTCATACAGTGGACTGCACTTATTTAGTCTCAACCTATTCAGTTAAATAAGAATTATTTATACTGAGGCCAAAGTAACTTGATGTGTTGTCAGGTTTTCTTTAGTGAGTTGATGTCATTACTATCCAAATACCGGATGTTTACTTAATACTATAAGTAGAACTCACATCAGTCGCACTCACATCAATCTAGTAACAGCATTTTCTTCCTTAATGTGAAAGGATATGTTTCACTGCTGGTCTTTCTGTATTTAGATCCGATGCACTGATAGATTTAAGCAATGCACTTTATAAACAAGGTTAAAATCACACAACACCAAGTTATAGTCCCTTGCAACCCATTTGAAGTGATTTAAAGATTAACACCAATCAAAATTTTTTAATACATCACATCAGTTGTATGATACTTTGATCTTTTACTATAAAGTCTGTGTCCTATGATCCTGCCCCACGAGCTACCTGAGAAAGGAGTAGCGCTCTGAAAGCTTGTTCTTACAAAAAAATCTGTTGGACTTTTAAACTTTATCCACCCTATTCCAACACCAGCACCTCCACATCATTTATAAACAAGTACAGCGGATCTTTTTTCCCCCAAGTACATGTAAAACCAAAAGAAACTGCGGATGCTGAAAATTAGAAACAAAAACAGAAATTGCTAGAAAAATGCCACAAGACTGGTGGCATCTGAGTTGATTTGATTTGATTTATTGTCATGTGTACCTAAGTAGGGTGAAAAGATTTGCTTGCGAACAGTCCAGGCAGATCATAGTAAGTAAGGACATACGGATCATAGGGTGAAGAAGCAGACAGGTTACTCTGCGCAGGATGTGTGCGAAGCAAGATCAACATTAACAAGCTCAACTTTATTTGAGGTTAGAGAGTCCATTCATCAGTCAAATAAGCTAGTGAATAAGCTTTTCTTGACCCTGTTGGTGTGTGTGTGTGTGTGTGTATGTGTTCAAACTTCTGTATCTTCTGTCTGATGGAAGAGGTCTTTCCTCCCATAACAGCGATAGGGTTCCTCTCATCCTCATCCACCATCCCACCAGCATCCACATCCACAGGATCATTAGCCACCATTTCTGCCACGTCCAGCAGGATGCCACTGCCAGGCACATATTCCCTTCCCCTCCCTTGTCAGACTTCCACAGGGACATCCTGGTTGACTTCTCCTTCACTCCCAGTCCTTTGCCACAGTCCTACAGCACCTTCCCCTGCAATCACAGAATGTGTAACACCTGCCCATTTACTTCCTTCCCCCCTCAAACACAGCTTCCAGGTAAAGCAGCACTTTTCCTGCACTTCATGCTATCCAGTATTCACTGCTCACAATGCGGGAAATGAAGCATAGAGCGGGTGACCACTTTGCAGAATACTCAAAAGAATCCCCAAAAATGTCTTGAACTTCCAGTTGCCTCCCATTTCAACATACTACCCTGTTCCCTGGCCAACATCTCTGTCTCAGGCTTGCTGGAACTCAGCGCATGCTGGAAAACAGCATTGCATTTTCTGCTTGGGAACTCTGCAGCCTTCTGGACTCAATGTTGAGTTCAACAATTTTAGGGCTTGAGGCACCTTCTCCCATATTCTGACTCCAGCTATTCATTTCCCCAGGTTGACCTTTCCCCATTCCTTTGTCTGTCCACTTGTCTTTCTCTCTCGTTGGGTTCGATCTCTACATATTGTTTAATCTTCCTCCTATGTAAATGTCCTCTCCCCTATCTGCTGCATAAATACCAATTTTCTTTCCTGAAGAATGGTCACTGGATCCAAAACGTTAACTCTGATTTCTCTTCACAGATGCTGTGAGATGTGCTGTGTTTTAACGGCAATTTCTGTTTTTCTTACTCCTTGTTACTTCCCTGGTAGTGTCAGTTGATATCAGTTCTCAGAAACCCAAGAGTTTCAGGCTGACTTGAAGATTTGAACCGGAATCTAACCTGATGCCAGAATATCCCAAGGAAACCAACATTAAATGAAGGAAGTATCCTCCAAGATTCATGTAAGTAAAGTAAAAGCAATGAAGGAAATAATGGCATTGAAGAGTATAAAATCTCCTGCAGCAAATGGTTTTCATCATAGATTTTGAAATGAAATTGATGAGTGCATTGCTACCATGTGAGCAGTTATTTCCAAAGTGTTCTTGGTTGGGCAGCATTCCTATAGATTGGGAAGTTCTGCACGTCACTCTACTACTTAAGATTTGGAGAGAGTAATTTCAGGGAACTACAGATCAGATAGTCTAATATCTGATTTCTGCAAAATCACTCACATCTGTAAGTAAATGTGGAATGACTGAACACTTTAAAGTGTTCAGTTATCAGCAAGCTAGAATGGATTTGAAATGGGTAAGTCATGCTGATTAATCTGATTTGAGATTTCACTGAAGTAGTGGACTGTAGACTATTAAAATGTTTGTTTTTAAATGGAGTACCTTCTGATAAAGTCACTTACAGCGGATAGCAGGCTAAGGTTCAAGCTCATAGAATTGCAGGTCGGATTATGAACCTGGTTAGGAAATTGGAGATAAAGAAGAAGGATGTTGGATGGGAACTCTGGAGGATGTGGCTGGTGGGGTTGAGCATAGATCTGTTTTGGATTAGCACCTAATTAATAGCAATTAAAATACTAGAACAGGAAGTTTATGCAAATTTATTTATGCCAAAAGGTTGGTAGGAAATTACAAGAGTAGAACCAAACTAAAATCATAAAGAAATATGAATAGTTTAAGTAAAATAAATCACTTCTTCTATTAACTTTACATAAGATGTGGATAGATAGTCAGAGATGTACAGCATGGAAACAGACCCTACGGTCCAACCCATCCATACCGGATATCCCAACCCAATCTAGTCCCACCTGCCAGCACCCCGCCCATATCCCTCCAAACCCTTCCTATTCATATACCCATCCAAATGCCTCTTAAATGTTGCAATTGTATCAGCCTCCACCACTTCCTCTGGCAGCTCATTCCATACACGTACCACCCTCTGTGTGAAAAAGTTGACCCTTAGGTCTCTTTTATATCTTTCCTCTGTCACCCTAAACCTATGCGCTCTAGTTCTTGACTCCCCAACCCCAGGGAAAAGACTTTGCCTATTTATCCTATCCACGCCCCTCATAAGTTTGTAAACCTCTATAAGGTCACCCCTCAGCCTCCAACGCTCCAGGGAAAACAGCCCCAGCCTGTTCAGCCTCTCCCTATAGCTCAAATCCTCCAACCCTGGCAACATCCTTGTAAATCTTTTCTGAACACTTTCAAGTTTCACAACAGCTTTCTGATAGGAAGGAGACCAGAATTGCATGCAGTATTCAAACAGTGGCCTAACCAATGTCCTATACAGTCGCAACATGACCTCCCAACTCCTGTACTCAATACTTTGACCAATAAAGGAAAGCATACCAAATGCCTTCTTCACTATCCAATCTACTTTCACGGAGCTATGAACCTGCACTCCAAGGTCTCTTTGTTCAGCAACACTCTCTAGGACCTTACCATTAAGTGTATAAGTCCTGCTAAGATTTGCTTTCCCAAACTGCTGCACCTCGCATTTATCTGAATTAAACTCCATCTGCCACTTTTCAGCCCATTGGCCCATCTGATCCAGATCCTGTTGTAATCTGAGGTAGCCCTCTTCGCTGTCCACTACACTTCCAATTTTGGTGTCAGTTGCAAACTCACTAACTGTACCTCTTATGCTCGCATCCAAATCATTTATGTAAATGGCAAAAAGTCGATGACCCAGCACCAGGGGTGGCACAGTGGCTCAGCAGTTAGCACTGCTGCCTCACAGCGCCAGGGACCCGGATTAGATTCCAGCCTCTGGCGACTGTCTGTGTGGAGTTTGCACATTCTCCCAGTGTCTGCGTGGGTTCCTCCGGGAGCTCTGGTTTCCTTCCACAATGACAAAGATGTGCAGGTTAGGTGAATTGGTCATGCTAAATTGCCCGTAGAGTTAGGGGAAAACGGGTCTGGGTGGGTTACTCTTCGGCGGATCGTTGTGGACTAGTTGGGCCAAAGGGCCTGATTTTACACTGTAGGGAGTCTAATCAATCCTTGTGACACTCCACTGGCCTCCAGTCTGAAAAACAACCCTTCACCACTCTCTGTCTTCTACCTTTGAGCATCAGAAAACCAGATGTGTTTAATTAGGCCTATTGTCTGTGTAAAGAAAATAATTTTGCATACTTCATGTTCACTGTCCTATCCTTGTATTTATTTCAAAATCTGACCATCATCCCCTGACATTCAATGACATTAGGATTGCTGAATCCCTCATTGTCAAGGATGGGATGGGGGAGGTGTGTTAGGGAGATATAGTTACATGGGCTGTCATATAAGTTCTGTGGCTGCAAGAGCAAGTCACCAAACAAAAATCTGTGTTGTTGCATCTGGCAGCTGTTGTTCAACAACACAGGAGGGCACCACATAGTTTATGGCATAGTCTGAAAAATGCTGGAATAATTTATGAAGGAATTCTTAACGATGCTTGTAGAAAATCATTGTATGATCAGAAAATATCAAGTAATTTATGAAAGAGAAATTACATTTGACAACTTATTATGTTTTATTTCAAAAATTTTAACTCACGGGGGAGATAAGGGGAGTCAGAAGATCTTAAATACTGGTAATTTCAAAATGTCATTTGATGAGATGTCACACAAAAGGTTAATGTACAGCATAAGGGCTCGTAGATTCTGGGGTGATATATTGGAATATATCTTCTGTCACTATGGTGGATGAATGGACAGCAAGGATACCAGATCTAAGACGGCCTCAACTCTAAATGGAGAGCAGGAGCAGAGGGTTGTGAGTGTATTTGTGTACAGATCATTGAAGGTGACAGGAGAGGTGGAGAGCAGTTATTAAACCATGCTGTGTTCTCTGATGTTGAACTTGTGCAAAACATTTGTTAGACCTCAGCTGGAGACCTCACTTGTTAGACCTCAGCTCACCCACAGTTGTGGGTGCCACAATATAGGAAAGATGTGTTTGTATTGGAAAGAATGCAGAAGTGATTTACAAGAATGGTTCCAGGAATGGGAAACTCCAGTTATGAGGAGAGAGTTTGGGGCTGTCCTTCTCGAAGAGAAACAGGCTGAGAAGAGATTTGGTACAGATTTTCAAAATCATGAGCAGGTTGGAAGAGTAGAGGGGGAGATGATATTCCTGCTCATAAAAGGAACAAGAATGAGAGAGGTTTGATTTAAGAAACAAGATGTAGGTAAAAGCATTTTCACTCAACAATTGTTAAGTATGGAATGTAATGGAAGCAGGTTCAACTGCGGCATTTAAGTGGGTATTAACTGATTATTTGGATAGAAATGATGTGCAGGGATTGGGGTAGAGACAGGAGATTGGCATTAGGTAATAGAACTGGTGTAGATATGATGGACCATACGTCCTTTTTTGTACTGCAACATTTCCGTCATTCTGTGATTCGGGACTATTTAGGTTAGTATTGTCTAACATGTTGTTAAATCTAATCTTGATATGCAGAACCAATCACAAATGTTACATATAAAACCACTTCAGGGGCATGTGTGTAGGCACTGGCTTCCAAGCACACACACTTGTCCAGAGGAGCCTGATTCTGTTTTCCTTAAATGTTGCAATTGCTTGTTTACAGAATTCTGCATTTGGCTGACTCCTGGGTTGTTTTTCCAATGTAGTAGGACTCACTTTTTTAAAATTCACTCGTGGGATGTGGGTGGTGCTAGCATTTATTACCCATCCCTGATTACCCTTGAGAAGTTGGTACTGATAATTCCAAACTGAATAACACAATAGATTATTTCAAAGCAAATCTGCTTAATAATACTCTTGACTGATGACACATTAAACGGCTGGATTGGATTTGTGCTTTTTTTTTGTGGATAGGACATACATCATTTATCTGCTACTTTACTGGAAAAATGTAAGTGTTGTTGTCCTACTGGAATAGGTTAACTAGAGGAACAGCTGGTGCTCAAACACAAGTCTTCAATGCTGCAGTTAGGATGTTGCTAGGACAGTAGTTGGAGTTGTATCCAATACCTTCAATAATTTCTTGGTTTCACATAACATAGACAAAATTGGCATCTGTGAGGTTGGAACGCTTGGAAAGAGACTAAGATAGTTCACCCACTCAACACTTACAGCTAATAATGGATTCTAAATCTAACCTATTCTGCTTTTCATTCACCATTCCCTTCCTTCCCTCTAACTTTGTCCCCTCTTTGAATGACTTGTCATTCTAAAGTGTTCCATCTTTTCTAGTTTCTGCCAGTTCTCTATTTCAATGACCCACCTTGTTCTCATGCTAACATTCTGCCTTGGGCCTGCTGCAATGTTGCAGCAAAGCACAATACAAGTCAGAGAAACAACACCTCATTTTCCAAATAGGCACTTTACAACCGCTAGGACTCAATATTGAATTCCATAACTACAAAGCATTATCTTTTTCTTCTACTTAAAAATCCTCCTCAAAGTGCCTTGTTTGAGTCTTGTTAACTTTTCTCCTTTCTAATTCCTCATTTACACCCATTTTATATCTCTATCTCAACTTCACTGCCATTAACAACCCCATTGTCTTTTGCTCTGGGCATCATAAGACCATAAGACATAGGAGCAGAAATTAGGCCATTCAGCCCATTGAGTCTGCTCTGCCATTCAATCTTGGCTGTTAAGTTTCTTAACACCATTATCCCGCTTTCTCCTCGTAACTTTTGATCCCCATGATACTCAAGAATCTGTCTATCTCAGTCTTAAATCTACTCAATGATCTGGCCTCCAAAACAATAGACAATAGGTGCAGGAGTAGGCCATTCTGCCCTTCGAGCCTGCACCACCATTCAATATGATCATGGCTGATCATCCTTAATCAGTATCCTGTTCCTGCCTTATCTCCATAACCCTTGATTCCACTATCCTTGAGAGCTCTATCCAACTCTTTCTTAAATGAATCCAGAGACTGGGCCTCCACGGTCCTCTGAGGCAGAGCATTCCACACAGCCACCACTCTCTGGGTGAAGAAGTTTCTCCTCATCTCTGTCCTAAATGGTCTACCCCGTATTTTTAAGCTGTGTCCTCTGGTTCGGCACTCACCCATCAGCGGAAACGTGTTTCCTGCCTCCAGAGTGTCCAATCATTTAATTATCTTATGTCTTTATCAGATCCCCTCTCAGTCTTCTAAACTCAAGGGTATACAATCCCAGTCGCTCCAGTCTTTCAGCGTAAGGTAGTCCCACCATTCCAGGAATTGACCTCGTGAACCTACGCTGCACTCCCTCAATAGCCAGAATGTCTTTCCTCAAATTTGGAAACCAGAACTGCACACAGTACTCCAGGTGCGGTCTCATCAGGGTCCTGTACAGCTGCAGAAGAACCTCTTTGCTTCTATACTCAATCCCTCCTGTTATGAAGGCCAGCATGCTATTAGCCTTCTTCACTACCTGCTGTATCTGCATGCTTACCTTCATTGACTGGTGTACAAGAACACCCAGATCTCTCTGTACTGCCCCTTTACTTAAATTGATTCCATTTAGGTAGTAATCTGCCTTCCTGTTCTTGCCACCAAAGTGGATAACCATAAATTTATCCATATTAAACTGCATCTGCCATGCATCTGACCACTCACCTAACCTGTCCAGGTCACCTTGTAATCTCCTAACATCCTCCTCACATTTCACCCTGCCACCCAGCTTAGTATCATCAGCAAATTTGCTAATGTTATTACTAATACCATCTTCTATATCATTAACATATATTGTAAAAAGCTGCGGTCCCAGTACTGATCCCTGCAGTACCCCACTGGTCACTGCCTGCCATTCCAAAATTAAGCCGTTTATCACTACTCTTTGTTTCCTGTCAGCCAATCGACTTTCAATCCAAGTTAGTACTTCGCTCCCAATACCATGCGCCCTAATTTTGCTCACTAACCTCCTATGTGGGACTTTATCAATAGCTTTCTGAAAGTCCAGGTACACTACATCTACTGGATCTCCCTCGTCCATCTTCAGAGTTACATCCTCAAAAGATTCCAGAAGATTAGTCAAGCATGATTTCCCCTTCATAAATCCACGCTGACTCTGACCTATCCTGTTACCACTATCCAGATGTGTCATAATTTCATCCTTTATAATAGACTCCTGTCCAAATCCTTCCACAGTCTCCTCACCTCCTCAATGCTACCTGTCCCTCTTCCTATCTTTGTATCATCTGTAAACGTAGTCAGAATGCCCTCAGTTCCTTCATCTTGATTGTAATGTGAAAAGTGAAAAGTTGTGGTTTGAACACTAAGCCTTGAGGAACGCCACTTGTCACTTGGCATCCTCATAATCTGTTCCACTTGCTTCTCCCCTCTGCCAACAGTATAAAAAGCAGCATTTTAAAAATCTCTTTCAGTTATGAAGAAGAGTCATATTGGAGTCGAAACATTAATTTTCTTTTTCTCTCCAGAGATGCTGCAAGATTTGCTGAGTTTCTCAGATACTTTCTGTTTTTAATTTCAAATTTCAGAAAGCTGGATATGATGTATTTTGTTAGAAGAAACAGGGAGAGACAATGCAAGCTCAATCATACAAATTTGAGGAGAGTACCGGAGCAGAGAGACCATTGGTTTCATATATATGATTCTCTGAAGGTGGCTAGGTAAGCTGAGACAGTTGTTCAGAATGCTTCTGGGATTCTTGGTTTCTAAGTAGAGGTATTGAGTACACAGGCAAGGAGGTGTTACTTCACCTATACATATCATTGTTCAGACTACATTTGAAGCATTGTGCTCAGTTCTAGTCTTCATATTTAAGGAAGGATGTTAAAGCCCTGGAGAAAGTTCAAAGGAGATTTACTTGAATGATACCATGAATTTTATGTCCTCGTTGTCTACAGGAATAGTGCCAGAAGACTGGAGGCTAGCAAATGTGGTTCCCTTGTTCAAGAAGGGGAGTAGGGATAACCCTAGTAACTATAGGCCGGTGAGTCTCACTTCTTCTGTTGTGGGCAAAGTCTTAGAGAGAATTGTAAGGGATAGGATTTATGAACATCTGGATAGGAATAATGTGATCAAGGATAGTCAGTATGGTTTTGTGAAGGGCAGATCGTGCCTCACAAACCTTATTGAATTCTTTGAGAAGGTGACTAAGGAGGTGGACGAGGGGAAAGCAGTAGATGTGGTGTATATGGATTTTAGTAAGGCGTTTGATAAGGTTCCCCATGGTAGGCTACTGCAAAAAACAGGGAGGTATGGCATTGAGGGTGAGTTGGAGGTTTGGATTAGGAATTGGCTGGCTGGAAGAAGACAGAGGGTAGTAGTTGATGGTAAAGGTTCATCTTGGAGTGCCGTTACTAGCGGTGTTCTGCAAGGATCTGTTTTGGGACCATTGCTGTTTGTCATTTTTATAAATGACCTGGAGGAGGGGTTAGAAGGTTGGGTGAGCAAGTTTGCGGATGATACAAAAGTGGGAGGAGTTGTTGACAGTGAGGAAGGATGTGGCAGGTTACAGCAGGATATAGATAAGCTGAAGAGCTGGGCAGAAAGGTGGCAAATGGAGTTCAATGTAGCTAAGTGTGAGGTGATTCACTTTGGTAAGAGTAACAAAAAGATGGGATACTGGGCTAATGGTCAGATACTTGGTAGTGTGGATGAGCAGAGGGATCTTGGTGTCCATGTTCACAGATCTTTGAAAGTTGCCACCCAGGTAAATAGTGTGGTGAAGAAGGCATATGGCGTACTGGCTTTTATTGGTAGAGGAATTGAGTTCCGGAGTCCTGAGGTCATGTTGCAGTTGTATAAGACTCTGGTGCGACCGCATCTGGAGTTTTGTGTGCAGTTTTGGTCGCCATACAATAGGAAGGATGTGGAGGCACTGGAACGGGTGCAGAGGAGGTTTACCAGGATGTTGCCTGGTATGGTAGGAAGATCGTATGAGGAAAGGCTGAGGCACTTGGGGTTGTTTTCATTGGAGAAAAGAAGGTTTAGGGGTGACTTGATAGAGGTGTACAAGATGATTAGGGGTTTAGATAGGGTTGACCGTGAGAACCTTTTTCCACATATGGAGTCAGCTATTACGAGGGGGCATAGCTTTAAATTAAGGGGTGGTAGGTATAGGACAGATGTTAAGGGTAGATTCTTTACTCAGCGAGTCGTGAGTTCATGGAATGCCCTGCCAGTAGCAGTGGTGGACACTCCCTCTTTATGGGCATTTAAGCGGGCATTGGATAGGCATATGGAGGATAGTGGGCTAGTGTAGGCTAGGTGGGCTTGGATCGGCGCAACATCGAGGGCCAAAGGGCCTGTACTGAGCTGTATTCTTCTATGTTCTATGTTCTATTTATCACAATCTTAACTATAAGAACTTAACTACAAGAACTCTTTAGTAAGGAGTTCCAAAGGCCCTCAACCTTCTGAGAGAAGAAATTCCACTTCATCTCAGTTTTAAATTGGTCGCCCTTTGTTCTAATAATAGGCTCTCTGGTCCTAGACCCCTCACATGAGGTGAAACATTCTGTCAATCCTCTTTAAAAAATTTTACATTTCGAGATCACCCCTCATTCTTCTAAACTCCAGTGAGGAGAGTCCCAGCCTGTTTAGCCTTTGCTCATAAGACAATCCGTTCATATCAGAGATTATCCTAGTGAACCTTCTCTGAACTGTCTCCAATGAAAATGGGCGGCACCCTGGCACAGTGGTTAGCACTGCTGCCTCACAGCACCAGAGACTGACTGTGTGGAGTTTGCACATTCTCCCCGTGTCTGTGTGGGTTTCCTCCAGGTGCTCCGGTTTCCTCCTACAGTCCAAAAATGTGCAGGTTAGGTGAATTGGCCATGCTAAATTGTCCATAGTGTTAGTTGAAGGGGTAAATGTAGGGGAATGGGTCTGGGTGGGTTGCGCTTCGATGGGTCGGTGTGGACTTGTTGGGTCAAAGGGCCTGTTTCCACACTGTAAGTAATCTATACCTAATTTTTAAATGATGACTGACAGCTGAGATCTCCCAGAGAGCAAGCTAAGTGTAAGAATCATTAAAGGCCATTGAACTTTTAACATTATTGCTTTATTTTTCTAGTTTGTATTAAGAAGGCTTTTTATGTTAACTATTACCATATATTTTTATTTTTCTACGTATTCTAGGAAGGTAATGCTTAAATTTTTAAACTTTGTTTCTTTTACTACTTTGTATCTAAGCTGTTTTGTACCTAGGTACCTTTGTATCTAAGATGGCACTGTATAGCAACAGTATGCACTTTTCACTGCAACCCTGTGCTTTTGTACTTGAATACATGTGACAATTAAATCTAAATTAAATGAGGGGACCAAAATTGCTCACAGTACTCCTGAGATGTAGTCTCACCAGCACGTGTACAGTTGCAGTAAGATGTCCCTATTCTTAAACTCTAACCCTGTTGATATTTGGGCCAAAATTTCATTCACCTTACTGATTACCTATTGCATCTATGTGCTAGCTTTCTATAATACTGTATAAGTAGCCCCCAACTTCCTTCGTGGTGCAGCTTTTTGCAGTTTTCTCCATTTAAGTAATACAGTTTTTCTTTTCCCTTCCAAAATGAACAACTTCTCACTTTCCCACGTTATGGTCTATTTGCCAACTTTTTGCCCACATATATAACCTTTCAATATCTCTTTCTAAACTGTTTGTATCCTGTCTTTTATTCAATAATGAGACATGGGTGTCGTTCACCGGCGAGGATTTATTGGCAGTCCCTAGCTGCCCTGAGACAAGTGGTGGTGAGCTGCCTTGAGCTACTGCAGTTCAGATGCTGTGGATTGACCCACAATACCTGTAAGTAGGGAATTCCAGGATTTTGACCCAGTGACTATGAAAGAATAGTAATATATTTCTAAGTCAGGATGATGAATGAATTGGAGGGGTACTTGCAGGTACTGGTGCCCTTGTCCTTTTAAATGGAAGTGGTTGAGAGTTCGGAAGATGCTGTCTAAGGATCTTTGGTGAATTTCTGCAATGTATCCTGTAAATAATATACACTGCTGCTACAGAGTGCTGGTAATGGAAGAAGTGGATGTGTGTGTGGACGTCATGCTAATCAAGCAGGCTGTTTTGGTGTCAAACATCTTGAGTATTGTTGGAACTGCATCCATCCAGACAACTGGGGACTATTTCATCATATTCCTGACTTGTGCCTTGTAGATGGTGGACAGGCTTAGGGGAGTCAGGAGGTGAGTTATTTTCTGCAGTATACCGAGCCTCTGATATGCTCTTACAGCCATTGTATTTATATGGTGGGCCCGGTTTAATTTCTGATCAATGGTATCCCCCAGGAAGTTGATAATGGGGAATTCAGTCATGTTAATGCCATTGAATGTGATGAAGTGGTAATAAGATTGTCTCCTATTGGTGATGGTCGTAACCTGGTATTTGTGTGGTACAAATGTTACTTCCTACTTGTCAGCCCAAGCCTGGATATTGTACATGTATTATTGAATTTCAACATGGACTGTTTCAGTATCTGAAGAGTCATGAATGGGGCTGAATGTTGTGCAATCATCAGCGAATATCCCTATTTCTGACATTATGATGGAGGGAAGGTCATTGATGAAGCAGCCTAGGACACTACCCTGAGGAACTCTGGCAGGAATGTCCTGGGGCTGAGATGACTGACCTCCAGAAACGGCAAGGGCTTATGCTCGAAACGTCGAATCTCCTGTTCCAGATGTTGCTAGACTGGTTGTGCTTTTCCAGCAGCACACTCTTTCCTATTTTTGTGCCCTCTGTAAATTTGGATGCACTGTTGACATCAGGAGAAGACAAAACCTTATCCTCTGGACTACAAGTAAATGTTAAGTATATGCAATAAAAATTTACTCATTCTATCTATGAAAGAAGTTGACAGACTGTACAAGCACATCATGAACTGTGTAGAAACTAGACAGGAGTAAATTCATTAGTAATGATACGCTGAAATATATTAATTGTGTTTATTTCATTTGCATTTACAATCTGTGCATTTTTTCAAGCAATTTCTATACTTTCAGTCATTAAGCAACAGAATTGTTTTTCATACAGTTCACTGTACATTTTGTATTTATGCGCTACTTAACAACATACACCATCCTATTCTTTGTAAGAATATTCAGCATTATAAACCATATTTGCCCTGAGAATAATGATAATTACTAACAGCTGAATTAACATTTTTAAATTGAAATTCTGACAATGCAACAGGCCACTTGGCTCAAAGCTTCCATGCTCATTTACATTTTTAATATTTTCCATTCTACTCCTATTTTGTAAAAATTTGAATTAATAGATACAAGTCAAATCATCAATTACGTTCGTATTAAGTCACCCATTCAAGATTAGAAACATCAACCCCTCTTCCCACCACAATCAGAAAACAATTGTGGTGTTTATGCTAAATACAAAAGTGAACTGCTGGTTTGGGTGTCACTGGTACATGGCACAAACAGTAGTCATGTTTTAAGGCCCCAACCATTTTCACAACATAGCCCATATTGTTAGCTTAATCCCTTACCTCCAATGACAAGATATTGGTATGTATAACAGGTATTTGTGCGCTGGAAGATTGAAATTCATGACTAATACAACTATGACAAACTGTGGTTGCAAACAGGGTCAACTCACACACTGAGTATAAGCAAAATATAAGTTTTGAGGCTGGAATAATGGGGTCATTTTACATGCTTTTACACACAGTTTGATCAATATATCACAAAATGTACTATTTGTAAATTAACAAAACTAAAATTGAATTTAAAAACAATTAAATGATTATGGTGAATAATTTTGAATGTCAAGTACTAAAGCTACATTATTTAGTCATTGTGCATTGCAAGATTAATAAAATTTACTTATTTTTTCAGTTTTATGAAAGTAAACAGCAAATTGTCTTTTTGTTGTAGGTGCTGTTATCCATGTTTTTGTCAGCTCAGTAGTACCTTTTCCTGCTGTACTCATTTTCCATGGTAGGATTGTCATAGGTATTCCAACCTTTTTGATCTGATTTCTGTGCAGGGAGGCATGGACATATTAGGACAATTTAATTAACTGCTTTGAAATATTTATTGCCTAATTCTAATAATGTAAATGAGTAAATTCTAACATTCAAACTTACACTTTGTCACATACATGTCAGAGTTGCATTGACAATGTGTTCAAACATAGCTAGGTCACATAATTTTGTAATTTGACAGTATAAAGTAATAAATGATGATAGGAACAAATAAGAAGGAAAAGTGCAAAAGTACTAGGAATGAAAGAAAATATTTCATCACAACTTATAAATATTTGTCAGCTTAAGATTTTGAGAATAGAATTGATAGAAGCATTTTCTCGAGTAATGGGAAATTACCAATGAAGCATTTTATATCCTCCATGGCCTTGGTCGTTTCACCATTTTGTTAATATTGTGAGCCAAGAAGCTCTGCTGAAATAAATGGCTTGTATATATAACATGCCAGTATAAAACAAAATAAGGGTTGTGATTTTCTGCTAACAAGGCCCAGTGTTAGGTCAGTGATGTAAGTTACTCTTTCTGATGTAAGTTACATCTTGGTGTACCGGGCACAATTTCAAAATTTGTGGAAGATATGAAACTTATGAACATTACAAAAAATGAGAATGCTGAAATAAAACTTCAAAGGATATGGCCAAATTGTTGGAATTGACAAATAAATGGTAGATCTAATCTGAATCGGAGAAATGTGAAGTGATTCATTTTGGTGGAGAAACACAGAAAAAGCAAGTATATGGGAACCCCATCACTTTCAAGTTCTCTGCCCCCAATCCTGAATTGAAACTATATCCCTGTTCTTTCAGTGTTGCTGGACTAAAAATCCTAGAAAGCATTCCTAATCACTTGAAAACAACAATGCTGCAAATCACAGCAAGTCAGACAGCATCCATGGAGAGAGAGAACAAGCGAATGTTTCAAGTCTTTTCATCAGAGCTGAAGTGTGAAGGGGGCAGCATTTATGCTACAGTTTGGGGGGAGTGGGGGTACTAGTTGGTGTAGGGTACCGATGGAGAAAAGATGTTGATAGTTCAGATTAAATGATCAGAATGTGAGAATGGCAGAACAATGGCGCGTCTCCTGCCAGACTTGAAATGACAGTAAGTGGAATGGGAGGAGGGGAAGACATGACAATAAACTAAAAGAAAAGTAAGAAATAAGAGTTGGTTTACAATTTACGGCTACATAGCCAGTCATTTTAACACAGCGTCTTGCTCACATGCCCACATGTCTGTCCTCTGCATGCTGCAGTGTTCCAGTGAATCACAGCTCAAACTGGAGGAACAACATCTCACCTTCAGACCATGCACTTTACAGCCTTCTAGACTGAATATTGAGTTCAACACCTTTAAATTGTGATCTGACTCCTATTTCTTCCCTTTCTTTTAGCTTGTTATCATGTCCTCACCTCCCCCCGCTCCGCTTACTGTCCTTTAAAGTCTGGCAGGAGACACACCATTATTCTGCCATTCTCACATTCCAATCTTATAATCTGAACTATCAACATCTTTTCTCCATTAGCACTAACACCACTATCCCTACCCCCTCTCAAAGATAGCATAAATACCACCCCCTCCACACTTCACTTCAGCTCTGATGAAGAGTCACCTAGACTCGAAACGTTAGCTTGCTCCTCTCTCTCTACGGATGCTGTCTGACTTGCTGTGATCTCCAGCATTTGTTGTTTTCTGTACAGATTCCAGCATCTGCAGTGATTTGTTCCTAATGACTTACCTTAGTAATCTTGAATGTTTCCCATCCTGGCACTTCACCGACTTACAGTGCATACAGCTTAGTCAAAATCTCTTGTTTATCAATTTTAAGTCTCTGAATTTCCACCTGTTTTGTTTAAGATGTTTACTGTCTAACAAAAGTATAGCTCCATTGTTACTTGCCACTGATCAACTCAACCCAAATTTCTGTCCAGGTCTTCCTGCAAATGTGCAAACATTGCTTTTGTATCTGAGGAAACTCAAATGGCACTAAATATCGGGCAATCATCAATCATCATCGTTATTCTAGTGATAGACATTATGATGGAGGGAAGGCGGAATAGCTGAAGATGGTTGGGCCTACAGCCTACTTTGGGCCTACTTTGAAGAACTCCTGTAGTGATGTCCTGGGACTGAGATCATTGAGTGACTGAGATGAAGAACACAAAATGTAGTAAGTGTTTTCCTCTCATTATTTCTCTCTGCACTTGCTGCAGGCCCAGTCTGGCAACATGCCTTCTGGAGTTAGCTCTGCCATTTAGCAATGGTGCTACTGAGCCACTATTTATGATGACTTTGAAATTTTCCATTAGTGTAAATGTAGGGCTATTGGTTTCCTCAGTGCATCTTCCAAAAGGTTTTAACAATGGAGGAATGCTGATCCGTCACCTGAAGGACTGCAGTGGGTGGTGATCAGCAGGAGATTTCTTTGCTCCTCTGTACCTGCTGCCTTGAGATTCCAGGGATGTGGAATCAATGTTGAAGACACCCAAGATAACTCCCAACAATGAACCAATGTTGGAACTGGAGAATTATATCACTAAAGAGCCAGATTTTTTTCTATAATTCTGAGAGAAATGACATATTCACAAAAGCTAATCTTTAGAATAATGTAAATGTCACACAACACCAGGTTATAGTCCAAGGGTTTATTTGAAAACACTAACTTTCAGAGCACTGCTCCTTCTGAAAGCTAGTGTATTCAAGTAGATCCGTTGGACTATAACCTGGTGTTCTGTCATTTTAGACTTTATCTAACCCAGTCTAACACTGGCACCTCTACCTCAAATGACACTAAATATCGGGCGATAATGTAATTAATAATAAACATGCAACTTACTGAACTTTGTTGAGCATCATCCATAATTGTCAAAAGTAATGTTCTCAACAATATTACATTTAAATTATTTTATTTAAGATGCTCATTTTAATTTAATCAAATAATTTATAATAAATGTGTTTGTGAAGTGTTTTCATTGATTCACTATATCTGAAAGAGTAAAATTGCATGGGAAGGAATACCAATCTCTCGCATGATCCTGACATTTCCTCCATTCATTTAACTTAAGGTAAGATTTGGGATATTCTTTACTGCTGGATAGTTATCAACAAAATAATTAAAAATTGTGTTAAAATACCTCATCATTATCTCTTGTTGTCAGTCTGTTCATCATCATTGGGTCATTGCCCATATTTATTCTTGGAATCATTGTTGAGCTTCCTTCCTTTGCTTCATTTACCAATGGTTGACCTTCATCATATTTAGCATCTTTTAATCTGCAACAGTGAAATTAGAATAGTTGTTAATATCTGTATTAGAAAAAAGTGAGCAGTTCTATAATGGATCCGAGTTGTTGAATGCTCTGCTGCTTATATGGATTTCTTGTTGTGCAGAAGTGCCTGAGTAGAAAGATTAGTTTTTTCCAACAGATTTCAGACCACATGATCAGAGCACTCCAGGACTGTACTTAGAGTCATACAGATGTACAGCATAGGACAAGACCCTTCAATTCAACTTGTCTGTGCTGACCAGATATCCGATATTAATCAAGTCCCATATGTCAGCATTTGGCACATATATGACTAAACTCTTCCTATTCGTATGCCCATCTACATCACTTTTAAATGTTGTAATGATACCAGCCTCCACCACTTCCTCTCGCAGCTCATTCCATATGTGCACAACCCTCTGTGTGAAAAAGTTGTCACTTAGGTCTCTTTTGAATCTTTCCCCTCTCGTTTTTGACTCCCCTACTCAGGGGGAAAAAAAACTTGTTGATTTACTCTATCCATGCCCCTCATGATTTTATAAACTTCTATACAGCCTCTGACACTCCAGGGAAGATAGCCCCAGCCTATTCAGCCTCTCTATATAGCTCAAATCCTTCAATGCTGGCAACATACTTGAAAGGGTTCAGAAAAGATTTACAAGTTTTATAACAAACTTCCGATAGGAGGGAGACCAGAATTGCACACAATATTCTAAAAATGGCCTAACCAATGTCCTGTACATGATCTCCCAACTTCTGCACTCAATGCACTGACCAATAAAGGCAAGTGTACCAAACTCCTTTTTTACTGTCAGATCTACCTGCAACTCCACTTTCAAGGAAATATGAACCCGCCCTCCAAAGTCTCTCTGTTCAGCAAGGATTCCACAGGACCTTACCATTAAGTATATAAGTCCTGCCCTGATATGCCTTTCCAAAATGCAGCACCTCATATTTATCTAAATTAAACTCCATTGACCACTTCTCGGTCCATCAGTCCATCTGATCAAGGCTGTATTGTACGCTGAGGTAATCTTCTTCACTGTCCATGACACCACAAATTTTGGTGTCATCTGTAAACTTACTAACAATATCTCCTATTTCAAATCCAAATCATTTATATATATATATATATATATATATATATATATATATATATGACAAAAAGCAGTGGACCCAGCACTGATCCTTGTGGCACATTGCTGGTCACAGGCTTCCAGTCCAAAATGTGACCCTCCACCACCACCTCTGTCTTCTACCTTAGAGCCAGTTCTGTATCCAAATGGCTAGTTCTCCCTGTATTCCATGTGACTTAACCTTATTAACCAGTCTACCACAAGGAACCTAATCAAATGCCTTACTTGTGCTAAAGTAATGCTTTTTAAATCATTCCTTCAATGCCAACTTCTCTCTTGTTATTGGAGGAATAATCTATTTAAACTATGTGATAAATTCTACAATATCAGATTATATATTGATAAAATTCTATAGGGTGACCCCTCAGCCTCTGACACTCCAGGGAAAATAGTCCCAGTTTATTCAGCCTCTCCCTATAACTCAAACCACCTGGCAACATTCTTGTATATCTTTTCTGAACCCTTTCAAGTTTTACAACGTTCTTCCTAAAGTAGGAAGATCAGAATTGAATGCAGTATTCCAAAAGTGGCCAAGTTAAGATATTAGAAAATTGTTGGTATACAATTAGACTTTAGAAATAGAAGTGATAAAACAGAAATATGAGAAATAAAGATCAAGTGATAAGATCTCTTGTACATTTACATGTTTATTCATATTTATTTAATAAAAAAAGACATTACTGACTTCATTTTGCTGTTTCCCATGTTGACAATTCAAACAACAAGATTTTTGGATCTAGCTTTGCAGTAACAAAAGTTACTACACCACAAATACCATGACAAATGTAGCAATATGCCCCAATGCAATTGGTGCATATGGGTAAGGGAACAAAACAGATGGGTAAGGGAACAAAACTGCTGAGCTATCAATTCATATAAAAAATACATTTTAGTCATCATTAAGACTGTGCAAGGCCCTTGGCTTCAAGGATATTGTCATGATTTCACTGGGAATATCTGAAAATGTATAAGATCCCAATTACACCAGCAACATAATTAGTTTGCCTGACTGACTAGTATACAGGACAAAAATAATTCACACCAAGATTTGTAATGACCAAAAATATCTATTTAATGTAACATATTTAACTTTAACAAAAAACACAGAAGATAAAGAATTACTTACCTACTATTAGGGCAACTTAAACTATACTCCTTTACAAACTCCAAATGAGTAGACATACGTATATGAGTAAGGCAGACAAAAGGCCAACTATTTGATTCAAATATTTTGAGTGCAAAACTATATAGACAGACAAAATAATGTTCTGAACATCAAAAGCCTAGATCATTTGGGTGGATTCTCACAGTTCTTTCTGAGTTCAGAAATAATGATATGCTGATGTCTGCAAAATGATGGATATTCTTCACTTTGACAGTTGTAGATCTAAATCTTTGCTAATTACAGTTTTCTTTAAGCCTTTGTGTCTTTATTGATTGATTGATTGTCACTTATATCTAAGTACAGTAAAAAGCTTTGTTTACAAGTAGTACAGGCAGATCATGGTAAACAAGGACATACAGATCATAGAAACAAAAACTTGGACAGAGACATGCAGGTTATCAATATTTACTGTGGAAAAGGATATGTAAGAAACAGATTGTAGAGAAATAGATGGTGACACCTTGCAAAATATCCATATTACAGAGGAGGAAATGCTGGATGTCTTGAAACGCATAAAAGTGGATAAATCCCCAGGACCTGATCAGGTGTACCTGAGAACTCTGTGGGAAGCTAGAGAAGTGATTGCTGGGCCTTTTGCTGAGATATTTGTATCGATAGTCACAGGTGAGGTGCCGGAAGACTGGAGGTTGGCAAACATGGTGCCACTGTTTAAAAAGGGTGGTAAGGACAAGCCAGGGAACTATAGACCAGTGAGCCTGACGTCAGTGGTGGGCAAGTCAGACAGGATGTCCATATATTTGGAAAAGTAAGGGCTGATTCGGGACAGTCAACATGGTTTTGTGCATGGGAAACCATGTCTCACAAACTTGATTGAGTTTTTTGAGGAAGTAACAAAGAAGATTGATGAGAACAGAATGGTAGATGTGATCTATATGGACTTCAGTAAGGCGTTCGACAAGGTTCCCCATGGGAGACTGATGAGCAAGGTTAGATCTCACGAAATACAGGGAGAACGAGCCATTTGGATACAGAACTGGCTCAAAGATAGAAGACAGAGGGCAATGGTGGAGGGTTGTTTTTCAGACTGGAGGCCTGTGACAAGTGAAGTGCCTCAAGGATTGATGCTGGGTCCTCTACTTTTTGTCATTTACATAAATGATTTGGATGTGAGCATAAGAGGTACAGTTAGTAAGTTTGCAGATGACACCACAATTGGAGGTATAGTGGACAACAAAGCGGGTTACCTCATATTACAACAGGATCTTGATCAGATTGGCCAAAGGGCTGAGAAGTGGCAGATGGAGTTTAATTCAGATAAATGTGAGGTGCTGCATTTTGGGAAAGCAAATCTTAGCAGGGCTTATACACTTAATGGTAAGGTCTTAGGGAGTGTTGCTGAACAAAGAGACCTTGGAATACAGGTACATAGCTCGTTGAAAGTGGAGTCGCAGGTAGATAGGATAGTGAAGAAGGCATTTGGTATGCTTTCCTTTATTGGTCATGCTGCGTCTGTACAGGACATTGGTTAGGCCACTGTTGGAATATTACTTGCAATTCTAGTCTCCTTCCTATTGAAAAGATGTTGTGAAACTTGAAAGCGTTCAGAAAAGATTTACAAGGATGTTGCCAGGACTGGAGGATTTGAGCTACAGGGAGAGATTGAACAGGCTGGGGCTGTATTCCCTGGAGGGTCGGAGGCTGAGGGGTGACCTTATATAGGTTTACAAAATTATGAGGGGCATGGATAGGGTAAATAGGCAAAGTCTTCCCTGGGGTCAGGGAGTCCAGAACTAGAGGGCATATGTTTAGGGTGAGAGGGGAAAGATATAAAAGAGACCTACAGGACAACTTTTTCACACAGAGGGTGGTACGTGTGTGGAATGACCTGCCAGAGGAAGTGGTGGAGGCTGGTACAATTGCAACATTTAAGAGGCATTTGGATGGGTATATGAATAGGAAGGGTTTGGAGGGATATGGGCCGGGTGCTGGCAGATGGGACTAGATTGGGTTGAGATATCTGGTCGGCAAGGACAGATTGGACCGAAGGGTCTGTTTCCAAGCTGTACATTTCTATGACTCTATGACTCTACTGCTTGGCTACTGTGATGGTCTAGGCTGTGCCCACAGCCTTCTGTAGTGTCTTACGGGGTCATGGGCAGAGCTGATGCCATAAAAGGTTATTGTATACCCAGACAGTATGCTTTCTATGGTGCATCTCTAAAAGTTAGCGATGGTCCTTATAGTCGAAGAGTGTGGTACGAGAAAAGCACAGCTGATCAGGCAGCATCCGAGGAGCAAGGCTTATGGCTCAAGGGAGCTGAGAGATAAACGGGAGGCGGTAGGCCTGGGTGGAAGATAGCTGCAAATGCGATAGGTAGATGAAGGTGGGGGTGAAGGTGATTGGTCAGAGAGGAGGGTGGAGCAGCTAGGTGAAGAGGAAGATGAACAGGTTGGACAGTTCAAGAAGGTGCGGAGATGGAAATTTGGATTTGGGATAAGGTGGAGGGAGGTGACATGAGGAAACTAGTGAAATCCACATTGATCCTATGTGGTTGAAGGGTCCCAAGGTAAAAAGTGAGGTGTTCTTCCTCCAGGCTCCCATAAAGAGTTGAACAGTTCATCAATTTCACTAGCAACTTGCATCCAAATCTAAAATTCCCCTGAATCATCTTGGACACCTCCATCCACTTCCTGGACCTCTCCAATTCCATTTTCAGTGACTGACTCAACACGGACATCTACTACAACCCCACCAACTTCCAGATACATTGCATCATCCTCCGACAATTCTGCCACTTACAAACAGAACCTACCACCAAGGATATATTTCCCTCCCCAAAACTGTTTGCATTCCACATGGACCATTTTCTCCGCAACATCCTTGTTCGGTCCATCTCCCCCACCAACCCACCCTCCACTCCCGGCATCTTGCCCTGCCACTTCAAGAAGTGCAAAACCTGCGCCCACACCTCCCCCTCTTACCTCCATCAAAGGCCCCAAAGGATCCTTTCACATTTGACAGAGATTTGCCTGTACTTCCACACATGTCTTCTACTGTATCCCTTGCTCCTGATTTGGTGTCCTGTAGATTGGGCAGACCGGATGCCAACTTGCGGAATGTTTCAGAGAATATCTCTGGGACACACGCATTAAACAACCCCACCGCCCTGTGACTGAACATGTTAACTGCACCCCCCCCCCCCCCCCCCCACCCAGTCCACCAAAGATATGGAAGTCCTGGGCCTCCTCCACCACCAAACCCTAAACCCAACACCTGGAGGAAGAACATATCATCTTCCACCTTGGGACCCTCCAACCCCAAGGGATCAATGTGAATTTCATCAGTTTCCTCATTTCTGCTCCCCCCACTTTATCCCAGACCCAAACCTCCAAATCAGCACCGCCTTCTTGAACTGTCCTACCTGTCCAGCTTCCTCTCCACCTATCTGCTCACCCTCCTCTCCAACCTATCAACTTCACCCCCACTTTCATCTACCTATCGCATTCCCAGCTATCTTCCCCCAGCCCCAGCCCTCTCCCATTTATCTCTCAGCCTCCTTGGGCCACATGCCTCATTCCTGATGAAGGGTTTATGCTCAAAACATCGATTATCCTGCTCTCGGATACTGCCTGACCGGCTGCGTATTTCCAGTGCCACATTCTTTGACTGATCTCCAGCATCTGCAGTCCTCACTTTTTCTTGTGAAGCGTCCTTATGGACATGCCAAATTTCCTGAGCCATCTGAGAAAGAAGTGGTGTTGTTGTGCCTCCTTGATTGTTGCTCCAACATGGAAAGTCTAGGACAGGTTGCCGGTTATCATCACTCTGAGGAACTTGACACTCTCAAGTCTCTCAACTCTGTTGATATAGATGGAGGTGTAATCTCCTTTCTTACTGGTCAATGATCAGCTCCTTTGTTTTGCTGACATTGTCTTTTCAGTCACAACAGAGGAAGGACAAAGAGATGCTTTCAGTTCAAAGTCTCTGTAATATCCAACAGCTTCGCACCTTCAGATTGGTTGCAAATTGCAATCCAACTGATCCAAGGGCTTTCAGCAGGCAGTGTTTACTTAACTCAAATACTCTTGACGCCACACTGTCTCAAAGTAACAACCTCACTACTTCAAAAAGCAACTTTATCTTACATAGTTAAAAATGTGCACCACTTAATTTTTCCAATGATGCAAAATTCTCCTTGTATTTCATATAAACTTTCATTTCATTAAAGCAAAACAAATAAGTACTTTCTTGACTGTCGCATGTACCTAATACAGTGAAAAGGTTTGTTTGCGAGCAGTACAGGCAGATCATAGTAAGCAAGGACATACAGGTGATAGGATGAAAAAAATTGGAAACGTGTGGAACGGTTATAAGAAGTGTTAGAATTAGATCTGCTGTAGTGAACTCACAAGGAGTCACCCAGTGTTGGTGTGATCTATAATATACACTTTGAAAATGTATTTCAAACAAAAGTGTAAGATTTCATATTAATATAAGTACGACTTTTATGGGATAGTACTAACATTGGATTCATCATAATTAATTAATTCATATGATTGTTTTTAAGCAAGCATGGCATCCCATTTACTTATGTCTCCTAACCTAATAAAGAGAAGTTATTCAGATGTAACTTTTTTTATTCACCATTGACTGTACCCAATTGTCAATGCATGTTCTTTATGTAAATTTTAAAAGAATTTCAAGAACAGTTTAATAAGGGATTTGGGAGCTGGATAAATACAGCATCCTTCTGAGGCATTACTCATGCTTAAAACTTTCAATGTAGGAGACATTCCTTATAATTTGGAAATATTAAGACGTCATTTAATAATCAGAAAAATATTGCAGGGTTCCTAAAGTCATGTCACGTTAAAGACATTCTCATGCTATTTATCACTTGGAAAATAGATATATTGAAGTGATGTTTCTCAGAAGTACTTGACCTCAGTAATTATTTAAGCTCCTTATTTGGAACTGTGCTCTTAACTGGGCCATTTTTAAATAAGCTGAAAATGTGTTGCTGGAAAAGCGCAGCAGGTCAGGTAGTATCCAAGGAACAGGAGAATCGACGTTTCAGGCATCAGCCCTTCTTCAGGATTCCTGAAGAAGGGCTGATGCCCGAAACGTCGATTCTCCTGTTCTTTGGATGCTGCCTGACCTGCTGCGCTTTTCCAGCAACACATTTTCAGCTCTGATCTCCAGCATCTGCAGTCCTCACTTTCTCCTCCATTTTTAAATAACAATGATAAAGAATATTGGATTCAGATAAATAATATTACCTTATGCTTGTATAAATGAGTCCAATTGTCATACTTATTATGATAACTCCAGCTATAACACCGATCACTACAGTACTGAGTTGAAAGGCTGCAAAACAAAATTGTATTTCAAGAATGATCAAATTAACTTTAATAATGTTTGAACCTCAATATAAATGCTTTAAAACCTAATTATAATGTTCTAAAAAATCATGGAGCAAACAATTTGACTCGTCATGACTCTTTGCAAGAGATACTGAATTCGTTCCACTTTCATACTCTGTTTAGAAAATGCTGCAGTTTCTTTTCTTATTGGGTATGTATCCAAATTATTCTTTAGAATTACTATTGAATCTGTTTTCACTACCCATTCAGTGCATTTTCAAGATCACACAAGTTACTGTATTTAAAATTCTCAGCACCCCTCCAATTCTTTTGATTATTCCCTTAAAGTTGTGCCCTCTGATTACTGATGAATGCCAGGGGAAATAAAAGCAGTCCACAATGTAATAATTCCAAGATTCTCTTTGTTCTACGGATAACAATCTGAAATTCCTCCTCTATCCCCATTTTATGCATTTCATTTCTTTCTTATGTTTTGTGGATAAGTAGCTTATAAGTGTATCAATGAATTCAAGCTGGATAAAATGAAAATATACCATAGCTTAATTAGTTTGACTAAACAATGTAATGTTAATTTTGTAATCAGATTCTGCTACGAGCTCAGTGGTGAACTGACTTCATACAGTGAACTAGCCACAAAAAGAAATGACCCACTCTCACTAGTATCCTCACATACAGATGACGAAGGATACCACTTTGACTGGGACAACACATCCATCCTAGGACAAGCCAGGATGCACGAGAACATGCACGAGAATTCCTAGAAGCATGGTATTCCAACATATCAACATATGGCATATCAACAAACACATTGAGTAAGACTCCATCTACCACCCCCAAGAAAAGGAATAGGAAGTGACTTCACCACAGGAAATAACATCACCACAGCAAATGACATCATCAACCCAAAGAAACCCAAACCTATAAATAGAAAGCAGGAATTTTCAGCATTGCTTCGCATGAGGTCCACTGAAGATGTTACCTAGTAAGCCAACTAAATGTCTGGAAATGAACCTTTCAGCTCAGCGAGCAAACCTACATCTAAAACCTCAACTTGAGCTACAAAATCTTCTCAAAACTCGCTATGAGCTTCTTTAATTTAAATATCATGTGTGCTAACTCAGGACCAACACAGCTGCTGAAATAGCTGAGAGCTATAGCCTTCGGTGTAACAAATTGATTGAAATTTATTGTTTTCATTTCATATGCTTCATCTTTTTAACTAGAAATATTTAAAAATCTTCCTTACAACTCTCTTCACTGTCTTCCAACAATGTGCTTTAATGGGAAAATACACACACATACACATATGTGCACGCACACACAGACATCAGTGAAACATTCTTCTTCCATTCCTGATAAAATGTTGTCCCCTTCATTTCATAATTTGAATTTGAATTTAAAACTATTGATTCTTACCATCATTGCAGTCTATTCCACCATAGCCAAATGGACAACTAAATTAAAACAAGCATATTATTAGTGTTAAATATAAGAAATGTTTCAAACATACACATGTATAACAATGTGAATTAATTTTGACCAACTAGAACAGTTAACTTGAAATAAGAACAATTGAATTAAAATTATGCATCCATGTTTCAGTTTTATTTAGTTTTAAAGAGTATTTTGCTTTGTCTTTACAATCTGACTTATAAAGGATCTATGTACCTTACATTAACTTCCTGAATCCTGAACTGAAACCCAAAAGTTAATCATTATTTTATGGAATGTTTTTCTTCCATTTATCTCCATGTTGTTCCTGCCTTGCAAATGTTAACTCTTTGCTGAAATACATTTGTATTTACATCAGTAATCGTTTGATGCTTCATTTATGGGGATAGTGGGGGACAGCTGCTCAGGTAACTGGATCAATAACACGTGGTTCCAAATAATTCCAAAAAATACCATTAGTGCTGTTTGATCCGCTGTTTGACTTGGCTGAGATAGACTTAGGACCTGAATGAAGAGCAATGCCAAACTATTAGTGGCTAAGGACCTGCCAGAAAGCAGCTCATGATGAAAGGTCAGCAGTTACAAGGCAAGGATCTGCCTTTGGTCAAAGCATGCATACTCTACTTCATTTATATGAACTTTGATGATGACTTTCAGCATACTGCTCAATCACACAGAGGCGCAATTAGAAAAGTTATAGCATCACCACAACCTCCAATGTCCCCATCCAGTCACACACCATCCTATGTGACCTACTTAGTCATAGGGATGTATTTCAGCATCATTGGGGCAATATTCCTGGCGTGCCTTACACAGTATAATTATAGGAATACCATCTCACAAGGTTGAGAGCTATTCAGGCACAGCAGCACCTTTTCAGGAAAACAGAGATGTAAAACAAATGTATATGGTTCAGAATAGGATAAGAATGCCAATAGTGTTGTTTGATTCTCCTTGTGGCTGAGGTATGATATTTCCACAAACCAAAACCTAATGAAAAATAAGGTGCTATGAGTGGGTTCCTGATGGCAGTCATGATTCCTGTTCAGTGGGGATATGTCAAGGACATAGAAATGGCCTTCCGGCCAGTTCTCCTCCACAGGATGGATAACAGTCTTTGGGGCACAGACTGTAAAGGGAGAAAGGTGGATAAAATTAAAGTAAAATAATCTTATAAGTTAATGATTCATACTCAACCTTTCACATTTATCATCCTTTCGTTTATATCCAGCTTGACATTTACAACCACATTTATCACCATCTCGAACTAAATATTCGTTCTGTCCTTTGCACTGAAAAGAGCATGAATCTGTAAGTATAAAATACATATTAAAATATTCAGAGGTGGTATAATTAAAACATTTTCAACACACATGTAGTCCTTGAATAATGTGGTAGGTATGTTCCTGAAAATTACTGCAGTAAGTGAAATTGCATTATTAGAAACATATTTCTATAGAAACCCATTTAAATATTCAGGTACGTCCTCAGAAGTCTCCAGGCTGATTTGACGTCTTTTTAATAAATTGGATCTGCCCGCTGCTGCAGATGTTTTCACAATATAGTGAATAATAGCACCTCCATTCCCACTACTAAAGGAAAAAGTGATCATTTCCAATTGTGGATAATTCGTGATATCATTCTTAAAAGGATATTTGAAATAAGAAGCATGTACATTACATGTAAGATTTGCCATCAATTATGAAGTTACATGTCATGTGGAGAAAGTATTGCCAGTGATGACAGCCCCACGCAGAGGTGGATCAGTTGAAACAGTGAATACAGAGACTTAGAAAAGTGACACTGGGCTCACTGAGGAAGAAACAAGTGTCCCATTAAAAGTCACCTCCGGCATTGCATATAGTAAATATATTATTGGTGATCAATAATAATGTTGTTGCGAATTATGGGTGCTTTATTGGATTAATGGTTGTAAAGTAACATCGATGTTATAACAGGCCCATGTTATTTGAAACTGCATTCATCGAAAACAATTTGCATATATTTTTGATTAACTAATTGTTTTACACATAGAACTGCTACATAAAACTCAGACATTTATTCTAGAGAACTCAGGGTGATACATTTTGGAAAGATGATGGAGAAGAGGATAAATTTACTTGGAATTTCTATCAGGATTAGTTGCACTAATTTACAAAGATTTATAGTACCACAGCTAAAATGACATTTATACCTTTGCTCCAAGATTTTCGCTAGCATTCTGCCAAATGTAGAAGATTGGGACAATGTGCAGAAGTTGTTACCTATACATCAAATGATGAAACTTTAAAAGTAGTGGAAGCTTTTTTTGTGATTTAAAGTTTAGATGCACAGTTTATAAAAAGTTGTCAAGTAGTTTGTTAAAGGAATTAAAAAGGTATGGATCCTTGGATTTATAAATAGTGCTTGAGTACAAAAGCAAGGAGAAAATCATAAGTATGTACAAATGTGGTTAGGCTGCAATTAGTAAAGTATCTCTGATGTTATGTACATTACATTACAGAGGATCATAAAGTGACAGATATTGGTGCAGCTAATGTCGCCAAGATGATACCAAGGATAAAGGGTTTCAGTTACTAAAATAGTGAAACAAAAACTCTGTTATTAGAATGAAGAAGAATTTCATTAATCAATTATTTCACAAATACACAGTCGATGATTGTTTAAAATTATGAAGACTTTGACAAGGGAAGATGAAGATAAGATTTGAAATTAGGTAATGCCTTTCACACGAGGATAATAGGTCAGGCAGCATCTGAGAAGCAAGAGAATCAATGTTTTGGGCTGGAGACGGGGAAGGGAGTTGAGAAATAAATGGGAGATGGGGCTAGTGGAAAGATAGGTGGGATGTTGGCAGGTGGGTGAACATAAAAGGTGCTGGTGATAGGTCAATGGGAAGTGTGAAGTGGATAGCTGGGAAGGAAGTTGGAAGGGTAGGTCAGGCAAAGGGGCTGGAGCCGAGTCAGAGGGTTAGATCTGGGATGGGAATTCATAGAGTCATAGAGATGTACAGCATGGAAACAGACCCTTCGGTCCAACCCGTCCATGCCGACCAGATATCCCAACCCAATCTAGTCCCACCTGCCTGCACCCTACCCATATCCCACCAAACCCTTCCTATTCATATACCCATCCAAATGCCTCTTAAATGTTGCAATTGTACCAGCCTCCACCACATCCTCTGGCAGCTCATTCCATACACGTATCACCCTCTGCGTGAAAATGTTGTCCCTTAGGTCTCTTTTATATCTTTCTCCTCTCACCCTAAACCTATGCCCTCTAGTTCTGGACTCTCCGACCCCAGGGAAAAAACTTTGTCTATTTACCCTATCCATGCCCCTCATAATTTTGTAAACATCTATAAGGTCACCCCTCAGCCTCCGACGCTCCAGGGAAAACAGCCCCAGCCTGTTCAGCCTCTCCAACCCTGGCAACATCCTTGTAAATTTTTTCTGAACACTTTCAAGTTTCACAACATCTTTCCGATAGAAAGGAGACCAGAATTGCACGCATTATTCCAACAGTGGCCTAACCAATGTCCTGTACAGCCGTAACATGACCTCCCAACTCCTGTACTCGATACTCTGACCAATAAAGGAAAGCATACCAAATGCCTTCTTCACTATCCTATCTACCTGCGACTCCACTGTCAAGAAGCTATGAACCTGCACTCCAAGGTCTCTTTGTTCAGCAACACTCCCTAGGACCTTACCATTAAGTGTATAAGTCCTGCTAAGATTTGCTTTCCCAAAATGCAGCACCTCACATTTATCTGAATTAAACTCCATTTGACACTTCTCAGCCCTTTGGCCAATCTGGTCCAGATCCTGTTGAAATCTGAGTTAACCCTCTTCGCTGTCCACTAGACCCCCAATTTTGGTGTCATCTGCAAACTTACTAATTGTACCTCTTATGCTCATATCCAAATCATTTATGTATATGACAAAAAGTAGAGTCCCAACACCGATCCTTGTGGCACTCCACTGGTCACAGGCCTCCAGTCTAAAAAACAACCCTCTACCACCACCCTCTGTCTTCTACCTTAGAGCCAGTTCTGTATCCAAATGGCTAGTTCTCCCTGTATTCCATGAGATCTAACCATCAGTCTCCCATGTGGAACCTTGTCGAACGCCTTACTGAAGTCCATATAGATCACATCTACCGCTCTGCCCTCATCAATCCTCTTTGTTACTTCTTCAAAAAACTCAATCAAGTTAGTGAGACATGATTTTGCATGCACAAAGCCATGCTAACTATCCCGAATCAGTCCTTGCCTTTCCAAATACATGTACATCCTGACCCTCAGGATTCCCTCCAACAACTTGCCCACCACCGAGGTCAGGCTCACCGGTCTATAGTTCCATGGCTTGTCTTTACTGCCGTTCTTAAACAGTGGCACCACGTTTGCCAACCTCCAGTCTTCCGGCACCTCACCTGTGACTATCAATGATACAAATATCTCAGCAAGAGGCCCTGCAATCACTTCTCTAGCTTCCCAAAGAGTTCTTGGGTGCACCTGATCAGATCCTGGGGATTTATCCACTTTTAACCATTTCAAGAGGTTTGGAAACAAGTGAAATCAATGTTGAAGCCATGTGGTTGTAGGCTCCTGAGGCAGTTTGCAGGTATCTTTGTTAAGGCAGAAGAGGGGGCCCAGAATGGACATGTAATGGTGGGGGTGGGATTTGAAATGGATTTGAAATAGGTACAGGAAGGTGATGTCGGCTGGTGCGTATGGACCAAAGATGTTCCCTGAATGGTTCCGATGTAGATGAGACCACATCGAGAGCAATGGATGCAGTAAATGAGGTTTGAGGATATGCAAGTATACCTCTCTGCCAGATTTGGAATGATCCTTTGGGGCCTTGGATGGAAATGAGGGAGGGTGTGTATAGGCACAAGTTTTGTATTTCTTACTGCAGCAGGGGAAGGTTCCAGGTGTGGAAAAGGGGTTGGTGGGGAGTGTAGACCTAATGGGGGAGTCACAGAGGGGTGGTCCCTATGGAATGCAGATATGGGTGGTGACAAAAATATATTTTTGGTGGTGGGGTCTGACTGTAGGTGACTGAGCTTGTTCCTTTGATTAATTTCTCCTTTAACATGCCTTTTTCTCCAAATGAAAGATGTAACCATCGGTATTTGCACAGGGCCTAGTTAGATCTGTCTTTTACTTGGATTTGTGGACCATTTCTTGTTGCATTCCTACTCGGGCCCGATTCGACAACCCCTTATCTGGTACATGAATGCCTGTATTGGTGTCATTTCCTATTCTAGGAGAAAGTGAGGACTGCAGATGCTGGAGATCAGAGCTGAAAATGTGTTGCTGGAAAAGCGCAGCAGGTCAGGCAGCATCCAAGGAACAGGAGAATTGAAGTTTCAGGCATAAGTCCTTCTTCAGGAATGGCTTATGCCTGAAACGTCGATTCTCCTGTTCCTTGGATGCTGCCTGACCTACTGCGCTTTTCCAGCATCACATTTTCAGCTCATTTCCTATTCTAGTCTGGAACTGGAAAAATTAATCAATTTTGGCTCCAATTTCCATCCTTCTCTCTCCACCTGGTTCATCACTGACTCCTTCCTTCCCTTTCTTTACTTCACTGTCTCCATTTCTGGGAAGAGATTGTCTACAGAGGTCCATTACAACATCACCAACTCCCACAGCTCCATTGACTACAGCACCCTGCTTCCTATAAGGGATTCCATATTCCCAGTTTCTTGATTTTCCTTACATCTACTTCAATGATTTAGCTTTAGCAACAATGCTTCAAACATGTCTTAATTTTTCCTAAGCTAAGGCGTTCTCCCTACTGTGACTGACAAAGCACTCAGCCATGTTTGACCTATTTCCTGCACTCCTGTTCTCGCGTCTTCCCTTCCCTTCCAGAAACATAAAAGGGTTCCCCCTTGTTCTCACTTTCCACCAGCCTCCACATTCAAACGTTCATCCTCCACCATTTCTGCCATCATGATATCACCACCAAAAACATCTTCCCCTCTATTCCCCTGTCAGCAGTCAGCATTCCATAGGAACCATTCCCTTTATGACAACCTGGTGACACCCTGGTTCACTTCCTTTATCACCCCCTACCGTCTCATTCCCCTTCTAAGGCACTTTCCCATGTGATCACAGCAAACTTAAACTTGCACTTTAACCTCCTCATTGGCAAACACCCCAAAGTGAAGCAGCAATTTACTTTTTGTCTAGTTGGGTATATCTGCTGCTCACAAGGTGGTCTTCTGAATATTGAGAATCCCAAATGAAGGCTGGGTGACCACTTTACAGAACACCTTTGCTCAGGGATGACTCTAATCTTCTGATTGCTTGCCATTTAAATGCACTATTTTGCTCTTATGCTTACATTTCTGTATGAGGCCTGCTATAGCCTTTCTATGAAGCTCAACACGAGTTATAGAAATAAAAATACTGAAAGAACTGCAGATGCTGAAATCAGAAGCAAAAACAAAAACAGAAATTGCTGGAAAAAAAAACTCAGCTGGTCTGCCAGCATCTGTGAAGAAAAATCAGAGTTAACATTTTGAGTCCAATGACTTCAAAACTGATAGTAGCTGGGAAAAGTTTGATATTTATGCAGAAGATACGGTGTGGGAAAGGGAGAAAGTAAATATTAGGGGGAGATAGAGCCCAAAGAGGGAGAAAAACAGTTGGACAGACAAAGGAGTGCATAAACGTCAGTTTGGGGGAAGAAATAGCTGTTAGTGGAGCTATTAGTAGCTGACAATGGATTGTGTGTGGAAGCAGCCCATGTGATAACAAGGAGCTTTGACAAAGTGTCAGTTAGAATCGAAATGTCAGCTCTTTTCTCTCCTTACAGATGCTGCCAGACCTGCTGAGATTTTCCAACATTTTCTCTTTTGGGATGTGATAACAAGGTTCGGTGTGTGGGAGTTGGGGTAAGAACATCACCTCAAGACCTTAAATTGTTGAACCCGATATTATGTCTTGAAGGCTACAGAGTTCCTGAGTGGAACTCTTCTAGCTTATGCTGTTCTTCTAGCTTATGCTGAGCTTCACTGGACAGAGATATTGGTCAGGGAACATGGTGGTGTGTTGAAGAGGCAAATAAGCTATAGGAACAATGCTTCATGTTATGTTTTGGTACTTTACAGCCTTCAGGACTCAACATTGAGTTCAACAATTTTAGTCCTCTGTCCTCCATTTTGATAATTTCACATCCTCTCCTTCACAACACCCCACCCTCAGTATCTGTACTTGTTTCTTTCATAATGTGCTTTCAGTCAGTGCTCATCTTTATTTTGTCATTAGTACCTACCCCTTTGTCTTCTTGATAACCACTACCACTCACTTTGTCTTTTATTCAACATTTTTGATATCCAATTTCCCTTAATCTTCCCCAAACTGACTTCAAGATAAAAACTTTTAACATAAAATCTCTTTTTCAGCAAGACTCAAAGGGAAATTTATAATCTGAATGACATAATTTTCAAAACTGTAATCAGCAAATAAAAATTCAAGTGATTTGTGATCCTAACAAATATTATGCCATTTATATACAAATATCTAATGTCAAAAATCAGGAGGTAAATGAAAATACCTTGGCATTTTGGATCATATCTTCCATTTCTAAAAAATCCAACTTTGCAAATGCACTCAGCAAGTCCATGAAGTGGCTGACAACAACCTGTCGTAGTATAACGGTCACACTTTTTCAAATTACATCCAACCACAGCTATTGACGAAAACAAAATAATAAATTAATTTACAAATATTTAATTTATATACTGTATTCAATATTATACTGATGGAATTCATATCGAAAAACACCAGGCTGCTTAAGGGATGGACTTCTTGTCGTCTCAAAGAAAGGTTTGTTGCAAAGTAGTCAGTTTTAGAAAAGGGTACCCGACAATGATGATACAATGTGGGTGGCCTTAACAAAAGCCAGACCCTCACTCAGTAGGAAGAAGTCCCACCCTCTATAACAGTCTGCAGTGCAGAAGTCTGATCTTTGCCAGGAGAGTGTCGTGGGCACTGCTCAGATTGCAAGGAGGTCCTGGGAAGAAGCCTTATAGATGGTGGAGTTAAGTTGTTGGGTCTTTTTAAGAAAGGAGAGATTGTACACGCTAAGGAACTGGGGAAAGTAGGGGAGGGGGGGAGCGCAGGGTAGGACTGGGTTTTGGATGTGGGATGTGGGGATGGGAGTTCGTTTAACAACTGCAATTTACTGCCACTGTGATGTGATATGACGTGGCATCTGGAATCTGTTTCTGTACAAATAGCTATGTTTATTAACCCAGATCGGTTCTGCCCTCATGATCTACCACAGGTGCAGTGATGGGCTTCAGCAAGGTACTCGTACCTGATAAATTGATACTTATGTTACCACCTGTAACTTTTTCTGCTATCAGATTTTTAAATTAATAACATCAGTATCACAGAACCCATCCACCAAAATGACAGCTGCCTTGTGGCTATTATATGCTGGAAACGGTGTTAAGTGTCTAAGGTTGAAATTACCAACTTCATGTGGTAAGGAAGTACCGCTTTAGGGAGCTGCTGGCCAATCTGGTGAGCTGGCAGCTATGTTGGCCCAACATTGCCAAGTTTTGTTGGTGGCCACTGTTGGGATTACATCGAAAATCTGAACAAGACTGGGTTGTGGAGCCAGACTGCAATGCACGTTAGATAGGAGAAAGTGGGGACTGCAGATGTTGGAGAAATGAGGAAACTGCTGAAATCCACATTGATCCCATTGCATGTCTTTGGCAGAATGGGAGACGGAGTTGAAGTGTTCAGCCAGTCCACCATGGGCATGTATGTCCTGGGACTCCTCCAAAGCCAAACCCTTACTTCCTGATGCTTGAGAAAGAATGCCTCATATTCTGCCTTGTGATCCTGCAACCACACGGGATCAATGTGGATTTTACCAGTTTCCACATTTTCCCTCCCCCCCCACATTGTCCCAGCCCCAAGCCTCCAACACGGCACGGCCCTCTTGACCTGTGTATCACCTTTCCCATCTATCCGCTCCACCCTCCTCTCCAACATATCACCTTCTCCCTCACCTTCATCCACCTTTTGCATTCTCAGCCACCTTCTCCTCAACCCAACTCACCTCACGTTTATCTTTCAGCCCCCCGGCCACAAGCCTCATTCCTAATGAAGGGCTAATGCCTAAAACATCGATTCTCCTGCTCCTTGGATGCTGTCTGACCTGCTGTGCTTTTCCAGCACCTCACTCTCGACTACAATGCAAGTCAGACTATGAGCAGGGACCAGCAAGGGATCTTAACTCTAATCTGCCTATAGGTTGATATTAAAGCATCATAAATGAGTTATGGTTTTGCCACTCTTCACAATTAATCCTTTCTGAATATTTCAAATTCACATTCTACCATATTTTGAGCTTGTTCTGTTGCTTTGTCCTGCACATTTACAGTAGACATTTTTGTTTTAGCTCCATCATGCTTTTGACTAAATGTGTCTTCTATAGAGGCTTCCCATGATTCTCCAGATTGGTCAATGGCAGAGACATGTCTTTAATACCTTTCTTATCATGAACCACCGAAAGTATTACACAATATATAGTTGAATATAGATTGATCAAAATCTGTTTTATAAGTTTATCATTTTTTTTGTACCCAGTGCCTACAGTTCTAAGAACTAAATTTTGGTGGATCCACTTTATGGTTTTAACTCCCATTTTTGAGTTATCGAAGAATTATCTGTTTAAAAGTATTGCTCACTTTATCTTGACTCACAGTTAACTGTTCTGCCTTCTAAATATATTATCTTTCAAAACCTTTTTTATCAGCTATTTGGACTCCAGAAGTCCTTAGTGGTTTACCAAAGTTCCTCTGACAGCACCTTTCAATCTCACAACCTCTACCAACAAGAAGGACAAAGGCAACAGATGCATAGGAATACCACCATTTACAAGATCCTCTCCAAAATGCCATGATGTTTACCATGGATAGTGGGGGGAGGCATGCCCTGAGACTTCTTTAGCCAAAATAAGGAGTCAAGCCCAATGTTATTGACATTCATATGATCCAAACTATAGCTATCTAATCAACTGGGATAATTTCATTTCATTTCTAAATGACAGTACTAAATGCCTTGTGAATATTTACATACAAAACAGCTGCTATCTTAGAGTCATACAACATGGAAACAGACCCTTCGGTTCAACTTGACAATGTCAACCAGATGTCCTAACCTAATCTAGTCACATTTGCCAGCACTTAGTCCATATCCCTCCAAACCCTTCCTTTTCATGTACCCATCCAGATGCCTTTTTAATGTTTTAATTGTATCAGCCTCCACTACTTCCTCTGGCAGCTTGTTCTGTAAACACACCATCCTCTGCATGAAAAGGTTGCCCTTTTAAATGTTTCCCCTCTCACCTTAAACCTATGCCCTCTAGTTTGGGACTCCCTCAACCCATGGAAAAGACTTTGTCTATTTACCCTATCCATGCCCCTCATGATTTTATAAACATCTATAAGGTCACCCTTCAGCCTCTGACACTCCAGGGAAAATAGCCCCAACCTAATCAGTCTCTCCCTACGGCTAAAACCCTTCAACCCTGGCAACATCTTTGTATATCTTTTCTGAACCCTTTCAATTTTCACAACATCCTTCCTATAGCAAGGGAGAACAGAATTTTACACAATACTCCAAATGTGGCCTAACCAATTTCCTGTACAGCCACAATATGACCTTCCAACTCCAAAACTCAATACTCTAACCAATGAGGGAAAGTATGCTATATGTCTTCTTCACTATCCTATCTACCTGTGACTCCACTTTCAAGGAACTATGAACTTGCACTCCAAGATCTCTTTGTTCAGCAACACTCCCCAAGACCCTACAATTAAGTATATAAGTCCTGCCCTGATCTGTTTTTCCAAAATGCAGCACCTTACATTTCTATAGAACCGGTTGGTTATTTCTGTAAAACGTCTCTTCAATTGGTCAAACATAACTTGATTTGAGCGAATCTATACTGATTGATCATGCACCTCAGGCTGGGTACATATTTGCACCCTTCCTAATTGAGCACTGGAAACAGCAGAGACCTCATTCAACAGCCATGGGTGCCTGACATAAAGGACCAATGAATTAACAGCCCTGAGCTTTGATAATCTTTTTAGAGCCAATTTTTTCTTGATAATTATCTTCAATGTTTGCATCATCCTCATCTGAAGTACAATGCTTTTTCACTTGTGCTATTAATTGTAAACACAATGCAAATGTTTTCTTTAACATTTCTGCCTTACCTTTATCTTAACCTGTTGCAAGCACGCATTCATGCATGAGCAAAAGTTGTTTTTTGCAAAAGGTTTTGTTTTTATACACTTATGCAATCACTTATTATGTTTTAATATCACTAAATGTGTTTTCATATTCTCAATTAGCCTTCCTTTAATTCATTATTATCTGCTGATATACTTCGTATATTTCTGATCTTTTTACACATTGCGAGTACTAATTTTATTGTATATTAAGGTATTTTTTGGATTTATGAATTCATATCACCAAGCTCTACACAAATGTGAAAATAGAACATCTGTCTCCAACAAAGAAAGTTTGAATATTGTCCTGGAAATGTTGGCCAGAAGAGGATTGCACTAAATGCATCTAAACATCGTTTTACAGAAGGACAGAAGCTACTTTATTTTTATTATAAAATGAACAAAACAAGGCATTACTTACATGTAAATGAATAAAATTCATTCTTCTTCATAGCGTCTTCAATACATTTTTCACTAACATTTGAGCTTATAGTAAATGTATTATACACTGTTGTGATGACACTGCCCTTCCTGTAATTAGAAAGTCATCTTATCATTGACCTGCACAAGAGTACAGTTGCATACTGAAGGGACTATTAAGTTAAGAGAACAATGAAAATATTTACCCAAGAATCTAAAACAGCACTGTTTCTTGTATCACACTTTATCGTTCCTCAATGGATTACTGTTGAATCCTTTTCTCCAGTTACCCTTCTTTGGTATGATCTGGTTATGCTAACTTAAATTTCTTCCTGTGCTCATGTAACCTCAGCCCTTAATCCACACCCTAACTACTCCTTTGCCTTCCGATACTCCTGTTACCATATCAAGCTTGCTCCTGGGTAACACCACATATTGCCATTTTCTCTGAAGATTTTCTATAACCATCAATACCAGCATAAGATTATATGAATTTGGAGCAGAAGTAGGCGATTTGGCTGACTGAGTCTGCTCTGCCATTCAATGATATCACAGCTGTTCTGACAATCCTCAACTCCACTTTTCTGTCTTGCCCCTATAACTCTGGATTCCTTTACTGTTCAAAATCTTCAAAAACTGTCTATCTCAGCCTTCAGTATACTTAATGATACAGTCTCAACAGCCCTCTGCTTAAAGAATTGTGCACTACACTCTCAGGGAAGAAATTCCTTCTCATCTCTGTCATAAATGTCAAAAAGTGTGGTGCTGGAAAAGCACAGGCTGGTCAGGCAACATCCGAGGAGGAGGAGAATTGGCATTTCGAGCATAAGCCCATCATCAAGAATTTGTGGGGGGGCGGGAGGGGGGTGGGTGGGAGCAAGGGAGCTGAGAGACGAATGGGAGGGGCATGGGGCTGGGGGAAGGTAGCTAGGAATGCGATAGGTAGATGAAGGTGGGTGTGGTGGTGATAGGTCAGAGCAGAGGGTGGAGGGGATAGATGAGAAGGAAGATGGACAGATAGGACAGTTCTAGAGGGCTTAGATTTGGGATAAGGTGGAGGGAGGGGAGATGAGGAAGCTAGTTAAGTCAATACTGAGGGCAGTGTAACTGTGTAACAGAAGAAGTTACACCAGCATCATTCCCCTACCTTTTTCTCCACTACATCGATAACTATAAAGGCCCTGTCTCGTGCTCACATGAGAGGTTTGAACAGTTCATCAGCTTTACAAACACCTTCCGCCCTGACCTCAAGTTCACCTGGACCATTTGGACACCTCCCTCCCCTTCCTGGACCTCTCCATCTCCATTAATGGTGATCGACACAAACGGACATCTGCTTCCAACTCCACAGCTACCTGGATTGCACTTCATCCCATTTACCCTCCTGTAAAAATGCTACCCCTTACTCCCAATTCCTCCGCCTCTGCTGCATCTCCTCCTAGGAGGACCAATTCCACTCCAGAACACCCCAGATGGCCTCCTACGTCAAAGACCACAATTTCCCCTCCCTCGTGGTCATCAATGCCATTCAGCGCATCTCCTCCACTTCCCGCATCTCTCCACCCCTGAACCCCAGTTAAAATGTCCTTCTGCTTTCCTTTTTGAAATAAACTCTTCCCAAGTCATGTATAGTTGCACTTTCAAAATTCCAACTGTTAAGCCTTTGATAGTCTCTTTTCTATGTTTCTTCTGCACTACTTTGGCAGTCAAAGTTTGTAATGACCACCATACTCCCTGTCATCCTGATTGCTCTTCTGGTACAGCCCCATCATCACTCCCTCAAATTATTAAACTGCAGACTTGAGAGTATCTGGTACATAAGATGATTAACCATCCATCAATATCCTCACACTGTGGATAACCTTTATCACCTTGTGGCATTATCACTGTGATAAATGGTATAGACTTTGATCAGATCAAACAACTCAAGATTGGACATCCATTGAGTGCTTTAAGCATTCAGCAGAAACATAACTGTACAATCTGCAACCTCATAGTCAGGCCCACTCTATCATTAACATGACAGTAGAGAACCAAGCTAAGTTGAATGAAGAGTGCAGGAGGGAATACCAGGAACAGCACAAAGCACATCAAAAATTAAGTGTCAACCTAGTGAAGTTACAGCAAGGAGCATTTGCATGCCAATCAACAGCAAGTGATAAGGCTAAGCACTCCCATTGCCAATTCATCAGATTTAAGCTCTGCAATCCTGTCATAATCAGTTGTGAAAGGTGATGGGCAATTAAACAACACTCTGGAATAGATGACACAAATATCCCTATCCTCAATGATTGGGGAAAGTGAAGACTGCATTCCTGATGAAAAATTTATGCTCAAATCGTTGACTCTCCTGCTCATTGGATGCTGCCTTACCGGCAGTACCTTTTCAGTGCCACACCTTTTGATTCTGTCAATGATTGGGAGCCCAGATCATCAGGGCAAAAAGGCAAGGCTAAACATTTGTGACATTCCTCAGTTAGAAGTGTTGAGTGAATGATCTATCTTGACTTCCTCCTAAGGTCCCCATTATCAGAGATGCTAATCTTCAGCTAATTTGATTCGCTCCGCATGATATTGAGAAACAGCTGAAGGTACTGGATACTGCAAAGATTCTGGAACCCGACAACATTCTGATAATAGTACTGAAAATTTGTGCTAGCTGTTACCCTAGCTAAACTGTTTCCATACATTACCAATCATCAGTTAAGGATGGAAGTTGTCATCAACAGAGCTACCAAGCAGAAAATGTGTTACTGGAAAAGCGCAGCTGGTCAGGCAGCATCCAAGAAGCAGGAGAATCGACGTTTCAGGCATGAGCCCTTCTTCAGGAAGGGCTCGTGCCCGAAAAATCGATTCTCCTGCTCCTTGAATGCTGCCTGACCTGCTGCACTTTTCTAGCAACACATTTTCAGCTCTGATCTCCAGCATCTGCAGTCCTCACTTTCTCCTAGAGCTACAAAGCAGTACTTGCTCAACAATAAATAACTCAGAGATGCCTAGTTTGCATTCTGCCAGTGTCTCTTGCCTCTTTACCTCACTATAGCCTTGGTTCAAACATGGACAAAAGAGTTGTATTCCAGAGGTGGATTGAAAGTGATTACCACTGTCATCAAGGCTGCATTTGACCATGTCTGATATCAAGGAGTCTCAGCAAAGTTAAAGTCAATAAGAATCAGGGAAAAACTCTGAAAATGCTTGGACAAGAGAGCTCTCCCCTTCCCACAGACCCCCTCACTCATCTCCAACACTTTCCCTCACCTGCTCACTTGCAGATGAGTGGAGTCTGGGGACATGGCTATAAAGATTTGTTGCATTCAGCTACTTCCCACCATTGCTTGACTCGTATCTCAATTTTGAAGCAAGTTCACAGTTTGATAAGTTGGAGTGTGCTTTTTTTTTATCTCTGGGAAGTTAATCCAGTTTTGGTCTTATTCAAATTTACTCTCATGGTTTGATACAACTGAGTCACTTGCTAGAGGTGATTACAGAGAATAGGTAAGATCCACCACATTCCTGTGGGTCTGAAGCTGAATGTTTTCTCTTATACCCTCTTCATCGGAAGAGCAAATCTTCCATCTTTATTACATTACCCAGGTCAACATCAGCCTCAGTCCATATACCCCTGAAACTCTCACCTTTATCTCCGGCACCAAATACATTACTATTCCAATGTTTCTTCATGTTAGCCTTCCAACTTCCATTCTCTACAAACAGTGATTCGTCAAAATTCTGCAAAATATGTCCTAAATCACATTACGTCCACTTTGCCCATCAAAGCTATACTCAGTGTCCTAGATTGGCTCTGAGTATCAAAAATCATTAAATCTAACTTCCCTATTTCCCTCCATATTTTCAAGGCCAACATATTTCCAAGAACTGTGTGTTTCTCTGACTGACTTCTGACGCACACCTCCACACACTTGCCCCAATTTTGGAAGCAGTGCCTTAAACCATTCACAGGATGTGGGCTCCACTGGCCAGGCTAGCATTTATTGCTCATCCCTAATTGCCCAGAGAGCAGATAAGGGTCTACCACATCACTGTGAGTCTGTAGTCACATGTAATCTAGATCAGATAAGGATGGCAGATTTCCTTCCCAAAGGACATTAGTGAACCAAGTGGGTTTTTCCCAACAATTGTCAGTGATTTCATGGTTATCATTAGACACTTAATTACAACTTTCTTATTGAATTCAAATTCACCAACTGCCATGAGTGGGATTTGAATCTGGATCCCCAGAACATTAGCTAAGTTTCTGGATGAATAGTCTAGTGATAATACCACTAAGCCATTGCCTCCCCATCTAGCGCCAGAGTTATTTCTCTAAAACTTTCTAATTCTCTGTAAATCATATATTAATTGTATTTATTGAATGTAGATGGAGGACATTAATTTAAAATTTATTTGGGCTCATTTTTATTAAGAAACTGAAACTATAATGGCAGAGTAGAAGCATATTTCTGTAATTAAAACTTTTAAAATTATCCAAGGACTAGTGCCATTTCTATCCTTCACCATCTATTTCTGTAACAGATCACTCTTCAGCTCACTCCTTAACTTAAATCTCTTCATTCAAGTCATCATACAATCATAATTTAGTTCACCATTCTTAATATCTGCTTCGTTGGGACAAGTTTGGTCTAATTTGGCTTCTCAGAAGATTTTAATGATTAAAAGGTGATGTATGCAAATTGTTAATTATAATTCCTTATTGATAGTGTACTAGCAACATAAACAAATGCAAATATATAGTCACAGGACCATCTACTTCAAATGCAGTTGTTGAAAAACATTTCAAATATGTGCATTCCATCTTTTCCTACAGTATTCTATGAGTAAGTTTCAGGTGTATAGTTTCTTGTAAGTTGTGTCACAAGTTAACAGGGTAGTAAAGAAGACATTTGGCATGTTTGTCTTCATTGCTCAGATCATTGAGTACAGGAGTTAGGATGTCATGTTGTAGGTATAAAGGATGTTGGTTATGTCACTTTTGGAGTACTGTGTACAGTTCTATAGGAAGGATATTATTACGTTGCAGAGTGGACAGAAATGATATTACTTGGATTGGCGGGTTTGAGTTATAAAGACTGACTGGATAGACAGGACCTTTTCCTCTGGAGCATAGGAAGGGCATAAATAAGGTAAGTAGCAAAGGTCTTTTCCCTAAAGTAGGAGACTTCAAAACTAGAGGGCATAATTGTAAGGTGAGGGGAGAAAGATTTTAAAGGGACCTCAGGGGCAACTTTCTCACACAGAGAGTAGTTCATTTGTGGAATGAGGAAGTGATAGGTGCAGGTAAAATTGCAACATTTAAAAGACATTTAGACAGGTACATGATTAGGAAATGTTTAGAGAGATATGGGCCAAATACAGGAAAATGACACTAGTTTAGCTTGGAAAATCTTGTCGGCATGGACGAGTTGAACTGGAGGGTCTGTTTCCATGTCTTATGCTATGTTCTCTGACTCTAAAATGTAATAAAGAACAATGTTAGCAATTATCAATCTAGCATTAACATTTCTGATGTTGAGAGAATTATTACCAAAAGATCAATTTCAATGATACTTAGTGAAACATAATTCAGCATCGATCATATTAATATTCCTTTTGTTAGATCTGTCATTATCTTTATTTTGGATACTTTATTTTCCATTCTCCAGTTTCAGAGTATCAATATTGCACGTGCGATCCTGCCCATATTTCAAATTAATTTCACTGATATTAGCTTTTTGAAATTAAGTTTCATCCTTACCTAACTTCTAGAATTTTAGTTTCTTCGTAGCCTTCAAGTGAGAAAAGTGACTTATTAAACTGCAAAAAAGTTGCAACATTATTAGAAAATGTATGTTAAATCATCATTCATTATTAATTGTAAATGCAATTTCCATTGATCCACTTTTATCCTTGCCCCTTCAGAGTGGAATTGTTGAAAATTTGATGCACATGGGAAATTAGTTACAAACAGGAGAAGCAAGAGCTAGATTTTGCTTCAAGTACTTTACAGGGGTTATGTTACTGCAAATGGACCCACTGAATCACAGAACTGTTGCAGCTCAAATGGAAGCCATTTGACCTGTTGTTCCTGAACCAGTTCTTTTACCTCATGCTAAGCTTCTACCTTTTCCCCATATTCCTGCACATTCTTTCTATCCACATAATCATGCAATGCCCTCTTGAATACCTCAATACAACTGCCTCCACCTCATTTCCAGGCAGTGTGTCACTTACCCTAACTACACACTGCCTCGAAGCTTCTTTCTCACATCACCATTGCTTCATTTGTTCATCACTTTAAATCAATGCCCTCTCATTCTTATTTCTTTTAAACCATTTAAACAATTTAAACCATTATTTTTTGAATAATATAAATGTATCCACTTCTAACTTACAATGGACCAAATAATCAAAAAATTAAAAGCCATAAAATAAATTAATTAGATAGACAAATTAAGTAATTAAAATAGAGAGGGCAGTACAAGTATTATGCTGCAACTGAGGCATGTCAAAGATTGTGAGGAGCCTTGTAATCTTAGGTCATCACATCTGCAGTGTCTAGAACCCGAAGAGAAGTTATGCAAGCTGCAGTCTGTTGGGCATGATATATTGGGTATTAGGTTGGATGATCTGATCCTGGAAGCAGTGACACTATTAGTTTAAGAAATGGAATGCTTAATAGTCAGGGATCTGTCTGTAAGCCTGCTCCTATGAAACCAATAAGTAAGTAGGGTGATGTCAGGATCTTAACCAAATAAACAACTTTAAGGGGTTTATTTGCCCTTGTTGAACCAAGGGGTGGCACGGTGGAACAGTGATTAGCACTGCTGCCTCACAGCGCCAGAGACCCGGGTTCAATTCCTGCCTCCGGCAACTGTCTGTGTGGAGTTTGCATATTCTCCCTGTGCCTGCGTGGGTTTCCTCCCACAGTCCAAAGATGTGCAGGTTTGATCAATTGGCCATGCTAAATTGCCTGTAGTGTTAGTTATATTAGTTAGAGGGGAATGGGTCTGGGTGGGTTGCGCTTCGGAGGGTCGGTGTGGACTTGTTGGGCCGAAGGGCCTGTTTCCACACTGTAAGTAATTTAATCTAATCAAAATTTCCTTACTTCACCAATTAAATAGACCCCAAGGTGGCTGCAAGCTGAGCTCTGCAATCAGTTTTGAATGTGGCCAGGGCTTATTGGTGCCCCCTAGCATCCTCTGTGCTCACGTAGAGGCCTTCATGAGGGGCACAGATAAGGTGAAAGACAAGGGTATATTTTCACTAGGGTGGAGGAATTCAAAACTACGGGCCACATTTTTAAGGTGAGAGGAGAAAGATTTAAAATGGATCTGAGAGGCAACAATTTTACACAGAGAGTGATGGATGCAGGTACAGTTACAACATTTAAAAGACATTTGGATAAGGAAAGGTTTGAAGGGATATGGGCTAAGCGCAGCAGGTGAGACTAGTTTAGTTTGGAAACATGGTCAGCATGGACTGGTCAGACCAAAGGATATATTTCTATGCTGTATGACTAATGACTCTATAAGTTGCTGGTAATGCACAGCAAAAAGTACATTCTGGTATTTCAGGTTGACTCATAAGCTAAACTAAATGAACTCAACAGCTTTGTTTCATATAGATTGAATCACAGAATCCCTACAGTGTGGAAGCAGGTCATTTGGCCCATTAGGTCCATACTGGCTCTTCGAAAAACAACCCATCCCCTACCTTAAAACAATAATCTTGCATTTCCTATGCATAATCCACCTAGCCTGCACATCCCTGGACTGTATGGGCAATTTAGCATGGCCAATCTAACTAACCTGCACACATTTGGATTGGGGGTGGAAACTAAAGCGCCTGGAGGAAACCAATGCAGACACAGGGCAAATGTGCAGACTCCACACAGAGAGTTGCCCAAGGGTGGAATCAAACTCAGGTCCCTGGCACTGTGAGGCAGCAGTGTTAACCATTGAGCTGCTGTGCCGCCCACCATGTCCGTAAATGGGGGAACATCAACTATCCATGTTTAGAATGATAAAGGCAATGAATGAGATTAGTAAGTAGATAATGCTACTGAAGGCAGACACCATTCCTGTGAAACCAAAGTGTGACATCTTCAGGACACAGTCCTAATCATGGAGCTTGTGGTCATCACCTGGGAAAGAATTAGTATTTTACTGGATGCCATTCCCTGGCCAGGATTAAAACCTAGTCACAAAAATGTGGTTGTTACAAAGAAGCAACTGGTGCAACATTGGACCAAACCTTTGTCAAGAGGAAGAAGACTGAAGGAGTAATGAGTGGGCAAGGAATACAACAATTGAAGCATAATGTAGGGAAATGTGAATGCATTCTCTTTGGCAGGAGTAACAGAAAAAAACTTATGTTTTCATGTTCAGAGGAATTTAGCTGTCCTGTTTAAGCAATGCAGTAGTTGACATGAAAAGACAGCAAGCAATTAGAAAAGTAAATGTCATCTTGCCTAATATTATAAGAGAGTTGGGGAAAAAGAATAAAAGGCCTTATAGCAGTTGAACAGTCTGTAGCAAGATGACTTTGACAGAACTGTGTGCACTTTTGGTTTACTTCCTAAAGGAAAGATATATTTGCCTGGGGAGGGTTTGTTGGGGATATCTTATGATCGACTGTGTAGTGTCCCAGCCTTTGGGCAAGAAGTTCCAGGTTCAAGATCTATCCCAGGACTTGATAACCAAGGAAGGTGCATTTTTAACAGGTTGCAAATGCTTCTAAAATATGCTAAAATATGCAGGTGGTAAGTGTGGGTGAGATTCCAATAGAACTAAAGGCTCCAGGTTTGCAGAAAGAATCTGCATGAACCACTAACTAAGCCAGCAGAGGGTTTTCCTCTCCACCTTGAATAAGTTATGCATCCATATCAAGGTTAGGTTTTAATGAACAGCCTTCAAGGGCCCCACCACATTGAGGCATTTTTGCTTTCTGCAGCTTGCACCAGGAATACCAATCTCTACTGATGAGATTTCCTAGGCTCTGGAAATGCACGCGCCCAAAAGCCAGCATCGAGAGCCAGTCAATTATAGTGCAATAAGATTAGTTGCAGTCTGTTTCCATAAAGATCAGAACTCACAAGTGAGGGCTAAGGACCCCAGATTGGTACAGACCCAGCCTCTCTGCTCCTGTGGAAGCAGCCAGCTTCTGTTCTGTACTTCATTTCAAGAATTTTTAAAAATTGGCTTGCCATTTGCTTCTGGCAAATATCAAGAGCTTAAAACAGCAGAAACATTAGAGAAGTACAAAATCTGCAAGAGGAAACATAAAAAGGAAATCAAGAGAGCAAAAAGGAACATAAAATAATAATGGCAGGTAAAATAAAGGAAAATTCTTCATTATTTTACATGTACATTAAGGATCAGAGGATAACTCCAGAAAAGGTTGGGCCCATTAATGGTCAAAGTGCATGGACCCAAAGCTGCAAAATTAATACTTTCTGTCAGTGTTCACTAGCGAGAAGGATGGTGTGGGTGTAGAAATTATCATGAAAGTGTAAAATAAATAAATAGATGGTCTAACATAGATAAATAACCAGGGCCAGATGCAATGTATGTCAGGCTGTTGGTGGAAGGAAGGAAGCAGCAAGGGTACTGATGATAATTTTCAATCCCAACTTGGATTTGAGCAAGGCTTTTGATAAAGACCTGTATGGGGGATTGATAGAGAAGGTAACATTTCATGGATCCAAAGAAATTTGGCAAATTGGTTACAGAATTGCCTAGTGGCAGGACGCAGACACTGATGGACAAGGGATGTTTTGTGACTGGAAGCCTGTGTCCCTTGTGGCTCCAAAGGAATTAGAATTGAGGCCCTTGCTGGTACATATAAATAGTGTAGACTTGAATGTAGGAGGGTTGATTAGTAAGCTTGCGACAAATAGTGAGGAGGATAGCCTTAGATTACAGGAGGAAATGTTTGGGTTGATCAGTTCAGCTGAAGGACATACAAGACAAAGAAGTACATGATGAAAGCATAGTACAGTGACTTAGTGGTTAGCACTTCTGCCTCACAGTGTCAGGAACGCAGGTTTGATTCCAGCCTTGGGTGACTGTCTGGAATTTCCCATTTCTCCCCGTGTCTGCATGGGTTTCTTCCAGGTGCTCCGATTTCCTACCATGGTCTAAAGATGTGCAGGGTAGGTGGATTGGCCATGTTGAATTGCGCTCTAGTGTCCATGGATACCTAATGGATTAGTCATGGGAAATGCAGGGTTGCCGGGATAGGATAGGGAGGTAAGTCTGGTTGGGGTGCTCTTTGGAGAATCGGTGTGGACTTGTTGGGCTGATGGCCTTTTTCCATACTGCAGGGATTCTATAAAATTCTACAAATAGTAGGATTCTGGGAAACACAGAGGAAGCTTGGTGTGCATATCCACTGGTCCCTTGAGATAGAGTGGTTACGAAGCCATATGGGATACCTGTCTTCATTAGCCAAGGCATATAGAGTTTCAAGCAGGGAAGTGATGGTGAAACTGTATAAAATTTTGGTTAGGCCATAGCTAGAATATTGTGTGCTGTTCTGGAATTTACATTTATCCAAGAGATGTGGTTGCACTGGAGATGGTTTGCCTTGGAGCAGAGGAGACTGAGGGGGACATGATTGAGATGTATAAAATTACAAATGGCATAAGCAGGACAGAGAGGCTGAAACTTTTCTCGTTGGTGGAGGGATCAATAATTGGGATTTGAGGTAAAGTAAAGAGCTTTAGAAAGGATGTGAGGAAAAACGTTTTCGCCCAAAGGGTGATAGAAATCTGGAATTCACTTCCATTGGTAGAGGCAGAAACCCTTATAATATTTTAGAATTATTTAAATGTACACTTGTGATGCCAAGGCATATAAGACTATAAGCCAAGTGCTGGAACTTGGAATTTGATTTGTTAGGTGAATGTTTTGAACCAGTATAGAATCAATAGGCCAAGGGACCTTTTGTCTGTACTGTAGATCTCTATGGCTCTATGACACCTTTTTGGAAATCAATATCCTGAGATTCACAGTCTATCTCTGTTGCTACTTTGTCATCTCTCTTTTGTTAGCCCTAACTATTTTTTAAAAGATGGCTTGTTTCTTTCACCTCTTTTTTTGAAAATTGCGCTTTCGGCTATTTGTACTTACAATGTTTATTACATTTTCTTCAAGTTCCTTATATTCTTTGGATGTTTTGTCCATCATAGCTGGATCAAATTCAAATTTCATGGTCAATTCTCCACCAAAGCTCTTGCCTAGATATAAAAAAAGGCAATCAAATGTTTATATTTTGCTCAAATGTTAGAATACATGGCATATTGATTTATCAATTATAATAACTTATTTCTTGATATTTTGAACAATGAACAAAGAACAAAGAAAATTACAGCACAGGAGCAGACCCTTTGGCCCTCCAAGCCTGCGCTGATCCAAACCCTCTATCTAAACCTGTCGCCTATTTACTAAAGATCATTATCCCTTTGCTCCCTGCCCATTCATGCATCTGTCAAGATACATTTTAAATGATGCTATCATTCCCGCCTCTACCACCTCTGCTGACAACATGTTCCAGGCCCCCACCACCCTCTGCATGAAGAACTTTCCATGTATATCTCCCCTAAACCTTTCCGCTCTCACTTTGAACTTGTGACCCCTCGTAATTGAGTTCCACTCTCTGGGAAAAAGCTTCTTGATGTCCACCCTGTCTATATCTCTCATGATTTTGTAGATCTCAATCAAGTCCCCCTCAACCTCTGTCATTCTTGTGAAAATAATCCTAATCTATTCAACCTCTCTTCATAGCTAGTAACCTCCATACCAGAAAACATCCTGGTAAACCTCCTCTGCACCCTCTCCAAAGCATCCACATCCTTTTGGTAATGTGCCGATCAGGACTCTATGCAGTTTTCCAAATGTGGCCAAACCAAATTCTTCTACAACATAACATGACCTGCCAACTCTTGAATTCAATATCTCATCCAATGAAGGAAAGCATGTCATATACCTTCTTGACCACTTTACTGACCTTCATTGCCACTTTCAGGGAACAATGGACTTGAACACCCAGATCTCTCTGTATGTCAATTTTCACCATGACTTTTGCATTCACTGTGTAGTTTGCTTTTGAATTGGATCTTACAAAATGCATCACCTTGCATTTGCCCGCATTGAACTTCATCTGCCATTTCTCTGACCTTCTCTTCAATCTATTTATATTCTGCTGTATTCTCTGACAGTCCCCTTCACTATCTGCTACTCCACCAAGTGTCATCTGCAAACTGCTAATCAGGCTACCAGTACCTTCCTCCAAATCATTTACATATATCACAAACAACAGTGGTTCCAGCCCGGATCCCTGTGGAACACCATTAGTCACAGGTTTCCATTTTGAGAAACCCCCTTCCATTACTACTCTCTGCCTCCTGTTGCCCAACCAGTTCTCTATCCATCTAGCTAGAACACCCTGAACCCCATGCAACTTCACCTTCTCCATCAACCTACCATGAGGAACCTTATCAAACCCTTTACTAAAGTTCATGGATATGATATCTACAGCCCTTCCCCCATCAATCAACTTTATCACTTTCTCAAAGAATTCTATTAGCTTTGTAAGATATGAACTTCCCTGCACAAAACCATGCTGCCCATGACTGATAAGCCCATTTTCTTCCAAATGGGAATAGATCCTATCCCTCAGTATCTTCTCCAGCAGCTTCCCTACCACTGATGCCAGGCTCACTGATCTATAATTATCTGGAGTATTCCTGCCACCCTTCTTAAACAAGGGATATTAGCAATTCTCCAGTCCTGGAGAATTGCTAATGTTGTCCTTAATTTTGTCCTTTATCCTTTTCAGTCCTGTCTTCTGAACAATACTTCAACTACAGTCTCACAACACAGCTAAAATAATTAAAACAAAGCTTTTGATTTCCTAGACTTTTAATTAGCAGCAAAACATTTTATGGTGAACATATGGACAATGTCATTGTCTTCTTGAGCTGATTTAGAATATTTAATAAATTATTAGTAACACGAAGTGAAGTTAATATACTTTAAAGGACATTTATTCAGCTTGAGGGAATTACTTAATTACAAGGTTTTGGAGCGTGTTTTACCAGTGTTCATCTTTACTTTTGAAGATTTGTTTTTAGAAGTTGACAAAGAAGACTTTTTAGTTCATGCAGGAAAATTGCATGGCATCTGAATAAAGCCTTGTTCACTGTATCATTAAATGTGAGCTGTAAACCTTCGCTGCTATCTTCGTGACCTTGACATCCACAAATGTACACAATATTCCAGCTGAGACTGTTGAAGAAGAATGCTCTTGCAAAGTGTCTCAAAATGTTTCAACATCAGTTTCCTCACACTTGTGGTGCTAATACAATGCTTGTGAATAAACAAGTGCAATGATATGTCATCTATTATGGTTATCATTGCTCTTCAGTTATTTCTGGACATTAATTTTGTCTTATCATTTTCCTGTTTTCATATTTCAATCCTTTCTTTTGGACTCTGTATCATTTTAAAGTTTTTATTCTTCTAAAATATATCATAATTTGTATTCCTGACTTTCAGTCAACTAGACCTCTTTTAGCTTGTCTCAATTAGGTAAATTCTTATTTTACATATATTTTATACTTCTAGACAAATATTCAAAATAATCAAAATAGGTATTTGAGTTGTTATTTTGCATAGACTACACTTAGAATCATAGAGTCATAGAGATGTACAGCATAGAAACAGAAAACCTTCGGTCCAACCCGTCCATGCTGACCAGATATCCCAACCCAATCTAGTTCCACCTGCCAGCACCTTGCCCGTATCCCTCCAAACCCTTCCCATTCATATACCCTCTCAAATATACCCTATCCAAATGCCTCTCAAATGTCACAACTATACCAGCCTTCACCACACCCCCTGGCAGCTCATTCCATACACACACCACCCTCTGCGTGAAAATGTTGCCCCTTAGGTCTCTTTTATATCTTTCTCCTCTCACCCTAAACCTATGCCCTCTAGTTCTGGACTCCCTGACCCCAGGGAAAAGACTTTGCATTTTTATCCTATCCATGCCCCTCATAATTTTGTAAGCCTTTACAAGATCACCCCTCATCCTCCGATGCTCCAGGGAAAACAGCCCCAGCCTGTTCAGCCTCTCCCTGTAGCTCAGATCCTCCAACCCTGGCAACATCCTTGTAAATCTTTTCTGAACACTTTCAAGTTTCACAACATCTTTCCGATAGGAAGGAGACCAGAATTGCACGCAATATTCCAACCATGGCCTAACCAATGTCCTGTACAGCCGCAACATGACCTCCCAACTCCTGTACTCAATACTCTGACCAATAAAGGAAAGCACCTTCTTCACTATCCTATCTACCTGCGACTCCACTTTCAAGGAGCTATGAACCTGCACTCCAAGGTCTCTTTGTTCAGCAACACTCCCTGGGACCTTACCATTAAGTGTATAAGCCCTGCTAAGATTTGCTTTCCCAAAATGCAGCACCTCGCATTTATCTAAATTAAACTCCATCTGCCACTTCTCAGCCCATTGGCCCATCTGGTCAAGATCCTGTTGTAATCTGAGGTAACCCTCTTTGCTGTCCACTGGACCTCCAATTTTGGTATCATCTGCAAACTTACTAACTGTACCTCTTATGCTCGCATCCAAATCATTTATGTAAATGACAAAAAGTAGAGGGCCCAGCACCGATCCTTGTGGTACTCCACTGGTCACAGCCTCCAGTCTGGAAAACAACCCTCGACCACCACCTCTGTCTTCTACCTTTGAGCCAGTTCTGTATCCAAATGGCTAGTTCTCCCTGTATTCCGTGAGATCTAACCTTGCTAATCAGCCTCCCATGGGGAACCTAGTCGATTCGCCTTACTGAAGGCCATATAGATCACATCTACTGCTCTGCCCTCATCAATCTTCTTTGTTACTTCTTCAAAAAACTCGAATCAAGTTTGTGAGACATGATTTCCCAAATCAGTCCTTGCCTTTCCAAATACATGTACCTCCTGTCCCTCAGGATTCCCTCCAACAACTTGCCCACCACTGAGGTCAGGCTCACTGGTCTATAGTTCCCTGGCTTGTCCTTACCACCCTTCATAAACAGTGGCACCACGTTTGCCAACCTCCAGTCTTCCGGCACTTCACCTGTGACTATCGACGATACAAATATCTCCGCAAGAGGCCCAGAAATCACTTCTCTAGCTTCCCACAGAGTTCTCAGGCACACCTGATCCGGTCCTGGGGATTTATTTACCTTTAACCGTTTCAAGACATCCAGCACTTCCTCCTCTGTAATCTGGACATTTTGCAAAATATCACTATCTATTTCCCTACAGTCTATATCTTCCATATCCTTTTCCACAGTAAATACTGATGCAAAATATTCATTTAGTATCTCCCTCATTTTCTGTGGCTCCACACAAAGGCCACCTTGCTGATCTTTGAGGGGCCCTATTCTCTCCCTCGTTACCCTTTTGTCCTTAATATATTTGTAAAACCCCTTTGGATTCTCCTTAATTCTATTTGCCAAAGCCATCTCATGTCTCCGTTTTGCATTCCTGATTTCCCTCTTAAGGATATTCCTACTTTCTTTATACTCTAAGGATTCACTCGATCTATCCTGTCTGTACCTGACATATGCTTCCTTCTTTTTCTTAACCAAACCCTCAATTTCTTTAGTCATCCAGCATTCCCTATACCTACCAGCCTTCATCAAGGACCGCAATTTCCCCCCAGACGTAGTCGACGATGCCCTCCACCACATCTCTTCCACTTCCCGCTCCTCCGCCCTTGAGCCCCGCCCCTCCAACCGCCACCAGGAGAGAACCCCACTGGTCCTCACCTACCACCCCACCAACCTCCATGTCCAACGTATCATCCGCCGTCATTTCTGCCACCTCCAAACGGACCCCACCACCAGGGACATATTTCCCTCCCCTCCTCTATCAGCGTTCCAAAAAACCCACTCCCTCCGTGACTCCCTCGTCAGATCCACACCCCCCACCAACCAAACCTCCACTCCCGGTACCTTCCCCTGCAACCGCAAGAAATGCTAAACTTGCGCCCACACCTCCCCCCTTACCTCCCTCCAAGGCCCCAAGGGACACTTCCATATCCGCCACAAATTCACCTGCACCTCCACACACATCATCTATTGCATCCGCTGCACCCGATGTGGCCTCCTCTATATTGGGGAGACAGGCCGCCTACTTGCAGAACGTTTCTGGGACACCCGGACCAACCAATCCAACCACCCCGTAGCCTAACACTTCAACTCCCCCTCCCACTCCACCAAGGACATGCAGGTCCTCGGACTCCTCCATTGCCAGACCATGGCAACATGACAGTTGGAGGAAGAGCGCCTCATCTTCCGCCTGGGAACTCTCCAACCACAAGGGATGAACTCAGATTTCTCCAGTTTCCTCATCTCCCCTCCCCCTACCTTGCCTCAGTAAAATCCCTCAAACTCAGCACCGCCTTCCTAACCTGCAATCTTCTTCCTGACCTCTCTGCCCTCACCCCACTCCAGCCTATCACCCTCACCTTGACCTCCTTCCACCTATCGCATTCCCAACGCCCCTCCCCCAAGTCCCTCCTCCCTACCTTTTATCTTAGCCTGCTGGACACACTTTCCTCATTCCTGAAGAAGGGCTGATGCCCGAAACGTCAATTCTCCTGTTCCTTGGATGCTGCCTGACCTGCTGCGCTTTTCCAGCAACACATTTTCAGCTCAGCCTTCCCTTTCACCCTGATAGGAATATACTTTCTCTGGATTCTTGTTATCCCATTTCTGAAGGCTTCCCATTTTCCAGCCGTCCATTTACCTGCGAACATCTGCCTCCAATCAGCTTTTGAAAGTTCTTGCCTAATACCGTCAAAATTGGCCTTTCTCCAATTTAGAACTTCAACTTTTAGATCTGGTCTATTCTTTTCCATCACTATTTTAAAACTAATAGAATTATGGTCACTGGCCCCAAAGTGCTCCCCCACTGACACCTCAGTCACTTGCCCTGCCTTATTTCCCAATTGTAGGTCAAGTTTTGCACCTTCTCTAGTAGGTACATCCACATACTGAATCAGAAAACTGTCTTGTACACACTTAAGAAATTCCTCTCCATCTAAATTTTTAACACTATGGCAGTCCCAGTTGATGTTTGGAAAGTTAAAAATCCCCTACCATAACCATCCTATTATTCTTACTGATAGCTGAGATCTCCTTACAAGTTTGTTTCTCAATTACTCTCTGACTATTGTGGGGTCTATAATACAATCCCAATAAGGTGATCATCCCTTTCTTATTTCTCATTTCCACCCAAATACCTTCCCTGAATGTATTTCTGGGAATATCCTCCCTGAGCACAGCTGTAATGCTATCCCTTATCAAAAATACCACTCCCCCTCCTCTTTTGCCTCCCTTTCTATCCTTCCTGTAGCATTTATATTCTGGAACATTCAGCTGCCAGTCCTGCCCATCCCTGAGCCATGTTTCCGTAATTGCTATGATATCCCAGTCCCATGTTCCTAACCATGCCCTGAGTTCATCTGCCTTCCCTGTTAGGCCCCTTGCATTGAAATAAATGCTGTTTAATTTATTAGCCCTACCTTGTCCCTGCCTGCCCTGACTGTTTGACTCACTTCTGTTCTCAGCTGTACCCGTCTCAGATCGATCTCTTTCCTCACTATCTCCCTGGGTCTCCCCCCCCCCCCCCCCCCGCCCCTTACTAGTTTAAACCCTCCCAAGCAGTTCTAGCAAATTCCCCTGCCAGTATATTAGTCCCCTTTCAATTTAGGTGCAATCCGTCCTTCTTGTACAGGTCACTTCTACACCAAAAGAGATTCCAATGATCCAAAAATGTGAATCCTTCTCCCATATACCAGCTCCTCAGCCAAGCATTCATCTGCTCTATCCTCCTATTCCTGCCCTCACTAGCTCGTAGCACTGGGAGTAATCCAGATATTACTACCCTTGAGGACCTCCTTTTTAAAATTCTGCCTAACTCTCTGTAATCTCCCTTCAGAGTCTCAACCTTTTCCCTTCCAATGTCGTTGGTTCCAATGTGGACAATGACCTCCTGATGGTCCCTCTCTCCCATGAGAACATTCTGCACCCTCTCTGAGGCATCCTTGATCCTGGCACCAGGGAAACAACACACCATTCTGCTTTTTCTCTGCTGGCCACAGAAAAGTCTGTCTGTACCTTGGACTACAGAATCCCCTAACACAATTGATCTCTTGGAAGCCAACGTATCCCTCATTGCATTAGAGCCAGTCTAAATACCAGAAATTTGGCTGTTTGTGCTACGTTCCCCTAAGAATCCATCACCCCCTTTATGAAGTTTGTTTGTAAACAATATGAGTAGCTTGCATTATTCTAAGATTTGAGGGAGTTAGGTTGGAAGCTAAAAAAGCGGGATAAGCAGAGTACTTATCTCAGGATTACTACCAGTGCCATGTGCTAGTGAGGTGAGGAACATGGAGTCAGTGGGTACAGGGCTGGTGCAGGAGGGAGGGCTTCAGATATGTAAATCATTAGGGTACCTTCTGGGTAAGGTGGGACCTGTACATGAAGGATGGGTTGCACTTAAACTGGAGGGGTACCAATGTCCTGGGTGGGAGATTTACTAGAGCACTTTGGGAGGGTTTAAATTAATTTAGCAGAGGAATGGGAACCAGAGCTACAGATCAGAGGAGAGGGTGGTTGTTGAACAGGCAGAAATAGAATGCAGAGAGTCTGTCAGGAAGGAAACACAGTTGATAGGGCAACGGGTTGGGTTAAAGTGTGTGGGTTTTAATGCAAGGAGTGTTAGGAATAAAAGTGATGAACTTAGAGCATGGATCAGTACTTGGAACTACGATGTTGTGGCTATAACTGAGACATGGATTTCTCAGAGGCAGGAATGGTTATTGGATGTTCCAGGGTTTAGATCTTTTAAAAAAAACCGGGGGTGAGAGGAGGTTGGGGGGGTGGTGGAATAAAAGAGGAGGGGTAGGAGCATTGTCAATTAGAGTTAATTACAGCTGCAGAAAAGGAGGTTCTTGAGAAGAATTTGTCTACTGAGTCAGTAACAGGAAAGGAGCAGTCACTTTATTGGGTGTTTCTATAGACCTCCCAATAGCAGCAGAGAGATGGAAGAATAGATTGGACAGCAGATCTTGAAAAGGTGTAGATGTAATGGAGTTGTTGTTATGGGTGACTTCAACTTCCCCAATATTGATTGGAACGTCCTTAGTGCAGATGGATGGAGCCGATTTTGTGATGTGTGTCCAGGAAGGATTCCTGACTCAGTATGTAGGTAGGCTGACTGCAGGAGAGGTCATATTGGATTTGATGCTCAGCAACAAGTTAGACTAGGTGTCAGATCTCTCAATGGGAGAGCATTTCGGTGACAGTGACCACAATTGCCTCGCCTTTACCATAGCCACGGAGTGGATTAGGAACAGACAGTGTGGGAAGGTACTTAACTGGAGGAGAGGAAATTATACTGCTATTAGGCAGGAGCTATGGAGCATAAATTGGGAACAATTGTTCTATGGAAAATGCAAAACAGAAATATAGAGGCTGTTTAAGGAGCACTTTTTGCGAGTGTTGGATAGTTTTGTCCCACTGAGACAGGCAAGGAATGGGAAGGTGAAGGAGCCTTGGATGACAAGAGAAGAGGAGCTTCTCATCAAAAGGAAGAAGGAAGCTTACTTTAGGTTGAGGAAGCAAGGATCTGGCACAGCTTTAGAGGATTACAGGGTAGCTAGGAAAGAACTCAAAAATGGACTGAAGAGGGCTAGGAGGGGGGCACAGAAAAGCCTTGGCGGGAAGGATTAGAGAAAACCCAAAGGTGTTCTACACTTATGTGAAAAATAAAAGAATGATCAGAGAGAGGGTTGGGCCGATCAGGGACAGTGGAGGGAACTTGTGCCTGGAGTCTGAAGAGGTAGGGGAGCCCCAGAATGAATGTTTTGTTTCAGAATTTTCTAGAGAGAGGGATCCTATTGATAGTGAGAACACTATGGACCAGGTTAATAAGCTTGAACAGATTGATGTTAAGAAAGTGGATGTGCTGGAAATTCTGGGAAGGATCAAGATAGGTAAATCCCCAGGGCTGGACCAGATATATCCAAGGTTACTAAAGGAAATGATGAATGAGATTGCATCCTCACTCTCCACGGGAGGTGATGAATGTTGTTCCTCTGTTCAAGAAAGGGAATAGGGAAATCCCTGGGAATTACAGACCAGACAGTCTTATGTCTGTGGTAAGCCAGGTACTGGAAATTATTCTGAGAGAGAGGATTTATGACTATTTGGAAAAACATAGCTTAATTAAAGATAGTTAGCATTCCTTTGTGAGGAGCAGGTCATGCCTCACAAGCCTTATTGAGTTCTTTGAGGATGCGACAAGACAAGTTGATGAAGGTTGGGCAGTGAATGTGGAGTATATGGATTTCAGTAAGGCATTTGATAAGGTTCCCCTCAGTAGGCTGATTCAGAAAGTTAGGAGTTATGGGACACAGGGACATTTGGCTGTCTGGATACAGAATTGGCTGGCTGAAAGAAGATAGCGAGTGGTAGTGCGTGGAAAGTATTCCGCCTGTGGTTGGTGACCAGTGGTGCCCTGCAGGGATCTGTTCTTGGACCTCTGCATCTTCGTAGTTTTCATAAATCATTTGGATAAATAAGTGGAATGATGGGTTAGTAAGTTTGCAGAAGACACAAAGGTCGGTGGTGTTGTAGACAACATCGAGGGCTGTTTCAGGCTGCAACAAGACATTGACAGGATGCGGAGATGGGCTGAGAAGTGGCAGATGAAGTTTAACTTGTAGAAGTGTGAAGTGATTCATTTTGGAAGGTTGAATTTGAATACAGATTGCAGAGTTAAGGGCAGGATTGTTGGCAGTGTAGAAGAACAGAGGGATCTTGGGTCCACATCTATAGATCTCTCAAAGTTGCCACCCAAGTTGATTGGAGAAAGTGAGGACTGCAGATGCTGGAGATCAGAGCTGAAAAATGTGTTGCTGGAAAAGCGCAGCAGGTCAGGCAGCATCTAAGGTGCAGGAGAATCAACGTTTCAGGCAAGGGCTTATGCCCGAAATGTCGATTCTCCTGCTCCTTGGATGCTGCCTGACCTGCTGCGCTTTTCCAGCAACACATATTTCAGCCCAAGTTGATCAGGTTGTTAAGAAGGCATATGGTGATTTGGCTTTCATTAACAGGGGGATTGAGTTTAAGAGTTTTGAGGTTTTTGCTACAGCTTTATAAAATCCTAGTTAGACCACACTTGGAATATTGTGTCCAGTTCTGGTCACCTCATTATAAGAAGGGTGTAGATGTTTTAGAGAGGGTGCAGAGGGCTTCGCTTATGAAGAGAGGTTGAGTGAGTTAGGGCTTTTTACACTGGAGAGAAGAAGGAAGAAAGGTGACTTGATAGAAGTGTATAAGGTAATGAGAGGCATAGAGTAGATTGCCAGAGACCTTTCCCAGGGCAGAAATAACTGTCACGAGGGGTCATAATTTTAAGGTTATTGGAGAAAGGTACAGGGGAAACGTCAGAGGTAGGTTCTTTATGCAGAGAATGGTGGGTGCGTGGAATGCACTGCCAGCAGTGGTAGTAGAGTCAGAGACATTAGGAACAAATAAGCATCTGTTGGACGTGCACATGGACAGCAGTATATTGAGGAGTGTGTAGGTTAGGTTGATCTTTGATTAAGATAAATGCCCAGCACAACATCGTGGGCCAAAGGGCCTGTACTATGCTGTATTGTTCAATGTCTCTATTCTATGTTCTAATAAAAGTTTAATCCTTACCTTCCTTGCAGGAATCATCAGTGTAATCATAGTAAAAATTGAAGCCACAATCACAAGTATAGCTTAGGTAGAGTTCCACACAGGTTGCATTATCACGACAGGGGTTTGAAGCACAACTGTGAACTGAGAAAAAGAAGTGTATTAAAATTACATATCATGTGTAATTAACACAATTACATACAACTGAATGAATGATTGGCATATCATTTATAAACTACTATTACTCTACCACAATACAATACACTTCAAATGTCGCATTATGTGAAGCATATGTCCACATGCCTGTCATACTTGCTTGATAGTTCAAATATCATATTTACAATACCAAAGTAATCATAGGAGGTGAGTGTTGATTGATAGTGCAAATTAATTCTGGACAAGTAAGCAAGAAGATTCAAATTCTGTTAACTGCTTTGTATTTGTTATATAGGCAAATAAATAAAGAGGAAGAAAAAAAGCTTTGATTGTAAACGTGTGAGTAATATCAAGACAGACAACAAGAGCTTCGTTAAGTATATAAAAAGAAAGAGAGATGCCAAAGTTAACATATGCCCCATGTATAATGAGGCTGAAGAAATAATAACAGAAACCAGAAATGTCAGAGAATTTGAATAAATACTTTATATCAGTCTTTACAATAGAAGATACCATTGACATTTCAAAATTATTAAATAATCAAGATTCACATGAGGAGGGGAAATGATTACAATAATTGCCATTGGAGAAAATATGCTAGGGAAACTAATAGGGCTAAAAACAGATTCTGATGATTCCTAGGATAGTTAAAGAAACAGCTCTAGAGAAATATGGGTGCACTGGTGGTAATTGTCCAAGCATTTTTAGATTCTAGAGAAGTCCCAGAAGATCGGAAAATTGCTGAAACACATTTACTAAGAAAATGAAGAAGACATAAAACAAGTAACTATAAGCCAGTTAGCTTAATGTCTATTATTGAGAAAATGTTAGAAGCTTATCCTGGCTGAGGTTACCATGACCGTCCCTCCTTCCCAACTTCTCCCCTTGCCTGAGGAATGGTGATTCCAGGTTAGGTAACCACTAGATGTCTCTCTCAAATGAGAGAGCAGCTCTATGGTCCTCACAGACTATGGCAACTTTGCTTATTTTATTATAAAAGATGTAATACCATTCCATTTATAAATACATAATAGGATCAAGCAGAGTCAGCATGACTTCATAAAAGGACTATCATGTTGACAAATTTGTTAGAATTATTTGAAGAATTAATAACTGGTGTTGCAGATATTATATTTTCTTGGACAGAGGCTTGACAAACTAATAGAAAACATAGATTTGGGAAAAGGGGATAATTCTCAGGATGAAGGGGTGGCATGGTGGTTGGCATTGCTGCTTCACAGCACCACTGACCCAGATTTGATTCCACCTTCGGGTGATTGTCTGTGTGGAGTTTGCACATTCTCCCTGTGTCTATATGGGCTTACATCAGGTGCTCCAATTTCCTCTCTCAGTCCAAAGATGTGCAGGTTAGGTGGGTTGCCCATAGTGTCCAGGAATGTGCAGGCTAGGTGGATTAGTCATGAACAATGCAGGGAAAGGGGAGGGGAAAGGGTCTAGGTGGGATGTTCTTCAGAAGGTCAGTGTGGACTAGAAACGGCCTGTTTCTGCACAATTGGGATTCAATGGTTTAATTAGTGATGTGCCACAGGGATCACTGCTGAGTCACAATTATTTCCTATATACTAATGACTTGAATAGGGAAAGTGAATGTGCCATAGCCAAGTCTGTGGATTACACATAAATAAATGAGGATAACATGAAGAGTTTGTATAAGAATATAGACAGATTAAGTGAGTAGGCAAAAACTTGGCAGATGGAATTTAACGTGGAGAAATGTGAGGTTATGTACTTTGGCGGAAAGAGTAGAGGAGTTGAATATTATTTAAATGGAGAAAGACTACAGAAAGTGATGGAACAAAAGTCCTGGCAGTTGTTCAGCTCCAGGTAGGAGATGACTCTGTGGTATCAGCAATCAAGGACTTCATCCAGCTGCACAAGGAGAACCTGCAATGGCTAACAGGAATATGGGACACAATGGCACTCATTGCCCAGAAGCTTCAGTAGTGCAGAGAATCATGTGACCATCTGTCTGTGTCTATAGAGAGGTTAGTGATTGCTATGGTGAACCAGGCTCAGCAACCTCAGGGTCAGCTAGAGATGCACACACACCTACACTTTATCAGCTCACTCATTAATCCCCAGGTCTAATGGGAATAGACATAGGAAACTTGACCTCAGTCCAAGTGCCTCAACCAGACAAGGATTAATGCAGCACCAAAAGAGCTTCCATCTCCACCTGCTTGCTCTACACTGACCATTGGAAGCTCAAGTGAAGGAAGTTCAACTTGCTTCTGGCAATGAAACCCTTGGTATGTGGCCTGTCTAGGGTTTCTCCATCAAACCTCCAGGGCCAATGGTCTTCACTTCAAAGTGGCTTCTCCCAACCCTCCTACACAGGAACTACACTGAGACATAGTGGGAGGGAGCAAAAAAAAAGAAAACCTATTGAGTGCATTTTGATAGCATGGGTCTGAAAAGCTTGTGCATCACTATCATTGTCTCCAAAAATGTTCCTGATGTTATCTTTAATGTGCTTTAATACAGATGCTAAACACATATTCACACCTTTCAGCAGCTCTACGTGGCTACAGATGGGATCCCATGGTTAGAAGTCTCCAGTGAGACCCCTCTGCAACATCTGGAAGTATGAAGAACAATGTATACACATGGTATTGTGTTATAGTAACAGATTTGTTCCTCTTCATTCAACATCTTTAATGTTTGGCTCCCTCTGTACTCAAAAGTGTAGCAGTCAAAGCATTAGCTTTGCTGAGGAGGTGCAATGTAGAGTCAGGGTCAACATTTAGGTTGGCTCAAGTGCCTGTGTGTTGTTAAGTCTGTGGGTGTGTGAATTACATTGTTTTCCTTTAATAGCTTTATGATTGATGTTTGTTCCCTCACAATTCGAGTCACGAAGTGCCCACTCTAAGTGTATCCACAGCCATTTTCTTCTCCATTGCCCACTTTCAATTTCTAGCATAATGCAAAGCAACAGTGAGTGCTCCCCTGCCATTGGCCTCCAGCTTCAGCCTGAACATGCTTGTGAGCCTTCAAATATCCTCATCATCTTTCTAAGAGCCCACCTCATCAACCTCCCAGATTTCAAACTGAGAACATGATGAGGCCATCCTGGTCATTGAGCCAACCTTGTCATTCAATACAATCATGGCAAATGACACATTTCAATGTTTCTTATCACCACCCCCATGCCATCCCCTTAACCCCATATGCCACAGGGAATGAGTAATCTATCAATCTGTACCTTAAACATTCTCAAAGACTGAGTCATCTGTTGGACAGAATATTAAAGGTTCACAACTCTCTGAGTAAAATCATTTCTCCTCATCTTGCTTTTAAGTGTCATCTGTCTTATTTTTAAAATGCATTCCCCTGTTTTATCCTCTCCAACCAAGCAAAACAGATTTTCTGAAACTACTCTGTCCATCCCAAGAAATATGTTGTTGATTTCAATGAAATCACCTCTCAATCTTCAAAACTCGAGAGAATATCAATTTGCCAAATCACCCTTTATCAGACAAATCACAATATCCGAAAACAATCCGCTAAATTTTAATTGCATTCCCACTACTTGCAGCATATTTCACATGTTAGTTCTTTTGCCAGTCACTTTAAATTGATTAAGGAACTTTCCCACATTATTATCCTCCAACCTTGAATAGCTTGTTGTCCCTCCTCCACATGTTCACTAAAGAGCATGCACTGTAGACCTATTGTTTCCACCTCTGTCTGACCCACTAAACTGATTCCTTCTTACCTTGACTCGAGGAGTACAATGGTGCTGTACCAGGCATGCACTTCTGCACTCTTCAAAAAAAACGTTTTCATCTCCTTGTGGGCGATATTACTAAATTCCAGTATGGGACATGGTTCCAATGCATGGTCATATTTGTATTGCATCACTGTTCTAAAATGGATTCTATCCCTCCTCTTAAAGGTCGTGCTCTCTTTTTCAATGCAAAAGTATCTTCTCTAATCAGTGTTGACACACCATCTGAGTTTTCTGTTTCCTTATCATTTCTGTACCTTTTCCCCAAGATTATTAATGACCTAATCCTCACTACTTTTCAGTCATATTGCCACTACATTATGATCCCGTGCACCTACACATGCTTAATTCTTTGATTCTGTTATCGTTATATTTTGGAAATCAAGTTATGTCCGATTAACTCAGACAAAGGGAAATCACCCCTGAAACACACAGGTGCAATTATCACTACTGTATATATCAGAGCACAACTGAATTCCCACGCAATGCCCACTATCTTCATTCAATTAATACACAATTAGCAGGTTTCTCAAAGGCTGGATTAGAATATTTATTTCCTGTCATTGGATGAGCAATAATAACATGTACAAATAAAAACTACAGTCTTTTAAGAATCTGAAATGAAAGTGATTGCAGAGCACTATCAATTGTTTAACAGAAGATAAACTCCTTAAAAGCACGCTTAATATACTTGTATTTCTAATCTTGGTTAATAGTTCTTTGAAGAGAATTTGTTTTTAAAAATTCATTCACAGGATGAGGGCAGTTAGGGGTGGGTAATAAATTAGCAAGTTTTGAGAAGATTTGTAGCTTAAGATGACGATAAGTATGTAAGTTAGCTAATTTGGTTTTAGACGTTTTGTCACTGTACTAGGTAACATCATCAGTGAGAGTCTTCGGTGAAGCTCTGGTGGTATGTCCTGCCTCTCAATTTATAGGTCTTGGTTTCTTAAGAGGGGTGATATAATTTTTGGTTCTTTTTTTCAAGGGAAGGTAGATAGGATTTAAATCAATGTGCTTATTGATGGATTCTGGTTAGAATGCCATGCTTCTAAGAATTCTAATGCATGTCTTTGTTTCACTGGATGTGTGTGTTGTCCAAGTCAAAGTGGTGTCCTTCTTTGTCTGTATGTATGGAAACTAATGAGAGTGGTTCATGTCTTTTGGTGGCCAGCTGGTGTTCATGCATCTGGTGGCAAGTTTCCTGCTAGTTTGTCTGGTGTTGTGTTTTTTACAATTCTTGCATAGTATTTTGTAAATGATGTTAGTTTTGCTGGTAGTATTTAATGAATACTTTAGGTTCATTAGTCGCTGTTCATGTGTGTCGGTAGTTTTGCAGGCTACCATGATGCTAAGGTGTCTGAGTAGTCTGGAAGTTATTTCTGATATGTCTTTGATGTAAGGTAATGTGGCTGTAGTTTTAGGTTGAGCTGTGTCTGCTTGTTTGGGTTTGTTTCTGAGGAATTGGCGGTTTGTATTTATTGGGTACCCATTTTTCTTCAAAACATTGTATACATATTTTTCTTCTGCTTTTTATAGGTTTTGGGAGCTGCAGTGTAATGTAGCTTATTGAAATAATGTCTTTTGCAGCTCTGTTTGTGAATGTTGGGATGATTACTTCTGAAGTTAAGTATTTGGTCTGTGTTTGTTATTTTTCTGTAGACGCTGGTTTGAAGCTTTCCTTAACTGTATGTTCAACTGTCACATCTGTTGTCTTTCTCCTCCTCTTTTGTGAATTTTATGCCTGTCAGGATATTGTTGATGGTGTTGTATGTTTCCTCTAATTTGTTCCGTTTTGTGATGGCAAAGATGTCATCTACATAGCGGACCCAAAGTTTTGGTTGGATAAATGGGAGGGCAGCTTGTTCAAGTCTCTGCATTACTGCTTCTGCTATGAGCCCTGATATTGGTGAATTTCCATTGGACAAGCAACAAAACCAACAAATTAAAAGGACACACTTTTTAGAATCTGAAATGAATGTGATTGCACTGTTTGCATAATGCTATCAATCCTTTAACAGAAAATGAAATCCTTCCAAAAATGTTTGACATCCTTGTATTTCTAATCTTGCTGATTGTTCTTTGATTGGAAATGAAAACAACTTCTAATGAAAGAAATTCATTCAACCTCTTCTTTTTGTTTTCAAATATGATTTCAGAACCTGGCATTTCCATCAAAATGTAATAAATAGATTGTACCTGGAGGACTTGTCCGAAATGTGTCTGAAAGAGAAATGTTTAAAAATGTTAATATGAAAACAATCTGTATTTGATGTTTATTTCCAGAAGAAACATTAATTCTAATGTTTGATTGTGTGCATTTTTATCTGTATAAAACATTTCATTGAAACACAGTAATCTCCAGTATTCTCTGTGCTGGTGCATCTGAGTTTAGTGTTCTTGATGGTGCAGAAGGCTGACAGAGAGCCCATTGTGTGTGTGTTGACTCTCTTCATGTGCAGTCTGTCTTCTGCCATTGGTTCAGCATTTCTACACAGCCTTTAGATGTTTTCTATTTTGTGTTTGTTTCAGTTCTCTTTGAAAGCCCTTCGTGAATCTCCCTCCTCAACCCTCTTGGGGGAGTATTCAAATCATAACCACTCGTCTAATATACTTCATGTTGATTCTTTTCCCAGTCAATTGAAATTGATTAAAGATTCTTCCATTTTCAATGTTGCCCAACCTTGTGTAACTTGTTTTTCCCTGCTTCTCAGGGTCCCTAAATTGGAATCATGGTAGAACTATTATAAATCATAGAGTCATAGAGATATACAACTTGGAAATAAATGCTTTGGTCCAGTATTTTCAAAATAAGCCTAATCTAATTTGCTAGCATTTGGCCTATATCCTGCCAAACCCTTCCTATTCATATACCCACTCAGATGACTATTAAATGTTGTAATTGTAACAACCTCCAGCTCTTCCTCTGGAAGCACATTCCATATATGTGCCAGCCTCCACATGAAAATGTTGCCCCTTTAGTCCATTTCAAATCTTTCCACTCTCACTTTAAAATTATGTCTTCTAGGTTTTGACTCCTGCAACCTGGCGAAAAGATATTGTCTATTCACCCTATCGAGACCTCTCATTATTTTATCTATAAGGTCACTCATCAGCTTTCAATGATCCAGGGAACATAGACCCAGTCTACTCACCCTCTCACTACAGCTTAAATCCTTCAACTATGGCAACATCTTTGTATAACTCTTCTGAAGCTTTACAAGTTTCACTAAAATCTGTTATTTATGCGTCTTTCTGATCCACAAAACTGCAATCTTCCGACCTGCACTCCAGGAAAACATTGGTAGTCCATCGCATGCCTTTCTGCAATCTACATAAAAACAGTTTCCATCCCCTGGTGTGTGATGTTACTATAGTCAGAGACATTGGTCATGGACCCAGTGCATGCCACATCCAAAAAGATATTCTGTTTCCTTAACATTTCTCTCCTAGTTCCACAAGATCATTAACCAACTTCATTAGATTTCAGACACATTCATGTTACCATCTGGAGACAGGTGTTTAATTACTTTAATCAAACATTGTTCAATTTTTGAAATGGACTGATATAAGCATGGACTGATGAACATCTATCACAGAAGCAGGGTCACAAACTCTGCACCACAAAAATGCAATTGCCACTGTATAATGGAGAAAAAGGGAATAGCCATGAAATTCTAACTATGAACATTCAATTTCAATACAACTAGAATTTTTCTTGAATGGCCAGATTAGAATTTTCTTTTATCCCTGGCAACGTTCTTTGAAAGAGTAACGATAAAATGTACAAAACTAAACAAACCCACTTTTCTGAATCTGAAATGAATGTGATTGCACTGTTTGCATCATGCTATCAATAATTTATCAGAACACAAACTCCTCCAAATCATGTTTCACATCCTTGCATTTTTAATCCTGATGATAATTCTTTGAATGGAATTGACAGCATCTTCTAACATGAGAAGTTCATCCAATCGCATTCCTTGGGTTTTCAAAAGTCAGTTCTGACGCTGGCATTTCAATCACTATATAATATAAAGATTGTACCTGTAGGGCCTGTTGTAGTTGTGACGAAAAGAGAAATGATTTATATTGTTAATGTGAGAAAATTCCATTTTGAAATTAATTTCTCAAAGAAATGATCTTTCCAGTCTGAGAAGATGTTCATTGTTATCAGTATAATCCAGTTCATTGATACATAATAGTTTCCTGTATTATGTACAGTGGGACATGAGCGTTTCATGATATCAAACGTAAAGAAGATTGACATTCAGCCCTTTCTACATGTGCTGATTCATTTTGAGAGCAAACTTATTTTCTGCCATTACTCCAGTCTTTCTACATAGCCCATTGGTTTTCATCTAATTGTCTGCTCCCTATTCCACTCTGAAAGCCCTTCATGACACTCGCTCCAATGTCCTCTCAGATGGTCTATTCGGTTCTGAATCACTTGCTGCATATTCCGCGTTGTGTTTCTTTTCCAAGTCATTTAAAATTTATGAAAGACCTTTATTATTTAATTGACCTTGTTCCACCTCTCATTCTCCTTTCCTCTCAGGCTCCCTAAAGTAGATGCATGATGGACCTGTTGTTAAAGCCTCCGTTTAACACACTAAACTGATTTTTTATTTGTCATTGTCTGCAGGAACACCTTGATGCTGCACTTAGCATGTCTTCCTGCCCTCTGCAACAAAACAGCTTTCATCTCCTAATTGGTGATAAAACTATGTTACGTGATATAGGTCATGGATATAGTGCATGTTCAGAGATTTATTCATTCACTGCTCCAGACTGGATTTTGTCCTGCTTCCCACTTCTTACAATGCAACAATGTCTTCACCCCCATCTGACTTGTGTCTCCTTAGCATTTGTCTACTATTGCACCAAGATCATTCCTGATGAAGGGCTCCTGCCCTAAACATTGATTTTCCTGCTCCTCAGATGCTGCTGACCACTTCAACCATTTAACCTTCTCAGGTTTTCAGACACAATCACGTTCCCATCTGGCTATTGGTGCTTAATTCTTTTACTCTGTCGTTGTTAGATTTTAGAAATCAAGTTACATAAGAATGTACTGATGAACAACTAACACAGAGTAGGGTCACAAACACTGCACCACTAAAATGTATTTGCCACTATATATTGGATAAAAGGTGAATAACCATGAAATTCTAACTATGATCATTCAATTTAAATATAATTTTTATTTTTCTTGAATGGCCAGATTAGAATTTCTGTTTCCCTGGGAATTTTCTTTGAATGAGTAACAACAAAATGTACAAACGAAAAGAACCCACTTTTCACAATCTGAAATGGATGTGATTGCACTGTTTGCATCATGCTATCAACATTTATCAGAAAAATAAATTCCTCCCAATCATGTTTAACATCCTTGCATTTCTAATCTTGATGATAGTTCTTTGAATGGAATTAACAGCTTCAGTCAATCCCATTCTTTGGGTTTTCAAACATCAGTTCTTAAGCTGGCATTTCAATCGACATATAATATAAAGATTGTACCTTTCGTGGTTGTTGTAGTTGTGTCTGAAAGAAAATTGATATATATTGTTAATGTGAGAAAATTCAACATTTGAAATTAATTTCTCAAAGAAATGTTTTTTTCTCATCAATGATGATGTTCATTTTTACCAGTATAATCCATTTTATTCATACACAGTAATTTACTGTATTATGTACGGTGGCACTTGAGGCATTTCAGGATGTCAAAAGTACAGAAGATTGACATTCAGCCCTGTCTCTTTGTGCTGACTCTTTTAGAGAGCAATTTATTTTCTGCTATTACTCCGGTCTTTCTACATAGCCCGTTGCTTTTCTTCTATTTGTCTGCTTTCCCGTTCCATTCTGAAAGCCCTTCGTGAATCTCCCTGCACTATCCTCTCAGATGGTTTATTTGGATCCTAATCCCTTGCTGCATATTGCACATTCTGGTTCTTTTCCAAGTTATTTAAAATTTATTAATGACCCTTCCATTGCCATTGTTCCACCTCACAGACAGTCTCATTCTCCTTTCCTCTCAGCTCCCTCATGGTAGACCTGTTACATGTTACATCCTCTTTTTAACGCACTAAACTAATTTTTTATTGAGCATTGTCTGCAGGAACACCTTGATGCTGCACTTAACATGTCTTCCCACACTCTGCAACAAAACATTTTCCATCCCCTGGTTGGTGATAAAACCATATCAGGTGATACAGGTCATGGATCTAGTGCATGTTCAGATTTTTATCCATCTACCACTCCAGAATGGATTCTGACCTTCTTCCTTGACAATAGCTCCCACTTCTTGCAATGCAACAATGTCTCCACTAATCAGTGATGACCCCCATCTAACTTTATGTTTCTTAGCATTTGTCTATTATTTCCCCAAGATCATTCCTGATGAAGGCCTCCTGCCCGAAACATCAATTTTCCTGTTCCTCAGGTGCTGACCTCCTCAACCATTTAATCTTTCCAAGTTTTCAGACACATTCACGTTCCCATCTGGCTATTGGGGCTTCATTGTTTTTTGTGGTTTTTGTTGGAGTTTAGAAATCATGTTACATAAGAATGTTCTGATGAACATCTATCAAACACTGCACCACAAAAATGCAATTGCCGCTGTATATTGGAGAAAAAGTGAATAGCCATGAAAGTCTAACTATGATCATGCAATTTAAACACAATTAGTAATTTTCTTGAATAGCCAGATTAGAATTTCTTTATCCCTAGGAATTTTCTTTCAACGAGTCATGATAAAATGTACAAACTAAACAAACCCGCTTTTCAGAATCTGAAATGGATGTGATTGCACTGTTTGCATCATGCTATCAATAAGTTATCAGAAAATAAACTCCTCCAAATCATGTTTGACATCCTTGCATTTCTAATCCTGATGATTATTCTTTGAGTGGAATTGACAGCATCTTCTCGCAAGAGAAGTTCATTCAGTCCCATTCTTTGGTTTTCAAACATCAGTTCTGACGCTGGCATTTCAATCAATATATAATATAAAGATTGTACCTGCAGGGTCTATTGGAGGTGTGACTGAAAGAGAAATGGTTTATATTGTTAATGTGAGAAAATTCTACGTTTGAAATTAATTTCTCAAAGAAATGACCTTTCCAGTCTTTGAAGATGTTCATTTTTATCAGTATAATCCTTTTCATTGATACATAATAGTTTCCTGTATTATGTACAGTGGGACATGAGCGTTTCATGATATCAAACGTAAAGAAGATTGACATTCAGCCCTTTCTACATGTGCTGATTCATTTTGAGAGCAAACTTATTTTCTGCCATTACTCCAGTCTTTCTACATAGCCCATTGGTTTTCATCTAATTGTCTGCTCCCCATTCCACTCTGAAAGCCCTTCATGACACTCGCTCCAATGTCCTCTCAGATGGTCTATTCGGTTCTGAATCACTTGCTGCATATTCCGCGTTGTGTTTCTTTTCCAAGTCATTTAAAATTTATTAAAGACCTTTATTATTGAATTGACCTTGTTCCACCTCTCAGACAGTTTCATTCTCCTTTCCTCTCAGGCTCCCTAAAGTAGATGCATGATAGACCTGTTGTTAAAGCCTCCTTTTAACACACTAAACTGATTTTTTATTTGCCATTGTCTGCAGGAACACCTTGATGCTGCACTTAGCATGTCTTCCTGCCCTCTGCAACAAAACAGTTTCCATCTCCTGATTGGTGAAAAAACGATGTTACGTGATGTAGGTCATGGATATAGTGCATGTTCAGAGATTTATTCATTCACTGCTCCAGACTGGATTTTGTCCTGCTTCCCACTTCTTACAATGCAACAGTGTCTTCACCCCCAACTGACTTTGTGTTTCCTTAGCATTTGTCTACTATTTCCCCAAGATCATTCCTGATGAAGGGCTTCTGCCCTAAACATTGATTTTCCTGCTCCTCAGATGCTGCTGACCACTTCAACCATTTAACCTTCTCAGGTTTTCAGACACAATCACGTTCCCATCTGGCTATTGGTGCTTAATTATTTTACTCTGTCGTTGTTAGATTTTAGAAATCAAGTTACATAAGAATGTACTGATGAACATTTAACAGAGAGTAGGGTCACAAACACTGCACCACTAACATGTATTTGCCACTATATATTGGAGAAAAGGTGAATAGCCATGAAATTCTAACTATGATCATTCAATTTAAATACAATTAGTATTTTTCTTGAATAGCCAGATTAGAATTTCTTTTTCCCTGGGAATTTTCTTTGAATGAGTAACAACAAAATGTACAAACTAAAAGAACCCACTTTTCACAATCTGAAATGGATGTGATTGCACTGTTTGCATCATGCTATCAACATTTATCAGAAAAATAAATTCCTACCAATCTTGTTTAACATCTTGCATTTCTAATCTTGATGATAGTTCTTTGAATAGAATTAACAGCATTTTCTAATGTGAGAGCTTCAGTCAAACCCACTCTTTGGGTTTTCAAACATCAGTTCTGATGCTTGCATTTCAATCGACATATAATATAAAGATTGTACCTGTCGTGGTTGTTGTAGTTGTGTCTGAAAGAAAATTGATTTATATTGTTAATGTGCGAAAATTCTACATTTGAAATTAATTTCTCAAAGAAATGTTTTTTTCTCATCATTGATGATGTTCATTTTTACCAGTATAATCCATATTATTCATACACAGTAATTTCCTGTATTATGTACGGTAGCACTTGAGCATTTCAGGATGTCAAACGGACAGAAGATTGACATTCAGCCCTGTCTCTTTGTGCTGACTCTTTTTGAGAGCAATTTATTTTCTGCTATTACTCCGGTCTTTCTACATAGCCCGTTGCTTTTCTTCTATTTGTCTGCTTTCCCGTTCCATTCTGAAATCCCTTCGTGAATCTCCCTGCACTATCCTCTTCTGTGGTTTATTTGGATTCTAATCCCTTGCTGCATATTGCACATTCTGGTTCTTTTCCAAGTCATTTAAATTTATTAATGACCCTTCCATTGCCATTGTTCCACCTCACAGACAGTCTCATTCTCCTTTCCTCTCAGCTCCCTCATGGTAGACCTGTTACATGTTACATCCTCCTTTTAACGCACTAAACTAATTTTTTTATTGAGCATTGTCTGCAAGAACACCTTGATGCTGCACTTAACATGTCTTCCCACACTCTGCAACAAAACATTTTCCATCCCCTGGTTGGTGATAAAACCATATCAGGTGGTACAGGTCATGGATCTAGTGCATGTTCAGATTTTTATTCATCCACCACTCCAGAATGGATTCTGACCTTCTTCCCTGACAATAGCTCCCACTTCTTGCAAGGCAACAATGTCTCCACTAATTAGTGATGACCCCCATCTAACTTTATGTTTCCTTAGCATTTGTCTACTATTTCCCCAAGATCATTCCTGATGAAGGCCTCCTGCCCGAAACGTCAATTTTCCTGTTCCTCAGGTGCTGACCTCCTCAACCATTTAATCTTTCCAAGTTTTCAGACACATTCACATTCCCATCTGGCTATTGGGGCTTCATTGTTTTTTGTGGTTTTTGTTAGAGTTTAGAAATCATGTTACATAAGAATGTACTGATGAACATCTATCAAATACTGCACCACAAAAATGCAATTGCTGCTGTATATTGGAGAAAAAGTAAATAGCCATGAAAGTCTAACTATGATCATGCAATTTAAACACAGTTAATATTTTTCTTGAATAGCCAGATTAGAATTTCTTTATCCCTAGGAATTTTCTTTCAATGAGTCATGATAAAATGTACAAACTAAACAAACCCGCTTTTCAGAATCTGAAATGGATGTGATTGCACTGTTTGCATCATGCTATCAATAAGTTATCAGAAAATAAACTCCTCCAAATCATGTTTGACATCCTTGCATTTCTAATCCTGATGATTGTTCTTTGAGTGGAATTGACAGCATCTTCTAGCACGAGAAGTTCATTCAGTCCCATTCTTTGGTTTTCAAACATCAGTTCTGACGCTGGCATTTCAATCAATATATAATATAAAGATTGTACCTGCAGAGTCTATTGGAGGTGTGACTGAAAGAGAAATGGTTGATATTGTTAATGTGAGAAAATTCTACATTTGAAATTAATTTCTCAAAGAAATGACCTTTCCAGTCTTTGAAGATGTTCATTTTTATCAGTATAATCCTTTTCATTGATAAATAATAGTTTCCTGTATTATGTACAGTGGGACATGAGTGTTTCATGATATCAAACGTAAAGAAGATTGACATTCAGCCCTTTCTACATGTGCTGATTCATTTTGAGAGCAAACTTATTTTCTGCCATTACTCCAGTCTTTCTACATAGCCCATTGGTTTTCATCTAATTGTCTGCTCCCTATTCCACTCTGAAAGCCCTTCATGACACTCGCTCCAATGTCCTCTCAGATGGTCTATTCGGTTCTGAATCACTTGCTGCATATTCCGCGTTGTGTTTCTTTTCCAAGTCATTTAAAATTTATTAAAGACCTTTATTATTGAATTGACCTTGTTCCACCTCTCATTCTCCTTTCCTCTCAGGCTCCCTAAAGTAGATGCATGATGGACCTGTTGTTAAAGCTTCCTTTTAACACACTAAACTGATTTTTTATTTGTCATTGTCTGCAGGAACACCTTGATGCTGCACTTAGCATGTCTTCCTGCACTCTGCAACAAAACAGTTTCCATCTCCTGATTGGTGATAAAACTATGTTACGTGATATAGGTCATGGATCTAGTGCATGTTCAGAATTTTATTCATTCACTGCTCCAGACTGGATTTTGTCCTGCTTCCCACTTCTTACAATGCAACAATGTCTTCACCCCTATCTGACTTTGTGTTTCCTTAGCATTTGTCTACTATTTCCCAAGATCATTCCTGATGAAGGGCTCCTGCCCTAAATGTTGATCTCCCTACTCCTCAGATGCTGCTGACCACTTCAACCATTTAACCTTCTCAGGTTTTCAGACACAATCACGTTCCCATCTGGCTATTGGTGCTTAATTCTTTTACTCTGTCGTTGTTAGATTTTAGAAATCAAGTTACATAAGAATGTACTGATAAACATCTAACACAGAGTAGGGTCACAAACACTACACCACTGAAATGTATTTGCCACTATATATTGGAGAAAAGGTGAATAGCCATGAAATTCTAACTATGATCATTCAACTTAAATACAATTAGTATTTTTCTTGAATAGCCAGATTAGAATTTCTTTTTCCCTGGGAATTTTCTTTGAATGAGTAATAACAAAATGTACAAACTAAAAGAACCCACTTTTCACAATCTGAAATGGATGTGATTGCACTGTTTGCATCATGCTATCAACATTTATCAGAAAAATAAACTCCTCCCAATCGTGTTTAACATCCTTGCATTTCTAATCTTGACGATAGTACTTTGAATGGAATTAACAGCATTTTCTAATGTGAGAGCTTCAGTCAATCCCATTCTTTTGGGTTCTCAAACATCAGTTCTGAGGCTGGCATTTCAATCGACATATAATATAAAGATTGTACCTGTCGTGGTTGTTGTAGTTGTGTCTGAAAGAAAATTGATTTATATTGTTAATGTGAGAAAATTCTACATTTGAAATTAATTTCTCAAAGAAATGTTTTTTTTTCATCATTGATGATGTTCATTTTTACCAGTATAATCCATTTTATTCATACACAGTAATTTACTGTATTATGTACGGTAGCACTTGAGCATTTCAGGATGTCAAAAGTACAGAAGATTGACATTCAGCCCTCTCTCTTTGTGCTGACTCTTTTTGAGAGCAATTTATTTTCTGCTATTACTCCGGTCTTTCTACATAGCCCGTTGCTTTTCTTCTATTTGTCTGCTTTCCCGTTCCATTCTGAAAGCCCTTCGTGAATCTCCCTGCACTATCCTCTCAGATGGTTTATTTGGATCCTAATCCCTTGCTGCATATTGCACATTCTGGTTCTTTTCCAAGTCATTTAAAATTTATTAATGACCCTTCCATTGACATTGTTCCACCTCACAGACAGTCTCATTCTCCTTTCCTCTCAGCTCCCTCATGGTAGACCTGTTACATGTTACATCCTCCTTTTAACGCATTAAATTAATTTTTTATTGAGCATTGTCTGCAGGATCACCTTGATGCTGCACTTAACATGTCTTCCCACACTCTGCAACAAAACATTTTCCATCCCCTGGTTGGTGATAAAACCATATCAGGTGATACAGGTCATGGATCTAGTGCATGTTCAGAGTTTTATTCATTCACTGCTCCAGACTGGATTTTGTCCTGCTTCCCATTTCTTACAATGCAACAATGTCTTCACCCCTATCTGACTTTGTGTTTCCTTAGCATTTGTCTACTATTTCCCCAAGATTATTCCTGATGAAGGGTTCCTGCCCTAAACATTGATCTCCCTACTCCTCAGATGCTGCTGACCACTTCAACCATTTAACCTTCTCAGATTTTCAGACCAATCACGTTCCCATCTGTCTATTGGTGCTTAATTCTTTTACTCTGTCGTTGTTAGATTTTAGAAATCAAGTTAGATAAGAATGTACTGATGAACATCTAACACACAGTAGGGTCACAAACACTGCACCACTAAAATGTATTTGCCACTATATATTGGAGAAAAGGTGAATAGCCATGAAATTCTAACTATGATCATTCAACTTAAATACAATTAGTATTTTTCTTGAATAGCCAGATTAGAATTTCTTTTTCCCTGGGAATTTTCTTTGAATGAGTAATAACAAAATGTACAGACTAAAAGAACCCACTTTTCACAATCTGAAATGGATGTGATTGCACTGTTTGCATCATGCTATCAACATTTATCAGAAAAATAAACTCCTCCCAATCATGTTTAACATCCATGCATTTCTAAACTTGACGATAGTACTTCGAATGGAATTAACAGCATTTTCTAATGTGAGAGCTTCACTCAATCCCATTCTTTGGGTTTTCAAACATCAGTTCTGAAGCTGGCATTTCAATCGACATATAATATAAAGATTGTACCTGTCGTGGTTGTTGTAGTTTTGTCTGAAAGAAAATTGATTTATATTGTTAATGTGAGAAAATTTTATATTTGAAATTAATTTCTCAAAGAAATGTTTTTTTCTCATCATTGATGATGTTCATTTTTAGCAGTATAATCCATTTTATTCATACACAGTAATTTCCTGTATTATGTACGGTGGCACTTGAGCATTTCAGGATGTCAAAATTACAGAAGATTAACATTCACCCCTGTCTCTTTGTGCTGACTCTTTTTGAGCGCAATTTGTTTTCTGCTATTACTCCGGTCTTTCTTTATAGCCCATTGCTTTTCTTCTGTTTGTCTGCTTTCCCGTTCCATTCTGAAAGCCCTTCGTGAATCTCCCTGCACTATCCTCTCAGATGGTTTATTTGGATCCTAATCCCTTGCTGCATATTGCACATTCTGGTTCTTTTCCAAGTCATTTAAATTTATTAATGACCCTTCCATTGCCATTGTTCCACCTCACAGACAGTCTCATTCTCCTTTCCTCTCAGCCTCCTCATGGTAGACCTGTTACATGTTACATCCTCCTTTTAACGCACTAAACTAATTTTTTATTGAGCATTGTCTGCAGGAACACCTTGATGCTGCACTTAACATGTCTTCTCACACTCTGCAACAAAACATTTTCCATCCCCTGGTTGGTGATAAAACCATATCAGGTGATACAGGTCATGGATCTAGTGCATGTTCAGATTTTTATCCATCTACCACTCCAGAATGGATTCTGACCTTCTTCCTTGACAATAGCTCCCACTTCTTGCAATGCAACAATGTCTCCACTAATCAGTGATGACCCCCATCTAACTTTATGTTTCCTTAGCATTTGTCTATTATTTCCCAAGATCATTCCTGATGAAGGCCTCCTGCCCGAAACATCAATATTCCTGTTCCTCAGGTGCTGACCTCCTCAACCATTTAATCTTTCCAAGTTTTCAGACACATTCACGTTCCCATCTGGCTATTGGGGCTTCATTGTTTTTTGTGGTTTTTGTTGGAGTTTAGAAATCATGTTACATAAGAATGTTCTGATGAACATCTATCAAACACTGCACCACAAAAATGCAATTGCCGCTGTATATTGGAGAAAAAGTGAATAGCCATGAAAGTCTAACTATGATCATGCAATTTAAACACAATTAGTAATTTTCTTGAATAGCCAGATTAGAATTTCTTTATCCCTAGGAATTTTCTTTCAATGAGTCATGATAAAATGTACAAACTAAACAAACCCTCTTTTCAGAATCTGAAATGGATGTGATTGCACTGTTTGCATCATGCTATCAATAAGTTATCAGAAAATAAACTCCTCCAAATCATGTTTGACATCCTTGCATTTCTAATCCTGATGATTATTCTTTGAGTGGAATTGACAGCATCTTCTCGCAAGAGAAGTTCATTCAGTCCCATTCTTTGGTTTTCAAACATCAGTTCTGACGCTGGCATTTCAATCAATGTATAATATAAAGATTGTACCTGCAGGGTCTATTGGAGGTGTGACTGAAAGAGAAATGGTTTATATTGTTAATGTGAGAAAATTCTACGTTTGAAATTAATTTCTCAAAGAAATGACCTTTCCAGTCTTTGAAGATGTTCATTGTTATCAGTATAATCCTTTTCATTGATACATAATAGTTTCCAGTATTATGTACAGTGGGACATGAGCGTTTCATGATATCAAACGTAAAGAAGATTGACATTCAGCCCTTTCTACATGTGCTGATTCATTTTGAGAGCAAACTTATTTTCTGCCATTACTCCAGTCTTTCTACATAGCCCATTGGTTTTCATCTAACTGTCTGCTCCCCATTCCACTCTGAAAGCCCTTCATGACACTCGCTCCAATGTCCTCTCAGATGGTCTATTCGGTTCTGAATCACTTGCTGCATATTCCGCATTGTGTTTCTTTTCCAAGTCATTTAAAATTTATTAAAGACCTTTATTATTGAATTGACCTTGTTCCACCTCACAGACAGTTTCATTCTCCTTTCCTCTCAGGCTCCCTAAAGTAGATGCATGATGGACCTGTTGTTAAAGTCTCCTTTTATCACACGAAACTGCTTTTTTATTTGACATTGTCTGCAGGAACACCTTGATGCTGCACTTAGCATGTCTTCCTGCATGCTGCAACAAGACAGTTTCCATCTCCTGATTGGTGATAAAACCATGTTACGTGATATAGGTCATGGATATAGTGCATGTTCAGAGTTTTATTCATTCAATGCTCCAGACTGGATTTTGTCCTGCTTCCCACTTCTTACAATGCAACAATGTCTTCACCCCTATCTGACTTTGTGTTTCCTTAGCATTTGTCTACTATTTCCCCAAGATCATTCCTGATGAAGGGTTCCTGCCCTAAAATTTGATCTCCCTACTCCTCAGATGCTGCTGACCACTTCAACCATTTAACCTTCTCAGGTTTTCTGACCAATCACGTTCCCATCTGGCTATTGGTGCTTAATTCTTTTACTCTGTCGTTGTTAGATTTTAGAAATCAAGTTAGATAAGAATGTACTGATGAACATCTAACACAGAGTAGGGTCACAAACACTACACCACTGAAATGTATTTGCCACTATATATTGGAGAAAAGGTGAATAGCCATGAAATTCTAACTATGATCATTCAACTTAAATACAATTAGTATTTTTCTTGAATAGCCAGATTAGAATTTCTTTTTCCCTGGGAATTTTCTTTGAATGAGTAATAACAAAATGTACAAACTAAAAGAACCCACTTTTCACAATCTGAAATGGATGTGATTGCACTGTTTGCATCATGCTATCAACATTTATCAGAAAAATAAACTCCTCCCAATCATGTTTAACATCCATGCATTTCTAATTTTGACGATAGTACTTCGAATGGAATTAACAGCATTTTCTAATGTGAGAGCTTCAGACAATCCCATTCTTTGGGTTCTCAAGCATCAGTTCTGAAGCTGGCATTTCAATCGACATATAATATAAAGATTGTACCTGTCGTGGTTGTTGTAGTTGTGTCTGAAAGAAAATTGATTTATATTGTTAATGTGAGAAAATTCTACATTTGAAATTAATTTCTCAAAGAAATGTTTTTTTCTCATCAATGATGATGTTCATTTTTACCAGTATAATCCATTTTATTCATACACAGTAATTTCCTGTATTAAGTACGGTAGCACTTGAGCATTTCAGGATGTCAAAAGTACAGAAGATTGGCATTCAGCCCTGTCTCTTTGTGCTGACTCTTTTTGAGAGCAATTTATTTTCTGCTATTACTCCGGTCTTTCTACATAGCCCGTTGCTTTTCTTCTATTTGTCTGCTTTCCTGTTCCATTCTGAAAGCGCTTCGTGAATCTCCCTGCACGATCCTCTCAGATGGTTTATTTGGATCCTAATCCCTTGCTGGATATTGCACATTCTGGTTCTTTTCCAAGTCATTTAAAATTTATTAATGACCCTTCCATTGACATTGTTCCACCTCACAGACAGTCTTTTCCTCTCAACTCCCTCATGGTAGACCTGTTACATGTTACATCCTCCTTTTAACGCACTAAACTAATTTTTTATTGAGCATTGTCTGCAGGAATACCTTGATGCTGCACCTAACATGTCTTCCCACACTCTGCAACAAAACACTTTCCATCCCCTGATTGGTGATAAAACCATATCAGGTGATACAGGTCATGGATCTAGTGCATGTTCAGAGTTTTATTCATTCAATGCTCCAGACTGGATTTTGTCCTGCTTCCCACTTCTTACAATGCAACAATGTCTTCACCCCTATCTGACTTTGTGTTTCCTTAGCATTTGTCTACTATTTCCCAAGATCATTCCTGATGAAGGGCTCCTGCCCTAAATGTTGATCTCCCTACTCCTCAGATGCTGCTGACCACTTCAACCATTTAACCTTCTCAGGTTTTCAGACACAATCACGTTCCCATCTGGCTATTGGTGCTTAATTCTTTTACTCTGTCGTTGTTAGATTTTAGAAATCAAGTTACATAAGAATGTACTGATAAACATCTAACACAGAGTAGGGTCACAAACACTACACCACTGAAATGTATTTGCCACTATATATTGGAGAAAAGGTGAATAGCCATGAAATTCTAACTATGATCATTCAACTTAAATACAATTAGTATTTTTCTTGAATAGCCAGATTAGAATTTCTTTTTCCCTGGGAATTTTCTTTGAATGAGTAATAACAAAATGTACAAACTAAAAGAACCCACTTTTCACAATCTGAAATGGATGTGATTGCACTGTTTGCATCATGCTATCAACATTTATCAGAAAAATAAACTCCTCCCAATCATGTTTAACATCCTTGCATTTCTAATCTTGACGATAGTACTTTGAATGGAATTAACAGCATTTTCTAATGTGAGAGCTTCAGTCAATCCCATTCTTTGGGTTCTCAAACATCAGTTCTGAGGCTGGCATTTCAATCGACATATAATATAAAGATTGTACCTGTCGTGGTTGTTGTAGTTGTGTCTGAAAGAAAATTGATTTATATTGTTAATGTGAGAAAATTCTACATTTGAAATTAATTTCTCAAAGAAATGTTTTTTTTTCATCATTGATGATGTTCATTTTTACCAGTATAATCCATTTTATTCATACACAGTAATTTACTGTATTATGTACGGTAGCACTTGAGCATTTCAGGATGTCAAAAGTACAGAAGATTGACATTCAGCCCTCTCTCTTTGTGCTGACTCTTTTTGAGAGCAATTTATTTTCTGCTATTACTCCGGTCTTTCTACATAGCCCGTTGCTTTTCTTCTATTTGTCTGCTTTCCCGTTCCATTCTGAAAGCCCTTCGTGAATCTCCCTGCACTATCCTCTCAGATGGTTTATTTGGATCCTAATCCCTTGCTGCATATTGCACATTCTGGTTCTTTTCCAAGTCATTTAAAATTTATTAATGACCCTTCCATTGACATTGTTCCACCTCACAGACAGTCTCATTCTCCTTTCCTCTCAGCTCCCTCATGGTAGACCTGTTACATGTTACATCCTCCTTTTAACGCATTAAATTAATTTTTTATTGAGCATTGTCTGCAGGATCACCTTGATGCTGCACTTAACATGTCTTCCCACACTCTGCAACAAAACATTTTCCATCCCCTGGTTGGTGATAAAACCATATCAGGTGATACAGGTCATGGATCTAGTGCATGTTCAGAGTTTTATTCATTCACTGCTCCAGACTGGATTTTGTCCTGCTTCCCACTTCTTACAATGCAACAATGTCTTCACCCCTATCTGACTTTGTGTTTCCTTAGCATTTGTCTACTATTTCCCCAAGATTATTCCTGATGAAGGGTTCCTGCCCTAAACATTGATCTCCCTACTCCTCAGATGCTGCTGACCACTTCAACCATTTAACCTTCTCAGATTTTCAGACCAATCACGTTCCCATCTGTCTATTGGTGCTTAATTCTTTTACTCTGTCGTTGTTAGATTTTAGAAATCAAGTTAGATAAGAATGTACTGATGAACATCTAACACACAGTAGGGTCACAAACACTGCACCACTAAAATGTATTTGCCACTATATATTGGAGAAAAGGTGAATAGCCATGAAATTCTAACTATGATCATTCAACTTAAATACAATTAGTATTTTTCTTGAATAGCCAGATTAGAATTTCTTTTTCCCTGGGAATTTTCTTTGAATGAGTAATAACAAAATGTACAGACTAAAAGAACCCACTTTTCACAATCTGAAATGGATGTGATTGCACTGTTTGCATCATGCTATCAACATTTATCAGAAAAATAAACTCCTCCCAATCATGTTTAACATCCATGCATTTCTAAACTTGACGATAGTACTTCGAATGGAATTAACAGCATTTTCTAATGTGAGAGCTTCACTCAATCCCATTCTTTGGGTTTTCAAACATCAGTTCTGAAGCTGGCATTTCAATCGACATATAATATAAAGATTGTACCTGTCGTGGTTGTTGTAGTTTTGTCTGAAAGAAAATTGATTTATATTGTTAATGTGAGAAAATTTTATATTTGAAATTAATTTCTCAAAGAAATGTTTTTTTCTCATCATTGATGATGTTCATTTTTAGCAGTATAATCCATTTTATTCATACACAGTAATTTCCTGTATTATGTACGGTGGCACTTGAGCATTTCAGGATGTCAAAAGTACAGAAGATTAACATTCACCCCTGTCTCTTTGTGCTGACTCTTTTTGAGCGCAATTTGTTTTCTGCTATTACTCCGGTCTTTCTTTATAGCCCATTGCTTTTCTTCTGTTTGTCTGCTTTCCCGTTCCATTCTGAAAGCCCTTCGTGAATCTCCCTGCACTATCCTCTCAGATGGTTTATTTGGATCCTAATCCCTTGCTGCATATTGCACATTCTGGTTCTTTTCCAAGTCATTTAAATTTATTAATGACCCTTCCATTGCCATTGTTCCACCTCACAGACAGTCTCATTCTCCTTTCCTCTCAGCCTCCTCATGGTAGACCTGTTACATGTTACATCCTCCTTTTAACGCACTAAACTAATTTTTTATTGAGCATTGTCTGCAGGAACACCTTGATGCTGCACTTAACATGTCTTCCCACACTCTGCAACAAAACATTTTCCATCCCCTGGTTGGTGATAAAACCATATCAGGTGATACAGGTCATGGATCTAGTGCATGTTCAGATTTTTATCCATCTACCACTCCAGAATGGATTCTGACCTTCTTCCTTGACAATAGCTCCCACTTCTTGCAATGCAACAATGTCTCCACTAATCAGTGATGACCCCCATCTAACTTTATGTTTCCTTAGCATTTGTCTATTATTTCCCAAGATCATTCCTGATGAAGGCCTCCTGCCCGAAACATCAATATTCCTGTTCCTCAGGTGCTGACCTCCTCAACCATTTAATCTTTCCAAGTTTTCAGACACATTCACGTTCCCATCTGGCTATTGGGGCTTCATTGTTTTTTGTGGTTTTTGTTGGAGTTTAGAAATCATGTTACATAAGAATGTTCTGATGAACATCTATCAAACACTGCACCACAAAAATGCAATTGCTGCTGTATATTGGAGAAAAAGTGAATAGCCATGAAAGTCTAACTATGATCATGCAATTTAAACACAATTAGTAATTTTCTTGAATAGCCAGATTAGAATTTCTTTATCCCTAGGTATTTTTTTTCAATGAGTCATGATAAAATGTACAAACTAAACAAACCCTCTTTTCAGAATCTGAAATGGATGTGATTGCACTGTTTGCATCATGCTATCAATAAGTTATCAGAAAATAAACTCCTCCAAATCATGTTTGACATCCTTGCATTTCTAATCCTGATGATTATTCTTTGAGTGGAATTGACAGCATCTTCTCGCAAGAGAAGTTCATTTAGTCCCATTCTTTGGTTTTCAAACATCAGTTCTGACGCTGGCATTTCAATCAATGTATAATATAAAGATTGTACCTGCAGGGTCTATTGGAGGTGTGACTGAAAGAGAAATGGTTTATATTGTTAATGTGAGAAAATTCTACGTTTGAAATTAATTTCTCAAAGAAATGACCTTTCCAGTCTTTGAAGATGTTCATTGTTATCAGTATAATCCTTTTCATTGATACATAATAGTTTCCAGTATTATGTACAGTGGGACATGAGCGTTTCATGATATCAAACGTAAAGAAGATTGACATTCAGCCCTTTCTACATGTGCTGATTCATTTTGAGAGCAAACTTATTTTCTGCCATTACTCCAGTCTTTCTACATAGCCCATTGGTTTTCATCTAACTGTCTGCTCCCCATTCCACTCTGAAAGCCCTTCATGACACTCGCTCCAATGTCCTCTCAGATGGTCTATTCGGTTCTGAATCACTTGCTGCATATTCCGCATTGTGTTTCTTTTCCAAGTCATTTAAAATTTATTAAAGACCTTTATTATTGAATTGACCTTGTTCCACCTCACAGACAGTTTCATTCTCCTTTCCTCTCAGGCTCCCTAAAGTAGATGCATGATGGACCTGTTGTTAAAGTCTCCTTTTATCACACGAAACTGCTTTTTTATTTGACATTGTCTGCAGGAACACCTTGATGCTGCACTTAGCATGTCTTCCTGCATGCTGCAACAAGACAGTTTCCATCTCCTGATTGGTGATAAAACCATGTTACGTGATATAGGTCATGGATATAGTGCATGTTCAGAGTTTTATTCATTCAATGCTCCAGACTGGATTTTGTCCTGCTTCCCACTTCTTACAATGCAACAATGTCTTCACCCCTATCTGACTTTGTGTTTCCTTAGCATTTGTCTACTATTTCCCCAAGATCATTCCTGATGAAGGGTTCCTGCCCTAAAATTTGATCTCCCTACTCCTCAGATGCTGCTGACCACTTCAACCATTTAACCTTCTCAGGTTTTCTGACCAATCACGTTCCCATCTGGCTATTGGTGCTTAATTCTTTTACTCTGTCGTTGTTAGATTTTAGAAATCAAGTTAGATAAGAATGTACTGATGAACATCTAACACAGAGTAGGGTCACAAACACTACACCACTGAAATGTATTTGCCACTATATATTGGAGAAAAGGTGAATAGCCATGAAATTCTAACTATGATCATTCAACTTAAATACAATTAGTATTTTTCTTGAATAGCCAGATTAGAATTTCTTTTTCCCTGGGAATTTTCTTTGAATGAGTAATAACAAAATGTACAAACTAAAAGAACCCACTTTTCACAATCTGAAATGGATGTGATTGCACTGTTTGCATCATGCTATCAACATTTATCAGAAAAATAAACTCCTCCCAATCATGTTTAACATCCATGCATTTCTAATTTTGACGATAGTACTTCGAATGGAATTAACAGCATTTTCTAATGTGAGAGCTTCAGACAATCCCATTCTTTGGGTTCTCAAGCATCAGTTCTGAAGCTGGCATTTCAATCGACATATAATATAAAGATTGTACCTGTCGTGGTTGTTGTAGTTGTGTCTGAAAGAAAATTGATTTATATTGTTAATGTGAGAAAATTCTACATTTGAAATTAATTTCTCAAAGAAATGTTTTTTTCTCATCAATGATGATGTTCATTTTTACCAGTATAATCCATTTTATTCATACACAGTAATTTCCTGTATTAAGTACGGTAGCACTTGAGCATTTCAGGATGTCAAAAGTACAGAAGATTGGCATTCAGCCCTGTCTCTTTGTGCTGACTCTTTTTGAGAGCAATTTATTTTCTGCTATTACTCCGGTCTTTCTACATAGCCCGTTGCTTTTCTTCTATTTGTCTGCTTTCCTGTTCCATTCTGAAAGCCCTTCGTGAATCTCCCTGCACGATCCTCTCAGATGGTTTATTTGGATCCTAATCCCTTGCTGGATATTGCACATTCTGGTTCTTTTCCAAGTCATTTAAAATTTATTAATGACCCTTCCATTGACATTGTTCCACCTCACAGACAGTCTTTTCCTCTCAACTCCCTCATGGTAGACCTGTTACATGTTACATCCTCCTTTTAACGCACTAAACTAATTTTTTATTGAGCATTGTCTGCAGGAATACCTTGATGCTGCACCTAACATGTCTTCCCACACTCTGCAACAAAACACTTTCCATCCCCTGGTTGGTGATAAAACCATATCAGGTGATACAGGTCATGGATCTAGTGCATGTTCAGAGTTTTATTCATTCAATGCTCCAGACTGGATTTTGTCCTGCTTCCCACTTCTTACAATGCAACAATGTCTTCACCCCTATCTGACTTTGTGTTTCCTTAGCATTTGTCTACTATTTCCCAAGATCATTCCTGATGAAGGGCTCCTGCCCTAAATGTTGATCTCCCTACTCCTCAGATGCTGCTGACCACTTCAACCATTTAACCTTCTCAGGTTTTCAGACACAATCACGTTCCCATCTGGCTATTGGTGCTTAATTCTTTTACTCTGTCGTTGTTAGATTTTAGAAATCAAGTTACATAAGAATGTACTGATAAACATCTAACACAGAGTAGGGTCACAAACACTACACCACTGAAATGTATTTGCCACTATATATTGGAGAAAAGGTGAATAGCCATGAAATTCTAACTATGATCATTCAACTTAAATACAATTAGTATTTTTCTTGAATAGCCAGATTAGAATTTCTTTTTCCCTGGGAATTTTCTTTGAATGAGTAATAACAAAATGTACAAACTAAAAGAACCCACTTTTCACAATCTGAAATGGATGTGATTGCACTGTTTGCATCATGCTATCAACATTTATCAGAAAAATAAACTCCTCCCAATCATGTTTAACATCCTTGCATTTCTAATCTTGACGATAGTACTTTGAATGGAATTAACAGCATTTTCTAATGTGAGAGCTTCAGTCAATCCCATTCTTTGGGTTCTCAAACATCAGTTCTGAGGCTGGCATTTCAATCGACATATAATATAAAGATTGTACCTGTCGTGGTTGTTGTAGTTGTGTCTGAAAGAAAATTGATTTATATTGTTAATGTGAGAAAATTCTACATTTGAAATTAATTTCTCAAAGAAATGTTTTTTTTTCATCATTGATGATGTTCATTTTTACCAGTATAATCCATTTTATTCATACACAGTAATTTACTGTATTATGTACGGTAGCACTTGAGCATTTCAGGATGTCAAAAGTACAGAAGATTGACATTCAGCCCTCTCTCTTTGTGCTGACTCTTTTTGAGAGCAATTTATTTTCTGCTATTACTCCGGTCTTTCTACATAGCCCGTTGCTTTTCTTCTATTTGTCTGCTTTCCCGTTCCATTCTGAAAGCCCTTCGTGAATCTCCCTGCACTATCCTCTCAGATGGTTTATTTGGATCCTAATCCCTTGCTGCATATTGCACATTCTGGTTCTTTTCCAAGTCATTTAAAATTTATTAATGACCCTTCCATTGACATTGTTCCACCTCACAGACAGTCTCATTCTCCTTTCCTCTCAGCTCCCTCATGGTAGACCTGTTACATGTTACATCCTCCTTTTAACGCATTAAATTAATTTTTTATTGAGCATTGTCTGCAGGATCACCTTGATGCTGCACTTAACATGTCTTCCCACACTCTGCAACAAAACATTTTCCATCCCCTGGTTGGTGATAAAACCATATCAGGTGATACAGGTCATGGATCTAGTGCATGTTCAGAGTTTTATTCATTCACTGCTCCAGACTGGATTTTGTCCTGCTTCCCACTTCTTACAATGCAACAATGTCTTCACCCCTATCTGACTTTGTGTTTCCTTAGCATTTGTCTACTATTTCCCCAAGATTATTCCTGATGAAGGGTTCCTGCCCTAAACATTGATCTCCCTACTCCTCAGATGCTGCTGACCACTTCAACCATTTAACCTTCTCAGATTTTCAGACCAATCACGTTCCCATCTGTCTATTGGTGCTTAATTCTTTTACTCTGTCGTTGTTAGATTTTAGAAATCAAGTTAGATAAGAATGTACTGATGAACATCTAACACACAGTAGGGTCACAAACACTGCACCACTAAAATGTATTTGCCACTATATATTGGAGAAAAGGTGAATAGCCATGAAATTCTAACTATGATCATTCAACTTAAATACAATTAGTATTTTTCTTGAATAGCCAGATTAGAATTTCTTTTTCCCTGGGAATTTTCTTTGAATGAGTAATAACAAAATGTACAGACTAAAAGAACCCACTTTTCACAATCTGAAATGGATGTGATTGCACTGTTTGCATCATGCTATCAACATTTATCAGAAAAATAAACTCCTCCCAATCATGTTTAACATCCATGCATTTCTAAACTTGACGATAGTACTTCGAATGGAATTAACAGCATTTTCTAATGTGAGAGCTTCACTCAATCCCATTCTTTGGGTTTTCAAACATCAGTTCTGAAGCTGGCATTTCAATCGACATATAATATAAAGATTGTACCTGTCGTGGTTGTTGTAGTTTTGTCTGAAAGAAAATTGATTTATATTGTTAATGTGAGAAAATTTTATATTTGAAATTAATTTCTCAAAGAAAATGTTTTTTTCTCATCATTGATGATGTTCATTTTTAGCAGTATAATCCATTTTATTCATACACAGTAATTTCCTGTATTATGTACGGTGGCACTTGAGCATTTCAGGATGTCAAAAGTACAGAAGATTAACATTCACCCCTGTCTCTTTGTGCTGACTCTTTTTGAGCGCAATTTGTTTTCTGCTATTACTCCGGTCTTTCTTTATAGCCCATTGCTTTTCTTCTGTTTGTCTGCTTTCCCGTTCCATTCTGAAAGCCCTTCGTGAATCTCCCTGCACTATCCTCTCAGATGGTTTATTTGGATCCTAATCCCTTGCTGCATATTGCACATTCTGGTTCTTTTCCAAGTCATTTAAATTTATTAATGACCCTTCCATTGCCATTGTTCCACCTCACAGACAGTCTCATTCTCCTTCCTCTCAGCCTCCTCATGGTAGACCTGTTACATGTTACATCCTCCTTTTAACGCACTAAACTAATTTTTTATTGAGCATTGTCTGCAGGAACACCTTGATGCTGCACTTAACATGTCTTCCCACACTCTGCAACAAAACATTTTCCATCCCCTGGTTGGTGATAAAACCATATCAGGTGATACAGGTCATGGATCTAGTGCATGTTCAGATTTTTATCCATCTACCACTCCAGAATGGATTCTGACCTTCTTCCTTGACAATAGCTCCCACTTCTTGCAATGCAACAATGTCTCCACTAATCAGTGATGACCCCCATCTAACTTTATGTTTCCTTAGCATTTGTCTATTATTTCCCAAGATCATTCCTGATGAAGGCCTCCTGCCCGAAACATCAATATTCCTGTTCCTCAGGTGCTGACCTCCTCAACCATTTAATCTTTCCAAGTTTTCAGACACATTCACGTTCCCATCTGGCTATTGGGGCTTCATTGTTTTTTGTGGTTTTTGTTGGAGTTTAGAAATCATGTTACATAAGAATGTTCTGATGAACATCTATCAAACACTGCACCACAAAAATGCAATTGCTGCTGTATATTGGAGAAAAAGTGAATAGCCATGAAAGTCTAACTATGATCATGCAATTTAAACACAATTAGTAATTTTCTTGAATAGCCAGATTAGAATTTCTTTATCCCTAGGTATTTTTTTTCAATGAGTCATGATAAAATGTACAAACTAAACAAACCCTCTTTTCAGAATCTGAAATGGATGTGATTGCACTGTTTGCATCATGCTATCAATAAGTTATCAGAAAATAAACTCCTCCAAATCATGTTTGACATCCTTGCATTTCTAATCCTGATGATTATTCTTTGAGTGGAATTGACAGCATCTTCTCGCAAGAGAAGTTCATTTAGTCCCATTCTTTGGTTTTCAAACATCAGTTCTGACGCTGGCATTTCAATCAATGTATAATATAAAGATTGTACCTGCAGGGTCTATTGGAGGTGTGACTGAAAGAGAAATGGTTTATATTGTTAATGTGAGAAAATTCTACGTTTGAAATTAATTTCTCAAAGAAATGACCTTTCCAGTCTTTGAAGATGTTCATTGTTATCAGTATAATCCTTTTCATTGATACATAATAGTTTCCAGTATTATGTACAGTGGGACATGAGCGTTTCATGATATCAAACGTAAAGAAGATTGACATTCAGCCCTTTCTACATGTGCTGATTCATTTTGAGAGCAAACTTATTTTCTGCCATTACTCCAGTCTTTCTACATAGCCCATTGGTTTTCATCTAACTGTCTGCTCCCCATTCCACTCTGAAAGCCCTTCATGACACTCGCTCCAATGTCCTCTCAGATGGTCTATTCGGTTCTGAATCACTTGCTGCATATTCCGCATTGTGTTTCTTTTCCAAGTCATTTAAAATTTATTAAAGACCTTTATTATTGAATTGATCTTGTTCCACCTCTAAGACAGTTTCATTCTCCTTTCCTCTCAGGCTACCTAAAGTAGATGCATGATGGACCTGTTGTTAAAGCCTCCTTTTAACACACTAAACTGATTTTTTATTTGTCATTGTCTGCAAAAACACCTTGATTCTGCACTTAGCATGTCTTCCTGCAATCTGCAACAAAACAGTTTCCATCTCCTGATTGGTGATAAAACCATGTTACGTGATATAGGTCATGGATATAGTGCATGTTCAGAATTTTATTCATTCACTGCTCCAGACTGGTTTTGTCCTGCTTCCCACTTCTTACAATGCAACAATGTCTTCACCCCCAACTGACTTTGTGTTTCCTTAGCATTTGTCTACTATTTCCCCAAGATCATTCCTGATGAAGGGCTCCTGCCCTAAACATTGATTTTCCTGCTCTTCAGATGCTGCTGACCACTTCAACCATTTAACCTTCTCAGGTTTTCAGACACAATCACGTTCCCATCTGGCTATTGGTGCTTAATTCTTTTACTCTGTCGTTGTTAGATTTTAAAAATCAAGTTACATAAGAATGTACTGATGAACATTTAACACAGAGTAGGGTCACAAACACTGCACCACTGAAATGTATTTGCCACTATATATTGGAGAAAAGGTGAATAGCCATGAAATTCTAACTATGATCATTCAACTTAAATACAATTAGTATTTTTCTTGAATAGCCAGATTAGATTTTCTTTTTCCCTGGGAATTTTCTTTGAATGAGTAATAACAAAATGTACAAACTAAAAGAACCCACTTTTCACAATCTGAAATGGATGTGATTGCACTGTTTGCATCATGCTATCAACATTTATCAGAAAAATAAACTCCTCCCAATCATATTTAACATCCTTGCATTTCAAATTTGATGATAGTTCTTTGAATGGAATTAACAGCATTTTCTAACGTGAGAGCTTCAGTCAATCCCATTCTTTGGGTTCTCAAGCATCAGTTCTGAGGCTGGCATTTCAATCGACATATAATATAAAGATTGTACCTGTCGTGGTTGTTGGAGTTGTGTCTGAAAGAAAATTGATTTATATTGTTAATGTGAGAAAATTCTACATTTGAAATTAATTTCTCAAAGAAATGTTTTTTTCTCATCATTGATGATGTTCATTTTTACCAGTATAATCCATTTTATTCATACACAGTAATTTCCTGTATTATGTACAGTGGCACTTGAGCATTTCAGGATGTCAAAAGTACAGAAGATTGACATTCAGCCCTGTCTCTTTGTGCTGACTCTTCTTGAGAGCAATTTATTTTCTGCTATTACTCCGGTCTTTCTACATAGCCCGTTGCTTTTCTTCTATTTGTCTGCTTTCCCGTTCCATTCTGAAAGCCCTTCGTGAATCTCCCTGCACTATCCTCTCAGATGGTTTATTTGGATCCTAATCCCTTGCTGGATATTGCACATTCTGGTTCTTTTCCAAGTCATTTAAAATTTATTAATGACCCTTCCATTGACATTGTTCCAACTCACAGACAGTCTCATTCTCCTTTCCTCTCAGCTCCCTCATGGTAGACCTGTTACATGTTACATCCTCCTTTTAACGCACTAAACTAATTTTTTACTGAGCATTGTCTGCAGGATCACCTTGATGCTGCACTTAACATGTCTTCCCACACTCTGCAACAAAACATTTTCCATCCCCTGGTTGGTAATAAAACCATATCAGGTGATACAGGTCATGGATCTAGTGCATGTTCAGATTTTTATCCATCCACCACTCCAGAATGGATTCTGACCTTCTTCCCTGACAATAGCTCCCACTTCTTGCACTGCAGCAATGTCTTCACTAATCAGTGATGACCCCCATCTAACTTAATGTTTCCTTAGCATTTGTCTATTATTTCCCAAGATCATTCCTGATGAAGGGCTCCTGCCCTAAACATTGATTTTCCTGCTTCTCAGATGCTGCTGGCCACTTCAACCATTTAACCATCTCAGGTTTCCAGACACAATCATGTTCCCATCTGGCTATTGGTGCTTAATTCTTTTACCCTGTCGTTGTTAGATTTTAGAAATCAAGTTACATAAGAATGTACTGATGAACATCTAACACAGAGTAGGGTCACGAACACTGCACCACTATAATATATTTGCCACTATATATTGGAGAAAAGGTGAATAGCCATGAAATTCTAACTATGATCATTCAACTTAAATACAATTAGTATTTTTCTTGAATAGCCAGATTAGAATTTCTTTTTCCCTGGGAATTTTCTTTGAATGAGTAATAACAAAATGTACAAACTAAAAGAACCCACTTTTCACAATCTGAAATGGATGTGATTGCACTGTTTGCATCATGCTATCAACATTTATCAGAAAAATAAACTCCTCCCAATCATGTTTAACATCCTTGCATTTCTAATCTTGACGATACTACTTTGAATGGAATTAACAGCATTTTCTAATGTGAGAGCTTCAGTCAATCCCACTCTTTGGGTTCTCAAGCATCAGTTCTGAGGCTGGCATTTCAATCGACATATAATATAAAGATTGTACCTGTCGTGGTTGTTGTAGTTGTGTCTGAAAGAAAATTGATTTATATTGTTAATATGAGAAAATTCTACATTTGACATTAATTTCTCAAAGAAATGTTTATTTCTCATCATTGATGATGTTCATTTTTACCAGTATAATCCATTTTATTCATACACAGTAATTTCCTGTATTATGTACGGTAGCACTTGAGCATTTCAGGATGTCAAAAGTACAGAAGATTGACACTCAGCCCTGTCTCTTTGTGCTGACTCTTTTTGAGAGCAATTTATTTTCTGCTATTACTCCGGTCTTTCTTCATAGCCCGTTGATTTTCTTCTGTTTGTCTGCTTTCCCGTTCTATTCTGAAAGCCCTTCGTGAATCTCCCTGCACTATCCTCTCAGATGGTTTATTTGGATCCTAATCCCTTGCTGCATATTGCACATTCTGGTTCTTTTCCAAGTCATTTAAAATTTATTAATGACCCTTCCATTGACATTGTTCCAACTCACAGACAGTATCATTCTCATTTCCTCTCAGCTCCCTCATGGTAGACCTGTTACATGTTACATCCTCCTTTTAACGCACTAAACTAATTTTTTATTGAGCATTGTCTGCAGGAACACCTTGATGCTGCACTTAACATGTCTTCCCACACTCTGCAACAAAACATTTTCCATCCCCTGGTTGGTGATAAAACCATATCAGGTGGTACAGGTCATGGATCTCGTGCATGTTCAGATTTTTATCCATCCACCACTCCAGAATGGATTCTGACCTTCTTCCCTGACAATAGCTCCCACTTCTTGCAAGGCAACAATGTCTTCACTAATCAGTGATGACCCCCATCTAACTTTATGTTTTCTTAGCATTTGTCTACTATTTCCCCAAGATCATTCCTGATGAATGCCGCCTGCCCGAAACATCAATTTTCCTGTTCCTCAGGTGCTGACCTCCTCAACCATTTAATCTTTCCAAGTTTTCAGACACATTCACGGTCCCATCTGGCTATTGGGGCTTCATTGTTTTTTGTGGTCGTTGTTAGATTTTAGAAATCATGTTACATAAGAATGTACTGATGAACATCTAACACAGAGTAGGGTCACAAACACTGCACCACTGAAATGTATTTGCCACCAAATATTGGATAAAAGGTGAATAGCCATGAAATTCTAACTATGATCATTCAACTTAAATACAATTAGTATTTTTCTTGAATGGCCAGATTAGAATTTCTTTTTCCCTGGGAATTTTCTTTGAATGAGTAATAACAAAATGTACAAACTAAAAGAACCCACTTTTCACAATCTGAAATGGATGTGATTGCACTGTTTGCATCATGCTATCAACATTTATCAGAAAAATAAACTCCTCCCAATCATGTTTAACATCCATGCATTTCTAATCTTGACGATAGTACTTTGAATGGAATTAACAGCATTTTCTAATGTGAGAGCTTCAGTCAATCCCACTCTTTGGGTTCTCAAGCATCAGTTCTGAGGCTGGCATTTCAATCGACATATAATATAAAGATTGTACCTGTCGTGGTTGTTGTAGTTTTGTCTGAAAGAAAATTGATTTATATTGTTAATGTGAGAAAATTCTACATTTGAAATTAATTTCTCAAAGAAATGTTTTTTTCTCATCATTGATGATGTTCATTTTTACCAGTATAATCCATTTTATTCATACACAGTAATTTCCTGTGTTATGTACAGTGGCACTTGAGCATTTCAGGATGTCAAAAGTACAGAAGATTGACATTCAGCCCTGTCTCTTTGTGCTGACTCTTCTTGAGAGCAATTTATTTTCTGCTATTACTCCGGTCTTTCTACATAGTCCGTTGCTTTTCTTCTATTTGTCTGCTTTCCCGTTCCATTCTGAAAGCCCTTCATGAATATCCCTGCACTATCCTCTCAGATGGTTTATTTGGATCCTAATCCCTTGCTGCATATTGCACATTCTGGTTCTTTTCCAAGTCATTTAAAATTTATTAATGACCCTTCCATTGACATTGTTCCACCTCACAGACAGTCTCATTCTCCTTTCCTCTCAGCTCCCTCATGGTAGACCTGTTACATGTTACATCCTCCTTTTAACGCACTAAACTAATTTTTTATTGAGCATTGTCTGCAGGAACACCTTGATGCTGCACTTAACATGTCTTCCCACACTCTGCAACAAAACATTTTCTATCCCCTGGTTGGTGATAAAACCATATCAGGTGATACAGGTCATGGATCTAGTGCATGTTCAGATTTTTATCCATCCACCACTCCAGAATGGATTCTCACCTTCTTCCCTGACAATAGCTCCCACTTCTTGCAATGCAATAATGTCTTCACTAATCAGTGATGACCCCTATCTGACTTTGTGTTTCCTTAGCATTTGTCTACTATTTCCCCAAGATCATTCCTGATGAAGGGCTCCTGCCCTTAACATTGATTTTCCTGCTCCTCAGATGCTGCTGACCACTTCAACCATTTAGCCTCCTCAGGTTTTCAGACACAATCACGTTCCCATCTGGCTATTGGTGCTTAATTCTTTTACTCTGTCGTTGTTAGATTTTAGAAATCAAGTTACATAAGTATGTACTGATGAACATTTAACACAGAGTAGGGTCACGAACACTGCACCACTGAAATGTATTTGCCACTATATATTGGATAAAAGATGAATAGCCATGAAATTCTAACTATGATCATTCAACTTAAATACAATTAGTATTTTTCTTGAATGGCCAGATTAGAATTTCTTTTTCCGTGGAATTTTCTTTGAATGAGTAACAACAAAATGTACAAACTAAAAGAACCCACTTTTCACAATCTGAAATGGATGTGATTGCACTGTTTACATCATGATATCAATAATTTATCAGAAAAATAAACTCCTCCCAATCATGTTTAACATCCTTGCATTTCTAATCTTGATAATAGTTCTTTGAATGGAATTGACAGAATTTTCTAACGTGAGAGCTTCATTCAATCCCATTCTTTGGGTTTTCAAATATCAGTACTGAGGCTGGCATTCCAATCAATATATAAGTTAAAGATTGTACCTGCAGGGCCTGTTTGTGTTGTGCCTGAAAGAGAAATGATTTATAGTGTTAATGTGAGAAAAGTCTACGTTTGAATTTAATTTCTCAAAGAAATGATCTTTCCAGTCTTTGAAGATGTTCCTTATTTTCAGTATAATCCATTTCATTGATCCATAATAGTTTCCTGTATTATGTACAGTGGGACATAAGCGTTTCATGATATCATCACTTGACCTGCACATCTTTGGACTGTAGGAACAAACCGGAGCATCTGAAGGAAACCCACGCAGAAAAGGGGAGAATGTGCAAACTCCACAAAGACAGTCACCCGTGGCTGGAATCAAACATGGATCCCTGGTGCTGTGAGGCAGCAGCAATAATCACTGAGCCACAGTGCCGACCCTAAATAGAACCCCTACAGTGTGGAAGCAGGCCATACAGTCCATACCGACCCTCTGAAGAGCTCCCCACCCCTTTCCTGTAATCCTGGATTTCCCATGACCTCTCTACCTAGTCTGCACACTTTTGGACTGTGGGAGGAAACCCACACAGACACGGTGAGAATGTGCGAACTCCACAAATACAGTCACCTGCGGCTAGAGTCAAACCCACTGTGAGGGAGCAGTGCTAACCACTGAGCCACCAGTAACTCACCTCTTGAACACAAGCAGCTTGGAAAAAATTCCTCCTCTTCTTCAGGCAGAAGAAACATCGATGCAGCAACACCTGCTACGTCCATCTCAGATTCTGAGGTTTCTTCAATGTCTGATGCAAACGGAGGAACCATGGGTTCCGGAAGGGAGTCATTTTGCTCCCACACTATTTGCAAATTTCCAACTTTCAAATAGTTGTTCAGGACAGTCACACCTACCTGAACTTTATATGTCACTGGACCTGATCTCGTGTTGACCCTGCATCTTAGCCATGCAAGACCATTCCTAAATAAATGGTGACTCGGGGTAAACCTTGTAAAATGTTTCTGTCATATGATGAAACATTGCACAGGCTAATGATTGCCCAAATGGCAGTCTCGTATGTCTCCCCTTATTTCTGGGAATCCTCATCTAACCACAATTGCAAGAATGCATTGCTCATGTCCAGCTTCATGAAGGATAGCTCCCCGACCAGCCTTACATATAAATCATCTATGCGAGGGATTGGATATTCATCCAGCTGCAAAAAGTAGTTTGGTTAAAATCCCCACAAAGGCGAGCCAACCTGTTTGACTTCAAAATCCATACAACTGGTGCTGCCCATTCCACAAACTGGATGGTTTGATGTTTCTGTCACTTTCCCACCTTCTGGTTTCTGCATCTACTTTTGCCTGTGAGGCAGAATTGTGGAATTGCTTCCTGATCAACATGCAAGGTGTCTTTGGTTCCTTTGATAGTCCCTAGACCTTGCTGAAAACCTTCTGGATATTTAATTAGGGCTTCACTCATTTTCTAATTGAAAAACGTTGAGCCAATCTCTGAATCTTTCTCAACCAATTTCCCCTCAAGTTTGGGTCCAAGTCTTTTACTACAATCAGTGGTAATTGAACCAACTGCTTCTTATAAGCTTGTACCCTTGATCGGTCAAAGTTTACCAGTATTACTTCTCAGTATAGCCAAGGTCTTAAGCAAACTTAAGAGTTGGAGTCCATAGCAAACTTTGTTTAAGATTAATTCTGCAATCACTGAAACAGCCGTGCTGGTATTAACTTCCATTAGAAGCAGGTGATCATTTAACCCGACGATTATTTTGATTACTTCTGATTCGGATGTTTCTAAGCAATTTGATCCAAATGAGATGTAGGTGGACTTTCCAGGGTGTGCACTCTCCTGAATACTGACCTATGAATCCTCTTACTCAAATTAAGTCCAATGGATCGCTCTTAACTAAGTCCATCAGCTCTTGAAAGGTTTTAGGGTCTGGTGCCTCAGGGAAAGTTAGGCTCTTAATAACAGAAAAAGCAATGGGTCTTCAAGCTGTCTGGAGAATTACTCACCGCTTTTCAGCTGCCTCAATCTCGTTTTCCCAGAAAACAATAACACATTCTTTCCACATACTGGGCCTAGTCTTTGACAGCAAGATTGAATAAGGCAAGCTTCCCAAATAATGGCATGATGCCAGAAATGATTCCCCAACTTAAAGATGAATATGCGAACAAATTTCTTCAGGATTGTGCTTTTCTGTCATCGCCACTGAAATAAATCCTCAGAGGCCGGTATCCCCTCACCAAGTCACCCTTTATTTACACGTGGAGAGTCATTGACACTGATCCAGCTTCTTCAGAGCCAGCTCTCAGAGTAACAGAACCTCTGACACTCATGCAAATATCTATTGGCTAGGGTTCCCTGACTGGACAAGATTAACAGTCGCAATCAGGGAACTCACATTCTATGAGATCCCTGAATGACCTCGTTGCAATCACTACAGTGACCTTGCCAGGTATGGTCCTTCACTGCATCACATTCCTGCCCCATTGAAGCCCACGTGTTCCTGACTAAGAAAAGGCCTCCTCCTGAATTAGCATGTTCCGAGCCAGGCTTTACCATATCTCGGTAAAAACAATGACTGCAGATGCTGGAAACCAGATTCTGGATTAGTGGTGCTGGAAGAGCACAGCAGTTCAGGCAGCATCAAAGTAGCTTCAAAATCAACGTTTCGGGCAAATGCCCTTCATCAGGAATAAAGGCAGTGAGCCTGAAGCGTGGAGAGATAAGCTAGAGGAGGGTGGGGGTGGGGAGAAAGTAGCATAGAGTACAATGGGTGAGTGGGGGAGGGGATGAAGGTGATAGGTCAAGGAGGAGAGGGTGGAGTGGATAGGTGGAAAAGAAGATAGGCAGGTAGACAAGTCTGGACAAGTCATGGAGACAGTTACTGAGCTGGAAGTTTAGAACTAGGGTGAGGTGGGGGAAGGGGAAATGAGGAAACTGTTGAAGTCCACATTGATGCCTTGGGGTTGAACTGTTCCGAGGCGGAAGATGAGGCGTTCTTCCTCCAGGCGTCTGGTGGTGAGGGAGCGGCGGTGAAGGAGGCCCAGGACCTCCATGTCCTCGGCAGAGTGGGAGGGGGAGTTGAAATGTTGGGGCACGGGGCGGTGTGGTTGATTGGTGCGGGTGTCCCGGAGATGTTCCCTAAAGCGCTCTGCTAGGAGGCACCCAGTCTCCCCAATGTAGAGGAGACCGCATCGGGAGCAACGGATACAATAAATGATATTAGTGGATGTGCAAGTAAAACTTTGATGAATGTGGAAGGCTCCTTTAGGGCCTTGGATAGAGGTGAGGGAGGAGGTGTGGGCGCAGGTTTTACAGTTCCTGCGGTGGCAGGGGCAAGTGCCAGGATTGGAGGGTGGGTTGTTGGGGGGCGTGGACCTAACCAGGTAGTCGCGGAGGGAACGGTCTTTGCGGAAGGCGGAAAGGGTGGGGAGGGAAATATATCCCTGGTAGTGGGGTCTGTTTGGAGGTGGCGGAAATGTTGGCGGATGATTTGGTTTATGCGAAGGTTGGTAGGGAGCACCAGGGGCGTTCTGTCCTTGTTACGGTTGGAGGGGTGGGGTCTGAGGGCGGAGGTGCGGGATGTAGACGAGATGTAGACAATTTTTTTTAAAAGTCTAACAGAGAATATTAACTAACAACTATTAACAACTCCTTTCTCTTAAACCTATCTTTTACCTTCCCCTCTACAATACTAGTCTGATAAAAAAATCCCGATTATGATTTACAGAATAAAAGTCATGCCTCCCTTTGCATATAATGTTGCCCCACAAATTGGTGCTTGGCATTGCTGTTTCCAGTGCCTGAGTTGATGCCAGATGGCCCATCCAGTTTAATTCTTTATTTTTTCCTTTCTGGTGGCTTGTTAGCCAAAAGACCAACAGATATAGGCTGCTAGTAAGAGCTCTCCGAGAGGTATTTGTCTGGAGAAGGTACTTGTGCAGAGAAAACATCAAAACTGTCCTGAAGAGAAAAATCTACAGAGAAAACTCAGCAAAGCTGAGTGGTTTTGAAACGTGATTTTTTTTCTGTAAATCATAATTGGGATTTTTTTAATCAGACTAGTATTGTAGAGGGGAAGGTAAAAGATAGGTTTAAGAGAAAGGAGTTGTTAGTTAATATTTTCTGTTAGATTTTTTAAAAAAGTTGTCAATTTTTACTTTAAATAGTGACTTTTGGGGTAGTTCTTTGCCTCTTTAATTTTGACAAATTACAGCACGGGGTGAATCTTTTCTGTGCTGCTGATTTAAATTAGCAGAGGGGTTTACCCCATGTTGTAACACATATAATTCCAAATTTTCATTGAATTCACATTTCACCGTCTGCTGCGGTCAGATTCGAATCAGTCTCAAAAGCATTACCTCAGTGTCTGGATTACTAGTCAAGCCACAATACCAATATTGTTCCCTTATCTCCTTGCAGGCTCACTTTCAATAGAACCAATGCTTACTTTGTGAATTTTTTTAAATTTAACTTTTTATAGAAACTTTTATAATCTGTTTTTATATACCTGGTCAACTTTCTCTTGTCAATATCTAGATTACGACCTCTCATGATTACTGTTGTGCCTTTCTGTAGTGCCCAAGTGATTAATGAGTTTATGTTGAAGGACAAAAGGAACCACAATATGCCAGTCTGTTGCCCACATGTGTATCATATGAGTCACCAGTGACTTTTTTGCTAAGGTCATAAATCATGTCCAGTCAAAGACATCCCTCTAGGAGTTTCTCAGCATGGTGTTCTAGGCCCAACGTCTTCATTAGAGTTGTGCTCGAAAAGCACAACAGGTCAGGCAGCATCTGAAGAGCAGGAAAATCAACATTTTGGACAAGAGCCCTTCATTAGGAATGGAGGTAGGGAGCCTCCAGGGTGGAGAGATAAACGACGTGGGGTGTGGGTGGGGGGATGGGGGGGGGGATGGTGGTGCTGGGGGAGAAGGTAGCAAAGAGTACAATAGGTGGATCAGGGTGGGGATGAAGGTGATAAGTCAGAGGGTGAATGGCAGGTAGGACAGGTCATGAGGACAGTGCTGAGCTGGATGTTAGGAATTGGGGTAACCCCCATTCACCTATTGTACTCTTTGCTACCTTCACCCCAGCCCAGCCCCTACCCCCCATTTATCCCTCCACCCTGGAGGCTCCCTGCCCCCATTCCTGATGAAGGGCTTTTGCCCGGAACATTGATTTTCCTGCTCCTCGGATGCTGCCTGACCTTCTGTGCTTTTCCAGCACCATTCTAATCTAGTCTCTGATCTCCAGCATCTGCAGTCCTCACTTCTGCCCAACTGGCTTCAGTCAGTCCATCAATTATTATCCTTCTACTGCAAGGTTAGAACTGGGAATGTTTGTGCCAATGATTATACAATTCACGACTCCTTCATTACTGAAGCAGTTTATGTTGAAAAGCATCAAGATCTGGAGAATATTCTGATTTGGCCAGAGAAGGGGAAGCACGTGTATTAATATGAACATATTAGTTATGTTTTCGGTAGCAGAAAGTCCTTTTGCAACACAAAATGCCAAGCAATGACAGAGTCTAACCATTGTCCCTTGACATTCAAAGATGTTTTCATCAATGATTTCCCCACATGCTGAGGTTACCATTGATCAGAAACTGAACTAGACTAGCTATACAAACACAATGGCTACAAAAGCAGGTCAGAGGCTAGGAATCCTACAGAGAGTCAATCACTTTTTGATTTTTCAAAGCTTTTCCACCATCTACAAGAGACAATTCAGTAATACGGTGCTCTGCCCTACTGGCCTAGATAAGTTTAACTCCGAAGATACTTAAGAACTTGATACCATCCAGAACAAAAGATCTGCTTGATGGGCATTACATCCACAAACATTCAAACCCTCCACCACTGATGCTCAGCTGCAACATTAAGTAGCATTTGCAATGCAGAAATTCACCAAGGCTCCTCAAACAGCACCTTCAAACCAATGATCATGATCATTTAGAAGAACAAGGGCAGCAGATATGTGGGAACCCATCCAAATCACTTATCATCCTGAGATGCAAGTTCCCCTCCCCAAATCACTTATCATCCTGAATCGGAAAAATTATCATCATTCCTTCTCTGTCAAAACCTTAGAATCCTCTCCTGGTATAATATTATATGTATTATGTGTGTACATACTTCAAATGGACTGCAGCAGTTGGAGAAGGCAGCTCGCCACCATCTTTTCAAGAGCAACTAGGGATGGGTGATATACGGGCAGCACGATAACTCAGTGGTTAGCACTGCTGCCTCCCAGTGCCAGGGACCCGTGTCGGATTTCCACGTTGGGCGACTGTGTGGAGTTTGCACATTCTTCCTTCTGCGTAGGCTTCCTCTCACAATCCAAAGACGTGCAGGTCAGGTAAATTTGCCATGCTAAATTGCCCATAGTGTTAGGTGCATTAGTCAGGGGCTAGTGTAGGGAAATAGATCTGGGTGGGTTACTCATTGAAGGTTTGGTATGGATTTGTTGGACCAAATGGCCTGTTTCCACACTGTAGGGAGTCTAATCATGTTTGTCACCCATGTCCCATGAATTAATAAAGAAATTGTATAGTTATCCAATCACTTTGCCCTGAAAATGCTAATGGATGCGTCACACCTAACAATATTCTAGTTAGACTGCTGAGGTGTCTTAATCAACACCTGAAATGCCTAGCTTTGCCACCAGACTGAAATCTGAGCTGGTTGAATCACTTAAATATACAATTATGGAATTCTCGGTAAGTGGCTGTTTGAATCCAGAGGGAGAGCAAGATGTCAGACTGAGTCAATAGCCTGCCTGGACATTCGATCTCGGTCTCCAAGTAGATGACTGCCATGAACCTATGCTTTTCATGCAAGAAGCAATACCTTGCTCACTGTCGAAACTGCAATTGGTCTGGTTGTCAGTAACTTATGAACCAGGGTGTCTTGGGTCCAATGGACATCAGCACTTTACAATCTCTCACCATTTAAGAAGTGATCTGAATCTTCATTCCTCTCACAAAAATGAATGATTTCATTACTATCCACAATATATTAAATCTGCCATATTCTTGCCCAGTCACTCAGCCTGTCTAAACCCACTTGAAGCCTTTCCGCATTCTCTCCAACTCACACCCCTGCCATGTTTTGTATTGTTTGCAAACTCGGAAATATTACAATTTTCCTCAGATCCAAATCATTGATAATATAGATTGTGAACAGCTGGGACAGAGCATCGATCCTCACAGCATTTCACTTGCAACAGTCAACCAATATGAGAAAAACCCATTTATATCTGTCAGTGAATACGCTAATGAAAAACATCTTTTAGTTTTAAATTGAGTTTCAATATGCTGTTCAATCATATTTAGCATTTGATAACATAGAAATTAACGTGTATTTCACTAATCATTGGCTTGAAACCTCTTTTAAAATTTCCTAGTACCAAAAAGATTATTTTAAACCTCAATTTATTATGCCGTTCCTTCAATTTCAGTGTTGTATTGATTGCATTCAGTGTATTTTAGTGGCCCAAAGGAGTTCTTTTCTGTGTTTTACTCAATGTAATTTTGCCACATAAAGCTAGTTGTAAACTGTGAATGTAAGTATGCACTGTTAAAGGGTTAGTTAAAAAAGGTATGAGAACAGCTTCGCCGGAGCACGGTTCAGTGGTTTGGTAATCCGTTGGAAGAGGAAAAGAAAATGGATCAGAGCTAGAACCAAGTTAAAAAGATTTCAAAGGACCTTTCAGTCAGAAAGGCAGGTAAACCATCCTCCTTTAAAATTCATCGGCACAAATTAAAACACTTTCACACCATTTTAAGATGAATTACACAATTTTTAACCTTCAAATAACCAGATAGCTATTAGACAACTTCACTTGTGCCAAGTTATTTAAATAAGATCCAACTACTGTATCATAACAGATTTAAATATAGCACCAGTTATAGTTTCTTGTATATTTATAAGGTAGAATAATTTCTAAGACTTTTATCATTTCATTACTCATTATATTCTCATGGACTAGAACATGAAACATTCTTACATATTTTCATTTGAAACGTTCACTTCTTACCGGTCCCACATTCAGCATTGTATAAAAGGATAAGAATTCCACAAAGAAGGATATTTCTTAAAGAGTAGGTTGATGTTAGTGAAAACATCTTTCCACACAATGTACTTTAATTTTCAGCTGAAGACTTGTTTGCTGCACGGCGATAAACGTGACAAAGCTGCTCTTGTCGTGTGGTAAGAACATTAATTTAGATGGGTGCAATAAAATACATCAGCAACATTAATGAACTTTAAACCTTCATACATCACTAATTACATCAGCATGACATTGGCTTCTGTTCAGATGTGATACTATTTTGATAATTACACCTTTCTGACACACTGTTCTACTTTATATTGATAATTGAAAACTTGCAAAGGGACAGTGAAAAACGCATCTCAATATAGTACATGAAGAGAGTCTGGAGTGCTAAACCAAGACCAATTCATCCAGAAGTTATTGATGCAAATACAATCTTAAGCTCCTGTATTTTATTTTCATTCTCTATTTACTAACTTGTCTATCCACAGCCTGATACAGCATTTCAGTGAAGCACAACACAAACACATGGAACAGCATCTTATCATTTGACTTCGCATGTCACAGCCTTCTTGACTCAACTTTGAGCTCAACAACTTTAGATCATAACCTCTGCCACTATCAGGCTCTATATGTTTATTTTGTTCTCTTTTTCTCTTTCCCTCTATGCTGTACTGCCTGTAGATACAGTCTAAGTATCAAGCGTAAGATTGTAAATGTACTCAGTTATACCAACTAGACAGGTTGACCTAGCAACACAGGATCTTGTCTCACATGCTTTGGCCTCATATTTTCTGAAACCCATTTTTCTTGCCATCTTTCTCTGTCCTTCTGGTGAGGTGTTGGGATGAACCAACTTTGAAATTAAGAACTGATGTAGCATACACTCCCATTAGTGAGAGAGAGTTCCAAACATCTAAAGACGTTTGTGTGTAATATCGCTTCTGAATAGTTTTGCCCTAATTCTCAAACTATGCCCCTAGTTCTAGAATCCTCAACTAGTCAAATCAACTTATGTTTATCTACCCCATCTAACCTCTAAAGTCCAGTTATCATTCTTGTAAACCTATGTTGTATTCCCTCCAAGGTGAACATATCATTCCTACGGTGTGATGGCCAGATCTACTTGCAGTACCCCAAGTGGGGTCTAAGCAGGGTTTTGTATAACTGTAGCATAATGTCAGCATCCTTATACTCCAGTCCTCTAGATTTAACCACCAGCATTCCATTAGCTTTCTTGATTACTTTCTGCGCCTGTTTGTGGCATGAAAGATCTATGCGCATGAATTCCCAAGTCTCTTTGAACATCAGCCCTACTTAGCTTCATACCATCAAGAAAGAACGTTGAATTATCCTTTTTTGATCCAAAATGGATAACCTCACACTTGTTTACACTGAACTCAATCTGCCATAGTTTTGCCTATTCACTTCATCCATCGATGTCCGTTTGTAATTTTATGCTGTCATCTACAAATTTGTTTTCAAGGTTCTATTTCTTTTCTCGTGAAGATGTGGATGGTCACCATCTACCAGTGATGGTATTGGAAACTATAGAGTACCAAATAATTTTAAAATAATTCTTGGTTACTGGCATTTAGAAATGAATATTTTAACTGGCAAATCAAAGGAACTTAAATGATCCTACCCTTTTCTTTTCTTTGAATGGTTGTTATAGACCAGACCAGATCCCTTCAAAATATATTCAGAAGGTAGTTTAAACCCTCTTCTGTTCTTATTTTAAAAATAAATATGAAGCATGTTTCAGATGCAATTTGACTGGTCAGCTACCAGATTTGAAGCAAAATGCACTTTATTCATACAGTATAGTGAAAATACACTAAAAGAAATGAAATTGGCATAATATTGTTCTATTGGAAAACTTAACAGAATATTAGATTAGTTTACTACTAACAGTGACTGTTCTACTGTAGTAATGTCCCACAAACACACCCTTGTCAAAAATCCAATTCAGAAAAATAGATTGTCTCACAGGCCATTTTCCAGTCCAGGAGGAAAAAAATATCAAGACAAAACTCTGAGAGACAGAGAGAGAGAGAGAGAGAGAGAGTAGCAGGGAGAGATGTACTCCAGCTTCAAGAAACATCAACAACTGGCTACTGAAAACTAAAAACTAGAAATCCTGGTTCTGTAGGAGCTTTCCCTACCCATTGAGGTTGTTTCTTTTGTTCCAGCTTAAAAAAAAATAGACAGCTTGGTACCTCTGCCTTAAAACCTCTCTTCAAAGCAAAAACCAGTACAGAATACATCTCTGAAAGCCATAGTATCATCACACAGTACTCGTCCATGATCGCTGGAGGAGTTTTGCTGCTGCCAGTCCCGAATGCCGGGTGAATGATCCCACTGCTGCTGCCACCGAGCTCTAAAGCCAGGAGACCAACCTCGGTGCTGCTGCCCTCGGCCCCGATCACCAAGAGAACATCCTCACTGCTGCCACTTCCTACCACTAGGAGAAGCCACACTCTGCATATAGCTCGCTCTTGCTGCTTCGCCAGTGCTGCTGACAAGCCCACCTCAGAAAAGAAGGAAAAAAGACCAAAAGAAAAGGAAAAATAATGTGAACGGAAAGAGCAGAAGCAAGAGTAAAACAAAGGGAAACAGATGGGAGCAGATGTGGCAAGGAGCTCTCAAGATTCTCAATCTTTTGAGAAGAAATTCTGCCTCATCTCACTTTTAAATGCTGCCCCTTTATTCTAAGATAATCATCCCTAGTTCTAGACTCTACCATGTGAGGATACATCCTCCCAGAATTTCCCTTTTAAACCCTTCAGAATCCTATATCTTCCTCTAAATTCCAATGAGTGGAATCCCAACATGTTGAAGTTTTGCTCATAATACAATCCTCCTTACCGAGATTATCCTGGTGAACATTTTCTAAACTGCCTCCAATGAAATAATATCTTTCCCAAAGTAAGAGTATTGCTCACAGTATTCTAGGTGTGGTCTCACCAGCACTTGCAATAAGACTTCCCTACGCTTATACTCCAATCCCCTTGAAATAAAAATCCAACATTCCATTAGCCTTTTTGATTATCTGCCGCATCTGGGTGTTTCGGGCATAAGTACCCTCAAATACCCTCATTTTGTTGCAGCTTTTTGTAGTTTTTCTCCTGTGGCCTTTGTCTTTAATTTCTTAGTTCTTCAATTTGTTGCTTCCATAGAAATAATTCATGCCTGTGGTTGTCTGTATTACATCTCTTTTGCATTCGATTTTTTTTGTTGTTGACTGCCTCCTAGGAAACAAACAATAAAAGCACAGAGATGCCCTATGGTTCATATACACTTCAAAAAGCACAGCATCTTCTGTGACATATCTTTAATAAAATTTATTTTACACTTCATTTTCTGACTTCTATCCAAAAGATATCTGTTATGCCTTTTCTTCAGATATTCTTCTACATTAATGTTTTAATATTGATATTTAACCTATAACATAGAATCATATTATCATTGAACTTTACAGTGGAGAAAGAAGCCATTTGACCTATCATGTATGTATCAGCTCCCAACAGACCTACCCAGCTAGTTCCACTCTCCAGCCCTATTTCTCTAGCCTTCTACCTTTATCACTTTCAAAGATATATCCAGTTCTCTTTTGAAATCTCCTCTGGGAATCTGCCTCCACCACTCTCCTCCAGAAAGTGCATTCCGAATCTTAACAATTCTCTGAGTAATGATGTTTTTCTTCATCCTCTCTTGCTACCAATCTTGAAATTTTGACCCCTAGATACTAACATGCTGAAATAAATCCTTGAAAGCCGGTATCTTATCATCAAGTCACCCTTTATTTACACATGCTCAATACATAGGCTCAGAGCCAGTCTCTAGAGTGAAGAAATCCCTGACACTCCTATTTATATCAGTCAGCCAGGACTCACCGATTGATCCAGGTAAACACCCCAATCTGGGAACTCAAGCTAAATGAGACCCACCTGGCCAAGCTTGTTCCAATCAATATACATACCAACTAGTGCAAACAGTTCTTTACTTTCCTTCTTTACTCTATCAAAATTTCTCATAATTTTGAATACTTCAGTAAAGTAGTCCTTAATCTTCTCTACTCCAAAGAATAAGCCCAATTTCTCTAATCTTTCTTTGTACCAAAACTCCTTCATTCCTGTTATCATTTAGTACATCTCCTTTGAGGTTTCTCCTTAAACAACGTACATAACATTACATCTATAAATTTCTCAATGACTGAGCCTCCACAACCCTCTGGAGTGGAGAATTCCAAATATTCAACACCATCCTTATCTCAGGCCTAAATTACTTCATACCCTTTATTCTAAGATGATGTCCACTGGTTTTTGATGCCACAATAACAAGTAATCATGCAAGTGCAGAAGGCTTGAAGAAGGAAAATAGTATGTTGGTCTTCAATGCAAAGGATTTGAGTACAGGAGCAAGGATGTCTTACTGTAATTATACAGGGCCTTGGTGAGATCATACATAGAGTCGTGTGTGTAGTTTTGGTCTCCTTACATGCGGAAGGATATTCTGGCTGTGGAGGAAGTGTAACAAAGCTCTACTAGACTGATTCTTGGATGGCAAGACTAACATTTAGATTTAGATTAGATTAGATCCCCTACAGTATGGAAACAGGCCCTTTGGCCCAACAAGTCCACACTGACCCTCCAAAGACTAACCCACCCAGACCTGTTTCTTTCTGACTAATGCACCTAACACCATGGGCAATTTACCATGACCAATTCAGCTGACCTGCACATCTTTGGACTGTGGGAGGAAATCGGAGCACCTGGAGGAAACCCATGCAGACATGGGGAGAATGTGCAAACTCCACACAGACAGTCACCCAAGGCTGGAATCGAACTTAGATCCTTGGTGCTGTGAGGCAACAGTGCTAACCACTGAACATATGAAGAGAGATTAGATCATTTTGGGGCTTCTTTCCCTGGAGCTTCAGGGACTGAGGGGTGAGCTTATCGAAGTTTAAAAAATCACGAGGGGCATGCATGGAGTGAATAGCCAAGGTATTTTTGCTAGGGTGGTGGAGTAGAACACTATAGGACATATGTTTAAGGTGAGATGGGAAAGATTCAAAAAGGACCTGCGAGATAACTTTTTCACACAAACAGTGATGCATGTATGGAACAAACTGCCAGAGGAAGTGGTAGAGGTGGGTATGGTTACAACATTTAAAAGGGACCTGGATGGGTGTATGAATAGGAAGGGTTTAGAGTGATATGGGCCAAGTGCTGGCAAATGGGACAAGGTCATATTGGGATATCTGAAGTGAAAAATGTGTTGCTGGAAAAGCGCAGCAGGTCAGGCAGCATCCAAGGAACAGGAGAATCGACGTTCAGGCATAAGCCCTTCTTCAGGAATGAGGAAGATGTGCCAAGCAGGCTAAGATAAAAGGTAGGGAGGAGGGACTTGGGGGAGGGGCATTGGGAATGTGATAGGTGGAAGGAGGTTAAGTAAGGATGATAGGCCAGAGAGGGGGTGGGGGCGGAGAGGTCGGGAAGAAGATTGCAGGTCAAGAAGTCGGCACTGAGAAAAATGCGTTGCTGGAAAAGTGCAGCAGGTCAGGCAGCATCCAAGGAGCAGGAGAATCGACATTTTGGGCAAAAGCCCTTCTTCAGGAATGAGGAAGGTGTGCCAAGCAGGTGCTGCGCTTTTCCAGCAACACATTTTTCAGCTCTGATCTCCAGCATCTGCAGTCCTCACTTTCTCCATATTGGGATATCTAGCTGGCATGGATGCGCTAGACTGAAGGGTCTGCTTCCATATATGATTCTGACTCTATGACAATAATGAGGTGGAGGATCTCATTGAAACTGAGTAAATGTTAACTGAAATAGTCAGGGAAAATGCAGGAAGTATTTCCTGATTACTGGTCAGTCCATAATCAGGTATCACAGCTTAAGGACGTAAGGTAGGATATTTAGGGTTTATTTGAGGAAAAAATTCTTAACCTGGAGAGTGGTGAGCCTTTGGCATTATCTGCCACAGAAATCAGTTGACGTCTAAACATTGAATGTTTTTGAAGAGTGTGTTAGGTATAATTCTTAGGGCTAAAAGGATCAAAGGATTGGGCAAGGAAGTAGGAACAGGGCATTGAATGATAAGCCATGATCATCTTGAATGACAGAGTAGGCCCAAAGATCTAAATTACATCCTCCTGCTCCTGTTTTCTCTGTTTCTATGTTTCATGCAAAATTTCTGCTCAGTCAACTTAGATGGATTTAATACTGCATTCAGATGTTCAAATCCTTCTCCCATTACTCCTTCTTCCATTATTCTCAAATGGTCAGTGGTTCAGGGTAAGACAAACAGAATACTTCAAAGACACCTTCGAGATACTCCTTGAAGCATTCAAGGAGTTAATGCTAATGACTGAGGGGAGTTAGCTACTAATTATTCAGAATGACCATAAACAGTCCATGAAGGTGCATCATGGTTTGCGTTGCAACATCTGAATGAGGACACAGAAGGATAGCAGAGAAAGCAAACAAACCTTGCACTCCAGAGACCGTTAAGTCATGGGGCATCTTGTTCTGGATTAATGGTGCTGGAAGAGCACAGCAATTCAGGCAGCATCCAAGTAGCTTCGAAATCGATGTTTGGGGCAAAAGGCCTTACTCCTGATGAAGGGCTTTTGCCTGAAACGTCGATTTCGAAGCTACTTGGATGCTGCCTGAACTGCTGTGCTCTTCCAGCACCACTAATCCAGAATCTGGTTTCCAGCATCTGCAGTCATTGTTTTTACCCCATGGGGCATCTTGTGCCAATGGATTTGTAACTCCAGCTTCAGCCTGTTCAGTCATATGAAGACCTTATAGCCATGCCAATAATCTCTGTATCCAAATCCTTATTCCCCAATCTTAAACTTATCCTGCCTCTGATTCAAAACCTTCCAAGTTTAACTATTTCAGAATACTCAATTTAAGACATCCCTCCTATTCCTGATTTCGTAACCACCTAAATGGTAAAGCACCAAACTTACAGGTGCCACATGACAGGTACTCTCCTGCCTTTCAATTTCAGACCCACTGCTAAATGTTGATACCTATGCTTCCTGACGTTTCAGTTCTCTATTAACTGCATTCGTGCAGCTTCCATGGCTACCTGTGGTAGTGTATGAATAACATCAAAGAGTTCATGGGGATAGAAGGGAAAGTGCATTTAGGCTGCTACATACAACGACCTGGAGATCCATGCACAATTTCAGTGGGCTACTGGACATCGCAGTCAAGTAAAGATCCTCATGCCTGTGAAGTTCTTGGATTTTGTGCAAAAGTGAGTGTTTTACCAGTACATATTAAAAAAATGGAAAAGTTGGCACTTAAGTAGCATTGTTTTTTGTGATCACGAGATGTCTCAAAATGTTGTAGCCAACAACGTACTTTTTGAAGTCTAGCCATGTTGCAATCTATAAACACAGCAGCCAATTTATACTGCTCAAACCCCAACAAACATCAGGGTGAAAATGACCAGATTATCTATTTTAGAAATGTGATTAAGTGATAAATATTGGTCAGCCCTGTGGTGAAGGCTGGAAAGTGGGTATCATTGACTAGGCCATTTATTGCCCATTCCTAACTGTCTTAGAGAGAGGGTGGTGAGCTGCCTTCTTAAATTACTGCAATCCTTGATGTGTAGGTTAGGAAAGGTGTTTCAGGTTGTTGACCGAGCAACAGTAAAGGAAGGGCAATATAGGTCCAAGACAGGATGGTGTGTGACGTGGAGAGACACTTGCAGGTGGTGGTACTCCCATGTAGCTTGTTCAAAAAGGCACCATCCACCCTAGCAGACAGATGTAGTCTCAAAATTCCTCATCCAAAAAATGATACTTCTGACAGTCTCCATTCTCTCTTTAGTGCACTGAACTCTTATGCATGTCTTCTGTGCTCAGATTCTGTTCCAAGGATTGAACTCAGAAACTGTAACTCATACGTAAGACGATTGTCAACTCAGTAGAAAGTGAGGATGGCAAATGCTGGAGGTCAGTGTCAAGAGTGTGGTGCTGGAAAAACACAGCAGGTCAGGCAGCATTCGAAGAACAGGAGAATTGACGTTTCAGGCATAAGCCCTTCTTCAAAAATGATTCCTGATTTCTCATTCCTGATGAAAGGTTTATGCCTGAGATGTCAATTCTCCTGCTTCTCGGATGCTGCCTGACCTGCTGTGCTTTTCCAACACCACACTCTCGACCCTGATCTCCAGCATCCGCACCACACACTCAATTGTCAACTCAGCCATATTGACAAAACCACTCTATTTCTGGGATAGAACTAATGGAGATTCGAACAATATTTCTATATGCTGACACTCATGATTTCACAAATGATTGTTTTTTTATCATTTATTATCACTGTGCATCATGTTTCGAGTGGTACGTGGACTTAGAACATTGAAGACCTTCTGTAATTCAGAATTTATGAGCGTCTGTGAATTCAAAGTACAGATCATATCTATGTTAATACAAATTATGTGCATTACTTTCAGTAGTGTTCAGTTATCAGACATCTACATTTGCAGTTATCCAATTGTACGTTATTCACCATAGGCTCTTTCTTAATAGATCATATTGCAAAACATCTAGAAACAGATATCATTAAAAATGCCAGCAGGATACTTAAATTAAGATGATATTTAGCCAACCCAATTGAATTATTACTGAATTATCATAAGAGAAAGTAGAAAAAAGAAAATATGAAGGAAAAGATTGATTACAGGATGGAGTCAGGATCTAGCAATCAACTGCATTCAAAGGCAGCAGCAAAATGAAAAATAGTGTTTGCGGATCCTCTTCGTCCCTTGTTATTTGTTCACCATCATTTTTAGAAGAATTCAAAAAACAGTAGAGTTTTGATCTGATCTGTTGTGAAATTGCTTAGCTTTGCCTATTGCAACCTGATTCTGCTTTTAACATCCATGTGGACCCATGTTGCAACTTCACCAAGTTGGCACCTCATTTTTAGATACGTCTCACGCTTCTCTGGTGTTTGTTTCCACACTCTTTATTATCTAATATTGACAACTAGGCTTAATTGTAATGACAGAGTCAAAGATATACCAGATCATGAGGTTACACTATGTGAAAAAATACAAATCTATTGATGGCTAACAGCTCCTCTTAATGCCAAGTTTTGAGCTACTAGGTTTATTCTAAATCTATTCCAATAAGCACAGTGAAAGCACCATGCAACGTCACAGGGGTATCTTCAGTGAGAAGATGGGACTTTGTCTCTACCAGGACTGTGCAGTAGCCATTCCTACCAATAGTGTCATGGAAAAATACTTCTGCAAATAGATTGGTGAGAAAGGGACAAGTAGCTTTTTCCATCTTGTTGATTTCTTTGCCACTTCTCGTAGGCTCAGGAAGACCAATAGTTCCACAGGACTGAGGTGACTCAGTAGTGGACAACTTATCACTTGATGATGAGCATTAAGGTTCATCCAAACAGCATGCATTCTGTGGCCTTACTAATGATATTCAACATAGAGAAATATCAATTCACCAGCTGAAAGAGACCAGGTGGTAATCAGAAGAATGCTTTCATGATTCATGTTTCTCCATGAGACTTCTTGGGGTTTGGATGGCAGATCTCTCAAGGCCAATAACTCCCAACAATATATCTCTGTCCAACCACCATGTCTGATGTGTCTCTCCTGCCAGTGGGACAGGACATATCAATGAATAGTGATGAAGGGATCCAGGATGTTGGCTACATGGTATAAGACTGGGACATGGCTGTGTCTGATTGTGACTTGACTAGTCTGTGAAAACAGTTCTCGTGAGTTTGTAACTGGGCCCCATACATTAGAGAAAAGGATGGGGGAATAGCACAGAAGAAAGGGACTGACTGGATTGTGTAATGATTGTAACAAGATCAGCCAACGGAACCTTATGGAATATGAATTCCCTGTTCAGGGATGTTAATTTGATCCATTCAGTAAGCCCTGGTTGACATGAAAGGATAAATGTCAGGGATACTGACACTGTAGTGCCTGGCCTCAGTAATAATGTGGAGGTGCTGGTGTTGGACTGGGGTGGACAAAGTTAAAAATCACACAACACCAGGTTAAAGTTCAACAGGTTTATTTCAAAGTATGAGCTTTCAGAGCGCTGTTTCTTCCCCAGGAAGTGCCAATGTTTTCCTATGGTGGACAAAGTTAAAAATCACACAGCAAGAGATTATAGTCCAAAAGATTTATTTCAAAGTACAAGCTTTTGGAGTGCTGGTCTTTCATCAGGTAGCTACTTTGAGGACTGGGCCTAATATGTGGAAAGAATGCATTTTTTTTCCAGGCAGGTGACATTGCGATGTACAAAAAAACGAGTAATTCTCCTGACAGCCTGTGGAATTGTAGCTTTTTCTGTCATTCGCCTATCTTTCCCTGTGGCAGCAGATACAAAAATGTTACAAAAATTAACTGACATGGTTAAAAAAATATTACAAATACAAGCCTCTTCTAATTCTGAGGTAATATCACCTTTACTTGGCAATTCAAGAACCAGATGAATTCATACTGGAGTTTTTAACTTGGTTAAGATAACTGGCATAGCCTGTGATTTTGATTTAACCCTTAATGAGATGCTTAGAGATTGTCTGGTATTGGGATTAATGATGTAACTAAGTAAAAATGCCTACTAGCTGAAGCTTAATTGGACTTCAAACCAGCTCAACAACTGGTTTTATCATTGGAAAATGCAACAAGTACAGCAAATGAGTTGCAAATTATTCTGATGAACGTAAACACCTTCGTCAGTCTGCCTGAGCTTGGGGAACATCACTGAGTGCAGACAATTGCATGGCCTTACTTAGGAAATATACTGATAAGACTAGCTCTAGGTCAGCCCATAGCAAAACCACAAAACAAAGCCAAGTCTTGGCCAAACAGTTGCAATGTTCTTCGGGATCCTGCCAGCTAAGACATTGTAATTGTTGCCACTACGTGGACTGAAGACAGCAAAAGATTCCCACTAGGCATAAGTGAGTAAGACCAGTATCCAAGAGGGTAGCCAGGACAGTTCATACTCTGGAATCTCCAGCTGCATCTGGTTTGTTAAATAACATAGCATTTCCAAATCAGAACCATGGTCACCTAGTTCAAATGGAGGTCAATGGAAAAGCACAGCAAGTCAGGCAGCATCCAAAGAGCAGGAGAATCGATATTTCAGACATAAGCCCTTCATCAGGAATGAGGCTTGTGGGATGGAGGGCTAAGAGATAAATAGGAGGGGTTTGGGGTTGGGAGGAAGGGAGCTAAGAAAGTGATAGTGAGGGAGAAGGTGATAGGTCAGGGCAGGGTGGAGGGGATAGATGTGAAATGTCATGGACAGGTCAGGAAGGTGGTGCCAACTTGGAGGCTTGGGACTGGGATAATGTGGGGGGAGAAGAGGAAACTGTTGAAATCCACTTTTATCCCGTGTGGTTGCAGTGTCCCAAGGCAGAATATGAGGCATTCTTCCTCCAGGCATTGGTGGTAATGGTTTGGCGGTGGAGGAGGCCCAGGACCTGCATGTCCTTGACAGAGTGGGAGGTGGCATTGAAGTGTTCAGCCACGGGGCGGTGGGGTTGGTGGGTGTGCGTGTTCCAGAGATGTTCTCTGAAATGATCCGCAAGAAGGCGTCCTGTTTCCCGGATGTAGAGGAGACCACATCGGGTGCAACAGGTTCCACCACCCCATGGCTGAACGTAGACTTGCTAATGTGTTGAAGAGACCAGGTTATCTGATCTTCCCAGACCTGGAGGGGAGAGTGAAATGGGCATCAGGAACTCCAATACCAAACCAAAGATGGTCAAACAAGAGAAAGAATTTGATACAGGGAACATATTTTGGTGCGATCATGGACACGGCTCTACTTGGATATGAGGTATGATCGATATGAGATCAAGACCAGTGACTTTTAAAGTTTAGGTAGGATCTGATGAAGAATTATGCCAAAATCATCAACTCTCTTGCTCCTCAGATGCTGCCTGACCTCCTGTGTCTTTTCTGAATTGGAGGAACCTGACCTGGTGCTAAAACAGGTACTCAAAGGAAATGGATCACCCAATATCTGTAGATTCAGAGGGGGAGAGATGTAATGATTGTAACAAGGTCAGCCAGTTGGACCTCTTAGAGTATGAGCTACCTGATTGGATCAGATTAACAACCCTTGTCAAGGAGGCCTGTCTGACAAACCTTCAATTTGCATTCAATTAACAGCATCTCAATTCAGGTTGCCCTGTTAAAAGAAAGATATTGTTAAGCTGAAGAGTGTTCAGAAACGTTATACCAGGATATTGGCAGGAATAGAGGGTTTGAATTATGAGGAAAGGCTGGATAGGCTGGGACTTCTTTCAAGAGTCAGCAGTCAAGAGTCAATAGGAGGTTTATTGGTCATTTCTACTATATACAACTGATACAGTAAAAACAAGTCAGCGTTCCTCCAGGATCAAGGTGCTACATGGGCAGCACAAACTACACGCTCATACGCAGGGTGACATAAAGTGGATAAGATGTGCAAAACACACAAGACAGCACAATAATTCTTGACACATCAAGACAATAGGCACAGTAGCATATAAATTACAGTGTAATAAAAGAATGATAATTAATAAAACATTATTCTAGCAGTAATTCAAAGTCATGCAAAAAGTTTCAGATGGAATAGTGTCTGATCATACAGTGTTAGGGAACCTGATGGCCGTGAGAGACCGAATGCTCCGGTATGTTGGTGCCAGATGGCAGGAAGGAGAAGAGTTTGAGTGAGGGGTGTGTGGGGTCTTCCACAATGTTCTTAGCCTTTCTGATGCAGTGTGTGGTATAAATGTCTGTAATGGATGGAAGAGCGATCCCGATGATCCTCTCAGTGGCCCTCACCATCCATTTTAGGGTCTTGCAATCCGAGTCGGTGCATTTCCTGAACTGTGCAGTGATGCAGCAGCTCAGGGAACTCTCAATGAACCCTCTGTAGAATGTGGTGAGGATGGGGGTTGGCTTTCCCCAGCCTATGCAGGAAGTAGAGATGCTGTTGGACTTTCTTAGCTATGGAGCTGGTGTTGAGGGACCAGGTGAGATTCTCTGTCAGGTGGACAGCAAGAAATTTAGTGCTTTTCATGATCTCCATGGGGGAGCCATCGATATCCAGTGGAGAGTGAATCGCCTGTGCCCTCTTGAAGTCAACCATCACAAAGCTTGTCCCCTTTTTGCTAAAAGCTGTTCCTTGGCTCAATGATACTCTGTCCTTGATTTTTGTCAGAGGGGCAATAAACCAGGCCAGACTCCAATCAGTTTGGTTTGGTCCAGAGATGAAAAGGATTTTGAGTGGCCTTTTGTTTACATGTAAACAGATGAGATTTCAAGCCAAAGTGGTCATGCTTTAGAATTGACCTGTATAAAGAGGGGGGAATGGTCAGCTCTTTAGCTAGCTGAACTGAGCAGTTTTAGTTCAGTCTTGAACTGGCAAGTTCAACAGAGGGCTGTGTGGAAACTCTATCTCTTTCTGCCTTCAACTTCAACCCATAAGCATGTGTTCGATTTATACTGGTCTTTCAAGGGAGTTTGCTTATTGGGACTGTTGTGTACATTCGGAACAGCATAATTAAGTCTTGTTGGATAGGTTGAGTTCTGTAGGGTTTTTTATTCTGTTCTTTGTGTTTCATTGTGTAATTTTGTGAATAAATATTTTGTCTGTTTTAAAATCTAGTAGTCAACCTAGGTAACTTACTCCAGGTAATTTTGACTGTACACTTACTAAAACAAATTGTTAGGTCTTGGGCTGCCTGCCTAAGAACAATTTGAGTGGTCTGGCCTAGTCCATTACACAACAACCATCTCTTTCACCTTGTCCATGTTCAAAAACAGGTTGTTAATACTGTGCCAGTTCATTAGCCGCTGCATCTCCACCCTGTATGCTGACTCTGCAGTTGCCAGGGAAGGTTCCATAGGACTATGGGAGGGTTGTAGGGAGTGAAGGGAGACTGGATCAGGGTGTCTCAGAGGGAACAGTTCTTGAGGAAGTCTGACAAGGAAGGAGAGGAGAATATGTCAGGTGGTGGCATCCCGCAGGAGGTGGCAGAAATTGGTGTTAATGATCCTCTGATTAAATTTGATCTTTGGACCTTACGAATGTTTACCTAGACACCGGGCAGGTAAAGCTGAAATGGAAATGTTAAACAACCGTTTATAAGTCATCTGTCCAATACCAAATAAACCAAAAATATAACATTTGCAACTTCCTGAAATAAATTGTTGCATAATATTGTCAAAGTCCAATGAGTCACAAAGTTTTGACTGATTGTCATTTTAAGCACGCAAGCCCTTTAGTTTCACCCAGATGAGTTTTACATTTTGTTTCTTTCATTCAGAGGAATTGATCCACACTCACTGCATCAGCATTTATTGTCCTTCTCTCATTACCCTTGAGAAGATAGTAGCAAACTGCCTTTCTGTACAGCCAAAGTTATTCTGGTGTTGGTCATTTTAGCACAGCTATGATGTGCATTTCCACCAAGGCATATTTAAATACCCTGTTAAAGGGAAGCGGGAACATAGCTGATTTGAAGCTGCCACTTTTGTTTCCATTAACTGTTGAAATCAAAACCAATGATAGAAGAAATTCTCCTCTCCGTTTAAGTTTCTAAACATTTAATGCCAGGCCTTAAATTCTATGCAATTTGTCAATGGGGCAGGTTCATATCACTTCAAAATGCATTGAATGTAGTTGCTAGCAGCTAAAATCTGGAAAACCACAATTGTTGCATTGTCAGGTCTTACCAACTACCAGCTCCTGGGGTGCAAGAAGTTTGCATTTCTCCCAGAAGTGAGACATCATTACAGTCCCAGGTACCCACGCCCCTCTAAAACCTTCCTTCCCTCCTCTTCCCTCTGATTTCATCCCCTCTCCCAATCCCACCTCTCATCCCTTCTGACCATCTGCTCTTTGATGCTCAACATTCTGCAGTCACAAAAGCCTCAGTTTTATCCCTTTGCATCCCCACCTTAATGAATTTCAGACACAGCATGATGTTGAACTCTCTTCCATCACCTTCACCTCCATGACTAATTCTTTGAGTCATAGAGATGTACAGTATGGAAACAGACCCTTCAGTCCAACCCATCCATGCCGACCAGATATTCCAACCCAATCTAGTCCCACCTGCCAGCACCCAGCCCATATCCCTCCAAACCCTTCCTATTCTTATACCCATCCAAATGCCTCTTAAATGTTGCAATTGTACCAGCCTCCACTACATCCTCTGGCAGCTCATTCCATACATGTAATACCCTCTGTGTGAAAAAGTTGCCCCTTAGGTCTCTTTTATATCTTTCCCCTCTCACCCTAAACCTATGCCCTCTAGTTCTTGACTCCCCGACCCCAGGGAAAAGACTTTGCTATTTATCCTATCCATGCCCCTCATAATTTTGTAAACCTCTATAAGATCACCCCTCAGCCTCCAACGCTCCAGGGAAAACAGCCCCAGCCTGTTCAGCCTCTCCCTATAGCTCAAATCCTCCAACCCTGGCAACATCCTTGTAAATTTTTCTGAACCCTTTCAAGTTTCACAACATCTTTCCGATAGGAAGGAGACCAGAATTGCACGCAATATTCTAACAGTGTACAGCCACAACATGACCTCCCACTCCCACTCCCAGAGTACTCAATACTCTGACCAATAAAGGAAAGCATACCAAACGTCTTCTTCACTATCCTATCTACCTGCAACTCCACTTTCAAGGAGCTATGAACCTACACTCCAAGGTCTCTTTGTTCAGCAACACTCCCTAAGACCTTACCATTAAGTGTATAAGTCCTGCTAAGATTTGGTTTCCCAAAATGCAACACTTCACATTTATCTGAATTAAACTCCATCTGCCACTTCTCAGCCCATTGGCCCATCTGGTCAAGATCCTGTTGTAATCTGAGGTAACCCTCTTTGCTGTCCACTACACCTCCAATTTTGATGTCATCTGCAAACTTACTAACTGTACCTCTTATGCTCGCATCCAAATCATTTATGTAAATGACAAAAAGTAGAGGACACAGCACCGATCCTTGTGGCACTCCACTGGTCTCAGGCCTCCAGTCTGAAAACAACCCTCCACCACCACCCTCTGTCTTCTACCTTTGCGCCAGTTCTGTATCCAAATGGCTAATTCTCCCTGTATTCCATGAGATCTAACCTTGCTAATCAGTCTCCAATGGGGAACCTTGTCAAACGCCTTACTGAAGGTCATATAGATCACAGCTACTGCTCTGCCCTCATCAATCCTCTTTGTTACTTCTTCAAAAAACTCAATCAAGTTTGTGAGACATGATTTCCCACAAACAAAGCCATGTTGACTATCCTGGATCAGTCCTTGCCTTTCCATATACATGTACATCCTGTCCCTTAGGATTCCCTCCAACAACTTGCCCACCACTGACATCAGGCTCACCGGTCTATAGTTCCCTGGCTTGTCTTTACCACCCTTCTTAAACAGTGGCACCACGTTTGCCAACCTCCAGTCTTCTGGCACTTCACCTGTGACTATTGATGATACAAATATCTCCGCAAGAGGCCCAGTAATCACTTCTCTAGCTTCCCACAGAGTTTTCGGGTACACCTGATCAGGTCCTGGGGATTTATCCACCTTTACCCTTTTCATGGACTCAAATCCCCTCCTCATTCCACAGTCCCTTTCACTCACCTCCACCTGGACCCCTCCCTCTGGCTTTTAACTCACACTTGACCTGTTCATCAAGAACTGTCGGTATGACATTGCTTGCCTCAATGTTTCAGCCTCCCCTTACCCATTTCATCTTATTTCCCTCTGAACTGACCACAATCCATGCTCTCAGATCCAACCCTGACTTTGTAATGAAGCCTGTCAACAAGGATGGTGCTGTTCTTGTATTGATATCTGTCTCGCAGAGGCTGAGCGCAAGCTCTCAGTTCCCTCCTTCTATCTCCCCAGACTAAGACCCCACATTGGAACACCAGCTGTTGTGTTCTTAACAGTGATTAACCTCATTTCCCGCCAATGCCTCTTAGCTTATGGTCTCCCAACTTCGCTCAGCCCACTTCTACCTCCTTCCCAAAATCCAAAAACAGGACTACTTGGGCAGACCCATTGTTTCTTCCTGCTCCTGCCCCACGCAACTCATCTCTTCCTACCACGACTCAATTATCTCCCCCTTGTCCAGTCCCTGATTCTTCTCACACTTTACGTCAGTATTAGAATGTCAAGTTTGCAGCTCTAGCCACCTCCTCTTTACCATGGACGTGCAATCCCTTTACACATCCATCTCCAATCAGGATAGTCTCAGAGCTCTCCTCTTCTTCATGGAAAAAAGGCCTCAATTGGCTCTTCCTCCTGGCCAAGATTTTTTCAGTTCAAAGGTATGACCATGGATAACCATATGGGCCCCAGTTACACCTGTCTCTTTGTGGAGTACATGGAATGTTCTTTGCTTCAGTCCAAATCTGACTCTACCCACAACTCTTTCTCTGTTACATTAAAGACATCTTCAGTGCCTCACCACCCACCAAATGCAAAAAAGATTCAAAAAACGCTGCCAATATCAAGATAAGTTTTGCCAGACTACTCATGCACTTCTGCCACACATTTGTTTGGAATTGGAATTGGACAAAATGAAGTGTGTCATGTGCCGGCTCAACTAACAAGTGGTCAGGGTACTGTCTGAGGGATCTGATCAGGGCACACAGAGAGGAATTTATCTTCCTAGTAGTCAGACTAATGTATTTATTGATATATACTGACTAGGTTTAGACCAGTTTCAAAATAGGCAGATGACAGAAACTTGAAAAATGTTGTAAGCTGTGCGGACGATAATGATATGCGTCAAGTTGACATAGTCTATTGGTATGGTTGGATATGTAGCAAATTAAAGTTAATGCAGAGAAATAAGAAGCAATACATTTGGATAGGAAGTATAATGACAGATAAAGAGAAAAGTGCATAATCTAAAGGGGGTTCAGAGACCTTGTTTGGGCTTGTGTTTGCGTAGAAATCATTGAAGGGAGTAGGGTAAGGTGAAAAGGTAGTTAACAAGGTTTTATAAGTAGAAAGGTCTAAAGTACAAAATACAAGGAAGTTACAGTGGGAGATTGGGACAGCCCCAACTGAAATTTAGAATCAATAATTTATTTTCAATAAAAAGGAATTGATTTTTAATTAAAGACTTTGCTGCGTACTTCTAAATTTAGTCTCATTGTGTCTCATTTAGTCTCATTAAGTGACATTGTCTTGAACTGCAGATCTCCCTTGACAGATCTTTTATTTTTGTTAAAGAAGGCAAAGTGTTAAGTTGCATTATGGGGAATAAGAAAATCAGAGGCAGAAATTATTATCTTGAAAAGAAGGGAATGATTTTAAAATCCACAACATAAGAAGGAGACCACAGAATTCATTCAGAACTGCAGAAAATCTAAGTGGATCCTGACGATTACAACTTAAAGCAGGTCGAACATTGAACACTGAGCTGGACTGAGCACAGAATTTGTAAATCAGACTCCCAGTAGTGAAGAAGGGCTTATGCCCAAAACGTCGATTCTCCTTCTCCTTTGATGCTGCCTGACCTGCTGCGCTTTTCCAGCATTTTTAAGCTCCCAGTAGTGTAATCAAAATGAGCAACAATTTTAAATTTGCCTTGAATGTCAAAGCCAGGGCACCATTCCAAGATGAAGGTCACTGTGAAGATGAAGAAAGCTGAGGAGACCCTCCATAGAAGTTAAAATAGAAATTGCTGGAAAAGCTCAGCAGTTCAGACAACATCCATGGAGAGAAATCAGAGTTAATGTTTCAGGGTCGAGTAACATTTCTCCAGAACCCTCCATGGAGGTTTTTGTGTCTTTGTGGCAGCAGGAGTAGCAGGACTGCTCTTGGCCCACACAGTAAACCGTTATCCTTTTCAGCCTGGAACGTTGTCTTATCCTTGTAAAAGATTTCACTTCTCACCTCACTCTGTCCCAAAAATCCTGCCTGACCCAAGTGATGGCAGGTAGTTCTTACCTGCTAGATATTCCTGACGCTGCCTTATCCACTCCCTGTCACCTAAGGACAGAAAGTGACTTTATAATCAAATTTGTCTATGCCTCTTACTGCCATTGATGGCAGGAAACTAGGTGAAACCATTCGAGTTCTACAGCATAACCATTGGCAGTTCACCATAAAATGAATTCGCCAGTTTATAGATTCACCATTGCACTTTTATTTAATGTGTATCACCATAATGTTCAATCACCTATCCATAAAAGAAGTTAATATAAACTTTTGACAGCGTTGTAAAATGAGCAACATTGAATTAGCCATCCATTGTACATTACACACAACTTTTAAACTCTCTTCCAAACACAATGTTATTGCTTGAGAAAGGCAAGTATCTAGACCCTTAAACACCTCATTGTTTTCTGACTCAGCAGAACTGGGAAATAGCTTAAGTATCTGGTAAGTTGCCTGGCCACTGGATTATGGAAATACTAATCTTGTCACTGCATTGTTCTCGAATACATCTGACAACACTGCTTTCATCCTCTTCTTAACCATTTACAAGAACCTCCATTAGATTTTCAGCATAAACTTTCAAGGTTACAACACATCAACAAATGCAGGAACACAGGAACTTGAGTATGCCATTCTGCCTCAAGGCTGTTCCGCCATTCAATGAGAGTCAGGCTGATCTATTCAGCATTGGATCATAGAATGGTTACAAGAACACCTAGTCCATCCGATTACATCCCTCACATTCGATTCTAGCTCCATCCTACCCTGTACCATTCCTAAAAGAACTCAACATTCATTGGATATCCACCAAAGGTTCACCATTACTGATGCCTGTGCCATCTTTCAAAGATGGCTGTGCACCTGAACAGGTACTGCCATTTGAAAGCAGCCCTGCTCAGTCACAAACAGACTATAAACCTGACAGAGAAGAGAATGATGGTGCCACTATTCTCTGATAGGGACCTGCAGGTCATGGTGGAGAGGGAAATGCATAGGTAAGGCATTGGCTTCCCAGAGAACCAGCAAAGGAGGCTACACAACCAGCCCCTGGCATTCTGGTCTGAAATCACAACCTGGATCATTACAGTCTTCATAGTGTGGAGGAATGACCAGCAATGCCATAAGAAAATCAAAAAAGATCCTCTCCTCTCCAGTGGAGTAAGTATTTTACTCAATCCCTCCCTGTCTCTTATTGCAGCAGAAAACAATACACAATTGGGCAGAAGGGCTCACATGTGCAGAGGGGTGTCTAATATCAGACAAGTTAGATTAGATTACTTACAGTGTGGAAACAGGCCCTTCAGCCCAACAAGTCCACACCAACCCGCCGAAGACCCATTCCCCTACACCTAACACTACGGGCAATTTAGCATGGTCAATTCACCTAACCTTTACAAAGAGCAAAATTTTGACCCTTGCAGGAGAAGACTGACACCACTCCTGAGGTAATACCAAGACTTCAATTTCTACCAACTGAGTAGTTACCATTCTTCATTCCACTCCAGCTCTCACAGTGATCCTACCTTTAGTCTCATTCATTACACACCACTTCTAACCATTTGCTGTGATGCTTCCTCTCTCTTTTGCCTGTCAGGTGCCAGCAGGATGTCCACCATTTCCATGGTGAAACAGCTGGTTCCACCAGAAGCCTGCTGTGAAGATGAAAGTACCTAGGTATCAGAGAATTTATTGGCAAAGCTTCCTCCTGCATGAGCTCAGACCCTGACAACTCAAGGGGAATGTTAGCATTAGAAAGCTGAGGAGAACAATCTGGTGAGCACCAATAAGTGAGAGCTCTGCAGCTGGGTAAAGCGAAAATGCCCAGGGCACAGGCACTTGGGAGACTCATGGAGATAGGCACCTGCTCACCCCAGACAGGAGAGGACCCCTTGGTGCCAGCAATCAAAGTGTTCATCTATAAGCCCAGGGAGGAACAGTAGAAACAGACTAGTATGTGGAAGACAATGACCCTTATCATGCAGAGGCTGCAGAAATATAATCATGAAAATAACTGTCTGACTGCCTCCAGGGACAGGTTGGCAATTGCCATGGAGTGCCAAACCCAGCATCCTTAGGGTCTAATGGAGAGGAACACACATCTATCCTCCATTGCCCCAGCCATTGGTGCTAAGGACTGCAGAAGAGAGGAACTGGCACACATACTAGGCGCCCCTTCCTCCATAGGAGACAGAGTACTGCTCAGAGGTGCCTAGCCAGAGGAGGAACCACACACAGGGCCCTTAGAAGTCTTCTGTAAGGACACTCAGAGGTTCTCATGTCCTCTAGCTCCATCCTGTCTGCCTCTCCAACCCTTGGAAATTCAAGCTGAGAAGGCTTCATTTGCCTCCAGACCATCCAGATACAAATGGCTCAAAGATTTGAGTTCAGACATGAGAATGTCTTACTTCCGGTTTTCAGGCTAGTGGTGAATCCACACCTGGAGAATTGCATGCAGTTTGCATCTTATGAAAGGTATACATCTATAGAAGGAGTGCAACGGAGGTTCAATAGGATGATACCAGGGATACCAGGAGAAAAGATCAGTTCAACTGTGCCTGTATTTTTAGAATTGAAAGGAATGAATGGGGATCTGATTGAAAGGTATAAAATTCCAACACAGTTACTCAGACTAGATGCAGGGAAAATGGTTCGCCTGGTTGTGGTGTCTTGAACCAGAGCTCACAGTCAGAATACATACAGGTAAGGGAATTTTAAGACTAAGATGAGGAAATAATTTTTCACTCAAAGGGTAGTAAACCTATGGAATCTCTGTCACAGAAGGCTGTGGAACACAAGGCACTGAATGAATTGAAAAAGATATCAAGATACACGGGGAGAAAGCACTAAGACAGAGGATCAGCCATGATCATATTGAATGGTGGAGCAAGCTCGAAGGGCTTACTCCTGCTGTTCATTTCTATGTCACCTGACCAAACTTCCAGGGCCAATGGGCACTACAAACAAGCAGGCTTGCTGGGCCTCAGCTGTAGAACCTGGGACAATACAAAGACATAGTGGGAGGGAGAGAATGAAGAGAACCGACTGAGGACACTTGGTAGCAAAGCTGATATTGCACTGCATATGAAGTCTCATATTTGTGTTAACATTGTATACATTTGTTTTTTGTCTCTCCCTGTGTAACCCCAAATGGTATTTTACCAGCGTGCTGCCTGATTTCATTTCCACACAGGATATACCATGGAGTGAGGTCTGTGTGTAAGCACCCAGTGCTGCATGTGGAAGGTGTATATAAAGCAAAGGGGTCTGCTGACACCATTGCCCCCATCCTAAACATCTCCATTGTTTCCAGTGCATCAATCCAAAAGCATTGGTGTGAATGAAGTAGTCAGCAATATCAGGGGCAGAGAGGAGTGCAGCACAGATCGAGCTGATGCATTAGAATTTCCCCAGGGATTATGAACTCCACTGCGCCCCCCCCCCTCCCCCCTCCCGCCTTGGGTCTGCGCTCTGTACATTGTGTGGGTCTGTGTATAATTTTTTTTCTTTCTTTAAAGAGCCTCACATTGGTGAGTTCTGTAGTCCCCTCCCTCACAGGTCCAGACATATAACCCACCTACTCAGGGTGTGGGCATGTTCTTCTCCACTGTGTACTTTCGAATTCCAGCTGCAGGAGTACATCAGTGAGCACTCTTTAGCTTGTAGCTTCCAGCTCCTAATTCTTTGAGTCCATAAGGTGCTGAACACTCAGATCCCTTCCTGGTAGCCTTTCCTGTAAACCCCATAGACTATCCATCTCTCCAGGTCCCCACAATTCAGCTATATGAGCATGCACCTGCCCACCTTTCGACCCGGTTCCTGACATAGGAGATAACAATGCCAGGTGCGGTCATATAGCATTCCCCCCTTGAAGTTAGCATGCTCCTGATGTGGACAAAACCCTCTTTCACATGACCCCTTTCCCATCCATGCTTTACCACATGCACCCCCCTTAAAATACTATTGCCTCCTCACTTTGCAATTGTCATCCATCCTTCCTCTCAACCTGTAGCAAGCAATTCCAAAGAATCAGTTCCCCAGTCTTCTCCGACAGCAGCAGACCCCCTTGTTCTCTCCCTCATTCCCCCTTTCTCATTAGTTTCTGACCATGACCATCCCCTTAAGTGATCTAATCTCAGCAATAAGTACCAAGAAACCCTGATTAATGCCTTTATGTCTCCCGGACTGTATTAAACATAACGCTCAAGACAGTCTGCTATGAAGCTAAGGGACTGACTGCAGTCACCCACTCCCTGGACTGCAATTGCAAAGACCCTGGCTGAGATGACCCTAAATGGGTGCCTGACTGTTGCCAATTCACATCCGGGAGACTGCCCTTGTCTTATTGTTCTGAGACTCTCCGACTGACAGATGGCTCCCTGGAATTTGGTAAGGTCTAATGCCCAGGACTTTGCAAAGTGACAGCTTGCTCACGGCACAAGATGTGCGTTTGCCAGATAAGCTGCAGACACATGGTACATTTGCGTGATTGACATCGAGCATTGCCATCCAGCAAGATGTAAGGCAACTTGACTAAAGATTGCTGAGCAGCAAGGCAAGCTGCCTGGTTGATGAGACTGCATGAATAAACACAGCAATGTAAAGCAGAGATGCTGTGAGCATTTAACTGAATGAGCACTAAGAAATAAAGAGAGCAACCCTGAGCTGGAATTTGGTGCAGTCCACGAGTTGGCTGCACACAAGTCTTGACAGGAGCCTTTCAATGCTGATTGCCAGTGCACCATGCATTGCCAGTCAGTGCTTCATAAGCATCGTGCAAGGTAATTGGAGAGGTGCCATGATGGTTGTGAGGGGTTGTTCAATGTCTGGTGGATGTCCGTGGATGAGGGGTGCATGCAGCTGGTGTTGGTGGATTGGGCCCTGAGATACGACTTCTTGCTGAGTAACATGGAGGCTCCTTGCAGCAAGCAGAAACCTGAAGCTGCCAGGTACCTGCTCAGACTTCCATGTTGAGAGCGCTTGAAGTTTAGTTTGTTACAAGCATTTGTTAAAATAGGAAAGTGAATATTAATGAGCTAAGTTGATGAGTTAATAATGCAATTAACAAGCTGTACTCTCGTTAAGAGACGACTTTCTACTGCACAGCAAGAAACTTACCTCACCATCCACCAAATGCAAAAAAAGCTGCCAATATCAAGATAAAAATCACACAACACCAGGTTATAGTCCAACAGGTTTAATTGGAAGCACACTAGCTTTCGGAGCGACGTTCCTTCATCAGGTGATAGTGGAGGGCTCGATCGTAACACAGAATTTATAGCAAACATTTACAGTGTGATGTAACTGAAATTATACATTGAAAAATTGATTGTCTGTTAAGTCTTCCATCTGTTAGAATACAGGCTTTACAGACAATCAATTTTTCAATGTATAATTTCAGTTACATCACACTGCAAATTTTTGCTATAAATTCTGTGTTACGATCGAGCCCTCCACTATCACCTGATGAAGGAGCGTCGCTCCGAAAGCTAGTGTGCTTCCAATTAAACCTGTTGGACTATAACCTGGTGTTGTGTGATTCTTAACTTAGTACACCCCAGTCCAACACCGGCATCTCCAAATCATGAATATCAAGATAAGTTTTGCCAGACTTCTCATGCACTTCTGCCACACATCTCACCAAGCCCATACTTTTCAAGCCCCTATGAGATTCTGCCCCTTGTGTCTATTCCGAGTCTCTGCAAGAGTAACTCAGCCTGCCCTATTCCCCTGTCTTTTCCCTATAACATTGCAACTTATTTCTCTTCAGATAATTATCCAATATCTTTTAAAAGCCATGATTGAATATACCTTAGCTATGCATAGTCCTAACCACATGCTTCATTTAGTTTACAGTCCTTTGTTTGAGCCAAGACTTTATAAGTGCCACAACATTATCTTCCCATCTGGCTGTTTGTGATTTGCAGAACCTCAGTCGGCACAGTCATAATTTGCACTTAATTTTAGCATGATTATATTCTCTTTGACCACACCTAGAGTCATGGAATCATAGAGATATACAGCACAGAAACAGACCCTTTGGTCCAAATCATTCATGCTGATCAGATATTCTTAATTAATCTAGTCCCATTTGCCAGCACTTGGACCGTATTCCTCTAAACCCTTCCTATACATTAATCCATCCAGACACCTTTGAAATGTTGTAATTGTAGAAGCCTCCACAGCTTTCTCTGGCAAGTCATTCCATACACGCATCACCCTTTGTATGAAAAAGTTGCACCTTCGGTCTCTTTTATATCTTTCCCCTCTCACACTAAACCTATGCCCTCAGGTTCTGGTCTCCCCCAAGCCAGGGAAAAGACTTTGTCTATTTACCTTATCCGTGCCCCTCATGATTTTCTAAACCTCTATAAGGTCACCTCTCAGCCTCTGACACTCCAGGGAAAACAACTCCAGCCTATACAGCCTCTCTCGATAGCTTGAACCCTGCAAACATGGCAACATTCTTGTAAATATTCTCTGAACCGTTTCAAGTTTCATGACATCCTTTCGATAGCAGAGCAGAATTACACACAATATTCCAAAGGTAGCCAAACCAACATCCTGACCAGCTGCAAAATGACCTCCTAAGCCCTATACTCAATGCTCTGACCAATAAAGGAAAGCAAAGCAAATGTCTTCTTTACTGTCCTATCTACCTGAGACTCCACTTTCAAGGAACTATGTAATTGCACTCCAAGGTCTCTTCACACAGCAACGTTCCCCAGGTCCTTACCATTAAGTGAATAGGTCCTGCCCTGATTTGCCTTTCCAAAATGTAGCATCTCACATTTATCTAGATTAAACTCCATCTGCCATTCCTCATTGGCTCATCTGATCAAGATCCCATTGTACTCTGAGGTAACCTTCTTCACTGTCCGTTACAAATCCAATTTTTGGTGTCATCTGCAAACTCACTAACTATACCTCCTATGTTCATATCCAGATCAATTATATAAATTATTTAGATATGAACATAGTGGACCCAACACCCATCCTTGCAGTGCACCACTGGTCACAGGTCTCCAGTCTGAAAAGTAACCGTCCAACACTTCTACCTTCAAGCCAGTTCTGTATTCAAATGCTAGAATTATGTCGTTGGCCCCAAAGTGCTCCCACACTGACACCTCAGTCATCTCCCCTGCCGTAATTCCCAAGAATAGTTCAAGTTTTGCCCCTTCTCTAGTGGGTACATCACATACTTTTCTTGTACGCACTTAACAAATTCCTCTCCATCCAAGTCGTTATGGCAGTCCCAGTCTATGTTTGGAAAGTTAAAATTCCCTACCATAATCATCCTATTATTCTTACAAATAACTGAAATCACCTTACAAATTTGTTTCCCAATTTCCTGTTGACCATAATAAAATCCCAATAGGGTGACTATCCCTTTCTTGTTTCTCAGTTCTACCTAAATAACTTCCCTGGATGTATTCCCAGTAATATCTTCCCTAAGTACAGCAGTAATGCTACCCCTCATCAAAAACGCCACTCCCCTCCAATCTTACTCTATCCTTCCTATAGTATTCGTATCCTGGAATATTAAGCTGCCAGTCCTGCCAATCCCAGAACCACTTCGTTGTAATTACGCTGATATTCCACTCCCATGCTCCTAACCATACCCTGAGCTCATCTGCCTTCCCTGTTAGTCATCTTGCATTGAAAAAAAATGCGGTTTATTTTATCAGTTCTCTGCTTAGTTCTCTGCCAGTTCTCTGCCTGCCCTGACTCTTTGCCTTGTTCCTTTTCCCAAACAGTACCAGTCTCAGACTGATCTCTTTCCTCACTATCTCCCTGGGTCCCCCACACATCCTCCCCTCCCCCCACCTCCTCCCCACCTTAACAGTTTAAATCCTCCTGAGCAGTTTCAGCAAATCTCCCTGCCATTATATTAGTCCCCTTCCAATTCAGGTGCAATTTGTCCTTCTTATACAGGTCATTTCTACCCCAAAAGAGATTCCAATGATCCAAGAATATGAACCCTTATCCCCTGCAGCAGTTCCTCAGCCACACATTCATCAGCTCTATCCTCCTATTTCTACCCTCACTAGCTCAGAGTAATTCAGATATTACTACCCTCAAGGACCTTCTTTGTAAATTCCTGCCTAACTTCCTATATTCTCCCTTCTGAATCTCACCCTTTTTCCTTCCTATGTCATTAGTTCCAACATGTAAAAAGACCTGCTGGTTCCACTCCCCTTTGAGAAAATTGTTATCTTAATCTTTCTTATTCAAAGACAAAACATCCCTCCCACAAGGCATTATGCACCTTGTATTTCATCTCTAATGTTAAAACCTGAAAAGAACTGTGTCAGTGGGTGAATGTGCTGTGTATCTTAACCTCACAGAAGCATGGAAAGCAAGAGTAGGCCATTTGGGCCTTTGAGCCTGCTCAACTATTCATTATGATCGTGGCTGATCATTTAACTCAAAAGCCTGCTTCTGCTTTTCCACCATATCCTTTGGTTCCTTTACCCCCAAGTGCTATTTCCAATTCATGATTATATGCTGAAAAATGCAACAAAATGGATGGTAGGAGAGAGGGTGAAAGAAATGATGTCATGTGCGTCCATCTGGACAGATAATAAGCAGTACTTCCCTTTGCTACTCTTGAGGGGCCTTTGAACCTCATTTCATATTAAGTTCAGGTCTTGGGGTGATGTTGCTGACACTGATTTATTCAGCCACCTCTATCCAAGCCTGCTACAAAATTACCTTGGAGCTCTTTCTGATGAACGGAGAAAGGGCTCATAACTCTTTTTCCCCTGACCTTCTCCAACAGATCCTTCAGCATGACATCTCCTAGAGGAAAGCTCTCCAGTCGAGTTGAAGAATTCCCTCAAGGCAAGGCCGTCAACTCTATTAGTGAGCTAGCTGTCTCTACATCATTCCATTGATATCTTCCAGAAAGAAGGATCACAATGCTTTAAGAAGTGCATTCCTACTTTCACGAAACACTTTGCTTCCAGAAATTGCATAACATGAATCATCGGGATGTGTATTGCCGACATGATCTAAGGGGAAATTTTTTAAACAAGGCTGAGGGTAACTTAGGCTGGCCTTTGCACTCGTGATATCATACATTGTCTACTGTAGATTAAAATTGGGCTTGAAAATGTTTCATCATATCAGGGCACAGAGGAAGTTTTATTAATATATGTCAAGTAATCTTGAACTGCTCTTTATCGCAGTTTCATTATCATAAAATTACATTCTGTAACATCATATTTGAATAGGCTTTTGACCTCCTGTCAATAATTTAAAAATTTCAGGAACTTATGTTCATTAGTTCCTCATATATCGTTTCACTTCATGATCATGAGGAAAACCTTCTGGAGAACTAGTGAGCTATAAAGTTCAAAGTTGAATTACAATTGAGTGACACACCTAAGATTCACATGTATCTTGCTTGAAGCACCTCTAGACATCATTACCAACTATTTCTGATACCATTGTATGGTTTCAAAGTGCAGTATAAAGTGTAAAATTGAGGCATACTTCCACAATTAATATGTAATTTTACATTTCTGTACAACATCATACAGTTCTTCATTTAATTGGCTTAGATAAATTTCACAACATTTCTATCAATTTACATAGGATGACATAATACTGCTTTGTAGTTGTGTTATATTGAATTATTGCTCTTTGAAGACTTTGAGAATCTTATGAAATATAGAGTCATAGAGATGTACAGCACAGAAACAGATCCTTCATCCAACTTGTCCTTGCCGAACAGATACCCTAACATAATCCAGTCCCATTTGCCAGCACTTGGCCCGTATTCCTCTAAATCCTTCATAATCATATATCCATCCTGTTGCCTTTTACATAAACATACTAAAGCCACTCAGTCTCTCAGCAGTGAGCACACAGATGGTAGCTGGAAAAAATTATTTTTACAAAGTGTCTCTGTCCACGTCTTCATTTCTGTTGATTCATGCAGGGTAACTGCACTCATTTGGGTGGTTCTGATTGAATAACTGTTCAATTTTGGCACCATCAGGTGACAGCCCTATCCAAACTTTACACAGTCATTCAAACACACACTTCTTACAGTCGTCATTTTCACTCTTCACAGCCCTAGCATGTTAAGGCAAATTGTGCAGCCCCCCGAAGATGTTGTAAATGAATCATATTGTGCAGCATACCCCAAAGGGCTTATTTTAATCACTTTCACTGATAAGGAGTTAGACAATGACTTTATGCTGATCAATGGAAAGGGAGATCAAGGACAATGTAAAATCCAATCCAATCTCCCATTGCCCAATTTCTATAGAAAACTGGAAATTGAAATGAGTGCCCTTTGCAAGGAGTAGTGACCACCAGGCAGATTGTGACTTTCCCCACTTTGTAACTGGGAAATAAAAATGATGATTCTAATTTTGAAACTTTTTTTCACATGCCAATTCATAATGCAATTTTACTAACAGTTGAAACAATCTTTATGGTTATTTGCAGTGGCTGTAGAAAAGAGAACAATTATCTGGACAAGTATTTTATTTTTCTGCAATGTGAAACTGACTAAAACGCCAGTTTCTGAAAGTCTTTTGGAAAAACAAAAATTCATTTTCTAAATACTTTAAGCTGTAAATTTAGTTCACTTCAAACCAAGTATTAAATACATAGATATCTGCTGTCAATCAGGAATACAGAAAAAAAAAGCAACAATAACTTAGACAGAAACAACAATAAAAACTTGTTGGGTTCACATGACGTTTCCAGTGTTGAATCATACCACTAACTGCATGGGTCGTTACAAAAGTCTTAAAACACAAAGCTGGCTGGTTTTGTTCTCATAAAGAACTGCGGATGCTGGAGATCTGAAGCATACAAAAACAGAAATTGTTGGAGGGATTCAGCAGGTCTGGCAGCATCAATGGAGGGAAAATAAGGTTAATGTGTTGAATCCAGTGGTTCCAATGGTCACTCCAAGGGACTTGACACATTAACTCTGTTTTCTCTCCACATTTGTTTTCATGCTGGCTATCAGAAACTAACACACAATCATTGGAAAAAAAGTAAAACAGATTTTGCAATAACTTAGAGCAGGCAAGTGGAATGTTAGATTTTCCTGTAACATCAGCTGGGCCTCCACTGAGCACATACTTTCACAAGGTGTTCCTATATATCTTTGGTGCAGCCACCTTAGAATAGCTCCTGGTCATCCAATGCAAGATTTGGCACTATAAATAAGTACCAAAAGAAATTTAACGTTTAAGAAGTTTGGAGGCAGCCAAGATGTGAAGCTTAATCAGTTTTGACTGTTTTGTGGCTCAGATGCTGAACCCTTATGATAGAATAAAGCTACCCTAAGCTTCCAAAATGACAAAAATATCTTCAATTACTGAGGCATCTTCATTTTAGTAATGCAAAATTAACTGCTAAAATCACTCGCTAACCTTTCACTTCTGCATCCAAGTCAAAACATACTTTCTATTATTCATATTATTTTATACTGGGAGAACTTCCAATTTGTTTCAAAGCATGCAACACTTTCATATCAAAGCTACAAAAATTATCGTCTTTCTAATTCTAACAACTCATTTTAAAACAATAAAAATTGAATGCTCTAAGAATTGAGCTGCACACGCCATCAAATCTGCTCTGCAATACTAACTTTTTGATGCAAATGTAACATTATGCATAATTGTTATTTTATGTAATGGTTTAGACTACCTAATGGAATGAACATTTTTAATATATTGGCAGGTCTGAGAGAGAAGGAAGGCACTGACTTCAATTCTCACCTTCATTCTGCCATTTTTGGCTTATCTACTACAATCTCACCATGATGTAGCACTCAGCACCTGATCTGTAGCAACAAAAGTTACTGGAAGCAAATTTTCAATGTTACAGCAAAAGCTCCCAGGATAAAGATAATATATTTTCTATCACTCTTAGCTCCTTTTGGTCACATCCCATAAGAATTATGCATAGCTTACTGAATTGTGTATGAACTATGCCACTACTGATGATCACTTCGAGCTCATTGTGAAGAAACTGCAGAGGTAAAGAAATCAACAGAGGAAATTAGCATGAGAGAAGCTCTCTTTTAGTAAGTTAATTATTGTTAGTAAGTAAATCCGTAAAATGACATTGGGGAAAGCAAAATATACATAGATGGATCAAATAATGAAATAATTAAATGTAGGGATTTTAATGGAAACGCCTTTAAAACTAAGAAGTTTTAAAAAGGAACAGGGACTTTACTTAAAAGAGGTCAATGTCACCAATTTGCTGGTATCAAAAGGATTTATATTTTTTATATAACAAGGTCAATATACTTTACAGGATGTTTATCTACAGTAAGTCCACTCAAGTCATTCTGTTGATTACACTCACAGTTAATAATTAACTAATTGAATCTCAATTTCAAAGTTTTAAATGGGTGTTTTACATTCACTGCTACAATAGCAGAGGAACAGAATGAAAAAAATGTAAGAGGTAATTTTTTTGTTTAAAAAAAGGCATCGATAGCCTTCACTTCAATGTAGATTGGTAACCTACTTGATAAGAGCTATGATTGATCTTAAAGACAAAGTTGTCACATTAATTACAAGCATCAGCACAATATCAGGAAAGATTAATAAAGTTGCCTGGTTCTCTATGGAAAGTTACTAAATTGAAATGCAAAAGATTATACATGATGAGAATTTACTTTCCAAAGGAAAGCTTTCATTATCAAGAATGTCATGCCGAACTTGTTTTCCCATAGGTATTGAGTATTTATGAATAATTGCAAATGCCCAGGAAAATACCTTTAAAAGGTTCAGAAGACAGCTAGGTCCCTTTCTTAAGAAAGAAGAAAACAAGAGATTTATGAGTGAATGTGTCCAGTAAAATCAATTGAGATCAATCAAAGTGACAACCAGAAAGATGGTCAACATTCCAAAGATTCAGAAAATCTTATTATAAGCAATTTCACAAGCACCATTCACAAAAGATTACTTAGTACACAAAAAGAAATAAGTCCTTATATAAGAAAAATATGTTAAGGCAGAAAGCAGATTGGTTAGGGTGTACAGGTGAAGCTTAATTTTTACACAAAAAAGACTGACTGCAAAGAAAACTGTGCTGAATATAGAATGTGTGGAGCTTAAGCATTTGTCAAAGCGAATACTGCCCATTAAGTGGTGCAAACATCTTGAGCTGGAAGAAGGCAAGAAGATATAGGCCCAACTCATCCCATTCTAAGCCACAACTTTTCTGTTTTATGGAGCGTAGTCATAAAAAAGTCAAAAATGCTAGTCACAAAACCTGTTATCACTTTCTAAAAAGATCTTTTCTTCTCAACATTTGAGTAGCAGAGTTGCTGGCGTGTGTAAAACAAAATAAATATATATGGTCAACATACTGGAAAAAGCCACAAGTAATATATAGTCATTTCATACATATGGATTAATCTGGACCATCTATTGTGGTACAGCTGTAAATCATACTTGTAGAGGTAACAACATAGATTCTCAACGGAAATGAAGCAACATTTTCATTGGTTTGCAAGGAGAGGGTATGAAAGAAACTGGAATCTTCTGGATTTAATTGCAGTATAGAAAACCTATTGAGATTAATAAACAGAACACAGCATTTGTCACTTCCAAGTGGCTACTCAGTAACATGTTGTGCTCTGAGTGAAATGTTTAAACCATAAAAAAATTCGATTCACACTTCCCACAGTATCAGAAATAGTCTCTTTAGCTCATTTTACAGGCTGGAAGAACTAGCAAAGGAATCAATGGAGAGAAAAGGAATGCCATGCAAACAAACAGCACAGATACGCAGAGGGATTCAAAAAAGTTTCACATCAGATATTAATGTTTCCAGCATGAATAAGGCCTGAGTCCTGATAATTAGCAATGCTCCAATTCACCTGAGCAAAATGACAGCACCAGGCCAGAAATGTTAACAGTTTCCAGTCTTCCACAATTTCATCAGTTAGTGTTTCTTTTATCTGTGCGATATTATCAATTTGCCAGTCTGAAAATACTGTAATTGTTTATAAGTTATTGACAAACTAGAAAAACAAACCACAAAAACACACAATTACTCAATGTACAAGTGTCCATTTGTAAGCAAAGTCTTTGTATACTGATGCAAATAAAAGTATTCAGTACAGCTGATCAGGTCCATCACTTGTCCATCAGTGTGATCTACAGTAGCTGCTGTGAATAGTACGCTGCACTCAACATTTCCTTAACCTTCAACCAGTCCTTCACCATAAATGCTCAGAATGCAATTTTTTTGCAGTAATTCCTCATTTTACTTTTGCTTCATTGGTCCCATATTCTTTCTGACACAAAAATAAATCTCTGTTTTAACTTGGCTAAAAATAGTCTCTTCTCCTTGATTCTTCACTGCTGAAAGATGGATTGTATTGTCCAGTGTAGATGCAAGAGTAACGTGATCCTGGTAGACCACTATAAGGATGCAAACCATTCCGCTCCACTTCTGAACCTCTTAAACCAGACTGTGGAAAAAGTATGAAAGCAATAAGCACTTCAAAGAGGACATTTGTATTTATTATTCCTTTTGCTACGGAGACAAGTTAACAAAACAAGATTTAAAATTGAATGCTAAACAAGTTGGCTTTCTATTTGCAGCTGTTAGTAAGATCTGCAGAAAATATACTTGTTGTAAATATATTGTTGTAAACTGAAAGCCAGCAGTGTTCTGGATCCAAAACAGAATTTTCCCAAAATTCAAAAGCTATCCAGAATTTGTTTAAGAACATAAGAATGACTCTTTGATTAAGCCTAATCCATGATTAAATTCAATGATTTTCAACAAGACTTTTCCACTCGCTCTCAATATCTTTGATTCTCCAATGGAACAAAAATCTATCCAGCTGACATATATTCAATATGGAGCACTCACAACCCTATGGTGTAGATAATTCAAAAGACTCTCAATCCTTTAAGTGAAGGAATTTCGCAAGTCTGTCCAAAATACTTGATGTCCCATACTGAAGTGGTATCCTTGCATTCTAATTTCCCCACCCGACTCATAGCTCGCCTGACAAGACATTTCTGAATTTTATTTGTTTCAGCTGAGATCTGCTCTCATTTTTCTAAATAGGCCCAATTTAATTAGCTCCTCATCATGGAGTCATCATTTCCGTTCAAGAATGAATCTGGCGGGCCTTCACTACTGCTGTCCAAATATATTCTTCCTCAGATATGGAAACCAAAATGATACACAGTACTCCACCAATGCCATCATCAAAGCCCCGTTCATTTTCTCAAGACTTATCATTTTCTGTGTTCCTTGTACAAGGACACCCAAGTGTCTGTTTCAAGCAACTTTCATGCCTTTTGAATATGTTCTGCTTTTCTGTTCTTTCATCCAATGAGAAGAACGTCACATTTCCCAACATAATGTTCTCTCTTTAATCCTGTTGCTAACTCTCATTTACTGAGAGCAAGTTATTAATGTAACTTTATCTTAAACTAAATAAAATGTCAAGTCAATCAAAACCATTTCCCTTTAAAGTCTTCACAGCAATCAGGTAATTACAGTAAGTTTGTGGGCCTTCCCATCAGCTAGTGCCAAACTACCTCTGCCAGTTAAACATATGGTATGTGACGTTAGTCACTTAAAATCAAGAATAGTTCCTGCTAGAGTCACAGGACCCAAGGTCAATTATTTATTCACACCTTTGAAAGTTCCCCAAGTTATGCTCTGGGCATTATTGCAACTACGTCATCAAATAGAGCAGCTGATTCATACCCTAACCACATCTCTTGCTGCCCACATGTCACCTTACACATCAGCCAATCATGTGCCATCTTAGCATCATATCTACTTCCTCAACCTGGCCTACCACTCTTCCTATTCATTCATTCATACAATCACCTATTCACAAATATCTACACTGGGCCTATCAACCTGTCTTAGAATAGCCCAATGCTGAAAAGGGGAGAGTGACCAGTCTTCCCCTCAACACTACAGTATTTTGATAGAAACAAGGAATATAGGAGCAGGAGTAGTCTAATTGGCTCTCCAAGCCTTCTTTAACATTCAATGTAATCATGGGTGATCATCCAATGCAGTACCCTGTTCAAATTTTCTCCCTATATCCTTTGATCCCTTTAGAGTGAAGAACTGTAGCTATATCTTTCTTGAAATTCTTCAATGTTTTGGCCTCAACAGTTTCTACTGGCAGAGAATTTCATAGGCTCACAACATTCTAGGTGAAGAAATTCCTCCTCACTCTGTGCTAAAATATCTACTCCTTATTCTTAAACTGTGACCCCTGCTTTTGGACTACCTGGTCATCAGCAACATCCTTCCTGTATCTCTCCTTTCTAATCCTGTTAGAATTTTTCCATAAATTCTTCATGCGCTCTGCATTTCTGGGGAGCCCAGACTCAGAAGAACTCAGCCAGAAACGTGAAGGAGCATTGGAGAAGGCAAAGGTGGAAGTGCAGTAACAACCTAGCAAGGGTTGCAGAAGATCCAGGCTACTGATTAATTTTGGCATTGTATTGGTGCTCATTTTCCATCCCTAATATAAAATAATCCAAAGTTTTCATTCTGGGGTGATACTTACTGAATAGTACACATCAGTCATCTGCAACAGGTTTTTTGTGCTTCCATTCTCCTGCATCTCTATTGTTTCCCGACCCCACTCCACAGATATCCGGGGATTTTTGGGGAACTCAGCATATGGTGATCGCTGAAAATCGGCACTCTTGAAGATTAATTTGCTGATATCATTCTTGTCTCTCCTGAGAAAAAGAAAATGTAGAATGAAAAATGTGGTCACAATGATAGCATTCAAACAGAGCAAAGATTTGGGAAATAACAGATAACGTATGGAATGAACTTCGAGATGAAGTGATGATTGCAGGTACAGTTAGAACATTTAAAAGACATTTAGATAAGTATATGAATAAGACATGATTGAAGGATATGGGCTATGTACAGGCACGTTGGTCTAGTTTAGTTTGGGATTATGGTTAGCATGGATTGATTGGATCATGGAGTCTGTTTCCATGCTGTATGACTCTGACTCTATAAATCTGATAATACTCTTCTTCAGCACAACAAACATCCCAGAACAAGCTGCAAAGACAAGAACAGGCTGACATCCTCAGACTTATGGGGGAGGAATGGAGTGATTGGAAGGACGTTGAGTACGAGTTCCCAGATTGGGGGTGTTGACCTGAGCCAGTCAGGGAGCCCTGACTGACAGATGTATTCAGGGATCTCAAAGAGTCTCCTCATTCCAGGGACTGGTTCTGAACTGGCTAGTTATAGCCCATATATTGTGCATGTGTAAATAAAGGGTGACTTGGTGATGGGATACTGGCCTCTTTGCAATTATTTTATTGTTTGAGGTGATGGGAGAAAGATTTTAGAAAGACATGAGGGTTAATTCTGCTTACACAAAGAGTGGTTCATATGTGGAATCAACTTCCAAAGGAAGTGATAGATGCAGGTACAGCTACATCATTTAAAATACATTTGGATAAATACATCAATAACAAATGTTTAGAGGAATATGGGCCAAGCGCAGGTAGGTGAGATTAGTTTAGATTGGAATCATGGTCAGCATGGACTGGTTGGACCAAGAGGTCTGCTTATGTGCTGTACGACTCTATGACTCTCGACAAATCTGAGATGACTCTTTTTCAGAACAACAGAACCACTCTGAAGAAGAGTCAAATCTGACTTGAAACGTTAATTCTGTTTCTCTATCCACAGAATCTGCCAGACCTGCTGATTTTCTCAAGCACTTTTTGTTTCTATTTCAAATCTCTAGCATCCTTGATATTTTGCTTTTGTTTGAGTGTGTTACACAGTCTAGCCTGTAGACCACTGGCAGTCTACAGACGTGTGCAAAACACAAGTCACTGAAGGCAACCTGACAGTTGAGGTGACATGCAACAACAGGCCAGAATTCTCATCCTCACAAAACAACATGACTTCACAGAACTAGACTGGGTCTTGCGTGTGCAGAGCATAAGTCATCATAATAGCCAGCAACAAGAATATTTTAAAGGAAAATATGTATTTCTTGTTATGTAAGGAGGTAAAAAGTTATCATGTGTTGCCAGGAATATATATTTCAGGTTACACTCAGATCAGCTGTGATCTTATGAAATTAGAGACAAAATAACTGTAGATGCTGGAATCCAAAGCAGACAAGCAGGAGGCTGGAGGAACACAGCAAGCCAGGAAGCATCAGGAGATGGAAAAGTCAGCATTTTGGGTATAACCTTTCTTCAAGAGGATTGGGTTATACCTGAAACATTGTCTTCTCCACCTCCTAATGCTGCCACTGCCTGGCTTGCTGTGTTCCTTCAGCCTCATGATGATCTTATCGAATGACAGAGTGGGCTTGAGAGCTGAATGGTGTATTCCTGCTCCTAATTTATGTGTTCATATTTGCAGTATATGCATAAAAACGTCAATTGATTCTTGTACAAATTAATGAGTTACCTTTCATTTTTAATTTTACAAAGCATTCCATGTAAGTTTAACAATCTAGTTGCAATACCGCAGCAAAATATTTAGAGTTCCAACAAGTTCCGTTAAATCTGATGAGATTTTTGCAGTGCCAAGTTAAAACTAGTGAGGTCAGACTGGTAGCATCACTTGCTCTACCTAAGTAGTCCACAGATAAAAGTGTTTGACAGCAACTGAAAATACTACTGGTGTTATGAAAATACAGGTATATTTCAGGCTATGTTCAAAGCTGTAGCACAAATGGAAAATTCCAATGACTATGTAAACAACATATTCATTGCTCTTATCATGAGAAAATCTAAAGTGTACTGTGGCCATATTCTGAATTCCACATATAATTTTATGTACATATTTACAAGCCATCCTGTACAAATATTCCAACAAATTGCAACTGCTCACATTACCAGGCTGTGACACAGTCAATCAGAGCAAAGGTTGATCCCCTGTACACACCTGCAACATGTGATTGTTAATGCAATGCCCAAGATAAGGAGCAAGCCTCCTCCAGCTGCAGCAATCACCACAGTGATGAGCTTGTAAGCTTAAAAAAAGATAAAAAAAATTAAATGAATTAAAAAGAAAATAGCATTTTATTATTCCTAATCTTAATGCACCAAACTCAACCAATTTAACATCAACATTTCACAAATGTGTTAGATTTCCTATGTTTATAATTTGTGAAACAGAAAGTCATTATGTATCTCAGTTGGGATTAACTACTTTTAGTTTTCTCATTTTTCTTCATCACTGATGTGAATGCTTGATTTGATCAATTGAAACTAAAGGCATCACATGTTCATCCCTAATTCGAAGCAAAGCAGTTAAAACTGTCATGTAAAACATGGAAGGTGCACTGAAATTGATAATTCAGAGCTGCCTGCAGAATGCTAAATGGTGCACAACCAAGGACTGAAAATAGTTCACCATGACCATCCCCAGGGCAATTAGGGATGGGCAACAAAGTACAGACTTAGCTAGCAACAGGCCCATCCCCAGAACAAATGATTTTTTAAATAAGTTCTTCTGAACAGCCTAAAGATGCTGTGGTCTGCTAGGTGTATCAATATAACGTAGCATGTGGCGAAGGCCTGTGCAGTCAATCTATGTGAGATTCACTTAAACCAGCATTCCTTCTAAACAGCATAGCCACATGGCTGCTCTGCGGGCCAGCGCAGGGTGGCATGCTTGGCACGCCAAAGCTGTTCGCAGCACAGACATGCTGCATACAGGCCTCAGAGAAGGTGCAGAAGAAAGCAAAAAGTTTACGAGAATATTGATTTCTGCCCCACACAATCATGTCTCTTGCACAATGCCATAACGACACTACTCACTGATCATCAGCAACATATAAAAGATAACAATCTCTGTTGAGCTCTTTTTTTGAATGGGGTTACTTCGGTAATTGTAGTTGTTATTTTGTTGTACCCCATTTCCTGATTTCTCAGTGAAACTGCAGTCGAATTTAGACCAAATAGTACCAGCAGGTGCTCTACCAGACAAACTTCTTTCTTTGCATATTTTAGAAGGAAAGCAATCTGATAACTGGTGAAATACTGGACAAGCATGTTTAAGATGTTAAACATAAGGCAAATTAATTTATATAAAACACATGTCAAAACATATTTTAATTGATCCTTTACAATTCTGAAGGCAAAGCTATTTGTAGAAACAGTGCCAAAGTTCAACCGTGGTTTTTGAATAAAAATGTAGACATTCTTGTCAAGACTGTGAATTTGTCTCCCCCTTGTGGTCAGACCAGTGAGCTGGAACAAAACATGTTGGAACACTAAGGACGAAAAACCTGAGTCCACATCCAGGGTTGCTGCAAACTATCATTGACACCTCCATCACCAAAGCTGTGTTCTCTCCAATCAATGAAAATTACATGCATGTAGGGGAAGACACAAAAGAGAAATGAAAAACTTTTATTTTTGGGGTGATTCGCTTCTATATGCTACAAGAAGCACCAGGACCTATATAAGTCCCAGAAGCCATACCTTAAATATTCATTCTCCCCAATATTGTTGCATAGTAGGCAAAGTAGCAGTACCATCTACAATACACATGGCAGCAAATTAGCAAGTCTTCTTCAATTACACCTTCCTAACTCATGACTTCTACCACCTCGAAAAACAAGTGATGCAGATCATATAATTAGAAAATCCCTACAGTGTGCAAGCAGGCTATTTGGCCCATCAAATCTAAACTAACCTTCCAAAGAACATCCCACGCAGACCCACAAACCTACCCTGTCCCTGTAACCCTGCATTTCCCATGGCTAATCCGCCTAGCCTGCGTATCCCTGGACACTATGGACAATTCTGCATGGCCAATCCACCTAATCTGCATATCTTTGGATTGAGAGAGGAAGCTGGAGCACCCAGAGGAAACCCACGCAGACATGGGAAAAATGTGCAAACTCCACACAAACAGTCAACCGAGGATGGAATCGAACCTGGATCCCTTGCACTGTGAGGCACAATGAGCCACAAATACAATAGAATACCACCATATCAGGTTCCTCTCCAAGTCACCACACCACCCTGACTCAGAACTATATCCACTTTCCTTCACTGTGGTTGTGTCGTAATTCTGGAACTTGCTCTGTAATAGCACTGTGGATGTCCCTACATCAGACATCCTGCAACAGTTCATAAATGTGGCTCATCATTACTTTCCCCAGGGGAATTGGGGATGGACAGTAAATACTAGCCTTGCCAATGCTGCTCATGTCCTATTAAAAAATATTACCCAAATCACGGCATTAACAGAAAGCTAATGAAAAAAAGGTTGGAGTCAATCTATTTCCTATTTATAATGTCAATCAGAGAGCTCAAATCTTTTGGGAGGTTCACATTAACATTGACATTTTATATGAATAATTTATGTCCCATGGCTCCTCACTGTGTTCATTGATGTATCAGGAATGCCATAGCTGGAGCAACTGAACAGTGGTGTCTCATTTCATGTTATACTAAACATTAAAGAAAACCTGGTTACTTACGATTTTTGCAGTTGAATCCTCCAAATCCGAACATACAACTGTGAGTTACAACAGAGAGAAATCAATATAATTTTTCACCAGATAATGATTTGTTAAATTTGTGATCAAGGCTAGAATAATTTTGCAATCTACTTACGGAGCACAAGTTCCATTCTCTCGTTTGTAGCCATCATCGCATGCTGAAATTAAAAAAATAAAAGTGACTATATGCCACTACCAAAACATTAAAATGATTTCCATATCTTCATTCATACATGACTGCAGGTTAGCAGCAGGAATGGACCATACGGTCTTTGGAAACCCACTCTGCCATTCATTATGATCATGGTTCATCTTGTGATTCAAATCCACCTTCCTGACCACTCCCCATACCACTGGACTCACACAGGGAATAAAACTCAATCCATTGCAGCCTTAAATGTATTCAGCACTGGAGCATCCACAATCCTCTTGGGGGGAGAATTGCAAAGATTCACAATATTTTGAGTGAAGAAATGTCTCCTCATCTCTGTGCTAAATGATTGGCCCTTTTTCTTGTGAGTGACCCCTCAAGGTTTAGATGTACCAACCAGTGGAAAAAAATCTCCCAGCATCCAACCAACAAGCCCCTTCAGGAATTTGTATGATCAATTTGGTCAGCTGTCATTCCTCGAAACTCTGAAGAAGCTAGGCTCAACTTATTCAGCCTCTCTCACCCCATGGACCAATTCAATGTGTCTTCAATTTACTGCTTCTAATACAAGTATATTGTTCCTTAAAGTGAAGACCCAAAATGCACAGAATATTCAAGGTCTGATGCTACCAAAGCCCTGTACAATTGCATAAGGCTATTGTTGTATTCCAGTGCCCTTGTGATAAATGACAATATGCCTTATGCCTTTCTAATTGCTTTCTGTAACTGGATGCTAGTATTTATTATTCATCCCTAATTTCCCTGGAGAAAGTAGTTGTGAGCCATATTTGGGGTACAGTTCCTTTAAATAAACTGGTTGGACTACAATCTAGTGTTTTGTGACTTCTGACTGTCCATTCTAGTCCAACACCTCCATTATCTCCACATCATGTTGTAGGATTGTCCACAATGCATTCCTGGTACATACATGCCCACAATCTCTCAGGGCATCAATATTTGCAAATCTTACGCATTTTAAAACATGTTCTGCTTTTCCATTCTTACAGGAAAAGAGATTAGCTTCACATTTCCGCACATTATATTTCATCTGCCATTGTGTTGCCCACCCACTTAACCTGTCTGTATGTCATTGCACTCTCTCTGTGTCTTCCTTACAGCTTACCTTTCTGCCTAGATTTTTAAATATTTTCTAATCAACCAGTTAAGAAATGCATTGATACCTATTGCACTCATTTGGAGCAAATGGGACTTGAACCAGGGTTTTCTGGTTCAGATTTAGGGGCACTACTACTGCATTTCAAAAACCCTTGTCTGGCTGTTTCGCATTTTAGCTATTTTTCCATCAACCTGTTCAGATATGCTATACACTCCTCTGGAACAGGTGAAAGTTTAATCCAGCCCTCCTAGCTTAGAGGTAGGGACCCTATCATTGGGCCACAATAGCCCTTCGCCTAGCTTTTATCATCATAAAACATAGCGAATAGTCATTGTTGCAGTTCAACTGTTAGCATAACACACCTCGACATGAAGGATCCATGGTGTTGTATTTGAAGTAACCATCTTTACACTGGCAGTCTGCAATCCCATCATGATCAAAGCATTCTGCAGTTGCATTGTCACATTCAGGCACTTTCAAGCTACATAGTTTTTCAGCTGTGAATGAAAAATAGTATTTAATTAGTATTTAGCTTCAATCTCCAAATTCTACTTGTCAATTTCAATGGATTGCATTTGTTAATTTCAAATCTCCACTTTCTTAAAAGGGATTCATGGATCCTGAATTCAACAAATCTATTAAAATCAAAGATGATAATTAAAGCAAGTAGTCTCTAACTGTACAAAGTTAAAAATCACACAACACCAGAATATAGTCCAACAGGTTTAATTGGAAGTACTAGCTTTCGGAACGCTGCTCCTTCATCAGGTGGTTTGTGTCCTCCACTATCACCTGATGAAGGAGCATCGCTCCGAAAGTTAGCGCTTCCAATTAAACCTGTTGGACTATAACCTGGTGTTGTGTGATTTTTAACTTTGTGCACCCCAATCCAACACTGGCATCTCCAAATCAATCTCTAACTGAACATAGTAATAGTCAACAGGAAAGAAATTATAAATTAATTGCACAGATTAATCATTAGAATCATAAAGACAAGTTTATTATTAATTTTTAATTAAGGTTAAAATACAGGGTGACATCTTACATACCAATAATAGCAAATACGCATAACATTCCTGGATACCTCAATTCTATAACTCAACACTATTATAGAATTAATCAATACTATAACTCAATACTTGTGAAACAGCCCCATCTTTTATTTTTCATTCTGTAAATTATTCAACACACTGTAAGGATGGAAAAATGACATCTTACATTAAAATGGCAATACTTCTTGAGTGACCTGATGCATAAGAATTTTAAATTGTAGGTTTGTGGCAGGAAGCAATCTTAATACATTCTTGTTTTGGTAGCTTTGAAAGAGGATTAACTTGTCTTAACAGAAAGCATTAAACAGTGCATAGGCATCAGTCTGAGTTTAACACAGCGTGCAGTAAAATTCTGAAACAATGTCAAAAATTGCAGAACTAGCTCTGGACCCAAAATGTTAAGTGTTCTTTCTCTCCTCAGATGCTTCCTGACCTGCTGAGTTCTCAATTAATTACTACTTTTGTTGCAGATTTCTAGCATCTGTAGTCCTTTGCATTATCATAGTGGAGTAAAATTCTACTATTTTAGCCCATCAATGAGAGATGTGATGAACAATTACAGAGCCCAAGCCTAAGTGTAAGTAATTTGTGGTTTTATTCATGTTACATGGTACAAAATGTTATAGTTAAAGAGATCAAAATGATGGCTGTAGTGGGAAGTAGAAATTTTATGCTGTTGTGGCAGGCAAATAAGTTGAGGTTAAATTCAAGATGTATGGTTAACCAGCACACAGCCTGAAGCTGGCTCATGCTATTGCCACCCTGGAAATACAAATAATCATGGATTCCAAAATAGCTCTATAAGATTTCCAGCTTCATTGCCAGGCTAAGTATCAACATGATGAATACAAAAAAGTCCTCTTGTTCAAAAAGGAGAGTTTTCAGAAAGGTATTGGATGAATAACTGAAGAGAGAACAAAAATGCATAGCTATGAAGAAAGGGTCCCATTGCTGAGTGGCTGTTAGAGAGCACTGCACAAGCTTGACAGTCTGAATGGTTTCCTCCTATGCTATAACCATTCTATCATTTTTTATTACACCTTTAATTCGGAGAAGCTGGGTCTGTTGTCCTTGGAAGAGAGAACACGCTATAAGAATATTCAAAACCATGAGGTGTTTAGATGGGGTAAATTGGGAAAAACTGAAAACCTATTTCCATTGAAAGAAGGCTCAAAACCAAAGGATACAGATTTATGTAATTGGTAAAAACAAAAGCAACAGCAACATGAGGAAAGCTTTTTATTTTGGAACCAGGGAGATAGAATCTGGAATACACTGCCTAAGAGTGTAACAGAGACAGATTCAATTATGGTTTTCAAATGGGAATTAAATAATCATTTAAAGAGAAAGCATTTGGAAGGCTATAGAGAAATTGCAGCTTTAGGAACTAATAGGATTGTTCCTTTGGAGTGGCGCTCCAAAAGCTAGTGCTTCGACATAAACTTGTTGGATTATAACCTGGTGTTGTGTGATTTTTAACTTTGTCCACCCCAGTCTAACACCAGCACCTGCAACTCTGTGTTTAAGTATAGGAAGTAGTTATCAGTGGTTTACATCTATTGGATTAAATTAGCACTTAATCTATTGTTAGGTCATCACAACTAAAAAGCAGAAGATTGATTGTATTGACTGTAACAGTGGCTACATGAAAGGCTGTTTTGTTTTTACCTTTATATGATAGCTGATAATTCATAACAAACTGGCAGCTTCCAGTCTTAGATCTGCAACGCTCAATGTAATTTTGCACACTACTCAGTACCTCACGTCCTGTCACATTGGCTGGGAGTACAAACATGTTCAAGACAGACACACTGTCTTCAGTCTCACTGCAAACAACATGTTAAATTGTTAGTATTGTCACCCAGTTTAGTTAAAGTTCATCAGATATTTATGTGATTATTAAATTACACTGGGGCTTTCACCAATTCAATACAGTTTGTTTTATCTTACCTTAAATCTGCAATAACAGATGTGTAGTATCCATTTAAAGAATAGAGAGATGCATTAACCTATGGTAAAAGAAACAAAATATATGTAATACCTAATACCTATACTTGTTTTAAAAAACCTCTTAACAGGATAGGTTCCTGAACCAAACCCAGAGACTATCTCAACTCTAAATGACATTTTCATTGGCTCTTAAATTCAAACACAGAACATGAATTGGCTCCCATTCAGAAAAATGTTATCCTTGGACCCAAGCTTCGTAATGATTTAAAGCTGTCGACTTCTCCAAGTTTATTGTAATCCCTCCAGAGCAACCCTTTTTCCACCTCTTCCATTAAAACAGACTAAAGTGTGGTGACTGATAGTGCAAATAGGAAAGCATGTACAAGACTGAAATATCCATCAATTTCTCAGCTCCGGTCATTCTATTGACAGAGGGATCCTTACAGAAAAAAAACACAATTCAGTCAAACATTTCAGAGATGTAAGTTCTACTTCAGTTTATTAATTTGATTCACTGCAGTGAGGGTTTACACTGCTCCCCACTGTACTTTTGATCATGTGCACAAGTCACTTTAATGAGTTGAATTAGTTTGGACTATCAGCAGACACACCCTGCAAAGGAACCTGCAGCAGTGAGGCATTTCAATAAAGCCCAAGCTCAGGTTGAGCAAGTTGGGAGCATTATCTGTCCGCGGGATAGACCATTATCAAATCAAAAGCCAAGCCTGCACAATGTTCAACATCATTCACAGCTGCTCAAACAATGAAACAAAATCTTGGAACTTCCTCTGTTACTGCATTTCGATATGGCGAAGTGCAACAAGACCTGGACAATGTCCAGCCTTGGGTTGCTACATGGCAAGTAACATTTGCACCATTCAGGTGCCACACAATGACTATCTCCAACATGAGAGAATCCAACTATTGACTCTTGACATAGGTGTAACTACCATCACTCAAACTCCTACGATTAGCATCCTAGGGGTAATGATTGACCAGAAACTGAACTGGCCTGGACATATAAATACTGTGGGTACAAGAGCAGATCAGTGGCTAGGAATCCTACAAGTAACTGACCACCTAACTTCCCAAAGTCCATCCACTGTCAACAAAACACAAATCAGGACTGTGATAAAATACTCCCCACTTGCCTGGACGAGTGCAGCTTTCAAGCAACTCTCAAATGTTAAACAGTGCAGTTAAGTCTCAAGACACTTGGCACATCCAGGACAAAGACTGCTTAATTAGAAACACATCCAGAAACATTTACTCTGTCCACCACCAGCACTCAGTAGCAGCAGTGTGTACTATCTACACTGCAGGGATTCAATGAGGGCCCTCAGGCAGCACCTTCCAAGGCCATGACCACAATAATCTAGAAAGACAAGCATATACATGGGAATACCACCATCTACAAGTTTCCCTCTAGGCCATTCACCATCTTGACTTGGAAACATGTTGCCATTTCTTCAGTGTCACTGAGTCAAAATCTGAGAACTTCCTCTGTTACTGCATTTCGATATGGATTCCTTCTGTATCTGACAAGTCGTGAACGATGCTGATCACTGTGCAATCATCAACAAACACTCCTGCTTCTGAATTTCTGATGGGGGGAACAGCACTGTGGGTCTACCTACACCAAATAGACTGCAGGGGTTCAAGAAGGCAGCTCACCACCAAATTGCCAGGGCAACCAGGGAAGGGTATAAATACTGGCCCATCCAGCAATATTCCAATCCCACGGACAAATAACCTAAAAAAAGGTTGCAAATCAGAGGGAATGGCCTCAAGTTAGACAGTCAGAGGTCAGGAGGTGCGCCAACAAAATGGTGCCAATCAAGTCAGGTTGAAAACTCTAAAATCAATCTCACAACGTTCAACAGGATTACAGCCCAATTAACCTATCAAAGTTAAAGCAGTAGGCAATTAATGTTGGTCTAGCCAGCATCACTATCATCTCATGAATGAAAAAATAACCAAGAACGAAAGAAGAGTCAGTGGACAAAAGAGTCAGTAGACTACATTCTCTCCACAAACACTTCCAGACCTACTGTGTTGACCCAGCAATTTCTGTTTCTATTTCTGAACTTTAAACAGAGACTCGCTGCACTCTGATCTCCTTTCAAATATGGATGCTATCAACCTGCTGATATTGTGATGGGTGGCTACTCCTAAAGTATGTTAAAGACTCAGCATGCTGAATATATCAGAGCAGCAATGTTGCCAGGGGCAAAGCCGAATGGGGGAAGTGCTCCATAAGTTCATTGCCATCCTTTGAAATAAAATAAAGTTCATGGTCACTGTTGGTTGCACAGCTGTTGGCAGGCTAAGGCCATGTGCCCAATGAGGTTTGCAGTTCACCCTCATGAGGACACACACATCAACAACCACCTTCAACAGATGCAGCCTTCAGCAGCACTACTGCTTTGACATAGCGAGGAGGTTGAGTCTTCAGCACAGTGAGCATAACACCCTCATGTTCTCCCTGCCCTTGGGCATCACCTCTGTGTCTATCTGCACCAAGGCACTGCATGTGTTGCTGGCAGAATGCTCCTCATCAACAATTTGTCACCACCAAAACAACTGGGCCCAAAGGTCAGTGATGGCCTTGCTTGCTACCAGCAATGTAGGAATGACTGCCTGGTACCCTTGCTTTGCCCAAACTGCCCTTGCACAAATGCCTCTGTGCGTCCACATGAAACACTGAGAGCTCTGATCAGGTAGTGACCACTGTGTGCCAATGCATGAGCTCTTCTCTGCACATTCCACCACATATGCAACAACAGGAACTGCCTCACTCTATAATTTCTCCCTGCTGTCCTATTCAATCATCATATTTTCCATTGATTGCATTGATAATCTCAGTCAGACCTGAAACAGGCTCCCAAATGGTTTGTGGGCTGCCTCAAATTGAGACCCAAAACTCTAGCCAAGACTTCTCCATCAAAATTACTGGGAGTGGCAACATGTTAAGAAAAGAATATTATACTTGATACTGTATTTTCCCAGCATATGTAAGTACAACATCATCCCCACCACACACACACACACACACACACACACACACACACACACACACACACACACACACACACAACCATCACCACCACCCTCAAATGCAAATTCAGATGGTTAGATGTTCATATATTTAAATTCTTTCATACTGAAGTCTCTAGTTCTCATTACTTGTGAATTATGGTACATGTAATTATTCAATAAATTTAATAAAACACCAGAATTTTATTTCCTGTCCTAAAAACAGCTGCAGAATCAATTGACATGAGATGGAAGAATTCTAATCACATGTTTGCTTGCCACAAAGTAATGTATACTTCATCAGAGCTGAGTCCATTATTTGCATGATTAAGCTGCACTGTAATTTAGTAACAAATTTGTACTTTGGTTAGTCTGAGTTACATTAAACAATTGAAATATACCATTTTGTTTGGCATGTACGTATATAGAAGGTCAAGCTAAAATGCCACCGATGTAACAAAAGACAACAATAAATTTCTTCAGGTATTTAAAGTTTGAAGAAATCTACATTTGTAGTTCCTCCCCCAAGCACTATTTCTTTCATGCAATTTTTATATGAAATTTGCAGTGCCTGTTTTAGCCAACTTCATTGCCTCACACCTTTGGTACTTGGCAACATCTTCAACCTCATAACATTTTCCTAAGGTTGGAAAGAGCAAGAAAAGCAAAAACAAAATCAAGTTGGAAAATTATTACATGAAGAATCATCCAAGAAAATTTTGAGACTAAAGCAAACATGAAGACTGTATAAAGACACAAGGAAGACAATACTAACTGATAACCTCTTGCCAAGCTGCTGACAGCATATTTTCAACATGGAGCCAGATGCCATTGCATAATGAGATCAATACTGCACTGAGGCAGGCATGTCATGCTAAATATACCAAACACTGATCGCATTCCTGAAGAAGGGATTATGCCCAAAACGTCAATTCTGCTGCTCCTTGGATGCTGCCTGACCTGCTGTGCTTTTCCAGCAACACATTTTTCAGCACTGATCACACACATGTAAATGGCGGGCAAACAGCATATTTCCTTTTTTGTTGGTGTTTTACAAATTTATCTTTCATATTTTACAATATTTTAATTAAGATGGAAAGGTACTTTAGAAGTCAGTGCAAGGTGGAAGTAGATTATGGAGTTATGTATAACCGAGCTAAATAAGAAACGTTAACTAAATAGGTCACTAAATGGAGAAACAAAAATTAAAACCAGAGATTGTTCATATCATCACTGGTTTGCAAGCAAAACTTACCATTTTTAAAATTTCACTTTCTATATCCTGTATTCTTGACACATGGGATTTATTGCCACTGTAGAAAACACCTGCAAAGGTCTTTGCTATGGAACAATAAAAATAGATTACATTTAACAACTACCTGTGTAAAACTAAAAAAACAAATTATTCAGATATGGCTTTACTAAACTTCCAATCTTCAGTGCAGCATTGGGAGGTGCTAAGGTGCATTCTATTAGATGTCCAAACAAGTCACACTAGTCTACAAAGATACGCAAACAATTATTCAAAAAAGAAATCAGCTTTCTGCTGGTGTCCTGCTAAACAATTTTTCATTTAAACAACACCACTTAGAAGCATAAGGGCAGCAGATACTTGAGGTCACTATCACCTGCAAGTTCCTCTCCAAGACGCATGACATTCTGACTTGGCACCATATCATATTCTTCCATCGCAGCTGAGTCAAAATCCTGGAACTCCCTCCCTAATAGCTCTGTGCCTCTTCGTATGAACTGTAGTAGCTTAGCACTACCTGCATAAGAGCAACTAAGAATGGACAATAAATGCTGGCCCAGTCAGTGAAGCCCACATCACATGAATGGACTGAAGGCAAAGTTTTCCTATCAGTGTTCCTCGTCGTATAGAGTGCATTCCTATAATCTGTAAATAGTTACAGAAATGCAATAAGATAGATTTGTTTTTAAAACTCTTCTTGTAAGACCAGAAAGTGACTACCCTCAGATGCACTAGACCATGTAAGAACCCACACACCTACAAGATACAAGGCAGCACACACTATATAACAAGTCAATCAATTAAAAGCAAAATACTGTGGATGCTGGAAAAGGATGTAAAGATGCAAAAAAAAAAGAGAACGGTCTCAGGTGAATTCAGGTACTGGAGTTGCTGGAGCTGTTCTCCCACTAAGAGGTGATTTGATACAGGTACTCAAAATAATACACGGTCTGGACAAAATAGACAGGAAAAAAAAAGCTATTTGCAAAACAGCCTAGAATCAGAAGACATTGATACAAGCTGAATGGCAAAACAAGTGAAGTGCACATCAGGAAAGTATTTTCACAGATTGAGTGATTAGGATCTGAAATGCCTTACTTGAGAATGCGATGGAGGCAAGTCTAAAAGAGAATTGGATGACTACTTGGAAAAAAAATTCCAGGGCTACTGGAAAGCAGGATTAGATGAGTAGCTCTTACAGACAGGCATTCTGCTGCAAAAATTCTGTGATTTTCTGATTCTCTTATGGTGACATATGTTGCAATTGCAATTCATGTGGTTGTGCAAATGTTTTGGCTAATGAGGATGGCAGTGGAGAAGTCAGATGGAAGCAACTTAAGCTTTTTAAAATCTGTTTCTAATGTCTCTTGCATGACAGAAGCTAAGGGCTCCACAAATTGCATCTCCAGACAAACAAATCATTTTCTTACCCAAAGTGCATCTTGCTCCCTTCTCAAGGTAGTAACCAGGGTAACATTTGCAAGTGAAGGAGCCCAAATTATTAATACATTGTGCCCGAGATGGACATGGATTTGAACGACATTCATCCACATCTGCTTAAAGAAAAGAACAAATTATGAAGGAGGAATTAAAACTGGCTAAGAAGTAACAAAGAAACTTAGTTTAAAAAAAGTTTATTTCATTAAGTGACACAATAATACAAAGTAAAATAAGATGATGTTAAGTGAATTACATGAAGATGCCATACTATAATTAATTGATCATTTCGAAATTTAGTGATGACATGAATTTTTATTTGCTTTTATTTCTGTCATGAGGATACGAAGCATTTCCTTTATTCTTCATTTCCTACTAGCATTCTAGACTGTGTTGAAAGTTGGACCAAGTCACTTGCAGCACTGCCTGTTGAATGGACAATGACAACATGTACTTAATTGGCATCTTTGATGAAACAGAACATTCCTAAGAACTGCACAACAGCTTTATGAAAACAACATTGGACAGAATCACATTAGGAGATATCAGGGCAAATGACCAAACGGTTAGTCAGAGGTAGGTTTTAAGAAACATCTTAAAGGAAGAAAGCAAGGGAGAGAGACAGAGAATGGAGTGTAGCTAAAGCTTATGGTTAGGCAAGTGATAGAATGGATCCTATCGATGGAGCAAGTAAAATCTGGATGCTCAAGAATTGAGAATTAGATGAGCATGGCTATTTCGCAGGATTGTGTGATTTGAGGGAATTACAGATGCATGGACAAGTAAGGCCATGGGATAAATTTGAAAACAAGGAATGTTTACATTGAAATATTGCTTGACTTAGTTGTCAATATGAGTGAATACAGGGATGATGAATGAAAACAACTGCGAATAAGGGTAATGGCACCAGGGTTTTGGCTGGTTTCAACTTTTCAAAGGTTCTAAGTTGGCAACTGGCTTTGACTGCATTGGTATAGGAGAAAGCGAGGTCTGCAGATGCTGGAGATCAGAGTTAAGATCGTGCTGCTGGAAAAGCACAGCAAGTCAGACTGCATCCGAGGAGCAGGAGAATCAAAGTTGTGGGCCAGAGCCTTTCATAAGGGGAAAAAAATTAAAATATAAAATTTAAATTTAATTAAGAATTAAAATTAATTTGTAAAAAATGATCCTTGCATTGGTATAGCCAAGTCAATCGGTAGCAACGGTGCTGAAAATAGATAGTCTTGGTGATGGCAGAGATATGCAATCAGAAACAAATCTGATGGTTAACAATTTGGTTCAGGCCAAAATAGTTGCCAGGAAATAAATTGATAGTCACGGAATGGAGTTTGTAATGGGACTAATATCAATGCTTTCGCTCTCCCCAATATTTAACTGGAGTAAGTTGCTGCTCACCCAGTATTGGATGTTGGACAACAGTCTGATAATTCTTCTACTGTTGTTGAATTGAGAGGGAGAGCTGTGTTGTCAACATGTTGGATGTTGTGAACGAGAGGCAGCACATAGATGAGTAATAGAACACAGAACTGTACAGCACAGGAACAGGCCTTTCAGCCAATTGTAATACTATTCTAAAACAATCCCACTGGATTATGCACATGGTCCATATCCCTCTCTTCTCTGCCTGTTCATGTGTCGGTCTAAATGCCTCTTAAACTTTGTTATTGTATCTGCTTCAACCACTTCCCCAGGCAGTGTGCTCCAGGTATCTATTACCCTCTGTATAAAATACTTTCATCATACATCTCCTTTAAACTTTTCGCCTCTGATCTTCAACCTAGGTTGAAACTAGGATGCTTTGCACAGGGACACACATGCAGCTGTTGCAATTACACAAGATGCATCTTATGCCACTTAGCTTGCTTTCTTAATGCTCCCTCATTGTGATAACTTGGAGGCTGCTAGCCTCCGTATAGTTAACATTGCTTTTCCAATGCCTGCTTCACTATTCAAATTGACCATGGCTGATTATTCAGCTCACCACTTTATTCCCACTTTCTCCCATGCCATTTGATCCACTTAGCCTTAAGGGCTCACTGACTTTAATATTGTTAATGGACTCCAACCTTATTACAAATGCTTCAGCAGGGGGGATGGTCAGGGTGGGGGGGGGGGGGGAGGAGGGGGTGGAATTCCACTCATGGTCTTATTCCAATTTTGTTGGAATGATGCATTGCTCTTACAGAAGTCTTGTAACAGATCATAGGAGAAAATTATACCTTTGCTGCAGTTCACCCCTTGCCAGTTGGATGGGCATACACACTTTTTACATTTGTTACAATGACTGATACAAGTGCCTCCATTAAGACAAGGATTTGAGATGCAAAGATTCTCTGTTTCAAAGAAAGTAAACAATTTATTAACATTGAGTTGATGGCCAGTGGACTTCTTGTTTCATCTTATATTCCAATATATTTGCAATATTAGCAACCCGTTCATTGACGACATATCAGCCATCTGCTAAAGGAAAAAGAAAGTGTAAGTTTAGCTATTTAAAAGGGAATATTGTGCTGAAAGAAGTGAAATTTCTCAATTGCTAACTTAGTTTAATTTCGGTCTGAATGCTATTCCAGCACATTGCGTGAGTACTTGAATACAATGTTTGCAATAATAACATTACACAGATATAAAGAAACCAACAGTTTTCAAATACAATGCATGATTCTAGACAACATATATCTACTAACATTTCTTAGAAAGTGAAGACTGACCACATAAGCTAAGAATATTACATAAAAATGGTTAGCAAACAGGAAAAATATTGTGAATATAAACCTTTCAGAATGTTAAGATATGGCTTATATTGCAAAAGGTAACAAAATAAAGTGAATGATGGTACAGTTCCATTGACTGATTTATCTTTAGAAACATCAATTCCATATCAAACCAAATGCTGTGGATAAAGATAAATAGCCTTCATTTACAGGAGTTTTTGCATTTTGGCTCTGATCTGAAAATGCAAGAATCATCATACAAAATATCCTTATTTATCAATTATAGAGTTAAATATACAGCACGCACGCCATCAGTAGTTAAGAGTTAACAACCAAATTCACATATTTTAAGAATGGCTAAGAACTCAAAAGTTTTATCTGGTTTTGTTTGTGGTTATTCAGATACTCATTACTTTGCAGGATGCTTTGGTTCAAGTCAGTTGGTTGCTGCAGCTGGTTTGCATCCTTCTCGCTTTCTGATTACCTCCTACATACTCGTTTTCAATAGAAGAGACACTATTATGTAGGATGTTGTCACATTAATAATCTCTCCCATTATCCAGAAATATTACATATCTTCACTTTATTTTCCAAGCTGTCCTTTTATCTAGTATGCCATGACAGGAATGCAAAGCATTTTTCAGCTCAGTGTGAATAAACCTGTCTATAAAGTTTCTTCCAAAATCCATGAAAGGCTTACCTCTGAAAATATTTTATTGAATATTGTTTTGATGCTGATTGAGATTGGCTGTTTTCATATATGCTTCTGTATGCTGTCTTTTTAATTACAGGAAAAGATTGTAAAATCTAATTGCATCTTTCACAAGGTAAATGATTACATTAAAACTAAAATTAAAATCTAAAAATAAAATCTGAATCCTATTTGGCTTCGCTCTATCAAGGTTAGGATGTGTTGCACATAGTGAATGTTTAATGAGCTGTAGGTTGGCTTTCTGAAAAGAAAGACCCAGGAAATGTTACAAGTGATTTGGGGCTGCCCAGTGGCTGATACAGATACACTGCAAGCAATTATAATTAATAAAATAGATTAGAAGATCAAGAGATTGAAAAATGGATGTTTCTCTAATACTTTGTTAGATATTGCATAGGCTGCTTCTTTCTTTCAAGCACAAAATGTTACAATTGACAATGCTCTTACATCTACTTCTATTGATGTAATTAACCTAGTAACTACGATTAATTTTTGCAATACAGTTACACTTCGGTCAGAATAGTTATTGGTGTGTTAAAAAGTAAAGCAGCCACTTTCTAATACTAATGAATTCTGATGAACAGGAGCTATTAACTATGCATCAAAAGTTGATTTAGAAATGTAAGGATTAAATAATTGAATAAGAAGACACTGATAAACTTTTTATCTTGAATTATAATCCTTTTAGTAACAGACTGACTCCAAAACTCCAGGTGACTTTGATTTTAGCATAAGTAACTGTTTTACTGATAAAAAAATGTATGTACAAGTTTCTAAATTATTGTAAATTTTGGCTATTTGGAACTTCATACTAATGCAATTCTGCAATCAACTTAGATTTCTGTATTTTTGTGACTTTTCAGCTGAGGTGATTTTCTTTGTTGCTCAGAAATACTCTGAAATAGTTTGGAAGGTACAGTGTATTCTGAACATGTGCATACTGCAGTATATACAACAGAACTAAAATAAAGTGTATTCGGCAAATCAACCAAATGCATTTGAAACCAGCCTTGATGCATTTGGTTTTTAAACACTTCAATGCAAAAATTATTTTATATCCTACCAATTGTTCTTGTAACAATTAAAAATGTCAAATACTCCATAAAGAGTCATTTTAATCATGAATTGTTTAATAAATACTGATTGCTTTAGGTATAATAACATGCTTCATATCACTAGGCATCAAAAAATGATCTCAACAAACAAAATAAGATACAGTATAATCATAGGGTAGTTTGTGAAAAATCACCACAATGCTTGCCTGCTAATGTTGAGTGTTAAGTTTGAAGTACAAATAACAAGGGAGTGTTATACACTCGGACAATGATTGCAAAATAAATGCTGTGTCTGGATCAAAATCGAATGGGAGGTGAATGGGAAGTGATTTGGTAGATTGGAATCCTATTCTTGGATCAGGGATATACTTTTATGGAGTAGATTATATTGTGCTTGGCGACATATCAGTAACACTGCGGTTATATTGTGAGTATCAATATCATCCATGAAGCTAACACTTGCCAGGTCCAGTCTATGAAAAAAATAAATAAATCACAACTGCATTGGAGGAATAACAACTTGTTAAACCTTCCAGTATTACAGCATCAGTAAAAAATGTGGATGTTAAGTGTGGGTATTAGACATATTTAACCCGCACAAGTCAAATAATGACTTCATATTTTATCATGCATTGCATATACACAGCAAAATACTGCCACATTCAGTTTCAGTGCAGAACTTTATAAACTGACATATCTCATACAGTGATTAAAACCATCATGACTTGAAGTATGGCTGAAGCAACATCTGATTAGTTATAATTCAAAGGAGTTCTTGGCTGTCTATACATATATATTCACATTCACTGCTTTATAAGTACAGTTTTCCCTTTTAATACTAAATAAAATAATTAAAACAATGCTTCAGATGTCCACATTGTAAATGATTTCATGAGAAAACAACAGCGTAGTGGAATCATGTCATTGAAGATACTTCCATAGATTGATTCATTAAAACGAACAATTCTTACCTAAAAATATCAATGCTGAATTTTACTTTTGTTTTATTTGCTCAAGGGATGTGGGTATCACTGGTTAGCCCAGCATTTATTGCCCATTGGTAATGGCCTTGGAGAAGGTGGTGACCAGGTTCAACAGTGACATTTTGGATAAATCAGCAAAAACTGAGTAAAACTGATTGGGTTTCGGGTGCATCTTGCTTCACTTCAGTAAGTTCGTGATTTGAATGATAATGATTCTTGCAGACTTATATAATATTGAGGCTCAGTCACAGTCATATCAGATTTATTTCTTGTTTTCTGCAAAGCTATTTTTTAAAGTCAATTTAGAAAGAACAAGAATAGTTTCTTTTAAAAATTACTTGTTAGAGACATTTTCAGTTTTTTTTCTTTCCAATATATTTTAAGCACTTCATCATCCACTTGATCCGACACCACTACAAACACGAAAGCAGATGTACAGCTTACTCCCACACCATTGCTATAGGCCCAATAGACAGTCGCTAGGAGATATTAGGCACCAGAAAAGCTACCTTTTCCTTTTCATTTCCCCCATGACCTGCTCAGTGACACTAAAGTATCTTCTATATGACTCAAATTTCAAAAAGAGCACAAGGGCACCCGATTTCTCATTCTATTCCATTCATATGTGGTAAACCCAAAAATGCTATTATGTCCTGTGAATAACATGTTGTCATTTACCCATCTGGAGAGGTTGTTTATCTGACTTGTATTTTCCAGAATTTTCATAGAAGGAAAGTAATTGCAATTATCAGAGCATCAAAGAGTTTCTAAATTCAATCTTTATTATTTGCAATCATTTTCCATTTTCTCGTCATTCCCTCTGTTTTCCAGTTTCAACGCTATGAATCTTCAGCTGGAATGATAGGTTCTGCTAGGACTACTGTCAACAGTGCCATCAAAGAGATTCACCACTGAGTGACACAATTAATCACTCCATCCTTCTCAATCATCTCTTTTCTGTGATCCATCACCTTGTCATTGCTCCACTCCAACACTGCTCTACTGTTTCACTCCCAACTATTCAAATAAAACCAGTAGATTTCCTATAGCTACTCCTGCTTGTGTTCCTGTGTTGTCAAAGCCACTATGCCAACTTTGATCCCCATTTACTTCATCTGCAGGCACAGTAACTTCATTTGTAAATATGAGGCCAGCTTTCATCTTCATATTGATTAAATCCAAATTTAAACATTGTGTTTTGATACGTGATACTTTCATCACATTCTCCAGGGCTTTGTGGTGCCTGTTGTCAATTGTCAAAGTACCACCCGCTATGCCTTCACAATCATAGAATCCCTTCAGAGTGGAAGCAGGTCATTTGGCCCATCAAGTCTACACCATCCCTCCAAAGAGCATCCCACCCAGACCCACCCTCTTATCCTAACCCTGGAACCCTGCATTTCTCCTGGCTAATCCACCTACCCAGCACATCCCTGGACACAATGGGCAATCTACCCATCATCCTTGGAATGTGGGAGGAAACTAGAGCACTCGGATTAAATCCAAGCAGAAACAGGGAAATTGTGCAAACTCCACACAGACAATTATGCAAGGCTGAAATTGAACATGGGATCCTAGTGCTGTGAGGCAACTGTGCTAACTACTGAACCATCGTGCCGCCCACAGGTCGTTCACATGGTCTTCCAAATCCAGTGAAAAAATAAATAGTCCGTAGCAGCATTCCCTCCCAAGCTAAGATGCTCAACAGTAAGGTACAACTTACTCAAAACCAGGGGAAAGTGAGCACTGCAAATGCTGGAGATTAGAGTCAAGAGTGTGGTGCTGGAGAAGCACTGCAGGTCAGGCAGCATCTGAGGAGCAGAAGAACCGATGTTTCGGGCAAAAGCCTAGGGGATGGAGAGATAAATGGGAGCGGGGTGGGGCTGGGGGGAAAGGTAGCTGAGAGAGCGATAGGTGGATGGAGGTGGGGGTAATGGTGATAGGTCAGAGGGGAGGGTGGAGCGGATGGTTGGGAAGGAAGATGGATAGGTCATGAGAGCGGTGTCAAGTTGGGAGGTTGGATCTGGGATAAGGTGAGGGGTGGGGAAATGAGGAAACTGGTGAAATCCACATTGATTCCTTGGGGCTGGACCCCCTAGGCTCCCAGCCTTATTCCTGATGAAGGGCTTTTGCCCAAAACACCGATTCTCCTGCTCCTCGAATGCTGCCTGACCTGCTGTGCTTTTCCAGCATGACACTCTCGACTCACTCAAAACCAGTTACAGTATCCCAGGAAGGATATGTCAATAGTATGCCTGGCATCAGACTCCTGGAGCAACTGCTCAACTCAGAATTCAGTCACAACACAAGACTTCCAAGAAAACAGAGAAAACATTTTAGGGGTATCCTTAAAGGATTCCCTGGCCTGGGACTAACCAAAATGGAGAGGAATTAGAACATAGAACATAGAACAACACAGTGCAGAACAGGCCCTTCGGCCCTTGATGCTGCACCGACTTGTGAACTAATCTAAGCCCATCCCCCTACGCTATCCCATCATCATCCATGTGCTTATCTAAGGATTGTTTAAATGTCTTGAATGTGGCTGAGTTAACGACATTGGCAGGTAGGGCATTCCACACCTTTACCACTCTCTGAGTAAAAAACCTGCCTCTGACATCTGTCTTAAATTTATCAACCCTCAATTTGTAGCAAGCCGACGTCATCATCCTAGGAAAAAGACTTTCACTGTCCACCCTAATTAATCCTCTGATCATTTTGTATGTCTCTATTAAATTCCCCTCTTAGCCTTCTTCTCTCCAATGAGAACAGACCCTCCCTCCAGACCAGGCAACATCCTGGTAAATCTCCTCCGCATCTTTTCCAATATTTCCACATCCTTCCTGTAATGGGGCGATCAGAACTGTACACAATATTCCAAGTGAGGCCGCACTTGCGTTTTGCATAGTTGCGGCATGACATCACAGCTCCGGAACTCAATCCCACTACCAATGAAACCTTACACACCATATGCACTATCCATCTGGGTGGCAACTTTCAAGGATCCATGTACATGGACACCAAGATCCCTCTGCACATCCACACTACCAAGAATCTTTCCATTAACCCAGTATTCTGACTTCCTGTTGTTCTTCCCAAAGTGAGTCACCTCACATTTATCTGCATTGAAGTCCATTTGCCACCTTTCAGCCCAGTTCTGCAGTTTATCCAAGTTTACATGCAACCTGCAATATTTATCCACATTGTCTATCACTCCACCGATTTTAGTGTCATCAGCAAACTTACTAACCCATCCATCTATGCCTGCGTCCAAGTCATTTATAAAAATGACAAACATTCATGGTCCCAAATCAGATCCTGTGGCACACCACTCATAACCGGACTCCAGGCTGAATATTTCCCATCAACTACCACTCACTGCCTTCTTACAGAAAGCCAGTTTCTAATCCGGATTACTTAGTCACCCTCAGTCCCATGCATTTTCTCCAACAGCCTACCATGTGGAACCTTATCAAAGACCTTACTAAAGTCCATGAACACCATGTCAACTGCCCTACCCTCATCTACATGCTTGGTCACCTTCCAAAAAACTCAATGAGTTTTGTGAGATACGATCTGCCCTTGATGAAACCATGTTGACTATCTCCAATCAAATTGTTGCTTGCTCGATGATTATAAATCCTATCTCTTATAATCCTTTCCAAAACTTCTCCTACAACAGACCTAAAGCTCACTGGTCTATAATAACCTGGGTCATCTCTACTGCCCTTCTTGAACAAGGGCACAACATTTGCAATACTCCAGTCCTCTGGTACTAAACCTGTAGACAATGATGACTCAAAGATCAAGGCCAAAGGGTCCGCCATCTCCTCTCTAGCTTTCCAGAGAATCCTCGGATAAATCCCAACACCAAGCTATCTTCAGATTAGCCTTTTCAATGGGTATGTGCATCTAACCTCAATCCTTTCTAGTCTAATAGCCAGTATCTCAGTCTTCTCCTTTACAATATTCTCCTTTTCCTTCTCTAAACTAAACGTAACCAAATTACTCTCTCCAAAGTGCTTACCTACCACTAAATCAAACACCTGGCATGGTTTATTACCAAGTAACAGATCCAGTGTGGCCTCCCCTCTTGACGGCCCTTCAACCTACAGTGTCAGGAAACCCTCCTGCACACTTTGGACAAAAACTGATCCAACCGATGTACTAGAGTATTAGCATTTCCACTCAATGTTGGGGAAGTTAAAAGTCCCCCAAAATTACCACCCTATTCCTTTCACTCCTACTCACACACACATATACACTCTCTCATAGACACTCAAAACCCCCCACCCCAGACAAACACACACACACACACTTATACATTTGTGGGGTGAATTTGTACTGGCAAATTTGTACTTTGCTCAAAAACTGCATGAATCCATGTAAGACTCTGTTTACTCACTTTTTAAATTAGAATCAGTCTAAACATTATGGCACCAACAGGGAACACAGGGGGCTAACACATTCTACACCTTAACATCTTATCTGGCTGACACTAATTGTTACAGTTAACCTGAGAATGTAACTTTTTTAAAAAAAGTTTTGTGATTTACATATGTAAGAAGTGAAACTATCATGGTCATTCTAACAGATGAGAGACTCAACAAACAATCAAGGTATTTTTCAATGTATAATTTCAGTTACATTACACTGTAAACTTTTGCTCTAAATTCTGTGTCTTACAATTGTGTACTCCACAACATCTGATGAGGGAGCGGCGCTCCGAAAGCTAGTGTGCTTCCAATTAAACCTGTTGGACTATAACCTGGTGTTGTGCGATTTTTAACTTTGTACACCCCAGTCCAACACCAGCTACTCCAAATCATGACTGAAAATGTTGTTAGCTCAAGATTTGTTTTCTACAGTCTTTCATTACCAACTGCTTGAGTTTTTCCTTTTACAAATAACAAATCCTCTACCATCACCAGGGGAGGCAAGCTGATTAAGCATTAAGCTCTGAACCCTACAACCCCTCACATTATCTCACCAACTGTAGGCAACAACTGAGCACTCTTCTGGCTACTCCTAGCCTTACACTTTCCCAACATAATTGCTCCTCAAGAAGAACACCATCAACACCATTCTCCCATCCCAGAACTTTGCTTCAGTATATCAACTCATGCCATATTGACATTCCTACAATGGTGAGATCACAAAGCATGCAGGTGGCAAAGCCATCACTGGTATTCAATGACTCACAATTTGCTCACTCCCATGTTCTCATGACAAGCTAGCAGTGACCTCACACAAGGTGAACACACATAATGATCCATATATTTCATCTTCTCCAACATTAGCAATCAAGCAACCAAGATAATGAAGGCTCCTCTGCTCCAAGATCTCTTGACCAGGACCTTAATCTACTCATGCAAGCAGTTGTTAATAAATGGACATCCTGCACCTCACAGGTCTCCAACTGGCCCTGAGTCAGCACCAAGAGGGCATTATGCTGAATCACCAAGGTAGGAAGCCCCAGTAAATATGAGTGTAGTGACCTAAGAGGGTCATGATCTGCTGCAATCTGGAGAAGTGAGTAACATCTAGAGTTATTCAGTGTCTTCACTATGGTTTGCAACTTGGAACATGCACAGCAGCTGGGAAACACAAGGCAAGTATTGCTTCGCAAACAAGGAGGAGATCATGTCAAAGATAAAGACACAATGCAAGGTTTATGGGTTTGGCTACTGTTTAATAAATGCTCTCTTAAACCATGTAGAGGAGGTGTCCTTCTCTATGTGGCATGCCAATGTCTTATCTCCACAAGACAATGAAACCATAAGATGTAACAGCAGAATTAGACCATCCAAAACACTGAATGTGCATCGCCATTCAATGAAATCATGGCTGACCTAATAATTCTAAACTCCATTTTCCTGCCTTTTCCCTAAAACCCTTCATTCCCCTATTCAAATTCCTTCTTCTTCTTATCCTCGCAATGGAAATGAGCACACAACACCTATAAGCTGATAAAAACCAACGATGAAGACCACTGGAGAGAGCATTCTGGGTTGTAGAGGAAAGAGGTATGGAAAATGCCAGAGCTCCTTCACTACAGTATATTTAGGATGGAAATCTCCTATTTAAGATGCACATACCCATTGAAAAGGCTAATCTGAAGATAGCTTGGTGTTGGTGTTTTGGAGTGTTCTTGGGGAAATAGCCTTCGGTGTTCGGAAGTGGGAAGATTAGGGATCCAGCGAGGAGTTAGGAATAGATGTTAGTGGGGTGGCACAGATTATGAGCTGCACCTATTCTGATGCATGTCAAATATTGGGTGAAAAACTTCAACATTGCTGATATGTATCTCACCCCATTTTCATGCCTTCTCCCATAGATCCCCTGACTAATCAAGAGCCTATCTTAGATTAGATTACTTACAGTGTGGAAACAGGCCCTTCGGCCCAACAAGTCCACACCGACCCGCCGAAGCATAACCCACCCAGACCCATTTCCCTACATTTACCCCTGCACCTAACACTAAGGGCAATTTAGCATGACCAATTCACCTAACCTGCACATTTTTTGACTGTGGGAGGAAACCGGAGCACCCGGAGGAAACCCACGCAGACACGGGGAGAATGTGCAAACTCCACACAGAGAGTCGCCTGAGTCGGGAATTGAACCCAGGTCTCTGGCGCTGTGAGGCAGCAGTGCTAACCACTGTGCCGCCCATCTCTCTGTCTTGAAACCACTTAATGACTTGGTCCCAACAGCCATCTATGGCAATGAGTCCCACAGACTCACTGGCAGAAGAAATTATACCTCATCTCAGTTCAATAGGGTTGTCCCTTCATTTGAAGACTGGGCCTCAGGTCCTAGTGTCTCCGACTACCAGAAACATCTTCTCCATGTCCACTCTATCCAAGCCTCTCAGGATTCGATAATTTTCAATCAGATCACCCTCATTCTTCTAAACACCATTGAGTACATACTCAATTGGTCCTCATATGACAAGGTCTGATCCCAATGGTCATTCTTGTCAATATCCTTTGGACGCCCCTCCAATGCCAGCACATCCTTAGATTAGATATGGGGCCCAAAACCACTCACAATATTCCAGAAGCAGTTTGACAAACAAAACTGGACTTTCTGGTTATTTTCATTGGAGTAATTTTAGTGTTCTCACACACCAATGTCATTGTAGAGCAAATTGTTTCTTATTTTATTCCACCATGGTATATTTTAGTACAGTTCTCATGTTATGCAGTATGTATCTCAGAGCAATTAGTCTATTATTCTTTCTGCAGCTTCCATTCTCTTATTGTATCAAAACTATTTACTTCTCAGATATTTCTCACATTAAAGAACACCATCATTACTTTATGTTCACTCTGAATAATTATACATTCATTTGTACCCTCATTATTTAGCTATATTTCTGATATTTTAATTATTCTGGCAGTATGGGCAATCTCTCATTCTGGTTTCTTAATCCCAGTGTTTCTCACATTCATGTACATACTTATTAACAAATATAATAACTATTATCTGCCAGTGGATCCACAATTGGTATTTTAGTAACTACTGACCAATCAAATCTATTTAGGAACTGAAACTATTCAACTTTAAATATATGATGGACATTTTGCGAATGCTATTTACACTAAATCACAGTCATGATTCAACATTACCTGCAGATACTGTGGAGGTTTCAGGTATACTTGTACTGATAACCTGAATCACAGTTGACACAGTTGGCTCAGAAGTAATGCTCTCTTTAGTGGAATGAGGCTTTGTGCTTGTCAACGTCCTTATAGGAGTAATTGTGGTACTTTCCGAAACCTTTGTGCTTGTTAACATGGTTGCACTAATTGACGTCTTTGCGATAGCTGAAGTCCTTGTACTAGTTGAGGACCTTGTGCTAGTCAAAAACTTCAAGCTAACTGAAGTTCTAGTACTCACTGATTCAGAGGTCTTCATAATAGCAGTCGTAGACTTGGTCCTCTCTGGTCCTTTATCCTCTGTTGAGGTACTCATAAAAACAGTTGGACTGGCCCATATAGTGGTAAATGTACCTTCTGTTGTACTAGTTAGTTCAGGCTTTGGTGTGTCAGTGGGAACATGTGAAATTGTAGTATGTCGTTCAGAATGAGGCCTAGATGTAAGTATAACTGGTGCCGAGGATGTTCTTCCTGCTCCTCTAATAGGTGCTTCCATGGTAGAAAATGACAGATAATCATTTGTTGTCAGAGGCAGTAAAGTTCTGGGCGAGTCTGTTGTTCTTTCAGGAAGTACACTCCTTAGAGTAGTGCTTGTTGTAGTTTTTGCAAATTGAGTTTTAGGAAAACCATTAGTTCCTGTTTGAACTAAACCTAGTTTAGAAGAATTAGTTGCAGTAAAGTTAGAACTTAACTCTGTAAAATCATTCACTATATCTTCGGAATCTGATTGCACTGAAGACAAAGCTGTTCCAAGTAAGTTAGTAATATTGTATATTTCAGACAGTCCAGTAGTAGTTAAGACATCATCTGTAATTCTGGGAAGTGAATCACTTGTTCCTGTAAGGGCAGTTATGGTTTCAACATCTGAAATAAGAATGGAATGACTTGTTGATCTTGACTCATTTGTCTGAGTATCAACCGATTCTGAGGATGGTATATCTGGTGATTTTACTGCATCTGACCCATGGGTAACATTATTAAAATCCATTGACATTAATGTTGAATGTGAAGGAGTTGTCTCTTCAGAACTATTTGTTGTAGTATTGAGAATTTCATAGCTGCTCAATGAAGAACTTAAAGGATTTTCATAATTATTTGATGTAGAATCTAAAAAACTTTTAGAATCATCTAGTGAAGTATTTGTGGAGCTTTCAGTATCATTTTGACCACTAACTAGGGTACTTTCAGAAACATTTGGTGAAGAACTCCATCTTTCAGAATCATTCAATGAAGTACTTAAAGATCTTTTAAAAT